>NW_026915977.1:6817986-8215729 GCF_034315485.1 Pezoporus occidentalis | reverse complement strand
CAGACTGATACCATCGCACACCCACCCCAACGCAGGACCACCCACCCCCCAGAACTGGAGCCCCAGCACCTGCCCTTCATCCCCAGAGGCATGTAACACTGCAACACCCCCCCCCCACACACACACACACAGACCACCCATAGGTGCAGGAGGCAAATGTGGTCCACGGTGGTGGTGGGGTGCTCCACTCCTGCACTCCCAAGCCCCCTCCCACCCATGTAACCCCCCAAAGAAAAATAGCTGGGCTCTCCAGAGCCACCTCTCCCACAGTACCCCACTGGGGGGGGGAAATCAGGACCCAGAAGAGCTCAAGAGGCCCCTCCATACCAGGACCCTCTTCAAATACAACCACAAACCCTCATAAATCACCAGACCCCTTCCTAAAATATCCACACATATAAACAGGGACACCCCTAAACACCAGGGAGGGGTCCCTGGGGTGCAGCTGTGTAGGACGCAAGACATGGGGGACCCCCCCCCATTCACCTCCATGGGCAGAACACTGCCAGGGACGAGGCAGCCACAGTTGTGCTTCACTCCTGGCTCTGCTCCCCTCAGAGCTCCCTGGAGCTAGGGGGGCTGTAGGTCCTGCTCACTGTGGCCATCTCAGCCCCAAACCTCTCTCTGCTCATGGGTTCTTGAACCATTTCCTTCCTGGTACCTGTACTGGGCCAAGCATGGGTGACCCAAATAGGGTGAGCGTGAGGGTGGATGGGACTTGGAGCAAGCTGCTCTAGTGGAAGGTGTCCCTGCCCGTGGCAGGGGTTGGAACTGGGTGAGCTTTAAGGTCCCTTCCAACCCAAACCAGTCTGGGGTTCTATTAATTGATTCAGCATCTTAATGACAGGTGACACAGAGCTTCTCCTCCTAGTTCCAAAGTCAAGTCCTGAAGGAAACGGATGTGCCCCTACCCTCTCCTCAAGATGTGCAGCTCTTCAGGGCCAGATACGTGTAAGTCTGTAAGACCAACATCTGGAGAGACATCAGCTTCATTCCCCCCTTGCCATTATCCCACTTTCACATGGTCAAGTGCATTCCCTGAGGAAACCCAGCACCAGCTCCTGGTATCCACAGGAATGGGCAGCATTTCCCACTGTACTTTGTCAGGAAGCGCTGTCTCCTGTGGGAACGTTCTCTCAGCAGAAAGTGTTTCAGTCTGTGCTGGAACCACGGCCATAAACTGTCTTCTGCTGTCCTGAAACCACAACTGCCCCTCTCCTGCAGGCAGAGCCCTTCCCAGTAACCCCTCAGTGATGATCCCAAGGCTCCAAGAACACAGATCAGCAGCAATGCATCCTCTTGGTCCATTCAGCAATGGCAAAGGCAGGGGCAGGGTGCAGAAACAAATGAAGTTTCTCCATCAAGTCACTGACCTCGTCCAAGTGATGGGGCAGCATCCTCAAGAGGAAACTGTTGTCGCATTTCGGCTTGTTCCATCCCAACATCAGACAGAGGTGACTGTGGCTGAGATTTGCTGCTCCCACAACAGGACCAGCACTGTATTCCATATCTGCAAACACTGAAGACAAAGGGAATCCCTCTGCTGCAGCTCCAGCCCATTCACAAGTTCTCCAGAAGCTCAAACACCTGATTCATTGATAGGAATCTTGGCAAGCCCCTCTCTGACAGGGATCCCAGCCTGGTTTGTGTTGGAAGGGACCTTAAAGTTCACCCAGTTCCAACCACTGCCACAGGCAGGGACACCTTCCACTAGAGCAGGGTGCTCCAAGCCCCATCCAACCTGGCCTTGAACACTGCCAGGGATGGGGCACCACTTCCAAGGTCCAACAGAGCACCAGCAGATCTGCAGACCCCCAATCCCAGCTTGCCTGTGTGCAAGGATTGAGGGGGCAAGCACCACCTGGAGAACAGAGGAGCCAGGCTCACCCACCACTGCCCTTTTTATATAGTAATTTGATGCAGCAAGAGAGAAAAATCAGGAAGAGCTGACAGCATCAGCTGCCACCCTGCAAGCCACAGGTTCCCCTAACTCACAGTGCCTGTTCCTGTGCTCAGTGGTAATAGCACACATAAACCATGAACAAAATAAGACAGGAATGTCAAGAATTGATGTGCCAAACACATTATCTTAAATGAAACTTTGGACTGGCCTTGAGTCTGACCATGAGGAACGCAGCTACCGCACATCAGCCTGCCAGGGTTTCAGAAGGAAGAAATCCCACTTCCCGAAGCTCTTGGATCCGAAATCCCTGGTAGCAAAAATTTATTCTCATGACTTGAAGACAAGGAGAAATTTATAAATGTGTTCTAGACCCAGCCAATAGGACAGTGACTGTTCCGTTCCTGTCACTTCTACCTGGGAGCCAAACAGCCGAACCAGCTCTGCCGGGTACATGGTGCCAACCAGGAGCATGTCCCCTGTCCCTCCTGGTTCCCAACCCCATGCACGCCAGGGAAGTCTCTTTGGAAGGTCCGCAGTGTTTCCAGCCTAGTGTCCACCGTCAAAGGGAGCAAGAACAAAGCAGCACAACTCATCTCAAACCCGACACACACCCACATTATTAGATTCTCCTAAAAAATAAGTAGTTCCAATCCATCTCTTCTCCCCCCGGGAGCCCTTGTGCTGGGGCCTGGGCTCAGCGCATGAGCAGGCTGTGCTTTGGTCCATCCACTCTCTCCAGCTTCTCAAAGTGTTTTCTGGCATTGCGGATGTTGATCAGCGTGGCCGCAGAGGCTAGGGCAGAGCACGGACAGGGGAGACAGGAACAAGTTAGAAGGGATGTGAGAAAGCAACATCCTCATCCCCAAACTCTCTTATTTTAACCCCACTCCTCAAAGCCTGCAGGGCTTGGGGCATCCTGATCTAGTGGAAAGTGTCCCTGCTCGTGGCAGGGTGCTGGAGCACAGTGTCAGCCACACAGTGTCCACCACAGAGTGTCTCTCAAGCACCTCAAACCCTCTCTAGAGCGGTTTCAACTGGAGCTGTGTGAACAGTTAAACAGTCCCTCTGTGCCCCCAAGGGCTGGCGCTGCCGCCTGCAGCTTCTTCCTTAAGATAAATAGATGCTGCTATAATTAGAAGCATTGGCCCATCAAGACGGTCCAGGCAGTAAGAGCAAGAGCTCCAACAGGATCCAGCTCTGCTTCCTCTCCAAACATCACCAGGGCTGCCAGAGAACAGCCCAAAATAGGTTATTAGACACGAGCTACTAAATCAGGTCACATCTGTTAGAGCAGTCCCCTCCACTCACAGAAACACACAGCTCAGCTCTCCAGGCACACGTCTTCTTGCCTCCTCTGGTCACTTTTTTAGCCACCCCCTGCTCAAATCCCTCCCTGTCTTTTCATTACAATCAGGTTCTCTGCTTTACCCAGTGTCTGTTGTTTCGCAAGGGAAACACAGTTTAAACCAGACCCATTCACCTTTCCGTCCCTGCAAACACACACAGGCCAAGGGCTTGATCTTTGTTTCAACTTACGTATGGAAGGGTCTGACATAACCACCATCACATATGTATTTGATGTAAAGATGTCGATGAAAGCAGCAAAGTTTGAGTTCCTGACCTCCATGCTCTGGAAAGAAGCTGCCAGCTTACTGAGAGGGGAGACAAAAGGGAAAGAAAGGGAAAACCAGAGTAAATGACTGATTGCTGTAGCACTGCTCCATAAGCTTCGGTGCCCACAGAGCAAACATCCCTTTATATGAGCTGTTGGTAACAAAGAAGTGTTTGAGTCCCACTTGGCAGGGGACACCAGGTGTGACCACATGTTTGGTTGTTGGGTTTTATTCTCTTTTAACAAAAATACTCTCTACTTTAGGCTGAGAACACTCTGAAGTGATTTGCACATGGAATGGCAAAGGTAACTCAAGATACACAACCCCACAGAGGCTGCTGTGCCCATGCACTGTCACTTGCCCCATGGATGTGACAGCTCAGCCATGCACAAGGACAGTTGAACACTGAAGCATCTGCAGACAGCTGTGAGACACAGGGGCCCTCCTCCATCCTGCCCAGGCTTCAAGCGCTTGCAGATACTACCAACAGCCTGTGGGACCTGGAGGAGGTTCAAAAGCCAAGAGACTTCCCACTTGTCCAGTCAAAACATCAATAAACAGCGTTTGCAAACCTCCTCCTCCCACAGCAGCACCCGAGTTGACTGTCAGCAGTTTATCATCACTTCAGTCCTGGAACCTCCCTGCCTTGCCCAGGAGGAGAAGAAAATGGGTTTCCAACCAAACCTCTTTCAACCAGCAGCAAAGGAGGAAGTCACAAAGGACAACGATTAACTCAGTGTTGAAGCAGGGTGCAATTTAACTGCAGCATTTCACAGAACTTTTATCAGTGTGGAGAGCCTCTGCTTGACTGGAGAATACTGCAGTACCTGCTGAGGGATCTTCCCCACTCAATGCTGCACCCAGCTCACCTGCAGCTTAGCTTGAATTGCTTTATTATGTTGCTGATCTTCTCAAACCTGTGGACATCCCGTTGTTCTTTGCACTGATAGTGAGAAATGACCTGGAAGACAAAAGGAGAGAGCAGGGAGTTAGTGAGGGATTCCTGTCAGTGCAGATTCCTCACGCTTTTATGGGAAGCAGGTGGTGACCAGGACTGAGATTCCCTTTGCCTTTGGCTTATTGAATCTTGGAACCTGTTTGCAACAAGACTGGTGCTTTCTTGATGAAACAAGCTCAGTAACACAATCACCAGGAAGCGTTTCACAGGCAGATGCAAGTATTGTAAGACATACAAGAGACAAAACTGCTCATTTGGGGTCTGAGTACCCCAACCCAGCAGCAGTTTAAATCTTGACTCAAAGAAAAGGTGCAAGCAGAGGAGGGGAAATGCCAGGCCACCGCCTTAAGTAGAGGAACTGGGCACTTCACCAGTGTTGGAATAGCTTTTACTTCCCAAGGCTATTGTGCTGCAGGCTCCTGAGGAGTGAATCTGAGGAATTCACATTCTGCAACAGGCAGGATGCTCACACGCTGCCCTCAAAGCCAAAGCTCCTCCGCAGGAGAAGCAGAACAAAGGCAGCTGGTTTCCTCAGGAGCTCCCTCTCCACCAGTTCAGAGTAACATCAAGCCTGTGCTAAGCTGCCTGCACCCACATCAATTCCCTCATCCTCCTCCTCCCACAATCCAGCAGCAACACACAGACCTTGGGGCCTGGCTGCAGGGATCCAGAGGATCTCAGGTGTTTTGGAATCCTTGCAAACGTTCCACAGCTGCATCATCCCAGCCACCTTCACCAAGCTGGTACCCCACAGCCCTTCACTCTTCACCCTCATCAGCTAAGAGGCTGAGATCTACATTACTGCATGAGGGGAATGGCACACGGTGCAAGTTACACCATCTTCATTCTCACAGCAAACCAAAAAGGAGTGTTTTAAAGCCTTATGCTGTGTGCTTTAAGCTCTTCAGAATCATGAAACCAACCACTACTGGAAGCGTCAGATACCTCACACAAGGATGTCAAACTCTTACTCTTCTAACTGTGGAGTCACATTTAACAGCCTTGTGAGAACCAAGTTTTGGGGTTGTTATTTTCCCTTAGAACTCCTTTAAATGACAATGTATTTCCTACTGTTTTAAACCTGCCCAGTTATTCATACTGGTACAGGTTTAGCCAGGTTCAAGGGCTGCAAGCCTTCTATACACCAAAAGCCTTCCCTGAATGCAGGTTTGTTCCTTAACTCTCCAGATGGGTTTTTCTGTTATTGTGATTTAAATACAATTTCAGAGGAAGATTTCACTTCAGGAGAAAAGAGTCCTGAGGGAAGCTTAAATATATGAAAGAAACACTGAGAAGAAAAAGACTCTTAAAAGTGACCACAACACTGAGATCAGCACCAGCTTTTTGTAGATTATTCTTTTCCAGTAAAAAAGGTACTTCTAACCAAAGTACTGCTACATACACCAGGGTGGAACCACTTATTATCTGCAAAAGGTCAAAAGCAGAACTGGCCACAAATGGTGGGGCTTTACTTCTGGTAGTTTAAGTAGTGAGCAAAGCAACGGCTCCTTCTCCATGTTCCTCCATCACTTCAAAATCAGACATTTGGCCAGCAAGGAAAGCACTTGAAAAACAACACATCAAACCCACTCCTCAGGTCAGCAAGAGATCTGTGTGAGTCTGAAGAGACACATCCCGAAACCAAGAGTATGGATGGACATGCAGCAATGGTGGGTTTAACCAACACATTTTACTTTGCAGATACAACAGGTTGGAAGCAGAGTTACTATACACTGGTCACTCTGAAAGCTGTTGTAAACCCATCGCTTGTGATTCCCCATCCATACTCTGGGTTTGTAGAGATCAAACAAAGAAAAGAAGAAGAGAAAGTAATCAAGCCCAGTTAAAAACCCTGAAAAGGCTTTTCTGAAGGTACAGAAGGTTCCTGCCCTGTGCAGAAAGGCATTTTCAAGGAAGTCCCATGGCCAGCAACAGAATGGGGATATGAAACCCTCTCATAGCCTGAAAAAGGGAAATGCTGATCAAGCCCTCAGCAAAACTGCCAGAAGTGGAAGTTTGGGAAGGTCCCTGGAGCCATGGAGCCATGTCAGCTACTTTCAGTGTCACAAGGTATGGATTGAGGCCTCCTGCCATCTGGCGCTGGCTCCTCTCTGTGGGCTATTGCCACAGCACCTTCCAGGGGGAAACCGTGTCCCAGGCTGGGCAGAGGACCCGAAGGACGGAGCTGTTGTATTCACCAGGAACGTGGCTCTCTCAAACAGAAGCACTTCGTCTGCCTCGATGATCTGAGCAAAGTTCCTCAGGTTCATTTCCAGCTGCTGGACATTGGGGATCAGCTGATAGACTATACTGGACCAAGCCTGTCAATGAAGAAAGACACAACATAAGGGCCGAGTTCGCACTTCTCTGCCCCCTCCTATCATAATGCAACGTACTCCAAACCAGTTCTGGGTGCTGATAGCCTCGGCAAGGCTGATAAGCTTCTCCCATCTCCATATCCATGTATCTCTACTACAGTGGAAACCACCAGTGGTACCCCAGCCCTGAGTAAACTCTTCTTTAGGTCAAGTTCTTCTCCACAACAGTCACAGAGAAACTAGACTGCTACTAACAGGCTTAAATCCTCCTCGTTTGAAGCTGTCAATGCTTCTCTGCTCCCAGATAAACCTGCTCAGGTTTCCAGAGTCTCTGTTAATTTTGAGCAAGGTCAGCATGCAGAGGGATACTTGGCAGCTCCAAACACAAAGCTCTCATCTAACCCAGTGAGTCAGTGACAAAGCCAGAAGGGACAGGGGATGCTCTAATAGGCATCTGTCCTCATTCAGACTCAGATCCTCGAAGCTCAGCTCAGCTGACCTCACTGCCACCTCCTGACCCAGGTTTGGGTCAGTGCCTGGCCACACGCTTCCCCCCACACTCAGGCTGGATAAACATGACTAAAAAGATGCAGAAGTTGTTTCTAAAGGAGCCAGGCAAAGTGTTTAAGCTGCACTAACATACTGCCACCGTGACTCCAACACGTGGTGGGGTTTTACTTGTCCTAATTAAAGCCAGGATGCTCTGATGCCATTTACAACAGCTAATCGCCACCAGCAGTGGTGGCAGAACTAAAAGGGATGGCCATTAACAAACCAGCAGCAACTAACCACTCGCCTTCCTCATGCTCTTGCTTTCAAGTGGGAGAGGCAGCAGCCAGATGTGGGGAGGAAGCTGTACAAACCTTGTAGAGTGTTTCATCCCAGATGGAAGTTCTAAAACAAACACATTCCAAGGGACGGGAAAGGCGCTTCAAGTCCTCCTCACGCTCTTTGAAAATCTGGGAATAGAAAAGAGATTGGCAGCTGAGTGTCAATATTCCTGCCTTTGGCGTGGTTGCTGTACTGTGTTTGCAGCGTGCACTTCAAACCCGTCTCAAGTACCTACAGCACTGGAGAGAGGACAAGAGCAGAGCTGGCCAGGCCAGGCCGGAGAAACCCCTCCAGAGCAGCAGGGTCAGGTAGACTGAGGCTGTCCTGCCATAGATCTGAGCAGGACTCAAAGCTGAAATAACCATGGGTGTTGTGGAGGGAATAGGAGCAGACACATGTGAGTGTCTCCAAGGACCCAAGTTCTGACAAGTCCCTGGTCACAGGCAAAAAGCTTCGTCACTAAGAACAGGACAGGACTGTCATCACTCTGGAGAGGGGCTTCTGACAAGGGCCTGTAGGGACCGGACAAGGGGAAATGGCTTTAACCTGCCAGAGGAGAGACTGAGATGAGCTCTTAGGCAGAAGCTCTTCCCTGTGAGGGTGCTGAGGTGCTGGCACAGGGTGCCCAGAGAAGCTGTGGCTGCCCCATCCCTGGCAGTGTTCAAGGCCAGGTTGGACACAGGGGCTTGGAGCAAGCTGCTCTAGTGGAAGGTGTCCCTGGCCATGGCAGGGGGTGGAACTGGATGAGCTTTAAGGTCCCTGCCAACACAAACCAGTCCGGGATTCTATTAATACAAGCAGCTCCAAGGCATGCACTCCTACAGCCTCCTCATCTCACCCCATGCTCTGCCCTTACAGGTTATGGCTATGAAAAAGGGGAGCAGAGGAACAACAAAGCCCAGAGAACGCTGTGCCAGCTCCTGCAGGACTGCTAGTAAAGCAGCAGGGCAGCCAGCAAGGAGCCTCTGCAGGGGAAGGCACAACAACACCTGCACCTCAGCACACTGCATTTAGGAACGTGATGGAACATTAACCAATCCCCAGGGAATGCTGCGTGAGGCAACACGTACCATGTGGGGCCTGGGACACCAAAGGCTTCAGTAAGATTTACAGTGATTTGGACGGGTATTTGCATATTCTTCTGAGTAGCAGATGCCTTAAACCAGATCTCGATGTGTGTGCAAGGACACACATGGAAAGCATATCTGAAGCAAGGCCCCTCTTCTGTCTACCCTCTGCTTCAAGGCCTCACTGGAGGCTGCATAACCACACAAAACCAGCATTTGCACCAGGCAAATCTGGACAGGGCAGAAGATTTTAGGCTCGTCCTTCAGCCCACAGGGAAGTGAGGAAAAGCTCCTTGAATCAACCATGCAGACAAGCTCTGAGCCATTTCTGCACTGAGCTGGAGGCAGAACTAAAACTGGAAGCAGAGGATCAGCCCTCTCAGGCACTGAGAGCAATCCAAAACCAGCCTGCACGTGGAAGAGTCAGTCTGCAAGGGAGGTCAGGCTGCGGTTGCACCCAGAGGGCTCCTCTGGGCTGCCCAGGCACACACTCACCAGCAATCACAGGATGGTTTAATAAGACTTCTTGCTTCAGACAGAAGCCAACAGCCTAAAGGGGTCTCCAAACCTGCTGCAAGCCAGGCAGTGGCCCAGCAGCCAGCGATGTGCTTGTCTAACCCACAAAGCTGTGTTTTCTCTCAGCAGAGAACAGACCCAACTGACAGAAACCACCTTCCAGTCACATAGGAGAGTTTCAACTCTTTTAGGGGGTTTTGGGTGGGTTTTTTTGATTACACTTTAGGACAGAGTCCATGCAGGACTGAAAGCAACAGCTAAAGAGAAACCAACTGCCACTGTCAGCACCATGTGCAAAGCCATCCAAATGGTGAGCAGGGGGTTCAAGGTTACTGGATTTCTTTCAGTTCTACCTCCTTTGGGGAGCCAAGGTCTGGTGGAAGTACCAGAATCAGTGTTATAAAGGAAAAGGCTTAGGGTAGTTGTCATTAAAAGTCATTAGTTCCATTCTCCATCACACTATATGCAAGAGATGACATAAATTCACAAGAGGCAGAAAAAGCTTAGAGGGCTTTGACATTTAACATCTGAGAAACCCTTCCAAGAACAGCGGTGGTGGAGCTGGATTTGAAGTATCAAATCACAACTTGCATTAGCACAAAGATGCTCTATTTGAAAGCATTTCTATGGCAACTATCAGCTTCTCACCAAGTCCCGCTGATCCTCCTGCACCAAGTCCATCTTGTGCACTAGACAAAAGATCTTTGCATCGGGAGAGTTCTGAAGGATTGCCTCCAAGCATGACTGGTAGTAGTGCATGTCCTTCTCCAGTTCACGGCTCTCCACATCAAAGACATAGATGAGGACTTCCACGTTGCGGAAGATGTTGTCCCGCTGGCTGGTGAAGTAGTTCTCCATGAAGGTGTCCTGTCTGAGAAGGAGCAGAGCAACAAAGCAGACTCCCATTAGAGCAACCAGGTCTGGCTTTAGCATTGTCAGGAATCAGAATAAAAGACAAGGGCTGTGCTGGAAGGGCCCTTAAAGCTCATCCAGTTCCAACCCCCTGCCACGGACAGAGACACCTTCCACTAGAGCAGCTTGCTTCAAGCCCCTGTGTCCAACCTGGCCTTGAACACTGCCAGGGATGGGGCAGACACAGCTTCTCTGGGCACCCTGTGCCAGTGCCTCAGCATCCTCACAGGGAAGAGCTTCTGCCTAAGAGCTCATCTCAGTCTCCCCTTGGTCAGTTTTAGTTCTCAGCATGCACCCGTTTGGATCAAGCTGGTGATGAGCAATTCTGAACCCAGCGTCACCTCCCACCGCCTCAGGAGAAGCCCAGGTGAAGGGCTCAGGCTTGCTGCCAGCCCAAGGGAGCAGGCAGCAAGGGAAGGGTGGACTTACAGACCGTGCCTTTTGCGCAGCGATAGCTCAAGAGGCAGCGTGGCCTCCACACACAACCCAAGATGTGGCATCCGTCCTTCCAGAGCTGTCGCACCAGTTTTACAGTGCACACGTGAAGCTTGTTCTATTGCCTCCACACAAGCAGCACACACATCCCTCTGGTTTGTCCCATCCCCAGAGCTAACCCCAGCAGTTCCAAAGGCAGAAGATCAAACAGTACCTACCCTCCGCAGTCCCAGAGGTTTAACACCAGGTTTCCTAGGAATCTAACATGGGAGTGCTCCACGTCAACTGGAAAGAGACAGCAGGAGTGAACCACAAACCCAGCTCAGAGCTACCTCCTTGGGCAGCCAAAATGCTGCTCTTCACAGCCCACAGCTTGTAAAATCCCATCCAAACACCACTGCTGGATATAAACCTGTAGCTGAAGGCACTACAGAGACAGCTCCTAGAGTAATTCAAGCCTTTCTATTCCCTACCTTGGACACTGCTCTCCAGAGAAGGACAGCAGGAGGTTTCCCTTTAGCAGCATGTACTCTGATCTTTGTGATAGTTTAAGAATGACACAAGATCCAGCACACCCTGCAAGGCCTTAAACGAGCCTTAGAAACAGTAAATCAGTAACACAGAGAATGTGAACTTTATGAACAGGCCACATATATGGCAAAGAGGGACTGCAGACCACCTCACCAGCGCTTCCCAGAGAGGAGCATCAGATCCTGACAACTCCTACCTCTGCGGCAGAGGCATCACTTATTGCTTTTTCACATCAGTGGTTTTGGAGGTAAAAAAGGCACAAGACATTAAGCCAAGTGCCTCACCCTGCCACAAGCTTGGGTGCTTAGAGACACCACTGTGCTCCAGCTGTGCTGTGATCAGCTGGCCAACAACAGGGAAGCTTCTCCAACACACATGAGGCTCTGAACACTCCTCAGTCGGTGAAGCTGCAGCAATGGCTGCCTCCTGGTCAAAAAAGAGATTTAAGGATAAAAGCTCACCCATAAAGCAGCAAAACTGAACCCAGAGCCGCCTCCCCTTTCACTCCAGCTCCCTACCCGCCCTCAGCTGAACTCAGCAGTGAAGCTCCTGTAAGGTGGGGAGGATGAGCACCCACCCACTCCAGCGCAGAGGAGAGGTGGGACTGCTGCAGGGAACAGCCTCTCCCCTTTAACAGAGGGGGTTTGCACCCTGAGAGCCCGCTCTTCACACAGGAGAGCTCTTACTTGTGGCACCCAGACGCCGCGTGTCCCTGGCGATGTAGTTTGCAAAGATAATGGACCTCATGCTGGTCTTCCCAGACCCACTTTTACCCATCAGCAGCACCTGGGAAGGAGAAAATACAGAGGAATTAGCTACTACAGAGCAGCAAGTGCTTTCTGCCCCTCTCAGGGTGAACAGCTTACTGCTGAAGCCACAAGAACACAAGACCAACACATTTCACATGTGAATGCACCAGAAGAGAGAGGCAAAGAGAGGACCTGGGAAAGCAGGAGATGGACACCCTTACCCCTCCGTGCTATCCATGGCCACTGAATTGTGGGCCAGGTGAAACCCCTTCCACCCTGGCTGCATTCCTGACCTGTGCCTCTCAGCCCCTTGGGAATCTCTGCCCTTCCAGGCTCCAACCACCTGAGGTGCAGCCCCTTTTTCCAATGCATCCTGGCAGAGGATTGGGAACCAGCACTGGGTGAGAGCAGGAGCTGCTCCAGCCTCCCCCATCCCATGCCTTGCACTCACATAAGTCCCAAGTGCACCAGCGCCACGGGGTAAGGCAGTAAAGGACTTTGCCAAGATGAGAGAACACCTTTCTCTCAAGCCTTTAAGACCAGGCTGGAAACAATCCCATGCCCACCCAGCATGGATATTCTGCACCCATTACTTCTCTTTCCTTATCACAACATGACTTGTTTTCTCTTCCCCAAGAGGTGAAATAGACATTACAGTTCAAGTTGCAGCAGAATGTTAGAAGCCGATGGGACAGCCCAGGTCAAGTCACCAAGCTGTCATCTTGGCACCTGACGCCAGAGTCATGGAATCCCAGACTGGTTTGCGTTGGAAGGGACCTCAAAGCTCATCCAGTTCCAAACCCTGCCATGGGCAGGGACACCCTCCACTAGAGCAGGCTGCTCCAAGCCCCATCCTGAGCCTTGATCTGTGCAGATCACTGGGCCAAAGGCGAGGAAGCACCTTTGGCAGCCAAAGGGGATGACTGGAGGCAGAAGAGGGGCACCAGTCACACAAGGAAAGCCTCTACACTGTGATCTAAAAATACAACCTGAAGCACCCCAGCAGCACAGGCTCAAACACAGCTGTTAAACAAGTTCCGACTACAAAGGCAAACCCAGCCTTTGACAGCTCCGAGTCTATCATCAAGGATCGCTTTAACAGAGCACAACCAGCCCATGGCCTGCCCAGCCCGCAGCAGTGCCAGAGACCAGCTGGGGAGCCACCAGCTTCACTTCCCAACTGGACACCAGCAGCAGCCACAGCCTCAGGGCTGCAGAGGCAGAATCAGCCCATCCTGTTGCACAGGTTATCCCTGTGCCGCTGAGCACACACCTGATGTGGTGACAAGGGCTCTCCTCGGAGAGCCAGGCTGGTCTGCTCACACCTATCAGCCTCTCAGAGCAAAGCCCTGCAGATACACTGTGCTCTCCCCACAGTGAGCTACAGGCCCCCACACAAGTGCTTCAGGAGGGTCTCCTCTCCCCTCATGCTGTGTGAGGCACAAGAGAGGGTTCTGCAACAGGAACCACAAACACACAGCAGTTACCATGGACGGCTCCGAGATGAGCCAGCAAACAAACTCGAACTCATTTCAACGACTTCAAGCACAGGATACATCTGTGACTCTGAGGCACCCAAAAGCCAAAGAATACCCCAATATGGTGCAAACACACAGCGACATCAGCAAATACAGGGAAGCAAAACCCAACTGCAGAGGACCTGCATTTCGGTTCTTACCTTTTTCTTCATGGCTGTGCTTGGCATCACCCACCTGCAGAGAAAACACCACCTGAGATCGCTGCTGCCCTCAGGCCTCCACTTCAACCCCCGCATCCCATCCCGAGCGGGCAGCGGGTGCAAAAAGGGAAGCGCTCCCGCACTGACACCACCCCCCAGCCTCCGCCCCATCGGGCACTCGACAGCTCCGGCTCCAGCCGCCGGGGGAATCGCTGGCACCGGCCTCCCCCCGCTGGAGAACCCTGCAACCCGGCCCTGGCGAGCGGCACTCCCGTCACTGCGCGGCCAAACAGGCCTCAGCGGGAGCAACGCGGCCGGCGCCGGGAAGCCGCGGGACCCCGCGCAGCCGCCACCCGCCCTGGTCTCCTTGCATACAGCGGCCGGCCCCGGAGCCCCCCTGAGCCCACAACGAGCGCGGCGGCCCCACCAGCCCGCCCCCAGCCGCACCGGGCCCCACAGCTGCTCAGCCAGGCCCCACCGCCCCCCGCTACCTCTATCTGCGAGAGGCGCCTCCCGGTGCGGCTCGGCGGTGCCCGCAGGGGGTGGCGGGGGTGCCCGCCGGAGCTCCGCAGTGCCCGAGCGCCCCCGCTCCGGGGTAGGCCGCAAATCCGCGGCCTCGCGTGGATCCGCAGCCCCACCGGGGCCTCGCCCGCTCCCGCCGCGGCGCTCCGGGACTCCCCCGCCCCCGGCGCCGCTCACGAGACACAACCACCAATCACGTCTTTTTGTATTGCTGCCGCTGTTTCTTGCAGTGTCCTCTTCCGACTTCCTCGAACCGCGTTTTAACACCTCTTCCGCGCGCCCCTCTTCTAAGCCGCTGCAAAGCCCGTGATATCAAGAGAAATTCACTAGGTGCCCAACAGCTTTCCATTACCGTCTATATGCTCCTATAGAAGGCGGCAACGGCACAAGGCGTCCCCACTGCACACAAGCGGGTTCACACACCAAGGGAGGGCCCGAGGGTCCTCCCGGGAGCTCCCCTGAGGGGCTGCCATTGGCCGCTCCCGTCCCCGTGCCTGCGCACGGCCGCCCGGGATCCCGGTGCCCCTCCCGGTGCGCTCGGTGAGGGCAGCGCCGCTCCCGGTGCTCCGCGGCGGCCACCCCGCGGTGTCCCGGGGCCCGGGCGTGAGCAGCGCTGCCCTCTGCCGCCCCCTGCCGGCCGCAGAGCAGATGCCAGCGGTGAGGAACGGTTTTGGGAGGCGAAGGCACCGGGACAAGGACGCGGAGCGTTGCTGCACGGGACACCCGGGGGTCCAGGCGGGGCCTCGGGGTGCAGTCGTGCTCCTCCTGCCCTGGGTGCTCTTAACTTAATTAGCAGAACTGGTAATGAAAGTCTAGAAGGGACTGGAGGTGTCCACCTCCCGCACAGCGCAGCACGCTGTGAGTGTAGGGACAGCTAAAAACCCCACAGTGACCATGACAATAACCCACTGAATTACACGAAAAAGCCCCGGGAATAGACGTAAAGGACATGTAAAGGGTTCATAGGGGTGATGTGGCTCTGAGCACAGTGAAGCGGCTCCATCAGCCACTTCCCGCATTGGAAACCCTCGTTGTGCATCACTGGGTGAACAGCCAGCACAGGGTTCCAGAGCACTGGTACGAGGCACTGCAAATCGGCATGTTGGGGATGAGAATTCCATTCATTCAGGTCAAATCACGCTTCCTGCAAGGCAGAGAAGCCTTGGAACTGAAGCCTCGGGACCTGCCCGTCCCCTGAGTACATCTGTTTGCAATGATTAGTCCAGATGAGTCTCGATGGAAGGGAAAAGCAGTGCTGAGATTTACCCTCATGCTGCGTTGTCATCCCAAGTTACCCATCTCCCTCCAAGCAAACCACTGGAGGAGACCCAGCAGCTCATGGCAACTGATGGGAATTCCAGCCGAGCAGCAGAGGGAAGCAGTGTGAGAGTGAGGATGCTGAAAACACTCAGGATATAAACCAGCATGTTCTGTTAGAGGGCAGCAGCACCACGCTCACCCGTACACTGCAGCTTCTTCATGACATCCCCGGGTGTCACCAAGACAAACCCCTCAACATGGGCTTGCTGGCATTAGTTGTGTTGTTTCACAGGAAAAGTAGACCAAATCTGCTCTTGTGAGTCACACTTATTCCTAAAATCTATACACTTCTAAGAAACACAGACTCAGTTATTGAGGATTCAAGTTCCCCGTTTTCACTGAGGAGCAAAAGACTCAGACAAATCCATGAGGTTTTACTGGCTGAGAAATGCAAGCTCTCACTCATGTAAGTGCTAGTACCGTGCTGTGGTGAGATCTGATATAAACACTGAGTAAATGTCTGTAAATGCTCTCTGACAGCCCGTGTTCTGGTAGCACACATTACCCAAAACAGGCCCTCAGGCCATGGTTCTACTGTCCCATTGCTGCTGTGAGGACAGCTTTGCCTATGCAAAGAGCTAACAAACCCCTTTGGCATTTCCCCTGCCATCCAAAAACAAGAACAAAGCAATACACATTCAGCTTAGTTACATCAGGCAGGATTACTCTTAGGGCATCGCATTCAGACCATCCACCAGCCTGGGTGAAATCAGAAGCTGGTCAGTTCAGGTTTGCTGCTGGTGTCCCCCCAGCTCCCCTGCAGGGAAAGCACAGTACAGGAAACAGGTCCTGCAGAGAGGCAGTGCTGTAGGGAGGTCCCTGTGTCCCCCGATGTCGCTCCTCTCTTCACACATGTATTGGAGCCAAAAGGGGAGACTGATGCCTCACAAAGAGAGCACTGCTGCGGCTTTGTCTTTCCCTCACTGACACCCGTGCCTGCAGAAAGCACTCGCAGCGTTTCCAGGCTCTTGCACGTTACAGCAAGGATTAGAAAGAGACAAAAGCCCCCAACCCCAAACTGTCAGCCGCAAGAAGTATCTGCCTTGGCCCCGGCTCAGCGCTCAGCAGGAGAGGAGGGGATTAATGGCTGCTGGCAGGCGGCAGGGCGCAGCGGAGGCAAGTGCCCCGGGAAGATGGAGAGCTCCAGCAGGCTCAGAGACATAACTCACACCAGATGCCTTTGCTCTGGGTTCTCTTCCCCTCCCCTGGTGTGATAATGATCCTGATTTATGAGCGGAGATGCAGCAGCACCCTCTTCCCAAGCGCTGCGCTGGCTTCACAGCCTGCCTGCCTCCTTATTAACACTCCTTATCCCTCCCTTTTCAGGGAGAGCGACGGTACGAGGTGGAGGAGAAGCAGTTGCCTAGAGATCAGGCTGTGACGCTGATCCTCAGCCCATGCTGTTTGCCAAGCATTAGTAACCAAACCTGTGTGATTTCTGCCTGGGTTTCTGGGCTCTCAACAGGTCTCTAGGGCAGTGGCAGTATTCAAACAGGCAGGAAGGACGCAGGGTGTTGGTTTTCCTCCACACACAGCTCGGGTTTGCAATCTCCATGCTTTAAGGTGTGGCTGTTTTCAAGTCCCTGAGCTCATTTAAAGGTGGGAAATGCTTTCCAGAACCAGATTTGGATTTTAAATAGCACTATTGTCTGTCTTCTTCCATGAATCCCATCCAGCCATGGTCTGCTGCCTGGAACTGGAGTGTCAAACCCTGCTCCTCTCTCAGTGGGTGCCCCAACAGCACCCGGCTTCTAAACCGCGCTATTTGCATCCAGCACTTCACACATACAGGATGAGCCTGTGACATAAACAACACCTCCCCATCTCCCACTCCTTTATGTAATCTCTGCCTCCGCACAAACACATGGTTCATGAGGCTCCAAAGCAAAGCCCCAGTCGCTCAGGACTCATGTCTTTGCTCTCTGGCCCATCAGCTAAACCTAATCCCAAGGCACAGAACTTGTCAGGTGGTGCAGACCGGCTCCCGCTTCTCTGGTGCGAAGCCCACGGTGTTAATTTGGTGGGCAGGCTCCCTGGGACCCCTCTGTCTGTCACTGATCATCAGGCCCAGGCCAGGCTTTCAGCATCGTGAAGTTATAAGAAAGCTATAAGAGGGGCTTACCGAGCCACGTGTCACCATGAGAAACCACCACGCGACTGCTCTGAGCCCTGCATTCGCTGCCAGCGGCTCCAGGTGGAACTCAAGATGTTTGGTTTCCATCCATCAAGCAGCGAGTTCTGCCGCAGCAGCGGGTGCCCTTTCCCTGTGCCAGCATCCTGCAGCTGAGACTGGAGAGAGGAGTGAGGCTGGGGTATCTATCGCTCCTGTGAGGAGGAGTGAACTGATGGCACAGAATTCCCTGTGGAGCTGCCGCAGCCCTCAGACTCTTTGCTAAGTTGGAAGAAGCTGAAAGTTAATAGTCTCTTTGTGCTGAAATAGACATCAGGATCTCATCAGTTGTAGGGAAGTGTGGTCTAAGGGAAACCAACAAGGATTTGAACACCAACAGCTCTTAATGGGTGTAGTGTCAGTAATGGATGTGCTGGGAGGCCTGTGCATCCATTACTGACACTACACCCATTAAATCACAGCTACGTGCACTGTTGTTAAAGTCAGGCCACAACTCTACCTCTGAGTCTTACATTGTCTCACATCCAGACTGCTTAGGGTGTAAACATGGTCTAGAGCATTCCCAGCCTCATGATTCCCAGCGCTGAACAGACTCTGTGGTGGCTAACACGTTGGGAATGTGCCTGGATGCAGTGTGAGCAGGTACATGGTGATGTTCCAAATGTCTATTTAAAGGCTCCACCCTCCTGTCCCTGTTCTAGAGCTTTTTGGCTCTTTTGTGCTTCCTGCTCCTCCAGCCACCTCTCCCTGTATAAACATCCCCCATCTCTGAAAGCAAGGCATTTCCTCTGCTGTAGAAGTCCCTTTTGTCCTTGTGCTAAACCTTCATTATCCCATTATTCCCTGCCAATGCCCTTGTCTCCAGACCCACACTGGTCCCACTGGCTGCTGGGCTCTGGGCACCCATCACAAGCAGCTTGGTGTCATGGGGCCAGGGGCTCCCACAGGCCCCCAGGCAGGCTGAGCTCTCCCTGTGCAGTGTCTCAGTCCCCACCTCCCATGCCAGGCGTGAGCTGTTTCTGCTGCAGGGCTGGTGCAGGCATCCACATGGTCTCAGAGGATGGGAAACGCTGGGAAGCTCTGGAGCGCACCCAGGTCTGGCAGCTCTCCCAGTGTCACTGTCCCAGCTGGCAGCAGGGGAAGCAGGAGGCACCTATGGATTTGGAGGGATGGAAAGGAGGGAAGAACAGGGCAGTGAGACAGCAGGAACTGAACCCAGTGAAAGGCAGAAGCTTCCTCATTCTCTCATTCTCAGCTATGAAAACAAAGGGGGGAGTCACTACATTACCCTATGCCCAAACTGCCCCTCAAGCAGCAAGACACCTTCCTCAGGGGGTCACCACCCTGGGACTGGCCCAGTAACATGACTGCTCCCTACAGTAGCTGTGGTCAAAAGCGTATCTGTAACCAAACAGCAGGGAACTGCTTTTAATTCCCAGTTTTATTCTCTTGGCATTAACAAGCAGGAGACAGCATCAGGTCATCTGGCTGCGGAGAGGCCAAGCTGGTAACACACTGTGCCCTTCAAACCAGTGACCCATCTCCTCGCCAAAGCTGGCAGCTCAGCAGTGTTCAGTGTCCTGTCTGCCCGTGCTTGGCTTGTTATTTAATTCCAACAGAGATAGTGATGATAATCTCATTACAATGTGAATCTGGGCTTTCAACAGCACATCCCATATATGGCCCAGGAGATACTGAGGGAAGAAAGAGACTCCAGGATGGAAACAGACAGCTACTTCCATGTATTAACGGTTTGTCAAACAAGGGCTATCTTGGAACCTGTTGAAGAGAGGCCCCAGCAGAGAGATCCATAACCTGAAGGTCTCAGGCAGTTCAGCAGGGTTGTGTGGAGGACAGAGGAAGACACGGTGTCTCCTCACTAACCTGTCACTGGGAAAAGGTGCCTCTTTCTCTCTACCCTCATCATCCCCTGATTCCTCAAACCCAGTGAAAGCTTAAACAAAATATTTAGCTAAAATAACATCCTGTTAATGAAATGACAGACACTGACCCGGCAGTGGTACAGCACCAGTCCTGCATCTCCCTCCTCCTCCTTTCCACGTTCAGAGCACGGCGTTAGGAGCACAGGAACAGTGACAGCCTGCAAGGAGCCTTCTGCACAACCCATCCCAATGCAGCTGCCCCAGAACCCATCCTACAGCATCCAGCCCATCCTACGGCAGCAGTGTCAGCCTCCCTGCCTCCCAGCAGAGAGCAGGATGCAGAAGGTCTCCTCTCTCCCAGCCCTCAGCTGGGCGCTGCTCATCCCTCCTGCCCTCTCCTTGTTGTCCCACTCCTCAGTCTGAGCTCTGGTTTCTTCCATGATTGACTCCAGGTTGACTCAGGGGATGGAGCTACTTTAGCAAGCGCTGGTGCTGCTGAGAGCTGAAGAGTACCACCATGATCTGGGCACTCCAGGGCTGAGGTGAAATGAACACCGCTAAGGCTGAGGGTGCTGCAAATTATGTATAGAAACAAGAAATAAAAGCAAAGTCTTTCCTGTCAGCTTCAGGAGAAGCAGCATTTCAGTTCTTTGGGCAATAGGAAATGAACGGGTATTCCTTACAGCAGTACTCACATGTCAGCGTGAGACAGCCTGTAACCAGCTCCTGGTTTTATCTTGGGGGATGTCAAGGACTGAGGGGGTTGAACAGCTCAGAAGTCACTTCCTGGCTCTTTTGCATCATCAGATTTCTCTCCACCTCGGGGCTGAGGAAGACACTAAGAAGAGATCACAGCAAAACGTTTGATTCCCTGAAGCTATTGCTGAACCTGATTAACGGAGCTGCAATATCCCAAACTGCAGAGCTGGGACAGCTTCCCAGGGTTAAATTCCCCCTTTCCTTTGAAAACAAGGAGAAAACAGAGCTGAGCACTAATCCAGCACCATTTCAAGCTCCTCCATCCCAGGCTGACAATCCTCTCAGCAGCTACTGTCACCCCAGGGACAGGATTTGACACATTCTATACAGGCAATGTCTTTTCATGGCCAGGTAATGAGCCGATGGCTGCTTGTCCCCTTGAAGAGCCAGGCAAGCACTTGTGGCTCTGAGAAACCTGCTTCTGGATTCCAGGCACAGGCCTGCCAGACTGGAGGAGCCTCAGACACAACGGAAACACTATTGTCATCCGCACTGAAACCCGTTCTCAGCTTCGGATGGAGCTGGAAAGGTTCTGGGTCAGGTTCAGCTGGAGGTATGAGGAAGGAGCTGCTCTGGGCCAGCAGCTACACAAGGGTATGGGGAGGGAGGGCTGGAACCAAATGGATCTTCCCAAGAAATTAGCTCAGCATCTTCTAATCAAACCTGGGTTTGGACCTTTGGGTTGGGAAAGGATCACACTGGCACACTTAGTGTGGAGGTGGAGACGGAGAACTGGGCTTCAAGGAAGTCCGTGATGCAAAAGGAGTTCTGCTATTCCAAGATTGTACTGGGAGCATTCCCAATGATCCTCAGCCTTTCCTGACCAACGGATTTACATCTGCCTCCAGCAGCATTACATTCTGATCTTGGTCTCCTGTTTGGGAAATGAAATCAAAACTAGAAGGGGTAACAAAATGTTTGCTGATCCAGTTTGCTGTTGCAGCCTCACCACTTAAGCCAGGGGAGCCTCAGTGCTCTGTGTAAAACACCTTCTGCAGCAGAGTAAATGTGAGTTAAGGGGAGGCACTTTCCAGCTAAGCTGAGGAGAGAGAATGACCAAAATGCCTGTTCCTAGTGCATAAAAGCTGCAATTACGAGCTCATTATTTAAGCAGCGTATTTCTGAGGCTTCATCTTCCAGGGCTCATTCAGGCTCCTGGAAATGTGCCTGAAAGGATCCTCAAAACCTCAGCACCTCTGAGCCGTTTGGAATGTTTTATTGTACATTCTTCAGAATGAATTTCAATGAATTACATTAGAACCTCTGTACTTTAATAACTGTAAAACCCGCAGGGGAAGAAGTAAAACCACTCGCCACGAGTTTACCAGCATCATCTATAATGGCTAAAAACCAACCACACAAACACTTGATTTTAAAAACAATTTACATCTTTCAGCATCTTTTGTTTTCTGAGGATGCAGAGATGGAATTAGCCAAAGCACCACGGTAACAACACTGTTTTCTGTGTCCTTTATGAGCTAATGGCTTGAGGCTCTCAAGCAGTTTTCATGTCAGGTTAAGACAGAGCCTGGCTTCCAGCAGACAAAAGCACAATGTCTTTGAGCAGATTATGCAGCTTGTACCTGCTGGTGATATATTAAACTCCTTATTTATGGCTCTCCCAGGAACTTTGTTTCATTGCATTTCAGTTTGTACCCTTGTGGCCAGTGAAATCTGCCGTGCCTAACCCTCCTGCTATGGTCTTTCTTCCCTCCATTATCCTGCCAAGCAATTTAGTTCTTTCTTAGTCATTAAATTGCTACAGAATTAAGTTAGTGTGGCTGTAGGAATTAGTCAGAGAGTACAGGCAATATTATATGGAGCCCTGTTAAAATATTCTCCTGAACAGAGCACAGCAGTTATATTCAACTACATAAATGTGATAGATCGGTTCTTTTCAGTCTCTTTGGGCCAAATTCCATTACCTGAGCATAAAACTAGAATGGGTCTGCTGATGACACTGAAATCTCTCTGTTTTACTCTAATGAAGCAGAGAGCAGAATCTGGCTGTTAGCCTTCATCAAAGGAGTCTCATTTATATTACTCTGCTGCTGTTAATTCGGAGAGCCAGTGGGACCTGTCCAACCCTTGCAGCTGGCTTTCCAATGTCTCAGGAACATAACAGAAGAAACTGGCCATGTCATAGAATCATAGAATCCAGACTGGTTTGGGTTGAAGGGACCTTAAAGCTCATCCAGTTCCAACCCCTCCCACGGTCAGGCACACCTTTCACTAAAGCAGGTTGCTTCAAGCCCTGAGCTCCAAGCACTTTGCTGCCATTTCTATGCAATAACCCAATGTCATTTCTAGAGACTGCAACTCTTTTTCTTCTTCCCCAGTAGAATGGACTTGATCTGATGACTGGTGCTTCAGAGCTTTATCTGTAACAGCCCTGAGCCTGAAAGCTGGCTAACAGCGACTGAAGGTGTGTTCTTAAATAACCTGCAGATGAGCACATCTGTCTCCTCTGGGACCCTTCCTGGAAGATGCTGGGTGTGAAATAAAGGCAGTGGGAGAGGAAGGGGCACGAGAAGCAGTCCCTCTGTAGTGCAGCCGGGCTGCTGCCCCTCCTAGCAAACACAGAGGCATTTAACTTGTGCTGTAACATGAAGTCTCTCCTGTTCCCCAACACTGCACCCAAATGGATTCACCACTCTTCTGCATTCTTCTGGAACTCTTTTATCACCAGGGCTGAACTATGAAGGTTTGCAATTACAGAGGGGCTCGAAGGCCTGGGCAAGGGGAATTGCTGCAATTTTGCTGTTTCCATGGCATTGTAACAAGGGGAACATAGAATTAAGATCTAATCGGGTGAGAACAGACCTCTCATATCTTAGCGCTTCACTCACCTCACAGTCACCGTGCTGTTAACCTGCCCCCATTGGCCACCTCGCACCAGGATCTCAAATCCAGCAGCTCCTGAAATGGAGGTTCACTTGTTTAACATGTATAAATCATGATAAATCTATGTAAGAGTGTTCACTTTGTTCACCAGGAAAGCAAAACCTCAAACTGCTTCGTAGGGCAATGAAAATCGTCACTGGATGAGACCCAAATGAGGAATTGAGGAATGTAATATAACTGCAAACGTAATTCCCCATGGAACTGCTTGAAGGGTAATGGGAAGTGGGTTCCCAGGTAAGTAAGAGGGAAGAAAGAAACAGGATTCTGTGATGTATTCCCCCATTTTTCCTAAGAGGGGATGGCTGTGTATGTTCTCAACCTTTGCAAGCAACCCTAAAATACATTCAGGCAGAAGCAAGTTTAAAGAAGCCTACAAACAGCTTCACTTTCAAACATATGTAATGATAAAATGGAAAAAACAATGATTTGCCAAAAGATAGTGAAGAAATGAAACCTTCTGTCAGAAAAAAAGGCAGATGAGCAGGATGTAGGAAAAAATGGGATGGTTCCAGTACAGTAATACAGTATTCTGGCTGTTCCCTCCTGATATGGGGACAAGGACTCCTTGAGAGACGTCAGCCCTGTATCTCTTGCCACCTTCTATAACGTAGCCAGTGAATGAATAACTCTGCAGAGCACCTAAGCACACACTGGGGTTGGCCTTGCTGACTGTGTTCCAGTGGGAAGTAAAGCTGAGTTAGATGTTAAATGGATGTGCACGATCAACAAAGAGCCTGGTGACAAAGCATGCTGTGCTTCTTCCTGCTTGTGCTGCTCAGCACGCAAGGGCTCGTCAAGGGCTCCAAAGGAACAGTCTTTGGGGAACCTTGACAAGGAAAGGTCATGGCGTATCACTGGTGGTTTTAATAGTGGTACATACCTAGGACGTGCTGAGGAGTGTTTCTGCTTCTTCACTGCCTTGCTGCTCAACTGTAAAGCGTGAGTTCCTACCAAATTAAGCTGACCCACATAAAACCTGAGGAGGGGGGAAATAAATCAGGAACCTGATTCTTCTCCCTATCACTGATAGTGGTTAATCTGCCTTTTCAAGTCATTCATCACCTGCAAGCACAGGCAGACAGCTGAAAACAAACACATTACTGCCAACTGCCACCTGCCTCCAACTTGTGTAATGAAGTGCCTGTCCACCCTTAGCCCACTGCATGTGTGCAATGGATGTGATGGGATTTTGCTCCCATCCAACAAGTTCCCTGGCTGTGTAATGACAAAAACCCCAATGCTAACCCAGGCAACATTTGCTGCAACGGCAGAAATGTCCCACCCTACCAAAAGGGTGATAGATAGGTAATAGGAAAGGGAATAGATTTTCATCCCAACAATAATACAGAGTAGTTGGCTCTCTAAAACACCGATGCTCTCTCTGATACACTAAATGTGTTCTAAATAACACTGGGGTGTTTGTAAGTCATCCTTAATTGTTCCCAATTTTGATGCCCTTAAGAAATGGTACCTAAGCCATCTGCCACGTGTCCCTGTTCTTGGTGCTAACTTTCAGAGCTGCTGAACTGTACTGATGCTTAGCTTACAGCTTTGCTGCTTTAGCTTCAGGTCATCATTCTCTGTCCTATCACCATATGAAATGGATTATACTATCCCACTGGAGAGGAATTAGCAAAGTAAGGGGTATATACTGGGTTACCTTGAAGACACTTAGAGCCTCTGGTTATGTCTCCTCAGGGAAATCTCCTCCCTAAATTATGTAAATGTAGCTGTCTCTGTCTTTCTGTTGCCAAAGCCTTTATTCCAATGCCCTCAGAGACAGAATCTGTCCAACAAGTAGCAGGGTTTATTATTGATCACCAGTGATTAAGTTACTCTGAATAATACAAAAAAGTGCTAATTTTCTCTCCAGAGGTTCACATTCTGTAACTGAAACCATCACATCCTTGGCTTCAAAAGAAAGTTTGGGCTGCTTATACTGTTCAAGAGTGTATTCTCCTAAGGACTGAAGCTCAGACTCCCATAGCCACCTCCGTGAACACCATCGCGTAGGCAGCGCGCTCAGAGCAGCAGGAAAGAGAAGGGGATGTCTTTTACAAGACAGATGATCCAATCAAGAAAAGCTAATCCGGGCCTGATGCTACAAGTCCTTGCATAAAGGACAGAGAGCAACTAATCTGAGCAGAGAGGCTGCAAAGAAGCCACCTGATTTATTTGTCTCAGAGCTCATAGTGTGGAGACACGAACTTCAGAGCTGTAACTTCCAGAGGAGAATGAAAGACTGAGCTCATCAACTTGGCAGTGGGAGCAAATGCAGAGGAAACAACCCCACAGAATATATGAGGCCTCTGAGAAGAGTCACAGATTTAGTGGCCTCATTGCTGTTCTCCATCAAACCAACTGGGTTTAGTGCAGAGACGACAAGAAGGCGGCAGCCTTGGGGAAGCCCTAACCCTGAGAAAATGAATCAAGGTGCAACTCAAGCAGAGAAACTGGCTGAAAAGGAGCAAGAAGCTACAGCCTCTTTACTTCTATCAGGTGATAAGGGAATTTCATCCATCTTGCTACCCTAAGAAAGAATTACCCACCTCATTTGAATGCATGAACAGTCGTCTGTTACAGCTCCGTGCTGGTTTCTTAGGTAAATCACTCTTTGCACTTCATCTCTTTTGCAGCAGCTCTGCAAGAGGTATCACAAGCTGGTATTCCTCAGCTCCTAAGGAAAGCACAAACAGTCACAGAGATGCTCATAGCAATAGGTCTCCCCAAACCCACAGGCATAAAGAACAGACTGAAATTTGTCTCTAGACAGACATGCTAAAACAAGGACTGGTGAGAGGAGAGGCCAAAACAATGAGCGAAACAGGGTCTCCAGGGCCTTGTCCCCCTTCTATTTCTGCCATACCAAGACACACCAGACAACAGAGTTACACTGGCACAAAACAGCCAAGTTTTTGTTGTCTTTGTGATTAGAAGTGTCAAGCAAAGGGATTAGTTGTATACAAGAGATGCTTGATCCTGTTTGAAATCCCTCATTTTCTTGCCTTTGAAGCAGACCGCAAGGTATTAAGAAGGGGGGAAAAGAAGGAAGTGTCATTCAAAATTGCCAACTTCTGTTTACTAAAACAAAAGATGTTCAGCACCTTGGGACTGTAATGAGAACAAGAGCTTTATTAGCAAGTCTGTTTTCTACTCAACACTCTAACTAGTTTCCTGCTGTGCTGTTTCCCTAATAGGCCTGTGGATTAAATGCAAAGTTTCCTCCACTAAATGAGGCTTCAGACTAATGCTGGCAAAGACCATGTATCTCGATGAAGTTGGGGGTGAGGGGAAAGAAGTTGTTTAAGCCCTGTGCTGCCCTCTGGTTCCCCTGGAGAATTCAGAGCCAGAAGCAAAGGCACAGAGAAACAGACTGAATCACTGGAGGCTGAGCTGGAATCTTCTCTATGTGTTTTGAAGACTGCCATGGCCAAAGCAGTGGTATGAACAGAATCAGTGCTGCAGCAAGTGCTGTTAACTCCTTCTTCCTCTTGTTCCTGAACTAGCTGTGCCAGCCTTTGCTTCCACAGACACCTGGCTTCTGCTTTTCCTCCATCTCTCTTCTATTGCCTCTACAAATCCACTGTTCCCTCTCAGTCCCTGGTCCTGCTGTTCTGCTCTGCCACTTCCCTTCATGAGGCATCATGTTTTGCCCAAACCTGCCTGGAAAAGTCTTGCACACTTGATTTCTGTCTTGTACACCCATACCGTATCCTGCCTTACTTTCTCTGTTGGCAATGTCAAACCTCAGACCCACAGGTCGTTCCCGGTCTCATAATACCCATGCCACAAAACTATGATGTTTTTCCATGACATCTGAATCCATGACTCCTGGCTGTTACCTGCAGGAACACTATGGATAAGATGGATGGAATATTAAGGTACGTTTCAAAGCCAATCTGCCGTGAAATACACAGACTGCGGTTTTCCGTGTGGTGTCACAGGGAAAGGGAGTCCCTCTCGCTTTCTGGCTTGCCCGTGGTGCTGCTTGGCCAGGGAGGGGACACAGCAACATGAAACTGAGCTGTCTCCAAAGGGGCAGAACTCGTGCCATTAACTCAGAGACTGTTCCACACACTCCTCCTCTCTGAAGAGCCACTGCAGGGAAAACAAACAGCTTCAGTCAGCATACCTCGGAGAGTATTTGGCTTCATTAGTGCTAGCATTAGCAAGGAATTAACGCAGGCTAACCTCCTGGCATGGAGCCCACAGCTTCACCTTCCTCTCTGTGCTCTGTATGCCCTCATCACATATATCATCCTCAAAACTGCTCCTGTCACTGTGCACCAAGAGCAGATATTAAACTCGCTTTCTGTGAGGGGCATTAAATCCATCTCTGAACCCCTGCTGCCCAAAGCAAACTCTCCCGTCCTGCACACATAAACTCAGGTCTAGCTAGACACTTTGCTGTGTGAAATACAGCTGTATTCTGACCCCTCTGCCAATGCTACATACATCAGCACCAAATTCAGTCATCAAATCAGGGAACAAAGAGTATTCTTCCCCTTCACCTCTCCTACTGCAATCTCTGGATGGCCAGTATAATTTAACACCCAACATTGATAGCATCACAAAGATGAAGCTTTGGGCTACAGCCAGGAGAAAAGATCTGCTTTTGTATCCTCTTGCTTCTGAGATGTGTTTTTAGTCCAGGTGAAGCGTTTCCTTAATGCAATATACTAAAGCCACACAATGAAAACTGTATTAAGCCAAATGTCATGGAGAAATCTTAAACCAGCCTGTGAGCTAGGGGTGGCCTGCTCCAGATGCAAGCAAAAGAGCCATTAGAAACTTTCATATCACTATTTCAGATGCATTGAGGGGAAATTGCTGTTGTATTTGAAGCTCCTGCAAGACTTGGCACTGCTCTCAGTGATCCCAGTTTCAGCCCAGCAAGAGCTGATCTAAATCTGGAGTTAAGGTGCAGGGAAGGAAACAGATTAAGGGTCTAATCTCAGTTCCGTCACTGATTTTCTTCACTTTTATTACTTCTATTTCCCGTTCTCAATCTGTGAGACAAGCATCAGCTCTTTGTCACAGGGCACTGCAAGGCTTTCTCTTTTCTTACTGTAAAATACAATGACACTTTCTGAGGGAAGATGGACACACCATGGAATGTATCTTCCAAGAGGAAAGCAGCTTTGAAAAGCCAGAAAACCCCTTCTTTATCCCCACATGAAAAACAAAGTTCCCTTTACCCGAAAACCCAACCAGGCTTTAGAACAGGCTGCAGCACTCATCTCACATCTGCCAATGCAGTCCTGGACAAATGAGAGGTTCAGATTCTTGCTTTTAAAGACAAAGCCTATGCAAATGTTTTGCTGCTGCTGTTACCTGGTCTTGCAAGGTTGGGAGGGTCGATGTCCCACTGGCTAATCCCACTCATTACATGGCCCTTTCTTTACCTGCATCAAGAACAGCAAAGGCTGAAAGACTGATTTCAAGATGGGGTTTGGGGTTGCTTTTAATGAAATCTCACTCAAAACTTCAGAGGGGAAAAATACTTCAGTGCATCCATTTCTCCTGAGAGGTCCGAATGCGGTGGCAAGCAGAGCAAGAGTTCCTCTGAAGCTGTTATTTCCACAGGGAGAGCAGTACAGATTGCAGTGTTTCATCGAAAGGAAAGGAACGCCAGGTAACTTTCCTTCGTTAGGAATTCTGATGTGGGAATAGGAGCTGCAGTTATTTTACCTGGTCTCTACCTATTCATTAGCTTGGAGAAGTTGATGAATCAATGCAGAGGTTGTTGAGAGGATACTTAAGAACTTAGAAATCATTAACTAGCAAAGCTAGTGCTAGTGGAGGAGCTGACTGGTATTTCTCCTTACACAGGTCTGGCAGGAGTTTACCTTTCCATGCCATCACCCTCGATAGAGGAACTATCAATCCATGCTTCAGAGACTGTGGCCTCCTGGATCAGCCTGCAAAGAAGTCCCTGCACTCCAGGAGGCTGTTGCTCCCATCCTGCAGTGGAATGAGCATTTCTCCCCGCACAAGGTATTGCGCTGAGCTCCCTGTGGAGCGCTGCATTCCAGCACGGGTGGCCCTGCAGTGTTACATCTAACCCGGGGGAGCTCATTTTCCATCTCGTTATTCCAGGGCCCAGCAGCACGAGCTCCCCTGTGTCTCCAATGTCTCCTCCAGCCTTACACAACACAAGGCTCAGTCACAAAGCCTGCGCAGAGAGCAAGATTTCAGTGCCTGCAGATGCAGGTCTGCATCTGAATGAGTCTATGCCAGTGTTGGTCTGCTTGCCCCTGTAAGCATCTCTGCTTGGGGTGTCAGTCCTGTACCTTGGCACACTGCACAGACCAGGAAATAGCCTTTCTATGGAGGGAAAATCCTTTGTGGAAGTTCAGGCTTCCATTTGCACTCTCCCTGTGCTCAACAGTAAGCAAATACACAGTAGGTCACATCAGCTGGACTTGGTTTAAACTGTGTTTTCCCTCTCCTTTCCACCCCCTTGATCTTCCTCCTGGTACCTTTCCTTCTAGCCGATATTAACAGTAGTGAAGTGTGTAAGAAATATTGTACATGTTACCAGTTGCTCCTTCTCCGCTCTCTGCTCTCCTCCTGCATAAAGAGGCAGACACGTCAAGCAGGAATGATTTCAGCTTCAGGTACCTTAGAAAGGAGACGGAGTCAAGTCTGGAAGCACATTGTGTCCCCTTAACACAGTCCACAGAACACACTGATTCATAAAATGTGCACACAGGGAGCACTGCCTGAAGTTGGAAAGCAAAGTAAGAAGTTTCCAAGCTCCCAAAAAGAAGAAAAGACACCCAAAAATGAAGATGCAAACAGTGTTTTCTTGCCTTGCTGGGAGATTCCTGTAAATGACACATTAGCATTCCACTCCTGATAAGAAACATGCTCTTTTCTTGAAAGGCAATAGAAAGACCTACTTTCCAAGAGTATGTGAGATGCAAAAGGCCTAAGGATGCTGAGGGAGCAGTAACTTGTCTCACTAGCAGAGATTTGGGCTTCATTACATACTGAATGCAAATGTAAAATGTGCAGTGTAGAACTGAAACCTCTTTAAGACGACAGGATCCTTCCTGGATCAGATCCTTTGCTGTGCTGCAGGTCCTGAACGGCCGCAGTGTGGTGCATCTTTCTGTGGGTTTGATGTCATGCTGAGGATTTCAATACCAAATCTGAGGCTCAGATGTTCGGTTTTCTGGATTCAGAGTCAAAAAACTTGTCCTGGATTTTCTGCAGGAGGGCTCAGTCTGACAAAGCAGGGTGAGAGAGGCCAAAAGGATGGCCAGCAGCTAAGACTCCTAATTACAACCCTGTAATTGACTGTATCCACAGCCCTGGCACAGATGCTTCAGCACTTTGCAGAGTGCACAGTTAAGGAGGAGGAAGGAGCAATGACAGAGGTTTTTGATGTGCATTGTCACTTGCTATTTCATGTGGACTGAATAGATACCAAGCACTGATGGACTGGTTGAGTTTTAAGTACTACAGAAATCTCAATACCCACTCTGAATCCCTTGCTGACCATTGTTTTCCTACTCTTTATCCTTAGGCAGCTTGCTCAAGAGGAGAGTTTCTTCTGTGGTTGCTATTTCCCTCCTCAGTTTCACTAAACAAGAAGCCAAATGAACAGGGATAAAGACCCCAACCCCAAAGCCACCCAAAAGCACAGCACCAGCATTGCTGAGCCCAGCTGATTTGCCAGACCTTCCGCAAGTGTTCAAAACCCAACCTGTGCTTGGAAACAAGAATAGAATTCCTTGTTTAAGCACTTATTGATCCAGTCTCTTTAAATTAATGACTTGAACTCTTCACCCTGATCCTGGCACCAATAAGGAAAAAGGAAATCGTGTGTAGGTTAAACAGTAATGGGCCATTTAAACGTAATCCTCCCCTTCCAGTAACAGATTCACAGGCTGGTTTGGGTTGGAAGGGACCTTAAGGATCATCCAGTTCCACCCCGCTGCCATGGGCAGGGACACATTGCAGCCGTTTTCCTCTTACCTCCTTTCCTTTCCATCCCACTTGCTTAGCTCTAACCACGAGCAGCACATTGACCTCGGTGTGTGCTTTTACTCCCTTTGTAGCAAACGACAGTTGTGGCATAATTTACCTCTTAAACATCTTCCAAAGCTGACAGGCGGCGATGAGAAGCCCAGCTTCACTCGGGGAGACCCTGGAACAGTTTTAGTGGGACAACACATCTGAGAGGCACACAGCTAACTCTGCCAAGCTCCCTTCCACCGCGGGTTCCTGCCAGCAGAGCAGCATCGCGGCATTGCGCTGTCAGGTTTAGGTAGACCTAAGAAAACGTTTGTCCCCAGCACAGTAACACCCCCAGCCTGGGGATCTGTGTCAGCACCAGAGCAAGGTGCTGGAAGTCTCTGGGCTCAGCCCTGCTGCTGATCCAGCAGACACTGTAGGGTACGTTTCAAACGCAAGAAAGCTCCCCGAGCTTTTAAATACAAATACCTCTGAAGTATCTCAATACTTCACTCACTGCTTGCATAGACAGCACCGAGGTGTCCAGAGCATACAGAGCAACCTTAGAGCTGTGCAAAAGCAAGCCCTATTGCAAACTTTACATACTCACCTGCTTTTCTATGGTGTGAATATACTTTTAAGGACACTTGTCCTGAAATTGGCGCATGTCATCTTCTCTCCCCAAAACCAGTTTGTAGTGAGATCGCTGTGAACAGAATGAATGTGGCCATTTGAAGAACTGGGAACAAAGAAAATCCTGCAGCTCCAAGGCAGGCTTAGGCCTTCAGCTGGAAATGTGGATAGCATCAACTCTCTGCTGTTTATACAGACACACACATCTGCAGCCTGCCAGAGAACACTCAACAGCTTGGCATGGTGAGGCTGCAAATACTGACCCATCAATGAAACCCTGGGGTGAACATAACGTCCAGATGTGAATCCAGCTGCTCATTGAGAATGTTAATCCCAAGATACTGACTTTTAAAGCAGGGACCTTGGAGAGATCACACTTGGAGAGTGCAAACCATCTCAGAAACTACTGAACCGCTGAAAGACTCGCCTTGATTGCTTCAGCTTCCACCTAAGCATGATCTCAGCCTCCTGTTCTGAGGCTCAGAGGTGACAAATTGTTATCAGCAATGTGCTGGGTGTCTGATACATTGGTACACGTGGTACCAAACACACTGATGCACCAAACGCTGGGGTAGGAGTCAGCTGGCTCTGCAGTGCTGGCGTTCAAGTTACAGGCTAATATTCTTCTGGATTGGTTTTGGTCTTGAACCCCATCTAATTATGAAATCCTGAAGTATTTACCATGTTGACATACTGTGACCGCCTGTGACTGCTCTGGCTACTAACTGGGAAGCTCTTTCATCTGCCTGCTGCAAACATACCACTGGTGCACCTTGCCGTCCCCATTTAAGACACCTCTGACAACATGTCAATCCCACAGAGGCTTGCTCTAAACACCCCCCAGTTTCATCCTTAGCCACCTCAGACAAGTCAGCTGCTGGAGAGAGCAGTACTTGATTGACTTTCCTTCTGTTTACTTTATGCCCTGACCCTCAAGGCTCCTCCACAGCTCTCACCACCAATCTGTCTCTCTCTTGTCTTCATATCCTTCCAATTTCCTTGCTATAGGCTCCCGGCTTGCCCTCAAGGCACATGATGCATGATGAGCAATTTTAACCTCCTGAGCAGCTGTAACTCCCCCCGGTCAATCCTTCAGCTTCCTTCACCATTGTTGTTCTGTCTGACTTCGGCACTGAGGCAACAGAACTGGATGCAGGTATTGACTCCCAGGTCTTCTGTAATTTGGAGTGATGGAGACTCGGAGGCATCCTATCACCCACCCAGTGCAGACAGCCCCAGGCAGGAAGAGGCTTTCTTCCCCCAGTGGTGTCTCCTCATGCTGGCAGCACGTTCCCTCTGTCCTGACACAGCTCCCTTATTACCAAGATCACCAGTTCTTAGTTTCTGCCTAGTTTTGTACACTACTGCAGTAACAAATAACCCCAAATCAAAGCCCAAAACTTCCCATATTAAAGGCAGTGGTGGAGATCGGTGTGATTTCTATCACCTCTGCTGTTGGTATTAAAAGCTAATTCACCTCAATGCATCAGCAAAGCTTGCCACAGAAAGTGAGGAATGCATTCTGCTCTGTTCCACATGAGCTTTGGTTTATACTTGAGACTGGAGCTGACCCACAGCAGACAATTCAAATTCCTTCTGTACGGCCTCATTTTTGTTGGCTGCCAACTACGAGCCAGTCCAGCTCCAGATCCCTGTTCACAGACGCTTTATTATGGCACCAGGGAAGAAATCAGCAAGAAGGGGACAAAATACCTCAGCTAAAAGCTGCCCTTGCCTGTCAACCTCATGATAAGAGCAGACCCAGGGAGTTTAAATGCAAACAAACTGGCTTCAGAGACTCACCAGCTTTCTGTGTCCTGCAATATACCCAGGGGCCACAAAGCATGTCGAGCACGCGAGGGAAGTTCAAAGTGTGCAGGAGCTGAAGTGATCTGCAGAAGAAAATCAATACAGACAAAGCGGTGTTAAGCAGCCACATGAGAGATTAGCAAAGATCAGTACTGGAATGAAGAGAATCTTCTGAGGAACTGGACAATGAATCCTGTTTATCACGCTACATACTGCCTTCTGAGGCAGAGCCCTGCAGCGTGCCTTCCCTTCCCTTCTCTTCCCTTCCCTCTTTGTGAGATGAAACACTGACACTTTCCCACAGGACATAATCCCTCCTGAAACCCTGCTGAGGAATCTGGACTGACAGACATTGAGCCTCAGAGGAATTTCCACAGAGGCTACATCCAAACGTTACAACACCAAAGAAGCCAGCGAACGCTGTCAGAACGGGACACTCCGGTGCCAGGCACTCGCCTGCAAGAGGCCTCCATGGAGGCAGGTGCGAGACACCGCTCTGACATGTGTGAGTGCAGAAGGACAAACGTTTGCATCACTTTTGTGACCACAAAGATCAAACTATGACCAAATTCCTGCGAGATGGGTGTTCCAGTGAACAGCTGAGACCAAAGCGTATCGCAGCACCAGCTGTCTCCTGCTCTATGTACCTCCCTTCGTCAGCAAACTGCAGTTCCGCTCCATGCTGCTGCAGCCACCCCACCACCAGCACCCATGCTAGTGAGCTCAAAGCAAAGTCACACAGAGCTGCATCTTTGCCTTCCCTGCAGATACACCTTGCTGCTTGAGGCAGAACCATCTCAGCTCACATCTCTTTCACCATTGACCCCAAGACTAATAATCATCTCTGGGTTGGAGTCCTTTGTCACCTTGATGTGTCACGCTGGGTGCATGGGGGACTACTGAAGGGTGCAGGCTCCCTGCTGTAGCCCATCATGAGCTGGAACAAGGCACCACTTACCCAGCCCCCTCATACATTCCTTTTCCTGCCAGCATTAGTGTTGTCAGACTGGCATTTTCAGCATGACTTTGTCAAGATGAACTTGAACTACACACGCATCTGTCTTCCTCACATCAGCGTGAATCTTCTCTCACTGCTTCCAGGGTTGTTAATCCTTCTCCTCTGGGACTGCACCAGGATGGTCCTTTCTTCTTGAGGATAATGGGACTGTCAAACAGGATTCTAGAAAGGACAGAATGGTTCCTTGAGTTTTCCAACTTCTTTGTAATTAGACATTCATTCCCATCGGAGCAGGAAAAGGACAGATGATCTTTCAAGGACAAGCCTGGCATTTTTTAATGGCATTCACAGATGATGGTTTATCAGAAGCCTGTTTCAGAACATAACTGATAATAGGAATCCTAAAGGTAAAGCTAGCAAACATTAAAGGCAGGAATCAGAGGGCATAGGAGAGAAAAAGGAGTATTCACATGCAGTAAACTGCTAACACAGACCTGTTCAGACAACTGTAAATGAGGACCCATAACGCACAATGCAGAACCACAGGACAGATTCCAGAGCTCTAAGAGGCTTACAGAAGGAATGGTTCCCCTCAGTGTCCCTTCAGCCATAAGACTTGTATCCCACTAGCAACAAAGATCTCAGGAGGATTAGGCTGGAGTATACAAAACCATGAGTGTAGCACAATACCCAGCCCATCAGTGGCTCACATGTTGCCTTTGGAACAAGAAGAGAAGGAAGCAGGTATCTCCTGCTATGCCAGCCTCTCTTCCTGCATCTACACTGCATAGAGAAATGCTATTGAAATGCAGCCACTTCTGCAACCCACAGAACACAAAATCACTGCGTTTTTAACACGAGGGAGGGGAAGCACAAGGGGCTTGCAGTTTGACTGCCTAAGACACCAAAACCAGCTCCATCAAACAGCTCTGACTACCATCTCACCTGCAACACAATTTTCAGCACCATAAGGCTGCCAGCAGCAAAGTGTCTCGCTGGTTTATCGGTAAATCACAAGAGAGAATCTTCAGCTGAAGCATCAATGCCAGGCAATGATTTCTACACAGGCCTGTGCTCACAGCTTTGGAAAATTGCCTGGGTGTCCCAGCAGAATGAAACAAGATAAAGAGAGAGTGATTCAAGTAATGACTAAGAACAAGGCCTGGAAAAGACTGCCTGCTTACAGATCAGCGTGATGTTTGCAGTAATTAATACATGTGACAAAGCAGAAAGGAGCACAAACAAGTTACAGTTCACATCTCATACAGTTTAAAGTTTCCACTCCCATTTGAAAGCTCTGATGTACATCACCCACCTCATGCTCTTCAGCATCACTCAGGGAAACTAAGCACACCCTGAAATAAATGTCATCTGACTGTGTCAAGGCACTACAGCAAGGATGGAAGATCATAGAGTCATAGACTCAGTGGTCCGGGTTGGAAGGGACCTTGAAGCTCATCCAGTTCCAACCCTGCCATGGGCAGGGACCCCTTCCACTGGAGCAGGTTGCTCCAAGCCCTGTCCAACCTGGCCTTGAACACTGCAGGGATGGGGCAGCCACAGCTTCTCTGGGCACCCTCACAGGGAAGAGCTTCTGCCTAAGAGCTCATCTCAGCCTCCCCTCAGGCAGGTTAAAGCCACTCCCCTTGTCCTGTCAATAAGACGCATCCAACACACTGATTTCTCCACAAGCAGCTGTGCTGAAGAACAACCCATGGCTGGGGCTCACTCCTTCACCCACCTGGGGATGCTGAGGCCACCCAAAGCCAGCACCATGCACATCACACAGCTCTGGGAGACATGAGCAGGGCACTGGGGTCTCTCCCATCCTCCGGGTGTAACTACATCATCAGGCCACGATTCTCACCCTGCTTCTATCCCAGTGAAAGCTTGCTATTCCCAGGCACATTTATTTATTGCTTTATTCTGGTCTCCATGGAAACAAGTGATGACATTCCCAGCTGCTGCAGGGAGGCCAGAGCCAGCGGCAGGAAGCACGGCAAAGGCTACAGCCAGAAAAGCACAATTCCTCTGCAAAGAGCAATGAAATAAGTGGCAGGAGAGTTGAAAAGCACTAAATGTGAGAGGCCTGAACTTAAACCCACTTCAATTATTTAACAGGATTGCCTGCTCTGTGTATTCGGATGAGTAGGATCAAACCTCAGGACTGCTGAGGTTGTCTCATCAGCACTTGCAGACAGCGCTGGCACATTGTATCGCTGCACCCACTGGGCACCTCTGAATTGCTTTTTATCAGCCTCCTCTGGAAACGATGAACAAAGCAAAGAGAAAAAGCAAGGCCAGATGCTCGGAGCTGAGCTTGATCCTGCAGAAATCCACGCCATCAGGTGGGTCCAGCCTTGCTCTGAGGAAATAAACACAGATGGCAGTAATAACGCAGAAATACAGGCAGCAAACACAAGCCATGCAAGCCCGCACCTGGAGTCAGGGATCGCTTTGCCAGGCACCAAGGCCCCGTCAGACCATAAGTTCAGTACCTGTTTAGTAATATATAGAGCTGTTTGGTTGTCTGGGCTGTGAAGAATGTGAAATGTTTTCCCTTACACATCTCATAAGACCAAGCGATGGCTCCAAGCCCCTGTGTCCAACCTGGCCTTGAGCACTGCCAGGGATGGGGCAGCCACAGCTTCTCTGGGCACCCTGTATCAGCGCCTCAGCACCCTCACAGGGAAGAGCTTCTGCCTAATGTCTAATCTAAATGATGCTGTAGCAAGTATTTATCTGATAGAGGACATTATATCATGCGATCAAATGTATATTCAAAGGACAGCATCCCTATAGTAAGGTCTTGCAGAGCTTAGTAAGAAATCCAAACCTACTGATGGACTTACATGATGCTCAAGGCTCCTGTGCAGATGAGATTTACACCAGCTTTGTACCCTATCCATCTCACACCAAAGTGTGCTATGCGCTCTCAGTGGAGGCAAGGCAATGAGGCTGTAACATAAATGCACCCAGAGGCAGCACATCCATATTGCCCTACTGAAAAGAGAGAACAAAGAAAGAAATCAGGACTAATTAGTTCTATAACATGTCTGGGACTGGATTTAGCGTCACTCAACGACCACAGTCAGCAGAGGAATGAAGAAAAATGGAGGCAATTTGTGGCTCAGTATTTATTAGCATTCAGATAATATGCCCCATCCATCATACACAAGGCATGTTTCAGGTGTACCAGTGCTCCTGTGTCCCGAGTACCCAGAACCCCTGTAAATCCTCTTCCTCGGATCCATTCATCTGGAAACAACCGCTGGGGGAAGCCATCTTTAACTTATGATGGAAATAAAGACTGATGATATGAAGCAGTCATAAAAGTAAGAGGCTGCAGATTAAGACAGAAGGAACCCACTGCTTCCTGCATACATAGATCTGTGAGTTACATGCTGCCAGGCACAGTTGTAGGATTATGGGAATAAAACCTCAACTGACACTGACAGAGACCATTTGAAAGCATCTAAAAGTCTTCAGACAAGTTGTTTGTTCCATTTCACAGCTGCTATTTAGCAGGGCAGGGAAAGGAAACAGTAAGGGGCCTGCAGAGGTTCCAGACAGGAATACATTAAACACGATAACATAAAAGGTTGGCTCCTCTCTTTATCCAGAAGTAACCACGGACAGCATCAGACTTATCCAGGTCTGACCAACAGACACATCTGTTTCCAGATGTTGCAGCCCCCCGCTCCTGCAAGCACTCCAGATAAGCAGCCTGGAATGACTCTTCCATGTGCCATTTTAAAGGACAGTTTAATTTCTACATGGCCATCAAAGAATGGGTCCTTACCATCAGTTACTGCTTAGTGGAGAGAAGGAGATGGCAGCAGAGGTTCACAGCCTCACTGCAGGCTTGGGAAGCATGCTGGCTTTCAGGTTTATTCCGCAGGCGCTCCAAGACCAGACTCCCTGAAATCTCATCAATTTTTGACTCAATAATACCCTAAGTGGCTGAAATTAAAGATATGGAAAATTAAACATACATTTGGGCACTTGGATAAATCAAGGCCTATAAAAAAGGAAGCACCAAATAAATCTCTTCATGTCGATTTCTGCTTTGCTGAAGTTTTAATGAGTTTTGACCTTTCATCTGCACATCGGCATTGAAAAATCTCATCTCATTTCCAGGGAAAAGAACTTCTTGCCTTTGTCTAAGAAAATGAATTGTTCTGGGTCCTACACAGTTGTCAGCTTGAAAACAGTCGGGCTGCTCAGCAGCTGAGCAGCTGCTAACTGAAAACACACAGGAGAAAACAAAGCAACCCCCGTTTCCTAATGAGCGTCTATTTATAACAATTATAAATCATTAATGTTGGTTAATTTATTAACATAACAGTGACATCAGACTTGATATTTCTGGCACAGGCACATGATGTCTCAAGTTATTTATTGATTCGTATCATCTTTGACAGCACAGGCAGGTGAGATGATGCACTGATGGAGTAAAATGGCAATTCCTGGGCTGTTACCACTGGATACAGAGACCCAACAAGGGTGACAGAAGAATTAGCTCACAAAACATATTTGACAAATAGATGGGCTTCAAACTCTCCAGTGGCTCAGGACTGTAATAGGTCTGTAATGAGGGAGGAGGTTAGTAAATAGGAACATTTGAATTCAGGAACAATGACATGCAATTAATATCAGTGCCCTACCCCCATATATCCCCAGAACAATTAGGATGTGCTGAAGGAGCAGTTGTGTTTGCTGAGATTTCTGTGCCAGCAAATACGGGGGATAAAGTATGCTTACAATTTAGGAAGGTCTCACCTCTGGGGTGGAATGTGCCAGATGTTTAACAGTGCATGTAACAGCTCGGAAGAGGGAGTGACAGAAGAATCAACTACTCCAAATGGATGTGAGTCCTAGGATGGTGCAATGTAGTAACTCACCCTGGAATACAACCAAGGCCCCGGACTGCAAACACCCTTGCAAGATGTGCCACCTCCGCTTTTAAACAAGGGATCACTCTCTTGATCGCAGCATTATCTGGGGGACACCAGTTCCTCCCAGTACAGCTGGATGTGAGCAAGAAATGTTTTCCAGTGAGGGTGGTAAAGCACTGGCCCAGGTTGCCCAGAGAGGCGGATGCAGCATTCCCGGAGACATTCAAGGCCAGGCTGGATGTGGTTCTGGGCAACCTGGTCTAGTGGAAGGTGTCCCTGCTCATTGCAGGGGGTTGGATGAAATGAGCTTTGAAGGTCCCTTCCAACCCAAATTATTCTACGAGTCTATGAATAGAGATTGCTACCAAGTCTACCACCAACATTACTCCTCAGTCCACACTCAATGGTCTGGTATGGACTGGTACAACCCAGTCTGTTTCTCTAAGCTCACCATAAATAATGCAGTACCTGCAATGGTGTGGCAGTGATCCTCTTTCTCTGGCCATCATCCTTTACAGTTCCTTAGACTGATAGAATGGTTAGGGTTGGAAAGGACCTTAAGATCATCCAGTTCCAACCCCCCTGCCATGGGCAGGGACACCTCACACTAAACCACGGCACCCAATGTCTGCTTGTCACATCATGTCTTCTTGCCTGTTGGCAAGGCAAGCAAAAACCCAGCCAAACCCATGGCTGAACTTTTATATCCTGAACTTGGCTCCTGGATAAAGTATTGACACCTGACAGCCGTGGATCCTGCAGCTTCTAGAGTTCAGTCTGTGAGCGTAAGTCTCCCACTAGAACAAAAACTGAGCCTGGCAGGAAGGGGCTTTCTCCAGGGATAAACAACTCTGCAGTTGCTCAGAGCTGCACCTCATGTCATTTGCCTGTAACAAAACCAGGATGGAGATGGGACAGGGAGGAGAAGGCTGGCTGATTCTTCCAGTCTAGTCCACAAACAGCTGCAGATGCAGATGCAGTCACACCAGGAACAGGAAGGGTACTCAAAGAAATACAAGGAATTAAACACACACAGGTATATGGAGCGCTCAGGAACGGGGAAAGGTATGCAGGTAATGGTACAACCATACCTAAAGCTACAGGAGGACCCTCTTCTCCAGCCTTAACCACCCCACATCATGGCACACCACAGGGTGAAAAAGCAATGGGTAGATGGCATTTCATGTATTGCACATGAAGCCCACCTCTGCACAGTCATCAAACCAATAGCTGGAGGGTTCTAAAGACATTAAATCTGAGTAGCAGGCACCCCAAGGTTTACCAAAAGCTGTGCCCCAGTGTGAGCTTGAGTGCAAGCAGCATGATACACAGAGACTTAGGATTCAAGCACTGATGCAAGCTCACAGCCAAAACACCAGCTACATTTACCTGTCGTCTCTGATGTGAGCCCAAGCCTAAATACATGAAAATCTTCTTTTCCCTTCATGATGAATACACATAAATTTGTGTCTTCCTGTGCAAAAAGTCACATCAGGGATATGTAATCATGAAAAGCACCATGTAACATTACTGTAGTTCATAATATGCATCCTTCTTCTGTTTCCATTTCTATCCAATGGGAGTTACACACTGTTATTTCAAGGAAGGTTCATGGTTCTTCCTGAATTACTGTACTTTTACTGGCACACAAGCAGAAGTGCTCCTCATAGGAATGAGGTGGTGAAAAGGAAAGAGCATGAAAGGCTCCATTAGGGAATGCAGGAGCCATTCAAGGTCTTCTCAAGATTAACAGCATTTTTATGGAGATGTACTTGCCTGCCTTTCTGCTGATGCTTTCAATAGGGAGCTGCAGTAACTTGACTCAGAATTAAATGAAGCTACTTATACACATAAAGTTAACCAACCACTTAATTAGTTTCCTAGTCAGCCTCTTTCTGTAAAATGAAAGAAGGGGATTCATGTTTGCTCCTCTCACAATCAAAACCTTTCTTTTTTAAGGAAGCATCGATACTCTGCTGTCTATTCACAGGGCAGAGATGTGGTGTCTCTATGGAAGGATGCTGTCCTCTGAAAGAGATCTAATGTTCATCGTAATAACACTGTATTTTAGAGCACCTCTCTGAGCATCTCATTTCTTAGCTAACAGCTGCTTGCATGGTGGGTAGAACGAGCATCTTCTTGCACCTGCTTAGAGAATGAAGCGCATTCCTTCAAGTGATGATGTGACAAGAAGAGGGACATCAAGGGAACCCCTGTGCAGGGTCTTGCTCAAGTGGAAATCAGTCATCCCGTATGCTTTGATAAGAGATGGCATTTCTTCCACTTATCAGCTCTTCCCTGAGGTCCCTTATAACACACTTCACAGCTAAAGCCATACTTCCTTTTCCCAAGTGCATTACCCCAAGCCTGCTCACCCAGGCCATCAATATATGCTTACATCCCTCAGACCTGTGAAGTCTCTCAGGCTGGCTTCACTCTTTGCTATTTTCTTAGCCTGTATCATCTTGTGCAATAACAATACCTGGGAGTTGTTTCGGCCTGGCTCTGGCTTTTGTAGGAGCTGGGGCACAATCCTGAAAAGCAAAGTTGGCCAAGGAGGCTTCCGTGGGAGCACAGCTGGATTTGGGCTGCTCAGCAGATTGGCTTCAGACCCAGCTTTGTGCAGTGATTTCCTTTCTGCACCGGGGTACAACACTGTGCTAGTCATGCCATAATCTTCACTCATGAAAGCGAACCAAACCTTTAACTGCAGATAAAGTCAAAAGCCACCTCTCCTCTTCCTACATTTTTAAAGCAAAGCCATGTAAGTCCCACAAGAAGTATGTATAGGAAAAGTTTAACACCTCTTTTGTGTCATGCCTTGGGGCAGCTGAGGATACTGGACAGGGATGGCACATCCTGCTGCTGCCACGTCCCCGTGCAGACTGGCTGCAGATGGCTGTGTCACTGTCCTGATGAGATGCGATGGTACTAACGAGATCCAGGAGCCACTCCTCGTGGGGAATGATCAGAAATGGCTTCGTTTCACTCTTGACTCCTGACAGAAAACAACTGTGGGTGTAGTGAGAGTGGCAGATGAGGACGGGAGGGGGAAAGAGGGGGGAAAGCTCATCACAATCTGCAGCCAATTTGAAACACTCCTCTGGGACTGACTCATTATCAGCCCTGCAACCAGGCATTTCACCTATCATGTACTGCCTGATAAACACTGATATTCTGCTAATAACAAACTGCCATCTGCTATCTATTAATGCTTGTTAAGGCTGCTTTAGAGGCCAGCAGAACCCTCCCTGTGCCAGTATTTCCCCCTCTATCTGCATTTTCTTTGCTTCCCCTTTTTCGCTTCTGTGGTCAGATGGGAACCAAACAGCGCCAGCTCCTTCTGCCATCTCCGATAAGGTTATCTGGGATCCTAATGGTACATCCTAAACTTAGATTCAAAAGCAGAAAATCACTAATGGGCTCCTGTGAGCGGTGGAGATTCTGCTCTTTTTAAAAGGCTTTAAAGCTCCCTGCTGTGGATTGAGCCAGTTTGGTCCTCCAACATGGAAAAGCTGTCAATCATCTCAGCCAGTGCCCTCACTAAGCCAGGCATTTCATAAGCCACATGACCCAACCAGCCAAGACACTGAGCAGGAAAAGGCAACAAGTGGCTTAGATCCATGGGTGTTATTAGGGATAGAGACACACTCTCAGACATTGGCTGGTTTTCATCCCTTCTCTTCACCTTTGCCTGAAAGGGAATGCATCAACAAAGGGAAACTTCAGCAGGAGTTTAATCAAAGCTGCAGACAAAGAGGCTGGAGTCTGTCCCTTTCTGTTAAAAGCTGACTTTAAGGTTTGTTGTGTGACAGTGGTAGCACTCGTTACACTGCATTCTGGACTCATTATTAGGCTGAAGCAAAGGGCCCATTTCTATCCACAGAGTGTAGAGCAGGGAAGAGAATGAGTCCCAGTGACTCTTCCATGAATCAAATGCCCTCTTGGCTTGCTTTGTCCACACGTGGCCTTCCCTTGCACATACACATGTTGTTCTCTTTGCGTTTGGCTCTTTGCGCAGCAGAGACAATCCGTTTCTTTTTTGTCTGCAGAGATGGTCGTCAAATGAAAGGCAAAGCTGCTTCTGACTGACTATCTGTCAGGATCTAAGGATGGTTGGTTTTCTCAAGCTGGTGTTGAAGTAGAGGAAAAGATGACAATCCTTGGAAGCAAAGTTGCTTTGACTTCTATTCCTACCCTTCAACTGAGTACTGACACCACCACCAAGGAAGGCTGACATCAGGATGCCACTGCTGTCCTGAGCAGTGGCTGATTTCCAGTTTGACTCAGGACTAGTACCTATGACACAAGAAGCACCACAGAACTGCTGCTATTCTGAAGGACTTAGTGGACCTACTCAGTGGCAAAGGAAGGATGTGACCAGTTTCAGAGCAGCATGTAGCGAGCAAAGCTCCCACTCACCTCTCATACTGTGTAGGTCATGTCTGGGACTGTCCTGTTCACGTACGCATCAGAGCAGCACGTACAGTGAGTGGATGTGGAGTGATGTCTGACAAGGAGGATTTTACAGAGGGTATTTTTAAAAGCCTCTTGCTCTTGTTAGTCCTGATGGGGAGGGGAGCAAGGGAGGAAAGTGGAAAATGAAGAGGCAGCTAACTTGAGAAATACTGAAGCTGCAAGCAAATAACTGTGAGGAAATAAAAGCTGTAACAACAACAACAAATCTTTGAGGGTTTGATGCATTCCTGCCTGTGAATCTGCCTGAATCTATTTAAAGGACCAGATTTCATCCCAGTATATAGAGTTGCAAAGTTTGCTGGAGCTGCTGCAGATTACACCATTTGTAATGACAGCTCATTGCATCGGAGAGATGCCCAACAGAGAAGTAACTGCACAGCACATTTCCCTTATGATGAGCAGAGGGGTGACTGAGGAGACCAGTGTCTGTGAGCTCACCTACATGATGCAACCTGCTAGCAAATAAGATAAGGTTATACCTCTGCTGCTGGACATGTGGAAATCTGTAGGATGGGTCGCACCCTAGGGGTTATGCAGTCTGCTATTCCCTGCACCATCACAGGAAAACTGAGGGGAAAGCAATTGCCACATTTGGTTTGGGTGCTCTATTAAGTAAGTAAATTAATGGTGCAGGAAGCTGGCATCACTCTCTAAGCTGCAGACAGCAGCCCTCTGGAAGAAGATGTGATCATGTAATTAAGGAGTGTAGCACACTGTAAGCGGGCAAAGGGGCTAATTAAACCCACAAACTTAGCCTCCATTCTGCTGTTTTCTGGTGGTGGTGATCTTCACTTTGCAGCCTTTGTAATACGAGTTTAATGTAACTTTCGGTGCACAATAGCCTCTCGCTCGCATGCTGCCTGCATTGAGTCACAGCACAATGAGTCTCTCGCCTCCTGAAGTCATGTAATTATCTGGGGATCTTAAATTAAGAAAAAGAAGAGGACTCTTGTAAACCTCCCTGTTTGAAGAGAAGTGTGAGTAGGCGACTCCAGTGTTTGTGTCTGTCTGCGGAGAGCCTGAAACAATAGTTTGGAGCGAGACGGAATGTCGTGTGTATCCTCATAGAAAACTAATAATTCCTGCGATTATCAACAGCATCCCCTCAGGGAACTCGGTCACCCCCGTGGGTATTTATGGGCGTTAAGTACAGGGAGAAATCTTGCCGATGACCCTAGCTGTTATTCCTTCCGTTTCTTCTACAGATAAAGCTCCTTGATCTGTCTGGGAGAATCTATTGGGACAATAAAGGACCCCAATGCTCAGAAGCGTCTGGATTTCCCGATGCCATCTGCAGATCCGTGTCCTGTCTTTGCCTTCAAGCTCTGGGGATATGAAAGGGACGAGAAGTCCTGCATTTGAAGGGTGTCTATTTGCAAACGAGGGCACAACTAAGGGCAGTGTGGTTTGGTAGGACCCACCTCCAGGATAGCCCTCGGGAGCATCAGAGCACACAGCAGCACCGAGAGCAAAGCTCTGCAGGGAGACAGGCTGCAGAGCAGACACAGGCAGTTATTTTTAAGCCATCTCTCACATATAGGCAGTTCATGTTTATGGAATATGGCACAGGAGGTATCTTAAAACCAAAGCATCTCTCCAGCTATGCGTATCCAGGACAAACATGAGGTGAATGATACCCTCTAACTTCCTTCCAGAGCCACTTCAGTGGCAATCAGAGGAAACGTTTCCTAGAGAAACAGTTCATATCAAATTTATAAGCCTTCCCTTGGGGAGGAGACGTCTATTTCCCCTTCTACCTGTCATTCTTCTTCGTTTATTGGATCAATAAGGCATTACATTTGGCAGGCTTTAAGTAAAAAATGAGCTTTTCATATTACAGAGAGCCTGGATGGATTAAAAAAAAACCCTGTTAGAATCGCGATGCAGTTAATAGGAGTAAAAATAAATAGAAACAGAATCTAAATGTAAATGAACATTACATCACCACTGGCATTTAGGCTCATTTTCAAACACAGAATTAGAAACAGATTTAACTTGCTGAAGCCTGCTGTGTTCATACAGATATAGCTGCTCCGGGGGACACAGGTTCTGTCCGTACCTTCTGCTCCCCAAGCAAGCCACAGATGAGATCCTTACTGGACAAGAAAGGAGCAAGAGTGGCCATGCAGGGGAGTCAAACTTCTACTTTCAGCTCAAAAGGGGAGCTAAGAGGGTGGGAGGAATATGATGATGTTCCTGCTTCCCTGTCCTTTGTAAACTGATGCAATACCGGGTTAACCAGACCCTCCGAACTGACCTACTGAGTTGGAGCTTCTAAGCTTCTGGTCTTTAACACAGCTCCTCCATCAGCTCAGATGCCATAGCCACCACACACTTACATCCATCACGAAGTCCCATCTGTCCATGGAACTGTGGAGTGTTAATTTCCCTGCAAGTGTTGCCAGGAGGGTGAGACACACTCCTGTCTGAGGAGGCAGCTGAGGATCACACCGCCGTGCCCTGCCTTCGGGGCTCACAGACCATTTCCCACTTGGCTGCCTCTCCACAGCCTCAGAGTTCTTCCTTCCTTACCTCTGGGGATCACTGCCCACATACCCACGTTTTCCTCTTCACATAAGGAACGGAATTGCTGGCAGTTCCTCTAAGCTGGTATTATCAGTAGGCCACAGCAGCTTTTCTGACTGCCTTCAAGCTTCAGGGGCAGTTTTCAAAGCTACCCGTCCCCATTCTGTGCTCTGACTTCCACCCTGATGAGTATAATTTCCCTCTGCTCAGAGGCGAGGAGAGCTGTTCTGTTCAGCTACGAGCATGGGGTCCATCATTTAGGTGGAGATGCAGTGATTACGTGTGAGGCTGCTTCTTTTGAGAGCAACTGTCTCCCACAGTGCCTATTACAGAGCAAGGTTTAACACTGCTCTCCCTCCCACTAATCCCTTTGTGTAATGTCACATTACGCATTTGCTTCTTCAACTATTTTTGTAGCTCAAGGCCTTAACTTGCATCTTCCAGCTTCGACCGCCTTTGAAACCACATTACATTCAACAGGGAAGATCTGCTCTGTCCTGACACACACACACAGGCAGGGAATTTCCTTTCTCTCCCACTTACACATTCCTTTGCTTAGGAACTCACCTTGGCTTGAGGCTTTAGGCAAACGCAGCATGAGAAGGGCCAGAGTAAGCCTGCAAACCAACCCCACGCAGATCCTACAACTCTGTCAAAGCCTTTTACTAGCCTTTATCCTGCCTGGATGGTTTTAGTAGCATATTAGCAGAGAGCCATGCTGTGATCAGCAGGAAGGGCTTGTTTATTGCTGGCTTGTTTGAAGACAAGCAGAGCAGATAGTCCCAGTGAAGTGGGAGCTAATTATTGAGGCCTTAATGGAAAAAGATGATGATGAGATGTTGTTTAAGATGTGGAAAGCGTGTGGGAAATAGAGCCCTTGCTCGCTGCGCTGTTGTTCATCCACAATCAACTTCTTGTGTTGAAATATAAGATTAATTTTAATCAATCTCATATTCTGAGCTATGATCTTTGGAATTGCACAGCTCACTGTGATGAGTGGGGAATACCGATGTATAAGTTGTTGGTCTCTACTGATACAGAAACTTATTCCTAGCACTCCCCAGCCAGCAATATGTCTTCAAGCTCATTCTTGAAGAGTAGGAGACATATTCCATTGGAGGGCTCACCTCAGATGGCAGATACACATCAAGAGGTTTCCTACATTTACTGTGCTAAGTAGATCTGTTTCCTCTGGAGCAGTAACCTCGTTTGTGCTTGGGAGCTTCAGCTCAATTCACTCAACATCAAGCAGATTAAAGGTGACAGCATGTAGTTTAATTCTAGCGCAGGCAAAGGCTCGACTCCTAGTAATGAAGTGAGGAAGAAGATTAGAAAAGGAGGAAAAGAAACCAAAATGTAATTTTGGCATCAAATTCCCTTCCCAGCTGTCACCTCAAATCCTGGAGGTACACAGGAGCCATACAAACTCAAGGCACCATTTACAAACTGAAGATACACCTTGAGTACTATCTCTTAGAGTAAGACCTTCATGCTGGTGCACCTAGATACCTCCACCCACCACAGCTACACACAGCAGCGACCTGCCCCATTGCTTCTCTCTTCTCTTGTTCAAAATGGCATCACCATTTACAAGTCACCATTTATTAACATTGATAGTGTTAATCTCGCTCATGTTTCCATCTGTTGGGGCAGATCATCAGTGGATTTCTCCTGCCTTTTGGCAGACCACAGCATTTTGAGCACTGTCATGACATAAATCATAAAAAGCACAACTCTGATAAGGTTATTCAACAGCTCCATTAACCTCCCATGCCAATTCTGGCAATGTAGAGCAAAGGCTTTCAGGGAGACTAAGGTTAAAACATTGCTAGGACAGATGACAAAGCAGGTTGTTAGAGGTGCTTTGTCCAAGCCTTTTCTCCCTCCTTTGGTCACTTTCAGGAGCTCACAGCCTCACATTAATCCTTCATAGACTTGGGTTCCATGGGTCAACACGCTTTTCTTATGAAGTGCTTCTACCTGGAAAACATCTTCTTCATCTTAGGGAAAGTGAAGGAACAGAAGGAAGAGTTGTAGGAAGTGATTCCCCAGATGAGCTCACAGCTCACCTCCAATGTCTTGCCCAGATGCTTGCCTCAAGCAGCCTCCAGCAACAGAGCAGTGACAAATGCTTCATAGTCAAAACCAGTTTTAATAACCTGCTTATCAAGACAAGCATCATCTAAGCCCCAGCCATGTGTTACCCCCAGGAGCAGGCTCTTCCGCTGGGATGATGGGCATCTCCTATGTGATCATCCTTGTCCTTCACCACATCCTTTGGTTTTGCTGCCTGACTTAACAGTTATGTCTCTATCTCTCCATTCAATGCTTGGGACATGGAATTTTTCTGACTTATGGATACTGGGTATTACAGAGAGCACCAAAATGATTGCTGCATGTCCCTGAATTGAGAGCAGCCTCTCTGGATCCTGAGAGTTACACCACACTGCAGATGAGCAGCAGGAATGGTTCAGAGGCTGGATTTATGGGCAGCTAAGAGCCAAGTACCCTAACAGTTAGTGAGGCAAAGACTCAGTGCTAATACATCACGGAACTAAGAAATTACTTTTATAAAGGCAAGTAACAAAAATTGATTTCCATATGGATTTTTTTACTTCGATATTCCTGAAGTCACCATCCTGAATCCCTCCGAGCTGGAGAGTCCAATTTTACAGGTTTGGAAATATCCATATCGTTTGTGATGACATGAAAGGTATCACTATCTGCTTAAAGCTCCTTCCACGTGTTTGGGTATCATTTAGCTTTGTAACAAATGATATTACACAAAATTACTGAATCCTTAAGGATCTTAAAGAAAAACTACTTATTCCCAAATCCTACTGTGGCAAGAGGAATAAGCCATCTCATTTCAAGGACTCCTGACAGATGGGGAAAGGCAATTCAAGCAAAGCAAACTTCAGAATCACATGAAAAAAGCCAATGATGCTCATTCCCGTTCGATGAAGAAAATTTGGAGCAACTCTATTTAGATTTGTAACCAGAAAGAAACATTCTGTTTCCTGACAAAGAACTGTGTCATGAATTACCTTAGGTCTAATGTAAGACAGGGTCAGGCTGTTACTGCCTGTGCCTGATCTCCTCTCTGAACAGATCTTTTCTGACCAAGAATTCTATTAAAAGATCAGTCGAATGCTGCTTTCAGCCTGAAATCATTATCTTGTTGCAGAGGACCCGAAACTTCAAACCTGAAGATCTTTCCTTTCTTACTCACAGACACACACACAGATGTGGAAGTTCTGCTATTGAAAGAAGCTTTTGTCACTGGTGGGCTCCTCACTTCATTTGAGATCATCCAGGCTTTCCTTCCCTTTGTTTCCCTAAGGATTGTCATTTCGGTGTCATCTTTACACGAGGCATGAGATGCGAGTGAGCAGGGGAAAAGGTAAACCTCATTATGCTAAACAGCAACATCTGCACTCAGATTGAAGTGAGCAGTGACACGAAGCAGTTTAAATCTCAGCTGTTGAGCCTGCATGATGGGTATTTGGCAACACAACAGGCACAGACCACCCTGGACACTGCTGCTAACAGCCAATGTCACTCACTGGCAGATGGGAGTGCACAGTTCTGCAGGCACTTGGACTGACAGAGGAGAGGCAGAACCAGTGATCTGGGGAGCAGAAGCAGACAAAAGCACTGGGGACCTCTGCAAACACAAGTCATCATTTCACACAGACACTTCAGAAAGGCTTTGCCAGCTCCTTCAGACACTGAATCTTGCTGTTAGCCTCCTTTGCTTCTACATTAAGGCACAAAGAACTGTTGTTTTTCCATCTCCCCCTGTAAACTCGGTCAGTTACTCAGTGGCTCACCCGGCAGTTGGGGTGCTGGGCTCTGTGCTGCAGGCCAGCTCCCGAGAGAGCCCTCAGCATGTTTATAATGACACGTCTGGTGATGAGAGCCCTGTGTCTCCTGAGGACCACATCCCTGTTTGCTTTTCCAGGTTCCAGGGAGGACAGGGAGAAGTATGCAGCCCTAAACACAGTGCCTCTCATACTCTATTTTGCGTCATTCTAAAGAGTTAAAGTTCAGTGAACACAAAGACTCCATGGAGAGCTGAAGAAGATTTTGTGACTGTCCTGTATTCTTACCCACCTTAGACATCCAAATTGTCTGTCAGGACTGGGGCTGGCATTGAAGCTGCGAGGGGTTGAAACAGAACCCTTAAATGTGGGAGAAGAAGGGAGAAGGGCCCTTGCTTCTCCTTTGCAAGAAGCAGGAATGCCGGAGGAAGAGGATGTTAATCCAAAGGCAGGGTGGCACGCACTGCAATGTAACCTCGTATGGCAGAGAGAATTTATTGTGGTTTTCAACAGGAAAAGCTCCAACATTTCACAAGATATGCATTCTCTGTGATTATTTGTAATGCGCCATAGATGTGCTTGGCACTTCACTGTCAAACACTGGCAGGTCTCTGCCTCAAGGAAGCTATAATTAAGAGTATAGCAAGGGAAGATGATGGATACGAGTGTATGGGAGGACAGGGATACAACAGTGAAAGATCATGAAGAGCTTTAGCTGCTCTTTCCCACATTTCTCTTTTAGTTCACTTCAATGTGATATAATTTCAGTGTAGGACCAAGAACTGATGGAACTCTCGGGTTTTTACCCCACAAACCTGCTTGTGTCCCAAACCAGAACAGAAAACTGAAGCTCTGAAATTCCTCATGAAATAAACACATGCAGGAAGGGTGAGCTGGAAGCAGCCTCACCGAGCTGCCTGCCGTTCCTAGGGGAAGTGTTTCTACCCAGCTTTACCTCTGCACTGTGACACAAACAAGGGAAGAAACAGTCTACCAGGGCCAGTGTGAAAGACTCACGCCCACAGCACAAGGAGGTCTTGAGTGTCTGAGTGCTTGTTGAAAGTCTTGTGTCAGCGGATGTTCTGTGAAGGGGTTTGGTGAACAGCTTCTAGTGGAAAACAGCTTTAGCAGAAATCTGTCAACCAAACCCAACAGTGAGACCATGGAAGAATAATGGGATAGAATGAAAGGGAGAAAATACCAGGCATAGAATAGGGAAGGAAATGAAGGAAGAAAGGTGATTCCAGAGCAAATTCCCCTTGAAGAGATCAAGGGAGCCAGGAGAGCTCTGCTTTTACCTGGTGTTTGAAGAAATTTGGTCATAACCAAAGCAACTCCCTTAGCAGATGAGAAAGCAAGGACCTGGAAATGAGATCCCAAAGGCAGTCCCACGAGGATGTCAGTCAGTCCTGAAAGGGAATAGCAAAAAGAGCAGGGAGATACAATGCTTTAGGATTACAGCCCTTTCTTGGATGTAAAGAGAACAGTTGTGATGAATCCACTCCTCCTCTGGGAGCTGAATAGAGACCAGTGACTGAGTTCCTAGAGGATGCCCCTGGCCTGGAGACATTAACAGTTTCCGATTCCCAGCAGCATGTGGGAAAACTGAGCAGGCAACAGATTTCCACATCATTTCAAGTGTATTAGTACAGTTCCAAAGCACACAGCTTCCCCTCAAACCCCCCACTGTGATTTGGAAGTCTCTGGCTGTGTCTTGCACGTCAGTGAGTCACTCGGTATTTTCCTTCTGCCTAAGGAGCAATCTGACTATGCAGGAATGAGAAAGGAAAACAACTCTTGATCTTGCACCTGAGAGCAAAACAACCTGGGTTAAGCACTCACTTGCTTTGCACTCACAGGAATAACCCCCTGGGTGGCTCAGTGTCCTTGCTGGGGAAGGGGAAAGGTGCCTGGTTCCAGACAGTGAAGACAAAAACAGTCCCACAAATACATCAGGTAGATTAGTAAATGTATCCTGCTAGAGAGGTATTAAACCCTTCCCAAATGAGATGAAAAGAACCTGCCCTTGGAGACTAAATACAGGGTGGCTGTGAGGTACTGACGGGGGAGAACTGCACTTGTACAGAAATGAGAAAATACACGGAGAAAGCTGAATTGAGGGAGTGGATAAAGGGAAGGGGTGCTTGGGCAATCCTAATGAACCCAGTCCTTTTACAGACCTGTGTTCATTCTCTTTGCTCAGTGTGCTAAATCCCTTCAATCTCCGTTTCCCCCCTCCCATCCCCTTGCCCTGTGGTCAGCACTGTGGAAGGTCTGGCTGCAGCAGGAAAGGGCTGTTAACATGAGGACAGAAGGACTTGGGAAAATACTCAGCTCCCTGGCTCTGGATAAAGATAATGAAGATCTTCAAAAGCACAGGGGGAAACCAATAAATCTCTGAATTGAATATCTATTTGGCCACCTTTCATCTAATGATCTCAAACCGCTTTTTATACACACATCAATACGTTCAGCCTCTGTAAATGCAGGCAAGTCAAGCTAGGAACAAAGCAGCAGGCAGCAGTCACAAGCCCTGATGCTCACCCTGTGCTGCAAGTGTAAAGTTCCCAGTCTCAGGAACACTAACGGAGTATCTGGAAACCTGGGAAGTGGTGATGAATTACCCTCAGCAGGGCAAACTGCGTGTCTGTGGAGAAGGAATTGTGTTCTGTGCCATTCAGAACACAAAGAGCACCGAGCCAAAGGGGGGCAGGTGGCTGCTTCCCTCGGGGCTGTAATTAGTATTATCTGAGCAGTGCAGAGCCCACAGAGCAGGTGTCTCCTCTTGGCAACCAGCTGTGAACAGGCAGGATATTGGTGCTGATACTGGAGCCTTTCCCACAAAGCAGGAAACAGCAAAGTTAAGAGGAAGAGGAAAGCAGATAATGTTAAGGAGCAGCAGTTAACAGCCTGATGCCACAGTGTGCTTCTGAGTGTGGAGGGTGTCAGGACCAGTGACCAACAATCAAATCTGACCTTTCAGCATCTGCTCCCATTTCACATTCTTTCTGTAGCTGCTGTTTATAAGGCTGAGGGGATGTGGTGAATGGTCCTCATGCCACCAAAGAAATATAATCAGCAGCTCTCCCACTGGGAGGCTGGGGTGTGCCACCACTGGCACCATTGCCAGTAGGATCTCTCATCAGGCCAAGCACTCTTCCTCTACTGCTCCTGCAGCTGCAGAGGAAGGCACCTGTTCACAGCAGCACAGCGTGGACTGCTTTGGGTTGGAAGCTCATCCAGTTCCAACCTCCTGCCGTGGGCAGGGACACACTCCACTAGAGCAGGTTGCTCCAAGTTCCATTCAACCTCTTGCCTCTCCTGCCCTAAAGACACCAGAGCACTCTTTCCTACGTGGCCCGCCAAAGATCCTATCTCCTGGAAGTGCCCAGTCTCTGCTAAGTTTTACTGCCATTAAGCTGAATTCAAACTATCTCTTACAGACCTCAGCGGTGCCTACATTAAAGAGAACAAGTGTGTTTCAGACTACACAACAAAGGAAAGATGCAGGAGATCTTTCCAGGTTGCACGTATCTGCCTTCCCCGGTGGGCCCTTCTCTGTTGAGAGAGCGGAGAGGGTCTGGTTCTATAGGACAGCTGGAGATCTGCACCCACCAGTGCAGCAGTGGGGCTCCTCTGCACCACCAGACACCCTCTTTAAAACAGTGACTGCAAAATGGCTTTGCAGAGGCGGGAAGAACCAGAGAATACCATGTTAGTGCCTCAGATAAAAGCGAACAGATCAAACACGACAATGCTCTGCACATCTCATGCTGCCAAGCTGGGCTCCTGGTTTGTGCTGCTGGAGTAAACAAGCTCAGTATAAAAGGCCCGTTCTGATACCATGCTGGTTTACCCTACAACAAAGTGCTTGAAGATGAACCGAAAGGCTTTTAACTAACCTCTCAATGTGTCTGCAGTGTTTGCGTCTTGCTGCTGCTAGCATCTAATGATGTGATTCTCCTTCCTCTGAAGCTGGTGCTGTCAGTTGCCCTTATTTGCTCTGTGGATTTAAAGCAGGAATCCTGCTAATGGCCAGTTTGCAATGAGACTCACTGCAATTAGTTACTTTCCTTAGGACCTTTGGAACACCTTTCACAAGCTTAAACTTCTGCCTCTTCCCACTGAGCAATAACCTGACTAAAGAAAAATGCTCTTCATATAGGATCAGACTTCACGGCCCTGGAGAGCAGAAGTCTCTGTCCTGTGAACTATCCACATGCAGAATTCCCACCAACTACAGCAAGCAGAGACTCCAGGATTAACTGGCATCAGCAACAGCAGAACTCTTTACAGCAACGAGAATATTGTACTAAGCTATTCTGGGGATGGAAAACAAGCTCTGCAGATTCCATTCTTGGAACTTGAGTACAAGTAACCCCATAGAGCTTCCCATCCTCTTTCTTCTGTGTTATTTCCATTCATCAGAAGCAAGTGGGAAATGTAGATGTTGGTTTAGGTACTGTTTCTACACGTTCCTGCAATCTCCTAGAGGTTTTCTAGAGTGCAAGCTGTGCTTCAGAAACCTGCTTATTCTGGATATGATCCTAAACATTCCCATAGCTCCACAACATTCACCTCTGTGAGCAATGACAATACTGTTCAAGGAATCAGGGAGCAAAGGGACACAGCAAGCATCCTTTTTGCTAGATGGGACTAAGTAGCTGATGGATCCACTGGTTGCCATCGTGCTGACTCACTCACAGCTTCCAGTTAAGAGTTCCAGTTATACTGATTCAGGCTTATTCTTTCCATGTGCTCCTAGCATCCTTTAGGTGCAATAAGGGAGCCAGGATACACCTTTCCTCGCAAGCAGCATCGCAAAGACAGTGAATACCAACTATAAGCCCAACTTGAGATGCATCACAACACTAACTTCAACTCCTTGCCCCACACCATCTCCTTCTGAGATGGATGAGCATGTCCTGATGCAGCTTGTGCTGTGCCCAAGCTGCAATGCCCTCAGCCAGTTGTTGGAGCAGGTCTGATCCCATGAAGATCTTCTTTATGCAAGTGGTCAAGCTGTGTTGTTTAGCATTCATGCTACACTGTACATGGTTTATAACAGATGGGTCTTATTAGCCAGCCAGAAGCTCAGTAGTTCATATTCCCAATATCCCTGCCTTGATAGTTGCTAAAATCATTAATTCTAACTTTATGCAATCACAACCCCCTATGGTCACACTGAGAAAAGAGATCTAGGAATGCATATGCTGAAAGAAAGACAGTGATTTTTGACTGGCACATTTTAATGAAGGTATCATTACTATGGACAGTGATTGGTATCATTTGGGTGGAACAAAAGGAGCAGCTCTTCTGCTGCCTTTCATTCCTGCTGCCAGGATTCTGCAATCACATCTCAATAATGTCAATTTGCTGGTGGCATTAACGCTGTTGAAAATGGCCCCTCTGAACCCTTACAGCACCCTGTATGTGGCTGAGTTCTTCAAGGGTGCAGCAATGAGAGCAAAATGCGTATTACTGCTGATCAGAGAAGGTGACATGCCTGGATTATAACTGCCATTCCATGCTTCAAGCTTCAGCAGGTGCCATTTCACTATGTGCTTCTCTTCGCAAGCCAGCTCTTGGGAAGCAGAGAGGTCACCGGCTATTATCGGCAAAGCCCTGGTTGTTTCACTTCAAGCCCAAACCTTCACATGCTGCACCATCAGGCCTGAATAGACACTGTCCTCAGTGCAGCCTGGAGTATCTGCTTTCCCAGAACAGGCTCCCAAAATATCATACATCCACACTCTATGGGTAAAAGAGTTTCATTGAAAAAGCAAATGTCACACAGATTACCCATGCTTTGGAACCTGAATGCCACTAATGATCTCAGATATAGAATCCCAGGCTGGTTTGGGGTGGAAGCGACCTTAAAGCTCATCACACATTTGCTAACACTGAAGACATTCACAGCAGCTTGTTCCCAGCTGCTCTCCTTTCTCAGCTCCCCAAGCAGGGACATGGAAAGGGCTGTGGACCAGTGTTGCTGTTCTAGTATGCTCTGATAGGAGAAGGTTTCTAGCACCTTCCAGCCTGCAGCGATGTGCAGACACCCCAAAGCCCCAGCGTCACCAGGAGGGAGCTGCATTATCGGCCCTGGGTGATTAGGAATCAAGACTCTGTGGATCACCATATCCCATCCTCTTACTCACAGGATGCTCACACAACACAGTCTCTAAGGAGTTAACAGAGTATCTGCTTTCTTCTTCACAGATGACAGGATATAAAACACTTGCCTTGCCATGCAGCAACTCCATTTCTACACTAAAAATCCCCAAGCAACACCTTCAGCATACCACAGGAAGACAGACAGAAGTGGATGTTGCAAGTTTACTCGTATCTTGGGTACCATATGCTATCCAGTAATATTTTGGGCTTCTGAAGAAAGCGTTGGTTTTCTACTTGTTTAATGTGTGTGAGGAAGTGTCTACCACCACCAAGAAACATTACTCCATTGAGCTGGAAGCAACAGGTCCAAGTATTCCTGAAGCATAAACATTTTGGTCTAGATGGGGTATTATATCACTTGTTCTATTCCCCCGTGATGCAACAGGCACTCAGCTCGGCAGCTGACTGATGGCACAATGACACACTGCAAGAAAACCTGACGAGTTAAATCCCATGATAACCGCATCATTTTCCACTAAGTTGGGTCCGATTCCAGCCATCATCACATGTAAGACAAAGTGACAAGCCGTGCTGCAGCCTAATGCAGGGTAACAATAACACAAACCTCCCTGCTCCACATTTCAGGAAGCTGCTTGTTGGAAGGGTGAGTGGAGGAGGGTGGCAGTTAGAGAGTGAACACACTCACCATGAGCTCTGTGTTCATCTGTCAGGGGGTTGGGACCGGATGAGCTTTAAAGTCCCTTCCAACCCAAACCAGTCTGTGATGCTGTGATTCCTCAGACTAAAGCAGGAAGCCCAGTGTTTGCTCTTATTTAGCTGTAGTCATCTTTCCTAACATGAGAAGTGCCAGTTCATCTTCAGGGGTGATGGGAAACTGGTTTTGAAGAGTGCTCTTTGAAACCTTCCAAACTGATTTGTTAAACACCAACAAGTAATGCCCAAACACAAGAGACTAGTGCCTACAGTTTAGATCTGGATTCCTAGTTTAAAAGGGAGGCTTCAGAGTATTTCCTCATCTTTGAAATACCCCCATACAATTACGCTGATACTCTCATGCAAACAGCCTATGGAGGAAACACACTGGTTTGGAGCACAATAAACAGTTAAGTTTCAGCAAAAACTCTGGAAAGACTCTTGCTATGTGGTGCAGAGTCCCCATTTCTAATTAAACATTCTCTCTGCACCAGTGATTCAGACACACACAGCTCTCCAGTCCCTTATGGTTTTCTGATTTTCAGCTAATAAGCCAGACAGCACATCCCATGGCTGAGGAAGCTTTTGTAGCCAGAGTAAACCTAAGAGCCAACAGTGAACTAGCACAGTATCTAGGTGCAATGGATGCTCTTGCAGCGTCACCAGAACCTTGTGGCTCTAATGCCAAGTGTCATATCCTGCATTACCCCAACTCCCTGAATTAGAAGGAAGTTTTAATGGTTTTAAAACAAATCTCCAAACCACAAACTAAGAATGAAATAAAGACTTGGAGAGCATCAGAAAGATGCAGGTGTATTTAAGGTGGCCTCAAGGTCTGGGACAGGCTCGTGGTAGTGCTGCTGGGATGAGGCAAGGAGGAGAAGGATGGTTGTTTTCTCTTAGAAGGCTCTGACAGGCAGGCTGATGTCATTCCCATCTCATGTGAAACGCAGGGAAATAAAAGTGAATACTTGAATCATTTCCCTGCCTAGAGCAGCAGAACAAGACAGCACCTACATGGCAACACTAGAGGGAGCAAAGACAAGAAAGAGATGAAGAGGAATGAAGGCAGGAGAGGAAGAGCCACAGCAGTGTCTGAGGTAGCTCTGAAGAGGAGGGGAAGGAAAAGGAAGGGTTTGTGTTATTTGTGCCTCAATCATTGGATCAAGTTTACTGAGCATAGAAGCCAAAGGATGGTCCCTTCTAAGTGTGTCCAGCAGGAAGGGAGCAGCTGGATTCTCATCTTGGGTATGTTCATGATTCAGGTTCTTCAGGTCACGCTGAGTCCTCACTCACAGCCAGGTAAGCACGTTACTGGGGATGGCTTTGCCCAGGGAAAGACAGGTTCCAGCTCATTCCCATGGTGCAGCATCTTGAGGACGAGAGGGAGCAGAAGAAAGCACCAACACATTTGCTGTCTCTTGGCAAGCCACACACACCCGAGCCATGCCCAGAAGACAGATCCATCCTACCTGGTTCTTCTCTTTCATTTTTGGTCTAGAACTTCCTTCAGCCACCCAAGCTAGTTCCAGGCTTTCTCCAGTCAAAACACAAACAGCTGTAGAGCCCAGTCATGCTTCTCTTTAAAGAATCAGAGCTGCTCTTTCCATAATTGAATGCTCTCCCTTTAAGAAGTTATCAGAAGTTATTAGCACTTCAGGAGTCATTTCTCAGCTTTGTGCTTTGATCCTCTGCTTCCCCAAGTCACTTCCCACTGAGCTCCTTCGGAACTTGTTTAATAGTGAATTTGTCTGGACATCATTAAAAGCATTAAGGCTCCAGGCAATGAGACTGCCAATTACTGTGTCAAGTGATTCAATTTGAGGGGGGCACTAGGAAGCAGGAGTTTGAACAGCTTAAAGGCTTCTGACAGTGAGGAGGAAGAGAACCAGCTCTGCTCTGAAAGCCTGCCTATGTTGGTTCACAGAGGTGTACTCCTGGACCATTGATGTGGATTTAAATGGATCATTTATACACAGGGCTCAGCAGATGCTGAGGCATGAACTGTGCGTGTGAAATACTGGCTTAAGCAGCTCTGTCATGATGAAGCCTGAGAGAGCTTCTAATGAAACTTAAACCCATTGCAACAGAAGGCTGGGAAAACAGCTTCCCTTGAAGTACTGGATCTGCATCCCAGCACGCTCTGGTTTCATACGGAATTTCTCAGTGTCACTGTTTCGAAAACACAGGCTTCCAGGATTGTCTGCTCCAGGGATGTACTCCTGGCACTTAACAGATAAAGCCTTTGGAAAGGCTTTACTCCAGTCTTAGCTATTACATTCATATATATATATATTATATATATATATACACACACATTATTATTACTTCTGCTGATAATAATTATGTCATATACTACATATTAACAGCTCTTTGGTAGTTATACCTACACCCTTTCAGGCAGGTGACACATCTGCACTTAACAGATAAAGCCTTTGGAAAGGCTTTACTCCAGTCTTAGCTATTACATTCATATATTTTATATATATATATATATATATACACCCTTATTATTATTACTTCTGCTGATAATAATAATGTCATATACTACGTATTTACATATTGGTAGTTATACCTACACCCTTTCAGGCAGCTGACACATCTACCGCCCAGCTGTGTCCTGCAGTGATCTTAACCTGATTTCCTAACTCTCCCAAGGCTCCTTTAGCTGGTACCAATTCCTCCTTTAGTGGAACCGTGCAGCTGGGTGATATTAAAGTCAGCAAAACTCTCCAGCATAGATTCATTTTCCAGGTTTAAAATGCACGCACTAGGGAATCCTCCTAAGGTCAGCCCTACCCCAGCACCACTTTGCTGAGATAGGATTAGAGCCTCCCTTGCTGGCAAAGAGCTCCAAGGCAAATGAAATGCACCAGGAACACTGCACTTTGTACAAATATAATAAAACTCTCTGCTGGAGGAAAACACGCACCACAGGAAGATGAGATTTGCTGACACGTGGGTTTTGGCATCGCACATCTCCTCTTCTTGAATGACACAGTTATCAGAACTCTACTGCACCGCTCCGACTACAGCTGCACCAGTGAAAACACTGGTTTTTCCAGCACAAACACAACTCCCTTAACAGCTGATACCATCAGAATTCAAAGAGTAAGAAAGCACACCACGGAGTAACATGGTACATAAATACCACTTTGAGTTAGCCACAAGTGGTAGCTATACAAAAGACATGGGCAGGATCTGAGTGGAGAGTTCAGGCACCCAGCAAACACAGGAGCAGCGGGTGTGGGGAGCAGGAAGAACAAAAAGTGCAGAATAAAACTGCAAGGGGGAGAAATGCTGGGGTCTGTGACACAGATAGATATAGGGATAGATGCAGAAAGGAGCCAACAGAGCTGTTCACAAGTTAACACCACTACACAGGCGGGAAGTTACTTTGCCCCCACCAAGGATGAGGTGAATACAGACTGAGACACACACAAACTCAAGGGATTCAAGCATCTCATGGTCTTTCTCAAGGAATTAAACAAGGAGCCCTTTCCTTTGTGCCAAGATGATGAGATTAAGAGAAACTAATTAGTTCTCATTTGCACTCACGGGAGTATGACTAAAACAAAACAGAACTACTTTAAGATGACAAGTTCCTTACTTAAGGAGATGTCTCCAAATTTCATTTGTTTCTAAGTAAATGAGCTAACTCCACAAGCTCCTCTTTACCAGACCTGCCCCCTGCAGTCAAACACACACCTGCTCACTTTAATGATTAAACCCAGTGCTGGTGATTTGTCTTTACATAGCATGGGCCTACACAGCTATCAGAGGGTGGGAGCTGGATTCTGCTCTGGCCCAAAGATGATGGACAGAGCAGTTAACCCAATTCTTGGGTTCTCCTTGCTGGCAACACTTGGGCTCGGTTTGACTTCCAGGTCCCACAGTGCGCTGCTGCTGGTGACTACAAAGCACCCCAACTTCCTAGTTAGGAAGTGAGAAAACTGGGCAGAGAAGCCACTGAGAAACCACAGCCATGGAGCCCCACCAACTTACTGTCAGATCACACGCAGATCAGAGCCACAAAACACCTCAGAGCTAATGTTTACACTTTGCTCCACAAAATCCAGTGGGGAAAACAGTGGGAGGAATCTAGCAGGCCCAAAAAGATGACATTTGTGTAAATATCTGCCTCCAACCACTCAGTTCCTAACCCTGCGGGATTTCAAAGTCCATAACTTCTTTTAGCACACCAGCTGCTTCTCCTTCAGAAGCGGTGACAGCAGCAGTGTGAAAACGACAGGACTTGGACACAAACCAGGTTTATTTAAAAACATTTCTATATATTACACACAATATTCCAGGCTAAAAGAACATTGTGGACAATGCTAAGTCAAGCATTCAGACCCCAGAAGCCAGATCCCCAATGCAATCTCAATGTGAATCTCTGTTATGCTGTGTGCTACTGCCTTCACTCACACAATCACATGCGATTGCTCCTGCACGACCCTTACTCAGTGGATAGGCTGGATGGTTCTCAATTAATGAGCAGCTACTCAGCCTTTGTTTTCTCCTTGTTGTTTAGCGTGCAGCCCAATGCTGATGGCTTGCCCCCATAGGGGGTCCCTCAGAAACACCTGAACCCTTGTTGAGCGCTTTATTACACATCATTTCCTCTCTGCTTAGTTTAACCTACTTGACTTCACCAAACTCAGACCCTACTCTGAGCACATATGATTAATGTAGCCATGGCTTTCCTAAGGTTCACATTACTAATACATTTTTAGGAACTTACTGTCCCAACACTTCCATTTTCTCTAACCTGGTGAAAAATTGGTTAGAAAGTTTGTGTGTTATAAAAGCATTCCTTAATTTGGAATCTCCATTTAGAAAATCAGAGCATGCTTCTGTAGGGCACTTGGCATTATATGGTGCTTTAAACACTGAGAACTCGGGTCCAGCTGCAGCTTTAAGTGTATGGTGCTGCTGCAGATCAGATATTGCTTCAAACCGAGTATCTGGAAAACAAGGAGCATTCAGTTAATGAACACTTAAAAAAAGGTTTCCTGTGCAGCAACTTGGCCTTAGAAGCTCAATAGTAAAGGCAGAAATGGAATCACATTTTCCAAGGCTGTGTTTAGCTGAGTTAACAGTGAGAGCTACTGATGTGCTTATCAGAGAGAAGCAGCAGTGAAATGCACCCAGGTCCACAGACACAAAAGATCCAGGACCAGGAAGAAAGGGGGAAGACAAAGAGAAGCACCCACAGTTACCAGGATAAGGGGACTCATCACTCTCCTTCCACCAAAACCAGTGTCAGACACACATCATCAATCCTGTTGAGACCATCTCCTTTCTTCCTGCACTCTGTTCAGAGCCTGATGATTTCCTTCAGGTCTCCCTCTTTTCCCTCACTGCCAAACTGTCTCTGCTCCAGTCCTGTCTTCACACCTGATTCTTCATCCTATTTTCCTCACTAGGCACCACCAGTGTCCACATTCGTGTTCCAGTCTCTGCAGTCACTCCCCTGTCAGACCCTGGACCCAGCTCCTTCCCTTTTCCAATAGTCACATCCCAGAATTCAGCGCTTGCAGAAGAGCCCAGCTCCAGTGCCTCCTGGCTGGGCTTCCAGGAGTCTCCAAGGGAAGGAAGGCAGCTGATGCTGTTTCCCTATTGAAAGAAAACGAGAGGTCCTGTTCACCTTGGGTCTGCCAGCTGTTGAAAAGGGCTGCCTTACACTCTGGAAGCTGCTCTATTTCCATTTTTGATGAAAATCAGAGGTGGGAGGACAGGAGCCCAAACACAAAGCACAGGAGGGTACATGGAGCACAGGAAAGTGCCCTCACAAGGGTACACATCATAGAATATCAGACTGCTTTGGGTTGGAAGGGACCTCAAAGCTCACCCAGTTCCAACCCCAGCCATGGCCAGGGACACCTTCCACTAGAGCAGGTTGCTCCAAGCCCCTGTGTCCAATCTGGCCTTGAACACTGCCAGGGATGGGGCAGCCACAGCTTCTCTGGGCACCCTGTGCCAGCGCCTCAGCACCCTCACAGGGAAGAGCTTCTGCCTAAGAGCTCATCTCAGTCTCCCCTCTGGCAGGTTAAAGCCATTTCCCCTTGTCCTGGTCCCTACAGGCCCTTGTCAGAAGCCCCTCTCCAGATCTCATCGGCCCCTTTAGGTCATGGAAGACGATTCCAAGGTCTCCCATCTACTTCCTGAATGGGAGAGATTGTCAGAGGCTCGATGGTGTTTAAATTTAACCAGCGCTCAACATGAGGCACGAGAGGCAACAAAAGAAAAGCCAAGGAATGACAGGATTGGTGCTGGCAGAAATCTATTCTGGGCTTACTTGAGGTCATTGTAAAGAACATGCCCTGACCTTTGCAGTGCAGCAGCATAAAATGAGATGTACCTGTGCCGCATGCTTTAGAATGCTCTTACTGGAGTTTACATTTCCATTGTTTGATTCAAGGTGGTCTGATGAGACTTCTGAGCTGATAAAAGAAATACATTAGCTCTTTAGCCACTCGTGCTAGGACCAGGCAGTTATGTAGATAGACACAGAAGGAGTTGACCTCAGTGGAAAAATCTAGATTCCTATTACTGTTCTGAACTAGGATTTACTCCTCACCCAGCAGACATGAAACCAGAACTGTTTCATGGGAAGAAAATAAGTTACCATCCAAGATCAAACATCATGTCTGTGTAGCCCAGGACTCTCATACTGGTCAGTCCCAGATGCTTTTGAATAAAGATGTTTTTAAACAATCCTGCACTTAGAGAGAAAAAGGAATACGGGAAATGTGCCCAAAAGGGCATTTACTCTTTGCACGTGTAAGCAGCGCGTGTCTCACAACTGCAGGCTCATAATGATGGACGATTCCCACATGAACACTGACACCTTTACAGACATCCTTCAAGGCTTTCAACCTGCACACTTGCAGAAATGAATCCTACAGGATAACACTGTGCTGTGTGCAGCAGCAGTTCCTCCCACTGATATTAGCCAGGATGCCTTTTAAAGTCACTAAATTCCTCTTTACTCTCAAAAAATAGCAGAGATTGGTTCAGAATTCCTAACAACTCCTCAGTTTTATTTCTTTTGTTTACTCCAACCACCCCTGCCCTTGCCTGCCTTCTTTCTGGAATAAAGAACTCCGGGGCTGGCAGCGTTCTTCAGGAGCCATCCCACAGATTCCCATGCACAGTGCAAGTGGAACACTCAGATTTCCCATCAGTGATGCCCCTGAAGTCTCACCACTCATTCCATGTTTTATGATCAAGCTGCGTTCTGTTAAAGTCAGTGATACTGACGGCTGTATCAGGGAAAGCCATCCTTACACTGTGCACTCATCCAGGAATAGACAGTTAACTGAGGGCTTTATTATGACAATTTTATCTTTCCTAATAAGATCAAACCTTCTGGTTAGGATTGAAGAGAACAACACCACCACACAAGGACTAAAACTTTCTGCATAATGGGGTTTCATTTCATTATGTTTGGCTACAAATTCTGCTCTTTCCCTGCAGTCAATATTTGTAACTTTATCAAATGAAGGGGAATTTGATAGCTTGGCCTTGCTGAGAAACTCCGCTTTTTGAATGCATGCCTGCTCTGGTCTAAATGAGGAAAGCCATATTCCTCTTCTCACTGCATCAAGATGAGATGGTGGCCCATTACACATAATAGACTGGTTTCAACCTCTACATCATAAGACAAGCACCTTGACAACAACGTAAGCATTGAAGGTAGGAGAAAACAATGCCCTGAAACTAATATCTCTGTATGACACTGCTATGCTATAGTGGTAGCTGGTGTGCTTTCATTTGTCACTGGTAGTAGTTTAAATTTCTAAGGGAAAGGACAATCTGGAAGCATGAAAAATTACTAATTATCGCATTTAAAATAGAAGCAGCAATGGAAATGTCAACAATGTGACTGGGACATCAGAGGTTTCTGCAGTGATGAATAAGGAACATTTCACTGCAGACTGGGAGAGGCGCTTTGGGCCATTTTTCAAAGCTTGAAGAACTTTTCAAGGAATTCCAGTGTTCATTTTTCTTCTAAGCCCTTCAATTACTGTCAGAACATGCAGTGGTCTAATGGCTCCCATGAACTTGGAATAGCATTCTTTGTCAGGAGGTCATAAGCACAAATATACTTTGGTCTAAGTTCTAGGGAAAGCAACGCAGTTGGGCATTTGTATGCCAGTGCTGACTGGGAGATGTGGGCTTAGCCGTGATATCAAGTATCTCCTGAAGCACTGATTTTCTGGGAAGTGTGAGTTTTCCTGGAGGAGACAGAGCTGTACCTTATAAATACTGCTCCTGTAGTTGGTCAACAGCTCTCTTACACAGCCATAACCTTCAAAGTGCTTGATAAAAGTTTCTGTCCAGTGACAAGCCTTGAAATAGAAAAGACGCAGGAAGTGGCAAATGTGATAGTGTGAGAGCTCGCAGGGTATTAGTCATGCTGGATTATGCACAAGTATTTGGAAAAAAACATTCAATTTAGCATAAAAATATATTAGAACATTTACAGACGTTTCCTTATTGGTTTAACTTATGAGTTCACAGGCAAAATGCTGGGGAGAGTTAAATATAAATGGAGGAAGAACTACCCTTGCACTACTGCCAACTGGTAGAAGTTTGTATTGCAGGTCTTTGCATATGTAAAAGTATGCACATACATAAATATGTATGGATGCACACATTATATATAGCTTTTTCAGTTGACATACTTCACTAAGAAGCTGACATGAGATTCTTCGGTAAGAAGCTGCGTCTACAAAGAAATATAAAAGGAAGTTTTATGAAATGCAGAAAACTTCAGTCAGCCAGAAACAAAGAACTTGGGGGAGATAAAGTAAAGGCTAACTAGACCTGCAAAAGTCTTTGCTAAGCTTTTTTATCTTCTCTTCCATTGCTAGCTGGCAACACAGAGAAATAAAACCAAAGAAGATATCTTACAGAACAACAGATGGCATCTCTGTTGAAAACCAGGCCTCTGCACACTTGAAATGAAAGTTATACATCAAGGTCAGTCTCCAGGTAATAAAAGCCAGGTTCTCATCATGACTAGCTGAGAAACACACCATTTTTGAGTTCAAAGCACAGGCACAGGTTCCAGCTGTGTTTGCAGCATGCCTGTATCACAGTAAAGATATACAGTGGGGTTTTTCCACTCCATTGATTTGCCCTACAAAACAACCAAATGCAATTGCAAATCATCTCCCCTCCAGCTCCTCCTGCCCTCCCCTGACTCCTTCAGGAGACCCCCAGGAAGCAGGGAGCGTGGAACAGGCACCAGTCACCCCTGGGCACCCCAGGCTGGGCAAATGAAAGCAAGAAGCATGAAGTTACACTCCCCAAATAAGCAGCAGAGAAGTGCACTGCACATCAAAGGACTCAGAGCTACTTACACATTCTGATCTACAATGGCATGAAGGTGCTTTTCTTGATGTGATACCCTGACTGATGGCATCTCCAACACAAAGGCGCTTCATTAAGAAGATGCCAAGAATCAACATTTTGCCTGTTTCAGCCTTTAACTACCAAAGCTGGTTAAGATTGCTCAAGCTGAAGGAAGGACAAGTCACTCTGTAGGCAAGTACGACTTGTTTGATGACCGCTTCGAGTCACTTTTGGGGGCGCAGCAGACAAGCTGTCCTGTAGTTTTGCATCAGGCTTCTTAGCTTTGTTGTGGGAATCCACCTGGTCACTGCCTTCCCCTTCATCTGTCGTGTTTTAGGATGGAGCTTCTTTTGGGCAGGATGCCTCTGTAAGCAAAGGACCAAACAGCCTCCTTTTCAAAGCTGATTTCTTTTTAAAAGCGTGGACATGGGGAAGGTGGCAGAAGGTGGGATGTGACTTCAAAGCAGATGGAAATGCAGAAAAACAGTTGCTCAACACCTATAAAAGTCAGGCCCACTCCTCCACAAGTTGTGTATGTATTTAGGCATCTGCTTTTTGAGGCTTGGCCTCTCAATAATCTAAATCCATCACAGGTTTTTGGGAACATGCAGTTGATTAAACAAACAAAGATACGACAAGCCATAAGGATCCTGCTGCAGTCCTGGCAGCAGTCAGCTCTTCTGCACTTAGGGACAGCTTCTGTATTACCTGTGCTCCTGGTGGGAGCTTTGCCATCTGCTAATGAATGAAAGGCAGAGATTAGAACAGGGTGCTGTACAAACTTGATTCCACAATGATTTCTAAGCTGGTGGGACAATAAGGGATGAGCCCCTGCCTTGTCTGAGATGCAAATTCCAGATTGGAGTCACGGGCTGTTCCAACCTAGACCATCTTATGTGGCCATGTGCATATTTTGGAAGGGGGTCTGTAACATCTATTTCTGTAGGACTGAATGGACACAACGCAGCAGGACAGAGACAGACAGCTTTTCAGAAGTGTTTAAAGACGTCCAAAAAGCCTGTAGAAATGCCACACTGAAAGCCAGGAAGGATGTGCTCAGAAGCACTTGGAAGCTGAAAGCATTTCTTTTACAGTCTATTTCTTCCTCAATTAGGAAATCTCACCTGATAAAAGGAGCAAGAAATTACCCTGCTTAATTACACAGATAAGGGAGGAAAACAGAATCATTTAATTCCCACAAGCAACCCTTGTCTTTGTCTCAGCCTGTTTTTCACGCCTGGATTATGCTAACACTATTAATCTTTGTCTGTGACTAACTCCCGGGTTTTGTGTTAGTGACCTGATTCTGCACTAACAAGCTCCTCCCAGTTTGGTGAGGCTCCCCATGTGATCTCTTCTTCCCCCTAAATAAAGTTGAAGAATTTGGCTGGGATCAGTGAGTGCTGCTGAGGTGGCGGGCGCGTGGAGCTCTTCCACCTCCCTGCATCTGCAGCACCAACAACGCGCCTGTTCAGCACTATCTGCCTCCGCTTTGAAGACCAAGGAAGGGACGAGACCGGCCAGATCGCAAGGTCTGGAGCTACCTCCGTGGTGAGGCTACAGCACGGGCTCCCAGTTTGCCACCCCCTGACCACTCTCCCCTTCCGAAAGTAGCCCAGCGAGTGTTGGAAGATGTGGCCGGAGGAGGTGAGTGCTGCATGGCTATGATGAATCCTTTGTGCGGAACGGGAGGCTCCTTAAGAAACAAAGTGGAGGAGCGGGGGGGGCAGCGGTCGCGATTTTGCAAACGGACACAAGGAAAAGCGTCCTTCCCTTCCCCGTTAGCGAAGGGCACGTGTGCCCCTTTCAGAGAGAAGCCACCCCAGGAGCTGATCTCCCAACACAGCTCGTTTTCCTGGCGCGGGGTGCAGAGTGCAGCAGCAAAAAGCCCAAGCACCGCGAAGCGCCTGCTGCAGACGCGCTGCTGGTCCGGCGGGTGCCTCGCCGAGCAAGGGCTGCTCCTGCTCCCGCTGCATCCTGCTCCCGGCTCCGCAGCCTCCCAGCCGGGGCACCACGGCGCGGTGCGGTACCCGGCGCACGGCGCTGGCACGGCACAGCACGGAGCAGAGCAGCACCCAGGGCTGCGCTGCTCACCCCGCTGCCCCCCAGCCTTGCCCAGGGCCACTCGCAGCCCTCGCTGGGGCTTATCCAGCTCTAGTCAGAGGTGCGACCGTGCTCCCTTGGGTACCGGCAGCTTTCTATGCACGCATCCACCCACCCTTCACAGAGACGCGTGTAACATCCTCTCACAGCACCAAGGTGTGCAAAGCACATCTGTGAACACACCCTCCTTTGCTCACCCAACGTGCATCTTCCCCTCTATCCCCACCAGGGCTCCAGGGACCCCTCACCCATTGCCATTCCTCATGCACCCACTTCTTCACGCATATACAAGCCTTGTCTCACTACCTATGCATGCAGGCTGAGCCCCTCAAAACCCAAAGGGGATGGTGGCATGTCCCTCAGCCCCTGCCAGCCTCAGCTAAAGCAATGCACAGGCGCCTGTCACGTAACCCACTGCTCTCTGACACATTAACTGATCTCAAATGCAGTTATTTCACATAACTTTACCCATGTGAAATGTGATTTGGAGCTAAAAAGAAAGTCAACGCTGACCAGAACCCACCAAATCCTTAATATCTTTATTCCCTTCTCCCCTCTTGCCTACTCATTTGCCACAGTGCACATGAGCTCTACCCACCCCAGGGACATGCTGCCTGGGCTTTCAGACCAGAGAGGGAGGCAGTGAGGAGGAACAAGGTGCTTTCTGCTTACCTACAGCCCTCAAATTACACAGAGCCTGTCTCCAGCCCATGCTGTGGGAAAAGAAATGTGCTCTTATTCCAGAAACGGCACAAAGTAGCTGCATTTAAAGTGACATTCATCACTCCCCCTCTCAGCCCCCTGCTTCCTCCCACCCTGTAACAACTTATTTTCCTTGCACAGTTTTAAAGGTGAATATGAGTATGGAATATATTGTAGTCCTGGGCTATAACTATTTGTCACAAATAGGCACAGTGGCTGAAAGGAGAAGAGTTTTCTTTTCAAATGAGTTGGATGAAGACCTGAATGTTCAAATAGTCTTTTGCTCTTTGGCACATTTAAAGACAAAATGTTATCCCTGCAGGAGTTTCAACCCTGGCAGATTTCAGATCCAAGAGAAAGGCTGCAAACACCCCATTTATAATTCCTTTCCTTGCTAGCGGTAGGGAAGGAATAAAAAAGAAGAGAGGTGAGAAGAGGGAGGGGGATACGAAACAGATCTCATCTGTTCATCTCCCTTTCACAACCAGTTAGCCTAGAGTCACACTCCTTCACCCGTAAAGTAGAAGAGAATTGAATGAAAAGGCCATGGATTGCCTTCAGATCCTATTTTATGAAGGTTCTTAGGTTTGGGGTTTGTTCATTTGAATTCAGCTCTGAACAGCTTTCAGGTTTCATATATCCTATAACTCCAGAGAACAATTAAATATGCACTTGTACCTGGACTGGTAAGTACTCGTTCTGACTCCAAAGAACCCAGTACCACAGAGGAGGAGAATAAACTGATCCCAGAAGCAGGCAAATTGGGAAGGGGGGAATAAAAATCGCTGAGCAAGTTGAAGCAACGTTTAAAATACAGAGTAATGAAGGCATTGAGAGGCTGCCTCTGTAATCACCCTTGATTTGAAAGGTGTGTGGGAAGAGCAAAGAATGTTGTGCAAAAGAAATGAGTAGGAACTGAATTAGCAAAAAGTTAAGCATGAAAGACAATTCTCAAGGGAAAAAGACTCCCCATTCCACAGGGTACATTTTTTAGCTGATGATCTAAGACTGTGCCTTTAGCAGGAAAAGTGAAGAATGGCTTAGCAGGAAAATCCACTCTCCAAAACAAGGACTAGTTTGTGCTGTTGTGAGAAAGACAACCTCAACATAGCTTTTAAAATGCACTAAAGCCTATTTCGAAGTGATGAGCATGAAGGAACAGACATGTTCAGCTGTTCAGAGAGCAGCACTTCGATACAGCACTGTTTCCCAGATTTAAAAGGGAAAAAGAATCAAACCCTTCCCTAGGTATGAGCACAGAAAGGTGTAACACTCAGTGTCTCTTCCCGACACATTTACTGCAGTGTGGCTCAGCCTGTCTGAACACCTATAGGGAGCATTTAATGTACAGTTTCAAAGCTACCCTCAAAATGTCATACAAGGATTTCATTGATCAGAATGATAAACTTCCCTCTCACCACCATACAGACAAGGTCTAAAATATCTACCACAAGTACAGTTTAGAAACACTGTTTTAAGGAGGAAATTAATCAAGTGCTTAGTCTGTAACATAACTTACGTGTAGTTTGGTCCAGGTAACAGACACCATCATCTTCCATAAGGATTTGGGCTTTATGCAGACAAAAGAGAGCATCTGCCAAAGCATGCAGTTACAAGAAGGCTGTAATCACACCTTAAAAAGCTGCTGGTGTTTATCAAATCACAGTTACACTAAATTAACATGTTCTGCTATCATGAGAAGTCACCAATAAAATCAGTGGGATGAATATGAACTCCAGACAGAGTCTAGATCTCCAACACAACAGGCCTGGTGCTTCAACTGCTCCACACTTCAGGCACTGCTTAACTAAAATTAAAATCTTATACCCCAGAATTAGCTCTGTGATGGTTCTCTATCAACTAAATGCCCACAGAAACAGCATGTTACACTTAGGGTCCATGCCCACACGAGCCTGAGCAGTCACACACTGCAACTTCCACCTGCGTCAAAAGGAGCTGTTTTGCTCAGCACCTTTCTATGCAGAGGTAAGATGGTACCAGGTTCTGCTCAGAAATCACCTTTGTCATACGCAGGCTGTCCCTTCAAGTTAGCCAAGCCCACTGCAGCTCTAAAGAAAAGCAGGATCCCACTGTTCCTTTTACAGGAACTTTCTGTTGGCTTATGGATCCGACCAATGTGGGAATGAGTTACTACAAGTGGTTTTTAAACTCACACTTTTTTTTTCTTCTGGCATAAGAAAAGACAAAACCTCAGGTCTAGTGAAGACAGAATAAGTTGAACAACTGCTAAAAGCAGAGTTTTCTTGCTCACTGGCATAAAAACAGCATTCAGCATTCTGAGAGATCAGGACTAGAACTTTATACACTGAATTAAAAGATTAATCAACTTGCTTAAATCTTTATCTACGTTGTCACTTATATCACTGGGTGCAACCACAAAGGGTTTATGCAAGACATATTTCTAAGGATGACTATGTGTAAAAACAGAGCACATTTTCTGTTCTGAGATCAACAATACAGAAAATAGAGGCATAAAGAGGTGGTTCAATTTTAGGACTCCTCAGATAAGCCCATAGTGTTTAACACCTACAAACCCCATGACACTGCAAACATACCTGAACAGTTGTTCTGTAACAACCCAACATTTACCATTTTAGCCCATACCTCCAGAACCTGCTGGGAAGCAGGAATCCCAACTGGCTCTCAGCTGGAAGCTCATCAGCACTTTGTAGACCTGAAACCTTATGATTTCCAAAAGTATTTTAAGCACCCAAAGATGCTGGACATAAGTTGTGCAACAACTCTTAAGACGTACATAAGTTCACCCTTGCCATTTTCAAAACCCAAATGGCAAGGGTGGACTTACGTACTTAAGACATTCCTAAAAACTGGCCTTTTGCTCTTACATGCGAGTCTATCAAAGACGCAGGGAAAAATAAGTAGCAAGGCTAAAGCATCTCACTACAAGCTCTCTGAGGCCTTTCCTTCCTTCTTTACTTCTCCCATTCCTTCCTCCTTCCCTCCTCCCCTTGTCCCTGCTTTCATTTGCTCTCACTCCCCCTGTGGCTTTCACCTGCAATTTCGGGCGCAAGGGTATCAGTAGATGTCTTGCTACACTAGCTCTGGATGAGGAGAAAAGCATCATTTACATAGCAGGTTTGCAACATGATGGATACATTTCATACAAATGTTTTCTACATCAAAAAGATGCAAATTTAGAGGCAGGAGGCGCATTCTTCCGTAATGCAATAAAAATAGAAGAGACAATTTGAAAGGCAGCAGGGACATTTACAAGCAAGCTGAAAGCAGAAAGCAAGCAAGCCTGAAACTCTATTAAAAAGCCAATATATATTTAAGATGGTATAAAAGCCAGAAGTAATTCAGCGCTTGAAAATGCAGTCTGGAGGAGCACAGGACACACACGAAGATAGGAACCAAAGATTCTCCTGCTACTGAAATCAAAGAGGATTTTGTAATGCTGCTTCACAAGGAGCAGGTTCATAGTTTGAGGTCAGTCGTCCTTACTTTGGAAAGATGGTTTTGTGTCCACTTGAGAACAGTATTATACCTTTTTCTCACTTGCTGCTGATTTATGTGTCTTAACAACCAGTCTTAGTGTCATCAGGAAGTCAAAGGAGGTTTGAGTTAGCCTAATGGTCAGCTATGTACAATCAGCTTCCTATTAAAACAACACAACTGCAATAGCTTAGGTCTGATTTCTGGCCTTCATCATTTCGATGAAGCTGAGGATTTCAGACAGCCACCAAACTCGATGCATCCTTTATCTGAAACAGAGAATCAGAAAACAGAGTTATCTGAACAATTTAAATCCCAACAAACCACAGCCCATTAAAACCTCCTCCAAGGCTGGTCTCCCACCAGGCATTTTGACTGTTTGACTGGTTAGTTTTTAAGGATTCAATGCAAATTATCATTATTCTTTTTAACAAAACACTGGTAGGTCATCACTACCAAATAGAGGCAAGTTTTGCCCTTATAAAAGGAGTGTCAGTAAAATCAACATTCTTCTTTCTTTCAGTACTTCAGATTTGACAGATGCCAACAACATTAATTAACACTTGAGACTCATTTTGTTACTGTAATTTGCTTTGTTCCTCTCATACAAATTGCTTCCAAGCTGCTGTTCCTTTCCACCCTCAAACAGCTACACGAAGCCTCAAGAACAGATTTCTCTCTACTTTGCTGGAGTACTCGGAGGCACAGAGGTTTGGCTCAAAGAACAAAAGACAATGCCTGTCCTAAGGATATTAGAAAACAAGGAGCAGATTTAGTTCCCCCCATTTTATACTAAGCTGCACTATTAAACGTCTGCTTGCTAAAACAGAAAGATAGAAAAACATGAGCCACAGTAGCAAAGTCCATCTCTAGTCAAGGACTTGTAGCCTATGCTTGTATAAGTACCAAAGTAAAACATCACTATTTCATGAGAAGGTTTAGCATGTATTCAGCTTACAGATATTCTAATTCACTTTCATGCAGTTTCCTCCAGCAAATCACTATTTTAAGGAAAAAAAAAAAAAAAAAAATCACTCAAATTATTCTTGTAAATACCTGAACCTTTCTCCTTTATGTTATTAAAAGGTGGTGGTGATTAAATGTGCACTGAGACATTAGTTTGCTCATAACGCTCAAACAAAATACACTGAATACTTACGACTCACAAACCAAACGGAGCTTATAAGAATAATTTATTCTCTACTGCTTGAATTCACTTAGAGCATGGACAGGAAAGGAAGTTTTGGGGGGTTCAATGGAAAGTTTTCTCATGAGAACGCATTGACATTGAAACTTCAGGAGATGGAACTTGACTCAAGTTGAAATGTGTGCTCTGTGGGTGCACAAGCATGTACCGTCTCAAAGTCTAAGCAGAGTACCAGAGGTCCAACCCTTTCTTAGTAGGATGCTGCAGTACGAGCCAAGACATTTACCTCTACTACTACCATGGTCTCACCATTGCTCAACAGAGGTGAATAACCACTTCCCTCAACTCGCTGACAGCACTTTACTGCCTATAAAAGTAGCCTCCTCCCAAAATGCAGCTGAAGCACAAGCAGTACTTTGCAAACTCTTAATAGCATTCCTGTTCTGCTTTTCAAAGCACTCATACCTGAACTGATGATGGTAAAATGAAGTTACAAATAACATTCACTCACCTTCTTGGAACAGTACCAGATACCTAATTATTTTTCTATCTTTTCCATTTTCTGTTCCCCATAGGGATCTAATAGATGTGGATACCAATGAGATGAGATACAGGTTCAGGCAAGTATGACAAGATTTGATTTTCATTAGCACTGAGACAATTCCACCTTCCTAGACTTTCATGTGGGTGGTGGACACTTAGCTACTCCATAAATCAGAAGGGCATTTCTCAGTTCCTTAAGTTCTTTTAGTGCAATTTCTTTCTTCAGGCTCTTGAGAAGGATGTAAAATACATGGCCAAGTAGCACTGAAATATTCTATTGTCATAACTTCCTGATATACGACTTGCCAGTAGTGCACCATGCAGGCATTCATCAAAGATGTGGTATGTTGCACTTGCTCCCCTACGTGAAGTGAACTTCCAATCAGCTTTGCAAGCACAGATTCTTTTGTCCTAAACTACAGTAAAATCTGGCTTTTCAACTTTAAAACTAACATTTATTTTTGCCTACGTGAACATATTGTTCCAAACTGGCAAGAGCTGCTCATTTACATCTTTTAACACCAACAGAATGCTAAGCTATAGTAAACAGTCTTTATTACAAACCAAAGCATGCTGTTAATTAGAAAGAGAGACCCTCAGTGCTCTGCAAGCCCGAGTGGGATGAACCACAGATTTCTGTGAAGAGGATGAATTACAATTGCATCCTGTCAGAGCACCTCTGAGCAAAAAACAGTTCTGCTGCGAGAGCTCTGAAGCCTAATTTTGGCCTCAAAGCATTTGGGAGTAGGGTGGAGGGGGTTTAGAGCAAGCTGTTATTTGAAATAAATAGCTCTGAAAGTGCTTACAGCTTCTCAAAGTACAATATCTTGGGGCCAAATCCTCCTGTCCCGAGTGGCAGCAGAAATAGGCAAAAAGCAGAGCAGCCTTGTTCCTCATCACAGTTAACTCTTAACATGAGACTTGGAACAGGGAAGACCAGCTCCTTGCCTTCTCCAGAGCAGCTCTTGACTTCAGAACTGCTGAGATGAGTAAGTTTGTTAGGACTTGTCACACACAGCATGTATCAGAGCCAAATGCCTTGGATGTATTTGAAATTCTATCAGAACTATGAAAGAGTAAGGGTTTTAATTCTAGGTTACAGCTTCCTGCCTTTAGGAGAGCTCACCTCTTCAATAACTCTGTGCCATTTCTCACCCAGGTCATTTTTCCAGGTTCCAGATCTACAATCAGTGAGGACATCTCCTGAAATCCAGTGTAACGAGGACAAAAACCCCAAATCCCCTTCAGACAAGGCAAGTCTGAGAGCAAATATCGAAGAAGAGGGGAAAATAACTCCCCTGCGTTAACCTGAGAGGTACTGTGTCAGCTGATTTTGTTAATGCCTGATGTCAGCAAAACCAAGCTGCCCCTCAGTAAGAAAATACACCTTTGATTTCACTCTATGGGGAGTATTTGAGGGAAGAAGAAACCTCTCAGTGAAGAAACCCCCTAAGGTATAAACTACACTTGTTGCAGTGCTTGTTTTCCTTTTGCGCCTGCAGATAAGCCCTATCACCACAATGTTACTGGAAAATTGATTTTCTCTGGTTATCTCTTCAAGAAAAAGAGCCTCAAACTGCAGCCAGCTGAGAGCAGCCTTCCCTGCCCCATGACAGAGACACCATCACGTACCTGACTTGCACAAGTTTGGATATAGATGACCTGTACTGCAAACTCCGTGACACCCACTGCACTCCTTGGCTCCGTCAACCAGCAAAGCCTCTGAGCCCCATCTATGCCTGGGGATCCTGAGGAGAAACCTGCCTCACAGATGCCACAGGTGACAAGGGAACCATAGTTCTTGCTTCTTCAGAAGTCCTGTTCCAGGGAGAACAACCACTGCATCCCAATGAGGCCCAAGTTCAAAGAAGTCCCTGTACCTGCACTTCTGGCCTCAACAGACTATGAAAGCTTTGCTAACCTGAACACCACAAAAGACACTGAAACCACGCAGCTAGAGGGGTCCCTCTCATCCACCATTGCACTGGTAATAGTGCTGGTTATCATCTTCTCTTTGTTAACAACATCCCTAGTAACCTACTGCTTTCACAAGTGGAAACTGAGAGGTAAAAGACTCCAGAAGGCACAAGAGGAGTATCAGAAAGACCAAGAAAAGAGCATTTTTCAAAGCACGCCTGGACTAGTTTCATAGAAAGACTCCAAAGGATTCACCATGAAATGCTCTTGCATTACCTGAACATGGAAATAATAAAAGAATGGCAACTATGACATTTCTAAGCAAACCTATCCTTGTTTTATCTCATTTATAAGAGTTGTTGGCAGTTTGGAGATTTCCTACAGCTTTATTATACATATATATATTTATATAGTCTCATTTGTGCAAAGTAAACCCAAGGCAATCACGTATTTTTGATCTCTGTTGTATTACTAAACCAGTGCATTTAAATGTGTTGCTCACACTCCTTCAGAAACCCACTGGCCTGTGGAAGGCAGAAGGTCAGGTCTGGTTATTGCAAAGCAATACAGCAGCTCAGTAAAGCTCAGTGGAGTTGTGTTGTTTTGCACCCATCTAATCATCTGGCTGAAGATTGTGAAATCCAATCGGAGTCTTAAAATAAATCAGGTTCACAGACACTCAGCAGTAGCAGCCTGGTCCTGAAAGCTCCCAGCTGAAGAACCTTCCACATCTTCAGCAGCAGCTCCATGCAGAGGGCATGCAGGACCCAGCCCTATGTGCATTTGCAGGTGGTAAGTCAGTATTTCTTTCAGGTGAGGTTCAGTGACGTGGGGTGGTAGTGGCATTCCAACTGCAAGTGGATTAAAGACCTCCAGTGTTCCTGAAACCCAATTTACCAACTTAACACCCTTTTTAAACTAGGCTTGTACTTCTTTTTAAACCAACCATACGATGGTGTGTTTTTATTTTCACAGCCTGTAATATGTCATGGGGAAATGGCAGCTCTGTTGTGAGTAGCATCTCTAAGTCACATTTTCTAACAAAGTGATGGATGTAATATGAATATACTTGATTGTTTTAAAAAGTAGGAACCATGTAAAATTACAAGAAGCCCTGCTCAAGTAGCTAGCTTGCCTGCACTTGCCAGTAATGCTGTATGTATTTTTAAACAAGCTATAATACTGTGATGCTGTAAACTTACTTCTGTAGGCAAAAAATGTTCTAGTTAAAAATGTCAAGATGAAGGATGTAAATGTTCTTAAAGTGCTATCAACTAAAGAGATGAATTTTCACAGAAGATTCTAAAGGATTCTGTTACATGCTACAGATCTATTTTACAAACCTATTTATGGATCAAACACACTAGTCTATGTGAGAACAAACAGTACTATTTTATTACAAAATAAATGAATAAATAAGCAGTGAATATCCACGCCCAGAAGCTGGAAAATGTTTCTTTTTTAAGGTACCCTCATCAATTCTATAAGTAATTTGAAAGACAAAGGCTCTAGTACCTTACTGACAGAAGGTATATGCTCCCCCTCCCTTTCCTCCCATACAGATCATGCTGCTGTCAGTGCAAAGATCCACAGAATCCTTGTGGAGGGAAGGGGAGCAGTTAGCTAGCTGCATCAAAGCAATGCAACTGTAATATCTGTAACATTAATATATGTATTTACAGAATTAAACCACATTAAGCACGGGGGCATTCAGAAGACCAACCCTGTTGCAGGCAGTGACAATCTGCATGTAGCGTTTACATCAGCTCTCACTGAGCAGAGACAATACAAAGTCCTTCTCTGAAAATCATACTGAATGGTGATAAAAATCTCAGGTGGAAGAAGGGAAGTATGTTTCAAATGATTTAAAAATACATAGCTGGAAGCACTCCAGCTCTTGCTGGAGTGTGTGTGTAGGATTTGCAGTAACTGAAAGCTACAATTCAGGTTCTCACTGAAGAAGAATCTGGGCATTAAAAATTTTCCAGAGAACATGATCCCTTCCAGCAGCAAAACCTTGTCCTCAGTGCACCAGCTCAGGAGTTTTGTCAGGTTCCCAGTACGAATAAGTGAGCTCAGCTCCAAACCTTGGAAGCTGATCAAACTGGCTATGCTAAAAAAATAGATAGAACACTAAAGTGACTCTTACAAATGACAAATACAAAGCCCCGTGGCCCAACAGATGGTTAGAAACAAGGCTGAGGAATGACTGAGCCTGGAATCAGGCTGGGGTTTTTTATAGAGAAAGCGAGGGCAGATGAATGTGGAAATTACATTGCTGCTGTCCTCAGGAAACTGATCTGAATGATAATCTGATGAATATAGATTTATCCAAAGAGTCAGTTATGAACTATAATATCGCATACACCTAAACCAAGATATATACGATAAACCCTTCTGCATTCGTACAAAGTTCAGAGCAATGAACCCTACCACATCACAAATCATTAAGATTAAATAATGCAACCATGTGCAGCACAAAGCTAGAAAGCAAAGCTCCAAAGTACTTTTAATGGGCAGATTGATTTGTTTCAGTCCTAGAGCTGCTTACCACATGAATCAGCCCTGATCCACCTCACTCCTTTTATGCCCCCACAAGCACAAAGGAGCCCATGAATCAATATTTCTTGATCATAGTTTTAGAGTGTTTCTCTGGATCAAAAGAAAAACCTACTGCTGAGGAAGGTGGGAGAGGGCAGCTCCTGTGAGGGGAAGAGACATGATCCACTGTTTGGTTTTGCTTCGCCTGCATCTTCCATGGCAGAATTTTGGGATCTCAAAGCTCAGCCACTGCAGGAATGTACGATAAATTGAGAGACTCGGATTACTCATTCCATTGTACATCCCTAATAGCTGCTACAAGAAAGCAGAAGGCAAACACTCAGATCTCACAGACATTTTTGATAAGAAAAATAAATGAGAACTGTAGTAAGCAGTAGGAAAACACATGCAAAAGACATGAGCAAAACACTTTGATTTTTCAAAGGAGCTATCTGAATTCTTTGTAACATTTATGCAAACAGGAGTCATACAGCTGCTGCACTGCAAGCAGGAATGCTATTTTACAGACAAACGTTGTCAGGTGCCTACCCCAAACAGCTCACAGTTCAGTGTATTTACATAAAAGCTTGACAAGAGTTGTGAAGAAGTATTTCAGTGTGTCCAGAAAGCACCTCTGTACTGAAAGCAGAAAAATCAATGTGCTACCTTTCACTTACAGAAATAATTAATCTGTATTTAGAGTCCTGGAAGTCACTTTCTGTGGTTGTTATAAGGGCTGAAAGCTGCACTCGCTGCCAATAACAACAAAATTACAGTTACAAAGGATTTGACTCCTGATCATCACTTCTGTACCTGACAGCCTCTATGAGGCTTCCCACGAATAACAGGTATCCTTTGCCCAGTGTTGGGCTGATTGCTGGAGGCTTTGAAAGACTTGAGAGAAACAGGAAATACAGTCCAAAGCAAGGAACAGGGATGGAGTAGCTCAAACGAACAGGTTTGTAAGATTGGAGGGTAGGAAAATTAAAGGATTTAAACATTTCTAAGGATTACAGAATAATGGGAAGAGACGGTAGCTATGTATTCTGCAGTGACAATTCTAAAGTTAAGACCAAGCTTAGGGGAATATTTTTGATGGAATACTAAAACTGCTGCTTGCAAGAAACCAGACTGAGCTGCCCATGAAGCTGTAAGGACAGCTAGCCCTGAACAGCTTAGGGTTGCGTTGTTTTCACTTGGGGCTTGACCTACTCAGGATCAGCTCCCAGTGAAATCATTCAAGGCAGGTTTTTAAGCACCAAAAGGCAGATACTCACTGACAGAGATCGGCTCTATATCCAAGCCTTTCTTTCCAGATATTCTACTGATCTGTGAGAAGTGAAAACAAGAGGCTAAACAGCCCTCAAGCACTCTTAAACAATATACAGCATACAGAAGAAAATAGCTACATAGGTACAAAATATAAAACCAAATGCAACAGTATATACTGGTCCCAAAATGGGTAAATAAAACACAACAGTAAGACTTAATTCTATTTGTAACAAAAATTCAGGAAGAGTTCAATAGGATATCCCTCCAAGGTTCCCACAGCTTTCAGAGATCTAAACACACAGATGTCAAGAAACTGGAGACTGAGGAAACAGTAACTTCATGACCCACATAGGCCCAACGGTCACAGGGTCACTGCAAGAACAATGCAACAGCTCTTCCTGTCAGCAGTGCTCACAAAGGTGGGCTGCACTCGTGCCCATAGATCAGGAGACATCTGAAGCTCTGGAGAAGCTGACTTCATTGTCTAACCCACTGAGATCCCCAGCATAAAACCATTTTATTTGGATGTGTGCTATACACCAATCCTTCATCCAGCTATATTTTTGAGAAGACAGTGACTTTGCCATCATGAAAACAAATCAAAGGATTACAATAAATTTCAAAGTGTATTAAAAAAAATAATGTCAAAAATATTATCTGGCATCTCAATCCCACTTGAATTTATGTCATTTATTCCCATTTTAATCTACATTGTTTTTTCTCTTCTTAAACACCTATGCTACATAGGCCCCATGCTTCATTTATTATCATTTCTCATCCTGTTGGCATCCACAGGCTCCCTGATCAATTTCTGTTATAGTCTCATTATCTGAGTTCTGTAAATAGGATATTTCATTTTATTCCTTTCTGTAGTCACTTTGCAACCTTCTTTCTCTCCTCCACCTGCGGCTCTCCATTTACCATGAGACAGTGGGCAAAGATTGAGTTGAGATTCAGTAATCACACCTCCCTACCCTGGAAAAGGGAATCATTTATTTTTCTTATGGATGGAAGCAGCTGTGAGCTGCTCTGAAATCCCACAGGCAATCCCACAAAAAACAATCCTTACTACTTGTCAGCTTAATAATAGAAAGTGTTGGCTCCCATCATGTGAAAAATGTATATAGCTGGATCACAATATATTGCAACATTTGCATTTGGATGAATAAAGAGCTGAATCACAACCCAGACACCAGCATGCTGGGCACAGCAGGTTCCACCTGCAAGAATATTAAAGCATCACCCAATTCATCACTGACAAAACATGTCATATCCACAGCCCTTGGCATTCAGATGGGACTGCTCCCAGAAAACTCCCCCCATTCTTTATGTCCCCGAGTTACGTTTACTGCTTTCAGGCCTGAATATTTCCTTACCTTTCAGCCTTTGCCTTAGGTTCCTGGGATCCTCTGAAGGTTTGGGTAAGCTTCTGAGTGCTTCTCCTAGAAGTGTAAACGTATCCTGAAATAAAAAGGAAACACAGATTATTTGGGTTTGGAGTGAATGGAGTCACAGTGGGCATTATTAAATAACAAAAAACCAAATTCCCACTCTGCTCACAAATACAGAGATCAATCTCAGGGCTTCAGGAAGCACTACTTGCTCACTGCTTAGACAAGACCTCCTTTCAATCCGACTCCCTTTCAACAAAGGAGAGAAGAGCTTTTCCTGAAGGAAGATCATCCTGAGGAATAGCACCAGAAGACCCAATGCATTCTGTAAGTTGTAGCTTACATTGCCTACCATCTGGTCCAAGGTTATTCCCTAACAATAAAGCTGGACCCTTTGTGACAGTAGACACACAGAAGGCAGTTCTTCCAAGAAGCAGTAACAGTCTGTGTGAGAGGCCTTAGCCACCATAAAATGTTGCAGTGCCCTATCCTGAGACTTCTACACCAAAAGATGAATAAGAAAATAGGAGCACAATCGCCTATTGTCACATTATTTTGTTACTCATATTTTGTCTTGGACAGTCTGTCAGAAAACAAGCTGTGGAGAAATAATCCAGACATACCCACAACAATTACATGACACCCTGGGAAAGACCTTCAGCTAATATAAATAAGGAAACTCAAATTACTTGATCAGTTATGTTAGTCCCAAGCATTTTATTAATGATAAGGAGCACTGCATCTAGGTCAATCTGATCCCACTGCCCAAAGTCAGAGGGAAACCTGGCTTACAGATTTCTTTAGTTACTGCATGGGTAAGATGTACCACAACTTTTCTTTAACAACATTTGCTTACTCTTAAGTAAATCTGTTCTTCCAATTTCTCTTGAATTAAAGCACTTTCCATCAGAACCTTCTTTCTTCTGCAGAAGGTGATCTTGGCTAGCTCTGCCTCCTTCTCCTGACAGTCAGGGCACACCGAGGGATCGTGGATCCGAGTTTCTGTCACCTGAAAAATGAGACTTTGATGCAATGAGCAAAGTTTGTCCCAGCAAAATATGACCACCCCATTAAGAACAAGCAATAAACATACAGATACAGTCTAAAGACAAAGATGTGCTTTGATAGGCAGTTGTAAATTATTTTGTAATAAGTACTGCTCCTACAGTAGTACTTAATTCCTTGGTCAGTTTACCCACCACAAAGTCTTAAGCATTACACAAATCCCAGCATTTGTGCATTTATGAAATAGCAATAATAGTCTCTTATGTAATTTACACAGATTCCACCTGGTTACATAAACCAAACAAGCTACTACAAAAGCAATGCAATCAATCCTAAAATGTCAAGTCCCAAACCTCTTCGTCTTCTTCCTTGACGACTTCTCTACATAAAAATGTTATTACACTGAGGTAAAGCCAGAAGCAAATAGACACAGAAGTCAGCTACTGCTCTGAGAAAATGTATTACCACACTGTAAGACAAGTAAGAGGCAATAAGAATTCTACAAAATTTGGATGGTGGGTTGGTTACCATTAATACAGTGAAAGAATGCAGATGGCTGAAGCATCAGAGCAATTTTAAGAAAGAGGAAGCCTGAAAAACTGACTTTAAAAGTATCACAGCTGCTTACCTGGCACAGGCATTGCAGGGGAGTACATTATCACTTTTGCTCTGCTACAACAATAAAGCCAGCAAATGACATTGAAATAAACCAAAATAAATTACTGATTACTACTCAAAGCTCATTTTCTGCTTTATCAGAAATACTTGACCAGATGCAGACATTCTGTACTAATCTCAAAGTACAGACATTTCCAAGGCCCAGATTTACAGGCAAAGGCATCTGTAGGTAACAGTCACTACTCAAATCTGTATCACCACATATTCAAATCCATCTGCAAGCACAAGGCAAGAATGCAAGTATCACTGGCCAAAAAAAGAAGAGTCTTTAGGCTCTCAGATGCAGAGCTGAAAGGAAGAGCCATGTCAGAATGTGTTTTACAAGGGGGAAAAGGCACCAGGCTGGTGAAAAAGAAAAGCACTTTGAACTGTGTAAAAATGATGGATGCTTCTTAATAAAGGAACTGATGTCACCAAGATCCTACTGGGCATGTTTTAATTCTTAACATGACCTAATGTCTAAGCTGGAAGCAGGAGGAGGCTTTGTTTTTGGAATACTTCTAATACTGGAGTCACAAGCAAACAACATGCAGAGTACTTCCATAAATAACAGTTGCAAACATAACCATCAAAGCAGGCTGTTTTCTTCAGCTGATCCAGGGTTTATTGTGGACTGCAGTAACTGCCCACCCAGCCTGGCTCAACCCCACAAATCAGGACTTTATCAGCAGACAGTGTTCTGTAATGATGGGTTGTTTACCAGCAACAGTTCTGCAGCAGTGTCAAATAAATGAGAAAGGTAAATCTTGAGATACAGAGCAAAAATCTCTCAGAGGCCTGAGTATGCCATAAGGGCTACCTGATCTGATCCTTACATTATAGCTTTCTCAAGCAGTGGTTCTCCCAAAAATCCGTATTGTTTCTTCCTTGCAGTACCTGTTTAACAGTCTCACCGATGTTTTTCAGGCGGATTCTGTTCATCAGCCCATCAGGAACAACGCAGCTCAAGTCATTTGTGTCTGGTTTCTTTGCTGTCAATCCCAGCTGCAGCTTTCTTGACTTGTCACCATTTGTCTGCTTGGAGATCAGCTGCTGATGCATCCCACTTATCTTCTTAGTGCAAAAGGACCTGAGAGCATCCAGTTCTTCATCTGAGAGTTCACTCATTTCTGTCAGGCATAGATCAACTAAACAAAAGTGTTAATCACTGTATTAAAGAGAAGAATTCTATCTGTGGAACCCAATAAAAACCCAAACCCAATGTTAAGCCTAGAGTCAACAACTGTAATAACAGCAGTGCAAAGTTTAAATACAAACCTGGATGATAACTGTAGGAATAAACATCTGTATGAGTAGTCTTCGAAAGAAGGGAGGACATAAGAACTCTAAAGAATTAGACTACTTAATGATATGGCACATATACATTAATAAAGCAACTACTTAAGTGCTGTGATGTTAAAGTGAGTTTCCATTATTGTCTAATACAGATTCAGCTTCTTTGTACATGAAACTGAAACTTGCTAAACCAAAATGACTTCATATTTAAAGAGAGCTATGCACCTAGTAACTTTGAGGAGCAACTCCTAAGACACTGAAAAATTAGTGCAGTACCTATTGAAAACACCTCAAATATATCCTACAACCTACAGTTAGGCTTTTTAAAACTTATATTAGAAAATATTTTCCTCTAAAGCTTCAATGGTCAGTTCCTAAACTCTTTCTATGACCTTGTTTAAACATCTTTCACCTTCTCTTATCCTTCCCAGTGGCATGTAATTACAAATAAAAAGAGAGCTTATACTTCAGATGGGCAGGCAAGGATGGAATTACAGCTTCATTCAATACTTAGTGGGAGATTTTCCACAGGCTTAAACACAGCCAATCAGTATAGAGTGTTTCATGAGCATCAGCATGTAACGATGCTGTGTAGTACGATGCTGCCCTAAGATACCACTGCTTTCAATTATATAAACAAGGAGAGTACCTCCCTACCTTTATTACACAGGTTTCGGTTTTATGCAACTACTGAGGCCCAACTAAACACTTTACGGTGTGTAATTAAAGGAGAAATGAGAAGACAAAACACTGCTGTAAGCATTACTAAAGTCTCATCAACACCTTTGCATGTAGCTAATGCTAACACAGCGTTCCCTTCTCAGGGCTCCACTCTGACCACCAGAAGAGTCAGTTTGTTTTCACTCAAAGTCTTCAGAAATGAATTATACTGCCCATTCAGCTGGAAAAGAACAGCAAAAAAGAATTTTCCACTCGAATATTTAAAAAACCCCTCCATTTCAGTGCTTGAATTCAGTTTTACTTTTTTCTAGACAAACACTGCCTATTTCACTGTGTTTGCCTGCAATCAGTGCATTGGCATTCCAGTCTTGTGGAGTACCCTGGCACAACCACAACAAATCCTTAAAACACTGAACAACATGAATGTAGAACTTTGCCTAAATGCGTTGCAATGAGTTTAGTCTCAAGTACAGAAGACAGAGCTGTGGAATCGTGCAAGGAATCCAAGCATCTCTTCATAAATGCAGTCAAACTCTATAAAGGATAAGGGGATCTCTAGTTAAGCCTAAGCAAAGCAGGAATCTTGCATATGGGCTCTGCTGAACATTTGTGACAGTTTAATACCAGCCTAATACATTCATTTAAGTTTCTCCTGGCATCCAGAAGCCCATTTAATTCAGAATTGGTTTCTAATAGTGCATGAATTGGGAGCTGCCATACACCCACCCACCTGCTCCATTTGCACCTACAGACTTGAGAAGAAACAGCAGCAAAGAGAACAGCATTTTAAACCTGACTGCACAACCAATTTCAAAAGGTTACTTGCTTAATATTAATTCATGCTTAACAGTAAATAAGCTCAATGAATAAAAATGACTGAGGATCAAGCACTGTCATTTTACTGGAACAACAAAAAAAATGATGAGAACAGTCAGGACACAGTTAAAAGTTAGTCTTTGAGTGCACAACTGTTGACACTTTCAGATTTTCTCCTGGTTGTGCAAGGTTCACCTGTCCTTCAGCTGAAGGAAAAGAGGATCTCAGCACTTGCTGTGGTGCTTGGGATTATTTCTAGTGCTTTTCACATCGTCCCTCCTTTCCATCTCCAAACTAGACATGCTTGAACGCTCCATCTCCATTTGTGTGGCAGACTTAAATGTCACTGCACGTCTGCCCACAGAGAACCCCTGTCAGGGTCAATTACTGTTCCAGAAGTAGATTTTGCTGCTGCTTGGCTGCCCCGCATCCTGCATTCCCACATTCCCCGTGCTGGAGAGGAATAAAGCAGGAACAGGTGACGAGAGTAGCAAAACCAGACACCAGAATAGGGATCCAGTCAGAGCCATGTATCATACAGCAGTAAGGTCACAAAGCACAGAGTATGAGAAAGTGAAGCCCAACAAACTGGACCAAGAAGCTGCTGTGATTAAAGCAGCACTCAGTGTGTACCAACAGAGGTAAGCTCATTTCCATGTCTACATTCTAAACCCTGCTGTGCAGTTTATAATTGACCTACATAGATTTTGCTTTCTGCATGCAACTGCATCTTTAAATATGACATTTTAAATCTGTATGAGTGGAGGGAGAAAAGTAAAGAAAAGCTTCACTGAGCTTCCTTTTCCTTTGATGTCTAACTGATTTAACAGGAAAATAGGCAGGCACTTTGTTGTTATTATGTGCTACCAATGCTCTATTTTAAGAGGAAAAAAAAGTAAGACAGTTAAAGGAGAGGTAATTATGAAAGGTAGGAATTGACAACTATTCTTCAGGAACATTTTAATTCTGCATTTCAGGATGTACACTTGAGTGCAGCAGGTCAGATTAACACACAGGCAGCACCTCCAGCAAACGGTGTTTGAAAGCCTCGTGCAGGTAACACACAACTGATACAGTTGAAAACACCAGGCTCTTTACCGGCTTTAAATTAATAATTGTAATAAAGTTCCTCCAGCATGGCGAAGGATACCCCCAGTTTCCACTACCATTACTGAGACAGGAGAACAGCAAGAACCCTGCAGAATCCACATCTGTTGGAAAAAAACCACCTCTTTCCCAGCTCCATTAATGAACTGCATTCACTTTCTTTACAAGCAGAGGTTTCCCTTTAGATGTCTCTGGCTGGAATTCCCCCACGTAGCCTACATTAACATTATCCTACTACAGAATCATAACTGAAGTTTGGAGTCTCAGGGCCTAACTAGATCCGCAGGAATCCCATAACCAGTGCATGTTATCAAGCAGCAACCTTTAGTACTGAAAAAACTCAGGAATGGGAAAGCACCAGCACAGGCTGCTAGATACCTGCTCCCTCCACCAAACAGAGCAATAGGATGCTTTCTCTATGCTCATAAATAGACTACTACAACTTCCAATGAACACTTCCAATAAAGTACTGCTATTTGGCAAGTCAATAATCAAACACTTGGACATAAGGAAATTTGTTCACAAAGTGAATATGAAATAGATCAACTCTGAAATACTCTGGACAAGCTGGAAAACAATCTGGTGAAAAAAGAAATGCTTTTACTTCCCTCTTTGTGCACATGCCAGCACCTTTCACCTTAACACCACAAACCACAGGTACTTATGTGCCTGTATCTACACTGGCCTTTTTTACTTACAGATCTCCCAGCATCGACACCACTATCATAGTAACAATAATGGCTTAATGGGTGATATTGACTGAACTGTATTTCAGCCACAAAACTGCTCAGGCATTTCTGTGCCTCTAAGTAACATTAATAACTAAATCACTCCCTCTTTTGCCAGCAACAGTGCAGTGGTAACACTGCAGAAAAATAAATGAGCAGTCTTTAATGCAGACATATTACAAAGGTGAGAGCAAACCTCTGAACACAGAGTAACTCAGAGCATTAAAGCCCCATATGGACTTTTACATACACCTGAAGAAATGCAGTTTCTTGCAGTAAAGGTGGCTGATGGTCTTTAGAATAATTCGGATGGAAACGGGGACTTTGAGTCATTTTGTGATGCATTTATCTAATAACAGCTCGTTGCTACAACACTGGGGTATAGAAGGGCAGAGGAAGACAGAAAGACAACCGTGACAAAACTTCTCACTTCTCTCAAGGCCAGCAGCCAGGGTTTTCCTTTTTCAGCCCACCAAGAAAACTATGACAAGTAAGAATATCATTCCAGGACATTCCCATATGAAAAACAGGGATCCCCCCTTCTAATTCTGTCAGTAGTAAGATAATAAAAAGAAGTTCTGTTTTATTACCTGAAGACAAATGCAGAAGTACCATGTATGCTCAGCATATACAAGTCATTTTGCTGAGTTTACTGAGGTGAATAATGGTAAGCTCATCTTCTATTTTATTTAATAAAAAATATCTCCAATTTGGTAACATAACAAGAAGCTTAGGGGTTACCAAGTACTGAATGAAGTTAAAGAGCAGGAGGCATTTGTAGATGTTAGTATCCAGAAGCTGATGTGCCGATTTTGTTTCTATATTAATATTCCATGACAAAAGCAATGTAGTACATGGCTGAGTATGACCGATGCTGATGAGTTTAGGGATAACTTGTCAATCACATGAAAGAAGCATAAGCATGAGCCTTATTTTATGCTCTTAATGTTGACAATGGTTGGGAAAAGTGTGACAATGTACCTAAGAAGTGCTTAGCTGCCACAATGACAAGCAACAGGGCAAGCAGACAGAAGACAAGACAGCCCCTTATCCATCAGCACAAGCTAATGAAACAGAGCTTGCTGCTCAAGACTGACTCTCCGCACCCATTAAAGCCCATAAACCAAAGGAAGAATGTTCCCTTATGCAAAACTAAAAACATCTGAAATTAAGAGGAAATATCTTCCCAATCTTCCCAACTGTTAACTTCCGAAGGAAAGCTCTGCAGAGGTGGAAAACTTCCTCCACGTTATATCATTATTTATCACTCATTCAATGAGCTCATCAGGTACTTTCCATTTCCCTATGAATCAAACAGTCTCAAGATTCTGATGCAAAATAATTTAAGAAGACTATAAAACAGAAGAGATGTTCCGCTCCATATTAACCGTCTTCTCACTTGACTACATGGCATTCTTGGAAATCCAGCAACAGAAAGATAAATGCTGAAGATGAGTCAGGAGCTCACACATTGACTCACCACTATTGTGAATGAGCCACACAATTAAGAATAGCCTAAAAATTATCTTAGGTCATGTTTTGCTATGATACATATGGATGGTTTGAGGATGCTTGTGGATAAATACAGTGCCATTAAGCACCTAGGCAGGAGGATCTCCCCAGTTCATCACTCCTACAGGTGACCTGCAACGCTTCAGAGTTCGATCACTTTTCATGTACATAAAGACTGAGAAAATTCCCCTCCTGCTTCAATTATTTTTGCTCAACTACAGCTTTCTTGCTCTTTTAAATTTGCTTTTTTCTTTCTCATCAAAAATAGTACCTCTGACCCATTTTTTAAAAAGACTTAAGCAGGACTTGCATCCCACCATCTGCTCTCACAGTTCCTTGCATAACCAGTACATGCAAACAGAATCCTTCCTTCCTTCCTCCCTTCCCCTCTCCTCCTCCAGCCACTACATCATTGTGTTGGGTAAAGCTGCTCCATTGTTCTTGCTAAAATTGGTGCCCTGCTGCCTCCCTCAGCTTGGGAAAGGAACTAAAACATGGCAAGGAAGTAATTCAATAATTAGCATCACTGATAACACAATTAACTCTGAAGTCATGTTTATTTTGGAGGGAAAAGACCCACAGTCCAAGTACCTGAAGACAAAAGGAGAAAAGCTAAATAGCCAAGTAATATTTTGAGGATTACATTTGAATTTAAAATGTGGATACACTTTTTAATGCATTTATACAGATCTTGTGATAATGCATCACTACAATAATGTCACCGCTTCAGAGGCAAAGCCATGTGTGTGTTACGGGACACAAAGTGCTTTCTGAGAAAGTATGAAAGAGAAACTTCATACTTAATTACATAGCTAATGAAACCAGGCCGATTCCTGGCTCAACTTTAACAGCTTGCACAGAAAAATTAAGTCTAGTTACAAGTTGATATCCCCTTTCAAAAGTAGCAAGAATTAAAACCTCTACTAAAGTTACTGAACTCACCAGCATGAGTTTTGATGACCGATCTGTCTTGCTTAATGTCAGATTTTTTAGTTATTAGACCAATCCAGCGTCCCACGAGATCTCTTTCTGCAGCTGCAGAATCTGCTACTTCAGGCTGCTCATCTACAAGGAAAATGAGGTAGCTTTGAACATATATTGTAAAGGAAACAGCACTGCAGAAAAAGAAAGTGGGAGGCAAATAATCCTCCACTTGAATGAGACAGATTTCACTGGTGAGGGAAAAGGAACCCCAAGCCACAGGACTACACAGGCAAGATCAGTGATTCTGGGGTGCTGAGAAAGCTGCTGTCACATGAAGTATTTCATATGACCCATTTCTTATCACCCCACTGAATGACAATATATGATACACTGAGAAGAACAGAGGCTACTGCTTAGAGCTTGTGACACAGCCACTTTACCTGTAATGCCAACTTAACCTCAATCTACCTCCTCCCACATTCAGCCCATCACTTATGTTCAGGCCTACACAGGCTCCTCCTGTGTGGCAGGACAAGTACTCTTGGAAGTGCAGGTCAACTGTTTTGAGGAATGGATTCAGGTGAAAAATAACATGGGACAGGAAAAATAAAGAATCTCTGTTCTCCAGCTTGTTCCAGTACAACTCCAGTTCCACAGAAACTGAGGAAACAGCAAAGATGTGAAACAGAGTAGCTGGGAAAAGTCTCAAGAGGTCTGAAAAGTCACGACCACACCAGCAAGATGCACATGGCATGGTCCCAGTTCAAACTACTGAGCACACTATGGAAGTGCCTGACTTCTCTACTCCATTTTCAGGGTTTTCATCTCAAATTCAGTGGGCTTATACAAGGAAATAATGTGTCCATGACAGGTTTTCTGTAGCTTTTATTATTTATACATGCTGTTCGCAGCAAGATATATTGCAGAAAGCATTCCATTTCCAAAAATATTCTCCTGGAATGATTCCCCAGTTTCTCATTTAACTGGTAGTATTCAGAAGACTTCATAATTTTATGAAGCATTAACCTTGTAAAGATAAAAAGTGATAACACTTATTAAAAAAGCTCTCTATACACACAGCTTGTATTCCTTGATGCCAGAAATAAGGATTTCTGTGTTAGACATGAAATAATTTAAAATAACCTGTTACAGCTCCAGAAAAGAAGGTTCATTAAAACCCTTGTAAACCTTGGTTATTAAAACCTATTTGTAAAACCCCAAAATTTTAAGCAAAACTGTTAAATCTCTTAGACCCTTCAATTATACCAATTTAACATGAATTGACACTAAAGTAATGATCATTTCTGTTCAAATTTTTGAAGCTCTGATATCTGAATCTATATCTTGTGCTACACTATACATGGTTTATATTCATGTATGCACATCTGACAGCAAATTCTGGCTCACATTGTTGGGATTTCATGCCTAAACCATAACTGGGAAGTATTCCTAATGGTAATGGTGTTGGTTATTACTGCAGAGTGAAAAAAAGCCCACCCAAGTCAAATGTTGGATGAATGAGGGATATCTCTACTAGACTTGTCTACAATTTTTACATTTTTGCTGATATGAATCTCCACTGCACAGATTTAAAGAGAGGTCTCAAGCATGGCAAGTTCTGCATACCTGCATGGTTTCAGCCTGCCAACTGTGATATGCTTTCCAACATACCTGACACAGCAGAGCCCTCCAAATCCTCTGTGGAACAACATGATTCAGGTGGGTCACTTTCTCTCTGCCAGTGGGCTTCCTCCTCCTCACTGAAGGACTCAAAGGTATCTTCTGAGTAGTGCAAACCAGAGCTGCTATGGCTCTGGCTCAGTTCCATCTGCTGCTTTTTGTAGTCACCAGAGCTATCTGCTGGGGCAGTCAGCATGGTGCAGCACTGGAAATAAAACAAGAGCATGTAGCAGGTTGTTATACAGGAGTGAGTGGGTTACTTAAGGCATTGGGGAACATATGGAGGGCTGCTGATCAGCTCACACTCAATTTAGCTGCCATAACAGGTGAATGAAATCTCTACTTCATCACCACACAGGGTCGAGTCAACACCCTTCAAAACATTACTGCTCATCAGGGTAGTGCGCAGTTAAGATGTGCTGGGTAAGCACCCAGTAACAATTACCACTAAATACCAGCAATGAATTCTGAGCAGTATCCCTTTCTAATCTGTAGTGAATTACAGCAACACTTGGATAAATTCATTCATTAAAGCAAAAAGTAATTGAAAAAAATTTTTTGCCTTTAGATTAAGCCTCTCACCACTCAAAAAGCAAAACTTCCTTGTTCTGCTTCAATCAGTCTAGAAAATTAAAAAAACATAACAAGCACCAGCCAGTTGATGTTCTCAAATTAGTCACACTCCCAATGTGAAAAAGAGAAATCAAGTTCTCCAGATTCAAGCTCCAACAACAAAGCAAACCTCAGACACCTGTCATGTAACAGACTTTCAAGCTTTGCTCTTACTTACTTTACCTTTTTCTATTAGAAAGATGAAATACCCCTTCTACCTTTGAATTTAAGGACTTAAATAACTTTATCCAGAATAATTCTGATTCTATTTCTTCCTAATCTCATAAAGTAAGGCAAGTAAAAGTCCAGAGGTTTTCTTTTTAGGTTTGACACAGTCCCCAGAATTAAAGAGTTGTTCTGATCTTGCATTAAATATTAATCAACACTAAGTAATTATTTTGCTTGTTACACCACCGATACAGGCTGGAGCTAGTTATTAAGATCAAGTCTGCTGGAGGAAACCATAGGAAATACAGAGTCAATTAGCTCTCCATCCCATAGCTGACCTAAGACGCTGTAGCTGCCCAAGCAGCATATGGATGGTGAAGGAGTCAGAAGATGAATTCCAGCAAGTAACATGACTGGCTAAATTAGAAACGCTTCAGAGTATCAGATATGACTGGTATTAGCTGATTTTCACAGTGAAAAATAGGTATTGGCTACAACATCAGCAAATAAATAACTCGGAAGCCATAAGTACACTTATAAATAGGAAATAAAACATGTTTACAGGCAACAGGAGTAAAAACACAGCTTTTACTCCTGATGAGGCTGAGGCAATATCTACCCTAACAGCCTGGCAGAATGCAAGCTTAGGGCTTCAGGACAGCTTCTGAAAGACAGAAGCCACAGAACTGCTTAAACTGTGTTCCAAAGAACCTTTTTACCTTACAGACACGGTGACGAAACCTTCACCACCACTGACACTGCTATGATACGGCACCAAAACCAGAAAGAACGCTAGAAGTAAACCTGTGGGAACAGATCTCCATCCTCTCAGTAAGGAAAAATGTGATTGCAGCACACTACTCATGGGGAAAAAAAAAAAAAAAAGCATTTTCACCAAGTAACAGGCAATTAAAACTCTTCTCTGTGCACTTTCTAGTTAAAAACCAAAGGCAACCGATGTAGGGGGGTATTTGTTGGGGTTTTTTGATCGTAGAATGGTTTGAGTTGAAAGGACCTTAAAGCTCATCCAGTTCCAACCCCTGCCATGCCAGGGACACCTTCCACTAGAGCAGCTTGCTCCAAGCCCCTGTGTCCAACCTGGCCTTGAACACTGCCAGGGATGGGGCAGCCACAGCTTCTCTGGGCACCCTGTGCCAGCGCCTCAGCACCCTCACAGGGAAGAGCTTCTGCCTAAGAGCTCATCTCAATCTCCCCTCTGGCAGGTTAAAACCATTCCCCTTGTCCTGTCCCTACAGGCCCTTGTCCAAAGCTCCTCTCCAGGTTTCCTGTAGCCCCTTTAGGCATTGGCGCTGAAGTCTCCCATTAAGGAGACTTCTCCAGGCTGAACCAGCCCAATCACGGGTATGAACTTTCCAAAACTATTAAACACTTACTTTAGCTGACAAATTCCCTTTAGAAAACCCTGCCAGGACCCAGACCCTCAGCCTGTCACCACAAGGCTTGCAGACATCAGGCCTTCTTGAAACCTCCCCAGGGACGAGCCCCAGCACCTCCACTCGCCCGGCTGGGAGAGCTTTGCTGGCCGGGCCGCTAACGAGCCACAGAGCGGGGACCCCAGCTGTGCCTGCCCCCCTCCCTCCGCCTCCCCTTGACACCAGGCACCTTCCCCTCCGGCCTCACACGGGCTCCACACCTCCTCCTCTCCTCACACCGCCGCCATGGCTGGAGCTCCTTACCCGGGCCCACCCGCACACACGGTACCGGCAGCCCCTGCGCGCTGCGCTTCGGGCCGCGGCGGAGCAGCCCTGATGAAGGCGGCCCCAGGGCGGGGCGTGCCCGCCGAGCTCCCGAAACCCTCCGCCGTGCGCTTCAAACAGCGGCAACGGCGATTCCCGGAGCTGGGGAAGGACCCTGAGGGCAGCGGGTGGGGCCGGCGCGGTGAGGGCGGTGCCGCCGCCTCCCTCATGTGAGGCGCTGAGGCGGGCAGGGCCTGAGGGGTGTTTGGTTAAAGCAGGTCATGTTTCTGTGTAGTTGATATAGAGTCATAGAATAGTTTGGGTTGGAAAGGACCTTAAGATCATCCGGTTCCAACCCCCCTGGCGTGGGCAGGGACACCTCACACTAAACCAGAGCACCCAAGGCTCTGTCCAACCTGGCCTTGAACACCACCAGGGATGGAGCATTCACAACCTCCCTGGGCAACCCATTCCAGTGCCTCACCACCCTCACAGTAAGGACCTTATTCTTTATATCCAATCTAAACTTCCCCTGTTTAAGTTTTAACCCATTACCCTTTGTGCTATCACTACAGTCCCTAATGAAGAGTCTCTCCCCAGCATCCCTATAGGCCCCCTTCAGATACTGGAAGGCTGCTCTGAGGTCTCCACGCAGCCTTCTCTTCTCCAGGCTGAACAGCCCCAACTTTCTCAGCCTGTCTTCATACAGGAGGTGCTCCAGCCCCTGATCATCCTCGTGGCCTCCTCTGGACTTGTTCCAACAGCTCCATGTCCTTTTTATGTTGAGGACACCAGAACTGCACACAATGCTCCAGGTGAGGTCTCACGAGAGCAGAGCAGAGGGGCAGGATCACCTCCTTGGACCTGCTGGTCACGCTCCTTTTGGTGCAGCCCAGGATACGGTTGCTTTCTGGGCTGTGAGCGCACACTGAAGCCGGCTCATGTTCATTTTCTCATCAACCAACACCCCCAAGTCCTTCTCCACAGGGCTGCTCTGAATCTCTTCTCTGCCCAACCTGTAGCTGTGTACCTTTTATGTTGGAAACATGGCCAGATACAGCCAGGACAGGCCAGGAGCCAGTGTGGGTAATGCAAAGCCCTGCGTTGTCTTAGGGTGCTTGTTGTAGCATAGCTGCTGCCTCGGATGCAGTCCTGATGTGGAAATAAGGTACAAGAGGTTTGTCTTTCAGGGTGTGAAATCTAGCTATAGCTTGAGGTGCGATTTCAGTAGGTTACCTCATGATAAAAGCAGCTCTTCTGTAGACTGTGATCTTGGTTTGATGCCCCTGGTTCAGGTTAGCTGTTAACACCACCTTTTTTCTTACAGTGAAATCATCCTTTTCATCAAGAAAAGCTTATTCTTCAGTTCTAGGATGCACAGTGTGCTGCCTGGCATGCAACCTGTTGCCTGTCAGTTGCAGAGGTGCTTTATCCTCATAAGCAGCTTGTGCTGTATTTGGACTCACTTCCCAAGGTCTCAGCTTGGCTGGGGTCTTCAGGACCCTTCTCTTGGGTATGATTGGGCACAATACATGGTGTTAACAGCTCAAGTGATCTTTTCCCTCTTGAAAGAGAGGACTCTGTGCTCCAACTAAACGTGTAATATAAAGAAAGCCTGGCCAGCATAATGAGATAGATCCACAGTATTGCAGAGGAGCAGATAAATGCGTTGGTACAGAGGAGTGTAAAGCAAAGTGGAACAAACAGGTCTGCCTACATGTTTAAAGATTCAGTTGTTCCCTGCTTTCTGCAGAGCAGACTGTGTGGTGCTGGCCCTTTTCATTTCGTCTAGCTTGCTGCAAGAAATTAAAGTCATTTACACATGCTAACCACTTCTTTTACGTTTTCCATCCATACAAATTATAGTGGTGATCAGGGATGTGTGCAACTGCAAATGGAAGGGGCAATTACCCATGCTGCAGGAAGTGGGAGTCAGCTGAATAGCAATGAGACCCAGGCTGTCAACATGATGAAGGGAGGAAAATTAAATTAAGAAAGTGGATGCCATTTAGATCAGCAAACTCTGCATTGTGTACTAAACCTCTCCAGCCCAAAGAGTCACCTTTCATTGATTGTTCTGTGTTGTGTGTTCCTTCCTAGGAAAGCAATGTTGTGAACAAGCTAGCGAGCACCCAAGCTGGGTAAGATCAGTGTCAGGAAGAATCTCAGAGGTAGGCTGACAATTTTCATGTTCTGGGTTATAAATGATGGTGAAATAAGGTTGGGAGAAATATCAGTAAAGTTCTAATCAAGGTAGTAACACAGAGTAACTTGAGATCCTCACAGTTTCCACTAAATACTTCCCTGGCAGCTTGATGCTTGATTATTTATACCTGTCCTTTGTTTTTATGGGTATTAGATTATTACTGACCTGGTTGGTCTTTGAATTTTTTTCCTAGAGGTTAAAGATTTTGTAGTTTCATGTGGTCCTTTTTAAAATTCATAATTTCAGAGCATGGAAAATGCATTGTTCTATCAAGTTTATTTCTCTGACATTTATTCAGTGGAGGATGTGATCCTAATATTAAAAGCTTTTGATCTGAAGCCCAGGGTACAGCTAATTCTTTTCATTGGTCTGCCCTAAACCATCATTTCATTATGGTGGTTCCCCTTGCTGGTGGCTAGGAAATTAATATGTTGAACAGCATAATTATTTGAACCAGTATTTGTTTTTAAAGGATTTGTGGGTGATAACAGATGGTTCAACCCAGTTGTGTCAAAAGGCATTAAGATTTCTGTCTGGTAATGTCATGGAGTTGGTCCTGTATAAAGCCATAAATAATACTATGTGAGAAGCAGCAACAGGCTTTTACTTCAACTCATCTCTTTATCATATGCTACATTAAATTTAAACACAATTGTTGAATTCCTTTGTGTGGGTAAAAGCTTTTAGATGTCTCCTTCTATTAAAGTTGTAATATCCCTTTTAACCAGAGGGCTGCATAAGAACTCATACTGGCTAGGTATGTTTCTCAAATAATCATAATCTCATGAATGCTGCCAGCAGAACTAATTGGACTGACACAACGAGGTTCAGGAGCCAGCTGGAGGATTACGGCATGAGGCCACTGGAACTCAGTGTATTCTGATGGTGGAGAAAATGAATGTGACTCATTAGATCGTCATTAGATGCTCATAAGCATTATTCTATATGGAAAGGCAGGTGGCTTGAGGTGGGTTGTTTTGAACTCTGGAAATATGAAGGACAAATGCAAGAACTCATACAATAAAGGTTTTCTTTATCAGTGCTTCATTGAAAGTACCAACAAGTAGCACCTCAGAGCCATGAATTATTGCTGTGAGAGGATAGTTTGGAAACATTACAAAGGAAACACTCGAGGGCATGCAGCATCTCAGGAAGTTGTTCAGGGCCTGCCAGATTTAAGATGGTCATTTTGGTTTCCATTAATTCACATCTCTAATTAGGAAATGGATTTATCTTTGCTTCTAGTTGCTGGAGACTGGCTGGTGTCCATGGCAGGACAGAAGTGTGCATACAAATTAAATGTTGAAAGGGTCCACTGATTTTCAGCAAGGAAAAATGAAGACCTGTACTTGTAGGTAGCTGTTGTTAATTACGTTTTGGTTAGTAGCAGGAAACCACAATTAGCTGCATTTTCACAAGGCTTTAAGGTGGAGAAAAGGGGCCTAGAAATCTTTTGTGGGAAAGAGGTAAACCGTCTCTTGCTGTGTTGCCCTATGTCTCAGTAGCATCTCTGCAGGCAGGTGCACTTTTACCTTGGTCAGGCTTGGTAACCACCCTTGGGAGAAATATCCAGTGAAGATCCTGGTTGTGAAGAATGTGGCAAGTGTCTTTTTATACCAATCTTTGTGTTGCTCCTGTGGGAGAGCGCTGTACACCTTCCCCAGTGTAACCTGAGGAAAGGGTGTCCTTAGGATGAAGCAAAGCAGAAATCACCACTAGTGGTTGTAAGGGCGCCACAGCTGCATTTCCAAGGCTGGTGATGATCTCAGTGCACAGGCTGGATTAGCATAACTACGCTCTACCTTTCTGATTTTGCTTTGGGCTTTCAGCTGGATAAATATTTTTGCTTAGTGTGGGTCCTGACATGGTGGTAAATAGCAAACATCCTACCTTGACATGTTTGGGTGTATTTCAATGCAAACTGCGGATGCAGATTGCAGATATCGATGTGAGTCCTTTCCGAGTTGGGCACTTGTACATTATTCCTCAGCGCTTCTGTGCAGTAATGCATTCCCGTAGATAGTCATGTTGTTGTTTTTTTTTCCTGCACATGATATTAATGAACATGAAAAAAGAAAACTTAGAAACCCATAGAGTAAATGTTCAATATTTTCTTCATTTTCTTCTCTCCTTTTACTATTTTTGCTTAACGATTACCCTGTGGACCATCCTGATGAATTCCCAGTGAGTTGCCGTGGGAAGAGCGTTCAAAGGGAAAGGCAAAGTCATCAGATACTTTCAGCAGATCGATATTAGACTTATTAATCATTTTCCTTCAGTAATAGATTGGCTCTTTGGGGAATCTTTCAGAATTTGCTTCAGACTGATGAGTTGTTTTGACAGTTCAGAAAATGCCTTAATTTAGAAACTGCAGCTTTTCATGTTGCTGCTCTGTTTAACCCATCATAGATCCATCTGTTGTAAACACACAGTATTTATTCATTCCTGGGTAGTTTCTGTGATATCAGTTTTGTGGTATTGAAGTGTCCTACACATGCTGTAAGTCATATTAGCAAGGCTCTTTCTGCTCTTCTAATTCTTTATTGGTGGAATGCCATTTCTACTGCAGAAGGTGAACTAGTTTGTTCAGAGGACACTGCTTCGAGATCTTTATAATCTCCTCTGGAGGCAGGCTTAATTCTGAGGAATCTTGTGGTCCTGGAAGAAGGAACATCAATATTGCTCTGAGCATTTCCTCACTGGTGAGGAGGTGAGTTGTTTCAGGTGGTTGTGTTTTTGAAGGAAGAACTTCTGACTTCGTTTTCTGGCACTGTTTGATAATGCAGAAAGTGGACACAAATCTGAAGTTTGGCAACCAGTTTGTGCCACTTCCTGTCTGTGTATGTGTGGAGATAACGTTAGTCTAAGAGAGATCTTCTCAATAAATAACAGCCTCTATAACCTTAGGTAGTGATTTGCATTGTATTGGTGAAGCTCTCAGATTCTTAACAGTAGTTCACTTGAAGCATGGCTGCTGTTCCCAGCTCCTGTGGGACAGATAGCTAGAGGTGATCACACAAACCACTTGGTACTTTGTGGAATGTTCCCCTAAACTGTGTGTTGAATAATGCTGCAGCTATTAAGGAAATTTATCCTTTCCTTCTGTGTGTGCTGCTTATAAAGAAAACACAACTGTGAAACTGTTAACTCTGAAGTCCCATTAACAGAATGGACTCATGTAGGTAAATTTTGGTGGGCTTGTTTTGGTCTCCAATTATTCCAGTCTGATAAGAGTTCATATGAAGCATATCAGCATGCATGTCCCTAAGATATCTTTAAAAAACAACTAAGTATACAAATGGGAACACATTCTGCACTGACTCATCATACAATTTTGAAGAACATTCAAAACATCAATTACTCTCAAAAGAGATGTAAAATAAGTATTAGTGCTGCCACACTATAGGTAGGAAATCAAAGGCATGAAGAGTAAATGACTCCTTGAAGGTCAGACAGAATGACAGCAGAGATTCCTGGATTCTAATCATGGCACTTCTTGCTGTGACAAGATGCATCATCTTATCATGATGATTTTCTTTATTATCCTTTGATAATGCAAAGTTGTCTACTTGGTTATGTTACCATTTAGAGTGAATCATCATATCATGACATTCTTAAGTGCAAGATCAGAACTTTCAAAGTTTTTCCCCAACTTTAATAAGCTCACTGATGGGTATTTATGAAATAGTTATGCACCTTTTGAGTTGCTGAGCCACCTACAGAGGGAGAAGATAGATAGTAGGAAGCTGACATTGACTTTGGCAGACAGGCTAAATGCTGACATGCACAGGGGACTTCCAGTGCCTATGTATGAAAGAGGATTTTCAGTGTGTAGTGTCTCACAAGTACTGTCAAATGCAGTTAATGTCTCGTTATGTGAACTAGATTTATTCTCTCTGTTTTAGAAGCTTCAACATAGGCAGGCTTAATCCATTACATGTGATATCACAGTGATCTTTGCTGGTGGAGTTGGGGATGGGGAGCTCCTGATAATAGAAAAGAAAGGGAAAAGCAAAAATAGTGTCTTTAGTTTTGATGCAGACATCTGAAGGCTCTGTGTCCACTTGGGATAATGGAGAAAGATGAGTCCGATTCCTTTTGACTCCATAGGTGTGCTTGAGCCAGATTGCCAGATCTGCATGCTCCCCAACCTTCCTTTCTGTGAGAGCTGCTGGCTCTAGTGATCTAGTGATCACAAGTGCCCATGAACCTTCCTGAGCTTCTGAGCTTCCTTCAGGTAGCTTGAGAATCAGAAATACACCAGAGCAATGGACTTGGCTCAGCCCTATATGTACTCCTGAGGAAACCATTCTCCCCCATGGGAGAAAATTAACTTGATGATCTGATTGTAATTAGTTTCTTGATTTAATGGCAGTAATATTACTTTCACAATGGTTGTCATTGCGCCAGCTAGTAGGAATAATAGAATTGGTTCCCTTAAAGGCCCCTTTATGATGCATCCTCTGTTGAATCTTAAGCAAGAGCAAGAAGCCTGTGGTTGTTTTATAATGACAAGATTTCTGTGGTTAAAAGTGTCAGGCTATCCTGCCTGAGATCGGTGTCTGGGAATTGCCAGTATAAAAAAATGAACACTCATAAAGTTAAAATATAGTTTGAATTGATTCCATTTCATTCTGAGATTATGTTTTTCTTTCGCTGCTGATTTAAACACCTGGAAGTTAAAGTCCTCATAAAATTGGAAGCAGGGAAACAAAATCTTTAAAGAAATTAAACAGCATGGGATGGGATGTGTTTACACCAGTATAAAACCAGAATGACTCCACAGGAGATAATTAAAAGCAACTGAAACAAATGGACTGATCTTAATATCCTAATGGGCAAAGTGTCATTAAAGTATCATTCTATTTTGGTTACCTCAACTCCATATGCTTTCCAAAACTACACTTAAGATGGAGAGCTATGAAAACTTCTAGCCTTCTTTAGTTTCCTTTTAAACTTGCATGAATTTAGCTCTCCACAGCTAAATTCCCTTTTTATTTAGCTCTCTGCAGCTAGATGAGAATTGGATTAAGTGTCTTCACATTGCAGTGTGTTTTGAACTGTGGACTTGAGAGCCTGGCAAACTTTGCTTGGAAACCCATCCTGCTCACAAATGGATCTCCTGAGTCATAACCCTCTGTTCAAAGAGTATCCAAATACTCTGAATAGAGGAGGAGTGTGGGGCTACCTGGCAGGCCCGTGGCTCAGGTGAGGTGCCTGGAAAGGAAGTCAAGGTGTATCAAGTCTGAAGAGGTATGGTACAGAAGGGTTGAACTTGATTTGGTGCAAGGCAGGTTTTGTTCTTCTCATCTGCACAATCCATAGATGGATTCAGCAGTGACAAGTTATCCACCCAGAAGAGCCAAGGTTTTGCCTTGTCTGTCAGCTCCCTGTCAAGCTTTGTTCCCTTAAGAACGTATCTACATCCACCCTTCCTTTGTCCTCGTTAAGTGGAATTTTCTGTTATTATTCCTTGCTTCTATTTACCTTTATAAATTCCTTAAACTAAGGAAGACTTACAGCTATGAGGGCTTGAGCTTTCAAATTCTTTATTGCTAGAACACCTGCTGACTCCTGTGATAGCTCAGCTTAAAAGACTCTGCTGGGTTCTTCCTGAATTGTGAGAAGTAAAGTACATTTATAGGGCTCTTTCAGTTATAAATAATAATAATAATATAGACTCTGATCTGCTGCATCCTTATTTATGTATTAAGCTGTGTGTATGTGTGCAGCCCTTGGGAATTGTTTATGAAATAAGGGCCACATTGATACAATATTGTATTTTTGTGTTTATCATTAAATATTTAAAGCAAAATAAGCATAAAAAATGGGTGGAAGATGCATTTTGAATGGAGATTGTGATGAAAATATGGATCAGGGAAATGTGTTGCACTGGAATTTGCTGCTGGTTTCAATCAACAGATGACGTTTAAAGATGTATTTCTGTTCTATCAGGAACCTGTACCCAAATGTTCTGAAAGATTGACAGATTCTGAATGTGTTTAGATAATGTATGGCCATAGAGACACAGACTTTGTAAGAGTGAAGAGGTTTTCTGTTTGCAATGCTCTGTTATAACCAGCTGAAGCATCTCTAACAATGTATTACTCTACAGTGCAGATTAACAAAGAACAAATCATTGTCAGAGCAGAGCCTCAGATATTAAAGCTATAATTCAGCCCCAAAGTTGACAGAGGAAGATGGGGCAGTGACACTGTGGCACCATCAGGCTGTAACAGAAACTGTTTCTTGTGTGTAAATGTACTCTGCCTGAATACAATTGCTTGTCCTTACAACAGGGTCTTGCTGTCATTTTGGTCCTTTGCAGCATCGGGGAATGTTAAACACAAGAGCAAGCTTGAATCTAAAACCAAAAGACATCTAGATAAGGTGACCTTGATCTAGGCTGATAGAATCCAGGAGTTACAGGAGCTTTATTAAAAACTTAAAAGCTAGGCTTTATTCCTTAAACTTGAGGCATAAAATTTATTTTTTTCTCTCCCAAGTAAATGAGACCAGTTACCCAGGGAAACTAAGAGCATTGTGTGGAGCATCATGTGTTAGATGTGTGACTGCATCCTGCTTGGAGCAGCAATGCTGAGCAATGGAATTGTTCAGTGACATGAAGTGAGGAGCACAGTATCCCTGTGCCTTCTGCCCTTTCCCTTCCACCCACCTTTCCATGTGTCAGAGGTCTTTGCAATCTACTCTGAATCGAACTTCTCCCTAAAGCACCAAGTAACCTTCCTCTGACTGAAGTTGCCACTGGCAACAGTAGCCTCTACAAACAGATTGCAGTGAATGATATTTGCTATACTTCTTCCAAAGAAACTTTGTCTTCCAGAAGGAACTGAAGCACAAGCAGTGCTGTTAGCCATGTGAAACCCAGCCTGCCTCTGCTTCCTTTATGGATATATCATACTATGAGGGTTCTGCTCAGCTACCTGAAAACATTCAGCAAAAGCAGCCTCAACATTTGGTTTCCCTCTCTGATCCATTTAAGAAGAAAACCCACCTTGTCTCCCTCAGCTGCTCTTTGGATGATGATGATGACAGTGAGCAGGCATAAGATGCTCCAAGCATTGTAATCGTGATGATGTCTGGGGAACTGAGTTAGTGTTAAGGATTACTTCTATCTATTTTATCCATTATTCTATCTATAAGAATGGGAAGGGTTTTATTATATTAGTTGTGTTTGCCACAAACAAAGAATACTCTGCTCACTGTGATAAACCTGAAGCAATCTTAAATAATGGACTGAACCTGCATTTTGAAGGGGGAGAATCCACTTTAATTGTTCAGGCATTAGAGAAACACAAAGGTTGCTATTCATTACTGTGGTTGGGTTTCACAGCACATAAATGCTTTCTTTGGTTGGGATTTTTCGTCCTGCTGATAAAGCTTCCTTTTTAAGCAGAATTTCTCTCTAACCCTGCATATCCCCTGGGGAGATTTCAGCTTCTTGCCTAGTTGATAATGTGAAGATGTTTGCATTTATAAACAGATGACTAAGGTGGCTGGATGTTGTATTGAGATTTAGTAGTTGTTATTAGGGCTTGTGTTCCTGCAGACCCGGGATGGGAATGTTAATCACTGCAAGGCAGAGTTATGAGCTTCTGATACAATAACAAGTATTTGCACTTATATGGGCTGGAGCCTCCTGAGAGATCTAAAATTCATCTCAGCCTGTTGGTAAACATGCTTTCCAGGTCGCACCTTGTCTCTCAGGATCCTTCTCTGCAGGAACTCGGGTGCTTTAACATCACCTTGCTGGCCCCAAGGGAGCTGATGATTAGTGCAGAGATGAGGGGGGATCTGTGGAACCTTTTCAGGCCCTGCTCTCCAGGTTTCAGGAATAATCTGATCTTTGGGATGAAGTTTTTCCAGACAAGCTTTCTTGCTTTCTCCTCCTCTCCTCGCTCACACGACATAATGGCTGGAAAAGACTTCTGCTGGACAAAGGTGGCAAGATCAGGTTCTGTACATCTTGGTCTTGTCATTATGCTGTGACAGAGCAGCTCTTCCTGTGAGGTCTGAACAAGTTAATTACTTGATGGTGAAGAGCTAGTGTACAAATGCTGTGTGTACACACACAAGGATGTGCTACTCAGGGCAGTAGGTAAGGAGTGGGAGCTCACAGCTGTGCTGTTCCCTATTTTGCCTTCTCTCCAGGGCTGTCCCTGCTCATCATGTCATTATTCTGATAGCAGAGCTTGTGACTGCTGGGCCATATGCTTCTTGCATGGAAGCTGTGGTACATTTCTTCCTGTTTCCTTTCTGTTCACTGTAACATGGCTGAGAGCCAGTTGTGTTTGTCCTTTTTCTTCTGGTGTATGGAAGGATGCTCTAAGTGTTAAATTAGATTACACCTGAGCAGAATTATAACTGTTGAAAAAGCACTGAAGAGAATGTCTGTCCCCACATGTGCAGTTAACACCTCTAGAGATCAAGAAGGTAAGAAACACCCTTGTCCTCAACAGAACAGGGCCATTTTCTTTGCATAGCAGCAATAAAAGTGATGACCACTCCCTGCTGACCAGTGGCAAGAGAGACCTGCAGCTCTGTTCCTTACATCTGGGAAGGAGCAATGAGCACTGTGCATTCATCAGGTTGGAAGCTCTTTAACTGGGAGGTGTAGAATTCTATTAGCATTTTAGATGAACTCTGGAGCTCTTACAGATTTGCATTCCTACATGCCCACACTGGCACAGAAATGCTAGAGTATCTTCTATTTTCAGCAGCAGAGAGCTAACCTCTGGTAAGCAAAGCACTAGGGAACAGAGGCACTGCTTGGAATAGATTAACTCCCAGCCACAGAGAAACACCATTTGGATTTCTCTTGCAGGAGATACTATGCTCTGGTTCTTCAAACCCCAGAGCATGAACAAAACTTAAATTATTAAGGCAAATAGCTTAGGGAGTTTCAAATAAGGATTAGACAATTACATGAGTACGAAAAGGCAGGATAAAAAGGGCTGTTAAGTTGCCTGCATCTAGTTATGAATTCATCACCAGGATACAGGTAAGATCCCCAAAGCATTGCCACCAAGGAGCAGGTGTCTGTATGAGCAGTGCTCTCTCTCGGAGCAGTGACTTTGGGTGTATTTCTAGGTTACTAACTAGAGACAATTTAAAGAGACCTTGTTTTTCAGGAGGTGGTGGTTTTGCTGTTTCCTACACTCACATTCCTATATTATGTGAAGAGAGGACTCCTAAAATAGCTAAATGCTTTTGAATACCTGTTTCCTATGAGACAAGAAGCAAATTGTTAATCCCCTGGGACTGATCTGAGCTCAGAATAGATTGTTCTTGTTCTTCTGTTTCAAATTCTGCCTAATATATATAGTACTAATTCCCTAACAGCAAACGGGAAAGGGAACCTGGAGCCCTTCAGACAGCACTGTGCAAGTGTTACATGCTACAAAACCTGGAGGAAGAGTTTCACCTTTATCTCTAGGCTTACCCCAACTTCCTCACATAGTGAAATAGCAAGCTACTCTTCTGAGGTGGGCAAAGGGAATGCAGATCTCTGGGGGCTAAGCGTGATAGGAGCTTAACTTGCATGTCTTGGCTCACCTTCCAGAGGTTTCTGTGTCTTTGCATTGACTGGAGAGAGAGCAAAGCAGGCTGAATGACTAACTGCAGTCCATCGGTGCAGAGGTTCTGCCCTTCTCTCATGTCTAACTGCTTCTCCCAGCTCTGCTCTCTCTTAATCGTGCCAGTCCAGCTCTTTTTTGGGACCCTGCTGGAATACATCTCAGAGTCTTTTAAGGATGTTACCCAAACATGCCTGGCTTCACGTGAGTCTGTTTTCCTCTTCGAAGTGAGAGCTTATATTGAAACAAATACGTAGCTTTCTGGCCTTTCCACAGATATCCTCTGAAGCTACTCAGATCCTTAGCAGGCAAAAATAGCCTTCTGCTTCCTAAAATGGGGATACTCTCCCAATAAATAGGGGATACATTTCCATTAGCTTATGCCATTACAGGACTCCTGATGCATAGATGAGCAGTTTTGAGTCTTTCCAGTAGAAAGCAGCAATGCACATATCCACTGCAGTGAGGATGAAGCTGTTCCCTCTGTGTCTTGTGAAATTACAGTTACTGAGAGGATAAACCCAGAAGAATGGCTTTAGATAAATCTTTATCTAAACTATCAACCAAGAGTTTCTCTCTCACTCTGTCTCTCATTTCATAGACCATTGATCAATATTCCAATGCAACCATCTTTTAATAGCAAAGGAAGATTTCCTCCTAGGCAAGAGGAAAATAAATGAAATGCTTATTTGCTGGGACAGATCATCTGGAGCAGGGAAATCAGTTGGGATAGTTTATTCCACAGAAGAAGCAGGGGCACAATGAGAAAGTATTGTTTCTAACCCAGGAGGCAGATCACACCTTGTTTGGCAAAACCCTTGGTACACACAGGACCTCTGCTTATATTTGTGGTTGTTATAACCTGGAGAAGCCTCTGTGTAACTCAGGGTTGCTGGTATCTTTGATCCTGAATTCTTCTGTGATTGAAACACAGTAATCATGTGTGATTTATCTCTGCATAATAGATGCCAAGTATCGAATGGATCAGTGCATCCTTGAGCAGTGAGAGTGCCTGTGACAGGGACTGATGGAATTTGGCCTTCCCTTTAAATGCTGTCCAGCACTCCCCATCACAAGCTGTTAGTGTTCCCAAAGAATGCTGCTCACCTGGCTGCACAGAACATCTCTGCTCTATTTACTGGAGGACTCTGATGCATACACCACTTCTTGCTCTCTCACCTTCCTTCCTTTGCATCGTTGCAATTGAATTTATCTTCAGGTACAACATGAATTTGATAGCGAGAGAATGGGAATGAAATACACAGAGAAATTAAAACACTTTTTGACCAAGTTAAATGAAAATTGTTCCTAAAACCATCCCCAAAGCACAAAATGTTCCTGCTTTTATCTACAGATTATTTTTGAAGACACAGGAATAAATGTAGCAGTTCATTTTTGTATCTGAGAGGCAAGGAGGTTTCCCTGGAAATAACATGAGTTATGCTAAATCAGGCTGTCTTTTCTTCACCATTTGTCTCCAAGCCTCTGGAATGACAGGATCACAGCAGCAGGAGATGGAGAGATTTTGGAATACTTTTCTTCCTGATTAGGCCAAGAGCTTATGCAAAGAGCATTCTTCCAGGGGAAATAAGTATGTGGGTTTTACATCAAAGTCAGCTCAAGATCCGTACTGAAATGGGAAATTCAAAATCAGGAGATGAGGGAACAGAGAGGAAAAACCCAGCAACTTACAAAGGTGAGCTGATTGCTGGAGAGACCAGCGCAGCACAGTCTATAACTTGACTGCTGTATTGTTTCCTACTTAAGTGCTCCTTCCTTATCTTCCCCAGTACCTTTTGAATCCATTGATCAAGTCATGGGTATGTGATAGAGGAACTGAGACCTCGAAGATTTGAAGTTCCTACAAGATTCACGAAAACCCATAGTCAGGTGAAAGAGACAAACCCTGTTAATACTCCCATGGAGAGGGGGTTTATAAGACTCCCCCAGTGTGACCTACTGCGGAGCCTTGGGAGAGCATCACTCATTTGTCACCTTACCAGGCATCAGAGCCCATAGACATGAGGCAATTCCAGAGGAGGCCAAGCTTCAGTAGTTCCTGCTGCTACAGAACCACCTTTAGGTGGGTTTGTTACACTGAGAGACAAACCATTATGTTTTTCACACATACACATGACCACAAACTTGCATCCTTAATGGCTTGCATGAAGAAGCCAAACAAAAACTGCATTAAAATGAGATCCCCATTAGAAGTGGGATAACGTTGTGGCCCCTGTGCCCAGTTTTAGTGAGCAGAACCCAGATGGGCTTTTGCAGACGGGGGTCCTCTGACATTAAACGTAGTGCAGAAAACCCCCACATGTGCAGGGTACACTGCAAGTTGAATTCTGCATCATGGATTCTGCTGAGGGCAGAACTGAATCCCAATATCTCCAACTGTCAAAATGCATTTGGCTCAGTTATCCTTTTGCCTAAAGACCCAGAGAAACCAAGAAATTCAGCTGCAATCCATGGAAGTAATAAAAGGACATACATCTCCTCTCCCATCTGCTTTAATGCCAGACTTCCTGGCATTCCTGCATTATTCAGAATCCTGATGCTGAGTGTCTTAGCAAGCAATTCCTTTCCCTTATGGAAACTCAGTAAGAAAATACCCTGTGCGGCTGTTCCAGAGCTTGATGTGTTCTTAGAACTCATTTTACTGGTACAGGTACAACTGCATCTATAGTAGGAGCATGTTGTCAGTTCAGAGCAGCAGTATGCCTGTATTTGGGAAATGTTGCTGGAGCTGAGTGCCCACAGGCCAGGACCTGGTCTTGTGCAGTGCCGGTTATCGTGACATCCGGAGCCAGAACCAGCTTCCTCAGGCTCTGACAGAGTAAACATGAATACAGTGAAATGATGGACAGGATTCTGAACTTCAGCTTCACCAAACCCATTTTCACCTTGTTCTTCCAAAGTTTTCCCTAGCAAATTTCCAAAAGGACTGGCCAAACGTACTGTATTTTAATCTGTGCACACACAAGTCTCGTACTGAGCCATGTCCTTCATTCATTTGTAAAAGCTTTTCATTTGTCTGGATGCTCTGAACAGGAAGGAACTGAAATAACCAGCAGTTAAAACAGGAGTTAACCACAAACACCAACGTGCTGGGGTTTGCTCCTTGTCATAACCCAGTATCAGGGGACAGGTATTGCTCCCTGGCATAACATACGTCTCCTGTCCCTGTTTCTGATAAATGGGAGATGGCAGTGCCATGATAGAACTACATGGAAAGCTTTTCTCAGTAAAATAATGACTGTTAAGGGCTTAAGAGAGAAAACAACATTATTCCATGCAAATAATTCTAGCAAAATCCATGCACAAAGCAATATGAAAGCATGCAGGCAGCTGGTGTACAGGCCGCCATATCCAGCTCCATGCCATGTTTCCTGGGGAAGGAAACCCATTCCCAGTTTCATCGCCTAAGCAGCCACTACCTGATTTCCCAGCTGTCAGCAGACATGTATGATTGGCTGCTGTGCTCCCATCATACATCAGAAGGATGAGGCAGCACCTCCTACAGTGCTCCTGCTCAGCAGAGCTTATTTAGTTTAAAAACCAAGCAGAAGACATAGTGCCAGGAGTGCTTGGTTACAGCTGCAGCCCCCACAGGTCCTGGAGGGAATGGGGGAGCACAGAAGGATTTTTTGCTATGTTTTTTCCTGGAAACAAGAGACTGCAGCCTCTTCCTCTCCTCCACGTCAGTGGGGTTTGGTGCAGCAGCACATCCACTCTCATAACAGATGCTATGGCCATGGCTGTGCAGACACATGTACCCAGCCGGGAATTTGTCCATCCCTCCGTGCCCCAATGTGTGTCAAAACCCTCCAGTCTCATTTTGCTCCATGAACCTCCATAATTGCCATTATGCACCTTTATCAAGACACTGGGATTGCAGCTGGCACTTCCCAGCATGTGGGGCTTTGCTTAGGCACTGCCTTGCAAACTGTGGTAACATCCAATACACCATCAAGTGGTGATGTAAAAACGACAAATAAAAGCTTCAAAGCAATAGAAATACAGACCATTTTCCACTACAACTTTGAACTTACATTGTAACTACTTCCACTTTGATTTAGGAAGGACCTAAGGAAAAAGTATAACTTCTGTATGAGGAATGTGGCTCCTTGCTTTGAGATCCCACAGAAACCTGTAGTTTTGATGGGCTTTTACATGCTGGTAATTGTTGATCCATTTGCCAGAATACCTGGCACTGAAGAATAGCAAATCAGTGTAGCTGTGCTTGAAGGGGGTTCCTGTTTCAGTTCACAGTTGAATTGACTTGATTGGAATGATTATCCTTGGCATAAACATGAAAACCCATCCCACACAGCAGCCATAAAAGTCACTTCTGGGTTTACGTTTAAAACCCTGCAGCTCTGCTGATAAAAGCAAGTCTGTCACTTAATGCAGGGCAAATATCCATCATTATTCTGAGCCAAAGAAATCCATTCTACTGCTAATACCAATAGTGGAATAATCTAAGTTATGGAGCTAGGGCTGCTGGAATCTTTTTACAGTTCTGCCAGTACAGTGTGGCCTTGGAAAAGGGATATACAACTCTGTAGCTTAGTTTCCCCCAAGGAAAGCTGGAGATACCTGTTCAGAAAGGGGGGTTGCTTTTATTCAGTACTTGACAAATCATGATTTATAGCATGAGAAGTAAAAGCTCTTTCAGTTGCTTTGGGTTTATTTTCTAGTAGCACAGAGGGGATTGATCAATGCTGTGCATTGACTGAGTGAATAAAAAGGAGTAAAACAGGGAATATTGTAGAGCCAGGGTATTACATAACACAGGAACCTGCTGTGCTTTGAATTAGTTTGGTTCAATCTGTCCCAAAAATCTTGGCTAAATCCATTTTGGTTTATCTCAGCTCTATTAGGACCAGATTGAAGCTGAAGAAAATCCCACCCACTGTTCAAACCAAGACAACCCCATGCACACACAAACCGCATGGACACAGATCCTCAGGCCTTATGAGGAGCATTTGAGGGCTGAAGCTGTCATCTTCACCTTTGCAGTTCTTAATTCTTCTTTCTCCCCAAATCCAGAAGGAATACACCAGGAACAATGCAGCTCACCTGTGTCATTACTGAGGATTAAGGAGCAAAGAGTATAAATCATTTCTTAATGAGAAACTGAGGGGGAATAGGGTGGGGGCATCATTAGACAAACAAAGCAAAGGACCCAGCACAATAGATGCTAAGTAGCCCATTAGTCTCTGCTAAGTGCTGCTGCTTGAGTTTACAGCAGGAAAAGCAGTTTAGGGGAGAAAAAAAGGGATTTAGCATGAACATATCCTTTCTATCTAAAGATGTGCTAAACTCTGTAGCAGTGCCTCTCAAATTAGTAAAGGGATAGAATTTACATAGAAAGTACTCCGTGTTTTTGCCTTAGTCCCCACAAGAGTTGATCTGCTTTTAATGCAGATGCTGACTGAGCCCGGGGTAATCCCAGTTTACAATGGGCTTGATGGGAGATGTTAAGCATATGGTTCTTTGAAAAACCTCTCTCCAGCCCATGGAGTGCAACAAATCAGTTAGTTCTTGTTTTCTCTTGCACTGTTAAAAGCAATATCGAACCCTTGACATATTTGACCAGGCTTTGTTGTCACAGACATTTGTTAGAACTAATTTAACTATGTAGAAAATGCTGTGGCAGGGATGCAGAAAATCCCTTTCCTAATTGGGGCCTTGCCGTGAGTGTCTGCTCAGTTAAGCCCCTTTGCCTCCTTTTTGTTACTGTTGTCTCAGCTCTCCAATTGTGGAATACACAGAGGAGGGTGAGGAAAAGGAGGGTATGCTGGCTCCAAGCAGCCACTAGTCCCACCAGAGAGCAACTAAGGCAGCATTCCCAAAGCCATTTAGCTTTGCTGTTCTGCTCTGATCAACTGTTTCTCCTTTTAATTCTTCAGAGTTCCATGTGAACCTCTTGACCCTTCTCTGGTTGATGGTATCAGGAAGGTTATTTCTCTGCTTTCTTATTTAATTTAAATCTTCATCCTGAAGCTGCCTCCTGGGGAGTTTCATTTGAAGCTGACAGGAGCTCTGTACATGCTGCAGAGTGAGCTTCGGTCTACTGTCAGGTCACATACTACTTTACCTTTCTACTTCAGAACATCTACAGTAGAGAATAGTCATGTTTTAGTAAAGGAAGGACTAGCTGATAAAACTACCTGGTCTCTGTTTATAATGTCTGAGTCTACTAAGCATAAAATAGATCTTCCCAACAGCACAAATGTGATGGGAGTTGGTCTCTATTCCCAGAACATCATTTTTGTCATTTGTCTCTGACCTGACACTAGCTTTTGTCATTATCGACTATCAAAATGAGACATTTAACCACATTAAATCCTCCATTCAGCTACAGCTTTTCCTAAGCCAACTGCAAACAACAGTTACTTTGTAAAGAGGAAGCCAGTTTTGAGTGCCATATGCACTCTTAAGTTCAAAGCCTAACTTTAAAACTAGCATCCCAGCTGCTGTGCTGTGTATTGGCACAGTTACCAATAAATCTCAGGGCCCCTTTGCTCGCCCTAACAAGGACAACACTTTTGAGTTCAAGTTTTACTTCTGGAAGCCTTAATTTACTATGTTTCAGTACTAAAAGAAGTGTATGACACCAGTCTTGGTATTTTGGGGAAGCTTTTATTTTTAGGACATTCTGTATTCATGCTTATATTCTTACTCCAAATTTAAGAGAAACTGGCCAAATAAAACTAAGTCACAGCTCTGGATCTGTGAAATCTCCAATTCAGACCCATGGAAGAATCAGGAAGTTACTCAAATACATCACCTTGCCCTTACAAACTGAGGTAGATGTGTGCTTAGTATAAGCGTTACGGCAGGATGTACTGCTCACCAGCATCAAGGTGGAACATTCTGAAGTAAAATATACATAAACCAGTGTCAAATACATATTGTGTAAGGGCATACAGTTGTTCACAATGTATATTAGTCCCGCTGACTTACAAGAGAAGCTTCTAAGCATCTTTATCAAACCCATCTTTATCAAGCACCATCACCAGGAAAGCTTTGGCATCTACTCATAAGAATTTTAAGCCTCGGCCCCTGCTCCTATTGGTAACCCCTGTGGAGTCCTTTTCCCATGCCTTCACAGTCTCATCATGCAGGTGTCCATGCTGTGAGGAGGTGTTCAAACGCTCCAGCAGGGAGCAGTAAGTATATTTTGACAACTTCTTTCTCTCAGTGTCCTGCTGTGAGGGGATGCCTGCATCTTAACAGGAGTCAAAGCAGGCAGGCTTTTCCTGCATGCACTCAGGAAACTGACTGGAGTCTGGTTTTGTTCTTGTCTTACCCTGTAATCCTTCATCAGTTGAAGTGTTCAGTTATGTGTAGATGAAGCAGAGTCTTCCTGGTGCTTTCCAGGCTGTCAAGTGTCTACAATGGATAACTCCACTAAGGCATGTCCCTGCCCCAAGTTGCCGAGAAGTGACACAGCTGCAGAAATTGAAACCAAGTCCTGGACCATGGTGTGTGAGGACCAAAGGAGGGTGAAACTCATTCCTACTGTTCCTTGAGTAGGTACACCAGCCTCAGGATCTTGTCTTTTTCAATAGCATTAAAATAATACATGTTAAAACCCAAGAACCTAAAAGAAGTTCTAACAGGTCATCTTCAGAACTGTAAAAAGCCCAAAATGATGCACTTCCTAATAGCATTAAACATTTTTAAGTCCTCATTTCAGCCCAAAAGAGCTGTTTATAACAGTGAAATGGCATCCAGCTCATGGCTGCTGATGTGTCATCTCAGACATGTGCTCCTGAGTACATCATTTGGTCACTCTGTGCTACCCCAAGAGGAGATGCATTAGCCCTGTGCCCATAGATTGTTCTTTTAAGGAAGGATGCTGGAGCCGTTACTGCAGTCTGATCTATTCTGTGCATAGCACATGAAGGTTGCAAGAGTTGTCCACTGCCAGGTGGGGGACTTAGGAACCGAACATCTTCAGGCAGCCCAAGAATGGGCAGGGATGGAGGAAGGGATGGAGCCAGAGTCATGGAGATGCTGCTGCTCTGAGGACCATTACTTGGTGAGCTTCTGGTGGCAGAACTGGAACTGGAGAGACGAGAGGGAAGATCAGGTTCGAGTAGCCAAGTCTGGCCAGGTGCAAGTCCACTTTGCTGCTCCTCATCCTGGGATTTTAAGCATTTGCAGCAGCAGATTCCAACGCAGGCTCCACCAACAACAAATGCCACAAATACGGACCCAACAAGAAGGAAGGGCAGGTACACAGGCACTGGAAATGTAAGAGTAACATTAGCCAAGCATTCACCTATGGTGTATTCCGGGTTCTGTTCTTCATTCCTTAAGACATGCATCCACCAGGGAACAGAGTAATTTTACTCTCAGCTCTTGCTGCAGCAAGGTTAGAAACTGGCAATTGCTACAATAGGTTTGTGTGAAAAAGCCTAAAGCACAGAAGTTTGGACCAGACAGTCCGATAGCATCTGCCACTGATACCCAGGCAAGAGCTTTCCAGTACTCAAATGTCCCAGCTGCTGAACTAAGGACTTGCAGTGGAGTTTTACAGTTAGCCCTTAAGTTAAATACATTACTTAGAGGCATGCCCATGCTTTAACAGAACAGGTCAGCAGCACACATGCTCTACCAGGAACATAGAGGTGCTACCAGGTTGCTTTGTTAGTAGCTTAAAGGTTTTTCTAAGAGAGATGGATAGAAAGGTATTTTGAGTGAAGCCCCAAGTTATTCCCTCTTCTAATGAAGGGAATGAGTGACTCTGGCCCACACAGCACCAAGATGAGCACTGTGCCAGGGCTCCAGCCCTTTCTGCTGCAGGGGTCACAGCTTGGAGCTCTGAAGGGCAGAGAAAGAGAGGAAGGATCTGGCTGATGCCACCAGGGAAGGGTGCTACGGGGGATGCAAAGAAGGAAGCACATCTGCCGGAGGCACAGCAGCTTACCTGGCACCGGAGGCATGGGGCTGGGCTGCGGCTGGTCACCGGGGCACCGAGCCTGGTCCAGGCGCGCCTCTCTGGAGGAGCAGCAGTAGCGCAGACTGCAGGTCCCGCAGCACAGCGTGGCCTCGGGTCCATCGTAGCGCTCGGGGCACTGGAAGCCGCGGTGCCAGCGCTGGGGGCTGCCAGCCCAGCCGTGGCAGAACTCCCCTGCCCGCCCCGAGCTGCAGCGCAGGGCCAGCAGCAGCAGCAGAGCACAGAGAGCCCCCGGGACCATGGTGGGTGCTCACCTTCAGCCACTGCCCTGTCTTCTATCCTAGCACAGCGCTCCCAGAGCATCAACTGCCCACCGAGGCCCTACCCAAGCTCCGGTTTCAGGATGTTTTATCTCTTGACCTGTGACCTGCCTCTAATCCCCTCTCTTTACAGTAACAAAGAAAGACCCACTAATTGAAACCCATTTGCAGCTACTCCACCTTCCTCATTTCTTGCCTTCATTCCTGCAGGGAGCAGCCGCCAGTTCCTGCTGGAGATGGCACATCTCACACTGTGAGGGCACTCTTGAGCAAAGCTAAGGGGTGCAGGACACAGAAAGCCCAGGGTTATCCTGGAATCAAAGCTTCATTTCTTCAGGAGCTTGTCAGTACTGAAATGTCAGAGGTGGGAGGATGGGACGGAGCTGGGGACAAGATGAGGGCAAGTAAAGATATAAAGTTTCCAGAGCAGAAAGAAAATACAGGGATAACCAGCTTCTAGTAGGCTCTAAAGTGTAATTGGTACAAACTGGTATCAAGGTAATTTTTACCTTGTTTAACATGATAATCAATGAGATAGATACAAAAAAGGCTTTAATCTGGAAATGTAGGAAAAATCACTTTTGAAAGGTTTAAGATGGTTCATTTCTGTGGTTGAAAACCAAGAGCCTGAAAATATTAAAGCACGACTTCTGCTTTCCCTACACAGAGTGAATCCATTAATTAACAGCATGTTTCAGGGAACAAAATGCCTATTTTAAGATCACGAGAAGGAAAAATCCTACAGTGTTCTAAAGTCCCCACAGCAGCACAGGAGTGTAATGACCTTTTCATCTGTGAAGTGAAAATAAACCCAGACTACCTGCAGTCTCTCTTAGTCCCCTTGCTCTATGAGCAGTATCCATGTCTGCAGCATGGTCATTCTGTGCTTAACTGCAAGGAGGAAGAAAACTGTTGCTAAGTGAGCACTTGGAGAAGCAGGGAATTAGGGCAGCATCCTTTGGAGCAGTCTCCTGGTAATGTGTAGCACTGTTTGCAGCTTGAACACTCCAACACATGTTCTTGGAAGTACACAAAAGCAGTTCCCACATAAAGTTTTAGGAGTGTTGCCACTGCTTGTAGAGGGAGGCTGCCAAAGATGGGAGTTTTGATCAATATTTGCACCAAATTAGCTCCCTTCTGATGATTTGTCGGTTGACTATTAGATAGCAGCTTGCACCTTTATGCTTTAGTAACTATTTCGTAGGTTCAGTTAAATCACGTTTCAATCTCCAAAGGCATCAGCACTCATCACCTCAGTCCCTTTCCATGCATCACTTTTTAACTGGCTTTTTGGCAAATTTAGTTAGAGAGATCCTTGGATGCAGAAATGTTAAATGAAATCTCTGCTTGGAACTAGAGACCTTTCCAAATGCTGCTCAGCACAGTGAGAGATACATTTTGTCCTCCTGTACTTCAGCTCCGCAAGGGTAAGGTTGGCTGACTGCGTGCGACCTGAGCTAGAAAACACCAAGCAGCCCCAATACCCTTTCAACACAGCCAGAGGGGAGTGATGTGCTCTCTCAGATTGGACTCTCACTGCACTGAAGTCATACTTGAAACCCAAAGCTGTATTTGCCTTAAGGCAAATTCGAGTTTACTCATACTTTCAAGGTCAGCACTATTAGGCCAGACTAAAATCTAACTTTTATTGTTGGTTGTTATAGGAAAAACAGCATCAGACAGGCTTTGAGCTTAGCACTTTGTGCAGTTCATCATAATAAAATGTATCTTAGTAAAGATAAGGGGCTGCAATTATTTCCTCCCGTCTTCCAAGTTAAGAGAGTACAAACCCACCTGCTAAGGCAGGTATTCAAATGCTAAGGAATTCCTTAGGTTGTTCAGGATGGCTGCCCTCACCTGATCTCTCTCTGCACATACACTGCCTTTAACAACATTAGTATTTGTCCTCACTGCCTCACTTAGCAGGATAAACTCTTGTGAGTTCCTATTCAGGGTCTGTATATGTGTGTGTGTGTTGCAAGGGGTATTTGTTTCTCATGTTCATTTTTGCCACAGACTGTTCTGTGCTGTCATGTCCACTTCACTGCTGCAGGGGTAGATGAATGTACTTATGTATAAAATATTGTATGTGCTTACAGAACTTGGTAACCCACTTTCAATTTGGACAGGTTAAAAAGAGCTACAGGGATATATTGGGATGCTGGTTGTGAGCTACAAGGCTAAATTGTGAGTAAGTCCCTGTTCTAGTCCCTTCTGTTCTGTTGGTTCATCCTTTTTCTGTGCCAGTTTTGGGGAAGTTTTAAACAAAATCAATCCAGCCTGTTCTGCATGGGAGGACAGTGATGATGGTTTCCCGTTATTAACAAACAGTCTTGTTACCTATACTGAGTATCCCTGCAGCCAAAACAGCTTGAGCTTTGAATTTACAAGTTACCATGGAAATAGCCCTTAGAGAGGTCCTTTTTTCTTTCCCCACTTAAGGGTTGTTTCTCTTATTTAGGGAAATGCACATTCCCTCCTGTGAATCTTCTGGAGGCAGCAGGATGATGAAAAGTCCCTGTTATTCGAAGCAGAAGGCACAACCTGGAAGCTTCCTGTCTTGCAGCTGTTTTGCCTTCCCGGCAGCACTATTGTTCAATATTTTACAGTCTTCTATAATGTTAAAGGTTGAACTCTGCCACTAGATTTCAGGTATATTCTTATCGTTTCTTAATGCCAAGTGAGCGTTTGATACAGAACAAGAAACAAGTTAAAAACTAATCCCTGTTCGCAACAGGAGCCTGCAGCCCCATGGTCACATCCTGTCAGGTGCTGATCAGTTCTCCTCTGATGCTGCCTGTACTGCTCCCCTCTGACATCAGGTTGGTTACCACTGTGCTGGGTGCTGGCACCAGCCAGGGCTGGCCCTAGAGAAAATACAGGGGAATATGGAGGCACAATGAGAACTGTGCCCTGCAGTGAGTACTTTGCATTGCATGAGTGTGGCTCTTGAGTGGAACCTGCCTGTGAGAAATGATGCCAGTATTCTGTGATGGATCACCAGGCACTCCATAGACCTCATTTTTACCACGCTTGATGTGCGCCAGCAATGCCCCTGCTTCCAGCAGCTACCTGCATGGCTGGGGGGGGCCCTCTGCAACTCATTATTCCTCTGCGTGTTTCAGCGCCGAAAGGTGAAGTGTGGATATATGGTGCTGGCCAGAGCCATGGAGAATGAAGGTTTCTGCTTAACCACTGAACATACACCAACCTTCTGCTCCCTTACCTCCCTGCTGTCTTTATGCACATTGAATGGTTAACACAAGAGGGAAGGAGCTAGCTGAGCATGAATGTCGAACATAGGGAGGATCTAAGGTGAGGAAAGAGAAGATCAGACCTGTCTAAGGAAGGAAACAAGGGATGACCTGGCAGGAGAGAGCAACAGGCAGGGAACCAGGCTTGGGAGATTTGTGGTGTGAATAGGGAGCCTAGTGAGGAAGACTGAGTCAAGACACGCCGGAAGGCGAGTGCTGCTCTGGAGACCTGGGGCTGCTTGTGGTGTCAGAAAGAGAAAACCAACTGAGGCATCATGGAGCTCAATGTAAGCTCCAAAGCAACTGCTCCCTATGAAGGGATCCTGCACTTCTGCCTGCCTCCCCCTGTACATCCATTCCCATGTAGTCCTCCAGTGGAGGGGTTTAGGTGAAGAGGGAAGATGGGACAGGGCAGAAGAGTCACGGTAGGAGCCAAGACTCAGGGGAGGTTGATGGCTGTGACTGGAGGTGGGAATCAGCTCAGGGCAGATGGGATGGAGCAGAGGAGCCCACTGGCCTGAGACTAAGGCTTGCTAGGCAAATGTTGCTGGAGGTCTCTGAGCCCAAACCATGAGCCTCCTGGGACTGAAAACAGTGCTGTGCCATGCTGCTGGGCAGTTCTGGTATCACTAACCTGCTGAAGCCCGATCCTCTGCCCATGTTAGTGTAAGGCCGGGAGCTGTTCCTGGCACACAGGCTGGTGCTAGCGAGAGTCCCTCAGAGCAGCCTCCTCATTCTGGCTCTGTATCATGCAGAGAGGCAGCTCCCTACAGGCACTGCCTGCTAACAAGATCTGTCCTTTAGCAAGAGTCCCTTTATTAGTCATTATGGCAGTATTGCTTTATTGTGTTCTAATTAAGGAAGCAAAGAATGTAGGGACACAGAAGGCAGTAATTCAGGTAGAGCGACGAGGCCCATGTGCCAAAGTGATGGGTGAGCCCACAGCCTTCTCTGCACATCATTACTGGATTAGTGAAGGGGTCTCATTCCTGAACCAGGGGGCATGCTGGGGTTACTTAGCAAAATCCGTGCTCTGCCACTGTAATGAGGAAGCTACAGGAGAAGCTAATCATGACTGGAGTCAAGGAAGCTGCAATATCAACTGTTCTCTGAAGACAGAGATTCAAACCTTTTCTTTTGTGATGTGGTACCAAGGTGTCCTTCTGTTACTGAGAAAATAGCTCTCTAACGTAGGCTTGCATGACTTCATCTGTTCTTTAAATGCTTTGGCCAGGTTTTAGGTGAGAACAGACTGCAGAATCAACAGCATTAGTATCTGTAAAAGTGCATGCTGCCTCTGCAGAACAAAACCAGTAGTCCTGTGAGCCGTAAGGGACACAAACTCTGTGTGTTTTATATAGAAACAGTTACTGCCCGTTGGAAGCCTGTTGGTTGGGTTTAGTGCTGTGTGCTCAGTGTCCTGCTGCTGCAGGGCTTTACTTTATCAACATGAATGCAGACAATACTGATGGCAGAGCAGGCACTGTGGAGCATTAGGGATGGAGGGTGCTGGCTGGAGCAGAGAACACTCCAATTTCCTTCTTTTATTTCTTTTCCTTCTGCATGAAAAAGAAGACGGCTCTGCCTTTGATCTCTATGTACAGTTACAACAGTTGCTGTGTCCCACATGACTCCTTTGTACTGACTTGCCTGGTCACAGAAATCACAGCCTGTGTTTTATGTTCTCATTTCCCAGCTTGCCACCTCTTTAAAAACAAACCCAAGCATATTAAACCCAGTTGGTACTGTTCATTCTCCCAGCAAAGAGAGTGGGACAGAGGGAGCTCACAGCAGTGGATGTAACACCCTTAGTCCCTTCTGGGGGCATTATCTTTTGACTGAACCAGCAGCTTCCAAGAGACTTCAGTAAAAATCCAGGTCTTGAATTTTCCTTAAGTTTGGCTTTGAGAGCCCCTTCCCTCCCTGTGATTGTCCTTTTTCTCCCCACTGAAAATCTCTTTTCCCTGAAGAACCAGCCTCATTTCTGCTCTTTCCTACCATGATCACATTCTGTGAGTGTGCTCCCTGCTGGGCTCTTCCCTCTGGAATAAGCCCCCTCTTGATGTCAGCTCAAGGCTGAACAGTCCCTCGGTTCTCCTCACCTCGAAAAACAAACCACCTATTCCAGGCAGGTTACTGGAAAAGAGAGTGGCAGAACTTACTGAGATGGTGATTTACTGAGGTGAGCTTCCTGAGCAGCCTGAATGCTCTTGATTGTTCCTATACAATGGGCCTGATTTTCAAGAGGGGATGAGTCCTCGAGTCAGCAGGAGCTGCCAGAGTTGCGTCTGTGTGAAGATGAGGGTGAGCTCAGGCTGTGTGAAGATCAGGCCCGAATGGTGCTGAACAATTGCTGCTGCTGCAGATGGAACCTAAGAGTCAAACACAGTAAGAGTTGAACCAAACTTTCATTGCCATCTCAAATCACAACGTGTTTGGGGTTCAAACAAGTCTGGATTTGTTATTATTGTTTAGTTAGGTGTCAATTTTAATCCTTTGAGTTGCAGCTGCTTCAGAGTTTAAAGGATTAGAAGCCTGAAATGCTAGAAATCTCACAGGAAAACCTCTTAAAATCTCCAGGCCTGACTTGGCTGAGCATCTGACCCCTTGGGCTCTTATTATTTTCTGTTGGATTTTTCTTCAGTGGGCATTTCCTAGCTAAATCTGAAAGACTGCTATCAGAGGCTTGGCATTTATAGCTGAGCTGAAGTCAAGTAACTGAGAAGTATCATGACAGCTTGAATCATGCTTCATAAGCTTAACTCAAGGTCTGTGCAAGCATTTGGGTTCATCAGAGCACGGTCAGAAATAAGTCCTGACAGGGTGTCTGTTAGGCTGTGCAATAGCAATTTCATTTGTATTTCTGTGTGTGTATCACCCAACTGTCAGTCAAGGAAACTGTGTAAGGGGCTGTATAAAATAATGCAGAAACTTAGTTTCTGCCCTAAATTGGTAACGGTCATCACGTGAAGCATCCTGACCGAGAAGATGTACACAGGACCAGGGATCAGCAGTGAGGTCAGCTCACCTGTGAGCTACACGTGATGCACTGCACAGCAGTGTGCCTGTGAGGAGGAGCTCTGTGAGTAAAGAGCCTTCTCTCAACCAGTGCAGTGGAAAGTGCAAAAACCCCACAGGCATTTCAGTGGTGTTTTAACAAGCTGGAGGCTTTCTGTGAGCTAACAGGGAATTGGACTGCATGTTTGCATAGGAATTGAGAGGTGGTAGAAGAGGTGAAGAGTAGTCATGAAGATTCTGGAAACTGATGGAGGAAAAAGCTGTGAAAATGCTGAAAATAAAGAAAAGAAGCTTGATAGGAAGGAGGATAAAGAGTCAGCAGGGAAGGCTCCGAGAGGGGTAAGCAGACAGAATAGGGTTATATTTATCAAGGTGATAACCATAACAATATGTTGAAAGTCTGGCAGTGCTGCTCCTAAGAACACTTGAAACATTGAAAATAAAGACAAGAAAATTACTAGATAATTTCAGGCAGGAACAGACCCTTCACAGCTACATAAAGAAAAGAAGATGGAATAAGGTAGATGCCTTTATAAATCCCTTTCCTTTTGTAGGAGAAGGTGATGTAGTAAATGGAGATTTGGGACCCAAAAGCTGCAGGTTCCAGATCTGAGTCAGACCCAGAGAAGGGCAGACAGACACACAGAAACATGCCAGGCAGCAGAGAGACAATCCTTTCAAACCCCTGTGTCACCTCAGTCCCAGCACTGTATTTACCTGCAGGCACTGCACTGGGGATCCAATTCAGCAGTGATTTAGATGTCCATTGCAAGGTTCCTTCTTCTGTTCCTTGGTACAAGCCTTCACAGTGCCTTCTGCTTCCTGCTTGTTTCTTTCTTGAAATTACTTTGATGTCTCTGGTGATTGTCTCTCTTGACACTTCCCTACATTGTGCAGACACAAGTTGTGATGTGCTTGGCAGTTCTGCAATTGCTCTGACACTTGAGAGCAATCTCATATGCCATCAGTCACTTACCTCTGCTTTGAATCTGCTGGCAGACTCCATGCCACTCATACATTCCACTGTGGAATTGGCTTCAGCATCACTGGCTTGTGGTTTGGGGCCTCATGTCACAATCCCTCAGTTTAATCCCTTTTTCTTTGTGATTCCACTGGCATTCACCAGAGAAAGTGCTAGAAAAAGAGTAGCTTATGCTAGTGAGTAAGCACTGAGGGCATGAAGGCTGGACAGAGCCTTGGGTGACACAGGCTAGTGTGAGGGGTCCCTGCCCATGGCAGGGGGTTGGAACTGGATGATCTTAAGGTCCTTTCCAACCCAAACCATAATATGATCCTATGAGGGTATCCTACAAAAAGAAGAGGTCCCCATTCTTAAAGGGGGAGGGCTCTCCTGCAGAGACATGAGGGGAGCAAACCTGTCTGAGGGGTTCCATGTGAACCCAGCATTGTCACACTCACTGCTTCCCTGCACCAGCTCTCTTCTTTCCCAGAAGCTCCTTTCCTGCTGGGGCTCCTCAGGTCAAGGTGAATTTGACTTTACGGTTTCATTGGCAACTGGAGAAATCCACCACTGGGACATTTTAAAGAGCCACCAGAGAGCTTAAGGTCTTTCTTCCATGTTAAATAAACTGATTTGTCACTCTAGAGAAATGTTTCACTTGGGCTCAGAGTAGTTGCGCTGGGAAAGTGCTGATGCAAAGCCTTTGTCTTCCCGAGCTTCATCCTCTCTCCTTCCCTTCATGCGCACACACAGCCAAGTGTCATTCTGCATTACTGGATAGCTGCTATTGTCCCTCAGCAGCTCTTAAGAAAGAGGAAAAACCTAATCCTGGAAAGACTTTTTATGTTTCTGCCCATTCTATATTTTATTCTATGACTGGCAGCATAAAATGGAGGATTTCTGCTGACAGGACTATATAAATCTATATTTTTTCTGTGTCCTGAATAAAGTGTGCAGGAAATTACAGTATATAATAAAGAAGAGAGCATGCTATGGATAATGCTCCACTGTCAGGTCAGGTGAGCACTTGGACTCTCCTTTGTGCTGAGGCTGCCAGTCTTTCTCCCTTGTGGCATCATTTGGAACTAGATGATCCTTAAGGTCCCTTCCAACTCTAACCATTCTGTTTATCCAGGTTTCAGGCCCAATGTTGTTTGTTGCTTCAGTTTCAAATTGCAGCCCCTCTGCAGAGGCTGTAATGAAAGCAGAACTCAGCAGGATACAAACCCCTGTGACACAACAGGGATCATACCTGTTTCTGATGTCATTCTCTCCACTCAGCCATAGAGGTCTCCAATGTCCTACAACACCCATGTGAACCCACAGCAGGGAGTTTTGCATGGCACAGGTACATTGGGGAGGGAAGCACTGGATGGAGAGCAGAACTCATCACCTGGAATTGAGGCAGGGGGAAATATGTGAACAAGATGAGGAGTAAAGCAAGCTGCTGCCCTCACAGAACACAACCTTCTCTAGAGATTCACTCAGTCCTTTTACTGTCTGGCATTTCCGCTCCGTGGCCATTAAAATAAGACCCTCTCCGGATGATTTCTGAGGAGAAGAGGAACGGAAGTGGCCACATTTCTCTACCCTCCTGTGCCAGGAAACTGCTGGAGAAACAGGGCGTCCTCCCTGTCCTGTCCATGCCAAGAGGTTCAGATCATTTGAAGTGGCATTGGTATTTCTGGATGCTTAATCAAAGTCAAACCTCAAGGTGAACCTCTGAACCTTCTTCAGCTCGACCATCACTTCTTATAAGTGATGTTTTAATTTTCATCTAATACCAAGAAAAGTCTTTGATTCTCCCCAGCTGGCATTAGAGATAAGGGACTAAATCCCCCAGACATTAAAACATCCAACAGTTCTGTCATGTGTTACTTTAGTCTCCTGCTCAAAGTCTTTCTCTTCTTCCCGACTGATCTCAGATATAATGCAAAATCATCAGTGAGCAAAAAGAAGGGCAGCAATTTAAAGTGTGGCTTTGAAGTTTAGCCTGGATTCTGGGCTGCTGCCCTTCATTTTCCAGCCATCTGAGATGTGTGTCCTCAGGCTGTTGGGCAAGATCTGCAATGGCTCCTGTATTACATCAGGGAATATTCTTAGGATCACTAGGAATTGGTTGTGTGTCACAAAACTGCATTTTCACTAAGATTGCTGATGCTTTTGCCCCAAATGAACTCACAATCACCAGGATATGTTCATTCACATCATAGTTTTGATGGTACATGAGGCCTCAGTCACAGTCCTGGATATAGCCCCCAGCTCTGAAAACTACTTGACATCAAGATTCACAGGATGCTCCTTCATTTCAGCATGTGGCCAGGGCCATGCCCTCTCCTTGCTCCCAACTCCCAGTTCCCCACAACATGCTCCACAAACAACAACGCCATTGGTGGGGTTTCACCCCCAATAGAGAAAGAAGGGAAATAGAGAGACCTGCAAAGAGCTTCACAGAGCTCTCTCTTCACAGAGCTCTCTCTTCCTGCTGTTAGGGATGATGACAACTGAAGTGCTGCCGGGAGGAAGGAATGTGGCAAGCAGTCCTTCCTGGTGGAAATGAAGGACAAGGGGAATGGCTTTAACCTGCCAGAGGGGAGATGGAGATGAGCTCTTAGGCAGAAGCTCTTCCCTGTGAGGGTGCTGAGGTGCTGGCACAGGGTGCCCAGAGAAGTTGTGGCTGCCCCATCCTTGGCAGTGTTCAAGGCCAGGTTGGACACAGGGGCTTGGAGCAACCTGCTCTAGTGGAAGGTGTGCCTGCCTGTGGCAGGGGTTGGAACTGGATGAGCTTTAAGGTCCCTTCCAACCCAAACCATTCCATGATTCTATGAAACCTTCTACAGGAGCCAGCAGCTGAAGCTGGAGGTTGGTGTCACTTCCTTGAAGATCAAGCCCTGCAGAAGACCTCTCTTTAGCAGTGTCTGTTTTTATTCTGAATGAGTGTGCATCAATTTGCCAAGAAACACCTCGTCAAGAATACAGCTCTGACCTTGTGTCCGGGCAATAAAATCCTCCTGGATTCTTTTCCACCAGAGGGTGCCAGTGATTGAGAAACCACCGGCCCCGGCAGCAAAAGAGACCCCAGTGCTGCCCGCGTGTCCTAGTGACACAGTGCAACACAGAGCTGAGAAATCAGGCTTTTACTTTTAACTCCCTTCTTGGAAGGAGCGACGTTGCCTGTTGGAGCAGAGCTGGCCGCAGAGCCCCAGCACAGGCACAGAGGTGATGCAGAGGAACAGCCAAATCCAGCCCTGTTTCCTGTTCCACCCATGCTGTGAGGTGGTGAGATGGGCAGTGGTACTCCCTGGGATGTTTCAGGATGCACTGCTTGCTTACAGCTCTGGGTAAAGCATCTCTTTGTATTCTTAACCAACATACAGAGTTTTCTCAGGCCTTTTTTAAGATGCCCTATTCTAACCAAGGAAAGAATTAAAAGGGTCAGTTCCTCACCTGAAATAAAACTTTTCACTTGATTAATCATCAGCTGAAGGTTTGGACTAAAATCTTTGATTTCTTTGACACAGAAGATAAAAATAGCCTGTTTTTTTCCCATATGTATTCACCTGCCCATCATCAGCAACAGCAAATTTGACTACCTTTTTCTCCTGTCTGCCATCTAGAAGGACCAAAGATAGGCAGCACCAAGCTGGAGCCTGTTTTGTCTTGCATGAGATCAGCAAACATGAATTTCAGTTTCAAAACCAGCAGTGCAGTTCTCTTGCTTTCCAATCAAGACATAGATCACACTCAGAGAGTCCCACTGACAGTAACAGTGCTGCAGGCTTGAGATGAAGGGCACTATTTGCTCTGTGTATCTTCATTAGTTATTAATGTCTGGGCAGAAATAGCCATTGGGTGAGTGCAGCCTTTGACTTGTTACTGAGGCAGGTGTGATCCATGCTCACTGACTCGTAATGAAGATAGAATCCAGGATGAGGTTTGTTTTGGCTGTTTATTTTCCAGTCTCTTTCCACAGCAGAGTTCCACTTTGGTGTTGTAACAAATGCAGCAGATCTGCTGTAACGTTAGGCAGAAATAACCCCCTGCATAAACAGGCTGGTGGGGCAGGAACAGGAAGACATGGCAGAGACAAGCAGAACTGTAAGACTGAAGGAGCAGCCTTCATCTGCTCAAGTGAGGCATATGCTAGGTAGGAATTAACTTTGTCATCTCAGCTGGGTGATATTTTCCCAAATGCAGAAGTGTCACCAAATGGAACAATCCATTGGGGTTGGCACATTCCCCAGAAGAGGATCTTGCCAGTGAGGACTGATGACATGTTAGGTCAGGACTGCAGTGTGGAGCCTTCAGACTGAAATAAGGGCTGTTGTGAGTCAGGGTTCAGTTTGCAGAGCTGGGGGGGAGCCTCTGACACAGGGCACATTCTGACACGTTACCAAAAAGCACTGGTGGCATCTCTGACACACACAGCATGTGTATAAAACCTTCACTTGAAGAGTTTCTCTTTCAATTCAGGCAGTTGAACTGAACTTACAGGATCAGAATCATTTAGGTTGGAAAAGACTTTTAAGATCATCGAGTCCAACATGAACCCAGCACTGCCAAGCCCGCCACTAAACTGTGTCCCTCAGTGCCACATCTACACATCATTCAAATACCCATGATCAAAAACCCCAAACTTGAGGCTTTTAGTTTTACTAATTGAAACATACAGTTGATAAATTATCTCACAACAGAAACTCAAGGTGGACCTCAATAATTTGCTTTATTGTCTCCATGTGACCCTGAAGTTAGAGGAGCAAGAAGCAGAAAGACATCCCTTCGTTTTAGAGCTGATAGAGCAACTCCTGCTCTACCTCCAGCAGTGTGTGCATGGCTGACACTTCCCTGGGGGCTGGCACCCCTTGCAGGTATCTGACATAAGATGGAGATGTGGCATCCCCAGGATCAGGAAGCTGATCTTCTGTGCACATACCTCCTTGGGCATAGCAGAGCAGAGAAAATCATAATCCAACTAACTTCAAACAAAAGAGATGTGGTAGAACATCCTTCTGGCACACGATTGTTTCCTATGGCATGTTGCCTAGTGCTCTGCTGGTAATCCCAAGGATGATAAATGAAATTTGATATACACAGTGACTGAGAAAAATTGCTGGTTGTCAGAACATCATCAGCCAAGACAACAGCTCTGTTTATTGAATTGCAGCCTGCAATATAATCTTAGTTATTGGTAAACCCAATGCTGTCCAACCTGATAGCCCTTGTGGAAGCATAGCTTATGGCCTTAGAGAAAGGATGGTAGCTCCCTTCTCCCTCATCATGCATATTAAACTGTCACTGTCATACACTGATGTATTGCTGTAGCATTAAGTGATGCTCTTCCTCTGTCTTTAAATTGCTCTGGTTTGAGGTCTGTAGCCAAAAGCAATCAGCAGATAACATCCGCAAATGTGCACATTAGAAAACAAAGCTATAACAGCAGAGTAAGAAATTATTCACACTAATGGAAATAATAGAATTGCTAAAGAGAACATCAGCTTCAGGATTCTGAGGCTCAGCAGCAAGGCTAATCTTATGTAAATTCCCCTTCTTCTTGCACCTCTTCAGAGGTTCTATCTAATGTAGGTAATTATTATAGTCACCTCAATTGAAGCCAGTCTTCCCTTGTGCACGAGGTGGGACGAGATGACCTCCAGCGGTACCTTCCAATCTTTTTTTAGCCCTTCTTTTTCCTCTTACCCTGTTTTACAAGCAGGATAACTGGTACAGACACTGAGTGCCTTACACACATAGTGAATTAACAGGAAACACAGAACAGAACTCAGAAGATCAGATGCTGACACTGTGATGATCTGGAAAATGTGATCAATATGGAAACAACACAGGATAGTCTCCCTGAGCCTTCAGAAGTTGAGGAGCTCAGTTTCCACCTCTGGGAGGTGCCACAGACAGGTGAATTGCCATCAGTGCCACTAACTTTGTGCGTAGGATTAGGATTCATCCAGTCCCAGTGTGCCCAGGGTGCTCATTTCTGTGCTCCCTGCGCTCCCAGTGTCACCTCTACTCCTGGAAGCTGCATCTACACAGACTGCAGACAAACAGTGGGATCCAGCTCTGTCCCAAGCTTCCTTTCAGGGATCCATGTGTCCTAAAACACACATGAGAAGGAACACAAGCATAGTGGCTCCCAAAGCCTTGAGGGGGGAGAATCTGTTCAGCACCTAAGATGTATTGAGCATTGCAGTATTTAGGAGGGAGGTAATTGTGTTTTGTGAATACAAATGAAATATGATGAAAGAGAATACCTTTTGACAGGGTGTAGGGTGTAGATGGGTGTGGGGTGCACAAGCATAAAATCAGCCAATACATCCACACAGGGCTGGGACTATGGGAACAGGACTGGCCAGGACACATGAAACTGGTATGGTGGGAACTGGGATGGATGGATGGATGGATGGATGGATGGATGGATGGATGGATGGATGGATGGATGTGAGGGTTCCTCCACTGCTGGACCACCCTACATGGGCTGGTCCTGGTGTGTGCGAGTTCTCAGGTGGATCTAGGCAAAGGACAGCAGAGAATGGAGGGAGGATGGAGCCATTGTCATGGCCAGCCCTGGGAAACTGCTGTTGCTAAGATCATTATTTCCCTTCCTATCCCTTTATCCTGCTCCAGTATTCTCCCAGCTCATTTCTGGAAGCCATTTTGACCCTGTCAACAGTGAACAGAGATGTCATGGAAGTTCTGGGATGACATTCCTTGGAATTGCAACCTGACAAAGCAACTTGGAACCAGTGCACACTGGAACAGGCCATGTTGGTCATGGACAACTGACTTTGGAAGGATCAGGGAGCCTCACTGGAAGAAGGTATGAGTTGTCTGTCCTTAGAGACAGCAGGAAAAGCATATACCTGCACTTTGATCTTCCTGGAAGTCTGTGTGTAAGACCACCAAAATCTATATTGTATTTTGAATGCATAAACACAAAGTCATCTTGCTGTCAGTGCTATCACTCAGGGAGTTTAAGGCCTCCATGCTGATGATGACAAATAACCTGCAATTGTTCCTGTCTCTGTTCCCGCAGGTGCTTTCCCTGACAATGGGATGACTCAAGTCAGCAACAGGGACACCCTGAGCACGATTTCACAATAAAATAATCAGTCACTTTGTAAAAAAGGGCGAATTTATGCAGCCACTTGGAAGGAAAAAGCAAAGTGCAGCCTAAAATTCGTTTCATTTACAGTGGGAAATGAAGCATGAATGAGGTGATTAAAACTGTAATTAAACAAGAGTCAAATCCACAGACCTGCACCACATACAGAAGGAGGCTCTCAGAGAGACAGCACAGAAGAATCCTTTTTCCACTGCAAGCCCATGGAACATCCCTCCTTGATTTGATCTCTAACAAGATGTGATGTCCAAAAGCCCCTCTCTTTACCCTTGAATAGAAGCTGGGCCTCAGGAAAAGGTCTGGCTGATTTTCTCACTATGTGAGAAACACACATCCTTAGTGCACGCACAGATACTGAAATCTGAGCTTCATTACAAATGGGGAAAAACAATTGTCTGAGTATGGCAGGAGAAAACCCCAGGGGAGGTTCTGTCTGCAGCTAAATAACACTTGAGTTTGGCTCCCGTCCTCAGTAATACCCCTTTCATTTGCCAAATACCATCTCCATTCTCCAGATGCTGCTAACATCCTAACACCACACTGAAGTCAAGTACCATCCCTGCTCTCCTGCACTGTATTATACACTTCTTGGCATGTTTTCAATAGCTTGCCTAAACCCACATCCGAATTCACTCTGCTAGGTTTCAATCTCTTGCTGAGAGGCAGATAATCCACCCTTTGTCACAATGGATTGAGTCCTGTCTCCCAAAAAAGAACAACTCCATTTCATCAGAGAAAAATAGTTAGGAATGAATTTGTCCCTGCTAACAAGCTTGACTGGGTCAGAGCTTTGTGTGCTGGAACAAAGAGTTTAAGCCCCTGAAACATGTTAGTATTGTAGCGAATATTCTATTCAGTCCCTCTGCCATTCATATTTTAAAGCACTAGATCACTTGTATTTTGTTAGATGGTGTCTTACAGTATAGGAAGAGTACCTGTCAGATCCTTACAAAGCACTGCTCTGCTCTGCATCTAATTCAGTATGTTCTCTTTCTGTTTCTATAGTACAAGAAGTCTCAGTGCTTGTGCCTGTTTCCAGAGGTACCAAGACAGCAGCCCAGTTCAGCCGCCAGCTAACCCAGCGCAGTGCCCAGGGGCAGACAGCATTCCTGGCTCTCAGTCCTTGATTCAGCCATTCATGCAGAGCTTTAACCCAACAGGGAGCTCAGCATGCAATGGAAGCTGCTAAATAACGTCCAGGAAACAACTTTCCCACTTGCCAGGGCGAGGAAGAACAGCTCCGTGTCCTCGGGGAAGCCCAGGGTCTGTGGTGTTTGAAGGCTGAGGTTTGAAGTCTTATTCTTGTATAGCACAGAATGGTATCTACAGAGATTTGAAACTAAACACACCTGCTTTGGCCTTGCTGAGGCTTATCTCAGGGTCCCATTCCATGAATGTTCATGCAAAGTGAGTTCTCAGTAACCCACCTCTTTGCAAAAGTCGGATTTATTTCTGTTTTCCCAAGTGCAGGCAGCAAGAACAGTTTATAGGAGCATGCCTTGTGATGCTTGGCGGGGGGGAGAAACAATGCCACGTCATGCTAAGACCATTAAAACCCAAGGAGTGCAGCTCAGATGGCAAGGCAATGAGCAAGAAGGCTGTGGTGCTTCTCAGATGCATTCTTCTTCTCTGGGAAGATAGTTCTGAATCTATTTGTGACAATCAGAAATGTAAAATACGGGCAAAATCTGTGCTCCCCAAGGCTATTGCTTGAGCAGTTATTTCCTGAGTATCATTATAGTGAAAAAAAACAACCTCCGAATGCCAAATTCATGCCTGGTGTCATTCAGGTGACCCTGGCATCAGCACCCCAGCAATGGGCTTGGCCATGTGCATACATCATGTTGTCTGCTTCTGAAAGGACAGAACACCCAGCACCTGGGCAGGACTGAAACTGTGACTGGATTGTACCTAAACCATATCACAAGGTATTTTTCACACCTTCATAACACTTGTAAAGGAAGCTCCTTTTCAACAGCCCCCTCGCCCCCTGGCACTCCTATTACAGCAGCCTAGCAGTGTGGGTGTCAAGTAATCCTTCACTCAGGAACAAGTGTGTTTTCCTCAGCCAAAATGTGCTTTTCAGTCACATCACACAGGAGCTCAGTGCTCTGTTGATGGGGATTTATTGTGCATACAGGGACAAATGGCATTGCTCAGGGGTCAGCACTGGGACCAGTGCTCTTCAGCATCTTTGTTGGGAACACGAACAGTGGGATGGAGCACCCTCAGCAAGTCTGATGGCATGAGATGCTGTCAACATGCTGGAGGAAGGGATGGGATCCAGAGGGACCTGGATACCCTTGAGAGGTGCCTCTGGGTGAACCTCATGGAGTTCAACACAGCTAAGGAGAAGGTCCTTCCCATGGGCTGGGGCAATGCCAGGCTCAAAGACAGGCTGGGGAAGACTGAATTGCGAGCCCTGAGGAGGAGGACCTGAGGTGTTGGTCCGTGATAAGCTCCCCACAACAGCAGAGTCGACAGAAGACACCCACAAGGAGACTAAAGCAGTCACAGGTGCTCCATATCCAGCCCTGCCCTCGCCATGCTGGGCGGCAGCGGCACCGCCCCGCGCTGCTCTCGCGAGATTTGGGACGGGACGGGGCGGGGCGGGGCAGGCGCTGCCCCGTGCAAATGGCGGCGCGGAGGCCGGGCCGCGCGGGCGCGCTGAGGTAAAGTAGGGGCAGGCGGGCGGTGGTGCCGTCATGGAGCACATCACCACGCCGAAGGTAAGCGGCCGGGTCGACTCGGGGGTTCAGCTGCTGGCCCCTCACGGTATCAGCCCCGGTGCTTGGGGGCCGCCAGAAGGGCCGGGTGTGGGGCGTCTGAGGTGGAGCCCCTCGGGGACCGGTGGGCCTCGAGAGAGCTTTGGGCAGGGCCCTGAGTTTTTAGAAGCTATTTTTGTTTCAAAGTCGTATTTTTAATCAACGCCGTGTCTCTGCTTTCCTTCAGGGCATAGCTATCAGTGAGCATCACTTGCATATTTCAAGCTGGTCATGGATAAGTCTGTAAGGTTTAAAACTGCTTGATATATAGGTAATTCTTCCTGTATTGCCTTGATGGAAAAGCAGGGCTTAGTAAGGATGCTGATCAAAAGGTGTTCTAGGTTCGATTCATGTAAACTTCGTTTATATCAAAGTGCAGAGACCTCTTCAGCGTAAAGAAGTGAATCAAAATGTGCTTTTTCAGTTGAATAAAGTGAAACAGGAGCTCTGGGAATGCTGTGTTTGTGGCACCTAGAAGAATTGTATTTACTTCACACAGCTGCCTGCCCACAGTTGATTTCTTTAATTGTTATTAGTTTTTAAAGATGCTGCTTGCTCTATTTTCTGTTGTTTTATTTGCTAGGATACTAATTTGGGGATGCTCTTTACCCATGTTGCCTAAGGGGCTTTGCTGGACCTGCTTGTCTCTAGTGGCCTGAAAAAGGGCAATGGTAGATGTAGTTATGTGTGCTGGAAAACGGGATGTACCAGGAGGACACACAGCCCAGGCCTCTGCTCTTCCAGTTTATCTCTTTTCGTACATATGTTTTGTATATATGTTTTTGGGTTTTTGCTTTCCATAAGTTTTATTGATGATGAATAAAAAATTGCCATCTGTGTGCCTTAAGAAGCAAATAGGCCTGGAAAAAAAATCAGTCAAATAATGTACAGTACTTAAAACCGCACGTTTTATTATGTTTGCATCGATGCTTGTAGAAACTGGTTCTATTAATTAGTTTAGTGTGGTTTATGAAATGCATGCATGCCTAAGAAGTGTGTTGGGAGAAGTAGCTACTAATACTTGTTTATAGGGACTGAGAAGTAGGAAGTGAGAGTGGAGGGGGCTGTTTCTTTTGGAGGAATACTGTGATTATACTGAACATGGACAGTCTTTCACAGCTGTTTGACTTACTATTTCTGCAGCCTTGCACAGTAATAAACTGTGATTGTCTTGTCTACACGTCCAGTAATCCTGTTGCTCACACTGGTGCTAAGCCTGGGCTCTTTGCTTAACCTTTTTGGCTTTAATTACTGGAGAAATAGATTGAATTTGTAGTATAAAGCTGAATTACTGTTGTAGGTGACTTGAATTCCTGTATTTTTTTGTCTTCCTTCCCATTTTGTGTATTAGGAGTTAAATGATTGTGGTTCAACAGATATTTCCTCAGTTAAACTCAGTTTTTCATACTCTTTCTGTGTTGCAGGTTGAAAATGTGAAATTACTAGATCGCTACACAAATAGGAAGGCAGCAAATGGGACGTTATATCTGACAGCCACCCACCTTATCTATGTAGATGCCTCTGCTGATGTCAGGAAAGAAACATGGGTATGTTGTGATACCTGGAGTCTGTTCAGGAGTATGTATAAAAATTACTTTATACCTCATATCCAAAACAAGCAGGTTTGTGAATTCCAATATTGTAGTGGTCTTTTTATAGTATTTTGATACCAAATGCTTAATAGAAACAGCTGGTATTGAAGCTAGAACAGTAATGGGACTTGATATAGGTCACTTACTGAATTAGTGCTAATTCCAGGAACACAAAAAACTTGTCTAGTTTCCTGTCTCAAGCTCAAGTTGCCAAACTTGAATGTACAGCTTTTAGAAGTGCAAAATTAGGACTGAAATTACCATTTTTAAATTAATTCTATATTAAAATGGGAATGACAAAATATATTGCATATGAGGGTGGAGGGAAGGCAAAAAGTGAACCATGTAAACTGAGCTGCATGTCAGTCTCAAGGTTATTTATATACATCTGTACTTTTTCAGTCTTGCTCTTAGTTACCAGCCTTTGTGTGCAGAGTCAGGGTGTTATGTTTGTTTGAAAAATATCTCAAACTAACTTTTTGCTGCTAGTTAGATGCAGCAAGCTTAAACAACTGATGGTATTTGAAGACCTCCATAACTGCTTGTACTGCTTATGACCTTATAAGTGCCTTCTGAAAACCACTGTTCATTTCCTGTTTTTCAGATTCTGCACCACCATATTGCAACTGTAGAAAAGCTGCCTCTGACCACAGCTGGATATCCACTCCTCATTCACTGCAAGAACTTCCATGTGGCTCACTTTGTTATTGGGCAGGAACGTGACTGTCACGAAGTTTATACTTCATTGCTTAAACTCTCACAACCAGGTATTTAGGCCTTGCTAATCATTGAAGTGCTTCAAGCTGGAAGCCATAGAGAGAGTTTTGCCTGCCAGACCTTTGGGTTTGTGGTGTCAGTACAGAAAGGGGAGGATGTGGAGTCAGAATATGTTCCCACCACCAGAGATGATCAGTGAGGGTTGGCTCAGTAAGTAGAGTGCTGCTATGTGGACTCCAGGGTGTTCACTTCTGCATGAAATGCACATCTGTTGTGGCAGTGGGAATGAGGCAGTGCCCATTTCTGTCACTCATTTCTGTGACTTGGCTGTTGGATGAGTGTAGTTCTGCCCTTTCCAGTTGATCTGGATGCTCACAGAGTTCTGGAACCCCACAAATAAAACTTTAAAAGTTGGCATCTTTCATTTGTTTCCCAACGACCTCATTAGGCTACTCTTCAGTGTTTGTCGTTCAGTTGTGAAATCCTCTGCTTCTCCCTGACTGGTGTCACTTAGAGTCAGAGTGTAAGCAAAACATCCTCAAAAGCCTGTGGTCTCTTCTGGCTTCAGCTTTTTAGTCCATCATGGATGAATCTTCAGGCTCTTTGCTCTTACAGGACAGCATTCCGCTGAGTTTCATACCTGGCTTCTGTCTGTGGCAGCTTCTGGTTTTGGGGTGCTCCTTCTGTGAGCCACTGTTTGGAGTTTGGCATTATAAGGATGCCATTTGTAATTGCATTTTGTAATGATGTCACTAGGCTTAAGGGAAGGGAATTGATATTGCCAGTCTGCTTCATGCTGCTGTCACACAGGACTTCAATAGAAATGCTGTAGGAGTGCTTTTTGCGAAGTTCAGGGGGTTTTTGATGGTGTTTAGGCTTGGGTCTGTTCCCAGCATGTCCCTTGTGCTCTGAGCTTTGGAGTTTTCCTAGGTCTGACATCTGGCAAGTTTCTGATGATGTTTAAAAGCTGTCAGTGTTCTTTCAGTTTTGAAAATCAGGGGCTTAATGTAGCATCTTGAGGCATAGGAGCTGTTGCTGCTGAGGCTTCCAGCAGTTTCCTTTGTCTTACGGCTGTTTGTGTAGAGTGCTGTAGGTTTTTCTTTTTTTTTTCCTAGATTTTAAGTTCTCTTTTGTTGCTTTGAAACTCCTGTATGTATGCTTGCTGCATGGCTTTTTGTCAGAGAATATAATGATTTGATTTGCACATGTATGATTGACAGCTATGGGTTACCTGTCTGGTAACCTGGGTACTTTATTAGACTCTGACAGGTTTCACTCTGGAGCACTTGCTGCCATGGGAATCAGCTGAATGAGTTATTGGTTGGATTTGCATTTTATGAAGAGAGGGAAGGAACTGGGGTGGTGGAGATGGAGGGAAGAAGAAAATTAGTACTTGTCAGGCACAGCCTGAAGCTTTTGTTGGGTGACAGGAATATTCAAGCCTTCTGTCAAGTTTTCCATGCGGCTCTGAACTCACTGTTGAGCGATGAACTTCTAGGTGTGCAAGAGCTGGTTTATGAACTCTGCACAGAAAATACATCTTCTAAGATATGTTTTCATTTATGGATTAATCCTTATGATATAAATCTCATCTGACATGCCTGTTGCAGTGACTTCAGTAGGAAATAATGTGATCAGGAAAAATTACTACTTTGAGGTTTCACTTAATTCTAACAAAATATTTTAGTTGTCTCCCTATATGTGGGAACTGATTATTGGAAATTCCTGAGGATTTCAATATTAATTGTTGGTACTATCCTGAATGAAAACCTGTAAATGTGAGGTTTGCATGCTTAAAATTTCCCTGCTCTTCTATGTAGTGCTCAGTTGTTTTATTTTGAGTGAGAGTCAGTCTAAGTTTACTTGGAGTAGTGAAGTACACGAAGTAAAGAAAGAAAACTTCTAACCAATTAATTTTTTTCTTTCTTCTTCCCAGCAAAACCTGAAGAACTTTATGCTTTCTCCTATAATCCTAAAGTGTCTAAAGAGAGTCGGGAGATTGGATGGAAGCTGATTGGTTTAAAAGTAGATTACCAGCGTATGGGAATTCCAAACGACTACTGGGAACTAACAGATGTTAATAAAGACTATGAGGTAATTTTTGCCCACAGCAGTCATTTAATGCAATATCTCTTCTTTGTTATTAAGGACATGCAGCAGTCCTGGTGCTGCATAAGTGATCTCTCAAGGGGGGGAATGAGCTCAGTTGGCTCTGATTGAAGCAGCATCGTCTTGATGTGAAGTTGAGGATAAGGATTCTATGGAAGAATAGAATAGAGCTGCAGAGTCACCTTGGCTTGCTTTGATCCCCCTGGCAAAGTACCAGATACTTGTTTTTCTAGAGGAATGTCAAGCCATCTGTTACAAAAACTTGAAGTACCCTTTGCTGCTTTTGGCATTTTCAAGCCCTGTCCCACCAGGCTGATGGCAGATGTGTAGAAGAGAAATAAGTGGCAGCATTTTGGCTTGGTGGGGAATGAGGCAGAGTGGAAAGGGACTAGATAGGGAAGAACAGTAGCAGAAATCTGTTTTTTCTTGGTTGGTTGGATCTTCTACTAAATCAGGGCAGTCATGCATTTCAGTCCTAACTGGCTGCTGCTGTTGTTGCTTTCTTCTTTCTCCCCTGTAAAGCCAGATTGGACCTAAACCACATAAAACAAAAGCATTTTTCATCAAGCTTACTCAAACTCATGCTTCATTTTATTTCCCTTTTTATTTCTTCTGATGTTGTGTACTGTCAGAGCTTTCTGTCTAAAACTCAAACAGCTCTGAGGAAGATACTAGTATATTAAGTCCTGAATCACTTCCTCCTGCTCTCTGTTCCCTTCCCCCACAAGCTTCCTTTGCTTTTGTGGCTTGGGTTGAAGAAATACAAGCCTGTGCTGTCATAATTGACTGGTAATTTGAAATGACTATTTTTGGATGCCCGAATTGAGATAAAAGATGAGAAGTGCTTTTTCCATTAGCTGATTAGGGCATCTGAATGTGAGCATCTAAAGTATTAATCACTTTGAAGCTTTACTTGCTAGTATGTAACTCTCAAGTGCCAGTGCTTTAGAATTTCCTCAGGGTTTCCAACTTAATGTTGTCAAGCCTAAAGTAAAGCCAGACTTGGAGAACAGCCTATCTGTCAAGTACCTGCTGCAAAGATTGTACTTGTTCAAGGAAAAAGGACAAAGCTGGTCTGTGAGGATACTGGAAGCTCATTTCAAGTTGAATAAGAAGGAACTTTTTAAACATAGTTGTTCTTAATATAGTTTTTTGTGGCAGATCAGGAACTTTTCATAAGATTAATGGATGTAAAGAACTTCCTTTTAATATATATTGTGCAGAGTGCAGTCTGTTTTTTAAAGTTCAGATGCAACATTGGTTGTTTTGTTCACCACACTGCTTTATTTTGCACCTATTCCTGTGCTACTTTTTAAAATACATCTTAATGGCTTGAAACTTTAGTGTTAGATACACTACAGGAAGCAATCTAATCCTGTTGTTCGTAGATGCTAGATCAGATGCTAAAGATAAATTTTTCATGCATTTTGAATTCTAAGCAGTAATACCTGGATTTTCTTTCTTCTCACTTAGGTTTGCAACACGTATCCTCCAGAAATAGTGGTGCCTCGAGCTGCTAGTAAGGCAGTGGTGATCGGGAGCTCACGGTTCAGAAGCAGGGGACGGATTCCGGTGCTTTCTTACTTGTACAAAGAAAACAATGTTAGTTGTTCACTGTCTGCTGTCTTTGTTGGGGAGTGAGGGTTCCCCTTCTTGTCCATCCCCTTTTAGTTAAAGGAAAAACTGAGGCACATTAGAGCATATTAACTTCAATTTGAGAACTGTGCTTATCACCTTTAATACTGGCTTGTTCTGAGTCACAGAATAAGCTGGTTAAAGGCAAACACTTGGGACACATCCAGAGCTGTGCAAAAAGCACAGACTTTCTAAGCTTCCTGTCTGGATTTTTTTTAATCAGCTTCCAGCAATGCCTTATTATGTAGGTTTTTTAATCTACTCTTTGCTATATTGAGTAATGTTTTAGCAAGATACGTATTAACTCAGCTGGATCTTCTTAGAGTTGAAGAGGAGGGACCACCCTGAAATAAATCCCACCAGCTCAGAATAAGTGAAGGGTTCTACTGAAGACCAGAATGTGCATTTTTAAGTTTGCTGTCTCAGCATGTTTTAGGTGCACATGTTAGGAAAATGCTGTCACAGTCAAATGATTGCTTTCCTGAGTAAGCATGACTTGACCTGGGCAACTGTGTAGAGTTGTGCTGGCAGCTGTTGGAATTTCCCTAAAGGATACTCAGTGCGGTGCTGAGCATGGCACAGTAACAACTGATAAGCAAAGTTGTGGAAATTAATGGTTTGGACAATAGAAACCAAGTAGAAAACATGAGAAGTGCTAACATTTGGGGTACTGATCATAATGCAGAGCATAGTGGGTTTGAGAGCACAGCCCTGAGGTTGCAGCAGAGCTCAATACTTTCTTAAGATTCCCAAAATTGTAACTTGGAGAAATGTTCCAGTAATATTTCTGCATGTCTGTGGAAGTAGGAGGTTTTTAGTGAAAGAGAAAGGGACACTTAAACCCAACAAACTGTATTCTTTGGGACAGTGCAGTAGAGACCATGTGGAAGCAGGCAAAGGTGAGGTGTTGTTTGTTGCAGGCTGCCATCTGCCGCTGTAGCCAGCCCCTGTCTGGGTTCAGCGCACGCTGTCTGGAGGATGAACAGATGCTGCAGGCCATCAGAGAAGCCAACCCTGGGAGTCCCTTCATGTATGTTGTAGACACAAGGCCAAAGGTATCTTCATGGGGTTTGTGGCTACTTCTAAAGCTTGTGACAGAAGTAGTAATTCTGTTTCCAGTTCATTCTTTCATAACTCTTACACTGCATTAAGTTAAATTGTGGCAGTCCTGAATCAGGAATTCAGAATCAGGCTCCTGGTTCAGTGCCTTAATGCGATGGATGCTTGTGCATAATAAGCCAGCAACATTAAGTGCTGTTAGGAGTGTTGGCGTATTCTGGGCTGAGGTGAGAGTTGTGTGAAGCAGCTGGCAGCTTTGAACAGCTGAGACAGTGAAGCGTTTTCCTGCAGAGAGCTGGTCCTTAATACACTGAGTTGGAGAGAAGCCTTTAGGATTCAGATCCACCAGGGTGAAGTGCTTTTGTCAGTAGACCTGGAAAGGAGTGGGGCTGCCTAGAGTTTGATAACAATGGAGAAAAGCAATTCCTCCTTTTTTTTCTGCTTTTGTAGAAACAGTTGTGTTCTCATGATGTGCAGCTTGGAGTTCAATACAATTCAGCTTTTCTGATCCATAGCCACTATCTGAGGCTAGAACTTCTTTGCTGAGGTGTCTATGCAAGAGGATATTGAAGAAGGATTAAATCTGTAGTGAACTTTCTTGAGGGACTGAATTCAGAAACCAACTCAAATGATTCCTGTAAGCATACTGACTGGGAGGCAAATTAGAACAGGAGGATATTCATAGTACACAATTATTTAAATACAAAGATTTAAAAGCGTTCTGATTATTTTAAAATTGAGCTTTCTAAGAGCCTGCTTCACTGTTCAGACATTGCAGTTATCTTATAGAAACTATAGATTTAGTTAAACTATGGCATGGGCAAGAAGGGAAAAGGTCTTCCTGGGAAGATGGAGAATGTTTCACCTGATGGTCTGAAATGTATTTTGGCTTTTTGTAGTTTGACATTTCCTAGAGAGAACCTATTCTGTGATTATATGATTAGTTATAGCAGTAACTGCATGATGTTTTGGTTCAGACATCTTCCAGTATCATAGATGTTCTACTGACACCTGTCATTGGTGGCAGTTTTGTTCTAAAGTATTTGAAGAAGGGAAGAATTATAATTGGTTGCATTTCTCCTTCTAACACAACGTGTCTTGTGTGGTAGAACTGAACCACAATGGTTGTTTAGTTATTCTGGAGATGTTTATGCCGTATCTGACCCTTCCTTCTCTCTGGATTCAATTCACTCCTTCACAAATAAATACATGGGGGGGTTGAGGTGCTCCTTTGGGTTTTTTTGGTCCCCACTAAAGATTTCCTGGTAGCTCTTAGACTGGCTTGGGTGACTGTTAGAGTAGCTGGCTTCTTTTCTGCTGCTTTTCTGCAGTTCCAGTTGGTTGCTATATTCTTTCTGCTCAACTTGAATATTTCTATGTTTCCCTCAGGTGGCTTTATTTCATCTGTGCATGTATGTCTGTGAAAAGCTTTGGAATTCTCTTACTATTTCTGTACCACCATGTATGTATGTTACTCATACAAATGGCTTTCCTAGTTTGACTTTCATATGCTTTTGTCTGAATCTTCTGCATAGCCTCACACTTAAGGCAGACACAATGTCTCTCTGCCTGTTTTGATGACAGCAGTATTGTGAAACTGGGCATGGTTTTCATGCTGGCCACCCTAAAAAATCCTGTCCTGGGCCTTACTGAGTCTCTGCATATGGACGATGGACAGTGGCATGGTTTTAGTGAAACAGTTGTTTCAGTGTCTGGGAGGTGGGAAGTGCAACTGAGGAATGACTTTGTTCAGTGTATTTTCTGGGAGATCTAGAAAGAAGGACTTGCAAAACAGACTTGTTTATTTGTGCATATTGTTTGCTGTAGTTTTCTCTTTTCTCCTGTTCCCTTGCCTGTGACAGTTAAATGCCATGGCCAACCGAGCTGCAGGGAAGGGCTATGAGAACGAAGATAACTATGATAACATTCGCTTTAAATTTATTGGCATAGAAAACATCCATGTGATGAGGAGCAGCTTGCAGAAACTGCTGGAAGGTGCGTGCAGGCCATACGACTGGCCACTCTTCTTTACCCCTGGTCCAGAGAATGTGAATTTCTTATATGTGCCAAATTAAAAGGCTGGAAAAATACTCCATTGTATTGTTATTTTGTGAGTTATCGAAAGAAAACGGACATAGATTGTTGAAGAAATGACTTTCTGGGCATTTGGAAAGTTTGGAGCAGTTCAGTGTTAAACAGTATTTCTGATTTGAAATTTTGGCATGATCTTCCAAAGACTTGAATCCCCTACATACATAGTTCTTTTTGATTTGTTTCCTATTCCTTTAACTGAACTTGTCTTCAATACATCTTAATGATTAAAGGCATGTTTTAGTACATTAAAATAGATATTAAAATGCAGAGTTGCTCAGATAATTAAGCTGCTCTGTGAGACTCTGAACTTAGAGGGGGAAAAATGTGAAGCAGCGCAGAAGAAATGCTGACCTGAGCTGATGCAGATCAAGAAGTGAATCGGGCCTGTATTCTCAGTAATGTAGTTTTGGAGAGGTTCCATCAAAGGTGAATGCACAGCTTGGATCACACCAGTCTGCTCTGCTTGCTGCTTTCCAGCACTGCTACTGTCCTTGTGCAGAGGGGATGCTGCAAATCATTCTGTTTGGTCCCTGTGATTAGTTCTAATACAAGTGCTGTCATTCAGAGTACAAGTGTAATATTTTAGTGAGCAGCATAATGGTCATCTTGCCTCACAGTAGTTGAATAATTGATGCTACCAATTGCCAGGTGGCACTGCAGGACCCACGGTGACCTTGGAGAAAAATGGGGCTATTCACACAACCGAGAGATTGTCCTGATGACAAGTACAAGTCCTCAATTGCCTGTTCTGGCAGATTTATTTGTGGTGGAAGAAGAGCAGGATAAATACTTGTTTACTCCTGTATTCTTCTCAGACAGTGATAAAAACCTTACTGGTGCTTATGGGCTATTAAGCTGCATTACCAGAAGTATTTTCTTTGCTGGGTTTCAATATAGCATCTGATTTGCCTTCAAGGTTTAACCTGTTATTTCTCTCTCTAAATCAGAACTCTCTGTTCTTCAGGTCTTTGGTCACTGCATGTTAGTGGTGGTTAGATGGGTGTGTGAAGGTGACTTACAGTGAAGAAAAGGCACTTTCTTTTGTTGGAAAAAACCTCAGCTGAAAAAATAATGAGCTGCCATTTAAAAAGAGGAGAAGGAGGATATTTTCAGATCCTCAGGTTCTCTCATAGCTAAAAATTGCTGGTTTGTGTATTAAAGTATGGAGCCCAGTGGTTTCTGTGTCCTTCAGATAGGATGTTGCTGACAGTGTGGAAATGTGAGCTTTTGGGATCTCCCAAGCTCTGGTGCTGTGAAGAGATAATGAGGAGGTGGGAAAAAGAAAAAGATGTTGTTAATGGAATGTCTGCTAATTCCTTTGTTTGTGTTCTCAGTGTGTGAGATGAAGTCCCCCTCAATGAGTGATTTCCTCACTGGCCTGGAGAACTCTGGTTGGTTACGGCACATTAAGGCTGTGATGGATGCAGGTGTCTTTCTTGCCAAGGTAAAACTGTACTCCGACCTGAGGTGAATTAAGAATGTATTTGTCTGTTAGGGACTGCTCCAAGGCTGGAAGATGTCTCTGGAGAGAAGGTGGGAACACATTTCTAGTCAGGTTGGCTTCAGTTCTCAAAACCAGGCCTGCAGTTGGAGGGCATCAGCAGATCACCCAGCTGGCTCTCTCCTAGCCACTTCCTGTGCCTAAACTAAATGCCATAGGGGTTAGGACATTGTCGTGTGCACTGCATTGCTACTGCTTGTTGCAGTTGTCTAGGCTTTATTAGAACTCCTTTGAAACAAAGTCACAATGCGACTAAGTGACCTTTCTAAATGTCTCTAACATGGAATTACCAGTGCAAACAACTTGTAACCTTGTGCTCATTAGTTACTGAACTGCTCTGAACTGCTTTAAATGAGGGATTGTTTAGAGCAGGTTATTTTCTCCTGGTGCTGTGCAGTGTGGGCACTGATAATTTTAATTATACAACAGAGTCCTCATTTCTTCAGAGCAAGTCAGGCAGAAGGAGAAAAGTCACCAAGGCATGTGGCTCTTCAGTGATAGTAGAGGGCATGCAGGCAGCACGTGGTGAGAGTAGGGAACTTCTGTACATGTTGTCTTTTCTCTCTTAAAGTTTTCCTGTGTATCCAGCAAAAAGCTATTTAGTGTTTCTATTCTATCACCAACACAAGGTGATCCATATGGGAAGAAGTTGGGATAAGCACTTAAATTTTTCTCGAAGTCTCTTGTCCCCATGTAGCCAGTTATTATTCTTTACTTACCCACCAAATTTTTTCCTTAGAGGAGGGAACTGAAATTTCTTGGCCTTTCAGGAAACTGAGCATTTTGAGATCAGAGGCTCTTTGTTTCTTGACAGCCTATGTTGCCTTCAAGGCACACCAGGGCATTGTGTTCTGGTTGGGGTTTCGTGTGGGTTGATGGTGATGTGCCCAGAACTGGTGCTTTTCCATGGTTGGATGGGAAATGACAAATTTTCCTCTTGGGTCTCTGGCCAGCCAGGTAAATGGAGCTGAAGGGACAGCATATTTAACTACAGTAACACACTGAGAAAGCTGCTCAACTTTTGTGTGTGGTGTCTCTTGACAGGCTGTGAAGGATGAGAAAGCCAGTGTGCTGGTGCACTGCTCCGACGGGTGGGACCGCACAGCGCAGGTCTGCTCCCTGGCCAGCCTCCTCTTGGATCCCTTCTACAGGACTTTTAAAGGCTTCATGGTAAGAACACAAACACTGGAATTTCAAAACCAGAAAGTGCTTCCTGGGTTTGTAAACAAGCCATAATTGAATGTTTTGGGCCATTTCCTGGAACAAACAGTAGGTGACCTATATAAAAGCAGCTTTGATTTCTATAAACAAGCTTTAATTGCTCTGAACAGCATGGGGACAAAACACACTTGATCTACAGTTCCCAAGTCTTTTTTTCCTTGAATGTCCATGGCAGAGCCACTAATGAGATTTCAGCAAGGGATAAGTGAGCAAAGGATGCAACTCTGGCAGCAATCCACAAAAAAGTGGTGAAGCAGCTTGTCATTTAAGACTGAGTAAATGGCCTCTTATCTCCTGAGATTTAAAGTTGCCTGAGCTCATTCTTGTGCACAGGGCAGCACATAACCTGTGTATCAGGTAAAATCTGTGCATTGTTGAAGACCTCTTTAAAAGCCGTTATACATCAATTTGACCATTTGCTTCTACTGTAGGCTTCTTATTTGAAGCTGGCACTTGTATATACAAAGCAATATGTGACGTTATCCTTCCATTCCTCTCTTGTTAAATACCTGAAAGGCTGCTGCTCTTTCTCAGCAGAGTTTCTTAAAAGAAACCCTGAAATCAGAGCAGTGCAAGTTCTGCCTTCTGCTTGTGAGTTGCACTGCTGAGATTGTTTCCTTGCATTCCATGCTTTCATTACTAATTATTGTTTTGGGTCTGGATTATACTGCAGTCTTTTAACAGTTAAAATGACATAATGTGAAACATCTGCCTGGGCTTTGGCTGCACTCTGGCCAATTCAGTATGAACTAAGAAACGTGCTTTTGCTTAGGAGAAGGAGCAGTAACTAAAACAAACAAATGCTTGTCTGTCCTCTGAGCAAATGGTTTATATGCACAAATCCCAGGAGAGTACTTATTCCTCAATAAATACAACAGAAGTATAAGGAATGGGAAAATTTGAAATGCAATATGACTTCAAAGACCTCTGTTAGGAATTTCTGCTTTTTTGTTCTTTAAGTCTCTGGATGATGGTATCAGGAATTGATCTTTAAATCTGACCCTGCAAGGAAAGTAATAATGGATTCAGTATCAGGCATGTGTTTCCTTATGAGACATGTGTTTAAGGAAAATAGTGCTTCCTTGTCTTCTTACACATAGCACAGGCTTTCTGTTTAAAATAGAAAGAACTATATTCTCATTTCACCTGGAGCTGCGCAGTACGCAACTGTATTTCTTACACTCCTATTTGTGTGTTAAAGATCTGTTGTATTCCAGTTGATTTATTTTGCTGAATATCACAATACTCTGTGTTGATAGTACATGATGATTATGTTAACATATTAACGCAAATTAATATTAAGCTATTAATTCTTTTAGCTCAGTGTGTTTGTATATTATTATAACAACATAGAAATTCCCTCAGAATAGTACTGGACTTTCTTGAAATAACTTGTGATTTCAATAGTGATATAGTGCTGGTAACTGGATAACTCTAATCTATAAACCACTGTTACTGTTTTCACTGGTCTCTCATGCCAGGAGGGTCAACATGGTTGTAAGCTCTGTAGACGTTAGTATCAAAGTCTTCCTTTTGCTTTTTCTAAACAAATAATGCTCTTTTTCTCATCTCTGTTTTGAAACTGAAGGTCCTGATAGAGAAGGAATGGATTGCAATGGGCCACAAGTTCTCACACAGGTAAGAGCAGCACATTATGGATGCAGTGACTTGGTGAAGGCTTGACAGGGAAACTAATCCTGTGTTTTCAGGTTCATGAAAAATGCTAATGAAAATACAGGACAGAGGAGAAAAGATACGGAAAATACTGGAGTTGGTGACATAAAGCCAGTATCTGCTGGGGTTATTTCATCAGTGCTTTTTTATTATTATTACTTTACAAAATCAAACAGTCTTGAACAAATTGTTTGAGTTCTGAGTGGTTTCCTACCTGTAAAATCACACTCGCATTACGTGAGGAGTGCTGATGTTCTGGCAAGACATGTTGATTCTTCTGCAGTCACCTCCTGGAAGAAAATCTCAGCTCATATTTGTTCAGGACTTGAACTTTTACCAAGTTCAAGGCATAAACTTGAGCCCAGTATAGTACTAAAAATCCATTCGACTTGCCATCCCTTAAGCAGATTCCTGTAATTGCCTGCATCTAGTAGGGCTATTAACTTGATGTTATATTTACCACATCATATGCAGACATCATGGCATAGGCCTGGGGATTCCTGGTTTACAAATAATTCTTGTGATGCTTGCAGCAATGTTACATGGACTCTTCTGCGGCTAATTTGACTTTAGAGAAAGGGACAAATCTCATCACTCCTAAGAGTTGTCTTTGGGACACAAGTAAAGAGGGTAGCACTCTTGAATGTGCTCTTGCTGTAAGAAAAACCACACGGGGGTTCTTTTCTGTCTCTGCAGAATAGTTTCTTATTCTAGTAGTGAAGAAAATTTCCCAGTGGTTCAATGGTGAGGGAATTGTTTTTTGTTGGGTGATACAGGATTAAACCCTGGTTTATTTGCATCTCTCTAGATGTGGCCATTTGGATGGTGACCCCAAAGAAGTCTCCCCTGTCTTCACCCAGTTCATTGAATGTGTGTGGCAGCTCATGCAGCAGTTCCCGTGCTCTTTTGAGTTCAATGAACGTTTCCTTCTTGAAATCCATGACCATGTCTACTCCTGCCAGTTTGGCAACTTCCTTGGGAACTGCCATAAGGAGCGTGAGGATCTGAAGTGAGTTGGCAGATTGGCAGTTTAGAAAGCCAACAGTCTAGAAGTCTCTTTAAAAGTCAGGAAAAGGGCAGGTTTGTGTGTTCGTGCTTTTAATGTAATTATGGATTGGTTAAGGGTAACCTTGTCTTGAAGGATGCTTCTGTTCTGGAGTGTGAAAACAATTTATAGATGAATTATATTCCTGAAGATAGATGTTTTAATTTGGGCCAAAGTATTAACTTGCAAATACCCCTTTTGACTGGATCGAGTCCATTTTAAATGGTTATATATTCCTCAGTCATATATCTTGTGCTTATGAAATGAATCAGATACTGTGCAAAAATAATTCTTAATTCCCTTAATGTGATTCTGCTCAGCTCAGCCAGAGCTATTTATCCCTTTAACTTCATTCTTTCTTTTATTGATAAGCTGTTATTTGTAATTGACAGAATCTTTGAGAAGACCCATTCTCTGTGGCCTTTCCTCTTACAGAAGAAGCAGGAATTGAGAAATCCCTTGTACAAAGGATTTACAGCTTACAAAGAGCTTCAACCTAACACACTACCTTTCAGTTTCCAGTAAGTTCCTTGTTCAAGGAGGGAAGAGGGGCATTTATTTCATTTTAATGTAGATTGGCAGTTCAGGTTTTATAAATTCACTGATGAACATGGTTTGTTCTACCTTTTCCCTCCATTCCTCATCCATAAACTGGGAGTAATAGTGCACAGGTAACTGCTAAATAAGTGCAGGTAATGTAAATTAAAATAAGACTTTGGTGTTGAGAAAGAGGGTGAGGAAAGACAAGGAAAAGAACTTCAGATGTACATAAACCCCACACACCCCCTGGCTGCTTGCTCTGCCACATTTACATGATAGGGGTTGGCAGTTGTTAAACAAAGTTCCTCCTTTCCTCACTTTTTGTATATATGTATATATTAAGGAAGGCCCTTAAGCAGGAGTTTCAGTGCTCATCACTCCCAGGCTCACAGAGTCAGGTAAGGGATTTCTTGTTGCCGTGTCTCTCTGTTTGCCCAGGGTGTTACAGCTGGAGTGGTTAGTGGTGCTTTGTTTCTCCCTCACTCCTGGTGCCTGCTGAGGGGGGAAGGGATGTAAATGTGTTTTTAAGTGCTGTGTGTGGTTACTGGCAGGCAAAGGGCTTTAATAACAGCAGAGCAAATTGAGGGCTTGAGGCTGAGCTCCCAAGCCTCCAGTAAGTCCGCTATTGGGAAAAGCATGTTTTCATCTTAATGCTAATACCTGCTGCCAGCACATGTGGATCATAACCCCATAATACTTAAATCCTTAAAAGTATTTTTAAACTATAAGTATTTACCCACTGATGCTGAGTTTTCTAATCCAAGGCTGTGGCAGATTTTTAGAATGTTACTAATCTTAATTGGTTGAAAATTTGTTTCCTAAACAGCATCTAGTTTGTTTGTTGGCCAGTAGTGTACAAATAACCCTTTGATTGCCCTGTCCTTGAGGTTTTGGTGTGGGATGTATAACCGCTTTGACAAAGGAATGCATCCAAAGCAGTGTGTGCTGGATTATCTGCTAAACTGCATGAGCCAGAAGATGAAACTGGAGGACAATGCATCTGAACTGGAAAATGTGAGTCTTGAATCTTAATAACACTTTAAATCACTCATTGGTTTTGGCAAATATACCTGGGGCTGAACATTATCACTGAACAATGGCTTCAACAAGCTGGGCAGAGCTGGGCAAAATGAGGGGTTAAATGCCATTGCTGCAGTCAATAGGTCTGATTTACTCTAAATTCTCATCTGCTAGGTAGAAGCTGTGGTAGGTCAGGTTCTGTTGTGGGTTCCTGATGTTCTAATTCTCTAAATGAAGTAGTTTTAAAAAGAACATCTGGATTTTGACTCTACTCACATCAGACTTTAAGGAGAGAAGAAAAGAATGGGCCTGGTTTTCCCCACATAAATAATATGAATATACAAAAATGTTCTTGTTTGCAACTCATCCCCTCGTTTTTCTTTCCTGCCTTCTTAGTCACAAGACAAAGGTGTTAAACAGTGGAGTTACTTAAGTTGGCTTTCATGCAATAGCCAAAACATAACTGGATGGTGTGGGCTGAATTAGCCTCTGAAAGTGGCTTCCTCAGATTTGAAGTGTTTTGCTAAAGCAGGGTGGGGAATCTTGCTCATTTGCTATGTGTGTTCTGTGGTATTGGAGGGCAGAGATCTTGTGACCGGAATAACCAATGTCTTTCCTTCAACCCAGAACAGTAAACAACCACATGCTTCATGATGTGGTCAGCTCTGTATTTGTCTGAAAATGCAGATCTCTACTTGGCAGTGCAAGTCGGAAAAGAAAACCAAAAAATAATCTGGTCAGTTTAAGCCCTGCAGTTTTGCTGAGGGGAAGGAAGAAGAGGGGCACTTGTTATTTTGGTTTTTGTCCTCTGGAGCCACGACTGCACATAATGAGCCTTGCTCCCTGGGAAGTAGAGTATAAATCTTGTGTTTTCCTTTGCTTCCATGCACAACCTCTGCTTGTCCTTCATCACACTGCCTTTATCTTGACTCACAAGGGTTTTTCTATCTTACTTTATCCCCACGTCATCTTGCTGAGAAGGGGAGTGATAAGAGCAGCTTGATGGGTGCATGGAACCCAGCCAGGGTCAACCCTCCACAGTCCTCTACAACAGCCTGCAAGGAGAAGTGTAGCTTTTCTTTACGCTAAAAGGCTCTGTCCACAATATCCTTTCTATGTGTATTAAAAAAACACCCAAATAAACCACAAACCAACCAAAAAAGCCCTAAAAATACATTAGTGAGAGCGTCACCTAAAAATATACCAGTGAGAAGAGCTATCTGTGTCCTTTGGTAGGTTAATGTGAGTGCTGAAAACTTTAGTTTTGTTAATTTAACGATTGGATACAAACATGTAAGGATCTATGCTTGTGTACTTCAGTGCTGGATTACAGAGCTGAAGAAGAGGCACTGGCACAGGACTGTTCTGTTGGCAGTTGGTTTTTGTATATCTCTGGCATCTGGGAATAGCAACTTCCATTAATTTCTTTTTTTCATGTCATTTTATCTGTGTAGAAACTTCCTTTCCTCGATGGTCCTTTGCCCAGTGAAGGCTCCTCCTTATCTAAAGTAGGACATACTACTTCAAAAACACCGATGCTCAACACTCCTCAGGGTTATGAAGGGGAACCACCTCCTGTGCTGAGCAACGGTGCCCTGATGGGGGATGTAGATGTTCCATCAGGTGTGGACCAAAAGCACAAAGAGAACCTGTCTCATCACCGGGACCTCCAGGATCTGAGTGACACCCCTCGTGTGTTGGACACTGAAGTGAAGGGTGGAAAACCTCAGCACCACTGATGAGCTCTGAGAACTGATTTCAATGAACCAGATGCTTGTGGTGAGGCCTGAGGGGGCCGTGCCCCCAGGAGGTGCAGATCCTCTACCCATGGGCAGCTGAGTGTGAGTGGTGTGTTGGCAGGGAGCTGTGCTCGCTGTAGGGCACACAGGCTGCATTTGGTTTGGTTCCCATCGTTTTGCAGCTGAAATGAAGATGATGTGTGCAGAGCTGCCCAGGAGGCTGCCTCGAGTTCGTGCAAACGTTATTGCTTACTGGAAACACAACGTGTTTAAGGTTCATGACTGCTGCCAGTACTTGGTCTTTCAAGCTGAAAGAAGTCTTTTCCAATTTACATGGGGCTTAGGAATTGTGTGGTGTTTACAACTGGAGTAGGAAAGATACAATCCAGTTACTCAGTGATGGTGCAAGGTCATCTTAAAATGATAAAAATGTCAGTTCCTCTTAAAATAACACTTCCTCCCTTTTCTTAGCTGTGAATGAATCTGCATGGACCCTCACCCTGTGGCAGAACTGATTCATTTTTTTTGTTTCCTATGCATATTTGTTAAACAAAACCAAACCCCCCTGTGCCTTTTTATGGAGACCTTTTAATGTCTACCCATGCAATGTTCTCTTTCTATTCCTGTAGTGTAGAGTGTAGTATTTGGTTGCCTTTGTAGGCAGTATTTTTAAACCAGTTTGTTTACCTGCTCTGGCTTCTCCAGGATCTTTGCTGATCCCCTGAGTACAGTAGCTTCCCTCTAACCTGACCTTTCAAAGGGTAAGGACCACATTTACTGACTGTGAGAGGGCAGCAAGCCACAAAGCCTGTGTAACCTGTGGCTTTGTGACAGAGGAAGGATGACAAGTGAGAAAAGATAGGGAAAAAAATTGTATGGATTTTATTATCCCTTGTTTTATGATCTTGGTTAAATTGAGGCAAGAGAGTAATGTAATTCAAAGCTACATAGTCGATGTGCTCTCCTTATGTCCATTGACAAGGCAGTAGTTATAGATCAGGGGCGTTCTGCTACTGAAATGGGATTTCAAATGGTTATTTCACATCATGTGCTGAGTGATCATAGTGCAGGTTGTCTTGGATGTTAAAATTATGTGAACCTTAGAGATGTTTTGTCTGTATTGTCTCATGGTGATGAACTTTGTACTTCTGTGGAGCTGGTGACAAAACCTAACTTGGGACATGTCCTCACAGTGAAACACAAGAGTGGATGTCTTGGCTCATGGCTGTGGCTCCAGCTTGGGCTCACTCTTGCTGTTAGCACTGCTTGGTTTCCTTAAACTGCAGGCATCTCAGCTGGAGACACCAGTTCAAAGTTGGGATTTAAAACAGAAACTTGTATTCCATTTATCCATAAGTCTGGTAGAGAAAGAGGGGCTTATCCCATAGGAAAATATTTGGTTGGGAAAGCTGTTCCTTAGTACTTGTTCTGGGCAATCTTCTAAAGATGTTCTTAACAGAGTTTCTTCGTGCAGCTTCACTCAAGATGCTTTGCTGCTTTCTTCTGGATCTTGGTGTTTCAATTATATGCTGCCATTAGGTCTTAAACCCAGGGGTTTTATGAAATATAGAAACTATAAACATTGTCTAAGTTAACCCTCCCAGTCTGCAGTGAAAAGCAGAAACATTCCACTATAGCAGCAGAAAATGCAATAGCCATTGCTCATGTGCTTATGTGGTGAAATGACCAGGTGAGCTTCCATGTTCAAGTAGAAAGGGAAAAAAAACCAAACAAAACTCCCCTGAGTGTCTCGCTTTGGGTAAGGAAACAGATCTTTTAAGTATATCAGAAGACACCAGGAAAAATGGCAATACCTAAAAACAGAGTTTTTCAGTGCCTAGAATGGCAAAGAGAAACTGGTTTTTAATTTGCAGGTTTGTCAGTTTTAAAGCAAGGAATGTAGTTGCTTTCAAGGTAGAACTACAGTGCAATGAGCCATTTAAAAACAAAGCACAAGCAGGTCTGGTTCAGGATTTTAATGATGTTTGGAATTTGTTGTGTGGCTGCATATCAAGAATAGCGCGTCATGCAACAAGGATGTATCTGTTTTGAAGGGTGCACTTTTCTGAATGCATCTTTTCTTTATCTCAAGACAAGCATCTGCTCTTGGGTCTCTTTGCCCTAGAAAGAGATCTGTGAAGCTCCAAGTTACTCTACCAACCTTTTAAGTTTACCATATCCATGTACTCCTGAAGTGAGGAGATTGTACCCCAAGTGTTAATCCAGCTGTTCCTGTTACCCAGGGCTGGGAATCTGTTGTGATTTCCACTGGAGGGTACTGGGGAGATAGTTTCCCTTTTCCTCTTGGTAATGTAAAAGCTCCATTTGGAGCACTTTGGTTTGGAGCCTGTTTTGCATACATCAGCCCTGTCTTTCCTTTCTAGGTGTTAGAAGAGTAGTGGATGGTCTTCGTAGCTTCTCAAATAGAAAGCTCTGAAATGGTAAATGAGACCAAGACTGGCACTTTTCAGGACCAGGTATTCTGGATTTCATCAGTCCTTGCAACATGTTCTCTACTGAAAATTAGAGATTCAGGCCTGCAGTGAATTTGACTGCTGAAGGATTTGGACACACCACTGGTTAATCGTAGAAAAGCATTTTGCAGGAGGTTTCTATACATGTTTACACATTGCCTTGAGTTCTGAATTACCATATATTACCTTGGAGAAAGTATAATCATCTTTGCTTATTCCTGAAACGTGATGCTGACATCTCCGCATATCCTTCTTGATGACAAGATTACTACAGGTGTATAGAACTGTGAAAGATTATTCCGTATACTGAAAGTATTAGTAAGCTCTTAGTAATCTTGCTGCTTTTGACTTCAGTAACAAAACAATGGATAACTTTATACTTTGAAATACAAGACCTAGCCAAAATAAAAGGGTAATGGTCTGTCTTTTTAAACCTCTCGGATTTAATGTATTAATAATCATTAATGCTGGTGCTGTAAATGTATGGAGCTGGAAAAGATTCCAGTGTTTCCTGTCTTTCTATGAGCTTATTTCTTTGCAAACCGATTACCTGGAAGCTTTTTAGTTTTGATAGTAACTCTTGGGTGTTTCAAGACCAAAAATGAGAAGCTGTTCCAAGTGCTGCAGCACATCCTCAGGTCTCTGCTCAGCTGGATTCCTTCCCAGAGCTTTGTCAGAACCCCATGTTCACTCCTCATGAAGTGTCCTGCTGACAGTGGCAACTGACTTTATTGTATGTTCCCTAAAAGTGTTAAAGGCAATGTAAATCTGTTTCATAGGAATCTTCTTGGCAAGTACTGTGTAGGTGAAAAGTCCCTGTAGCTTGTTTGTTCTAGTGGAGAATCCATGTGTTGTGAAGCCGCAAAGCTTTTTACGTGGAGCTGTTGAGTGAGCAATGCAATTTGCTGCTTTCCATTTGGATTCCAAGAACTGGGAAGGAGGAGGGATCCTGTTTGCTCTGTTTGTGTAAAACTCTTCCTTTTCTGGAGCATCTCTTGCTTTACCAAGATACCCCATGGCATCACAGTGTCATGCTCTACCTTGTATTTCTCTTACTACTAATAGGTAAAGCACTGCAGTGGGCAATGCCTACAATACTCTGTGTTAAAGCTACTACTTGGAAGTAGAAGAGGGGCTCGTATATCTTCATTTCTCATTTGAAATGTCTTAATGTGAACTTCATAACGCTGGGTTTAAAATTGCTTTTTGTTCTGCAGTTGTTGCCTGTGGTAGGGAAAATCCAATTGGTGCTGTTTGGTTTACAGGAGGAAAAAAGGGAATGATTGGTTTGCCTGTGGAGTTGTAGTTAGTTGGTCCTTTTTCACAGGAGAGAAAAAGCAGTTTGTTAAAGCCTGGAGGTGTAATACACTTGTGGCTGTGTGTCCTGTTCCTGTTCTTAGTGAATGCCTTTCATTTAAGTACTTAGAAGAAGAATCCATCTGCGATGTGGGTGCTGCTACCCCGTGAGGATAGGGAAGGAGGCCTCATCCTAGGTACCTGATTGAGGGTTCTGCTGGGAGGTGAAGGTGCACAGAGCTTCAAGAGATGTACACTTCGAGTTAGTCTTTGCTGGGTTACAGCTAGAAATCTGGAGTGACCTGTGCCTGGTGGTGTGTCAGGTTTGGAGGTGGTGAGCACTGAGAGGGAGCACCCTGGCATCTGACGGAGCTGTAACACCTGCAGGGGGAGGCATTTAAAAGAGCTTTTGTGCCGGGTGCTGTTTCAGTTTACTTGTGCAAAACTGGTCTTTGGATAGCTCCAGTGCCTGATGTTGTGCTCCCAAAGGGATCACTTGGCACTGCTCAGTGAGGGATATTCATGAGTGGCAATTCAGAAGGTGGCTGCTGCTTTGCCCTCCTTCCCTTCCCTAGTCTTTGCTCTGAGTGCTGGGTCGTGCTTCCTATGGACCTAACATGTTACTCCTTATACCACCTATAGGCACTTCCCATGCCTGAGGATGGAGCAGGGATGAAGAATCTGTTCTGAATGTAATAGTTTTATTTGGATTCGTACACAGCACTTGACTAACTGGATGAGGAATGTCTCCAACCAGGTGATGTTGAAATCCATGTCTTCATAAGCATCTTCAGCACTAGGAGCAGCCAGGTCAGTGCCAGTTTGTGTCAGTGTAGTTGGTTCAGGCAGGGATTTCAATGTCCTTTTGGCACCTCTGAACTGCAGAGGCAATGCAGGAGGAGGATAGGTGACAATGGTTGATGTGTATCTTATCATTTCTCTGTGTATATTCATCTGTATTTAATGTAGCAGCATACTACTGGAATAACTCGTAGCACTGGATCTAGTCACGTGTAACTGAGCACACATGTATTTTTCTTATTGTCCACAAACTGATCTTTGTAGGACTGTTCCCAAAACTCTGTGGTGCTCGGCTGGAAACTGTCAATGTTTGTGCTGTTTGTCAGTCTCTGGTTTTATTGGTGTCCCTGTTGAGGGACAGTTGTGTAAGATTGTGGGCGATGGCTGTGTAAGTCCTTTTAGTTCATGCACTGCTTAAAAACCCCTGTTGTACCATGTTTAGGGGAGCACTGTGTCCTTTTTCCTCTAAATGTATTTGTTCCATGAAGTTTCACTTGTATTACAGTTTATTTTTATTCCCTATGGAAATAAACACCCTGCCTTTTTGAAGTAAATGACTTCTCTGTTTGATGGTTAATTAAACTGAAAGCAGAACTTCACACTTGGAAGTGTTAAAGACTTGAGTAGTGAGCTTATCTTAAAATGCATCTGGGCAATCCCAGACACAACTACAGGCTGGGGGAGACTGGATTGAGAGCAGCCCTGAGGAGAAGGAGTGGGGGGGAGGAGGTGTTGGTTTATAAGAAGCTCCCCATGACCCAGCAGTGTGTGCTTGAGCCCAGAGAGCTGGGATGGTTCAGCCTGGAGAAGAGAAGGCTCCTTAAGGGGAGACCTTAGAGCAGCTCCCAGTGCCTAAGGGGCTACAGGAAACCTGGGAAGGGGTTTTGGAACGGGGCGTGTAAGGACAGAACAAGGGGAATGGCTTTAACCTGACAGAGGGGAGACTGAGATGAGCTCTCAGGCAGAAGCTCTTCCCTGTGAGGATGCTGAGGCGCTGGCACAGGGTGCCCACAGAAGCTGTGGCTGCCCCATCCCTGGCAGTGTTCAAGGCCGGGTTGGACACAGGGGCTTGGAGCGACCTGCTCTAGTGGAAGGTGTCCCTGCCCATGGCAGGTGTTGGAGCTGGATGAGCTTTGAGGTCCCTTCCAACTCGAACAATTCTGTGATTCCAGTTCCTTTCTCTCCAGACCAGAAGCCAGGTGACCTCCCTGGTTTTGGAGGGGCTGAGTGCAGCACTGCTCAGCATCTTAAAAAACAGCCACCAAAAGTCATAGTGCTGATGAAGCTGTATTAAATCATAATATCTTCTGTACGTGTCATTACTCCGATTTTTAATTTTAATCAGATTTTTCTTTGCATATTAAAGCCCAATTCCTTTTCAGTGTTTTCCTCCTCCTGAAAAGTTCTCTATCCAGCACTCATGGTCAAATCTCTGTACAGGTGGCTCCAGGCTGACCTAAAAAGCTTTGTGAGAAGCAAGGAGACCTTTCTTCTGGCCTGCTGTAAGGAATCAAGTCTGACCCATGTGGGCATTGCGTGGTACCTGGTGAAGAGATTTCTTCCTGACAGCTTTGAGTGAGGAATTTGCAGTCCGTCTGCTAATGAATGGTGTCATCTAAAAATGCTCCTTTATCCAGTTCTTTTCAGTCAGAACTTCAGTTGTGAGTCCAAGTGGAGTTTTTTTGAGTGCAGGCAAAGTCAGGTGAGAGAATCCTCAAGGAAGAGGCAGATCCCAGGTATGAAACATGCCCCATGTGGACAACTAAGATGGGCACTGGTGCTGTGATAACTCAGAGCTGTGCAGCACCAGTCCAGCTGTACAATTAAGCACAGCTCTGCGCAGCAGAGGGATGATGTGACACGGATTGATTTGATGTGTATAAGGCTGTACAAAATGCTTCTGGATGCCACTTGGATTGGTAAATCCATGTAAACGGTTTATGTGTGTGCCTGGAGAAGCCATGGAGGCTGTTTTAATAACAGTCTGTAAAATAAGCACTTGGAGGCAAAAATACACCCAACACTTGGGGATTCTCAGTCCCCAGGTGCTTCAGAGTGTTTTTCCTTCTTGCTAATTTTAAATGTTCTTAATTTTGCAGTGAAATCCTTCATGTATCTAAATGAGCCTTGCTTGCACTTAATTGGATTATTAGCATTAACACTGCCTGCAGTTGATAAAGCTTTAATTCACATTTGGGGAAGCGCTGTCTGACAGCATCTTCATGAGGAGGATTTGAAACTTCCATGTGGAAGCAAACTCCAGTTCTGAGGGGGCAGGTTCCCTTTCAAGTCATTGTAGGAGTACTGCTAAAGCTTGTGGGGTTGTTTTTTAAGGGCTGCGCTAGTGGAAGGTGTCCCTGCCCGTAGCAGGGGGGTTGGAACCAGCTGAGTTTTAAGGTCCCTTCCAACCCAAACCAGTCCGTGACTGTGATTAATACACCCGTTAAACTGCAAAGAGCCTTGGAGCCCGGGCTCTGGAGCTGCTGTGGGTGCGTTTGCTGTAGAAAGGGATGGTCTTTAGGTATTCGTGCCCTCTCGTGGTTAATACCTGAATCACCCAGCTCCAGGCTGGGTGGTGAGGAGGCGGCCAGCAGCAGGCAGAAGTGCTGGGAATGTGCAGGTGTTTCCACTGGCACGAAGGAAACTCCCCAGTTCAGAGACTTTGCTGTGGTTTGGCCCTGACTTAGAGCTCAAAGGCAGGAGGCAGAAGCATCACCACGAAGTAACTGCATGTTTCCAAACATAGGGGCTGTCAGTAAATCCTTAATCCCTGCAAAATGATTTATTTGGTCCTGCTTAGCACTGAACTTTTAAATTGGAATGCTTAGGGCTGTTAAACCTGAAAGCTCATTACCTCGCTCGGCTGTGTTAATAGCTATAATCTTTTTAATGGAAGCAACTTGGTTGGATGGGATTTACCTTCCCAAAAAACCTTGATTGGCATTAAATACACTTCTGCTCTTTAATTCTTCCCCAATTAATGAAGAGCTGACAAAAGGAGCTGCTTTGCCTGCAGCACAGGTCAGGTCAGCTGGTGACTCCAGAGCTTGAAGCTCAGGCAGGAGGTGAAGGTTTCTCCCAATCCTCTGCCTTCTCTGATGTTGGAAGCGTTGGGAAGCTTCTCCAAAATGGGTCAGACTCATCTGGTTGGGGTTTATCTGAATCTGCTGATTTAAATATTCATGCAGGACAGTATTTAACACAGTGCTGTGGCTGTTCAGGGAGCACAGTGAGGTGTCACTTCATGTTCTTCCAGTCGAGGGTGGATTTATCAGCTAGTACTTTGTAGTTTGTGCTTCATTAGTATTTGGTTTAATCTCTGCTCCCTACCAAAGAGCTGGTTCTGAGCCTTCTTTTCTTGTTTAACAGCTAAACAACAGCAGTAGCAACAAAGGAATATGCAGTTTATTATTACATTTTCCACTCAAGGGTTTCCCTTTCATCTCTCAGTTCCCTTACAGTTCCCTGCAATTCATGTTTTCTAATGAGTGTATTCATTTGTTGTCTGTATCCCCTTGTTTTTCCCTTTAAAACACACAGGATCTTTAATTGCTGCTTTTATGCCTGCATTTTGTTGCAGGGGTTTCCAGCCAGGCATGGCTTTTTTACCTGCAGCATCCCCATTGTGGCTGTAGCTTCTTGACTCTTGATAAACCCTGAACTCCTGCTTTTGCTCTGATGTTTATCCATATTTTTCCTACTCCATAATTCCATCTGTAATGTTGACTTTGGAAAATTGACTTTTTTGAGGTAACCTATTTTTGAGTGAATTTGGAGAGAGTGAAACTATGAGGAAGCAGAAGTCTCAGGCCTGTGAGTACTGGCGGTTGTCCTGCTCTCTGTGTTTTCCACAGCATGCCTGCAGACTGTGAGTGTGATGGTGGCTGTGGGGACACCACAAATGTTTTGCAGAGCCCTGATTTTACTCTTACATCAGTGGAGATATTTCTGCTGGGTGATTTGGTTCCCCTGTTGTTATCTCGTCCTGCTGATAGCGCTGCCTCCAACTGTCGCAGCACTCTTGCTCCACTGCTGGGAAGTTCGGAAGAGTTTACAGGGAACTGGATAAAGTAGGATTGCACTTACCAGCTGACAGCTTTTGATAAGGCAGCCCCGCTACTGCTCCCTGTAGTTTTGTTTGCCCCTGTGAAGCTTTCTGCCTTGCTGTGTGCTGCTGAATTTCATGAAGCCAAAGCAGGGGTTGGTTCTGGCAGGTGGAGCTGGGGGGGGGGAAGCCTGAGGAGCAGCTTGGGTGAGGAATCTGGACCCTCCTCAGTGCCTTTTGTCCTCCCTATGTTTAATAAACAACTCTGGTTGTTGTAAATGGTTGTTTGCATGGCTCTGGAAGTGGAAAAGGCAGTTGGGCGATGGGTTAAGGGAGAATAAATAGGGACGATTGGCGGTGACCATGGTAAGCGGAGGCTGATGGTGCAGCAGGGAGTCAGACCACCGGTACCCTGTGATTCCTGCAAGGGAAGGGTGGAACAAACACTTGGTGTGTGCTCAGAGGGGTCGAGCAGCCCCAGCACCTGTCCCAGCCCCCCCACCTCGCTGCCCCTCTCTATATTTACCCAGGGGGAGCTTTCCAAGAATGGAAGTGGTAAGATAAAACCCCCGAGGGGCTAAAATTAGCCCCTGCGCCCTGGCCCGTCTGCCCGCGGTGGCATTTCAGCTGTGAGCTCCACAGCCTGTGCCGCTCCGGCCGCACAGAGGCAACGTCCACCCCATCACAGCAGGATCCTCTCTCTTCTCTTCTTGTTGAAACCAAGGGAGGACCTGGCCATGGGACCACCGCTGCCCCACTAACCCTGGCTCTGAGCATCACCAGGTAAGGCACCAGCGTAACGCTGCCCAGGCAGCATCGGGCAGTCAGAGGTAACTGGGAACCAGCTGTAAATTGTGTGTTCTCTGTCACCTTCGGCTCCAGTCAGAACCTCTTTTTGGGGTGTCTGAAGATGCACAGCTTCCATCCTGTCAGCTCAGTTTGAGCTCTTCTGGTTGAGGAGCAGCTGTGAGCTCCCCATGTGAACACTTATACTGTCAAAGTGACATCCCTTTGGAAATGTGTGTTCTGTGGAGTTATTACTTTTCTAGTCTGTTTCCCTTGGGAATAAAGCTGGGCCTTCTTTTTGAATTGAATCTGCACTAAACCGCTGACTCCATTAGCCACGCTGGTGAGGGGGTCCAAAACTCCAGAGCTTGTTATATTATAGAACCATAGAATGGTTTGTGTTGGAAGGGACCTTAAAGCTCACCCAGTTCCAAACCTCTGTAAGGGATGGGGCAGCCACAGCTTCTCTGGGCACCCTGTGCCAGCGCCTCAGCACCCTTGCAGGGAAGAGCTTCTGCCTAAGAGCTCATCTCCATCTCCCCTCTGTCAGGTTAAAGCCATTCCCCTTGTCCTGTCCCTACAGGCCCTTGTCCAAAGCCCCTCTCCAGCTTTCCTGGAGCCCCTTTAGGCATTGGCGCTGCTCTAAGGTCTCCCCTTAAGGAGCCTTCTCTTCTCCAGCCCAGCTCTCTCAGTCTGGCTCCAGAGCAGAGCTGCTGCAGCCCTCACAGCATCTCCGTGGCCTCCTCTGGACTCACTCCAGCAGCATGTCTAATGAGTAATAGTAACATTATAATTCCTATATACCTTGTCTGGGTTAGTGCAACCAGTGGAAGCGCAGCAGAGCTCTGCTGTCACTTGCTGTCCTTACACTTAACCCATTTGAACAAGTGTGGCCTCGTGCTGGGGCTCCTCTGAGCCTGCACGGCTCGCCTGGGCAGGCAGATGCAGGCCAAGCCTCCTGTGGCTGCTCCATTTGCAGAAAGAGGCTGATTGCTCAGTGCAGCTCCTTGCCTCACCTGGGGCAGGATCAGAGCTGCCTGGGGACACCCAGCTCTGCTGCTGCTGCTGCTCCCCAGGGAAACCCGAGCTGTGACCCGAGGGGTGAGGAATTCCAGTGCCCTTCCCGGCGACGGCACTTCTAGCTGCTCAGGTGCCGGCCTGGCCATTGCATTCCTCTCCCTGCTGCTGCCCGGCCATGGTGAGGCTGGATCCTGTGTCCTGGAGATGTGTTGGGGTCCAGTCCCAGCTGTGCTGTGACCAGCTCAGTGTCCCCTCACCTTCCATTGCCCCACTGCAGAAATCACAGAACCCAAGACTGGCTTTGCTTGAAGGGACTTTAAAGCTCATCCAGTTCCAAACCCCTGACCTGGGGTGTTTCCACTAGAGCAGGTTGCTCCAAGCCCCACCAGCCTGCCCTTGAACACTTGCAGCCCAGCTCAAGCAGACAGGAGAGAGCAGGGGGTTTGCTAACTCCAAACATCAGCATAGCTTCGGGAAGGGTGATGCTCAAAGTCCTTTAACTGGCCACCATTGTATTCACCTCATCTGTTTGGAAATGCAACCCCTTTGAAAGTGGCAGGGTGTGAAGTCCTTGCAATGCTGACAGTACAGCATTAAATGATTATAAAGATAATAAAGTAAAAGCCTGGGGGCTCCACAGGCAGCATCTCAACTGCAACACCAGATTCAGGTATCTCAGCATGTTCTCAATCGCAGCATTTTAAGGGAGGTGGCCCATATATGTGCTACAACAGTGACCTTTGCCTTAGCTCTTCAGCATGGATTTCTTCACCCATGGATGCAGGGCCATAAGCATGTCAGCAGCCTCACAACCCAATATTATTTGTCTTTTTGAATCATAGAATCATTTAGGTTGGAAAAGACCTTTAGGATCATCAAGTCCAACCATTCCCCAGCACTGTCAAGGCCACCACTCGCCCATGTCACTGAGGGCCTTGTCTCCATGGTACGTGAACACTTCCAGGGATGGTGATGACTTTTTGGGAAGAAATGGAGAGTCCTCCTGAATTTGCTGTTCAAAACACTACAACAAAAGGGTGGTGCTGGTTCTAACCCAGTGGTGGTGCTTTTGTTGTCGTCCCACAGATCTGTGGCTTTTCCCTTTATGATGAAAGTGGCACACAGGAGGCAGACCAACGAAAATGAGCCTCATGGACATCACCAAAATGTTCTCCATGCTCCAGCCCAAAGAAGATGAAGACGACGACAACAACGCTGAAAGCGAGGAGCTGAACCGAGCGGTAGCAGAGGACAACCACCAAACCCTGGAGAACCTCTTATGGCAGGACAGGTACAAGAGGGTCATCAACCGCCAGAGCGGCTGGGGCATCCCCAGCACGCCGCTGCGCCTGGCTGCCACGCGGGGCTGTGCCCGGAGCATCAGGGTGCTCTTGGCACACGGGGCAGAGGTGGACAGCCTGGATGTGAAGGCTCAGACCCCGCTCTTCATCGCGGTCAGCAATGGCCACCGGGAGTGCGTGAAGGTCCTGCTGGAGGCAGGGGCCAGCCCCTGCGGCAGCATCTACAACAACTGTTCCCCGCTGCTCATCGCCGCGCGGGACGGGAACGTGGACATCCTGCAGCAGCTCCTGGACCACGGTGCGGAAACCAACGTTCAGGCCAGGCTGCCCCAGTGGGTAGCCAACTCGGTGGCTTGCTCCGGTCCCCTCTACCTGGCTGCTGCATATGGGCATCTGGAGTGCTTCAAGAGGCTGCTGCTTTATGGGGCTGATCCCAACTATAACTGCACCGAGGAGAGTGTGATCGCCCACATCAAGGAGCCCAAGACTCTGCTGGAAACCTGCCTGAGGCATGGCTGCAGGAGTGAGTTCATCAAACTGCTCATTGACTTTGGAGCCAACGTGTACTTGCCCAACATCATGGTATATGAGGCCACACCACGCAATGAGAGCATGGAGCTGCTGCTGCAGGCAAGAGGTAATTGTGAGCGTGACCCCGGGGCTGGAAATGAGGATTCATTCTCCATCTGGGTGCATGTTGCTTCAGATCCCCCTTCCCTTCACCTGTGCTTCCCACCAGCCTTACCCAGGCTTTCCCACAAGCATCAACTCCCTTTGCAGCATCACTTGACTTGCCTGGGTCTCTCAAACTCTGCAGTGTTATCACTGTTTTACTCTGAATTCTTATTCCTCCCTGTTCCTCAATGGTTGATGTGCTCAGGCTGAAAGATTAAGTCACCAACTGTGAACAGAGCAAGAGAAGGACATCACAAGTCCTGGAGAACAGGTCTACCACCGGTGACTGGGTGGCTTTGCTACATGCGCTACTGCATGCCAAGGCCTCACCACCCTCATCTGTTGAGTTAGAGGCTGCTTTTCACCATTCCCCTCCTTTCTGCTGTTCAGCTTTGGTCTTCCTGTACTGCCTATGTCCAGAAAAAATGCACTTAGGTCTGTGTGAGGGTGGAAGATTCCATCTTTGTGTGCCTGGCTCCCATAAAACACACGCTGCAGAGCTTGAGGCTCAATCCAAGGTGTAAGCCCATATAGCTCTAGCAAAGACATTGCTTTTCATTAATTTATTGAATTAGTATTAATTATTATTGTTGTTGGCATTATAATTTTCATTATCACTGCCATTATTATTATTTTATTATCCTTTGCTTAGGATCATGACTGTGTTGGAGGGGAGTGGGGTTGTGTGTCCTGAAGGTAACCATCTGCCTCCTTTTTCCCTCCCTCTCCTTTCACAGCTCATCCCAAATCCTTGATGGCTCAGTCCCGGCTGGCCCTGAGGCGCTTCCTAAAGCCAGCTGCCCACCTCCATGCCCTTGGCAAACTGGAGATCCCAACGGCCCTGGCAAACTACCTCCAACACCAGCCATGACACACAGGCCAGTGCGAGGGACGCCTGCCCTGTATGTGTGCTGAGCACCCACATTAAAAGCTGCTGTGACACCTGCTCAGTGTGCAGCCACCTGAATTTGTCATCACAGAGTCATTTCTGCTTATGAGATGTCTCCAAAAAGCAGTGCCCAGGCAAAAAGATGGGAAGGAAAGAGCGGGAGAAAACAGAGACATGAGCTCCTGGTCTGCATCAGGGTGATGGTAAAGCAGGGTCTGGTTTAGCTGGGTTTGACTCTAAACCCTCTGCACTGAAGGGTTTTACATCTCTAGTTGATACTGGTTGGAGAAGGGGGTGGGAAAAGGTGTGCAAAGTGGAGTGAGGTGAGTAAAGGCTGCTTTTACCTCCTTTCCTCCTGGGTAAGAGTGGGATGGAGGGAGGCACCATCAGGCTTTATGACCTCAGCTGCTTCTAAACCCCCTTTCCCAGAGGTTTTGGAGTGCCTCTGTTCAGCAGCCTGGCAAGCACTGAAGGAATCCTGGACCTGGCCCAGCCCATCACTGTGCCTGTGTGCTCTGGACCTCAGGGCACAGTCAGTGAAAAGCCCAGGGGCTGGGATAAGACCCAGAGGCCAGAGTTGTTCCCAGAGGCCCCAGCTCTGTCTCTAAACATCATGGGTTCATGTCATGGCCGAGGGTTTTTTGGGGTTGGGCAGGGGCTGTTTTTTAATTAAAAATGTTTTTATTAAACTATTGTGACCTGATTCATAAAATATCTCTTAATCAAAGAACCCAGCATCCTTTGGAAGGGAATTTCAGGCTGGAGCAGGGCATCCAGGCAGGGATGCTGCCCACCAGTTACTCCCACTTTCCATGGTTCTCTCCGTCATTCCAGCTCTCCTAACGAGCAATGGGGACAACGCTTGGACATCAGCAATTGCCCTCACTGCCGGGAGGAGCTTTGCTGGCTCTTCCTGCTGCAGGGAGTTGATGGATAAACCACACCGCTCTGGACAGCGTTTTGGGATGGAGCAGAATGCAGATGGCTGAGCCCGTGCAGCCCTAGCTGCATCCCACATGGAAGCGCTGTCAGGGCAGAGGCACATGGCCTTCAGGAGCTTTGAGGATTGCTCTCTGCAGAGCACAGGCACGTTTCTCCCTGATGTACGGGCATGGGAGGAGCTGAGGGTGTCTCCTGTGCTCGGGGTGTCCACGCTGCCACTCCCGTGTTGGGCCTGTGTGTGGCTGCAGGGACACGTGGAGCTCTGCTGGAGGAAGGAGGTGTCTGCGCTGCCGGGCTGCTGGGCTGGGGCTGTGCGGTGGGCGCTGTGAGCAGGGGCCGGGCGCTGCGCTGCGAGCTGGGTGTGCGGGGATGGGTGCGCCGGGGCGGGCGTTAGGACCCGGTGCCACCCGCTGCCCCGCTGACGTCAGGGAGGCCCCGCCCTCGCCGTGACGCAGGCCCCGCCCCTCCGGCCGCGCCGGGCGGACGCGCGGACCCGGCGGCCCCTCGGCCTGGGCTGCCCTGGGCCCCGCCGCCCGCCCCGGCCCCTCCGAGCCCCGCGGGCCGCGCCGGGCCCCGCCGCGCCGCCGGTGAGTGCCGGGGGTTGGGGAGGGAGGGGGGGGGCGCGGTTCCTGCGGGCGGGCCCGGGGCCGCCGCTGCCTCCCGGCGCGGTGGTGGCGGCGGCGCTTCCCCGCGGCTCCGGGCCGGGGCCTCCCGCTGCCGTGCCCAGGGTGCACTTGGGAGTGGGGAGCCGGGTCCCGCCGCCCCCTCCGCAGGGCCCAGCGCCGGGGGGCGGAGCGGGGCTGGGGTTAAACCCGTCCCTGGAGCGCTCAAGGCCGGGTTGGACGGGGCTTGGAGCAACCTGGACTGGGTTGGGTTGGAAGGGAGCGCAGAGCTCACCCAGGTCCAAGCCCTGCACGGGCAGGGACACCTTCCGCTGGCGCAGGCTGCTCCAAGCCCCGTCCGACCTGGCCCTTTTACGTATTTATTGGCTCCAGCCTCAGGTTGGCAAAGGGGACGTTATTATTTCAGTTCTCATGTTACCGACATCAATCCAGGATCAGATTTAAAACCGCCCTCTCTGCTCCTGGGATAATCTGATCAGGGCGGTTCATTGTGGGTGCTTCGGATGCAGTTCCCTCTCGCTGGAGAGACGGTTTGGAAAACAACTGCAATCCTCTTAAAAAAAGCTAACAAGTGCATTAGAGCAGCTTTCCTCCTGGGCACGTGCTCAGCGTGAGCTGCATCCTGGCTGGGTCCTCATCGGAATGCTCCCTGTAGCTTGGCACTAGGTGTGGGAGGGCTGGGATGGGGTTTGGCCAGTGTTGGTCCCTGCCCCAGCCTGTCTTTGCCAGCTCAGTGGCGGCTAGTACCTGAACCTGGTGGCAAAAGGGCCGGGAAGCCAAAGGGCTTGGAGGGAGGTGGCTCAGGGATGAGACCTGCTTGTCACTGGGCCCTGGGAATGGTTTTCCTACACTTGTAAGCTGCTGCATTGGAGCAGCGCGATGTTTTTATGCCCGTTTTAAGGAATGGAAGGAGCTGAGTGGCTTTTGGAGGTATTTGCAGCTCCAGTTGCAGCTGGTGACCAAGGTCTTCACCTCTGGCTTTGCACCATCCGCTGCCCTCCTCTCACGTCTCTCCCCTTTGTCTTTGCTTTAGCTCAGCTGTGATGCCTCAATCTCCGCGCCCGGAAGAGAACTCCACTCCCAAAGTCATCCTTTCCAGCTAGATGCACCCAAACCGGGCTGCTGCCATGGAAACAGCCTGCATGGAGGAGCCTGCCCGGACCAGGACACAGTCGGTGGCCTGTGCCAGTGACCAGCAGCGGGAGGAGAGCGGGGACCAGCTCCCTGAGCAGGGCAGTGCCTCCATTGCAGCCGCAGAGCCGCAGCCGGCACCTGGGAAGCTGAAGAAGACGGCGTTCAAGCTGTTTGGAGGGAAGAGGAGCATCTGCACGCTGCCCAGCTTCTTCGGGGGCAGGAGCAAAGGCCAGGGCAAGGCAAACTCTAAGAAGGGCCTCAGTAAATGTAAGACCCACGACGGGCTCAGCAGTGCTGCTTATGACAGAGGTGGTGGGGCGCAGCTGGAAAGCCCTGCGGAGGGGAGCAGGGACCTGCATCCCGGCCCTTTGCCGAGCTCCCAAAGCGCTCACGTTGCTGTAGACACCAGCGCCAGGTTTGATCTTGGCCAGCAGGATGGCTCGCCGCCCGGGAGCATTGAGGGCTGTGAGAAAAAGCCCAATGGAGATAAATCCTCTTTTCCCAGACCCAAAAAAGGCCTGAAAGGGTTTTTTAGCAGCATCCGGCGTCACCGGAAGAGCAAGGTGGCCGAGTGTGAGAAAGCCGAGCTGCCCGAGTGGAGCGGGGACACCGAGGAGGCCAGCAGAGCTCCCGGAGGGGCAGCGGAGAGCCAAGGTGCTGCGGAGGGAAAGGGACTGGCACCGGCCTCTCCTGGCACAGCCTGCCCAGGGGGCCCAGAGGATGAGCACTCCATGGGCACCGCTGATAACTGTGGGGAGGCTGAGCCCGGCTGCCTGACCGCTGCTGAGGGCAGCTCTGAGTGTGACATGGTGACAGTGGCAGGGAAGAGGGATGCTCTGGATACAAAACCAGAGTCTGATGCTGTTGTGTGCGCGGAGTTTGACCATGGTAACATGCTGCTGGCTTTTCATCCGGACTTCATGGACAACGACCCCCCCTGCCTCAACTCTGGGGACCTGCTGAGCCTCATCCTGGGAGATGCCGCGTCCCTGAAGAGCTTCGACTCCCTGACGGGGTGTGGAGATGACATCGCTGAGCCCGACATCGCCGAGAGCACCATCTCTGTGGAGCGCAGCAGAGATGCTGCGAAGCGGAGCTCCTGCTTGGTCACCTACCAGGGCGGTGGGGAGGAGATGGCCATACCCGAGGAGGCAGAGGAGTACCTCCACCAGCTGTGGAACAGCAACGTGGCAGGGGACAGGAGCTACGGAGCCCAGGTGTCGAGCAGCAGCCTGGAGACCCACGCCTCGCACGAGGCTGAAGCCCACCCCTACATAGGGGATGCGATGGATGGCGTTGACCTCCTGACGCCACAGAGTGACCAGCAAGAGTCCGCCCCTAACAGTGACGAGGGTTACTACGATTCCACCACGCCGGGGCCGGAGGATGACGCCGGGGATGGGCTGGGTGAGCTCAAGAAGGATCGTCTGCCCCGGGACAGTTACAGCGGTGATGCACTTTATGAGTTCGACGCGCTGATGAGTCCCTCTCACGGGGACGAATCCCTGTTTGAGAGCAAGATCTCCCGCCCTGGGATCTTCAGCTACTTCTTGGACTTCTGCCTCCCTGCCGAGAAGAGCCTGATCCAGATGATTGATCAGAAAAGAGGGGTGATGGAAATGGAAGAAGAGGGGCTGGTGGCCATTCAGAAAGAGCTGCTGTACTGGGAGCTGCAGCGGGAACCGGTCTTGAAACGCCTTGATGCTCCCAGCAAGGAGAAGTGTCCCCTTGAGAAGCAGTGTGTTGAATGTAAAACCAGAGCAGCCAGCTCAATTGGCAAAAAGAGTGGCCTTGGTGGTGAGCAGGTGGCCTCGCACGCCCCAAACAGAGGGGGGAACAGTGCGGGTTCAGTGGCTAGAGCTGAAAATCCAGAGTGGAGGGATTTTCCAGGGACTCTGTGTCCAGAAAACTGTTACAACAGCCAAAAAGCTGGAAGTTGCCTTATTCAGCTCGTGCAGAACAACCCGGGGTTCGAGTCAGACCCAGACCATGGGTTGTTTCGGGACTCCATCCACGGCAGTGTCGCCCCAGCCAAAGCAGGGATGTTCCCTGGCTACAGGCTCCCAGAGGATGAGGATGGTGATGGAGAGGAGACCTCCAGCAGCAAGCCCCAGGAAGGCAGCGAGCCCGAGCACGCCGTGAGCTTCTCGCAAGCGCTGGTGGAGTTCGCCAGCAGCGGGACCCTCTTCTCCAGCCTGTCCGAAAGCCTGGGCAGCTCGGCCTCTGGCTCCTCCTTCACCCAGAACCTCCCTGCCCTCCCCACCATGGTCACCTTCGACGTGGTCGACGTGGAGCAGGAAGGAGAAGGGGAGTGCGAGCAGCATCCTGACATGACTGCGGGCGAGGACATTGCCGAGGCCTTTGAGGACAGCTACGGGCAGAAGGAGTCGTTGGCAGAATGTGACGAGCGAATGTCCCCGGGGTTCGCCCCCGGCTCCTTCCAGAGCTGCGACTGGGGCGTCACCAGCCTGCCCCGGCACCTGCGCCTGCACGGGCTGAGCCCCTCCATGGTGCCGCTCTCCATGGACCGCAGGAGCCGGTCGCTGGACACGGAGAGCCTGGAGTTTGAGCTCGCCGAGCCCCAGGCTGCCAGGAGCGGCCCCCAGCCCGGCCGGCTCTGGGCGAAGCGGGACGGTGGAGCGCGGAGGAGCAGGAGCAAGGAGGAGGGCGAGCTGGCGGCTCCCGATGGCGGGTTGAGCTGGCCGGGCTTGCAGCACCTCCAGCACGACCCTGACACAGGGATGGAGCTCTGGGGGTTCGCTCCGGCCACCACCATGGGTGGTGCCTGGGAGCCCCCGGAGCAGCCGGGCTCTGTGTCCCCTTTCCTGCCTCTTTCCCAGAGCATCTCTGGGGAGACTCCGGAGCCGGAGCTGAGCAGGCACCCGCTCAGACCCCACAACTTGCCTCTGCAGCCCGGCGCGAGGTGGTCCCGGGAGGCAGCCGGTTCCTACAGGTACCGCGGAGAAGCCGCCACCAAAACCTTGCCCCATTTGGTACCCTCGGGCGGGACGGAGCCCGAGCTGCCCCCGGGCTTCGGGTTCTCTTGTTCCCCGGAGAAACGCGGCAAGTGCAGACCCGTGGGCATTGCCCAGGGCGTTCCGCAGCATCCCAGCGGCTCCACACAGAGCCCGGAGCGCTGCGGAGAGCCCCTGAAAGGCAGAGCCCCCCCCGGCACCCGCAGCGCTGCCCTCAGCCGCACCGACCCCGAGTAGCTGCTCCGGGGAGGGAGCGGCAGCGGTTGCAAAGGGAGGGAGGAAATAAAGCAGTGAGTGACTTGAAACGAGACCTGGGCTGAGGAGCTCCTCTGCTGCAGCCCTGGCCGTGCTCTCGGTGCTGTGGATGCTCTGCCAGGGCTCGGGGTCGCCTGCGGGATTTGTGTTAACACTGGGGCACCTTCTTATTGCCCCTGTGCGTGCTCGTGTTGCTGCTGGAATGAGAGCTGGGAATGGATCTGTGGCAGGGTTGGGGGTTTCCTGCAGGGTTGGAGCCTGGGGGAAGCTGTTGAGGGAAATCAGGGTGGGGGGGTTCTTCCTCTTCGTGGTGAAACGTTTTGGTTTAGGCTCATGCTGAATGTCTCCATCTCAGCCTCCGTTTGGGGAGGAGGGATGTTGTTTCCAGAGCGAGGATGGAGGAGACTCAGCCGAAAGGGGAACTTTGCAGTCACACCCTTATTTATTACTCTTTTTCCCTGGCCCCAAGGAGAGCAGGAGTTGGTGTGTGCGTGCTCATCCCGTCCCCAGGTCTAGTTTTGATTTGCTCAGAGATGCCACGCTTGGAGAGATGTGCCGTCCCTCTCAAGAACGAAGTGTTGGTCCCTTCTTTGTCGTGGTCTGCCTTCAGTGTAGAATTCCAGTTGCAACCTTTCCCATGCATTGTCCCAGGCTCCTGGCCTCTCCCACGCCATGGGCACAGGGATGAGGTCTTTGGAATAAGCTAACTCTTCCTCGTGCCTGTAGCTGTGAAGTTGCAGGTGTTGTTACTTCCTTCAGAAGGAAGATCTGGGGGTTGGTTTCTTTAATTTCCACTACTTGATGGTTGCTTTCTTTGCATAAACTCATGCGAGGGAAGTGTTCTGATGGTTGGAACACAGAATGTAACGGCCTCAGCTGGGCTCCACGGCCTCTTCCTCCCGACTGGAGGGGACGGAAGAGCTGGAGGTCACTGCAGGTTTGGGATTTGGTTTTCCTGTTTGAGGGAGCGTGGAGGAGGGACGCGAGCTGGGACGAGCTCCTGCAAGCATCCGCTGGAGGCTGTCAGTCCTGGAGGCATCTCCCGTGTCCTCACCCCATGATCTCAAACACACGTCTCTAAACCAAACCTCCCTGTCCATGACTCTCGAAGCTGCTTCCTCCCTGCCCTCCCTCCCTGGATCCTCATTTTCATTCAGTTCCTGACAATGGGATTTGTTCTCCCCCGAGCTGCCCCTTTTCTGTTTCTCTTTGCAGCAGAATTTGTAGCATTAAACGGAACGATCACGAACTGAAATTCCTCCCGAGCTGCCTCTGGTGTTTTCTCCCCTCTCCGGAGCAAAGTGCAGGGCAAGGGGCAGCTCTTCCTGGCCCTGACCCACTTTTCCTGCCAACTCCTGCTGCTCTCTTGACCCACAGCCCTGCAGGGATGTGGCTCCTGTTGGAAACCTCAGCAGCTCCCTGGCATCGCCGGATTTACAGGCCCAAGGAGCTGGTTGGGGTTTGGTCCCCCCCCACCTCCCAAGCGAAATGAGGTGCTGGTATTTCCTATTGAGAAGTGATTCTTTACTGCCTTGTCCTTGTGTGTGTTGAAGGAGCAGGGAAGGGCAAAGCCAGGCTTTGCCTGCCTGCTTCTATCTGTGTTTTCATCCCTGAGCAGACTGATGAGGTTAGAGCAGACCCATCTCTGTATCCACGGGCTGAAACCTCAATTTTCCAGGGTTTTCATCCCAGTCCTGCTGCAGGGAGTCACTGCAGTGCCACGTTTCTTTCCTCCCATCCCTTTGCACATCCAGAGAGGATTTCATGGGACAAACCTGGCTCTTGATGCCGCTCCTGCTCCACATCCCCAGCCTGCAGAGGAGAACCCGGGTGGCCATGCAGGCATTCACAGCCTCTGCCTGCCCTGACAGCAGCTCCTTGATGGCGTTTTAATTACTCTTTAATTTCAGCCTGTCACCAAAGGCACCTCGTGGGTTTCAGGGGGTTTCTTGTAGCATTTTGTGTCTCCATGGTGCAGCCTTTGCCAAAGTCTTGGTGAGGTGTGGAAGTGTCTCGGTGCTCAAATGAATGTTCCGTCGCAAGCACATGTCTCTAGGGATAATCCTTCTGGTTGTAGGTACGTCGTGGGAAGGCTCAGTGCAAACAGCTTCTAGACTCGAGTGGGCGAAAGCAATACAGCCAAGACTTGATAATCTGACTTTATACCAAAGGTTTCTCCCCTTAATTGGATGGGAAGTAAATGAAGCAAAAATGGATTGGCTTTAAACGAGCTTCCCAGAAGCGGTTTTGGAGCTCGTTTGCTGCATTATTGGCATACTCTGCTCCATTAACCCAAAGAAATGAAGAGTTTTCAATGTGCTAACCCAGCCTGTAAATTATCACTGCTGTAGAGAGACTGGATTTCACTGCCTAGCGTGCTGCTCCTCCTAAACCACCTGTCTGTCCTGGGATAAACAGGAACAGGCCTTCTGGTCCTGATCTGGATCCAGCCGTTAGTCAGATCCTGCCTTACCTGAGGAACTCAGATCTGAGGGTGGTAGTGGAGGCTTTAATGAAAAAGGGCTTCAGATTGTCTTGCCAGGGTGTTAAGGGAATTTCCCCTTGAGGAACCCCTGGAATGCATGGAAGGTTTTGCCTCAGAGGGATGAATTATGGCTGTTAACCTGCGATGAAACCACTGACGTTGGGTCAGTCTACCAAGTAATTCTGTATTGCATTTTGGGGACTTTAGGGTTTTTTTTTTGTTTGTTTGTTTGTTTTTATACACATAAGAAAATGGTCGATTTTATCTATTTTTGTATAGTTTGGCATTTTCTATTCATGGGGAATCTTCACGGACTGTTCCTTTCCTCATGTGCGGTGTCTGGTGAAGCGGTGTGGTTCACCCCTTCCCATGGAGAAAAGGCAACTCCTGCTGCTGCTCCCACTGCCTGTGCAATGCAAGGAAATCACCTCCTGTCACCTCATGCTCCACTCCATACCCGGGGCCCACTCCGAAACCCTGTTACCAACAGCCCTCTCTGCACACACCGCTGGGACATCTTTGCTTTCAGGCAGCTTTGTCACGCTCATCAACTGCTGTTTCTTACTTTTTAAGCTTTGTTTTCAATCTGAATTTGTGGGTTTTGGTGATTTCTCCTTCAAATGTTGTCTTTAAACCCCAGAACCACAGATTTCAGCCAGGGTTTCCCCTTCTGTCTGCTTAAATTCTTTTGTCCAACTGGGGCTTTACTTAACTCCCCAGGCAGGAGATGCTGTGGGTTGGTGCATGGTGATGCTCTTGAAGCCAGGGATGAATTTCCCCTTGGTGCTCCCTGGCTGGGCTGGGAGCTTGGCCATGTCTGAGGATTGCTTTTCCCATAATCCCAAAATCCACATGGGATTAACAGGGCTTTCCACCTTCTCTTCCTCTCCTGCCATGCCAGGCTGGAGCCTGGGGAGCTCCAGCCCCAAGCCGCCTGCATTGCCAGCATCAATAAAGCATCTTCCTGGAATAACACCACCTTGAATTTTGGGATCAGGAATGCAAGGAGAGCTTCTGGTAAGATAAGACCCAACACCAGTCCATGTGGCTCTTCTTGCTTGTGTTTTTCACTTGATTGAATGAATGTGCTGCTTTGTTTGCTTGACTCTGGAGGAGCTGTTGCAGCCCTGCACAGAGGTAAGGGCTAAAATAGCTTCTCTGCAGAAGGCTGTGGTTGTGAGCAAACAGTGATGAGCAGCAAGAAAAGTAAGTGCTGACAAGCTAAAAGATTACAGCCCAAAGCAAGTTTTTTCCTCTTCTTGCCCCCCACCAACGCCAGCAGAGAAGGCAACTAGTGCCTAGCCATTGGGCTCAACTGTGTGTCTTTAATAGCTCTTCCCCCGCTGGTGTTTGGCTTTGGATGGGGTGGGCAGGTCGCTCAGCAAACATTCCTGGGGCGCTCTGACCCGCGCCGCCTTCCACATTCCCTCTGCCCCTTAAGGCTCCCTCCTCTCCAGCTGGAGCTTCCTGCTCCTCTCTGGGTGCTGAGCCCTTCTGGAGGCCCCACTTGGGTGAAGTGATGAGCTAGAAAAGCCTCTTGGTAATACAGAAATACAGTGATTCCCCACTGCAGAGCTGGGACCGGAGGCAGCTCCTCCCCAGTGACCAACTTGTCTGAATTTGGGGTTATTTTGTTTTCTTTCTGGTCTCATTGCTACTTGTCCTTTCAACTTTTTAATGTATTGATTGTGTTTCAAAATGAATGTTCCTTTCACTGAATTCTAATGAATAAACTTCAGATTTTTAGAGAACATTGGATTTCACTTGTGGTTTGGTTTCTTCCTGCTTATTTTATGCTTGATTTAATCTTTCTTCCCCTTCTATCTCTTGATTATTTGCAAGTGAAGTGGCTTTTCAGTGGGAGAAGGCAACCGAAGAGATGCTTCAGAGAGCACAGCACGCGGCTGCTCCGTACCACACCCTGCCAAATGAACCCTGCAGAACATCCATCATTTAAGGCACCAGCCCCCAGAGGTGAATTTTTCCTCTTCATTTCTCACTCTGTCGCTGCACTTGGCTGGTGGCTGGGGCTGATGTGGGTGATGGAGAGCAGAGATCGTGTGGCTCTGAGTTAATGAAGCGTCACTGGGGGGGTCCCTCCTCCCAGGGTTGAGCCAGCACACGGCAGCGAGCCGGGCTCCTTCCCTTCCAGCAACATTCCATAGAACCATAGAATCCCAGAGTGGTTTGGGTTGGAAGGGACCTTAAAGCTCATCCAGCTCCACCCCCTGCCACAGGCAGGGACACCTTCCACTAGAGCAGCTTGCTCCAAGCCCCTGTGTTCAACCTGGCCTTGAACACTGCCAGGGATGGGGCAGCCACAGCTTCTCTGGGCACCCTGTGCCAGCGCCTCAGCACCCTCACAGGGGAGAGCTTCTGCCTAAGAGCTCATCTCAGTCTCCCCTCTGTCAGGTTAAAGCCATTCCCCTTGTCCTGTCCCTACATCCCTTGTCCAAAGCCCCTCTCCAGGTTTCTTATTGGCCCCTTTTGATGGTGGTGAGGATATAACAGGAATTTCCATGGCATCCATGGGAGCAGGAAAACCAGTGACAGCTTCGCCTCCCTCTCTTCCCTGTGCTACTTGGTTGGCCTCACCAGTAGGTTCCTTGGTGTAGAAGGGGTTGAAGGGATGATCTGTTTTTCTGTTAAGCAATAAGCATTTCTAGGGAAGCTCATCAGCATTATTGTTTTGTAGCATTAGTTTCCTGGTCTGTGAGTTTCTCCAGGCTGTGTCTTTGTATCCGGCTCTGCTGGGGCTTTGTGTGTACCCCTGGGCGATGGCACGTGCTCATGGGCACTGCTGAGAACTGCAGCTTCCCCCACCTAATAGCTGATGAATGGCTCATTCCTGATGGGTTTTAATTAGCACTGCTCTGGGTGATGAGGTGCTCAGGAGTGTGTAGGGAGCATGTGGCTGATGATGGATGGGGCAGGGTGTGGAGGTGAGCCGAGGCGCCTGCTCTGCTGGATGAAAGAAACCCATCCGTCTACATGAGTCCTGCTTCGCCCCCTCCTCTTCCTCCTCAGCACCCAGCCTGGGAGATTTCATCGCTGGAATTGGGGAGGAAAGCTGAAATAGACACCCTGAGCCAAGTGATAGCTTTGGGTGAATAGAAACAATGACCAAGAGCAATGGGGATGCATCACCCCATGTGTGCATGGGGGGCGGAACCTCTCTTGCTGTTAGTGCAGACACAATGCTCCCCAGACTGTCTTCTCTGAGCATCTGCAGTCTGAGGTGTGATGGAGCACAGACCAGAGGCAGGGTGAGGGGCAGGCAGTGGTGAGAGACACTCGCTCAGGGCTCAGCTGCCTTTGGGGCAAATTAAATGAGGAGGCTGGGGGAGACGGGGCTTTTCCCTGCCCAAACAGCTCTATTTGTGATGGCACCTGCTCTGCTGGCCATGGGGTCCTGCTGCAGCACGTGGTGGGGATGGTGGGTGTCTCCGTAAGGTTGATGCAGATACCAGGAGCATCTTTCCCACCCAGCCTGCTCCGAGTACCACCAGAGGAGAGCAGCCTTCTATCCTGGCAGTAGCTTGGATGCTGTTTCATGCATTCCTCAGGATCATCCCAAGGTCTCAAAATGTATCAGAAGGCCCAGAAGACGGCTCCTGCTTCCCTCCCTCCCCTCCTCAGGCAAAAACTGCGTTTGTAAAGAGCCGTAATTATCTTAGTGCTGATGAGCTGCTACATTAACGAATCTGGAGCAGCCACAGAACAAACCCTGGCTGCAAGGCGGATGCTCTGGGGAGGCTTTGTCTTTTCTCACTCCATCCACTGGAGATTCCCAGCCGTCCATCATGCCAGCGAGAAGGGCAAACCTCTGCTGCAGGGGTCTGTGAGGAATCAGGCGTGTGTGCTGCCTCTCCTCCTCCTTGTGCTGCCCTAAACCTCCTTAGATGGGAGCATCCTCACTGAAATTGTGGCTGGTTTTGCTCCTGGACCACCGGATGAGGCCGAGCATCAGCTAGCAGGGAAACTGCCCTGTGCCAGGCCGAGCGCAGCCACCATCTGCTGTCTACAGCCATTGTTGCATGTAGCCATTGAAAAGCTTCAGGGCACCTCAACAGACCAGCCAGAGCTCTGCACAGGTCACCCCTGCTTATGCTTGATGGCTCTAATGGGAGGCAGCTGGGAACTAATGGTGTGATAGGCTTGATGGGTCTTGGAGCAAGCTGCTCTAGTGGAGGGTGTCCCTGCCCGTGGCAGGGGTTGGAGCTGGATGAGCTTTAAGGTCCCTTCCAACACAAACCAGTCTGGGACTGTGGGACTGGTTTATCCAGGGACTGCCAGGGCACGGACTGGCAGGGGGATGCTCCAGGAGATGATTCCAACTTGTCCCTGCATTGCTTTCCCCTTCTCGCACCACCTTCCTGCTGCACACGTGGCAGGAGAAGCATCTGGCTGTGGCAGTGGAGCCGTGCTGATGAGGATGGTGTGATGGACGCTTGGGATGGCTCATCCCACCGGGAATGCTTCAAACTTAATTGCCTGCTAGTAAATACAAATCGGGTCGTTCACTGCAAACAAGGCTCTGCTGACAGGAACACCCTGGCAGGCAGCTGTCATCATGCAGATGTGTTCCACACTTTGAAGCGTTTCTTCTTTTATTCCCCTTTTTATTCCAAAGTCATTTAAAAAGCTTCAACACAACAACATCGCTCCAGCAGGAAGACGCGAGCATCTGTGATGTCTGCAGGATTCCTTGTGGCTCTTGTTTCCCAGATTGGAGCAAAATGGGTCTTTCCAGCGCTGAACATGGCTCTGATGAAGGTCCCAGCTGTGGATACCCGTTAAAAACCCCAAAACATGAAGACTGTGAACCTCACCTCAAGGGAGGAAGGGGTGGTTGGGGCAGGGCAGCTCCAGGGCTTTGAGCTTAGGGTGCAGCTCAGCAATAACGTGGGTGCTGAGGGGGGACCCGTGGGACTGAGATCCCAACTGGGAGCAGGCAAAGCCCAGCCTGGCCCCTGTTTCTTAAGCCTGGTGTGATAGTGGCCAGCCCATTGATCCAGGCAGTTGTTGGGGATCTGGGGCCATGGAGCTCTTCCCAGTGTCCCTGCTGCACCACCCGCTCTGTCAGGCTTTGCTGTGTGTTACATTCAATCTTTAGTTCTCTAAACCCTGACTTGAAGCAGAACTCCCTGCTCGGGGGGGTGTGTGAAAGCACCGGTCAAGGTAAATCCCTTTTCAAAGGTGCACAAAGCCAGTGGGGTCAGGCAGGATCTACTTAACGGGATTGCTGCCATGGCAGAGATTGTCGGGCAGGGAAAGCCCTTTGTGCCCCCGAACTCTTCAGGGATGGAACACAAGAACTGGAAATAACGTTTCACCTTGGAAACAGGCAAAGCCAAAGAGACGTGGGGCCGGGGACCAGGCTGCATGCAGGGAATGACCGGGTCCTGGTTAGTTGCTGCTCTGTCGCAGGGGGCTGGACCACATCCCTGAGCATCACTCCTTTTAACGAGGCTTTTCCCCTTGGAACTGCTCCAGTCTGTAACGGCATCAGGAAAGCTGCTGACCTGAGCCTGGGCCCGAGGGCTGGGGAAAGGTCCTGAATCTCTGACTGCTCTTAGCTCCCTCCAGAGAGATCTTTAGGTGCTGGGACAACCCCTGCGCTCCCTGAGGAGCTTTCGAACGCAACTCCCGCTCTGGGCAGGAATCACACCCGCCTGCCGGGATTTTGGGACCAGTTTTGATGCTGGGCTGACCTCTAAGGGAGAGCTCAGTTATTGCAGTTATCCGGCTGCAGTGAGGCTGAGCCAGCATTCCCCTAAGTCCTTCCCAGGGCTTTCTGGGGACACAATGGGGGGAAACACGGAGACAGTCCAGAGCTTCACACTCCCATGGGTCTGGCCTCCCTTGGTCCATGAGCCTTCAGCATCAGCTGCTCTAAGGCAGCATAACCCCACAGCAAGTGATGTGGTGCCCTGTAAAATACATCAGCCGTGCTCCGTCATGCTGGAAGGACACAAGCCTGGCTTTGCAGCACTGTTGGCTGGATCCCACTTCTGCATGGCTCTGCTCACCCTACTTGGGCTTTCTTATGGGTTTTCCTTATTTATCCCTATCTATTTTTCCCCTGCTATTTTTCCATCAAGTGTCTGGACAAGAGAGCAGGGGGATTTGGGGCATCTAACCATTATTCATCAGTTATTCTTTATCTACATGAGCTGCCTTCGGCTGATGAGCCCACAACTACTATTTCTTACATGCCATCACGTAGCCATGTCACACAGTGTCACAGTTCTCTCCCTGCTTTCCCACAGGACAGCTTTAGAGCCAGTTGCCAGAGCGCTGAGGGCACCAACAGTCCTTAATGGCCCTGAGCAGCTCCACCTGGGACCCCCACCCATGGGCCCAGGAGCTCATTTAAGCTCAGCCCTCGCTCTTTAGCCCTTTCTGGGCTGTCTTGTAGGGGTGCAGGGTTCTAGCTCCATCCCAGCCCATCCCTGGCCATGGACCCCATTGACCTGGACCCCATTGACCTAGACCCCAGTGCATGGGTGGACTTCCCAGCCTGGCCGTGGAGCTGCCTCATGACCATGAACGTGCTTTGGGCACCATCCTTGTCCTGCTCACCTTGCTCAGGTACCACAGGGCCAGCCCCTGCCCTGCCACTGGGTTATTGCTCCTGGCCCTTGGGTAGCGCAGTCGGTGCCATCACTGCTGACCTCAAATGTCCCTGAAGGGTGCTCTGGGGCCAGGCAGGAGCTGTCATGCCTGGAGAAGGGATGTCTAAAGGGCAGGATGCCAGGGACACGCCAATGGATAAATAAACCAGTGCTTTATAAAGCCACAGGAGGCTGGCTGCGTTTGTTCTCGTGCCAAGCACTGCCTCAGGAAGGCTCCCTTCTCTTCCCTTCGCTTCGGAAACACACAGGAAGGTTTCCAGGGTGTTACTTAGCATCTCCAGGAGTGGGTGCAGATGGGGAGGGAGGCTGTGCTGTGCTGCTGCAATGGGACCTGCAGAGAGGGTTTCTCCTGCTGCTGCGGTGGTGGTGGTGAGCTCGGCTCCACTTTGGCCATCTGGGCTGAGTGCTGACCCCCATGTAATGCAGGGCAGGTACGCTCCAGTTCAGGGTGCTGCGGTGTCATAGAACCACAGCCTGGTTTGGGTTGGAAGGGACCTTAAAGCTCCCCCAGCTCCAACCCCTGCCACGGGCAGGGACACCTTCCACTAGAGCAGCTTGCTCCAAGCCCCTGTGTCCAACCTGGCCTTGAACACTGCCAGGGATGGGGCAGCCACGGCTTCTCTGGATTCCACCTTCTGTCTACTCCTGGTTAATCCCTTCCAGCGCTGCAGGAGGTGAGGATTTGCTGCCTCTCTTCACTGCTCCCCTCCGTTCCCTGGGTGGTTTCTCCTTTACTCAATTTTCACGTGCTTGGCTCCACCCTGACTTTTTCCCTCGGGAATTCCAGCACAACGGGGGTCTGTAACAGCAGCTCCTCCTGCCAGCCTCGGTGGATGCTTCCCAGCCCCTGCCCTGCCTTCCTCCCGGGGCGAATCCTGCCTGCGTGTCCATGCAGAGGGCTCGGCGCTGGGGATAAGCGGTGCTGTCCCACGCGAGGCCCAGGGAGGGAAGGCAGGAACTCACTTGTTGGTGCCGGTGTGCGCTTCCCGCACGTCTGAGGATCTTCCTCCTCCGCCCCGGGTCGGTGCCGTTGAGCGGTGACATGCAAAGTCGTGTTGGCTTTGATGGGGAGGTTTGCTCTGTTTGATGTGATCTGTTTGATCTCGTCTCCTGCCTCCCTGCTGCGCTCGGCTATGTCTTTCCCTGTGCCTTTTATGCCGCGCGGGGATGTTAAATTCCATGTGCGTGTTAACGTCGTGTCAAGGATGTGCTGTTATCTTCTGAGGGCTCCTGTTTCTTTTTGGATAAATCACTTGTTTGCAATAATAAAGTGCTTCTTGGTGTGAAACTAAGGGGGGGAGGGAGGTGAAATCTGGAGCTGAGCCAGGCCGGGGGAGGGAGGAGTGCTGGTTTCTGCTGTTTCCTCCCTAAACCACCCGTAAACCAGTCTGAAACAGAAAACTCCTTGGTGTGTGCCTATAGGCTGTACATTAACACGACGCCACCAGGAATGCCGAGGTCACAGAGTGAAGCCGGGTCTTTCTGCTCCTCTTGTGCATCCCAAGTGTCTCTCCTGGCCCCGCAGCATGTTATTTTGCTCGGTGGCAGTTTCCCTCCCCAGGAGGATGGCACAGCACGGCTTCTTATTTAGGGCTTTTTTTCCTCTTCCTGAATCCCAACGCTGACCACCCTGGGAGTATTTCCGGTTGTCACACAGCATCCTCAGCTCCTTCTTTTAGGAGTTTTGAGGCTGCTGAGAGACCTGTGCCAAGGAGGAAGCCAGGAGACCCCCAGGATGAGAGGAGCTGGTAGGATTTTTAGCTCGGGCTCACTCAGGGAGAGGTTCAGCTCTGCTTTTCCATTAAACACAACAGATGTGTCCTACAGTTCCCTTGCATCTGGGAGAGCTGCTGGCATCTGGACCTTTGAAGCAGGAGAGCTGAAGTGACCAAGGCACCACATAATAGAGGTAAAACTGGCTGTGAACACTAATTTTGGGGATCAGCTTTAAACCTGGGATAAAGTGATCTTGGCATCTGAACCATGGACACAGCATCAGACACTTGGAAGCTCTCTTCAGAGGTGGGGTGGTTAAAAAGAAGCACGAGCCATTGCTGGTGCAATGAGGTGTATGGAAGGATTGTTTTGTCTTCTGAAGCCCCATGCAGTAGTGATTTTATCAGAACAATGGATTTGGCAGCTGAGCAGGAGGAAAAGGAGCTGCCTGAATATTTTTGCAGTAAGACAGGTAAATCATAGGATCACAGAATCATAGAATAGTTTGGGTTGGAAAGGACCTTAAGATCATCCGGTTTCAACCCCCCTGCCATGGGCAGGGACACCTCACACTAAACCAGGGCACCCAAGGCTCTGTCCAACCTGGCCTTGAACATCGCCAGGGATGGAGCATTCACAACTTCCCTGGGCAACCCATTCCAGTGCCTCACCACCCTCACAGTAAAGAACTTCTTCCTTATATCCAATCTAAACTTCCCCTGTTTAAGTTTTAACCCGTTACCCCTTATCCTATCACTACAGTCCCAAACGAAGAGTCCCTCCCCAGCATCCCTGTAGGCCCTCTTCAGATACTGGAAGGTTGCTCTGAGGTCTCCACGCAGCCTTCTCTTCTCCAGGCTGAACAGCCCCAACTTTCTCAGCCTGTCTCCATACAGGAGCTGCTCCAGCCCCTGATCATCCTCGTGGCCTCCTCTGGACTTGTTCCAACAGTTCCATGTCCTTTTTATGTTGAGGACACCAGAACTGCACACAATGCTCCAGGTGAGGTCTCACGAGAGCAGAGTAGAGGGGCAGGATCACCTCCTTCAACCTGCTGGTCACGCTCCTTTTGATGCGGCCCAGGATACGGTTGCTTTCTGGGCTGTGAGCGCACACTGAAGCCGGCCCATGTTCATTTTCTCATCAACCAACACCCCCAAGTCCTTCTCCACAGGGCTGCTCTGAATCTCTTCTCTGCCCAACCTGTAGCTGTGCCTGGGATTGCTCCGACCCACGTGCACTTGTCACTTGGCATGGTTAAACCTCATGAGGTGGGCTGATGCCAACCTCACAAGCGTGTCGAGGTCCCTCTGGATGGCATTCCTTCCCTCCAGGGTATCAACCGAACCACACAGCTCGGTGTCATCGGCAAACTTGCTGAGGGCGCACTCAATCCCACTGTCCATGTCAGCAGCAAAGGTGTTGAACAAGACCGGTCCCAACACCGATCCCTGAGGGACACCACTCGTTACTGGTCTCCATCCAGACACTGAGCCATTGACCAAAACTCTCTGTGTGCGGCCATCCAGCCAGTTCTTTATCCACCGAGTGGTCCATCCATCAAATTGATGTCTCTCCAATTTAGAGACAAGGATGTCGTGTGGGGCAGTGTCGAACGCTTGGCACAAGTCCAGGTAGATGACATCAACTGCTCTACCCCTGTCCATCAGTTCTGTAGCCCCATCATAGAAGGCCACCAAATTGGTCAGGCAGGATTTCCCCTTAGTGAAGCCGTGCTGGCTGTCACCAAGCACCTTGTTGTTTTTCATGTGCCTTAGCATGCCTTCCAGGAGAATCTGCTCCAAGATGTTGCCAGGCCCAGAGGTGAGACTGACTGCTCTGTAATTCCCTGGTCATCCATTTTCCCCTTCTTGACAATGGGGGTTATATTTCCCTCTTTCCAGTCGTCGGGAACTTCACCTGACTGCCAGGATTTCTCAAATATGATGGCCAGTGGCTTCGCAACTCCATTCACCAGCTCCTTCAGGACCCGCAGATGGATCTCATCAGGTCACATTTCAGGTTTTTAAGATGGTCTCGAACCAGCTCCTCTCCTACAGCGGGCCCAAGGTCTTCATTCTCACAGTCCCTGCATCTGCCTTCCAAGACTTGGGTGGTTTGGTCAGAGCCTTTGCCAGTGAAGACCAAGGCAAAGAAGTCATTCAGAACCTCAGCCTTCTCCAAATCCTGTGTAGCCAGTTCTCCCCAGAGCGTCTGGAGAGGGTCCATGTTGTCCCTAGTCTGTCTTTCATTTGCAGTGTACCTATAGAATCCCTCCCTGTTATCTTTCACATCCTTAGCTAAGTTTAATTCTAACTGGGCCTTGGCTTTCCTAACCTGGTCCCTAGCTTCCTGGACAACATCCCTGTATTCTTCCCAGGCTGCCTGTCCTTGCTTCCACCTTTTATAAGCTTATTTTTTCTCTCAAAGTTTCCTCAGCATCCCCTTATCCATCCATGGAGGTCTCCTGGCCCTCCTGCCACATTTCCTTCTAGTTGGGATGCAACACTCTTAAGCTTGTAGCAGATGATCCCTGAATACCAACCAACAGTCTTGGCCCCACTGCCCTCTAGGGCTATATCCCATGGAACCTTACTAAGCAGGTTCCTGAAGAGGCCAAAGTCTGCTCTCCTGAAGTCCAGGGCAGTGAGCTTGCTGCACGCTCTTCTCACTGTCCTGAGGATCTCAAATTCAAGCATCTCATGATCGCTGCATCCAAGGCTGCCCTGGAGCATCACATTTCCAACAAGCCCTTCCCTGTTGGTGAGCACGAGGTCAAGCATGGCACCTCTCCTTGTCGGCTCCTCAGTTACTTGCAGAAGGAAGTTGTCTTCCTTCTGAGAAGGCTCATTGGCTGGAATGGCTGAAATATCTCTACGTTGCTCCGAGAATTTGTTATAGGTGCTGGCAGCTGACTGGGTGTGTTGGGATGGAATGATGGCCCCCTCCCCCAACACATCTAGTTTAAAGCATCCTTGACCAGTCTAGCAAGCCTCCTCCCAAAACTGCACAGACCAGCGCCACCAGCCCCCAGTAGACCTGGCCTACAAACTTGGGTCCCGTGTTCAAGACACCCAAACCCCTGACTATGACACCACTGTTCTAACCATTTATTAACCTGTCCAATCCTCCTGGCCCTTTTAGGTCCTCCCCTGTATCCTGGAGAATTGACTAAAAGACAATCTGAGCTCCAGAGCCCCTAACCACCTCCCCCAGGGCTCTGTAAGTCCTTGATGTTCTCCAGGCTACTGCTGTCTATATCCCTAGCACCCACATGGATCACTAGAAGTGGGTAACAGTCAGCGGGACTTACTAGAGTAGGCAGCCTCTCTGCAACATCCCTGATTCGAGCCCCTGGTGGGCAACACACCTCCCTTGAGACTGGGTCAGGCTGACAGATGGGTGCCTCTGTGCCTTTCAGTGTAGAGTCCCCTACCACTACGACCCGCCGCTTTTTCCTGGCAGCACCAGTAGAGATCTTCTTTCCCAGTGCATCAGCTGGTTGTTGCTCATGGTGCAAGCGTGTTTCCTCATTAACCCCCTGAAGAACTACAAAGCGGCTCTGGGTGGGAACAACAGATTTAGGGGGAAGCCCCTTGCTTTTAACTGTCCTCTTCCTCCTTTTTGTGTTGTTTTTTTTTGTCACTAATTCCCACCTCCCCGGGTTAACATCCTCCTTCTTTCCTCCATGAGCTACAGTGGACACTTGAGGCCCCTGCACAGTCTGGGCCGGGAGCAAGCAGTGCTGCTTCCTCTCAGCTTCCCTGACATCTTGCAGCCTATCGACAGCATCCCGCAGCTCAGCCCCTGCTGCAGGAGCACCTCCACCAGGGAGCACCGGGTGCAGCCCTGCCCACCCTGCACCCTCCCCTCACCAGACCAGTGCAGGCACTCTCTGCACCCCGAGCTCTGCACTGCAGCCTCCCCTCCCATCGGCTGTCTGGGTGCCTACGCTGGCCACCGCCGGGGCAGCCAGAGCAGAGTGGGGCAGTGCTCTTGCACGGAGCCAGAGCTGAAACTCCTATTTACTGCCCTCCTGTGACCACGAACTCAAGTCCTGGTTTTCCAGGACAAGGACTAAGAGCCCTGCAGCACTTTTCCTGCAGGACTCTTCACTGGATACTCTCGCTGTGTAAGCACTTGCTTGCAATCAAGGTAAGTCCTAGCCTCTGCTGGGGTAACTATGCAGCTATGCATGCCTTTCTGTTGGTGCAAGGCTGCCTCTCTACACCTTGACTCTCTCCAGTCCCTCTCACCCAAAATCTCTTTCCAATGGGTGATCAGGTACCAATAATGATGCATAACATCATCTGCCAGGAGCACAGCACCCATGGGAGCCACTTGCAAGGGTGGGAGGGTCAACCCTCCCATGCCAAGGATAAAGAGCAACTTCTTTTCCCTTTTGCTGGTGCAGGATGCACTCAGACACAGGCTTTTGCATTATTGGTGACAGGTTTGCTCAGGTGTCTGAAGCTGGGGTGGTACCAAACACCAAACGTTGGTCTGAACAGCAGAGGATGACAGTGCTGGCTTTGAAAGGCTGCTGGGATAAGTCATGGCTGGAAAAGCACCGGAGTAAGGTGAGAAGACTGATCAGCTTTGATATTGGAAGCTTCTTTATGAGCAGTCAGGAACAAGGGTTTTCAGTTGGCTCAAAATACACCCCAGGATATACAGGGCTTTATTTACACAAGTGTGTAACTGGAAGAATACAGATAAATAACAAAACATAAGCCAAAATAATAAATGTATATATTTACACCCACTGAACTATGCTGGCACCAGATTCACACACTTCCGTGCTTCCTGCCATTTCAATCCTTCCTGTCATTGATCTGTCCTGCACATTCCTCCTCCCTGTTTACTGTTAGGAATTCCATTATGCCCAAACAGTGAATCATGAAGCTGATGTTTCTGAGGGTGATATCCATGCCACAGCGGCTGCAATGCATTAGCCACCGAAGCTCTGCACTGGAAGTGCTGGATACCCCTTCTGCATGGGGTTTGAGAGAGGATCTGGAGGGATGGGGCAGCAGAAGCCATCCTGGCCATGGCGCTGTGTGAAGGAGCTCCATCTGCCTCCTCCAGCCGCCCCGGATGGTCCCAGGAGCATCTCAGCAGTTCACTTCCTTAACAAGCTTTCCTCAGGGAATGCGGCTCTGTCTTCAGATCCCAGGAGGAGCTGGCAGGTCTCCAGGAACCCTTCCAAGGTCTGTCTGTGGGGGGTCGTGCTGCTCTTTTTTTCAAGCATTAAATGCTGGCTTGTAGGAGGGAGTGGGGATGCAGTGCTGGAGGACACCAGGACCATGCACAATGTAGACGAGGTGATGGAGTCAGTGCTAGGGTCAGAACGGTTGGGTTTAGGATCCTGCTCTGGGGAGAGCCAGGGCTGGAAGCTGCAGGTCAGGAAGCTCCCACAAAACATGGAGTTTGTGATTTTCAGAGGGTATTTGGCACCTGGGGAGCTTTGGAAGGCAGCTGGAAACTCCCCATTGCTCTGGAGCTTTAGTTTCAGTTCAGGTGTTCTCAAGTGTGGGTCTTCCCTTCAGCGGCATCTCCAGGTCTGCAGCCATCAGCAAGAGAAACTCCACTGCCCAGGGGAGTCGGGGCAGGCTGGATAAACAAAACTACATCTTTCAGGCTTAAAACCAACTGCAGGATGTTGCCTGGGTGCTGGGTCTCCATCCTCCTCCACCCTGGGCTGCTGCAGGGGCTTTGCCCAGGTCCCTGCACTGCTCCTGGCTGGGTGAGCGTGAATCACGCTGCAGGAATCTTCCCAAGGCTGCTCCTGGCTCCTGTGCTTGGGGATCGTGCCCATCTCCAGAGGCACGTTGGGACTGGTTCAAGCAGAGCTGCTGTAACTGGGTTAAGGGCTTGGCACCCTATGATGGGGGAGCTGGGCTGGGGTGAGAACATCGCTCCTCAACCCGGGGAGGGACCCAGAAGCTCCTGCCCACCTCTTCCTGCCCACTCGGGCTCTCCCTCCCGGCTTCAGCGCGAATCCCTAGGGTGGATGTGGGCTGTGGTCTCACAAGTGCCTTCCCCCTTGCCTGAGGCACATGGGCTGAGCACCAGCAGTGGGAGGAGGATGCTGTTGAAGAAATGCCTTCTCACAGGTTATAACATGGGAGCAGCAAAGGGCAGACAAGGCAGTTTGGCCAGGAGACGGTGGGGAGATGGGGCTTTCAGTCCTGACCGTGTCACTGGTGGGTCCCTGAGGGGTCCCCCCCTCCCCTTGCTGGCACATCCTGGGTGGCACATCAAAGCAGATCCATCCCAAAGGCGCAGCCAGGGTGAAGCACCCATCGAATGGGACTTGGAACCTCCCTGAATGCCTTGCAAGCATCTGGCTTTGTTCTGCCTTGTCCTCTGCTCACTCAAAAAGCCACTTCTGGAGTTAGAAGGGAGTTATGTGCTTTAATAAACGCTCGTGTCTGTGCTGTGAGTGATGGGGCCAGTGGGGTTTTCTGCTTTTGTGAGTGCTGCTCCCAGCTTGTGCAGCAGCTTTGCCTTTGTCTAACTCCCCTCTGCGCACTGGGTCACAGCAGCATTTGCTTTGCAAACAGGAGCCCACAGCTTCCTCCTCCAGAAATAGGAAGCAGGGAGTCTGCAGGAGGTTTGATGTTGAAAACGTGGTTTCCAGGATCCCACGTGGGGCAGCAGTGAAAACCTGGGTGTCTCCCAGACCTTTCCTCAGTGCTGTTTTCCTGTGAGGTATTTGCAGGGCAGCCACAAGGGACATGGTTCTCCTGCGTGTTTAGTGAGTGGATCCCACCAGCATCATCCCCCGGGCATGAAGGGGTGCCGGAGCAGTGGCACTCGTCTGCAGTGTGCTATTAATAACCCACAAGGCTGCCGGGATGAGGAAATGAAGGAAATGAAGTTAATACATGGAAATGGTTCCTTGTTTTCCCACTTGGTGCTCAGGGGCCTGCCTGTTGCTCCTGCCCCTCTCACACACTCAGGGGCTGGGTGGTGGCTCTGGGAGAGCCCAGCTTAAGGAGAAGCGTTGAGGAACAGGGATCCTGAGGATGGCAAACAGAGGAAAGGATGTTTAAGGCTTGTCTGAGCTGCATAGAAAGAGGGAGAGGGGTTGAGGAGGCTGTTCTGTAAGGGTGAAGGGATAAAGGGTACATTTACGTGTGGATTTGGGGGCCGTGTTTTTCCTTGCCAGCCCCCTGTGAGAGCTCTGCGGTAGCTGGAGACTGGAAAACCGGGATTTCAGGGCAGGAGCGCCGGGTCTGACCCCAAGCGCAAGGCTCTGCTCAGCAAAGAGCAGCTTCACGGGCAAATCCCAAACCCTACCACGGTGCTGCCAAAATGCTTTCCTGCCTTTGTGAGAGGCTGAGAGCAACGGCGCTGCCTCCAAGGGGTGGCTCTGGGGCGGCTGGGTACGTGCTGATTCTTGTTGTTGTTTGTTGTTTGCTCCTCTGCCAGTTGGTTTCTTGTTAAGACAGGATTCTCCTTAATGTGTTCCTGGGTGGAGCTGAGCCTGCTGCAGGGCAGAGCCGTGATGTGGGGAGCTGAGCACAGAAACGGGGTGCAAGGAGACCTGTATGGCAGATGCTCGAGCATGTGCCACATACACAAACCTCTATGGATGGAGCATCCCATCAGTGATGCTGCAAGACAGCGAGACCTTCCCCACCAAGCACGGGCCAGAGGAGTGGAGGCAGCATGGAAAATGTCCTGGAAACTTTCTGCTAAGCTCTGGAGAACCACCGGAGCTCCCATGGAAGCGGAGCCACTCCAGTGATGTGCCTTGTGTTCAGCCTTGGGATTTCACCCTTTCCTCCAGGTTTCCCAGCCTTAATTTCCTTCCCACTGTGGTTTGCCACCGCCTGGGCTCTCAGGGTGTAGGCAATGCTGTGAGGGCTCCTGTGTTACTCCAGGAACATACTCCTGGGCTCTCTTTCCCCTCCCTAAAGAATTACACTTGCAGATGAGGAGGAAGCACAGCCCAGGGCAAGAACAGGAGTCACCCATGAATAAACCTAGCACGTTGTTTGGGTGGCTTAAAGGGGGACAAAGAGCACAAACAAACTCATTACAGCAGGAATCAGGAGTTAATGAGTGTGGTTTGGTGATATGCTGAAGAGTAGAAGGTTTCTCTGCTCCAGTCTCCAGCCATCAAAACTTTAAATGGGGAAAAGGGAGCCTCAGCTCTCCTGCTCTAGGTGGACTGCTTTATCCTGGATGTGCAGATGGACCTGAAAGAAAACCAAACCCTCCAGGGTGGGGATATTCATTCCCTTTCCCACAGGGACAGAGGGGTCCCCTCCTGCTCTCTGCAGCCAAAGCTCCAGGGCTGTGCTTTATTTAAACGGTAGGATAAATGCTGCTGTATTTCCAGCCCACTGCCCTTAACTCAGCATCATGCTGGTGGTGGAGAAGTGGAAGCTGTCCCCATCCATGCCCTCGAGCTCCTCAGGGCCATGTCACCTGGACTATGGGTCACTTAAATGAATTAATTGTAGGCTATAAAACTGGGATTTGGGCTAAGCCATCCGGTGCCTGTCCCCTTTGACACCACAAACCAAGCTCACATGAGTTTAATCCCCCCCGCCATGTTATGGTGTTTGCCCCACCCCACACCAGGTCTAACCTGGAAGCCAATGGGAGCACCATAAAAACCACAGGGATGGGAAATCTCCTGGGTTTAGGAGGGTCTGTGTCTGGGTTTGCTCCCAAGTAGGGGGGGGGTGGATGTTTCTCCCCCGACAAACAGCTTTGGTGGAATTCTGATGGGGATCTATGATTCTATGATCTCTTGTTTTCATTGGTTTCAGTGCACACATCACAGATGAGGCTGATGGCAGTTTGGCTACAGAGAGAAGAAAAGACTTTAGGTTATGGATGGGGTAACACTACGGTGATTGGGCATCCCTCCACCGGGTATCTACTAGAAGAAATTGCTGTTATGACCCATTTCTTTTCAAACAGGGGCTTTTGCAACCCACTCCTGACCCAGTCCATAAGACGAGCTGTAAATCTGAACCCCTGCAGACACTCAAGATCCCCTTTACAAGGCAGCTGCTGCAGTTCTCAAGCTGCCTCTGCATTGCTATAGGGCTGAGCTCCCTATAGGCATCCCGGCAGGAAGCAGTTGGACTGTCTTAATTACAGAGGCACAGTTTCTGGCACCTGCGTCACTACAGAGACTTTATTTGGGTTTCCAAGAAGCTGTTAATTCCTTATCACTATTGTTTTGGTTTTTCTCACTTCAGGGTTATGAAGGAGTCCTGTTTAGGTGGCCTCGGGGCAGTCACATCCTTGATGGTACTTGAGGCATCTGCTAGGGTAGAGGTGAGGAGGGATGGAAAGGATGAAGGAACAGGGATGGGGAAGTCACCATTGAGCTGCCTTAACCTGCCAGTTTGTGCTAGACCTGGAAAAAGTAAATCAATAAATAAGCCAGTTCAGTGTTTTCTGGGCTTGCTTTAACCTTCACTGGTCCTTGTGGTCCCTTAAGGTTGTTAATCTGTTGTAATACTGTAATAGGCAAAGGAAAGCCCACTTGCTCCTGTCCTTTATGTCTCACCTGGGCTCCATCACCTCCTAGTTGAGACAAGAATTGCCCATCTTCACTGCAAGCCTGCCTGCATTTCACTCATTTAGTTCTCTGCAGAGCACTGGAAGTAACTGGTGTAACCAGGGGTTTCAGGTCTTTGCTGATTTTAGTATCCTCAGTGTTTCTGCAGAGTTTACGTTCCTACTCAAATGAACCCTTTGAATGATGAATGAAACCAGTTACACTTCTGCTCCTTCTACTAGTAAGAGGGTTTTTTTGGAGGGCTTTTGTGAATGGGAGCCCAGAGCTGCTAGGGTGATGGTCCTGGGGGCTGGGGAGATGGTGTGACCTGGCCTCCTCCACACCAGGCAGGGTAGGAAGATGCTGGGATGCTGAGGACACCTCTGGAAGGATGCGTGGTGAAACAACTGCTGTGTCCATACAGCTATAGGTTTCTTCTCATAGGAGCATGCAACCAAATTCCTGGGACTGTCACTGCTCAGGGCTTTATCAAAACACCACTGACAATAAACACCAACATCCAGCTTCAGAAGTCAGTAGGTGAGAAAGGGACAGAGCTACAGACCCTCCTGAAGACAGAATAGAATCACGCTGTCTTAGTGATCACTGTTGGTCAGCTGGGGATGGGTAGTCCCTGGTCTAGATTTTGTTCTAGTCCATAGGGGAAATAACCCCCCCAGCACAACAGTATCTTCAGGGAAAACAGAAGAGGCCTCATGTTCCCTATGGGTCATCTAATGGTCCATGTTTTAGAGGTTTTCCTGCAGCATGGTCATCCCTACAGAAGCAGCCAAGGAGGGCCAGAGCATTGCTCTACAGCAGGTAAGTGCAGGAGGTGTTTCTGAGCAGCCACAGATTCAGGACCCCCTCCTGTGCTCAGTGATTTGTGGCCAATAATCAGCTTTAGCTGAAGGAAATGGAAATACCATTGCTGGGAGGAGGGGAAAGAGTGGAACAGAATTACTTCATGCAGTGCTCCTTTAGCTAGCTAAGGTGGCTGTTGGCAGGTGCTGCTTTAGCAGAGGGGGAAAAAGTCCTGCCTGGTGGGGCTGTTTGTCAAGGTTAAGGGCTGATACATCAAAAAAGCTGGGGTTGGGGGGGGGGAAGGGCTGAGGGTTGCGAGGTGTTACCCTCATCTGTGAGAGATGCACATACGGGCACATCAGTGTTGCTGCCCCTGGATTTTGTGGTTATTGTGAGTTGTTTCTTTTCCTTTAAGCTCTGCAGGTTTTCTCCAGGCCCAGCTTCTGAAGGTGTAAGATATCCTCAGACTCTGACGTTTCTTCTCTGGAAAAGCGAGCTTTTAGCTGTCCCCTGCAAGCAGGAGAATGGGAGACATCGTGGCTGAACACCCCAAGTGCAAAGAGAAAATGCAGCCTGGAGAAGAGCCCTCATTTTCACAGACAGCCCCCTGTCCCATATGTCTGACCACCCAAGACAGGCAGTGCTGCATGTGCTGGGGCTTCCCATGGATGTTTCCCTACGTCTTTTATGGGACCGAGAGGAGTTGGGATATGACCCCTGCATATGGCACCAGCAGGGCTCAGCTGTCCCTTGGTAAAGTGAAAACAGCCTCAGATGCTGCTGTGCCATGATGCTGTTTGCTCTGTCAGACCTGAAAGACACATTTCCTTCTCCCAGGCCACTGAGGGTCCCCATCTCTTGTCCTCCCTTAACAAAGACTCTCAAGACCTCACTCCTCCTGTGGAAAAGGTGTTCTCCATCTCTCTGAGACCACAAGGGCAGCCCCTGGCAGGGATGGATGGGAATACCTGGAGAAGCACTGGGGCTGAGGGCTGGCAGCGCTCATTGCTGCTTCACCAGGTGCCACTGGGCTGTCAGATGAGCAATTGGAAGCACCTGGTTGAACCCAAATGATTTGATTTTGCCCAGGTGGGCTTGTGGCTGTGTAGAAGGGTATTTCTCCATGTGGGAGGGGAGAAAGACGTTGTCCTCTTCAATGAGAGAGAAACAAAAGAAGGCTGAAAGAGCTAATAGTGAACTTAGTCCATGATGGCATCTTCATTCAGGACTGAGGACCCTGGGTAGAACTGAGGTAGTTTTCTAATCTCTGTATATGGGCTGGTCAATAGTGGAGAAGCCATGGTGAAACCTGGTGCTTGGCCTGACTTGTGCCTGCGGCAAAGCGCCTGCCGTGGGCACCTGCACATCTGTGGGGCTGAGGGCCCAGAGGAGCCCCGGTCGGAGGCGGCCTCCGGGCTTCGAGGCCTCGGTCTCCGAACGCTCGAGGCCCGGGGTGTGCCGGGGCGGGATGGGGCTGGAGCAGACGCGGCCGCGCTTCCTCCGATTGTTCTCCCCGCGGAGGGGGGCGGCCGCGGGCACTCACACCGCCCGAGGGCGCGGGCAGCGGGGCAGCGCCTGCTCCTCACCGGAGCCTTCCTCTCGGGGCACCGCTACTGGACGCGGCCCCGGCACCCCGGGGCGCTGCCGGCGGGCGCGGAGCCTCCCCCGCGGCCGCGGAGCGCGGGCGGCGCCGCGCAGGCTGCGGCGGGGGAGCGGCGCGGAGCGGCTCCTCTCGCACCGGCTGCAGAGCGCTGCCGTGCGCGCTCCGCTCGCTTCGGCAGCGATCAGTGTGTTTAAACTCGGCTGTGTTACTCTCGGCACTTTGGGGCAGCGCCCGGGCGCGGCGGGCACCGGCCGGCGCCGGGCGGGCCCCGACGGGACGCGGCCGCGGGGGATGCGCGGCGGCGGCGGAGCAGCGCGGCCCGCGCCGGGCCTCGGCGGGCGCCCCCCGCGCCCCGCTGCCCGCGGGCGGCCGCCGGCCCCCGGGGCAGCCCTCGCCCGGCCCGGGGCCGCCCTCGCCGCCGCGCTCTGAGCGCTCCGGGGGTCCCGGGCCGGTCCCGGGGCCGGAGGGGAGCGCTCCCCTGGGCGGCGGCGGGAGGCAGGTCCCGGGGGCGGCCCGGCGGACGGGGCCGTGCATGGCACCGGCACCCCCTGTCCGGCTTCTTTTTTGGGTTTAATTTAATTTTTCTCGAGGAGCCTCGCACCCAGTAGTCTTTTCTTATTTTTATTTTTATTATTATTTTTTATTCTTTTCATCATTTCAACTTGAAGACACTCGCGGAGCGTTGCACTTCTTTCCCGGGACCGTGTTACCGTGCGGCGCCGAGGCCATGCAGAGAGGTAAGAGCCCGGACACCGCCGCGACCGGCTCCACTGCGGGTCCCAGCGCCGGTCCCCTTCCGGGCGGAGCGGGCGCCGGGGCTGTCGGGGAAGAGGGGTAGTAGCATCGCTGTGCTTTGTGTTCTGCCCTGATAAATACGGGTCCCCCCTGCGTAGGTACCTGCCGGGCACCCCCCGCAGCCCAAATGTGAGCGCGAAGTCGCGGAGTTCAGCGCAGTTGTGACAAACCATCTCCGTATAACGTAAAACGGGTTTATTTCATGTTTCTTTTTGTTTGAGCTACTGAAGAAGCGCTAGTTGAAGTGGAGCTGACTGCGGGCCCGATTCTGGTTTAATTTTCCACTGTATGTGTCACTTTTCAGTAGTTTATGCCTGGTTTACGCTCGGGTGAGCTGCCCAAGAACTGGGTCATTACTCAGCCAGGCTGATTCAAAGGACGGCTGAGTCCAGGAGAGTGTTTCTGTTGGCTGTAGCAAATAGGTTTTGGTGGGGAGGACTCCGTCCTGACTGGTTTTAGTAGTCCCAGGGAAGCGGATGGGGCAACCTCAGCGAGAAAGTCTTACTCATGTGTTTACAGAGCCTGGCTGGAGGGTTCCTGTTTGATGCCATGTTCAGATCGCCACCTCTGTGGTTTTGTTTTACACCTTCATGTTTGTGAGATGAGATGTTTCAAAATACAGGGATTAATAACTGATAGAACCTCCCTGCTCCTCCCTCTTGCTTTATTCTAAGATGAGGCACGATGCTTGCCAGCCCCAGCTCCATTTTTAAGTTGGGCTGAGCTGTGGTGCAGAAGTTGTTGCACGGGGCTCAGAGGTTGTGTTGGCTCCAGGTTATCAAAGCCTCTGTCCGTGATGCAGTGAGCTGGATCTAAATGTACTGTAACTGTTTAAATCAAGTATTTATGGAATGTTGCTCACTCCCTCCACTGCATCTTCACTGATTGGCTTTGGGGAAAATAAAAGTGCCAATTTTATGTCTCTTAAAGTAAGTTAACATGTCCTGGTTTGATTTCAAAGTGTTCTTCTAGAAGAGCCAGCCGGGTGGTTGTGTCAGGGCAGGAGAGGGGTATGCTGTGCTGCTGGCATCCACGGTACTGGGGAGTTTATGTACCAAGAGCCTCTTGGAGCAAAACCTTTTGTCCTCCTGTGTTACTGGTGCCCACTGTGGTTGGGTTGTGGGGTAGGACGTGTGGCTCTGTGGCCTCAGGGTGGGCTCTGTCACTCAGAGAGGCTGCAGCAAGCTCTCTGCTGTGCTCTCCTGTAACAGAAGACCCATCCCAAAGCCGAGGAGCTTGGCTGGCTGCTGTTGGGTGTCTCAAACCAGAGCTCTGGTGGTGGTCATTGCTTGTGGAGGTGGGACCTGAGTCCCTTGGCATCAGAAGCTGGTGGTCCAAGGGGAGAAGCTGTGAATGGGAGGAGGCAGCAACAGGTGCATCGCACATAGGTGTGCAGGCAAGGGCAGGGAAATGCATCATCTCTTTTGGGAGAGCCTCCTGATGACCTGAGCTGGAGGCGCTGGGGAAAGGTTTGCCTTGAGAAGATGAGTATGGAAACTGCAATTCCTGACCCTGGGAGCTAAAAGTCAAGGGTGCAGCAGGTTGATCTTCTTGCCCTTTGCTCCATTTTTTTGGTTGGTCCCATACCTATTTGAAATCTCTTCCCATCCTGGTTCCCCAGGCGCCAAAGTCTCCTGCCCTCTCCTGCCACCATTACTGTTCTTTCCTCGAGTGCTAATTCCTCTCAGCCATCCCGTTCAGTGGTTTTCTCTTCTTTTCAGCTTGCAGGCTCCTGTGAGACTTCCAGATGAAGCATGAAAATGGGTTTCTGTTTGCATTTCTCTTACTAAAACCTTTCAGAAATAGTCTTGGGAATCCCAAGGACTTGGGGCCAGGAGCTGAAAACCACCCAGCTCATTACTGCAGCCTCGTTATGCTTGGGGCAGCTATTTCTGCCTGTATTTACCTGGCTGGTCGGTTGTGTCTTGTGATCTTAAAGACTTCCCTAATTTTTGCCTCCTCCATGGCCAGGTTCCTGCCAGTAGCACGAGCCAGGGATCTGACCACGTGTCTTGCCTGGTGGCCTCTTGCCAGCTGTGTTTCAGTCCATAAGCATCACCAGCCTTGATATTTTAGGGTTTTCTGTGTTTAAGATTTGTTGTATTTGGCCTTCTTATGTCAAACATGCAATAGCTGGCTGTGGAGAAGAGGTTATTTCCATGCTCAGTGCTGACATGAGGATAAAACGTTAACTTTCCGTTAAATGACAGATTTATTGGAGTTTTCATCTAAGCAATATGACCTGAAAACCTAAGTTATCATTTGCCAGAACGGGGCATTTTTTAAACACCATAGAGGATTTCAGTAGCATGGGAGATGGGCACAGCTCAGCTTGATAATTCAGCAGGCAGGGATGCACATCTGGCAAGCACAGCTTCTTGGGGAAGAGTTACCCGGTGCCTAAATGGACCAAGGTTACTGTGCACCTATATGCTAATGAATTGTCACAGGCTGGTTTGTATTGTGGGGGACCTTAAAGCTCTTCCATTTCCAACCCCCTGCTGCGGGCAGGGACACCTTCCACTAGAGCAGGTTGCTCCAAGCCCCATCCAACCTGGCCTTGAACACTGCCAGGGATGGGGCAGCCACAGCTTCTGGTGCTCAGCTGCAACCTTGCCTGGTGGGAGCTACTGTGTGGCGCTGTGATGCCTCTCATCCCCTCTTCATAGCTGGGGAGAGCAAGGCAGAGCCAAGTTAGGTGAGCTGGTAGAAGAAGTAGGGTGAAAACCTCTTTCTTTCTTTACTTGTTTCCTGTTCGACATGCGAGCTGCTGGGTTGGCAGTTTTCCTTGAAAAATGTCCTTTTTGTTGTGTATTAATGTATCTCTGGAACAGAGACATGACTTTTTGGGTCTCTAAACAGCCTGTAGTGACATGCTTTGCAACACTTGGTGCTTCATTTGTGCTAATCCAGCAGTAAAGGTCTGAATTTGGCCAGTTGTGTTAGTTCCAAGAGGACATAAGGGAAGTTTCTGGTAGCGTCTCACAGAAGCCCCCCTGTGAGCTGCCTGCTACCGAAACCTTGGCACACAAACCCAATACAGTACCTTTAGGGAGGTGAATAACTTTAGGACCAAAAAAACTTGTAGAAGTGGTTTCTGCCCCTCTTTGGAAAAGATTATGTATGACACCAGTGTTTGATGACCAGTGTCACAAGCGGAGCTAGAGAGATGGTAAGGACGAGATGTCAGAAAGATGCTCTGTGAGGGTGATCCTTCACCCTGTGTTGGATGTTGAACGCTGCATCTCTTGCTGCCAAGGAAGGTCAGAGGTCTCCGCATTGGGAGGGGGTGGCAGCAGAGCCCCAGCACATGATGTTTGCAGCTTCCACCCTGGAGCTTTTGCATTGTGCTATCAGGTGAAAGGCAAAAAGCTCTTGAGCTTGGAGCAGGGCACTGGTGGTATCCGTGTTGAGCACTGGTTTAGTCCTTTCCTGTTCCCATGTTCTCGAGCCTAGCAGAGCTGTGGAATATCCAGTTCCTGTTTTGCCGTAGGAGTTCCAATTTGCTTTTCTTTGTGTTTGGGATTGCAATCCATTTTGATTCCTCATTCACAGCAGAAGGTCTTAACAGGTCAACACTGGAGCATTTTGAATGTAGCTGCTTCTTCTCTGTGCCTGATGCAGTGGTTCTTTTCTTACTGGGACCTGTGCCATCTGAGGACTAGTTGCCTTACCATGAGATGCACTGGGTCAGCCCCACTCTGAGCTTCCTGCATCTTGGTGTTGATCAGTGCACCCTGGCCAAGCTGAGATTGAAGCCTTCAAATCATAACCCACTCTGATGTGATGTTTTCACAAGGGCTGCAGGGTAGTGAAATATCCGTGAGAGAAAAGCCGTGTCCAGATGTTGGGAAAGGCTCGGTGCAGTAATGAATTATCCACAGCCATTCCCAGGCTGGGCGCCTTCTGTTTCAAGCTGCTGGTGTGGTTTTGCCTGCTTCCCGGCCTGGACTTGGTTCTGGTGCTTTGCTTGTTGCAGAAGCTGCATCCCGGGAGCTTGGAGGAGCTGCCCTGGTGCGCTGCAGTGCTTTCCCATGGTGTGTTCTCCCAGGAGCTGGCGCACGCCGCTGCACAGGAAATTCTGGTTGCACCATTATTACAGAACCTATTGTTTGGGGCAAGAGCAGGATTCGGTCTTGCTCACATCCTACAACATCTCGCTGCGTTAAAAGGATGTTGCAGAGTATCCAGGGCTGCTGGCGGGGCAGTGGAGCTCGGAGCTGCTTTTGTGCTGAGTTCACACTTAGCCCAGATCCCTGTGTTTGTGCTAGTGCTGCTCGGGGTTTTATGGGAATCTGCAGGGTTAAGGAAGTGTTGGAAAGAAACCGGAGTCAGGGCAAGGTCCCTCATCACAATTGGCAGCTTCTTGCTGCTTGGCTTGCTCATGCTTGTGGGTGATGTGTAGCAGATGCATTGAGTGATGCAGAATTGGTGTACCCGGGTGTGTGGGGATGCAGGAACTCATCAAAGCCCTACCTCTGAGACACTAAAACCCGTGGCCTGGATGGCACAGGTGTAAATAGGCAGGTACAGCACGTGGCAGGCTCTGTTTTCATCTGCTGCAGCCTCATGGCGTGACTGAGGATGCCTGTTAACCCATCCGTGCCTCAGTTTCTTATCTGAGCACTGGAGTGAACGCTGCACTGCCTGTGTTTGCTTTCACTTTGTTTTTTCCTTACCTAATCTTTGTGGCTTAGATGGTTGGCAGCGATAGCCGTGTTTCCCAGGCTGTGCTCTCCCTGTTGCAAACCACGGCTCCTCACCCGTGTGAACCGCAGCTCCTCTCACACAGGGCTACGTGTCATGTTTGGCTATGACTTGCCTGCTGGCAGAGTAAGAGGATTTGAAAGCTTTGCTGTTTGAACCAGGGGTGGTTGCTCACCCCTGGGTTTGCTTGCCCAGGTCCCAGCTCCCTCTCACTGGGTTTCCCTTGGCTTTTGGCTGCTATCCCAAAAGAGGGAAAACACCAGACTGGGGCAGGTGTAAAGAGCAAAGCCGCACACATGACATTCCTCCACCGCTGCATGATGGGGCAGAACTATGCATGGAAGTTCTTAAGGCTTTTGCAAACTCTGTGTCCCAGGAGCTGAGCTTTTGCTGCCCCAGTAAAGCCCTGGTGAAGCTGTGCAGGCAGCCAACCCTCCGTGCACAGGCTGCACAGGGCTGCCAACAACCAGCCCTGTGCTGAAGGGGATTTGGTGCTGGAGAGTTCTCATCCAGATACTGCACTTTGGTACGTGGAGGTGAGGAGGTGAGTCCCCTTGGATTTAGCCTTGGCTGGGGAGGCAGCAGGAGATGCCCACAGGCTCTGTCACTGCTGCAGCAAACTGATGGTATCTTCACTTCAATGGACACCAGCTTCAGGTCGAGGGCTCTGCTGGGCTTCTGGAAACCGGGTGGCTGATGCCACTGTGTGCTGGCATGAGAAAGTGATCTAGAAGGCTTCTCTGATGCTATGGGGATGCACGTGCCTGGCAGAGGGACGGAGAGCCTGGCAGCAGCCATCCTGTGTCCCTCATCTGAACAAGCCACACTGGGAGCGGTTGTAGCTCATTTGCTCCTGCTGCTCCTCGTGTGCCAGGGTGGCAGCTGATGCTGTCCCACTGAAACTGGGTCGACATTGTCTGTCAGAGGCCTCTGTACACTTAGGGACTTGTTTGAGGGAACTATTAATCAGTTTAAAACGGCCTCATTCCACTCGCGCATATGAGAAATGCCTATTGTGTGTCAAAACAATGGCACCGATGTGAGCGGCTGCCCTCCGCGCTGGGGCTGTTCAGCTGAAGTACATGAAGTCTTATATCTAGCTGGAGCCCTGTGGTCATGGAGCCTCTGGACTTGCAGCTTCGACCAGGCAGTTGTGTTGGGATTCTCCACAGCATCCCAGCATTGCTTGGCCTTCTTCACCCACACGTGTGGAGGATGCTCCTGGCTGGGTGACTGGAGGGTGGCACCAGCGTCATGCCTGAGCTTGGGCAGCACAGCAGAGAGCAAGCAGGAGGAGGAGAGCAGCAACTGCGTTTCTGAGCAGTGCAAGGAGTTGGGTTTGCATTGGAAGGGCATTTCTTGGGAGCAAAGGCACCAGCCCCAGAGTCCGTTGTCATCTTCCCATCCTTCCTGCCTGTTGTAGGGAGTTTGACAACATTCCTGCGTGCAAAGCACATCCTAAGCTTCTCTGATTTCCACACTGTAGACCAGAGCTGGGAGGGACACTGGCAGCAGTGAGAGCAGGCGAGCAGCACACCCTATGTCCCTCGGTGGCTATCTTTGATCGCACTTGGAGCATCTACTTATAGATAACGGGGAAAGCCAGGAGAAGTAGCAGCAGGGCTTGCGGTGGTGGCCTCTGAACATTGTCACACTGTGCTGTGCATGGCTCCGTGGTGCAGGCAGTACTTTATGTGGGCAATACTGGCAGGGTGGGCACATGGAGCCCACCACATCCCAGGGATGCTGTTTGCAGCCACGGGGACGATGGCTGTGTGTGTTTCCCAGTGAGGTTTTACACGGCAGCAGCTGGCGAGTTTACGTTATGTGGTGTAAGTCCTGCCAAAACAATTTCTTCCTGTTATTGCTCCTCCAGCCTTAGCAGAGCGATAAGAGCCTGTTGCAGGGAGCTGGTTTCTCCCAGGGGCTCCCCTGCTCCAAGCCAGGAGCTGTGAGCACAGTTCTCAGGGTGACTTTTCCTCGCTCCTTTAGCTAAATTTCAGAGTTGCATTTAGTTAAATGATAGAAGGAACATGTGAGTGTAGTTTGTATAGGGTCTGTCTGCATTTAAAGTGGTATTTCCCAAGAATTCTCTAGTTGCCCAAGGCGGTAGTTAGAGATGGCAAAGACCTTGGCCTTGAAGAAAAGGCTTGTGGAAGTGGAAGCTGGGTTTGTTTGGACCTGGATGGAGGTGGGAGAGCACCACAAGTCTCACCACTTCTCCAGCTTGGACATTGTGGCTTCTGCTGGCGTTTCATGTTGCTGCATCATTCTGTTTCCCCTTGCTACACAAGTGCTGCTGAATGTGGGTTTCTGCTCCTGCAAAGGCAGTTTTATAAGGCCAAACCTTAAATATTGCAATGGGACTGAAGATAGATCTCAAACCCTTTTCTGCTTGGGTTTTAATTCCTTTTGGGTGAACAAACTGAACCTAAAGCAGAGCCACAAGGAGCTTTGCAGGGTTCCAGCACAGGCCTGTAGAAGGTGGTACCAGATCAGCCACAATTGCTTATGATAAAGGAATCATTTTCAGGTTTCCTGATTACAAACCCAGCTCCAGAGCTGGGAGGGCTCTTGTCACCACCCAACAATTGGAATTGAATAGGCTGCACTGCTGTTCCTAAGAGTGGGCTGCTGAGAGGAAGGAAAAACAGGAACAAAGTCACTCAGTCGTTAGGTGAGGTGCTGCCCTTCTGAATAAGGGTGGCAGGGCAGTCCCCAGGGTGAGGGGGCAGGTCACCACCTCACGTGTGGAAAGCAAGGTTTGGGGTGGATATGTGCCTGAAATGGTGTCTCCTTCAAGCAGAAGGGAGTTGAACTCCTCAGCCGGGCTGCCCTGTGGGTCCTCCTGCCCAGGTCTAATGCTGTGAGCTGCCTGAAGTAAGTTGGTGCTTGCACACAGGATTCCTGCAGATGGGATCTGCTGGAGCAGTAGCCAAATCTTTGCTTCTTACTCTTCAGTGATTGATGCTTTGTCACTCTGTTGTAACCCCCAAGGGCAGGCATTGCCTTCCTGGTCTCTCTCTGGTCTGTAATTGGGCCCTGCAACTTCTTGGCACACAAAGTTAAAGCCAAGCATTTTAATAAACTTTTATGAAGATAATGAGTGGTGTTAGTTCGGAGTATTTGTATAAAAGGGCAGAAAATAGGTGCATTTCAGGGCATAAGCCAGCCCATGTTTGACAGAGCTAGAAGCAATTTTCCCCAAGGCACAGATTATTCCGTAATTACTCATTAATGAAGTTCTTCCCTCCTCTGGAGCATTTGCCCTTGTCCAGGGCATAGGGGGAAGCAGTGGAAGGCCCTGTGTTATCCAGGCTGGTGTGTTTGTACTCCTTAACACCCCTCTGATTATAATCAGTGGGTTTTGCACTCATAAAGAGTTAGGGCATTGCCATGTAAACTGTCTATAATAAATAGAGGGAGTCTGTTTGTATGGTTTCAGGCTTGGACTTTAAGTGATAATTACTGTCTAATCTTTCCAGGCACCTTGCTTTGATTCCTGGATGGTTTCACCTTTATTTACAGCTACAGCATAAACACCTTTAATAAAACAGAGTTAAAAACACAGTGAAGTTTTCTTGCAGCATGATGTGGGACAACTCCATGGGTCGGTGCAGTGCTATAGCCAGGGACACTGACCTGATCACTGTGTGCTCCTGTGGGCACTCTTCAGAGCAGCAAAAGCATTGCCTGTCTTCCTTCAAACACACTCACAAAAGGAGGTGCAGCTTTTGCTGGGAGCAGGATCGAGCCATTGATTTAGGTATAAAGTTGTCTTTGGAGACCAGGTCTCTGAATGGTGGTGCTGGAGAACCTTTTGCTGCATTTTCATGGTTCTTTATATATCCTCTGCTGCATGAGGATAAATACCTTGCAAGAATGAATACGAGCTATAAGATCTCTAATTCAAGTTTAGTTTAGGCACCTAAATACATGTTTGAGTGTTTAAGTGGGAAACCTGAAGGTGCAACTCTCCCCCCTGACAGCTGGGACATGATTGGTAGGAGCTGTGGTTGGGGGTGTCTGTAAGACAAACAGGCTGTGAGCATTTCCTGAGCGTGCAGCAGGGTTTCTAGAGGAGTAGCAATACGGGGCAAGGTGTATGTAAGGAATACATCGAATTACCCTTTGGAGCCCTGTGTTAACATGCTGTTTCTTTCTGCTGGTGGTAACAAGCTGGGGTTCAGCCTCATGTGGCTTAAATTGTGCTTTCTAGTCATGAGGGTATGGGGAGATCATGTTTTGAGCTGGGTAAGCAGCAGACGGATTTGGCCTGGAGGCTATGGAGCTGCATTGCTCTCATGCTGGGTCATAACTTCATATCCAGCTCCCAGATTAGGTGCTTGATTCATTTTTCTCTTCCTTTGTCCCTTCTCTGCTACTGCATGTGACCAGGCAGGGAGTCAGAGGAATTGCAGCTTGGGAGGAAGGTTCAGCACAGTCTTCTTTTGGGGCTGAAACCAAACTGAACATGGGCATATGCCTTTGCTATGAGGATCAAAAAGATGGGATTTAATTGTGTTCACAGGTATTTCTCTTGCTGCCTCAATCCTGATGTCCCTGGGCCTGTTTCTATCACCCTCTGGGGCTGTGGGGCAGAGCGATTGCTGCCTGACTTATCCATACCCTCAGCTGATGCTGTCAGGCGCAAAGCATCTGCCTGCCCGTGTGCCAGGGAAGCTCTTTGCAACCCTTCCCCATTGCCATGTCCTTCAGGGAGATTATTTTTGGCACACTGACTGAGTTGGGTTTCTTGATTTTCTTGCTGTGAGTAGTTGTGAAATAGTGGCTGTTCTCCTGATGCCAAGGATGCGTTCCTGCCATCCGTGGGGGCTTTCGCTCTTGTTTGCATGCTCCTATAGGGAGGAGGGACCATGTATTTAAAGACCAACAAGAAAAAGCCCACCAGCAATTAAAGTTAATGAAAGATTCCTCTGGTTTCTTTAGTAGCTGATTTTTGTTCAGGTTTTCTGCTGGACAAGCCCATATTCTTAAACACTTCTTGTTAATCACTTCTTTTGTCTCCTCTGAAGGAAGAGGTCACTTTTTCCATGCTGCTGACGTGAAGGGTGAATCATAGGGGATGTGGGAAAGTGCTGTCACTGAGACCAATAACCTGTCGCAACAACAGCAGTCTTCATCCTGATGGCCTCGAGTGTTTTGCAACCCAGGTGCCAAGTGGTTGGGTATGACCACAGTTCAGAGGGCTCTTTTGGTGCTTCTTGAGTAGGATGGACAGGAAGGATCGGCTCCTTAAAGGCTTCTGTTTCAAGGGGCTGATACAGTGTATGTATGGAGAGCCTGTTCATTTTACTACAGGAAGGAAGTGTGTCAGCACGTAGCAAAGATCCAGTGTATGGCTTGCAAGCCAAGGTGATCTTGCCTCAGTGCTGAGTGTTAGCTCCAGCCAAATGAAAGACCCAACTGGAATAACATCCAGGAGATACTGCAAACCCTGGCAGTGCTGTGAGCTGAGCAGGGCTGCCCCTGCCCTGCCTGTGCGGGCAGGTCGAGCGCTGGTGTGGGAGTTCCTGCAGCTCTCACACCAGCTGAACAGGGTTTGAACCTCATCACTGAGGAAACACAAGGTGCTGTTGCCTTGACTCACTGTGGGCTGGTCCTGTGCCTCCTGCGGGGTGCACGTCCTTGGAGAAATGTGTAATGGCAGTGTTCAAGGCCAGGTTGGACAGGGCTTGGAGCAACCTGCTCTAGTGGAAGGTGTCCCTGCCTGCAGCAGGGGACTGGAACTGGGTGAGCTTTAAGGTCCCTTCAACCCGAACCAGTCTGGGATTCTATGTAATCAGCACATTGGTTTTTTGCATGATAGCAATGTTTGTGTATCCCATCCATACTGTGCAATTTCCTGTGAAGACTAGATGTTGTCTGGATGTGTTCCCAAACTGTTTGAGCTTTTAAAGTAGGGGTAAAGATGTAGGTGAGCTGGGCTCATCCTTGGAGATGGAGAGATGTGCCTTCAGAGGGAATGCAATGGACACTTTTAAGGTGACTGGTTCTGTCTTTTCCTGCTTATAGTTTTTGTTTAGTTCCTTGCCACCGGTAGCAATAAATTCACTTGCTGTTGAAAAGGAGTTATTGGAGACACTCAACAGAATATAGAAAAGGGTGAAATAAAAAGATGCCCAATACATGGAACACCATCTCCAGCTCTGTGTAGAAAAGATTCATGCTTTGTTCTATAAGTGTTGATAAGGGGAACCTTTAGCTGCTCCTGCTCAGTTAGGTATTTTAACCCTAAAAATGGATAAGTTTATTCTTGAGGAGGGCAAGGTGGGAAGGCAGAGGAGACATCACGTGTGTGCATAGCCCTATCCTGATGAGTGGGGTGTGTGGCAGGGGCACAGCCAAAAGATGAAAGAACTCATCAGTAATGATGCTGATTGAATCTGATGTGGCTTCCCCGTGTTCCAAGCTGGCTCCTGCTCCGTTGCCCAGCGGAGTGTGGGTGGCTCGAGCGGGTCCCCGGGGCGTGAGGAATGTGAGCTGACAGCCCCTTTTGAAGGGTAAAGCCACATCAGGCAGAGTGCGCAGCGGTCCAGACAGGGGATGCGCTCAATGATGTTCGTTTGGTTTAGTATCCAGTTTGGGTCAGCAGGGCAGGCTCGCACTGACAAAGTAAAGTTTTGAACTCTTAGGTTATAAGATGTGCATGTGAGGACCAGCCCTGGCTGAGCTGAACTGTGGGAGTGCAGGATAACACCTACAGCAACGGCAGCATTGCCACCAAAACTGGGCTCCAGACATCACCCACTATGGTTCCTGCGGAGCAAGCGCTTCATGTACTGGCCAGGGCAGACCGTGTGGTCTCAGCTACTGTGTGAGGGCTCTGGGTGCAAATAAGAGTGATTTTTTTGTTGTTGTTGTTGTTGTTGTTGTTGCTAGTGAGGGGGGGAAGGTGGGAGAAAGGTGTCTGCATGGCCAGGAGGCACCTCTAAAATCTCTGTGCCTTTCTGGGGTGAAAGCCTCAGCTGGAGAGCAGGCACCCAGCAGTCACGGTGCTTTTCTAGAAAGATTAGTTTTTCACATACCTAAAGGCAATGCCTTCCCAAGCTGGATATCCTGGAACACAGCAGTAGGTGTCATTGGCCTGTTTGAAACTTCAAACCTCCATATACCCAGAAATTGGCTTGGAATTTACTCAAAACCATTGCAGTTGTTTGCTCTTGAAGACAAACACTTTACACCTGATACTCTGGGTTCCAATCTGAGACTTGCATCCCATTTCAGAGCACAGTAAGGCTATACCTCACCTTTGCTTGGTGAGTTAGGTTTTCTGTGACGTGGTGCTTGGGGAATGGAGAGCAACCAACTGTCAGTCCTGTGCCGTTGTGTTTGTGTTGAAAGGAGGTGTTGGTTAGTGTGGTTTGCTGTGCTATGAAACAAGGCTGTGAAGCAGGTTTGCTCTCAGCAGCCTGCTCATGAGAGCTGGGAGCAGCACTAAAGCCTGCGTCATTGCCTTTCCATTTCCCTCCTTTGACATGATGTTTGATGGAGAAACCTGAAAGAGGTGATGGTTCCTGTACAAACTGTTGTAAGGAAAAAGGGCAGGGAGGAAAAAAGTACAGGGGAAATCCCACCTATATAGCTGCCTAAAAAGAATAGGTCACTTGGGATCTGTCTGGAGATAGTAGGGTTTAGAGGGAGCAGTTAAGTACGTGTGAGATGCCCTTTGTCATCGCCAGGGCAATGTAAGGGAGTTGCTGAGTAATATGCTGAAGTAATTCTTGGAAATGCTTGAGCAAAACCAGTTGCTGCATGTGCTCCCAGGCTTTGCATGGGAATTTGGGGCTGTCGTTGGCATGCAGCTCTTTGTTTCTGATCCAGAGCTGGATGCACTGAACATACATTAACACAGAATCACAGGCTGCAAGGTCCGTAACTATGGCAATAGAGCTACAAATGTGACCTTCTGCACCTACTTTCAGTGCAGTTTTGGTGAGCTGCCCTGTAAGATGGCACTTATTTTTTCTAGTAGTAATTCCATGTCAAAGAGGAAATATAAATAAACTCCCCAGACAAAAGAAGCAAGGAAAAAATAATTCTTTCAAACATTTGAGCAGGAACAACAGGGTAGGATATGCACTCTCTGGGGATTGGTAATGGCTGAAACCGATAGGAGCATGGTGCCTGCCTTACTCCGCTTTGTAACTAGCACAAACCTTTGCTCAACTGAAGATTATTTATAGCAAATGTTATGGCAGAAGCATGTGTGACCTGTAGGCTCCCTGCTAGGGGAAGAGCTTTCCTGTACTGTCTCTGGGAATACAATAGACAATTATTTAGACACTGTCTTTGTCTCAAGATATAAACAATTAAATGCTGGCTACTGCTTTCTGTTCTCCAGTTCAGGCTATGGGCAGGCATGCTTTGTTACTGAAGGATTTTGGGGGAAGGAAGGGTTTTTTAAGGGGTTCGTGGCGGAAAAATGTCCCAGCTATAAAGCTCCTGAGGCATCTCTCCTAAATTGACTATTTGGGAATGCAAAGTAATGTTACAAGCATCATGAAGTCATTGCCTCCCAGCATCCTCATGAAGGACAGCAGCCAGCAGCTTGGTGGTGTTCAGCTGACAGTAATGGGGTGTGTATGGGTGTAGACCCCTGACTCTGCCTGTACTGTTGCAGTTTAGCTCATCGCTGTGGTATTGGAGTACCTACGTCTGCTACTGGATAGTAATTAAATGTTCTTACATATAATTACTTTCAACTGACTACTGAACAGCTTAAAAAACTACATGTAACAGCAGATATTTCTCTATCGTAGTGGTGACGGTGCCAAATACCTGAGAAGACTGGGGAAACAGCTATTGTACATCAAAACATAACCTGGGTCTGAAAGATGGCTATGTTTTCAAGCTCCCTCTTTTTCTTGGGGGTCCTTGTGCATCCTGGATGTCAATAGCAAAGTCTCCTTTGGGATCTGTTTGATACTCACCTTAGTTTTATTTTCTGCATAGTGAAAGAGTTTAGACTTGGAAAAAAGTGCTTATGAAAATGTGCAGGAGTGTGCAGGGGGTAATGCTACCACAGCCACAATGCTGGTTAAATGGGTAAAGGGTGGCTTCTCATTTGCAATTCATGGGTCAGCTGTGGGAGTCTGAAGAAATATTTAGCTAGAGGTACAATGCCAAAGCCTTCTGTGTGCAGAAGCCTTGCTCAGAAATTCAGCTTCAGGAGGAGCTAATCTATTACATCTTCATCTTTTGATTCCGGTTAACAGGGGCTTTTAAACCTCTGTTTTCTTCTTGACTTTCACCTGCTTAACTTTTCATGAGGAGCTACATGATGGTGCTCTCCCCATTTCAGCACAGGCACTGCATATATAAAGCTGTTGCTGGCTTGGGAGAAGGTATTAGGGCTCAGCATGATGCAGAGCCAGGTGCTGGTACCCTGGTAACCTGCCTGGCACCTCTCTGCGCTGTCCCACCATTTCATCAGGCCCACAAAGTCCCAGGCGAGGAGCTGGTTCCTCCCCTGGCAGCACCAACACAAGTCCAGTTTATCTGAGAGATGCAGCCAAGCAACTCTGTCTTCCTTGGCCACAGGCAAAAAGATTCTCCTGCTCTAATTTCATTGTGTTTAGCCATTGCACAAACTCCAAAGCTCCCTGTAATGGGAAGGAAGTAATGCTTAAATTATACATGAGTGAACTGATTTACTCAAACCCAAGTTTTGAGTTCCATCCTTTTGAATACAGGGATGGAGCTATCTGTCTGTGCATCCATCCGTCTGCCTGGTGAATATTGAATTAACAGAAACACAAAGCCGTATCCAGTACTGTAAAAGCTTTGGCTTATACCAGTGCAAACTGTGTGGGGCAGATGCATGCTGCCACAGGGGAAGCAGTGTGTTTGCCTGGTGTTAACTGGTCTGGTTGTCCTCAGTGATGGAGTGCAACCATTGCTGCAGATTCCCTTCTTCCGCTGAAAACTCAAGTGTTTCAGCAAGGTCTGTCTGCTCCACACTGAAAAGGGATTCAAACTGCTCTTTTCTGCCTCCTGCTCCTAATGAGGGGGTTTAGCTTCCTGTGTAACCTGTTTTGCAGAGCATTTAAAACTCTGGTTAAATTCTATGGTCACTTCCTACGGGCACTGGCTCAGAGCTCCTCAGGGAGCCCCGCACCGGAAAACCGTAACTGCTCTTGCTAATGGCCTGGAGATCCCTTTTGCAGATGTTTCACCCGAGTCTCTTCTCCATTCTCCTTCCACTTCTATTTAAAAGAAACTAATCTGCAATCATCAGCACTGCCATGCCTTGCTGAAGCTCAGCAGCACACTGTCCTCTTGTCCTCTAAGCAGAGGATGCTGCAGTTTTGTAGGGGCTGCAGCAATTCGTGGTGAGGGTGACTGTGGGCTGAGGGTCTGCTGGGTGGGCAGGGGCTCCAGCCCTGCCTACATCACCTCGTAGTGTGCTGTGAAGGCATGGATGTGACTTTGGTCCTTCGGAGCGGCACTGAGCGAGGCTGAAACATGTGAGGAGACATAGAAAGGGGGACAACTCATGATTCTCTCCCTATTTATTTGACCTAAATACACTGAAGTAACCATACCCTCATGAAAGAGATAATTTCCTGACGCTGGAGAGCTTAACATCTGTTTCCTCCCATTTTTTTCGGTGGTAGAACATGGTAACGGAAGAACTGGCGGGGTTTTCTTTCCTCTTTTTCTTTTGTATAGCAAGAGGCACTGCGTGCTTGGGCTAAATACGCTCCCCGAGAGCAGACAGGTTTCTCTCAAGGGTTATAAGATCATTTGTTCTCTATTTTCTCTCCTTCCTGCCTCCCCCCACCCCTCCTGGAGAGGAGCGGATACACTGAAGCCCAGGCAGGACTTCCTTAGCTCAGCCATGCCTTCTGGCAGGCCACGAAGCGTGCCCTCTCCCTGTCACCCCCCTTCCCCGACAAACAATGGCCAAAGGCTCCTTCTTGTTTGTTATTTTGGATCCTGCAGAGGAAGAGCCGAATGGAAGATCGTGTCCCTGGGGGCCCTCGGTGCATTCCAGCCCTCGCTGCTGCTTTGCAAGGCTGCTGGTGCCTTTGCTGCGCATTCCCCAGGCCTTTAGTAGGATTCAGCAGCGCCCTGTGATGCTAGGGGTGGCCAAGGGGTTCCGAAGCACATTTAGTGCTGCTGAAAGGTGAGAGAAGGGGGATAGAGACCTTGGAGGGGTGTCTGGAGTCATTGTTCTGCAGCAGGAGCCGATCCTGTCCTTAGGACATCCAGTGCAGCACAGGGCGCTGTTCCAAGAGCTTTTTTACCAGCTATTTCTGATGTGGCTTGAACTCCCTCCTGTGCTGCTGGTATCTCCTTTGGTGTAGTGAGCCTCAGATTCGCTGTACCCCTGGCTCCAGGTTGACCTCAAGTCTCTCCAGGTGCTTTCTGCCAGAGGCTTTGTGGTAGAGAGCACATTTCTCATGTGATCCTGTCTGTACTGCCCCAAGGGCAACTTCATTGCCAATTTCCTCTTTGATCCCTTCAAAGGCTTGTTGCTCCTCAGGGCCCCAGTCAAAATAGCTCTTTTGGATCACTTGATAGAGGGGATTTAGGAGTCGACTGTAACCTGGAATATGCATTCCCCAGAATTCCACAATGCCTGGGCATTGCAGTATCATGGAATGGTTTGTGTTGGAAGGGACCTTAAAGCTCATGCAGTCCCAACCACCTGCCATGGGCAGGGGCACATTCCACTAGAGCAGGCTGCTCCAAGCCCCTGTGTCCAACCTGGCCTTGAGCACTGCCAGGGATGGGGCAGCCACAGCTTCTCTGGGCACCCTGTGCCAGCGCCTCAGCACCCTCACAGGGAAGAGCTTCTGCCTAAGAGCTCATCTCCATCTCCCCTCTGTCAGGTTAAAGCCATTCCCCTTGGCCTGTCCCTACAGGCCCTCGTCCAAAGCCCCTCTCCAGGTTTCCTGGAGCCCCTTTAGGCACTGGAGCTGCTCTCAGGTCTCCCCTTCAGGAGCCTTCTCTTCTCCAGGCTGAACCATCCCAGCTCTCCCAGCCTGGCTCCAGAGCAGAGCTGATTCAGCCCTGCAGCATCCTCGTGGCCTCCTCTGGACTTGCTCGAACAGCTCCATGTCCCTCTTGTCTCTTGTCCCAGAGCTGGACATAGCCTGGGTCAGACCAGGGTCAGACCTTTCCTAACTGATGCTTCTTTGCTAGCTGGTGTCGCTACCCTGTTGCCTTTGGTAGGCTTGTGGATACCGTTATTTTGCTGTGTCTGTGGATAACTCCTGTAAATTTACTAAGGGCCAGCTTGGAAGAACAAGGCTGCCCAAGAAAAGCATCAGTCCCTGAGTGGTGGCTTGTGACAGCCCAGATTGCTTGGGCCTGATTCAGTGTACTTTAAGTCTGTGAGAACTGTGAACTTCAGTGGGTGTTACCTGGGCCTGTGCTGTTATTTTTGCTCTTGTACATGTCTGCTAAATCACACTTAAAAGGAGCAAAATTATGTTGCTCCCACCTGTATCATGCAAGAAAAGCCTTGTTGCTAAGGAAATGTTATGCAATTATGAATGAGATAGAGAGTACCTCATTCTTCCTTAAAGGTTTGGATAGCGCAAAAGAATGGAAAGAATTTAGAGACAAATCATGGCCATGGACACAATATTTGTGTAAAACACCCAGTACCATTTGCTTGGGAATTTGTGCAATCCTGATTTACTTATCCTTCTCAGTGACCTGGAAAAGGGAGGTGACTTTTCAGAATGAAGGGCTGCTGCTTGTGTGAGAAGAACAACAAGGCTCTGTGCAGAGGGCAGGGGAGGCACCTGTGCAGCTCCTGTTAGTTGGAGCTGTGACTGATAGCTGTGGTTTTAGGATACCATTTCCCAGGTGAGATGATGTGTGTTTGGTAAACCAAAGGCACCAGCCACAGCCACCTGAGGTGGCTGAGCCACCCTCTTTGGGCTCGAGGTGGTTCAGAGGATAGTGGAAGAGGTGTAAGGTAATTGCACTACCTCATGTTGTCAGTGGTTAATGTCGTCCGTGTCCCCCCCCCCCAGACGGGAGTCACGGCTTCCCTGTGAGGTGGTAACTTGCTACAGTTTGACGTCAGCAAAGCACCTGCAGCTTGAAGAGGGGAAAAATAAAAGCAGCTGGCTGAATAGTGGTTTTCTGTCTAATAGGCGTGCTCCAAAATATGCTCCAAGCGTTTCTTCAAAACCTCCTCCTCCTGTGACCCAGAAAGACATTTTCAAAGCTGTTCTTCTCCATACTCGGGTTTTATTTTGTCATTATGTGCCTTACTGCCCCTGAGCCTGTGTTGTTTGGTTGATAAGGTGATCCTGCCCCTCTACTCTGCTCTCGTAAGACTTCACTTGGAGCATTGTGTGCAGTTCTGGTGTCCTCAGCATGAAAAGGACATGGAACTGTTGGAACAAGTCCAGAGGAGGCCACGAGGATGATCAGGGGCTGGAGCACCTCCTGTATGAGGACAGGCTGAGAGAATTGGGGCTGTTCAGCCTGGAGAAGGGTGCTTGGAGACCTGAGGTCTGCATGAGACCTCAGAGCAGCCTTCCAGTACCTGAAGGGGCCTATAGGGATGCTGGGGAGGGACTCTTCATTAGGGACTGTAGTGACAGGACAAGGGGTAATGGGTTAAAACTTAAACAGGGGAAGTTTAGATTGGATATAAGGAAGAAGTTCTTTACTGTGAGGGTGGTGAGGCACTGGAATGGGTTGCCCAGGGAGGTTTGTGAATACTCCACCCCTGGCAGTGTTCAAGGCCAGGTTGGACAGAGCCTTGGGTGCCATGTTTTAGTGTGAGGTGTCCCTGCCCATGGCAGGGGGTTGGAACTGGATCATCTTAAGGTCCTTTCCAACCCTAACTGTTCTGTGATTTTATGATAAGGTTGTCTTTTCTGTTTGGCTTATTCAAGGTTTCCCACAAGCATGCTGCTGCTGTGTGTTTGCTCAGTGGCAGACACTGCTTTTGGTGGCTGTATCAGTTGATGGATACAGTACAGTGCCAGTCCTTGGGCTGGATGTGGTTTAGGGGACTGTGCTGGGACTGCAGGCACTAACAAAGCTGCACTGCTGTGAGTTGGCGCCTGCCAAGGGCAGTGACTGGTTTCAGTGTGTGCAGTCCCGCAGGCTTAATTGCTGTGGATTAGACAACAACAAGATGCTTTTCTCACATAAATATTGTTAGCAGCTGGTCAAAAAGCCCGTGTCCTGTTATTCCATTTATCCATCAGGGAGAGCTTTGTCAAAGCAAAGGTGATGGTTTCAAAGATCAGGAGAGCTTCAGGTGAAGCTGTGGCAGAACGGAAGGCCACCAAGCACTGTTCTCCTGTCTGCTTTGGGTGCTGAGGTTTGGCTTTGTGATGGTGGCTCAGTTTACATCTGATTTAAAGCTGCTTTTAAAAGAAATAAAGATACATATATTTATTTGAAAGCCGCCCTTGCAACCTGTGTTTCTGGGTTGTGTTTCTTCTGTGGGGAAGGCCACAGAGAATGTGTCTGCTGTTGTGGGCTCTATTTGCTTGACACATGAGGAACAGCCTCTGTTGCTAGCATCCATCCAAAGACTACTCAGGCAAGCCCGTTCCCTTTGAATCATCTTTCCTCATGCAGGATCCACCCAGCCAAAACCAATAAACCATAAAGCTGGAAAAAGCAAACAAAAAGAGAGGGACCTTTTGTGATTTTTAGTCTTTTGCTGCCAGTGGGCTGCACAACTTGAAACTCCTCAGATGGGGCTTTTTCTTCACTTCAGATCCATTCAAATGCGTTACTCTTTCAATCGCAGTGGGGATGTCTGTGAAGAACTTGCATGCCCGGAGTGACAGCCCAGGGAATGGGGAACCGGTCTCCTCCTGGAGCACCAGATGCAGGGATACTCCCACTAACCCCTGGTGTTTTGGGGAGCAGAAGCTTCATGTGTTCCCCGCAGGGACACAGCTCCTGGGTGAAGTTGGGCTGCAGGGTTTCAGGCGGTGCTGAGGCCCGCAGAGGGAGGTTCTCGTTCCCAGTCTCCACCACAGCATGGACAGAAGGCAACGGGCTCAGTCAGTGGCCAAAGCCGAGCGGAGTGGGTGTGTGGAGGGGATGGCTGGGCTCTGTGTGGGTGCATGGGGGGAGGCGTTGGTGCCGGTGGCTGTTGTGGAGAGATGGGGCCGCAGCGCGGCCCAGAGCAGGCCCGGCAGCTGCTGGCAGTGCTGCCACGGAGACGTGTCTGAGGGAGGGCAAAAGTGCCAGGGAGGAGTGAGCAGGTAAAGGAAGGTGAGGAATGGTGCCCTGATCCCTGAGGTCAGTGGAGATGGCGGGAAGAGGTGCCTGAGCTGGGGGAGGCTCCCTGATGGGAATGGCGGCCTGTGGAGGCCCACAGGAGCAGTTCTCCTGACAGGAATGGTGTGTGGAGCTCCCCCAGGAGCAGTTCTCCTGACAGGAATGGTGTGTGGAGCTCCCACAGGAGCAGTTCTCCTGACAGGAATGGTGTGTGGAGCTCCCCCAGGATGAGGTTCTCCTGACAGGAATGGTGTGTGGAGCTCCCACAGGAGCAGTTCTCCTGACAGGAATGGTGTGTGGAGCTCCCCCAGGATGAGGTTCTCCTGACGGGAATGGTGTGTGGAGCTCCCACAGGAGCAGTTCTCCTGACAGGAATGGTGTGTGGAGCTCCCACAGGATGAGGTTCTCCTGACGGGAATGGTGTGTGGAGCTCCCCCAGGAGCAGTTCTCCTGACAGGGATGGTGTGTGGAGCTCCCACAAGAGCAGTTCTCCTGACAGGAATGGTGTGTGGAGCTCCCCCAGGAGCAGTTCTCCTGACAGGAATGGTGTGTGGAGCTCCCCCAGGATGAGGTTCTCCTGACAGGAATGGTGTGTGGAGCTCTCACAGGAGCAGTTCTCCTGACAGGAATGGTGTGTGGAGCTCTGACAGGAATGGTGTGTGGAGCTCTGACAGGAATGGTGTGTGGAGCTCCCACAAGATGAGGTTCTCCTGACAGGAATGGTGTGTGGAGCTCCCACAGGAGCAGTTCTCCTGACAGGAATGGTGTGTGGAGCTCCCCCAGGAGCAGTTCTCCTGACAGGGATGGTGTGTGGAGCTCCCACAGGATGAGGTTCTCCTGACAGGAATGGTGTGTGGAGCTCTCACAGGATGAGGTTCTCCTGACAGGAATGGTGTGTGGAGCTCCCACAGGAGCAGTTCTCCTGACAGGAATGGTGTGTGGAGCTCCCCCAGGAGCAGTTCTCCTGACAGGGATGGTGTGTGGAGCTCCCACAGGATGAGGTTCTCCTGACAGGAATGGTGTGTGGAGCTCCCACAGGATGAGGTTCTCCTGACAGGAATGGTGTGTGGAGCTCTCACAGGATGAGGTTCTCCTGACAGGAATGGTGTGTGGAGCTCCCACAGGAGCAGTTCTCCTGACGGGAATGGTGTGTGGAGCTCTGACAGGAATGGTGTGTGGAGCTCCCACAGGAGCAGTTCTCCTGACAGGAATGGTGTGTGGAGCACACACAGGTGCATGAAAAAATCATGAGGAGCAAGGAGCAGCAGAGAGGACCTGTTGTGTCCTGATGGTCCATCTTCCAGTTCCCCTTGCAGGGGAGGTAGAGCCATGAGCAGTGAGGGAGGGAAGTTGAGCCATGGAAAAGAGAGGGTGGATGGGGGTAAGGTGTTGAGTTCGTTTTATTTCTGTTTCTCATTATCTAAATCAGTTTAATGGGCAATGAATCACATTAATTTTCCCCCAGTCAAATCTGTTTTGCCTGTGTCAGTAATTGGTGAGGGATCTCCATATCTTTATATCAACCCATGAGCTTTTTCATCTTGCTTTTCCCCCTTGTCCTGTCTGGGGAGGGGAGTGATGGTGCAGTGAGGTGGGCATCCAGCAGCTGGCCATGGTCAACGCACCACAGCAGCAGACATTCATTTTTGCTACCCTCAGTACCACTGGTGCCAAAAATGCTTGGCACAACCCCTGTGTCATGGCTTAGTGAAAGCCAGATGATTGTTGCTCTGAAAAAAGCAGGACAGTAGTTGCTTTTGTTAAAGTTTTCAACCTCACTTGGTTCCTTGATGCCTCTGCCATCCATGGAGGTCTCCTGGGTTATTGCTTGTTGGAGATGTGGTTGCAAGGTAGAAACAGAGGTTTATTTGCCCGAATGCAAGGCTGAGCCTTTCCTTGTCCATGAAGTATCCACGGCAGTAGCTGCTGCACAGCCTCTGTTGTAGTGGAAGTAGTGAGTTTAATAGTTTTGTTTGGGTTTGCTTTGTTTGGTTTTGTTGTTGTTGTTTGTATTTTTTATAGATACGGCAACTGTTCGCAGAGCAGTAAGAGTGAAAGGGACAAGAGCAGGAGTGAGCTTCATGCCTTTGTGCCAGAGTGCTGCAGTGTGACTGCCTGTCTCCTCCCTCGGCTTGGGGGAAAATGGGGGGGTTGTCCTTTGTCAAACCCACTTCTCCGGGGCTGTGGTCCTCCTTGTTCCCACTCTTACTTCCGTCTTCCTGCTGAAAGTAGGATAGGGAATTTAACCATGTTTAGTGCCTGGCATGTAGTTCTGCATGTTGTGAAGGTAGAGAACAAGCCCAGGACCACCTTATGAAGCTGAAGCAGTGAGACAGGATGGAGGTACATCAGTGGAAGGAAAGCTTTAGGATCTGTACGAGCTGGAGTTCAAATGTATTCCCACAAAGGGTTTGGGGTGATTTCTGTTGCTATTGGATATGGGGTATTTGTACTTTTAATCCTGCTCACTTAAGGTGGAGCTCATTTGAGAAGAACGTGTGTTTTGTGTAGTGTTGAGTGGTGGACAAGCAGCTTTCATTTAGCAGTCCAGTTCCAGTGAGGGATTCATGTGTTGGTGCCATAGCTATAGTAGGAAAAACCTGGCTTGGCTATTGATGAGTTTTCTGATATTGTAGTATTTCGGGTTTGCACTGGTTCCAGGAAGAGCCTCATCCTGACTTTTCTTTGAATGCCTGCTTGAAGAGACTGAACTCTCTGGGAGGGCAGTGCCAGTTCCTGGCAGATGAGGCTGGTGAGGATGACAGTGACATGCACAGGGACACTGTACTGTGATTTCTTCTTTTCCTCTCTGTCATGTATCTGATGTATCCGGAGCCCTAGTGATCTGCAAAAAGATGTGATGTATGGTATCCTGCATGTACTTTGTGGTAACGTTATTAATGCAGGAAGTTTGTGCTCACTAAATCTTCAGTCATTTAAATCAGATTTAAGTTGTTTTAAAATTTAAGTGGTTTGGGAGCAAAATTTTAGCCTCATTAAAATCAATGGCAAAACCGCCACTGGGATAAGATTTGACCTGTGATGGTTTTAACAAATGTGTCTTCTAAAAACTCTTTCTGTTCCTAATTGCATTTCTTTTGTTCTTTTTTCCTTAAGTCTTGTGAAGAAAGCAATCTGAAGACAATGCATCTGTGACCCCTGATACCAACTTGTCAGGCAGGGCGATGGAAGTTGTAGAGGGCCGCCGGCATACTGGTCCTGTGGTAGCTCCAAATGGATATGCCAACAGGGTTTTCCAAGCAAACATGGAGGAAGGGAGTACTGACGCCTTGGAGGTTTGTGGTGCTGAGCACTGCACCTCCAATGATACCATCCCAAATGAACAGGAGGAGGCACCCAGGTATAAGAAGACAACCAAGGGCAACCGGATCTGGAATTTCGTTAGACGAAGGAAAGGACTCTCTACAAATAAAGAAAGACCCCAGTCCATGATCCTGCTGGGAGCTACCTCTGAAGTCTCAGAGTTGAAGAAACCATCCTTCATGGACAGGGTAAGGCCATCAAAAAAGGGAAGAAGCTCCAGGATGTCTAAGAATGTGGATTTGAGAGCATCTGGAGTCCAGGCTGCTTGTGACCCTGAGGAGGACCATCACGCCAGTGGGCAGAGAGCTGTCTACAGGGTTAAGAAGCTGGGTGACAGTCGGAGGCCTTCCCGCCACTCCTATGCGGGGTACATTGATGATCTGGACTCTTCTTTTGAAGACATAGAGCTGAATATCAGCGTTCCTGAAATTGATGGCAATGAAAGTAAATGTCTCAGGGATATTAATGTCAGGTTACACAGTGAAGATAATGATAGTAACTGCCATAGAATACCAGCTAGAAAGAGTGAGTCTTTGAATTGTGAAAACTTTCAGAGTCCTGCAATTACAGAAGGGGACAATCAAAAGAGGGGTACTGTGCTCCCCCAGGAGGGCAGAAGAGGTGGAAGCTCAGATGTCTGGAGCTATCTGAAAAGAATTTCATTAACTAGCAAAGATAATTCAAAGCTTCCAGATCAAAGGGCTGAAACCAGTTTCCAGAACTTAGAAAATATAACTGATCATTCTACATCTTATTGTGACTTTGATACGAGATGTGAGGAGAATCTCAGCCAGAGGAAAAAGTCAAACAGTGCAACCAAAGCCACTCACTTTGGTGGTGTTGTGAGGTTCTTAACCAGCATGGCTGAGGCAGCTCGGAGGCTGCGAGGCTCCTCAAGGGCATTTTCACCTGATGAAAAAAGGCCTCAGCGGAGTTTCCGAGGCTGGAGGCAGGATGTTGCCCCCCACAAAGAGGTCTTGGTTATTGAGAATGAGAGTGCAAGGGCCTTCTGCACGGTGGGAGCATGTCTGCAGTCCCCAGATTCAGGCACGTGGGATAATCTGAGCTTTGAGAGTTTAGCGGGGAAGGAGCCAGCGCAGCATTGCAAAACCACAGAAGTGTTGAAAGACATTGGATCCTCTGCCCTGGGCAGTGAGAATTACAGATTTAATGAAACATCACTTTGTCCCTTTGGGCCAGAACCATCCATCTCCCACCTGCCAGAGCTTGCAGACAGCTCTTTCATTGACCTAAATACTAAAGACCCCTCTGAGGATCTGATGGGCTTTCCACAGATGACTTTGACTAAAGATGGTCAGGACTCAGGCAGTACTTCAGAGAAGACACAGGTCATGGGCAGGGATATGCCACTTTCTGAAGGTCTTCCTGTAAATAATCTGGATGCTGTGGACCTGGGCTGTTCACCTCCTGACTGTGATGTTTCCTCTGTAACTGGGGCCCTGATCCACATTCCACAGCCAGCCCTGACTGAACTTGATGCTGAGGATGTGGCTGGTGCTCCAGTGGTTGCTAAAGACATGGATCCATCTGCAGCAGTGGCTGAGGAGCTTTCAAAGCCAGAACTGCATATACAGGACTTGAAAAATCCTAAGCTGCCTTTGCAAGACTTGTCTAGAGGTGAGCTGGGGATTCAAGACACTGGAAGTACTCTGGAGAAGACACAGGCCATGGGCAGGGACCTGCCACAGTCTCAAGGTCTTCCTGTGAATAATCTGGATGCTGCGAACCTGGACTGTTCTCCAGCTGCTGATGATGACATTTCTTCAGCGACCGAGGCTCTGATCCATGTTCCACAGCCAGCCCTGACTGAACTTGATGCTGAGGATGTGGCTGGTGTTCCAGTGGTTGCTAAAGACATGGATCTGTCTCCAGCAGTGGCTCAGCAGCTTTCAGAGCCAGAACTGGATATACAGGACTTGAGAAATCCTGAGCTGCCTTTGCAAGACTTGTCTAGAAGTGAGCTGGGGGTTCAGGACTCAGGCAGTACTCCAGAGGAGACACAGGCTGTGGGCAAGGAACTGCCATGTTCTCAAGATCTTCCTGTGAATAATCTGGATACTGTGGACTCGGACTGTTCTTCAGCTGCAGATGGTGACTCCTCTGCAGTGACTGAGGCTCCAATCCACCTTCCACAGCCAAAGCTGACTACAAAGGTCCAGGACTCAGGCAGTACTCCAGAGAAGATACAGGCTGTGGTCAGGGACCTGCCATGTTCTCAGGCTTTTCCTGTGGATGACCTGGATGCTGTGGGCCTGGGCTGTTCTGCAGTTACTGATGTGAACTTCTCTCTAGTGACTTTCTTGAAGTGTTCCACAGTTCCAGGTCCGGTTCCAGGGCAGAGCAGCTACCGCCTGCGGAAGCGTGGAGCTGCTTCGTTTGCAGAGCAGAGCTCTCTGGAGCTCACAGACTGCACTGATGAGTGCCAGCCCTTCCAAGTGCATGTCTCCAGGATTGTCTCCTCTGGGCGCCTCAAGAATGGAAAGGTATGGGTAACTTTTACTACGATGTTTCAATAAGGCCATACTGTGGTACTGTGTGGAGATGATCTGCACTTGAAAGCATTTTTGTATATCACTCATTTGGGATTTTCAGTGAAGTAGATGGTCATGTGAATCATGGCAGGAGACACAGCTTTTGGGTCAGTCCAAGAGGAGTCAGATAAGTGGCATATCCCTGAGCTATTAGTGTGAACCTCCAGAGCTGTGCCTCCTACAACCCTTTAGACATTTGCTTGTATCGGTGCCCCTAGAAGAGGGCTGTAGTAGAAGTTTATGTATTTCTAGGTGCTACCTTTAACCTTTGCCCTTTCTGCATTTAGTTAATTTGAAGCAGAAACTTGTGAGATGAGTGCTGTTGAAACATCTAGAGGTTTGAAGTGTGCTATGGGAAACTGGCATTCACCAATTGCACTTTGGACCTTGTGTTCTCTTAACTGAAAAAAACAGTAGGGGTGATGGTTGTTGATTGTTATTGGGTGATGCTGGTTACAGCACAACATCTAGAACACATCTAGAAAAGCCCTCCCAAAGCTGATAGACTCCCCCATTAACTCTCATCCCATCGCTGTAGCACCTATACGTGTATCTCTGTGCGTGGAGCAGAAATCCCTGAGCAGTAGCTGTCTCATAGAATCATCATGGAATCACAGACTGGTTTGGGTTGGAAGGGACTTTAATGGTCACCCAGTCCCCTGCCATGGGCAGGGACACCTTCAACTAGACCAGGTTGCTGCAGCCCCGTCCAACCCAGCCTTGAGTGCTGCCAGCTGCTCCAGGCTCATGTTGCTCCCTGCCAGTTGTGGAATCTGTGAGGTTTGTCCACAAACCATGGTAGGACGTGGTGTGGAGCCCAGTTGGTTTCTGTTGGGTCCCTGCTGATTAGCTGAGGATAAAATTATGATTTATTTTATTTTTCATTTGTTTTTAAGGTGCCAGGTAAGGAAATTGGATCAGTTTGTGAAGAAACTTTCTCCTTTCCTTTTGGGCTTAGAGAGACCAGAGATGTTACAGAGGTGATGACATTGCTCCCTGTTGGAAAAGGGATCACTGTAACTTCGGAGCCAAGAGGGGAAGTGATTGAAAATTGGCAGCAGATTAGAAATGCTGGGAAAAAAAATCTGAACTTGTGACTCCAGCTAAAATAGGCAGAACCATTGTTAGTTATTCCTGGATTTGTTTTTCTGCTTCATTTTGTGTAATGCAAACGGATAAAGACAGCTTGCAGTGTAATTCCAGGCACTTAACGGAGTGGGGTGGACAGTGGTTAGTCACTTTTTGTGGTCTCCTGAAGAAATGTTTAGGAGGAGCTTGAATGAGAGGGCTGTGGTTTGATATCCCTTCACAGGGAGCAAGCTGAAAGCATTCTGGGCAGGAGCAAGATAACAGAGGCACAAAAGGATTAAGGAGAGCAAAGGAAAATATTGGCACTCTTTTCCCAGAGCAGCCACATCTCTGGTAGCTGAGGGCAATGGTTGCATGCCTGATGGCAGAGCTCTTGGGGCAAAATGTGAGCCATTTCCCAGGTCAGCTGTGTGACAGGAGATAGGGTAAGTCCCAGGTCAGCTGTTGCAGCTTACAAACATGACCAAGAAACTTAAATATGGTGCTTGAGATAACTGGACAGGAAACCTCCCTCGAGTTCCCGTTGAGTGTGGCTGGAGCACACAGCCTCCAGACTGCTGAGGCTTCCTCTCCAGGCAGGAGCAATGGGATGAAAGAGAAAGTGTACAGCTTGTAAACACCTCCTGCATCCCAGAAACAGACTAGGGACTGAGAAATAGGCAGTGATCTGGTGGCAGCATCAAACCCAGAGCAGCCAAGAGAAATGCTAAAGGAGGGATGGTCTTGGATAGGACCAGACCTGGAGAGTCCGTCGGCAGCTCCAGTAACAAATGTCCTGGAATATCTGAGGGATTTGCCTGCCTATCTGTCATCAGGGAGTGGCACTTGGAAATATTTTACCAAAAATAAACATGGAAGAGGAATAACTTCAGCCTGAGCGTGACAGTAGCAGTAAACTCCAGCCTCTTATTGTTTTAGGGCTAAATCCAGCTCTTTGCTGGCACTTGTTCCCTAGGACAATGGCTGGCCCTGCTGCTTTAGAGGACTTGCACACTCATTTTAGCAGATCAGCAAATCTGTTTAGCTGTATTCTTCTGCAATTGATGCCTGGTTCTTTCTTTCCTAATCTTGCCTTCTTAAATGTTAATGTCTTTGGGCAGGAGCTGATTGATGTTATAGGCAAGTAAAAGCTGAATAGGATTTGATCTTAATGCTGTAAAGGAAATAATATTGCAGCAGCATTTAAGAACAGTTGTAGGAAGGTAGAAAACCACTTGTCAAACTGTCCCCCACCAAGTTGCTTTCAGACCCCATCCCAAATTCTCCCTTGTTTTGGGAACTTGTGAAACAGTGCAGTTAAAATGTTCTGAAGAATTGACAGAAAAGAAAGGTCAAAATAGATTGTCAATAGGAAATGAATTACTGATTTCACCATTCAGTGCTGCAACTCTGGAGTGCAAGTGCCTTCATTATTTTGAGATAGATGTGAGGAATGAACTGAGAGGTAACAGGGAGGTTTTGCTACATTTGTGACTGTTGCAAGCCATGAAAGTTTCCAGAACAAGTGTCGTCACTGAAGTGAATTATCCTTATCCCACCTCTAAAACCACCACAGCATCCCAACAGGGAGAATGCTGCTGCAGAGAGTAAGGCATGGTCCCAGAGGTTGTATTTGACCACTTCCAGTAGCTTGTGGTGATGCTTGGGTGGAAGGAAGTTTTGATACCACACAGGCTACTTCGTGGTTCTGGCTTTTCCATCGGGGTTTCAAACCGCACGATGTGTCCTTGGATAGGGTTTGTGGGGATTTGATACCTCCTTTGGGAATGATGTGAGGAAAGGCTGCAAAATAAGCATCTGAGTTCATATTTCAGGCATCAGTTTCGAGCTTGTAGGACCCAGAACCCGGGTGCAGGGTTACTGCTGGCAGAGATCCTCCTTGCACAGGGGCACGTGCAGGGGCTGGGCACCGCAGGGCGTTTTGGTTGTGTCAGTCTTGCTGTGAAGGAGCAGAGAGTTTTGACTGCAGTCTTTCTATGCAGTCTTTCTATGCCCTCTGCTGGCTTATTTGTGAAATAAGAGTTTATTTTATAAATAATAGAAGTTATTTTATAACTCTGTCCCAGCTGAAACCAGGACAGTTTTTCTATAAGGTTTTGAATTTTATCTCTGGAAGATTTACAGGCTGCAGCTTGCTTCTGGCTATTGTGGCTGCACACAGACACCAGTTGGGTTTGTGCTGTCATTTCCTGGAGGAATTACCATTGCCAGAAGTGTGAAAATGAGATTTCTCCAGGCTTGTCAACCTGTGAAAGGGGTCCGTCCCATAGGATAAGGTGCCAGGCCCACCGGGATGCTCAGTGTTCCCAGCCAGTGTGGTTGCAGAGCCCTATGAGAGGCTGTCTGATTAATGTCACTTCTCCGCACCACTGCAGATGGTTGCAGATGTCTCTCCTGAGCAGCCATCGAGTTTGTTCCTCCGAGTCCCACACCAGAGCCAACCTGTGTGGGTGCCATAAAGGCTGTAACTCCTTGTTGTGGAGTGTGGTGATGCTGTGAGCAGCCCATGCTGCGGGTACAGGTCTGGTGCTCCCACCCCATTACTGGGATTTGGGATTCTGTACAATAGCTGCACGCTGCGTTGCTCTGTGTGGGAAAAGGAGACTCTCCCTTTGTGGTGGGTCCGACTGGAAGCACAGGATTACTCATTTGCCTGAGCGTGCACATGCCAGAGGATGTGTTTGCAGATTTGCCATCTGATAGCTGGGGCAGAGATCAGATCCTCCCACAGGTTGGGAGTTTTACCGCTGCAGCTGCAAGTGCCTTTGTGCAGGAGGAAGATACAGCAACATTCTTTTCTGTGTTTGATCAGAAGTTGCACGTGATGTGCAACAAGTTCTCACAGTGACCTTTAACTTGAGATTGGTTTATTGTCTCTCTGCTACAGAACATTTTAGGTGCAGCTGCAGAAATGGGGCTGCGAGTTGATTTGTGTTTTCCCTTCCTGCTCTGTGGAATAACACTAACCAGGAAATGGGTATTGCTGAGAGCTGATCTTCTGAGCTCTCTTCATCTCCTGGTTATTAGCAGTAAACTGGGTTGGGTCTCAGCATGCTGCTGTTAGTTGTGCTTCCAAAAGTCTTCATAGGTCTTCCAAATTAAGAAATAGTACTTTACTTTCTAAATCCTACTGTTGTCAAAAAGCACTATACTCCTGTTTGTAGTGAGGTACGATTTAGTCACAGAAAGAAGATTCTGTGTATTTATGGCCTTTAATATGGTTATGTCTGACAATCATCTTATTTTTAGAGGAGACAAAGCTTCTACAGCCTGTCTCCAAGCTGTTCAGGTTTTTATATTTGTAATAACCATGAGGTGCTAGCAAAATCTTGAATTAAAGCCTATATTTACTGCTATCCTTAGTGGGGTAGGGTTTTTTTTGGGAAACATGTTTTTAGCATTGTCGTAGAAAGGCAGGTTGAGTTTGCAAAGCTGATAGGCTTTACGTGTGTGTGTGTGTGTGTGTATATATATAAAACCAGCCACAGAACACATGGATAATTCACATTTCCACGTGTTTTCCTCAAATACTTGTTGGGTCTTGCCTTCATCTAGTTCCCAGCCTTGAAGTTACAACAGGCCACCTCTTGCCATCCTTGGTGCCATTAGTGTAATGGTATGCTGCTGGCCTGCATGCTGAAGGGACTGTGTGTCCAGAACTTCGGGTGGAAAGTTTTGTTTGGCTTTTACCTGGTCAAAAGAAGCCTCACTGGGCACAGAGCTGGTGCTGGGAGCAGGGAATGGGAGATGAAGCTTTATTTCATCTAGACTTCCCCTGTGCTGTTTGGGGTAATTACAGCCTGTCTGCTTTGTCTTCCATCTGTACATAAAGGTAATGGCACATCAGCTGGGGCTGCTGGAGTCTGAGGATGGACCCACTGACCTGTAGGAGGCACCCAGCTATTACCAGGGCCATGGATGTATGACAACTCTAACTGAGGCTAGAAGCCTCCCAGTGAGGAGCACCTCCTGTTTTCTGCTCTTGACCTTTGTAAACTGATTTTTCTGCTGATTTCTTGACTCTAAGATTACACACAAGACTTCCACAGTGACACATGTCACAGAGAATACACTGAAAAGTAGGAGTTTGGGTTGTGATTCTTTTTTGTAAAGAAAATCCCATTTTGCAAAATATTGCTGTACAAGTTGTGTCTTTCAGGATCTTCCCCTCCTGAAATAGAATGATAAGAGTTGGAATCACCCAAAAGTGAGGGGAACTCCATTGTTGTTCTCCAGTTAGGTATAAATGCTAATTCCTGCTTTGGATTAATGTTACCAAACAGCAGCTGGGTACATCTCCCCAGTCGCACCAGGAGCCACCAGGGGGTGATGTAGGGTGGATAGGAAATACCTCGAGAGGAAAGCAGTTGTGCTTGTAGAGAGGCTTGATATTACAGATACTGGGTTGCAGGGGGCTCAGTGCATGTGTATTAGACCTTTGTTAGCAGGTAAGTGATGCAAGTCTTGGCTTTTGAAGGACATCTGTGGGTCTGGTATCTTCTTTTGCAGTTACGTGTTCCAGCAAAGTGATTCCACTCCATCTGCAGGTGAAGAGGCCTTTCTCTGTACCCTCCCAGTGACTCTAGCAGCACAGCAACAAGCAATGCTATTACATTTATTCACCTCCTGCCCTCTCCACAGACCATCTGTAGGCTTCTTTTTATGGATTTGTTAAAAAGACTTGTATGACCTCCGCTAATACCTGGAAGGGAGTGTTTTGTTAAGGGTTTTGGGAATGAGAAAAATCACATCCTGTTACTAATTTAATTCACTTGTACATGGATCTTATTACCAGGAAGGCTGTTTTGCAGGAATTGTTCTGGATGGGTATCCCAGCTTTATTCTAACAACTTGTAACTTATTTTTACAATAGTAGCATCAGATGCTATTATTACACTGCTGCATGAGCACACACATAAACAGGCTGTTTTGAACCTCACTACTGCAAACTTACTACTCTGTGACTGTGTCTTTCAAGTGCTGGAGATCTTTTTGAAGAGATTTCTTCCATTTTCCACTGTTTACTCGCAAGTATCTTGAGCATGGCTCTGCATGGAGACCAGTGGTGACTGATAGCTGTAACCTAGCGAAAGATTCGAAGGGTGGGTCTCCAGTTCAGGAGTGCCCATTGAAGCAGACTTCTGGTGTCCACCCTCACTGTGCTGTGTTCAAGGTATGAGCCTCATGCAGTGGGAGTCAGGGTATTCCATCACCAGAGCTTTCCTACAAAAACAAGTAGTGGGTGCAGGTTGCAATGAGGAGGTCTAAGGCGTGTTGCACTGTCTTGGAAATTGTATGTACTGTGATTGCTTTGTCTGAGGTTTGACACATATTGGTAATTCTCTGACCCTTTTCTTGCCAGCCTATATCTCATCCTTCTCAACCATCCCCACAAACACCACCCTTCAAAGTCCTCGTGGAGAGATGCCGCTCTGAGCCCCTGTCCCAGAGCACGCCGATGGGGCTGGACCAGCTAGGAGAACGCATGCAGCACTTACTCAAAAGACGTGGTGAGTAGCTTTGTGTGCTTTGCTCCCAAGTTTGTGTGTTTGGCCTCACCCAGAGCAAGCTGAAGGCAGTAGGGGTTGGGAAGTCGAAAATGCAGCTTGTATCTGTGCATGCTAACAATCCTGGAGCCAGGTGAGGGAGCTCTGATAGCCACATGCTGAGGAGTTTCTTACTAGCTAATAAGATGTGTTTGTATTCAGAGTTTGATGACATAAAGCTATTTTCTCTCTATGTCTCTTAACACAATTCCTATAATTTGGTTACGAGAAGACAAACAGGGACATCAGGTGTAAAAGTTGTGCTGCAACTTGTGTGAGTTTTCATTTGATAGTTTCTTCCTGGCCTTCTCCCGCTTTCCCAGCCTCTGTTGTGAGTACATGCCATTGGGAGGGGACAAGAGGTGATAGATACAGAGATCTCAACTAAAATCTGATGTTTGTTTGGAGACACAGCAAGAAGTGAGGGGTTTTTCTCCTTTGCTTGGGTACTCTTCCTGTTTAAGAAGGGATCTCATGAGCCAAAGACTACCATGAGCTATCCTCTGCACTTGTCCTGCTTAAACTGACACTAGAGAAAGCACTACTGAAGGTATTTGCTGGAAGGGTCTTGTGTTGGCAGGTGAATATGCTGATGGTTGAATAGATGACATCATTTTTTGAACCTCTAACTGAAGGGATTGATAATTAGAGTAAGGAAATTACTTCCTGAAGGGATACTGTGAACACCAAGAATTCAAGTGTGGGAGTGCTGCTGGAGTGTGCTGGCATTGCTCCGGAGCATGCTGGCAATCTGCACAAAGAATGGATGGTGGCAGCACATCAGGGATAAGAAGAGGGGGGAAAAGGCAAAGTGGCTACCTCTTCAGTTGATGGCTCCTGTGTCGGGGTGCAGGTGTTTCTAGCACACAGGTAGTAATGCAGGCATCTCTTGGTGTGAGCATCACTGTGTTTGTTCCTGAGTGCTACTACATGGGCACGTTGCCTCTGGAGTCTGGAAGCAGCCTCTTGCTATAATCGTCTCTCAAGCTGCAGTTTGATTTTCTGTGAGTGTAGAAAGTGAAATGCTGTTGCTAAAAATACCATCAGGCTGCCTGCATCAGCATCACAGTGAAGAAACGAGTCTCAGTGCAATCTCTCTCCCAGCAATCCTGAAAGAAAACCAGGATTTCTGCCACCCAGCCATGGCAGGGCTACAGCGGGGTACCAGCCCTGCTCCATGCTGTGCTGCTGTCCTGGGCAGAGCAGGTACCCACCTCTTTGATTTGGACGTAGGGAGCGTGTAGTGTGTGTGTGTGTGTGTGTGCTGCCCCTGGAAGGTAAAGGTGACCTGAACCTCAGGAGCAGGGGTGTGGATCCCCCTTTTCCCAAAGTCTGGCACCATTTACCTGTTGTTATCTGGTTTCAAACCCCTCAGGTCTGACCCAGTCTGAAACCTCTGCCTGGGTTAGAGGTGCAGCAGGGAAAAGAAAATGAGCATTATCCATCTTTCAGGGAAGAATTCCAGAATTTGGCTGTTTTCTGTAGATGCCTTTCTCCATGAAGGGGTTGACAAGCTTCCAGGGGATGGGACCACCCGCGTGCGTGTGTGTGTGCATGAATACACAAGCACATCTAAGTGTGCTTCCTGGACCACAGGTACCTGCTGAGGGCACAAGCAGGGCTCAGCTCTGTTTCCTTCCTCCCAGCGGCTGTCCTTCCAAGCTAGAGAACATGAGGAATCTGATGGAGAGGGGATTAAAATCTACCCTTGCTAACTGTGGTAGGGAAGAATCCTGGTCTCCCACAGAATGGCATCTTCACCCCAAAAGGGAGGGAAAGAATGTGGAGCTGAAAATTTGGGTTGGTTAGAAAAGTAGAACTCAGTTTTGAAAGGTGAGTTGCCAGCCCCCCTCCACTACTTGTCTCTCCTGCACGAGCTGGTTTGTACCTGGGTATGTACCATCTGTGAGGACAGGCTGAGGTTGGTGTCAGTGGTACAGCTTGCTTAAGGCTAGATCAGATTTGCATCTGTGAGGGGCTGGCCTGAAATGCTGGGGTGAGAAGTAACCCAGTTTCTTTGAAAAACAACTCTTAGGGACTTTTCCATTTTTATTTCCTGCATGAATTCCAGGAGCTGTGTCTTTCTCAAGGCATTGTATCACAGAGAACACAGTGTAGAGCTGAGGTTTCTGCAGGTCCAAACTGCGGAGGTGCTGTGCACAGTTATGTCCCAAGCAGCCATTGCGCTTTCAGTAGTGGTGCATGTGGATGAGGCTCTTGTGCTGCCTGGTGCTCATGGGAGAGCACCCTGACCTCCCACCCAGCTTGTGTGACCACCTCTGAACGTGGCTCTCAATTTGTGCTGTGGTTTTGTAGTATCCAAGCTGCACTTTTCTTCATGGATCCCAAGAGCACTGAATAAAGCACCTAAATACACTCCCTGCTCTCGTTTTCTAAAGAAGAAGTTGAATGAGTCTCTTGCAAACAATTTTGTTTCTTTCATTGAAAAGAGCAGCCTCCACCCCCAGCCTGAGCTGAAGCACAGCATTTCTCTTTTGTCATTCCCTTTTTTTTTCCCTTTCCTGTGGATTTTATCCTGGCAGCTGAGAATGAACAGGCTTCAAAGACCCTGAAGGTGCGCGGGAACTGCAGGAACGGGGGACGTCGATGGAACCTCTTCAAGCCGGGAGCTGAGAAGCTGCAGATCAGTAGGGTAAGGTGGTGGTTGGCATATGCCTCTGCCTGCTTCGGGGGGAGCATTGACGTGCTGCATGTTTAGCCTTGGCAACTAACAGTGTGCTTTACTAACAGCTTCCTCCATCTGTGGTCCCTTCAGCCACAGATAGGGATTTCTTTGTTACTGGAGTTATTTTGTAGCAATACAAGAAGAGGTGTGTTACCCTTTTCCCGCTGGATTCATTTCCTTTCAATGTATATTGGAGGTTCTATGATCTAAACAGAGGCATTGGGCCTCCCATTTCTTCATCTCGGTGTTCCTTGCAGGTGGAAAGAATTGTGACGTTTCAGATCACCTATAGATTTGCTTTGTGGTTTTGATAATTTTCCCTTTTTAACCACGTGTCCTTTGGATTTGGTGCTGCCAAATTGGTGTTAAATTCATGGCACTGATTTTTCCCGAAGTGTTTTGCAAATGTAGGCACAATCTACTGTGCTCTTTTTTTGTGAATGATGCTTCTAGCAGGGGAAGTAAAAGCTGTTACGGGCCTGGGGATGCCTGTGTCTATCTGGGGAAAGTCAGAAAAGAAGGCAAAAACAGTACCATTTGTCTGATAGGTTTCCATGCTTGGATGTGGGAATTGCTTTCCATCTATGCCATGCCATGTGTTTGAGGGCTGGAGACCTTGGCTGTTCCATGGTCGTGTTTTGTATTTGTATCATTTGAGAGTCTGGTTCCTCTGGTACACAACAGTAAGACTCTGGGTTGTCCAAAATCCATGGATTTGTGAGCTGGCAACTAACATGACTCAGAGAGAGTTTTCTAGTGCATAGGACAGAAGAGGTTTAGGCCTTGTTGTTCCTCCAGGGTAGGCAAACAAAGGATGATCTGGGAGCCAGGAATTTCCCTCATGGAATCAAGAGGAGGAAGTGACCTTCTGTGATTGCATCTCTGTGGCTCTTTCCCACCCCTTCCTTACCAGTTATTGCCCTTACTTACCAGTCCTGTATTGCATTCATTTTCCCTTTGATACCTGATGAACTGCCTGCCTAAGTGAGAGTTCCAGGGAGGACCTGTCCTCTGTGTCTGCCTTTCCATCATAAAGCAGTAAGTTGCCAGTAAGTGAGACAGACTTCTCTAGCCTGCTTGCATCGAGTGTTGGCTTCCAGGGAACACGTGCAGGGATGGACCACTGCTATTCCAATTGATTTTGACTCTCTGGAATGTCATCTTGCATCACTCCTGTTTTCTTTCTTGACTTTTTGTGCGCTGAGATATGAGCCGGAGGTTAGCTAGACAAGGAGTTCAGCCTTTCCTTTTCTCTCCTTTCTTAAGGTCCTATCTTGCTTCCCAGATATAAACTGCTTCTTTCTACTCAGGAAGGCTGTTCTGGTTATAGAGGAGCCATATGTTTTGCAGCCTTCAGCTGTCCTTCAGATTCTGCTTGGAAACCAAGGTGCTCTTCTATTTTGACACAGTATTGCTTCTGAGTGCATGAGAAACAAGAAGGTCTGTGTCCTGGTGGTGTCAGTCAAACCAGACCTGTTTCTGACTGCAAATGCAGCCTGACATTAGAGCAGCCTTACGAAGGCAATGGAAAATTGAAACATCAGCAAACCAAAAATACAGCTGAAGTTTGGGAAGAGTTAGTGCAGGAACTTTACTTCTCGAGTGGTGATGTATAGGAAGAATGTGGAAATGCAAAGGGAAATGAGCTTTTCCTGAGTGCAGACACTTGTGTGTGACATTCAGCTCTGACACGGGCATGTGAAAGACCCATCACTAGCACAGAGAGTTAGGTTTGGTGCTAATCAACATGCCTTCAGAGGCTTGTTCAGTGCTGCCAATTGCTCAGCCTGAGTTATGGTGAACAGGCAGGTGTGAAACCTGTGCTGGGGTTTATAAATCAGAGGTGCTGTGGTAAGTGCTGCAAGGAGCCCAGGATATATAGTTGGATGTGTAAATGTGCCTTACAATAGCAGTGCTGGAAAATTCATGTCATCTCTGCCCCAAGCTGAGTGAAGATCTACTGGTCTGTAAATCACCTCTGCCAGAAAGAAACTTCTTCTTTGGCAAGATTTATACATTTGAGGTAAGATTTGTGGGTTTGGGTACCTCTTGTTGGGTTCATTCATTGACAGCCGATGGCTGCTCAGGTGGTAGAGCTGGCACAGGGAGGAGTGATTTAGAATTCCAGGCTTTTGCAGAAACTGTGCCTGATTTCCATCTTGAATTGAAATGAGAGAGGTGGAGAGAGCAAGAGGAGACTGACAAAGCATGGGGCTTGTCTTAGCAGCATTGGTGCCATCATGGCCCTTGGAGAGATGTGAGTGGTTGTGCAAAAAGAGCATTGGTGTCACTACAAGTCACACAGAATGTGGAGCTGTTGAGGAGCAGCTTGTAGGATATTCTGTGGTCTGGATGGCACAAGCAGAGGGTGACAATCCCACCCTGGCCTGGCTTCATCCTCACCCAAATCACTGGCCTCTGCTGCTGTTTATGAAAGGTCTTGGTCCTTCCAGTTAGCTTCCAGTTAGAGCAATGAAGTACCCTGTTTTACAGTTAGCTGTCCAGTCTGAGTTGTCTCTTTCCGTAGACAAATACTGTGGGGTTGTACTCCAGAAGGACATTCAGCCCATCCTAAAATCTTCACCATGCTCTCCATGTGTGGAGGTGTGTGTGTTGGTTCTCTTTATCTTACCTGTGACAAGAGATGTGATTTTTAGCCTTTAACTTAGCAAAGGTGACTGCATACATTCCTGTTTTCTGCTCCTTTCTCCCCTTCCTGTCCTTTGTGCTCTTGTTCAAGGAACTGAAGCCCAAATCTATATGCTGGAGGAAGCCACTGTCTGATTAGTTAGAATGTAAGCTTTGCATGTAAGCCAGCTTCTCTGACATCCCCTCAGCTAAGAATAGGCAGGCCTGCTGTGCAGAGGTGTTGAATATTCACCAAACACCACCAACCCAGCCTGTCCTCTGTAGTCATCACCTATTTCCAGAGGCTGGTGGGGGACTGCCATTGCAGAGAGGGTCGATGTGCGAGTCACAGCTCCCCAAAGCTGATTCCCCACTGCCCTGTTTATGAGGAATAGGAAATTCAAATAACATGCAGCCTCCAAGAGAACAGAGTGAAGGGAAAGTTGATTTGGGTTCTCTCTTGCTCACACAGTGCTGCAATGAATAGGGAATGCTACTTGCTATTCAGTACCAGCTCTGCTGCTTTCTATTTTTATCTGGTGGCATAATGCTGAGTGAGCATTCTGTTTAGTGGGGATGGGTTTTTTCCCTCTATTTGAAATGTCCTGCACCATGATGCTTCTCTTGCCTTGCTCCTTGGGGGAGGAAGGGGGTGTGGTGGGCACTGTGGACCGCTGCATTCTGCTGCGTGAGCTGTATGTAATTGCAGTCATCTTACAGTCCTTTTGGCCATGTAAGAGGCTGATGGAAAAGCACCCGTGGCTTTCCTGCTGCTCATTAGGTTAAATATCACTGTGCTGGTTACGAGAGCTTTATTATGCATATATGGAGGCCTGCCAGGAAAATGCAGCCCCTTGGAATCTCTCTTCCCTTGTTTTAAACATTCACTACTTCTTCTTGCAGAGTGTGTCTGATCTGCATGGTTTTGGGGAAGGGGTGCTCTGAAGTCTTTATGTAGCTTTTATATTGCTTTCCTCCATGGAGCCACGGTGAGGTGTTTGTAAATGTTTGTTCCAAGTTCTTAAAACCTCTGTGCAGTATCGTTAAAACTATCTAAAGGTTGGCTTGCTCATTCAAGGGGGAAATGGCAATCCAGTCCAGGCTGAAAACTCCTGATGCCCCTGTCTCAAAGCCTCGTAACTCTAATGCTGTTGTATGGTCCCACCTCCCTGTGTGAAATGTGCTCAACCAGGACCTCTGTGTTCTTGGGGCTTGCAGCAGTGGGCAGCCTTTCAGACACCTGAGGCCTGATATGTCTAATCCAATTAATTTATGAACTGATCAGAGAACAGAGAACATTGAATGAATGTGTTTAAGTCTCCAGTGAACTCTAGGTCATTCCTAAATCCATTTGCATCCATTTTGCATGACTGGACTGTGCTTTGAACTTCCTCTCCAGTGACTGTGATGAATATTAGTACAAAACACACTTTAGGATTGCTAGTACCAGAAGTGAGCAGTACTTAGGCACTTACCATGCTCTGCTTATTTTGTCTTTCTTGGAGATAACATTTGACTGTCGTGGTTTTGCACAGAGTAGCGCTGAGGGGACATAAGTCTTGAACCAGCAGTGCCGTAGCATGGTCACTACACCTGGGTAAATCCTTACGGGAGGGAGAAGCTTGAAATGACAAAATGGTGAACTTTACATGGTGTGTTTCTGTTCTGGGTAGCACGAGAGAGATTTGAAGTTCCAGACTTAGAAGAAGCTTTCAGCTGTTTAGAGGCTACATATAAACCTAAATGAAGAAGAATCTCAGTTTCCAGTTTGTGATGGTCTTTATAGTGCAGTTGGACTTTGGGGTGTCTCCTGTGCAAGTGCAGGTTGCTGCATCCCACATAGTGTTAAATGTGTGTGTAATGGTGACTGTGTGTAATCACCTCTTTATAGTTCAAATTAAGCTCTCTATTCTCATCTTAAATATCAGCTTGGAACAGATCTTTTTCCCTGCTGCTCACTAGTTCCACCTTGATTGCTCTGCTTCAACTCATTACTCAGCTCTGTCTCTGTGTTTCACTCTGGGATATGGTTTATACAAAAGAAGCTTTAGTGTAAACTCAATTTGTGTTGCATTGCTAAAACCTTAATGGCATTTTGCTTGGCAGCAGTATATACTTTGTGGTTTGCCCTTGCCCAATGCACTATGCTCTCAATAAACTAAAGTCTGTGGTAGGTGTAGCATGAAAAATCTCTGAGTAAATATTGGAACAAATGCTTTTGTAGAGCTTCCAAAGCTCTGGCTGCATTTGTGGTTCAGGGGCACTGCAGTGTCACCAGGGTTTAGCTGAACAGGAGCTAAATTGGGAGGGAAAGATGAAGGCACAGGTTGTAGATTCAAAATCTCTTCTGTAGCTGCTGAGGTGGGATTCTGAGATGCATCTTCCATACAACAGTGATGCTGACGCCTGCTGAAATACAACAGCACAACATTGTGAGCTAAGCTCCAAAGATGTGTTGTTTCAGTTCAGGGTAAGAAAGATGTTTCTAGGCTCTCCTCCTGTCTCTGGCAGCTCAGTGGTTTGTGCAGATGGGGAATGCCTTCTTAGAGGTGAGGAAGGAGAGCTGTTCCCCACCACAGCCTCTGTCCCATCTCTTCACTGTAACCAGGGTTTGTAAGGGATTGAGCTGCTCATGGTTCTTGTGTTACTCATCGTGTGACTTCACTGAAGCCAATGAGGATGTAAGTGAAATGCCTCAAGTCCTTTTACTATTGCGTGCAGGCGGGAGTAAGGGTGATGGATGAGGGAGGAAGATAGTGAAGGGAGAGATGTCTCAAGTATTAAATGAACTATAATCCTGCCCAAATGTGAAGTTCTTGGTTAGGCAGCACCATCGTGGGAGGCAAAGCTTTGTCTGGGAGTCAAGTAAGAACCTGAAGCACCGGAATTTTCAAAGCAAGGATGTGCTGAACCAGAAATGGTCAGTTCTTCTGCCTGCACAGATCAGGAAAGCATTTTCCAGTACTAGAGCTGTTACAGCAGTGGATTTTGTCTGTCTTTTGCCAGTAGTTGGGGACTGGACAAGAAGAACCATCCAGCCAAGGTAGGATCTTTTTGTACATGATTTATTTCCCTACATTCTTCATTAGGGCTGTCTCTCTTCTACAATATCTCACTTTCATCTTTTAATACTGGACAAATATCGGATGCTCCTCAGGAGAGATCTGTGATTACAGCTCAGCTTTGACAGTTGAGAATAGTCCAACCAACATATTTGCTTCATCTAAAATGCTGCTATTTTGAGCTCTGCTTTTGTTTTTAGCCACCCCTGATAAGTTTGCATTACCTATGGATGATATTTGGGGTTGACGTGAGTTGTTACAAACCAGGTCTGTGGTGGATCTGGCTGTAGTGGTTACAACTCCGCTGCGTAAAATGCTTATCTTCCTCTGTGAATTTCAGCTTGGCTTTTCTGGTTTGATACCCCAAACAGAGGAGAATCAAATCCCCAGATCCCAGCTGCTCCTCACTGAATAATTTGGGTTACATCTTGCTCAAGAATTTTATAAGTGCTGCTGCAGGAAGACTTTTTTCCTCCTTTTTTCTCTTTTTTGGTCTTAAGATCAAGGCAAGCTGAACTTCAGAGGCACTTCTTTGGAATCAGACATTTTGTAGCTATTATTTTGCAGACTATTAGAGCGGCAGATCATGAGGTGGGAACCCAGTTATGCAAACAAAGCCACGTCACTCTTGGCCAAAAATAGCTTCAGTGCATGTGCAGTAAGGTGGAAAACGAAGCCTTTGGTGTGCATACAGCAAACAGCAATGGGAGGGAGGGAGGCAGTAGGGGAAGCTGCAGCTTTGTGTTTAGAGCCTCTCGGGAGATATTTGAAGTGTGTTTTCCAGAGAGAACCAGAGTATTGCTGCCTATAATGTCAGTGGGACAGGAGTTACTGCCTTTCTTAGACAAAAGGGGACTATGGTTTTGAGAGACAGCACGTTACTGAGAGTGTTAATAATATTTAACATCCAGATCCTGCATGAGAACAAACATGCGGACATCCAGAGCATGAAGAAATGCTGGAGAATAGTTAAAAAATGTTTCCTTTCCTTTTCTTCTGCTCTCAGTCCATCTCTAGCACAACAAAAGCCTTCTTGAGTGTGCAGCCTCCTGCATTCTTAGCTCATCAGTTCCTTGCTGTGGGAGGTGGTTTCACATCTTATCACAGAGGCCTTTCCTTTGCTACCTTGGCTTAAGTCTTCATGTTTTCATTTCAGCCCATCCAGCACTGCAGTGTCCTAAATAATTTTGAGCTCACCCTACGAGCTATTTACTGTGTACTTGTGCACATGCTCCCTGTTAAGTTTCTGAGTATTTGCAGCAGGGATGTGCTCTGGCTTCCTTTAACATGCTGTGTGTTACTCTCTACCAGGCTTAAAATAAACTTTCCTCTTCCATCTGTAATATTGCTTCACTGTGCTCCCTTTGCAGTGATGGGTTTAAGTGTAGTTTGTTATTTAGCTGTTAAGAGATTGTGGAGTGTTTGTGGCTCTTTTTCTAGAGGAGATAAAGTAGGAGCTCAGGTATGGAAATGCAGCTTTTAGGTGTGCAGATTCCATTGGATTAAAGCCTCCTTTTTATGAAGACTTGCAATTTCTTATTTCACAATACTTCTCTGGGGTGAGTGAAAAGGGGCCTATGAAGTTGAACAAAGGCTTAATGTCTTCTGTAATGGGCAGAATGATTCCCAGGTTCTGTTCATTACCTGTTCCTCACAGATGTGTTTTGCCTTAATTAGGAATTGTGTTCACATTATCTCTATATTAATACAGAATATCTCTATATCTGTATTAGAACATCTAACTTTGTCTTCGAACAGGAGTTCTTTATCCTTGTTCCTCCTCTTTCCATATAGAAACATTATCCTGTAACAGTCTCCAAACACAAGTTGCTATTGTTTATGTCCCCCTTCCAAGCTTTGCTATAGGTATGTGGCTGTTTCAAGTATTAGGATGCTTTGCCTCTTCCAAACTAGAGTGTTTTCCAAACAGGAACCCCATCCGTGTTGCTGTTTAGGTTGTGCCAGTTGGGTATTGCTGTGTTCTGAAACAGCTGAACCTCAGCATGCACAGCTACACAGAAAGGGGAGGTTAGTGCTGATTTATTGGGCTGTCAAAAGAGAGCACTGGGATTCTCCCTGCATGGCTGAGAGGTTGAGTATTTTGGTGCCAGCCAAAAATCAGCTTTCTTAAATGTATCTACTCATTTCTGTACATTTCTGTTTAATTAAAACACTTCTACATCCTGCACTCTTCAACATTAATTCTGAGATTTATTTTGAACCATTGCCAGGGGAATACATTGTTATGGCATCCTCTTTCCACATCTATTAGCAGGAAGAGGATAATTGAGGAAATCTCACACAGATTTAATTGGGGACTGAGGGCAGGAGTAGGGAGGGGGAAACACGAGGCAGAAGTAGGTCAGAAGTTTGGTGGTGGGTAACTCTTGCTTGACACAGAGGAGCTGAGCTGAGTGGTGCTGCTGTGGTTTGGGGGTTAACTGGTAACTGGTGGTGGTAAAAAAGGACTTGCCTCTATACTGGTTATATAAATGCGCTGCATATAGGCCAGCACAGGTCTGGTGGTGCAGAGCATGGTGCAGCTGCCTCTGTGGGAGTCCCGAGGGCAGGTGGTGATCCCTGGGGGCTTTGTATGGAATAGGGAAGAAAACAGGGGTGGCTGCGTGCAGCTCAGCCTGGTCTGGGGACAGTTTAGTGCAGGTTGAAGCTCTCTGGTGACGAAGGCAGGCATTGTGCTCTGTTCTGCTACAGAGCAGCGTCCTTGTGGGGATAAGCCTGATGTTCTCCCTTTGCACCCTGTCAGCCTCAGTGCTGCTGTAGAGCCCCAGCTCTCTTGCTGGCAGCAGCACCTCTGCAGCCTCTGAGGCAGGGCCAGAGCCTTCTTATTGTTATTTTGTTAGTTGCTTTTTGTTCTGCAAGTCTGCATTAGGCATTCCTTTTGCTGATAATGCTTCTGCTGTCTGCTTAGATCCATATGCTAACATCTGGATGCAGATATCTAAGCAGGTCACATTCAGAAACCTCATGATACTAAAATCTTTTGGTCAGGGCTCTAAAAATGCGTTTATTTTCCTCAAGACACTGCTCCTTTTATGCACCCGTGGTCTAGTTGTTGCTCCATTCAGCCTTTAGACTCTAAGGTCCCATTTGCAGTGTAAACTTTGGCTCTGCACTTTAGATTTTCTTTCTGTTCTGTGCTTGGACAGACTCTAAGGCAAACCTGTCCTCTGTATGGCCCATGGGCTGGGCTGCACCCCCAAAGCTGAATCCTGCTCACTGTGGGATGCTGACACAGTGGCATGACTGTCCACATGCAGCTGACTTGGGATGCACAGATATGACACCATGGGGTTAGGTGGGTGTCAAGGGTACCTCCTCCAGGGACAGCATCGAGCTGGGGATATGGGACATTTTGCGTGAGAATGTGGCAGGCAAAAGCAACAGGGAAAAAAACCACAGTGCTCATGACTTGGCAGTTGTTTTAGTAGATCATTTGTGGCTGGGCTGTGGGCTGGAATTTGTTTAGAGACAAATAGCAGATAATCATGGTGAATTGTCATAGTTTTTAATGTCATCTTTATGACTCACTGTGTGATACTGAAAACTCAGGTGTTGCTGTGCTTGGGCATTTAGGCCACACTTGACAGGGCTTGGAGCAACCTGCTCTAGTGCAAGGTGTCCCTGCCTGTGGCAGGGGTGTGGAACTGGATGAGCTTTAAGGTCCCTTCGACCTAAACCAGTCTGGGATTAATTCCATGATTCCCATCATTAGCAGAGGCAATGCTGGTTTCCGTGCAGCAGTGCTGTGAAACATCATGTCCCAGTTGTTTGAATGCCAGAGTTGCTGTTCATCAAAATGTTCAGTTTGGGTTTATGCTGCTGGGATTGCAGTGCTCTGTGCAGCTGTGTCCCTTTGGATTTGGGGGAAGGGCAGTTGTGTTGAGGAAGACCAGTTGTGTTGGTGTGCAGCATGAACACTGGATTTGCTGGCTGGGATTGCCATGTCCAGGGATGCTCAGGGTTGTCACCTGGAACTGGGTGCTCTTTGCTTATTGTTTCCCAAAGCTGGAGCGGAGCAAAGCCTGTGGCTGGTGCCTTTTGCAGTTCTCCCCCTGTGCCACAAGCCCTGTAGTTTAGCTCCAAGTTAGGAACAAACCAGCTTGTGTGAGAGATGCCTGTGCTGCGTGTTTGTTGTTGAATATAGCTCCTGGCCATGGATGGGACCGAGTCTGTTGTTCTGAGCTTGTGCAAACAGCAAGAAGCAGTGTTTGCCCTAAGAGCCCACGATGCAAACACAGACAGACACTTTCTAATAGACAAAGCAAAAGAAGAGAGGGACTTTAATTACAAATCTTGTTGTTGAATGTTTTACTGGGTTTCCCCAAAGCCTCTTCCACCAGCATTGCCAACCTTGAGCATCAACAAACACGGTTCCGGCTTAGAAACTGATGTATTTAGGGAATCCAAACACAGAAAATGTTGGGGGTTATTTGCCTCTGTTTTCTGAGCCTTGAGGGAATCTCTTCTCAAGCTTTTTCATCTTAGTCACACAGAGCAGAGACTTCTGCAGAAAGAGAAGCGATTCTCATGATGGCAGGAGGTCACAGAGCATTTCTCAGGCTGTAATGTGGGGCAGACCCCTGCCTGCCCCCCCCCCCCCCGGGGCTCTCGCTGCCATACCTTCCTGCCAAGGGGTTTGGGTTTCTTCCCTCAGTACCACTTTTCAGGACTCCCCCCATTGGAGTGCTGTGTGTGCTGCTGTGGTGGTGAACCTGTGTTTTCTTTGGGATGAGGCTTTCTTCCCAGCTCCCAATTGTAAAGCCCACTGGGGCTGCGGATGCTGTGGCTTGTTCTAGAACAGAATGTACAAAAAACTCCAGTCCTCAAGGCCGTGGCTTTGTGTACTCCAATGGCTGATGTCAGAGGATGGAAAAGGTCTTGTTTTCTCCATAAAGATTTATTCTTAATGTGCATTTGAGACCGAGAGGCAAAAAAAGTGTGTTCTGCTAAACCTAAGTTAAGAAGCTTGTTCAATTTTTAAACAGTTACATAAAGCCATCAAAGTCTGACAGGAGAGAGATGCAAGTTTGTGCGAAAGAGAAAGGGAAAAAAGAAGCTGAAATGGAGTGTTAAAGTGAATTCCCCCAGGCTTACACCTAAACCAGCCTAAACTCAGAGGTGAACCCACTCCTGCTTGCTGTGTTTTTCCTTTCTTTCTCATTTTCCCCCTGTCATGACAAAGGTCCCCTTGCTGCTGAGTGCCTGGTTGGTGTGAATGCTTCTCATGCCAACACTCTGCTGCTTTTACCAAATTGGCTCTGAGGCCAAATGAACATTTCTGTGCTACCTTTGGGGAAACAAATCTGCGGGCATAAGCAATAGGAATAGGGCTTGTCTGCAACACAGGGCTTCTGGGATCCTGTATGCTGTTTCTTTTTAACAGCTAGGTCTGTTTGCAGATGTTAACATCTGGGGTACTCCACAGTATCAAGACTCAGGCCTTGGTGGGGAACTCTGTAAGGTGCTGGATGAATTTAGTTCATGCCTTTCTGGGCTGCTGAGTGTAACAGGGTGGAGCAGGAGTTTTTTAGGAGCTTAGAGTTGGGAACTGATCTGCTCCCTTTGAGGGCTCTGAAGGACAGCGATGGAGTTCAGACCCTGGTTTGACCTCACATGTTTCTTGGCCAGTTGTTTGACTTGAACACTTGACATTCTGAGCTTGGAGGTTGGTAGGCCCCTTTGCCTGCAGTCTTCAGATGCAGTTTTCTGATCTTCAAAGTTTCCTGAGCTTCAGTTTTGTGGTCGGTTCTGATGGTGTTTGTCACTCCCTCTACCAAAAGAGAAGAGGTTGGCAGGTGGGCTCTGAGCAGCTCCCCAGCACCCCTCGACCATTTTCCTCCAAGTGCTTTGCAGGTAACAATTCAGGAGCTGAATGATGCACTGGACAGTAGACAACAGATATCTGGTAAGGGCTTGTGCTATTGGATCACTCCTCTGGATACTGCATAGACATGTTCCAGGTTTGAGTAATATCAATCTATTTGTATCTACTACCTAGATACTAGAAATCCATTATATCTGATTCTGTCTAGACATGATCAAGGACATACTTTCAGCTCCCATTATTTTTTGATAGCATTAGTATTCAAGCATCTCTTTGTCTTAAAATGTATTCTGAAAGCTGTAGTTATTGAGGAAATTAATGAAGAATAAAAAGAAGGCCTCTGACAAAAAGGGTGTTGTATGACAGAAGTGCACATGGAGGGTAAGTCTGCTGTCAGAGTGCTGCTTTCCTCCAGTCACACCAATGTGAGCTGTGGTTTGTATGAGGCTGAATAGGCAAATGAAACTCCAGAAAGCCATGTGATTTCCTCAGGGTCATGGAGGATGGTTGTGGTAGAAATGAATGAACTGCTCTTGACTCCCTGACCTCTGTACAGGTTATGATCTTTTTACTCGGCTGTTGAACTTTCTAATGTTGTAGTCAGTATTGCTTTGGTTAACCTCAGCCATCCCCTTCCTTCACATCTGCTCTGAAGGAGATGTTAGATGAAAACTACTGCCACACCTACCATGAGCAGAGTAACTGTTCTGACCCAGTCTTCAGGAAATCACAGTAGAATGGTGCTTGATTGGTAGCTGGAAGCCCTGGTTTGCCACTCCTGGGAGAATGGAGCAGGGCTGGGAGTCAGGAGTCTTTCAGTGAATTCTGCTTATGTAAGGAAGGCTTTTGGCAGGAATGGATGTATCTTTTGTATGCACAACAAGGCTTTGTTCTGTGACAGGGATTCCTAGAGAAAACACTTGGGAGAAAAAAAATGCTCATAAATGAGGTTTGCAGAAGTCTGCCCTTTAAAAAATGAGTGGCATTTGAGGCTCAGAAGTGCTCTTGCGCTCTGCAAACCACACCGCTTCCTTCCTGTGTTTGAGAAGTGCCTGAACCTCCTCTGAGCTCTCCACCAGCCACAGGATGTTGATGTTCCCTTCGGGGTACCTGCCTCAATGGCATTATCTGTGTGTCACAGCTCTGTCATCAGCCTGAAAAGCTAACCCAAAATATTTCTTTTCAGCACAAGCAGAGCACGAGAGCTCCTGTAGTCAGTGTCTGAAGAGCCACCCGTGTCTCCATGGCAGTGTCCCAACGGGACTGACTGATGTGGTAGGACTGTGCTAAAGGTCTCAGTGTTAAGAAACACAGTGTATAAAGTTGTTTCTTCTGCTTCCTTGTCCCAGGCTGGGGAAGCTTTCTTCCTTTCAAGCCCACAGCACTGTGTGTTCAAGAGCTGCCTTGTTGCTCTGCTGAGATTCTTACAGTTGAAGGAGAAGTGAAGTGTTTCCCTGCTTGTAGAGTGCTCAGGTGTTCTTTGGGATGATAGGCACTATAAATACAAGAAATTGTCATTAGAAAAACTCAAACCTTACAGCCTCAGATAAAGGACTAATAATGAAGATGAGCCACAAGGGAGCCAATTCTTGAGTAATTAAATCTAGGGGTGTGTTTGACAGATGAAACACAAATACTTGGTCTGTTCAGAGGGGTACAGTCACTGCTCAGTCAACAATCAGGTGGCAGGAAGAGAAAGCAGAGTTTGTAGTTACTGTGCCTGGTGTTGGTGTGCCTTGGGGTGCAAGAACGGTGCAGCAGGAGCCAGGGATGGCTTCTGCCTGGTGTGGAAGGCAGGAAGGCAGTGGATCAGGCAGCCACAGGGATCACTGGTGGAGAGCTCTGGTGTTGACTGATAGAGAAGCTGGGGAGACTGACCTGCTTGGGGGCATCTCCCACTGACACTGCATTTCCCAGAGATTGAAGAAGCTTTTTGCAAAGGATCATTAGAAGAGTTTTCATTAAAGAGCCATCAAAAGCTTAATAGGTTGGTGATGTAACATGTATGCAGCATCTCCTGATGGTGTGTCCTCCTGATACACCTTTCCTGCTGCACCCTCCCTGTGGGAATGGTGAAATGCTGATGCCCTCATTGTAGACATGGATAGTGGGGACACTTAGAATTGACCATTAATGGGACATATAAGATGGAAGTTGTATGTACTTTTGAGAGGGATGTGAGCAATCCATTTGTCTTGAGTGTGAGCTGCCAGCAAGATGATGCTGGGAGGGGAACTCTTTCTGAGTCCTTCCCAGGAACTTTCTAGACAGTTCTCAATGTTCCTATCCACCACTCTTAGTCTGAACCCAGTTTTAAGCTGGGTCTGAGCTGGTGCCAGTCATAACTGTGCAGCTGAACCCCAATTTCTGTTCAAAGCATTGCATTGCAGTTTCTTAGGTGACCCATCTTTGTTCCGGGTGCGAGAAACCTTCAGGGCTTCACTTTGTTCAGAGCTTCCAAAGCAGCATGCCTGAAATGCAAGCATCGCACAGGAAGGTTTCCAGTAAAAGTTACTTCCAACAGGTAACTCATGTCTTGGATTATCCCCCTAAGGATTCGGTAGGATTGTTGGAGGTTATCCCTGTGGGTTCAGTCCTGAGCCTCACCATGGGAAGAGGCTCAAGCACGCAGCTGACTGGTGCTGGAAGATTCTCTCTGTTCGGGAGCTCCCTGTTTCTCTGCTGTCACCTGGGAAGCAGGGAAGGCAGTGCCAAGAAGCAGCACACCAGCATTCCCAGCAGATGGATAGTCCCACAGGGCTGCTACACATCAGCATAACAGAGCAGTCCAAAGGATTTCTCCTGTGAGTTAGACTGACAGCAACTGCTCAGCAATAGAGAAACCCCTTCCCTGAGGCAGTGCTGAGCCATACTCGGATCTCAGTGGGCTCCCAGCTGCTTCAGGAGCAGGAGATTGCAGCATTTATAACCTTTGCTGTGCTCAGCAGTGGAAGAACAAATTGGAGGTCCCAGTGGGACCCATCTCCCACATTCACCTTGTTCCTGAGGTTTTTGTTAACTGTGTCTAGCTTACAGGTAACATGGCTCTCTCAATGATGTCTTTGTCTTTCTAGTGCCATTGATACTGTTCTGGAAGTCAGGCTGCTTTGTGGTTCCTCTGTTTCTACCAGAGCTGGATTTTTGTTTTAATGGAAGCATTTGTCCCTATGGAGACTAATCAGTCACTGCTCTGAGGAGTATCCAGAAAAAGCGCTTGTCTTTGCTGCTCAGGGCTGGGTCCTGGTGGTGGTTCTGCCACCCAGACTCTGCTTTCTTTCAAACACCACAGGTTTCCCTTGTGCTGCTCTCTGAATTCAGCCCCTCTAGTTGTCTTTTCCTATCTTTCTTTCTTGCTGTTAAAAGGAAAAGTGGGGTGAGGGGAAAGCAATTTTGTGGCCCCAGTCTCTGGTAATTGTCTAAGTGTCAGCAATAGTAAAAGAGCCTAATGCCCTCCTTTGTTAGCAGGCAGCTGATGCATTTTCTCACCTGAACTTACAAGTATCCATCAGTTAGAGGATGGAGATTTGCATAATTAGTGTTTTTGAGGTGCCTCTGAAATGCAGGAGAAGATACTCTTACATGTCTCAGCTCTTATCTAATGAGGTGCTGACAAAGAGGTATCCATGGAGACATCCATTATAAGGCACTGTTCTGAGATGGGTTCTTTCCAGTGCTGTTAAAATGCCAAAGGGTTTTCTTAAGCATAATTTATACCATTTCTTTGCTCCATTCCTAAACAAAAATAGTTATCCCTGAATATGATGAGAACCATTATTTAAAAATGAGGTTTTCAAGCTCTTATTAAGCAGCAGGGATAAGAATGAACTGGGAGAAAGGTATTGAGTTATTTAAGGTCTCCTACAGGGTATTTGAGCATGGAGAGCCACTGGTAAGATGCCAGATGTAGCCCTTTTAGCTGGAGAGGTGCTGAGCACCACTGACCTCTGGAACATCCTCAGCATCAACCAGCATGCTTTGTCTGGCTGCCTCAGTGGTGCTGGGGTTGACCAGATCCACTAAATTCCACCCAGACTGGTTGTGGAGATGTTTTCCTGTGAGGGGAACACCTAAACTGATGGTCAGTAACCTGTTTACAGACCCAGCAAGGGTGCTGCTTTGTGATTCTGCAGCTCACATGTGTGTCTTCAGCTCTGACAATGTGGCACAGCGTTTGTATATAGGCATTATTTGTTGTTACAGTAGTATGTAGTTAAGAAAGATATAATGGCTATAACTCCACCCTTTCTCCTTGCCTTTCCTGTTTGCTTGCCCTTGCATGGTGAAGATAAGAGTTTATTCTTGGTTACTTATAGCTTGAAGCTGTTGGGGTTTATTTCTGAGTTCAGCTAATGGGTTATTCTTTGTTGGAGCTGTGAAAAGGATAGAAGAAACCTCTGAATACTATAAACCAGATTGAAGTGATGACTAAGGTGTGTGCACACTGCTGCTCTGCTCTGTTCCTGTAGCCTCATGAATACTCATAGTCGTGTGTCCATTAAAAAATAAGTATCATTCTCTAAAGCAGGAGGATTCTCCCAGAGGGAATTGTGAGCCGTGGTTCAGCCAGCACTGGCTGACATGTACAACTCGCACTGTGATGGTTACTCATGTAAGTCATCTCATTAGCACGCTCTGTGGCATGGGCTGAAGGCTTTGGCATGAAATTAGGAGGCTGGAGGTGTGCTGCTTGGCTGGGGCAGAGGTGGTCTCATCACCTCCTTGCACCCTTCAGTGCTGCTGCTGCAGGAATCCCTGTGCTGCCAGGTCCACAGAGGTGAGTGGTTAACAGTATGGAGGTGGGGTTGGTTGTTCATGGAGCTGCAGCATCTCAGAGTTTCAAATTTTGTGCTGGTTTGCGCAGAAGGAAGATTGAATTCTGTACTTACATTTGGAGTAAGTGGATTTATGACTGACATGCTCAGAGCGCCACTAGATAACTGGTTTGAGAATAGAGTACAATCTCAGAGAGGTCAGAGCCTAAAACTGTATCCGTCTCTGTCATCCAGGCATTTCCTCTCTGTGGTAAATTTGAGGATTGTTGGCAGCCCTCAAACTATGGAAACTTGCTGAGCTCCAGCAACTGGTGTCTCAGGTGTGGTAGTTAGAGCAGTGGCTTCTGAGCTGTGCTCTGTGTGCTGATTTGAAGGGGTCTCTGATCAATAACCAAGAAACAGCAGGCAGCTTATATTCATCTTTGAGTGATCTGTTGCCCTGTGCTTCTCTCCCTGGAAATTTTTTAGAGCTCTACAAGCCAATTTGGCTGGATACCAGGAGTGAGGCACCTCTCATTGAGCTGCCTGCTCAGGCATGGCCATTATGGAGCAGTCCATCAGCTGTGAATTTCCAGACAAGCTAACGCTGCATCCACTGGTAATGCTGAGCTTTGGGGGTGATGTTCACCAGGACCAGGAAGGAGACAACTCCAGCACCTTTTCTGGGGGTGGTGCATCAAGTGCTGAAGTGACTGTGAGGATGTGTTCAGGCTGAGTGCGTCTGGTGGTGAAATAAATGTCTAAAGTGTTTTTAGAAACATTGTGCCTGAACACAATGTTTCAGGGGGATGAGGGGAGGGGTGGGGGGACAACTTGGCAGATCATGAGAAGCAAAAAGGATCTGAGCATCTCTCGGGGTATTGGAAAGAGGCTGGCCTCTTTTCTGGCCTTTTTGCACATATTGCAGGCTTCGGTTTCTGTTATCTAAATTATCTGAATATTCAAGTTGCTGTGGATAATGCAGACTAAAGTGGAAAACAAAAATGCAAAACCAACAACTCTTCAGCAGCAGATTTCAGCCTCCCTCTGTCTCTGCTGACACTTTGTTTGGATACTAAAAGGGTTGCAAGGGGAGGGAGCAGGCTGGTGCAGCCGGGTTTGTGCTGAGCAGAGATTATGGAAGCACATGGGAGCTGCAGCCTCCCGGATCTTTAAATACACTGACAAAGTCTCAATGGGGAGCTCCCCCTACGCACAATCAGTCCCTACTGTCACCTCTGTTCTCTGTCTTCCCTTTCCCAGCCCTGCAGATGCTGTGGCTGTGAGGTCTTTGACGTGCAGATATAGTGACACATGTCTCATTTCCTAATCATAGAATAGTTTGGGTTGGAAAGGACCTTAAGATCATCCCGTTCCAACCCCCCTGCCATGGGCAGGGACACCTCACACTAAACCATGCCACCCAAGGCTCTGTTCACCCTGGCCTAGAACACTGCCAGGGATGGAGTATTCACAACCTCCCTGGGCAACCCATTCCAGTGCCTCACCACCCTCACAGTAAAGAACTTCTTCCTTATATCCAATCTAAACTTCCCCTGTTTTAGTTTGAACCCATCGCCCCTTGTCCTATCACTACAGTCCCTAATGAAGAGTCCCTCCCCAGCATCCCTATAGGTCCCCTTCAGATACTGGAAGGCTGCTCTGAGGTCTCCACGCAGCCTTCTCTTCTCCAGGCTGAACAGCCCCAACTTTCTCAGCCTGTCTTCATACAGGAGGTGCTCCAGCCCCTGCTCATCCTCGTGGCCTCCTCTGGACTTGTTCCAACAGCTCCATGTCCTTTTTATGTTGAGGACACCAGAACTGCACACAATGCTCCAGGTGAGGTCTCATGAGAGCAGAGCAGAGTAGAGGGGCAGGATCACCTCCTTGGACCTGCTGGTCACGCTCCTTTTGATGCAGCCCAGGATACGGTTGCTTTCTGGGCTGTGAGCGCACACTGAAGCCGGCCCATGTTCATTTTCTCATCAACCAACACCCCCAAGTCCTTCTCCGCAGGGCTGCTCTGAATCTCTTCTCTGCCCAACCTGTAGCTGTGCCTGGGATTGCTCCGACCCATGTGCACTTGTCACTTGTCATGATTAAACTTCATGAGGTTGGCATCAGCCCACCTCACAAGCGTGTCGAGGTCCCTCTGGATGGCATTCCTTCCCTCCAGTGTATCAAGGGAACCACACAGCTTGGTGTCATTGGCAAACTTGCTGAGGGCGCACTCAATCCCACTGTCCATGTCAGCAGCAAAGGTGCTGAACAAGACCGATTCCTGAGGGACACCACTTGTTACTGGTCTCCATCCGGACATTGAGCCATTGACCAAAACTCTCTGTGTGCGGCCATCCAGCCAGTTCTTTATCTACCGAGTGGTCCATCCATTAAATTGATGTCTCTCCAATTTAGAGACAAGGATGTCGTGTGGGACAGTGTCGAACACTTTGCACAAGTCCAGGTAGATGACATCAACTGCTCTACCCCTGTCCATCAGTTCTGTAGCCCCATCATAGAAGGACAGCAAATTGATCAGGCAGGATTTCCCCTTAGTGAAGCCATGCTGGCTGTCATCAGCCACCTTGTTTTTCTTGTGCCTTAGCATGCCTTCCAGGAGAATCTGCTCCAAGATTTTGCCCTGGATGATTTTGGAATAGGGTGACTATTCGGGGCTCTGGGTTGTGCACAGTGAGGCAAGGATGCGGGGAGGGGAGAGGGCAAGGATGGCACTGAAGCAGGCAGGAGAGCTCAGGCTTGTGTGTGTCAGAGGGGGCAACAGAACCCTGGAGAACCCTTCTAGGTTGTCCCTTGCTGCTATTGCAGCCCTCTGATCTCTGGTGGCAATGATTGTCTCCAGGGTTGAGGAGGAAGGACATTTAATGGTGGTTTCCCCCATTGCTGCAGCACTGCCAGCCCGAAGCATTCGCAAGTCCTGAGTCAGTCCTCACCACCTACCCCCAAATTGTAACACTGAGGGGAAAATTGCATCTTTGTTTCAAATAGAAATGAAAGGAACATGGTGGGTTTGGGTTCTTCCTTTAAACTGGCCTTTGTGCTGGAGCTTTTGTGTTGTGTTTGGCTCACATGGCGCTGTCCTGGGCTCCTCTGCCTCCAGTTTCGCTGGCACTGGGTGCATGCAGCCTGCTGGCACTTGATAAAAAGGAAAGAAAAACCAGCATTGGATGAGCCTGTGACTTTTAGGTGATCTGTGACTTGGGCCAGGCTTCAAACCCTTCATACCTTGAGATCCATGTGCTTTTAGGTGATCTGTGACTTGGGCCAGGCTTCAAACCCTTCATACCTTGAGATCCATGTGCTCCAAGTGCTGGCAGAATCCAGCTGGAAACACCCAGTGCTAATAGAAGGTTTAAGTAACTGAACTGAGATCTCGATTGTGAAGCAGAGAGTTACTAAGGTTCTGTGGTTTTGCTTGAGGCCCATTTGTATCCAGTATGTGGCTTAGTCAGAAAACTGTCAGGGCTAGCTGCAGTACAAGACAAGGTGTTGTGTTTATCACAGGAATCATCCCACTGCTGCCTTCAAATGCAATCTGCAATGACTTTGCTTTTTTGATGCTGAGATTGTGATAGAAGTGCTTATTCTGGTATTGTGCTGTGTGATACCTCACTGTTCTCTTGCAGAACTGTCTGTAAAGACATAAGGTATCAGATTCTGTGACCCAGAGCACTGCTTCTCTTCCGAGCTTCTTGCTTCTATAGGAGTCTCATGGCATGGGCTGTGTGAATGCGTCTTGCTCTGACCTCAGATATGTGGCTTAGTTCCAAAAGCCTCTGGCACAGGACAAGGGATCTTCCTTCACTGCTCAGTGCCTCCTGTACCAAGCAGCTGATGGCTCCTCTGTCTCTCACTGGCTCAGCAGCAGAGTTGGGTTTATGTTCCACTTGTAGGTAATGTTAATTTAGATCCTGTTTTCTCTCTTCTGTCAGTGGCCTTTAGCTTCCAATGTTGAAATGAAGCTAATAGCATTTCAGGTGATTTAAAGAACCTGTATGTGAGTATATTCCTGGTGGGAATATACAGCAGGTAGTTTCCCACATAATGAAGGTTAAAGGCCATTGTGAAAGCTGGAAATTTCCTTTGCTTTCACAACAGGCTTCTAATCCAAAAATAGCAGTGAACTGGTAGCTTGGCTGCTTGTTTATTAGCAGCAGATGCTAATAGATGCAGAGCTTTGTCTGGAGGAGCAGCGAGATACAGGGCACAAAGGTATCTTGCTGGTTGCTGATACAAATCAGACAGTCATCACAGAGTCAGATCCATGCTTTCCTTGTGGGATTCCCAGGTCTGCTCCCATTGCAGGGAAGATAACAGCAGTGACAAGCCATTGTTTGCTCTCAGCTGTCCCAGTTGGCAAGGAAAAAACACAAGAAGCTTTTTTCTTCTATAACAGGTATTAGTTTTTGTACCTGTGCAGGCTGATGTTCCTTGTCTGCATGTGATGGTTATGCAGAAATTGGGGCAGGAACTGGCTTTGAGTTTTGGAGTTCATCTAGGAAGATCTGTGTCCTTCCGTTGTGGGATAGTACAGTTTGCACCGAGTGGAACCAAGCTTCTGTTTGTGCTGCAAGCCTTCCTGTCCACAGATGTCAGGACTGTCTGCCACAGCCTCACTGCTATTCTTGTGGCTCATGTTCTGGTTACACTAGTTCACTTAACAGGGAGGTACTTGGAATCTGCTTCTGTGGCTGTTGGTATGTATTTTGGAAGGTGGTATCTGTGTTCTGCTCTGGTGTGTTGCCTTCCTTGATTACTTTTGGGGGAATGAGGGATACAGCATTGAGGCCTCCTCTTGAGGACCTTCAAACATTCAGCCTGTGCTATGGAGTAAGTCCACTTTGTTCACAGTACTGTAGACCTCCCTCTAATGCTACCCTGTACCATGAAGAGGCTCTAGGACACAATGTGATCACCCCATACATTCTTTGGAGCTCTGTTGCTTTTTTGAATGTTCTTTGCTTAATAGCTCTCCTGCACTGTTAACCCCATCCAGAGCCACAAGTAGCAATTCTTCACACTCATGTGGTTCCTAGAAACTGTTTTGTGTCCCTTGGTCTTCTTCCATTTTCTCCCGATCCCTGCTTTTTTAGCTTATAAAACAAAAACAAACCCTATTAAAATTCCTGTAATTACAGTGTTCCAAGCAGGCATATTCATGATAGACTTAATAAGGCAGCAGCAGGGCAAGCCTTTGTTTCTGAGAAGGGGGGGAAAAAGTCCTTTAGCACTTCAGCATAGCTTATGAGTGTTTCTGGGTATAATTTGCAAGCCATTAAAGCCAGGCCTGGTGGTGGCCCAAAAAGGCAGAACGCAGTCACAGAAATGGAAACAAATTATACAGCTCCCCCACTGTTATCCAGCTCATAGCAAGTGAAGCATCCAGGAGGGATTTAACTCGTGGCTTTCGATGCTCTAACTTAGTTGTAGCTGGGCATTTGCAAGGCAGGAGTTAACCCACATCACTTCCATTCGTAGGGTCTTTCTCTTTTCTGGCCAGGGTGAACATGGAGCCATCAGGTAATTTAGCAGTTAAAAAGTTGTATTTGAAAGGGATTGGGAATATTGATGCACAGGAAAGGGCAGCATTTATTTGATACCAGAGATCCCACGTTCAGTGCTGTGCGGTGGGATCAGAAATGAGGGAAAAGGAACATTGGGAGCCTGTGATGAGCACACCCTGGTTGGACAGAGATGACACTGGAGCTTATGGTTCCACACCTGCTGTGATTTGGGTCAAACCCACCTCTGTCTCTCTGGGTGGCATCTCTCCATTGGGGAAACTGCAAAGTGCAGGTTCAGTTCTCTAAAGCCCCATGGGGTTTTCAGTGAGGGCTTTTGGGAAATGCAGAGTGTCCATGCTGATGTTCAGCTCCTGGGTATGCAGTGATGTCTGCTCTTTAATAAAGCACATGAAGAGCCCTTGAGCTGGCCAGAGGTTCTGCCTTCCTTATCAGCTGACATACGTTTGGGCAGAAGGCCCAAACCTGCCAGTGATCAGTTTTAGCTCATGTGCATTTAATCCTATTCCCTTTTGATGGTGGGTGTCACAGAACTGACCCAACCAAGGGTTTTATCCAGCTCTTCCATCAAGTGACAACAAAAGGCAGAGGCTGTTGGAGATAACAGACAGGCTGGAGGAATAAAACCCTTCCTGCAGCTACTGCAGTCTATTTTATCACCTTTGTTCTCTTTTTAGCCACCTAACTATTCCTGGAAGAGCTAATATTAGCTCCCCCATCTATTTCTTAGAAGCTGTGAAAACAGAAATCCCATTGAATATCGTTGTTTCCAGGTGATCTGAATATTGGTCTGTACAGATGGCTCTGAAAACCCCAATGAGCTCTTGCAGCAACAGCCCTTGGTGTGGGGAGGCATTGAAATACGTGGTTATGGAAGGGGCAGCATAAGGGGGATTAAAAACACTCAGCAGTGTATTTACCCTTAGTGACAGGCTGTTTGGGAGTTACTTTCTGTGCCTTACCCAGGCATGGTACAGACAGTCATGGAACATGCTTGCTCTCTTTTGAAGCAGGTCTGAGATGGTTTCGGTAGAGGCTTGATTCCAAAAGTCAGAATTTTGGCAGGATATGTATCCAGGATTTGACAGCATGTCTTGTCCTAACACTTCACATCCCGTATTCGGGGTGCTACAGGCTAGACAGAGACAGGCAAGTGAGTGTAAAAGTGGATTGCAGAGGCTTGTATTTGTTCCCTGAGTGATATCCAGGGCAATGTAGCTCTGATTACAGGGAGAGGATGATCCTCCTAACTGCCACTCTGCAAGTCCACCTGGGACACAGCAGATCCTCCTCCTACATTTTAACATCATCAGTTAAAAAAAAGCCTTTAGCTGGTGGTTTTGTCAGGGAGACAAAGGTCAGAACTCTGCTTTGTGCACCCAAAGCTGTGATGTGCTGGGGAATGAGAGATGCAGACACTGATTTGCCTCTGCCTTCCTCTGGCCATTGGTGAGGTGGAGAAGGGTAAGACCATCTGTGTGTGGAAGCAGGGATGGGTTAAGGGAAGAAAAGCAAGGCATGATGTCAGATTTACTTCCCCCAGAGCTGATGTGGCTGGGGCTGTCCTTGGTTGCAGAGAGACTGGTGGGACCAGAGGTACCAGAGCACCAAGAGGGAGATGGGCTGGACATGCCTCTCCCCTGGGATGTCTGTGTGGTCCATCAGGATGCTGCTTTGCTGGCAACAGTGCTGAATGTTGAGGTAACCACTGTCTGTTTGTAAGAGGTGTCAAACCCAGAGTGTCAGTGAAGGCCAAGCGTGGAAGAGCCATGTCCACCTCATCACTGCCTTGTGACAGGGCTCAAGGAAGGAAGGAGGGCTGGAAGAAGGGCTTGGTCTCTCCCAGGAGTGTGTAAGCTCAGGGAAAGATGCTTCTCCTCAGGAATCAAACACAGCTGTCAGTCAGGACCAGAGGTTTTGATTGAAAAGCTCACTGATTGAGCAGCCAAGTTGAAACCCGATGTGTGGCATTGTTTGGTGACCAGTTGGCATTGGAGGTGTGCAGGGCACCAAGAGAAATCCTCAAAGATGCTGTAAAACCACCTAAATAATTAAAACTGATACCTCCTCCCCGACAACTCCAATGTTTAAAAATTAAACATTTGGGTGAAATATTAAGTGCTGATTATTTCCTTGCACTCATGCAGCACCACTTCTCTTGATGTCAGTAGCTGAAGTGTATTGTCAGCATTAGTATTACACTTACTACTCAGGCCCAAAACCCGAAAGTTCTAAAGTGTGTGTTTGATTTTAAGTGTTGAACGTTTTGAAGTCAGCTTTAATGCCATGAATACTAAACCCACCCAGCTAAACACCACACAATCTCTGGCTGTTTAGAAGAGCCCCTGTGCTTGCTCCAAGGTTCTGGCAGTCTGATTTCCATAGTGAACACAGGGAGATGGGTTTAATTGATACACGAGAGACTCAGTGAAAAGCAAAATGAGAGGGCAAGAGTATATTTGGAAGACACTTTATGGCTTTCATGTTTTGTGTCATTTTGGCTGTAGTCATTTTGGTTGTATTAATTATTTGACATTAAAAAAGTGATTGAACTGAGCTCAGGGTGGGCAGATGAAAGCCATGGCGAGCAGAGGAGGATGCCCACACATGCTCTGTTGTTTACCTGCTTCCCTTTCTGTGTAGAAATGTATCAGTGCCTTGATTTTTTAGGAAGGTTGCTGCTAACGTCATGGATAAAGGAAATGTCAGTGCAAACACCCCAGGGGCCTGATACCATAAACCCTTCTCTTGCTTTCTTCTGAATAATGAGGTATTTGACACACTTGTAATCATCTTGGGAGGTGTTTGCAAACATCTGAGAATCCTCCTTCACCTCCCCCTGCTCATATTGGGGTATTTGCTGATATTTGCTGGTTGGAGACTTGTGTCTCTGGCCTGGGCCTGGTCTTGCTGAGAAACCTGCTGTGTGCTGCCATTGTGTTGGCATCACGATGGCATAGAGGCTTCATTCAGATTGACATGGTGCTGGTGCTTCAGACAATTGGGAAGGGAGCATGTTTTCATGGCCGCGCCCAGGGCACTTCTCTTTTTAGACCAGACACAAAGGAACTTAAATACATTTCACTCATTTTCTGACCTGGAGAAATGTTTGCATTTGGGGTATGTGTTCTGCTGTCTCATCATCTCATTCAAGCAGCTTTCTTTTTCCTTCTCTCCCTCCCACTGTATTGGTTCATGAGTCTTTAAAATGTTCTGGTGTGCAGTTTCAGATGGGATTCCCAAAGCAGGCGGGAGATGTTCGTGAATGCATGTCTGGGAATAGGAACAAGAGCCCTGTTGAAGGAAAAGTATTTGTTGATTTGCTGGAACGTGTCTTATTAAAGGGAACAGCATCTCTCGTCTCTGCGAGAGCAGCTTGAGGAGACAGATAGGAGTGGGAGAAGCAGCGAGAGCCCAAGGATGATTTGGGATTCCCAAAGCTTGGCTCAGCTCCTGAAAGTGATGTTGTGGGACATGTTCTCAGCCTGAAAGTGCTTCTGTAACACTGAAGCTTGACACTGCCTTTTTGGCAGCTGCTCTGTGATGTTAGTGTCTCCTGTCCACCTGCCCAGGTAGCAATATCAGTGCATAGATGGTAACTGAAGGTGCTTTGAGGGTGCAGCCTTGTCCATCTCCATGTCTAAGAGCACTGTACATGGTGCCCTCATGTCAGTGAGGGAGCTGGTTTGCTCTCAGGAGGAGCTGGATGAAGCCCTGCCTTGGGGCGGAAGTTGGCCTTATTATGGCAATGTCATGGAAAGATGAGGAATGAGCTGATGCTTTCTTCTGTTTGGGGGCAGTGGTGGTTTCCCAAGTCATGTTTAATGGATGGTGCAGCGAGGCTTTTGTTGCTAGTGCTTATCCAATACCTGCTTTAGAGTCTCAGGGGTTATTAAACCAGCATCTATACCCAACTAATAACTTTTAAAAGCAGAAACAATTAACAGGCTCAGTGGGAGAAGAGCTTTCAGGGAGAAGCAATTTAATGTGCTGAAATACTGTGTATGCAACACAGTCAATGTAGTGTAGGAACATACCAGAGGTAGTTTTCCAGTAAGCTTCAGGTACACTGATTTTTCAGGGTTCAATAGTCTGTCTTAACTCAAGAAAGCACTAATCCCCTTGAGGGACCAAATAAAGCAAGAGGCCAAAAAAAAAAAGGAATTTCATCAAGGATAAACTGCCCTGTTGTTCCTGTCAACATGCTCCAAACAGCTCCAGTCAGAGCAGTACCTGTTTCTTATGGAGCTTTTGCAGTGTACCTTGGCTTTCACAGGCAAGTCAGTCCTGTGATCCTCAGGGATAAATCTTTGTCAGTGAGCTCTGTAGATGGTTGAAAGTATTACTAACACCTTCACAGGAGGAGCACTGTCTTGGCCCTGGCAGGGCAGTAGATGGGAATGGACCAGGATAGCTCATCACATCCAGGATGGTTGAGAAGGGACTGGTTTCCAATGTTCCTTGTGCTCCTGTGGTGCTGCTAGGCTTGGAGTTACTGGAGATCCCCAGGAGCAACAGGGCCAGCATGAAGCTCCCACATGCTATAACTGCAGAGCTCTGTGGGATTGCCAGGGATTTGCAAGTCCTGCTTATGCATATTCCCCTGGGAACATCCCTGCTGGCATCCTTGCCCATCATGTACCATTAAACCAAGAGCCATGGAATGAGCACAGCAGCAATACAGCATTTTGGGGGTTTGCCATAAATACAGATGTCAAACTCCTATTGGAGCCAGTAGGACTGCAATGTCCAGTAAGACATTTTCCCATCTTCTCCTGTTCCCTCACATGGCAGTGATGGAGCAGTGCGTACCCAGGCTTTTCTTATCCAGTTGTGCTACTGTGAAGTATTTTCCTTCTTATGAGGGTGTAGGCTCAAATTAGAACAGTCAGGAAGGTTTAGTGCTCTGAACACATTTTGCTTTCAGGTTTTACCTGAAACTGACCATTTTCTATAGAAAGCTTGTTAAAATCCAAAACAAAACTCCAAATAGAAAACCTCCACAATCTAAACCTGCCTTAATATCTGAGTGGTTTATGCCGGCTGTGGCACAATGTGCATCTGAGTGTTCTTTACTTTGGGGCTTAAGTATTGTGTGCAATTCTGGTGTCCTCAACATAAAAAGAACATGGAACTGTTGGCACAAGTCCAGAGGAGGCCACAAGGATGAGCAGGGGCTGGAGCACCTCCTGTATGAAGACAGGCTGAGGAAGTTGGGGCTGTTCAGCCTGGAGAAGAGAAGGCTGCGTGGAGACCTCAGAGCAGCCTTCCAGTATCTGAAGGGGACCTATAGGGATGCTGGGGAGGGACTCTTCATTAGGGACTGTAGTGACAGGACAAGGGGTAACGGATTCAAACTTAAACAGGGAAAGTTTAGATTGGATATAAGAAGGAAATTCTTTCTTGTTAGGGTGGTGAGGCACTGGAATAGGATGCCCAGGGAGGTTGTGAATACTCCATTCCTGGCAGTGCCCAAGGCTGGGTTGGACAAAGCCTTGGGTGCCATGGTTTTAGTGTGAGGTGTCCCTGCCCATGGCAGGGGGTTGGAACTGGATGATCTTAAGGTCCTTTTCAACCCTAACTATTCTATGATTCTATTCTATGATTCTGTTAATCTCTTGTATGGTATTTGTGTGGGCTGAGAAATAACAGCTGCCTTCAACAAGCAGCTCCATTTCAGTGACAGAGCAAGTGAATATTGTGTGTAAGTCCTGTAAATGAGTATAAAGTGATTTGAGGTCTTACAGGATTCAGCATTAAGAATATCACAAAAAGAAGTGAATACTTAAGAGCCCCCAGAGCTCAGTCCTGCTGCTCACTCTGGTTTATGTAGGCTTGAAGTCAGTGGGAACAAAGAATGCCTGGAGTCTCACAGGAGCCGCCCCATCTGGGATGGGGACATGGGCTGCTATTAAATGTAAAAATAACACTGATATGTAAAAATGTATTGGGGGAGAGGCAGAAAAGAATTAATCATAGAACCACAGCCTGGTTTGGTTTGAAAGGGACCTCAAAGCTCATCCAGTTCTAACCCCCTGCCATGGGCAGGGACACCTTCTGCTAGAGCAGATTTCTTCAAGCCCATGTCCAACCTGGCCTTGAACACTGCCAGGGATGGGGCAGCCACAGCTTCTCTTGGCACCCTGTGCCAGCGCCTCAGCACCCTCACAGGAAAGAGCTTCTGCCTAAAAGCTCATCTCAATCTCCCCTCTGGCAGGTTAAAGCCATTCCCCTTGTCCTGTCCCTACAGGCCCTTGTCCAAAGCCCCTCTCCAGGTTTCCTTTAGCCCCTTTAGGCACTGGAGCTGCTCTAAGTTCTTCCTGGAGCTTTCTTTTGGCTCCGGAGTTCATATTTAATATTGATCTGTTGGCTGGCACTTTTGATGTACGACCGAAGTAACTAAGGTTGTGCAGCTGAAAGTGAGAGCATCTGTGTGCCAGGAACTTCAGCAGTGAGCTGCCATGCTTTCAATCTGAAAGCAGAAATGGCTGCAGTAATCCTGCAGTGCCCAATACATGAGCCATGAGCTGCTGTTTGCCAGTGAGGTGCACCTCCCAGGTACCCTGTTACCTTCTGTGCTCGTGTTGCTTAGTGCCAGCCTGGAGCTGGGATGTGTGACCCAAGATGCGGCTGTGAGTCAAAGCTGGAGGACGTTCTGTATGGTTTTTATTTGTCTTCATTGTGAGAGGCCTGTGTATTAGTGAGAGATGAGTCATTTAGAGACACGGAGGAAGCCCTCCCTCCTCTTCCCATTTGTGACTTTTATGGGATCAGTGTGTTCTTAATAGAACGGTTTGCAGGAGGCTTAATCAAATTCTCTTTATGGCAGAGCTGCCACCGGAGCGTTACTATCCGCTGAAGGTACCAGCAGTAAGTATTTATGTACCCAAAGCTGTGCACCAGTCGTGCTTATCCAGACACGAAGTGGGATGATGGCAGAGCACTGAGTTTATTAATAGAACACAGCAGCCAACATATGGCTGCATAGTGGAAGCAGAGTAAAACATGAGCCACACATTTCTTTTTTAGAACATGTTATTTCACACCTTTTCACTTCACACAGGAATGTTTTGGTGATGTCTCTACAGTTTGTCTGCTGTTCCCAAAAGGCTATTTTTATATTGGCTTCATTAAGAAAAACTGTGTTTTATAAATAGTCCTGTACATTTCAAACCCACGCCTTCAAAACCAGAAGTACCCCAGAAGGATGCAGGGGGTAAATGGCAAGTGCCTGGCTTGGTCCAGCACACTCGGAGGAGTTTTCTAGCTGCATTTATAGTTCCCAGTGCAGCTTGGTTGAACAGTGTTGTGTATTTCGTGGATTTAGAATCATAGAATCATAGAACAGTTAGGGTTGGAAAGGACCTTAAGATCATCCAGTTCCAACCCCCCTGCCATGGGCAGGGACACCTCACACTAAACCATGGCACCCAAGGCTCTGTCTAGCCTGGCCTTGAACACTGCCAGGGATGGAGCATTCACAACTTCCCTGGGCAACCCATTCCAGTGCCTCACCACCCTCACAGTAAAGAACTTCTTCCTTATATCCAGTCTAAACTTCCCCTGTTTAAGTTTGAACCCGTTACCCCTTGTCCTGTCACTAGAGTCCCTAATGAAGAGTCCCTCCCCACCATCCTTATAGGCCCCCTTCAGATTTAATGCCATTTGAGCTCCCATTTGGCGCTTTAAGCAAGCAAGGGCCATGCACCCAGTGTAGAAGCACTGTGCCTTTGAGGTTTTCAGGAGTCTCAGTGGTTGTCTTTAGCGTGTGAAGTCAATGCTGCTTCTTGTCGTGTTCCCAGCAGCTTTAGATTTGGGGAAAAAATGGAAAAGATGATCTTGCAGTAAGTCTTGAGTAACTTTGTGTATCTTTTCCTTGAGGAGGTCCATGTACACCTTTATTTTGTGAAAATCCAGAGTAAGCCACAATAGTCTGCTATTCTTGTAGATGGAATACAGGAAAACTTAAATGGCTGCCTCTGTAACTTATTTCTCATGCCACATTCTAAATGTGGTTGGAATTGTCAGTTTACAGGAATTAGAGTCTCAGAGGCATTAGGACACTCATCCCTCCTGACAACATCCCTTTCTAAGAACCTGTGCAGATTAGTTTGTAGCGTGGCTTTTTCCTGTGTTGAAGTTTAGAAGGATGAAAAGTCCTGTGTAGAATATATCTGTGCAACTTCAGTGACAAAAATGGCTAAGCACATTATATAAAAATAGCAAACTGCCTTCTTTAGGGACTGATACAGACTGCTCTGAGATAGCTAAGTAGACAAGTATATAGTAAAATATGGGTATATTTAGCACCCCAGAAGGCAGTAGATGATGTTCTGACTTAACGTCACATGGGCACTTGAAGTCTTTACTCTTTCTAATCCCCTGTACTCAGCAGTGATGTTGTGGCACATTTGGGACCTAATTACAAGTTTCACTGCCAATCAAAGTACCAAATGGCAGAGGATGGTTCTTGAGGGCAGAGGGTGGACCTGGTTGTTGTGATCATGAGTAGCTGGGAAGGAGATGCATGAAGAGGCCAGTACAGCTTAATGGGATTTGGATTAAATATAGTTAAATGAGATTTTGGCATAAATGTGTTTTTTAACATCTGCCTGTCCCACTGGTTCTCACAGGCATCTGCTTGGGTGAATGTATTCTGGTTTGCATCCACTTCAAAAGCCAGCACTTAAATGATTATGGTCATACAATGAGACTGATCTCTCAGAACCCCCAGGCAAGCTTGTCACAGTGAGTTAGCTCAGGAGCAGTGGTGGCTTGTGGGGAGCTCTGTTAACCTGCACCAGGAGAGGTCCAAGCAGGTTTTCCTTTGGGACGTTCTCTTCCTGGTTGTGCAGAGCTTCAGCCCTTCCCCACTTCAAACTCATCCTCTTTTTCCAAGACCCAGATACACTTCTGATTGGCATGTAAGCCTGGGAAAACAGCAAAGAATGTTTGTAAGCATTAGCTTTGAATCAAAACCACCAACTCGCTTGAAGAGCATCCCTCACCTTTCTCTTCCTTTCTCCCTTGCCTTTCATAAGAACATTTTTGCTGCTGTTGAGAGTATTCCTCCAGCATTTGTGCCCACACACATGGAGGGCTGATGTAATGATGCCTGTTACTGAGTGCGACTAAAAAAAGCAATGGTAGGGTTGTACTGCAGTTAGTGGAAAAGAGCTCTCTTGACCTGGTATTGCTGTGCTGCATTCCTTCCAAGAATGCTGTCCTTCTAAAAAAATACCTGTTTATTGAAAGTGAAGGCCATGTACCATACTGGTTATCCTTACAGGGTGGGTTGAGTGGCAGAAAGCTTATGTGAAAACAAGTCCCACCTCTCCTATAAATAGAGAAGCTGTGTAACCAAACCTGGGAACCTGATGTGTGGTACAGAGCTCAGTCTTTGGTGAGCTTTAAAATCCTCAAACAGTACTAGCACGAAGATGAGTATATTCAGAAGCAGTTTATTATGGATCTTTTTGTGTTACATCATCTCAAGTTATAGACTTGGGATGTCTCACCATTGCATGGTCAGACCTCCTCAGGGTGGCTTTTCTTTATGCCTCATGCTTTACTACAAGCATGCTGACATTGTAAGGTGTGAGCAGACCTGGCAGACTGACTGGTGTGGGATGACACGGTGAGAATAAGTGTGGAGTGGCTCTTGTATGTTCTTGGCAATGGAGCATTAACAACTTCTAGCCTCATGAAGTGGAATGTTATGGAGAAGAAAACTGAATGCACGTGAGTAAGTGACTGTGGAGCAATGACCCATCGGTGTGTAGTGAGAACAGGCTTAATTCTAGATACCAGCTTGTTGCATCCTGTTCCAAAGGATCCAGTACCTCACCTGCTGGGGTGACTGCTGGCTGCCTGGGGGTTTCAGGGAACAGAAGCTGGGACAAACTCCATTTGTTTCCAGGAATTGCAGGGTCATTTTCCACACTTAGTTTCTAAGCCTCCAGCCACTAGAGGGAGGGAATGCTACATATTTATGGCTCTGTATGTGTGTGGGGATGTGTGTTTAATGAAGAAATTGGTTTTCTACAGAAAGGCTTTCCAATCAGTGCTGTGGCTGGGTTTAACCCCTTTATTTAACTGTGGGTTTATAACTGCTCCTGAGATCTGACCTCTGTAGACTTGTGATGGTTTATGACTTGAGATGGTAAATGCTCTTGAAGATGTTAGATGATGCTTGTCTGTGTTTTACACCCTGTATTTGCTGTCGAGCATCCCTGCTGTGAAGTGGCTTCCATGGGGAGACCTCTGGCTCCTCCTGGATCTGCCTGTCTCCTCATGTTACTGCACACCCGGCTGCACTGATGCGACGTATCATAGCGTGTGGCAGAGTAGAAATGAAAGACATGGGAGCAGTGGGAGAGCAATACCCCTTCTCACTGCTTTCTTCCTGGCAAGGTAGAGACTCTTTGAGCCTATGGGCTGTTTCCTCTGCAATAATAAAACAAACCCAAGAGGGATCTCATTTCATTTGGATTTAAACCATTGAGTTAGTAATTATTGTAGGCAGATGAGTTTTAGTGATTTCAGAGGACACCAGCAAGGAGTTGTAGGTTTAGGGAAGTGAATGGGGATGGAAGTTGAAAGAAAGGCAGTGTGAGAAAGTGAATTTTGTATCCTTTTGTAAATGAAACAACTTTGAAACTTCCTTTTCAGATTGAGTTCAGTGGGGAAGAGCCATGGACTGGCTGTGTCAGTGACTTGGAGGAGTCTTGAGGAGTAGTCTGGGATGAATGTAGCACATTCAATGTGTTTGGAGAGCTGCAGCACTGTTTATCAGGTGAATTTACATCCCTCTGTGGATGGTGGGTGGGGAAGAGAGACTCTGTCTGCCTTCCTTTTGACTCCAGAGGGTGACTCAAGGCAGTGCTCTCTCAGGAGGGAAGCCTCATGGTGCTTTAGTAGCCTTAAGTATTGAAGGAGAGCTTCTCTCTGGGTAACTTTCCTGACTCTGAAAGTCAATAGGCCCAGTTAATAGAGGGACTCAACAAAGAGGTTTCCTTACGCTGAGCCGAGCTGCAGATGCTGCTGTAGCACAAGGAGCTCTTGTGGTGAGGTTGTAGCTTGTCCCAGCTGCTCCTTTCCCTGCTTGCTTCATCACCCAGCTGTGCCCTGCCTGCTGCAGCTGATGGCAGGCATGGGAGAGCAAAGGAGATGTGCAGGAGGGCACTAAAAACCTGGAGAGTGACCTGACCCAGGCACAAGAGACAAACATGCATGGGAGGACTGAACAGACATCTTCTAGAGAAGGTCAAAACACTCCTTGTTGTCCTGGGTGTCTGTTACTGGACACCCTGTGTTTGTAGGGCTGAGGTTCACTTGCTCCAGGAGCTGTCCCTACTCCAGTGTGTGCTCCTCTCTGCACACCTTGCTTGGCTGAGAGTCTCTTACTGTGTACTTGTAACTCAGATTAACTGAAGCCATGAAAACACAACTGTGAACTGAGTTGCTTAAGCTCAGCATCCACAGCCACAGGACATGGTATTTGTATTAAATAATAGAGCTAGAAGAGCAGTGAACAGATATAAAAGACTTCTCTGCATCACTCAGGACATTTTGATGATGAACTGTGGCCATAACCTAAATGTGACCTGCTCGTTAAGCCTTCACCTGCCTGATGAGAGGTCTTGGGAGAGCAGTCTACTCATCTTCTGCACATGTGTTGTTTAGTGAAAGCCAAGCTGTAAAATGTGTTCAAGCAACAATCCTTTGGACTTCAGTGGGAGCTCTGCCCTGGCTGGGTGACACTGTGACCGTCTCACCACTGGGAGTTATGCTGGTGCAGATGCCTCAGAGGGAGGAAAAGCATTTCTGCTCCAGGGTTTGGTGCATGTCTGTGGATATAGGACCAGGTTGGGATGCCTGGTCTGAAGGCACCCAGCTCCAGTGAGTTCCCCACGGGGTTTGGGAGAGAGTTTGAAGTTGCGTATGGGGAGGATTGTAAGAGCCCGTAGGAGATCAGACAAGGCCATGCCATGGGCCCTTGTGTCCTGCAAGGGAACATCCCTCCAGGCAAGAGGAAGGAGCACAGTTACAGGGCATATGTCTTTGCTAGTCCCTGCTGACCTTAGAATGCCTGAGTGCATCTATTGTTTCCCTGGAGATAGTCTCATGAATAGTAATACTAAGCTCTAGTTTTCTTAAAAATACTCTTTTTTTTGGCTACAGATCTCTAAGTACACAAACAAAATGAATTTCTATATGAGCATTGTGCTGCTTGTAAAGCCCTTTCTTTGTCAAATTCAGGTTTATGCCTTTTTTTAATCTCCATAGGATTTTCCCTGACTAAGCAGAACTAGGGCAGTGCTAGTGACAGATGGACATGGAGACTGATGCTGCAGAGCCTTGTACCAGGCTTGGGGATCTGAACTGGGATCTGAACTGGGGTGCTTTCCCCACCACCCAAGAGGTGCCTTTGACTGCAGGTTATGAATTCTTGCCTCTTAAGCAGAGGTCTTGGCAACAGAGCGTATTCCTTGGCAACAGACCACAGTGTTTTAATGAAATCAGGTGTGGGAGGGTGAAAATGCCACTGGTGGAAGAAGTTGCAAGAGATTAGCAAAGCAAATGGGCTGAGGCATGAGTCGTCCTCGTGGTGATGAAGATGGAGTAGTAAACAAGATGAAAACCATGGGGTAGCATGGCAGGGAGTGGGTCTGGAGGGAGGTGCAACAGGGCTTAGTGTTTGCTGCCTTACCAAGGCTACAGGACCGAAGGAAGGGGACGTCTGGGTGCCTGGGGGACCTCTGCTGTCAGCTCAACAGTTTACCTCGTAACAACCTGCTGTTAAAACAGGCAGACACACTGGGGCTTGCATCAGAGTTACAGTGTGTCTTCATCCCCTCAGAAATCAAAGCTGTCATTCTGTTAGTGAAATCAAACCGAGCAGCCTTCTGAGGAGAGTTGTGGGCAGCGTGGCTATGGCCATCCCATCCTCTACCTCCTTTGCCGTAGGAGCAAGCTACCCGTGATGCAGACCTCTGCCTGGAGCTAGGCTGGTGTCTGCTTGCTCTGACTGGCTAAATGTAATACCCTGACTAATGAATAATGCCAAATATACAGAATTAAATGAGAATCATAGAATAGCTGGGGTTGGAAAGGACCTTAAGATCATCCAGTTCCAACTAACTCTAGTTTGTGCTAGGGTATATGTGCATGTAGCTGGTTTGGACTGGAGAGGTGGTTTGGAGCAGACACACAAGTTTGGCCTCCCTGTTCTGTCCCTGTTGCTGTTTGGATGTGTAACCTTAGGCAAGTGAAGAGAAGACCTTAATGCCTCTGGTTTGCATCTGCAAGAGGGAGATCATCATCTTATCCCCTATCTGTGGTCAGCAGCAAGATCCCCACTGCTTACATCAGAGCAAAGGTTTTTATGCGCTTGTTCAAGTCCTATAATTTATGACTGAAACTATCTTAGTGTCAAAGTTGGTTCAGGAGGACACTTTTATCTGGAGCTTCTGAATATGTCATCTCCTATTAAAGAACAAACAAACTATCTTGTAATGTACCATAAATAATAATACTGCTTTGCAAGAGCCTGAAGCTCTGCATTATTGCTGTGCTAATCTGAGAGGCACTGGGCCATTATGCAAGTATTCCATAGGGTTTGAGGCTTTTTCCTGCAGGAAGGTACGTATTTCCTAGCTGTGTAGCGTGGCTGATTGGTTTATAAAGCCAGGCTGCATAATTCTTAGTAGAGGTTAGACAGATTCCCCTCCTTTCCCATTAATTAACCTGTAGGATTTGGTGCCTTTTCTTTGCACTTCAGTAGAGATAATGGCTGCAAGAACATATCTGTGCTCTCTAATACGTGATGAAGAACATCTGCAGTGAAATAACCATTGTGTGATGGGGCTCTCCAAAGAGCACTGCTGGGCTTCTGCTTGAATGAGGCTGGAATTTGGATAGGGAAGTGTCTGCTGGGGGATGTTCTCCAATGCCTGCAATCAGCATGGTGGCTGGGGAGGAGAGAGAGTGGGTGAAAAGCAAAGGAAGGGAAATGCCCTTGTGAAGGCAGCAGCAGGAGAGGAAGGGAAGCATCTCTCCCTCCCCTGCTGTGCCACATCTCTGAATGTGCCAAAGGTTTCCACATCCAGAGAGCAGTTTATAGCAGTATTCTTATGGTGGGATTAAAGAAAGAAGGCCTTGAAGATCTAAAGGAGATTTTAGTGGTGATACGGTAATACAGTACAGTCAAGAAAAGATTAGAGACAGGTAAAACCCTATAAGGCTGCTATGCTTCCTTTGCTGCTCTTGCAGGTTGCCAGAAAATGAGCCATCAAGTGCAAGATCCCAGAAGTAGGGATCTGCACCAAGGATTACCCTGCAATAATGCAGCATAGTAGTGAATAATTGTGGGAGAGCAGGGGGGATGTCTGCAGGTATTGGATCAGACAGTGGATTATCAGTGGGAATGTTGAAGTCTCAGGTGTATGCCTTACATGACTCCGAATATACTGGAGGAGGTACAGGATGGAGATGTCTTTCTGCCTTTTCAGCAGTGCGCTGTGATAGTGAATGTCCTTCTGCTCATACGCGTTTAACAGAGCCCAAAGTGGTGTCCCCCCAAAGGGAAGATGTACCCATCATCTGGCATGACCTTGTCTGCAGCCACATAGGATGGTCCCCTTGGGCTGCGAGCTCTGGGGTATCCCCTCTGCACGTAGCCAGTGGAGGGGTGGGGAAGGTACAGCTAAAAGGACCTTCTGTTACCTGCCTTAGTAGCTTTATGGAAATAGAGGGATTGCCTCCAGTTATTTCAAGCAATATTAAACTATTCACTATCATTCATAGCAGAAGTCACAGCTGAGTCCCAGGGCAGGAGCCTGCAGTGAAAACTCAGTGTAGGGAAAACACAGCTGGGTTCTTCCCGAGACTGTATGTGCCAGAGAGAATTGCTGGGCTGGGCAAGGTTGGATTTGAGTGCAGACTGACGCTGATGAAGGGATTTGGTTAATCTCTGGCCCTTGCTGCCTTTTGTCACCGTTGCAGAGAGCAAGAATGAACATGGCAACCTTTGGTTTACTTCTCAAATCAGCTTAGCATAAACAAGGGGCAGGAGGTGGAGCCTGAGGACATTCTCCTTATTGACAGGCCTCAGCAGAGCTGACAGCAGGAGGAGAGAAATCAGAGTAACTTCTGTTGGTGTGTAACAAGCCTCAACAAAAACTGTCCTCCTCCTCCTCCAGATTTGCTTCACAATTAGAGCAGTGGCGTGGGATGTGCCAGACAACTGCTCCCTCCATTTGCATTGCATTGCGAGGTTGAAGAGTGTAACTTTGATGTTAGTGGAGTTACTGGAATGATGCAGTGTGTATTTTAAAGATGATCTTGTGTGTAACAGTCTTTGTTATACTATTAGTGTGTGTGCTTGAGAGTAACACGTCTTTCACTTAGTATTTCCTTTAGAAAAATACATTTACCCTTCAGTTACAGATAACCTGATCATTGCTTTTATTTACAGGCCAACTTTCTGAAGGACACAATGCCCCATGCATTAGGGACGTGTGTCTGTCTGTCAGTTCTTCTGTCCCAGCTCTCCTCAACCCCTACAGCTTTTGAATGAGCTGGTGAAGTTGTAGTGGATCTGACTGACATCCAAACAGATGATGTACCCGTGAGCCCTGTGAAAACCAGGGCTGCAGAGATGTGTCATGTGCAGTGGGAGGCTGGGCCCACCTGGGGAGGAAGGCAGGAGCAGACCCAGGCTGATATCATTCCAGAATGGTTTTCAGAGGTGGGATTTTCAGACGAGAGTCCTCCTTTGGATGTGAGTAAGTTACCTGGGGTTTCTGTCACTTAACAGAGGAAACCTGGGCAGAATTCCAGAGTTGGATGTCTAGAAGGGTTTGGCTCCTGACTCTTTCTTCTGTTGACATCTCAGGGAATAATGATGGCTGTCAGTGCTGATCTAAAAGGTGACGGGATATGGCTTGATTTAACTAGAGCAGGCTACATGGGGCCCCAGCAGTGCAGAGATGCTGGGTAGCATCCCATCCCTTTGTCTGTCCTGTTTCTATAGATAAGTGAAGACACACGGGCTCTGCTTGCTCCGTGCAGGACCAGCAGAAAGCGGCAGTCACGAGGAGCTGCACAGTGCTTCCTGACTCACGATCTCCAGCTGCAGGGAAAATGTTGCCTCCTCTGGAGGTCGGAGCAGGAGATTCAAATGCATTCCTGCCCTTGAGGCAGGAGTGCATGGAGAAAACCCCATTCAAACACAACCCTAAATCCTCTGCAAATGTGTTAGAGGAGACTGTAGCTTCTCTGCGGGTTTTGCAGTAAAACTGGATCCTTATACAGGATAATCCAGCATAAGTGTGTCCTGGCTGCGGCTTCTCTACCCAGAGCAGGATGTCAGCCATTTCCCACATCTCCACGTTTTGTACCTGTGCTCTCCTGCCTCTCAAGCTCGCTGCATCAGCTGCCAGAGAGGAGATGCTGGTGGGGTGTTTTGGCTGTGTTCAGGTGTGTGTCAGTCCTTGCCATGGGCCGCCCCTTCCTGCGGGCAGTTGGCTCCAGCAGGATGGTAGAGGACTGCGGCGGCAGTGCAACAGCCTCTTGGAGTGACTTTGGCCAACTCCTTTCTGTCTCCATGTCTCCCCTGTAAGATGGGGAGAACCATGTCGACACACGTGTCCCAGCTGGAGGAACTGGGAGGATTCAGTCCTGTTTCCAGTTGGCTGTGCACATCCCATATGCTATCACCGCCTCTTCTAACCAGCGCCAGACAGACTCATCTCCTGTACCCCGGCGTGGTGGGTGGCCGTATGGATGATGAACGCTTAATGACTGTCTTGTCTTTCCTAACTGTGCAGGGGGCTGTTGTTTCCTTGCTCTGACCAGAAAGTCAGCAAAAGGCAAGGGGAGTGGGCAGGGGATTAAAGCTGTGTGGAGTGGAGCGCGACTGCTAGGGGGGGATAGCCCTGCGCTGGTGCAGCACTTTGCCGGGCTGGGGTTTTAGTTTCAGTGGGAAAGGGACTTTACCCTGCATGTGGAGAGCTGAGAGCACTTACTGCCCTTCCAGATTCAGCAAAATCCTCTGCCCCTGGAGGAGCATGGAGGCAGGTGCTGGCTCTGCACCTTGGGGAGTCCTGTAGCACTGGGGATGAGGGTGACCTACCACGGGCAGGGGTGTGCTAGGTCCCTGCAGGACCCTCCCCAAGTTCCTCTAGGTCCCCCCTTTCCTTCCCTTCCCTCCTGCAGAGTTTGGAAGCACGGGAAGGGGAAGGAACAGGACATCCCCCTCCCCACAAAGCCCTGGGTCTGTGACTGAAATAAGTAACTACAATCCAGGTAGTGAGGAGGCTGCTACTAACGTGCTGCTGACAGCACGGGATTGCCGGGCTGAGGGATGTCTGCCTGAACGCTCCAGGCTCGGGTGGGGGTGGGGGGCTTCTTTTTTTTTCCTGCCAGCCCTCACCAGGCAGTAGGGATTTTTTTTCCCTTCCCCTCTCTGATAATAAGGACATCCTCAGAAGCAAGATGCAGTGGCTAAGGGATGGATCAGGAATGGTGAGTTCAGGTAGCTATGTCTTTTTCTTTTCCTCTTATTGCAGTACTTTGCCAGGGAAATAAGCCTCCGTCCTATCTCCTGACTCCTCCTTTACTCCCTGTCCTTGAAACCATTGATCACTCTGTAGCCATTTTATGGACTCGGCATTCCCAAACTGCTGAGCAAAAGAGGGATTTTAAAGGAAAGGAAGGAGGGTGTGCATGGCTGGGGCGTGGGAGGGGGGAGCGGCGCTGGCAGGCGCTGGGCAAGGGGGCTCCAGAGGGTGAACCCGTGGGTTTGGGGGGGGGGGGGGGGGGGGAAAAAAGGGTTTTCCAGGTGCTTGCGTGTGGGATGTGTGGGGTGAGAGCTGGGGACAAGGAAGGCAGGGAGAGGAGCAGCAGAGCGGGGCTGCGGGCGGGCGGCCGCCGCTGGGACCTGTCAGATCTGCCCCTTCTGAGGATGATGAGTTGCGGTGCGGGGGGAGCCGGAGCGTCGCTGCCTTTGCTTGCATCAGACTGTAAAACACTCCTCTGAAGTGTGGAGGCTTCAGGAGAGCAGTTGAAACAGTGACAGCTCTGCTTAATAAAGGAAAACGCTGCCAGTTTGCAGCGGTGCCTGGAGCACAGCCCCGAGGGGCTGTGTCTGCCTGGGGGAGCAGCGGGAAGTTCCCCCATCGCAGCAAGGGTCCCTCATTCTCCATCAGAAACTTCCCTGTGAAGAGATGAGGTTGTTCTTGAGATCCTCCTCCCCACTGTCCCTCCTTGCTCAGCTCTGCTTTGCAATGGCATTTCCCTCTGCTTTCCCCTCTCCGTGCCGGGTTTTGCGGGGGTTTTAGTTTTACCCTTCCCTGGGCTCATTCCATCCCAGCGGGAGCCTCCGGGCATCCCTGCGGGCTGGTCCTGCCTCCGGTGCCGGGCGGCATCAGTGTCACCTGGCTCAGCCCCGTGTTCGGGCTCCTTTGGGGCACGCGGCAGATGTTGCTGGCAGCAGGGATGCTTTGGAGAAGCAATCGCTGCCCGCTCTCTGCTGATGCCCAGCTGCCAGCTCTGTGGCGCCCTGCGCAGCTCACTCCTGCCCTCATCCCCTTTTCCACACTTCCACAAGCAGGAACTTTGCGGTTTATGCCTCGGAAGGACTGAAGCTAGTGCTTGGAAGCAAATGTGGGGGTGCAGGCAGCAGCTTGCAGCACATGGTGAATGTGTGTAGGGTCCTGTTTAAGGCTTGTCTGCACCCAACAAGAGTCTGGGGGGGTTTCTGCCTCCTCCCACCCGCTGAGCATCCAGGCTTTCCTTCCCCCCGCCCCACACACCAGCACTTCTCCCCTCTCCGCCAGTGCCTAAGCACCACAAATCGCCTCTCACCCGTTCGCCCATTTACATTGTCAGAGATGTCTGTACTGACAGAAAAGTGGGGATGGAAAGTGGCTCTTTCATCCTTTTTCCTTTCCTCCTGGGTGACTGCTGAGCTCCGGTGGCAGGGGAGGGATGTGGTGCAGAGCAAACTGCTTTTCTAACTGACATAGCACAAGACTTGACACTTTCTCACCCTCTTATCTTTCCAGCTTCCTTTCTTGCTGCTGGCAATAAGGGAGATTTTGTTATTTTGTTCCGATTAGCCTAATCTTCGCCTCTTTTTAAAGAGAATTTGTAGTGGTTGCTGAATAGCCCGTAATTCAGAACATCTGGGGGGGGGGGGGGGGGGACCTGCAATGATTGATTTTTGAAGCAGGTTCTACCCAGGAATTTCCCAGTATTGCTCCTTCTAATAAGGGAAAAATAAAAGAGAGGGTAGTGGCTTCTGTATTTTATAGAGCAGAAGTTGAGGATGCTTGGTGTATCTCGGGATCATCTGGAAATAAGGGAAAAAACAATGACAAAACAAAGTAAAACCGAGCCAAATAACTTAAATGCAGCAGAGATCTTTGCAGTCACTTGTGAGAGAGGAGCCTAGTTCCCTGGGGATGGAGGCTGCGGTCCAGGGATCCGATGGGCGTGCAGAGCTCCTGCTGGATGTGCTGCCAAGCCAAGGTCCTGGCCACGCCTGGTCCCTGCAAATCCTGCTCTCTCTTTGCAAGACAAGGCAGCCTGGTCCAGCTGGCCTGGCCAAATGCCAGCGCAGAGAGCTCTGTTCCATCTAGTGCACATTTTGTCTCCTGTTCCCATTGGTAAGTTGCTTTAATTCATAGTACTTAAAATGTTGGATCATATTGGTGTACGCTGCTATACAAATGAGTTACTCCACACCAGAAGTAGCTGCATTTCAGCAAGTCAGTGTGAATATTACCATCTTAGTCTACTGGCTGGAATGTGCTATGGGAATACAAAATGGCTCAGTTTACTCCCAAGTGGGGGGTCGGATCTGTTCACACACATTAAGCTGCTGCCATGCAGTGAGGGACCTTTGCCTTTCATCTGGGCCAGTTTTCACAAGCACTGAGCCTCTACTGTGGATTTTCAGCTGTCTTTTTTCATTCTGATACTCTTTTCTGTGTATCAAGTAGAGATCAGGAATATAAATGCATTTTAGAGCACCCTTGGACATTGTTCTACTCGGGCACTTTGGTCTAAACCTGGATTTTAGACTGATTGTTCCCAAATTCTGCATAGCACTGGTTTATTCAAAGTGCTGTTTTCTGTTGTTCTCAGTACTGGGCTGGGTTAAAGGATCAGACCTGCTCCCTTTCAGAGTTAATCATCTCTAAGAAGCATGTCACTTATGCTTTACGAGTGATAGTACCTTTTGTTTTCCTGGCAGATGGCTCTTTATTTCTAAACCAGCCCCTTAAACCTACTATTATTCCATAATATTAAGCTGTCGGGGCTTCTTTTTTTGCTCCTTTGCATATGTTGCTTTCTGTTTCTTAAACAATTAATCTTTGCCAATTACGCTGGCATCCCAGGAGGGTATTTTCCATGCTTCATTGGTACTAAGTTGCTAAACTCCTCTAATATCTGTTTCTAACCTAGAAAGATGAAACTAATTGTCATTGGTCGTGATGAGGATAAATCTACACATCTGACGGGCATTGGGAGCACGATGATTATTTTGTTAGGCGTTCCTCGCAGAAAGTATTGATCCAGCACGATAATTAAATGAGTTGGTTCAAATCATGCTTAAATACAGCCTTTTCTGGAGTGCTTTTTTTTCTGACAAGGGCATAGTTTTTCCCCAAGCCTTTGGCCTGTGGTACAGGAGAGACAAGTGTACATCTTCCTTGGTATTTCTCACATGGGGTCTGCTTCTGGTCTTAATGCTGTGCCTGTGAAAGGTAAAGTGAGCGCAGCCATTGGCTTCAATAGACATAGAGCCCCAGCCTTTTAGTTTATTTTTTTCCAGGCACATATAGCCATATTTTGACAGTGCATGTTGTTCAAATATTTAAAACCAATCTGTTGCTGATATTTTACATTTCTGTCACAAACAAAAAGTCAGCTATTGTAAGTTACCACAGCTTAAAATATACTGAAAAGGAATTCAGTGAGTAAAGGGCCAGCTACTGCAAGTGGAGATGTTCAGCAGCAGCCAGAAACCTCCTTGCATTTTTCCTTACTGATTCTTCTCCACTTGTCAGTCTGCACGTCATGGGATATTTAAAATACAGAGACTATTTGTACTTCAGAATCCCAAAAAGCTCCATGTGAATTTGGGAAAAAACAAGTGGAAGGAAGCAGTTTGGGTCCCATTTTCATGTTTGAAAGTGTGGATAACCAAATGCAGCTGATGGAGAGAAGCCAGGATGGGATGGAAAAGGGATCTTGCAGTATCCAGGCATTAGGGAAAAATGGGACTTGAAAAGGCTCACAGCACCCTGGACTCCCGCAGAGATCAAAGGGAGCAGAGAGCTCTCTGCTCACACTGCAGTGACCTGCACGCAGAGGATGCTCTTTGGGCATCATCTCTGCAGCCTCAGCCAGGAGCACCTCTTCCCATAGGAGAGTCCTTATTGCAAGTTTGTTCCTGTTCATCTCAGGATGTGTTGTCACTGAGGCTGATACTTGGGTTGAAGGAGCTCTGCATGCACTGGAGTGTTCTGTGTGTGCTGTGATGCTGTGGAGCTCCCGAAGCCTCAAGCCAGTCCTGCCAAATGCGTTTCTGAGTGGGATTCTTCTCACCCGCATGGTTTGTGTTCTGTTCTCCGTTTCACTCCCAGTTTGGGGCTTCTTTTATCTTCCAATTACAGTCTCCTACTAGTGCTGCTGTAAGAATACACAGTAAGTGTCCAGGTTAAGAAAGAGTTGATGTTATGGTAATAAAAGTATCTCGGTAAATACCTGATACGTGCTGAGGATTGCCCTTGTGTCAATCCCAGAGGGATTTGGAGGAGGCCTGGCTCAAGCCCCATGCACAAACCATGGCTCTGAGCCCCAGTTCCTACATGCTGGATAACAGACATGCTGGTAACTTCCCTGTCTCCCGAGATGCGTCTTGATGATACATCAGGGATGTCTGGAAAACCCTTTGAGAGCATTGCTTGGAGGGTGCCATGGGAATGTGAGGCAGTATTTCACAGAGCACAGAGCAGGATGCACGCACTGGGAAACCACACATGCTGCGTGGTCACCAAGTCCATCTGTCCCTCTTGCGTGCAGGGTCTCGGTGTCTGAGCCCAGCAGGTTTGCACAGTGCTGGTTTCACTGTGAGGAACCTGATTCCTTGTAGCTACTGAAAGGGGTTTTCTTTTTTTAAACACTTCTTGAAAAATCTCTGAAACGCTTCAAGCTGACATCTTAATGTATTTATGACATTAACTGCTCCTGCTCCAGAATGGCTGCTCTGAATCTCTTTGAGCTTGGCTGTTATTTTGAACATGACTAATTCCCCGAGTGACTAAGCTCTTAGATAATAGGAGAAATTCATCAAGTTATCTCAGTCTCCAATAGTTTCTATTGTTATGAAAAGACATCTCATGAAAAAATAAATAAAGTTGCCTATTATGTAAGATGGGCAGGGAAAGAGAAAGAGAGATGAGTGTTGCTGGAGAATGGCAGGAGCAGTGTGTCTGGGAGCTGCTTTCAGGCTCTGAAGTCTCCAGTGTGGCCTAGTTGGGAGGGTGTGGGTGAGAAATGAAGCCCAGCTGCTGGTCTGGAGCTCTGGTGAGCTTCCACTGAACCTCAAGAGCTGCATTCATATGTAGAGGGACTCCAACTTGTGTCTCCCCAGCTCTGCCATGCTGTAGGATTTAACCCAAGATAATGTTGGGTGTGCAGTGTATTACACCACAGCGCTGCTGTAGTTGTTTTCAGGTTGCTGAAGCTCTCGGAACCCTTGGAATGCTGTGGTTTGGCTGCCTTAGCTCTCTGTCCTGTTGGTGGTGAACGTGCAGTTGTGCTTCTGGAGGAAGCCAGCGCAGCACCAGGTTCTTCCCATGTCCCCAGCAGGCAGGTCTGTGCGTGTGATCCCGCACAGCGAGCGGCCCTTTGGCTTGTGGCAGTGGCACATTGTCACAAGCAGTGGGCGAGAGGCAGCGCTGGCTGCTCCTGCAGGCTGGAGCGTGGCATCAGAGGGGACCGCAGCCTCACTGCATGCCATCCCGCTGGGCCGGGTGGAATAGGAAATGAAAGCTGCTGGCATTCATTTGCCTCATTTGGAGGCAGGAAAAAAAGCCATAAACTTCTTTTTCCTTTTTTTAATGCTGATATTATTGCTGATAAAAATGAGCATTTTAAGTGCTGTTCATACAGTGAGTGATATCCAGCTGGAATTCCTACTTCATTAGGTTGCCTTGCATCGTTTTCTTCATTAAAAGAATGCCAGATTCAATAGGCTGTTCCCCCTCCTGTTTTGGGGAGGCAGAGAGAGGAGGAGAACATTATTTGTATGAAGTATATCTAATTCTCTAGGTTAATTTGTGTGAAGAACATGAGACCCATGGGTCAGCTTCTTAATAAGATGGTTGTTTCTTTACTCAGTATCTTGACAAGGATAAACCCAGGGAAGCCAAAGCCAACAGAAGGAGAATGAGGAGGGCTGTAAGGATTTCTTAACCAGCCTCAGCCAATTGCATGAAGCAGGGCCGTAGCTTCTGCTCCCATCTGCCACAGCATGTCGTGACTCACAGCAAGTCGTGGGACTGTGCCTGGGCTCAGCTTTCCTAATAAATAGGTGATGGATAATTCCGTATTTCCCTCAGCATAAGCTCAGGCTGACAGAGCAGCAGTAACAAGTTGAATCACAAGTCCCAAGGAGTGCAAAGCATCAGGGCTTCCACATTCAGAAGCCTTTGTGCTTTTCCTGGTGTGCTGGGGCAGGGCCTGATGTGACCATGCCTATAAGCAGAGCTGATTATAACCTGGTCGGAGGAGAGGGGAGAGTTCTGGTGTAGGAGCTGCTCACTAAGCCCATCCCTTCTGCAAGGTCAGTCAGGAAAGGCACAAAGCAGATCCAGAAAGAGCAACTTCTGTTCTGCTTTCTTCCCCGTGTGGTTCCTGACATTGCTGTTCAGTACATGCATCATGGATCACGCTGTTTCCATTCTGCCCAGCATCTCACTGCTGATGGCTGGACCTCTGCAGGCCTAAGCAGGTGAAAACAGTCTGTTAGGTTTCCTTTTTAACTGCATAGGAAATGGGATGCAGTGCATTTCAAAGGACATTCCTGTGTTGTGGCAAAGCTGAAATACACTGTCTGCTTTTCACAGCAGAGAGCTTTCTCTTTGTGTCTGCAGCTGTATTTGTCCAGGACAACACTGGGGTTGGTAAGGGAAATTCTAGCAGTGATTCTTCACTTAACGCTTTGGCCAGGCATGTGTTGATGTGCAGATCTCTGCAATTTAATGTCAGAAATGAGAGCAGAAGCACTGGAGTTCCTGTAAGAGTTCCTGGAGGGAGCAGTGGAAGGAAGGGAATTGTCTTGGATTTCTCTGCTGTTTGGGCTTTGCATCTTTATCTTGTTCTCAGGCTCAATTGCAAGCCCAGAAGCTTGAGAAGTAAAATTAAGGAGTCAATGTCTCTGTGTTCTTTTAGGCCATTTTTTTTTTTCAGGCAAAAGGGAGCTTATGTAAGGTTAAAATGAAATCTGGATTTGATGGGTTCTTTTAAACTGAACTTCGTGGCTCCCTGAAGTGTCTCTCTGCGATGAGGGTAATTGGTGTCACCACATCTGACCTCTGCTGCATTTGAGGGGTTCTTCCTTTTCTGTTTCAAAACTGGGAGTCCGAGGTTACTTCTAGAGCACAGGCTGGGGTGCAGAACAGATTCAAGGAGAAGAGAGAGTACTTGCACTGTGATTGCTGGGGGCATGAGATTTTAGTCTGTCTTAATGCTTCAAGTTCAAGTAAACTCAAAAATAGCAGCTCTGCTCTCGCTGCAATCCAGACAAGCACAATGAAATCCACCCCCAGACAGACTCGCTCCCCGTGCCATTTCTGCACTGTGTAGTGTTACAAAAGCTATGAAAACTGATGATACCTGTACATCACTCTCCATTGTGGTTCCATCAGTGCTGGGGTAGAGCCTTGCAGCTGTGTGTGTGTGGCACAGCATGGCATGATGCTAGCAGAGATGTACTAAGCCATGCTGGGATGCAGGTGACGCCTAGTCAGGGTGCCTTGGAAGAAGCATCTGGGTACCTTGTAACAACAGGGACAAGATTTTGGCTTTATTTCCCCCCCCTCGCAGCATCATGCAAGTGCTTTAATTCTTCAGTAGAGGAAAGAGCACCATCTGCTGAGATGCTGGCTCTGTGTGTAGAAAGAATCAGTATTAATTGAGGTCTCCAGATGTGGTGCAAGGTTAGTACCTGACATGTCACTGCTGCCCTTCGCTCAAGGGGTTCAGACCTGTTCATCTGGAACATGGTTGTGGTTAACCAGGGCTGGTGTACAAGCATATGGCAACCTCCCTGGCCTACCTTTCACTGTTGTCTGGCCTTTAGTATTAAAATAAATGGTTATAAATAAATCAGTCTCTGCACTGAGGCCATAAATCTGTTGTCTGTCACTTCTTGTTTGCTGAGATAAAAATAGAACTGGTGAGGAATGGGTAAGAGTTTACCACTACAGCTTCCCTGAGCAATGTGTATCTGTATATAGCGTATCTACCAAGGGTAAGGTGTAGATGTCAGGGTGATGCTTCCCATCTTTTGGTGAAATTCTCATTTTTGTTTTCCCCATCTACTTTCCCTTTCATTTAACTGCTTTGCAGGCTCTCGACTCAGCCTTTTCTCATACAGTTCCTCCTCTGAAGTCTGTTTATGCCTCAGCAGCTTTGGAGATCATCATCTTATCCTTGCCCACCTCTCCTTCTTCCCTCTTTGTCTCTCTGTGATTGTATTTTTGTTAGTTCTGTAAATGAATCATTTCTTGTCTAGCTGTGCTGTGAATTTGCTAACTCGTGTTGTGTGGTTAGTGTGGACGATGCTGGAAGGAGCTGTGCTTGCTCCAGCCACCACAGCGCTTTGTTTCTGGTGTGTCTCTATGGTAGAGGACCCTTGAGCTGCTGCGGGAGGGAGGACTGGGGCAGGGGGTGAGGTGAAATAAAAGCTTCTAAGGGAGATGTGTAGCGTAAAGAAAAGGAAAAAGGATGAAAGAAGGAAGTAAAGGGAATTACTGTAACAAAGTCCCAGGTTGATGTGGACAGCGAGGAAGCTTTCCTGTTGAGGATGGAGTGGACAGGCAAGGTGATTGGAAAAATAATCTTTTAACTGCCAAAAAATCTTTCTCCATACCTCAGTTTGGGTAAGGAACTTTAGGCATTTGGGGATTTTCAAAGCTTCCTGTGAAGCCAGTCAATAAACATACAAGATAATGAAGATTATTCAGAACAAAACTGTCCTTTGCAGCAGCTCTGCAGCTCATAGGCTGGTGCATCCCCATCTGGCTGAAGGACGGGATAAAGAGGACTCTATGTCAGACAGGCTGTGAAGGGAAAAAGAGGCAAGTCCTGGTTTAAGAAAATTCTCCCGTTTGGAAAGTTAGCAAATGATAATCCCCCTGGCCTTTGATCTGTGAAACCCTGACCTTAATTCCTGGCCAGATTTAGAAAAGAAATACTTAATTTGATGGTTTTATAATCTCTAATGGAGTCTGTGACTCAAACCCCATGTGATGCCTGGTGGGGTCAGTGAGTGCCCAGCAGAGGGGACTGGGAATAGAGGAGCAGTTCCCATCTCCTGCCCACACATCCCTGCTGATTGTTCCTCTTTGGGGCAGTATTAATGCAGATTGAACTTCTCTCATGGTGAAATACAGGTCTGAGATGGGGCTCGTGCTCAGAGGGGGAACAACAAAGAACTTAAGCTGCCCATAGCTATTTCCCCCTTGACCATGGTTCATCCAGGCCAACACAGTCATACTTTTATTCCCACTCAGAATCATGAGACTGTGGGATTTGTTTGAAACTTTCCCTAATTCACTGAAAGAGTCATCTCTTTTGACCAACTGATGTTGCTCAGCAGGTTTTCCTGGCCTGGCAGAGCTGGGGTCCCCATGCCAGGTCCCAGAGCTCCACTACGACAGCATTACTGGTATTCACTGGGTCTGCATTGTGGTTACAGATTTAGTGGTTCTTCCAGTTAATGGAAGATGGTGCTGATGTGTTAGAAAACACAGATGCCTCTGCATGTCAAGAGATGGCCTCAGTGGAGGTTCATCTGCACACAGAATCTATGGCAGAACAGGGAATTGGAGCTGAAACCCTGTTCAGCCACAATACCGCGGGATGATCCTGCCAGCTAACGTGGGGATGGTGTCCCTTTCAGTGGGGGTGGAATGTGGGATCTTTAAGCATCCAAATTGTAAATCCTCACTCCTGAGTAGAGCTGTATTTGTTCAGGTGGAAGTAGTGGGTTGTGCTACTTGCTGGAGACATCCATTGGAGGGAGTCGTGGTCACAAGTCTGAGCCCAATGTGTTGCACACACATAAGGACTGAAGAGTTGGTATCAGAGGCCTGACTCAAAATTACCATGTTGTAATTAATGTTCTTGTAGGGGCCCTTCTGATTTGTCTGTTATTTGGGGTATAAACATATCTATGTATATGTATATACAGGTTTTGTCTACATAGACGTGTAAGTGATGTATTAGTGGAAGCCCTGGCTCCTTCCTTAGTTAATGTACTGCTGGAGAGGTGCTGGGGTTCAGATCTGCTTTCTGATACAGAAGAAGCCAGCGCTGATCTTGCATTACTGTGCTCCTGCAAGCTGCTGTAGTGTCAGGGCATGTGCTGTATTGGGAGGGGAGGTGGTATTTTATGTAACTGGAACAAATCTTTTCTTGTTCCTCAGCTCAGCTTTACCGAAGGTTAGAGGAAACTTTTCAGAAAGCATTGCATGGAGTTAAAAACCCTGTGGTGGTTTTATATAAAGCCCTGATGTGTAGGTGTTCTTTCTGAGGCTTCGAAGAGAAGGTACCATCCATTTTTGTAGTAGAATTAACATTTGGTACATACAGAAGGCATAGCAAATGACATAAAGCAGCAAGTACTATTGGGAATACTGTGACTATCATTTAGAAAGAAGATTTGATGCAGTAAATCTGTGCTGATCACTCTTGGTGGCTGATACACAGCTTTCAGTGGATATTCTCGTGTATGTGGATGGGGCACCCCTCATTCACATACACATGTATGTGGATGGGGCACCCCACGATCCTTCGCGGTGTTTGCTGTGAAGCAGGACAAGGGAGAAGGATGCTGTACCGGACCCGGGGCTGCGGCAGCGCCGGCAGCCGGGCTGGGCACAGCCGCTGGTGACGCAGGAACTGATGGAGGTGAGCGGGATCGGGGGGACCTCCTGCCTGCAGCAGGCAGGGGGTGGCTCCGCCGCCTCTATTTATAGTCTCTTCCCTCCCCTGTGCTGTGACTGGCTCAGCTCTTGCAGAGTGACTGCCTGAGACCTGAGACCTGCCAGGCACATTGCTTGTGATGAAATCCTCTGCTTCAGCTACGGAAGTAGCTATTGAGCATGTGTGGTAGCTACTGCACCTTTTTTTCTGGATATTTCTTAGGCCTCTGCTGCTTTTACCTGCCTAATTTTCACTCCCTCTGTCTATATGCAAAGGCTCAGCGGAATCTGCCTTGATACCCTGTGGTCACATCCCATTGCTGGCATTAAGAGGACACAAACAGCACAGATCAAAGCGAGGGATGGGCTGTGGCTGTGAAGGTGTCTGCAGACTCCCCCGGGCTGCTGTGGCAGGGGGAATATCTCTGCTGTGCCTCCTGTATGAGTAAGGCTGGATCTGAGGCTGGGTCTAACCTAGGCTCCTTCTGTGCTCATTGCAGTTCAGAGGAAAAGATGAACTGGCCATAAAGATGCCTCTAAATTTGGGCCCGTTGTATGTTTTGGAGAGGTCACTGCTATTACTGAGACTGAAACTGGGAGTTCCTAGATATTTGTGGGAGGTTAGGCTTGGCTTTTGGAAAATTGCCTGCACTGTTTTGGGAAAGGATTGTAACAGTAATAAATGCTCCACATCTAATTTATGTTTTCTATTCTGATTAGTCTGAAATTGCATTAGACAGGCTGGCTATCCAAAAATGCATCCTTGATAGGAGATGCAGGTGTGGATGCTGATGATCAGGCAGATCCATCATCTGGACACATGTGCTAATGGGGCTTCCTGCCTGTTACAGCAGCTTATCAATATACAGGTGAAAAAATCACCTTTCACTGTCCTCCTGAGTGAGAAATTCTCTGCTTGAACAGAGCAGGGGTCTCGGTTGCTGAGAGGCAGCCTGTGGCTTTCAGTTATCACACTGAAGGAAAAAGAGAAGAAAAGGAACTACCTGGTTAACCCAAACTGTTCTTATTTAACAGTGCTCAACACAACTCACCCTGTGTCTGTGGGCACATCACAGCCCTCATGTGCTACAGGGGAGTCAGAGAAGAGGAGGATGGAGCATGGAGTGAGCATTGGTCTTCACAAGCACTGGGCCTCAGTGGAGGCTGAGACACTCAGCCCTCACTCACCAGACACTGTCTCTCCTTTGGTGGTGTGGGGTGGATGTAGAGGCCTGCTGCATCTGAGGGAGTGCTCAGCAAGCCATAGAGCAGAGGAAGGAAAATGAAATACACCTTGCAGTAAGCAGCTGGGTTTAGCATTGGTTTGAATGGTGACTGGAGTAGGAGCATAATCCTGCTTGTCCCTTCTCCGAGTGCCCTGTAAGGATGCTATGATGGGAAAAAGGCAAGTCAAATCTAGGCCCTGCCTGTTCAGGTTTTAACATGCAATTCCTCCTGAACTCTTGCTGTTTGCTCCTGGAGAACAACCTCGTTTGGTGCATGTTGGCCTGTGTGTGACTGTCCCAGGTGTGTTCAATGGAGCAGGTTTCCTAGAAGGTGCTGGTGATCAGCCCCTGTATGCACAATTCAGTGCTTAATGTACATGCACTGGCACCATTTCTGTATTTGTGGAATCATTTGCTTTTCCCAGCTGGGCACATCACTCTGTGTGTGTGTGTGATGCGTCTCTAAGGTAACTGCTGGTTCTGGGATCTGAAAGCGAGGTTTGGGATAGCAGCTGGCACCTGGACCATCAGCCCTGGGTGCATATGTGGATTTACCATAGGAATGGAGAAGGAATGAATTTCCCCATCCTGTCGTCCCCTCCACCCCCCTTTTATACATCTCTGTAAAACAGGCATTGAGTTTAACTCTTAACACAGAGAAGCCCAGTGCTGAGGTTAGAGACTGCGCGATAGATTTATGATGTGATGATGTATTACCCTGAGATAAAAAGCGATTCTCCTGCAGAATTCCCATGTTAAATCACAGCGAATTCCCAAGTCACCAGGGGCTGCCTTTTTGTTCCTTTCTTCCCCGCTCCATCTCCTGCCCCCTCTCCTGCTCCCCTTCCTGTTCTGAGCAGGCTCCCACCAGCACCGGCTCTGTTTGCCGGGGTTTATTTTCCACGCGAAGCCGGGCGCAGGCGGACAGACGAGTCCCTGCGCACGGAGCGGCGGGAGCTGCGCCGCACACAAAGTCCGGAGCCGCCTTCCCGGAGCTCAGCGTTGGCATCCGCCGGCTCCCGGCCCCGAACAACCGCAGGAGCAGAGGGGAAGAACCTGCTGCGCGGTGCTCCTGCCACGGCGGGCGGAAGAGTCGCATATTTATGGAGCCAGCGCTTCCTCCTGCGTTTGAGTGACAGCCAGGATCCCTTCACTGCCTGGTCACCGGAGCTGATTTGTATGCGCAAGGGTCCGCCTCGCTCCTCTCCGAGAGATGCAGCCGCAGCAGCTTGCAGAGCTGTCACACTCACACAGGCTCCTTATCTGCACTGGCTTGACGAATTAAAAAGCAAGCCAGCCAGCAAGAGAGAGACCGGGAGAGAGGGGGGAAGAGAGCGAGGGAGAAGCTTGCAGACAGCGCTCGCTTTCTTCTCCTAAAGGAAGGATTTTGCATCTTAAGTGCTCACGGGTTGTGATGATGCTTCACTTAGCGGGCTCCAGAATGAGCTAGAGACAAGCAGATAGGGGGAGAAACTAAGCAGACCACAAAGCATTACGAGCAAAAACCAAAACCAGGAACAGTTTTCTCCTCTATTCTAGCATGGTGGATGTATGGACAGTCTTACAGAGCAGAGGTTGACTTCTCCAAATCTACCAGCCCCACATCTTGAACACTACAGTGTTCTGCATTGCACCATGACCTTGGATGTTCAAACGGTGGTCGTTTTTGCAGTGATCGTGGTGCTATTGCTTGTGAATGTCATACTCATGTTCTTCCTGGGCACTCGTTAATGGATTTTTTCTCCTGAGCTGTTGGGGGCTACTACTACTACCAGTAGCAATTCAACAAGAGAGCAAGAGCGAGCGCGAGAGCGCGAGAGAAAGGCGAGAGAGAGAGAGACAGAGAGAGATTGCTTACTGAGGGGGGAAACGCGTTGAGCTTCAACATGGCCTCGCTGTGATATGTATGACGTTGGTATATTATCTCTCCCTAAATCTTTTGTCATGTCTTGTCTTTTAAGTATGCCTGTAAGTGTAGCTGCTTTTGCCTGGGTTTTAAATGTGATAAATAATAGTAATCCATTCCTCTATCATTCTGTGCTGGTGAGATAGAGCTGTTCCTGGTTTAGTTAGAAGCAGAGTGAAAATATCTTTCTGTGGTAAGCACGGGCTGGGTTGTTTGCTTCCTTTAAAATGGGGGCTCCAGTGAATAATAAGTCATTTTGTGTGATATTTCTAGCAAGCAGTTAATGTACAGTATCTGAGTAACCATGTAGCTGCCAGGTGAGAGATGCTGGTGTTTGCAATTGAATTGAGTTCTGGATTTTTTTTTTTTTTGGGGGGGGGGGGGGGGGGGGAGATGAGAAATCCTGTGAGAGGATTAAATCCTTGCTAAAATAACATTCAGCCACAGAAAAAAAAAGGGAGAGAAATTGGACTTGATTCATCTGTGTTGCTTGATGCTCTGACTTAATTTCTCAATAGTCAGTCCTAAAGCCTCCAAATTCTACGGGCACACTGATGTAGCTGCTTCTTTCTTTAAAGATGAGAGGGGGACTGAAACGTAATCCGGTGGGGTTTTTTCCTGTTTGTATGTGGTTTCTATCTCTGCACATTGGGAAGGAGGGATCAAAGAGGAAAAGGGGGATGCATGCTTTGTTTTTCTTTGCTAAAGCATCAGATACGGAGGGGTTGGGGTTTTCTTTGATTTCTCTAGAGAGTCTATTTTGCCTTTCTTTCCTTCCGTGTATCTGTACGTGTGTGTGTGTGTATCTATATAATTTTTGGTAATGTATGTAAGAAAAATCTTTGCCCACCTCAAGGATAACAAGATTTTGAGACAGGTTCTTTGGGTGACTTTATTTACATTGATTTTCTTGAAAACGAAGTGCCAAGTTGTATATTACGGGCTTGCTGAAAAGGTGTCCAGTAGTTAGAGGTCCTTCTGTGGAGATCAGAACTGCAGTGTTTACTGCTCAGGAGCTGACGGGGGCTTCCAGTGGCAGTGCATGAAGTTTAGAGAGGATATGAAGGGAATGTCTGGAGAGAGAAATGGCTTTACCTCTTGAAAATATGTCTCTGTTAGAAATGTTGAGAAGTTTTTTATGTATTATGTTTTATTTTCCCCTCTGGAAAAAACAGAATCGCTCAAACCAAAATAGTGACAGTTTGGAAATGTTTCCATCTCTTGCTGATGTTCACTGGCATCATACTGCGTGTGATAATTTAACCAGTTCATGCTAATTCCAGCTGTCTGTTATTCATTTGATGTCCTCCTCTAATGGGGCAAACCCAAATGATCATGAACTGATTGATGAAGACATGGCTGGAACTTGGAGACATGTAGTTACTGCCACGTGAGAGTCTGTCTGCTGCAAGTTAAATGCATAGCTGAGCTTAGGAGCTGGTTTTGATCGGGGGCATGGTTGGAAATGCAGTTAAATGCTGCAAATCTGGCACTTTCAAAGTGGCTTTAGCTGTAAATAACATTTCCCTGTGTGCTGGGGTAGTGACAGTCAGCCCCCAAAGCTGACACGAAGGGTTTAGTGGCAGCAGCCCATCTTCATGAGTAGAAGACCCGTTAGAAGCGGAGCGAAGACGCTCCGGTGCCTGCTGGCTCCGCTTGCCCCTCTTCACTTGTAGCTCTCTGTGCAAGAGGCATTGGCTTCGCTTCAGAAGAGATGGAGGGAATATTCTTTTTATTAAACAAAAAATGATGGCTCTGATGCTGAGGATGGTTTGGGTTGTTAAACAGCTCAAATTTGCTTTGTTTTCCTGTTAGCTATCATATACCATTAGTTTTATAGGTTGTAGAATCTCCTGGAAATACAATAAATGAGCACAGAGCACTGTTAGCTATCGTATGTCATTAGTTTTATAGGTTGCAGAATCACCTGGAAACAGGATAAATGAGCGAAGATCACCATGGAAAAGGGAATCAATCAAACAGCAGCCAACACAATCCCTTCAGGGGAATGGTTTCAAGCGACACAGTGATTTGGAGGAATAAGGGTGGAAAAATGAGAGGAAAAATCCAAACAAAAGAGCGAGTTAAAAATGGGATGTAATTTTCCTCAAGGTTTGCTCTCTGGTATGGAGGTTTCCCCTTCAATAAGGTTTCTATGAGGAACACTCAGTACGCGACGTGGTTTTCTAGCGCATGCAAAGTGCATTCCTTGATCCGGAGTGTGTGCTTCTCGGGTGATATTTGGGAGGTGTGTGTGTGTGCACAGGGTGTGTAACTGCGTGTGTCGGGACCTGGTGGGACCTTCGGGTCCCTTGGCGGAGCTGTGTGTGTGCTCCTAGGGGATCTTTGCCCAGTGGATGCATGGGGAGGACGTGGGTGCTGAGCGTGCTCAGCTTCCCGGGAAGCGAAGCACTGGGAGCATGGTTTTTGCCATGATGGAATGTGCTTGAGAGAATTAACATGACTTTATTAATACTCTCTCGCCTGTTATCCTCCCAAAGGCTGGGAAAGCCAGTTTGTGCAGAGCAATAGGAGCCTGAAAGTTGGGAGCAGAAAACTTCGTTATTGTAGCAGCACCGTTCCTGTTGTATCAGGTTTCGTGTTGGGCTTCCGAGGGAAAGAGAGGAAATGAGCTGAACAGTGAGCAAGGGCTGGTCTGTATTTCCCACCCCCAGTCCTCAGTGGCCACCTTTTCAAAGAGGCCTCGAGCCATCTACCCCAGCCCCGTTTGTGTAGTTCTCCACCTCTGATTCTCTGTTTCCCACTGGGTTAAACAGTTCCGTCCTTCCAGGCTTTCGGGAGCAGCTCTGTCCATGCCCTTCTGTATGAGCAGCTGTTTGGGGTGACAGTTTTCCTGGTCACTTCCAGTAGATCCCCTGCCCTCACAAGTGACTGTGCTTGTGAAATTTGGGGTGTAGGTATTTTATAGTGCATAAACATGTAGCGGAGGCTTTTTTCTCCCTGAGCTCTGTGGGACGATTTGGGTCATGTATGTGGCTGGTTGTTTCAGGGTTCCTGGGGGTAAGTCAGCTCCATAACTCCCCCTGTCAGTGAACATTGAGTTCTTCATGTTTGTGGGGATGCTCAAGCCCAGGGATTGGGAAGAGGGCTCATTCCTCTGAATTAATCCAAGCACTGACCCTCTGGAAAATATGGCCCCAAAGAAAAAATAGTCATTTGTATGCAAATAGCATCTTTATAATGCATAAAATCTCTTTCAGTGGTTGTTCCTGTGTATTTGCTGAGGCTGGGTGATGGGAAACCTGCCTTGCTGTTTGTCTGCTTAAGCAGGATTCAGTGTTATTTGCCACAGGATTCATGGAAATGCCTCTGACTGTATCATAGCAACCCTATTCCACACAGTCCGTAAAAAAGTCCATTCCTCCCGAGCAGCGAGCCGCTGTCTTACAGATTCAGGCCCCCTTCTTGCCATGGGGAAGGTGCATTTTCCCCTCTTTGGGTGCTTTGGAAACAGCATGTGTGTCAGGATGATCCCTGCGATTCTAAATGCTTTATTTAAGCCTAATAAGAGGGATCCCTTTTGGGTTTTGAAAGGCTTCCTCCCTCACCCTGGCTATTCCCCACCTCTGTGTTAAATCTCACACAACAAGTTAAAAGGGGGCTGGGGCAGCGCAGAGGTCTCTGACTTGATGGCCCTTTCCTGCCCTTCCCTTTGGATTTTCACCCAGGATGGCCGCAGCACGGCACTCGCTTCTGCTTTGTAGTGAATGAAGATGTGCCCAGTGTGAGCCCTGCTGTGGGAATGCAGAGGTGCTTTCTCATCCCATACATGACTGTTGCTGAGAGCTTCATGTTCACCTGACTCCTGCCCCCATTGCTTTGCATTATGTGCTTATACTCCTTTTTGGATCAGGTATCAGTACGCAGCCCAGCTGCTTGTGTGTAATGTGTGAAGGGAAATAGCCCCAAATCCATGTAAGTTTTCTTTGGTTTTGTTTTAATTTGTGCCTGGAGCCACTCTCCTGTGTTCATGCCATCTTGCTGTCATCCTTTGGTTCCTGTATTTAAGGCGTGCTGGTTGTGAGGGGAGACCCAGTGCTCTTTGTGTGCAGTGCTTGCATGTAGGTATGTGTCATACCTGTGCTGTAGCTGTGTGTGCTGTATGTTGCTCACAGTAGGGAGGGAGGTTTTCTTGCTTTACATTCACAACGTGTCTCTTTCTCAGCGGGGGGTGATGTTTGTGTTCAATGTGCATCTCCAGTGAAACGTCATGAGAGCTATTCTGGTAAAATGCAGGGATTTGTCTCTTGTATGTGAACTCTCCAATGACCACAAGTTAGGAAACCTCAGGAAGACACCCTGATGTCAGTCACTGAGTAATAATTGTCCTGTTGTGCAGAGGGTGCTTGGCCAGGGGTTACAGCGGTGGCAGAGGATAGTTCCTGGCTTTCCCACTGGTTCACTGCATGGCCTTGGGCATAGTCTTTCACCATCTTGTGACTCCTCTTTCCCAGCTCTAGAAAAGGAATATCTCCCATTATTGAGGCATAGCTGAGACCCATCAGTTCCTGGTTTTCCTTTTCTGGTGTGTTCTGAAGCCATGGAGCATTATTGTTCTGCTCAGGAGGCAGGAATGGTGGCTCTGGTGGACGTGTGTGTGCCCATGTTGGCACAACTATGTGCAGCAGGACTTTGCCTGTTGGAACTGTTGTAGACAGCAAGCTGTGGTGATTGATGCTTCTCACTAAAAATAGATGCTCTGGAGGAAAAGCTGCTGGAGGAGCCAGGAGTTATTTGTGTTTAGTTTATTGGTTATGGTTGAATTTCTTTCCTGAGTAGAAATGAGTCGTCATCTGAAAGAGCCCACGGATGGTTGCCTCTAACCCTGCTGTCCTCACCAGTGATGGACTATGCAGCCTTGACTGCTTATCTCCAGTTTTGTGGAGTATTCCTGTGTTTTGGAGCACCACACTGGTGGCATGTTCACTGAGGCAGCCGAGCTCAGGGCAAGAAGCTCTCAGAGCTCTCCTGTGTTGATTGCATTGGTCAGGCCTGAGAGCTTTACCTAAAGAGGGCCTAAAGGGGTGAAGGAGCACTTAAGGGGTACTTAAAGAATTAGGTCTGGATTTGGACTGATTCTGGTTTATTCACACAGCAGATTCCACAGGAGTGTGCTCATTTGAGTGTGCTCACATCACAGCTGGGGAAACTGAGGCATGCTGTGGTCAGAGGGCAGTGCGGGGCAGTGGTGGAGCTGGAGCAGGAGCTTTGGGGTGATTTGGGAGCAGACTCCGGGAGCAGAAGGGTCTGTCCGTGCCCCTGTGGAAGGTCCCATGTGGTTTAGCTCCTGCCCCTTATTTTGCGTCAGCTAAGACATGTATAACGTAGGGTATAGATTCCCGGCAACGCTGTGCTGCTATTTCAGGCAGCATCTCCAGCTAAGTGAAGCAGGGGCTGCACTGCAAGCTGCTTTACTCTGGGATCCTGTGGACGGCTCTGAGCTGTTCCTGAAGCCCTGTTGCCTTCCCTAGGACCTGACCACGAAGTCTGTGCTCTTGCTGCAGGGCAGTGGGGACTGTAGATGGAGAGAGTGGTGCTGGTGGGAGGCAGCGTGCCTGCCTGTCCTACTGCTGCTTAAGGCTATGGCCTCTGTCCCCAGCTCTGCTCCCCTGTGTGACCTTTGCAGAGTAGGTCCTGCCTGGAATGATGAGGATAACTGTCATCGGGTTTGCCACATGGGCAGGGATGTACCTGAGCATCCTGGAAATGCCCTGTGCTACCAGAGAGCCTCAGCAGGCATCAGACAAACATCCCTGACGTTGCTGATGGGGTTGGTTTGTGTCATTTCCCTCTCGATACTCGGGATGTTTGACCCGAGGGTGTCTGTATTGACCAGAGGGTTATGCTTCTGGTGCCAATTCCTGGGTCTTTATGGGAGCTCAGAGCTTCTGGCCATGAGGGGGGTTGCAGCTCATGCTGGAAAGATGCTGGGAGAAGAATCAGTCAAAGCGAGGGATTTTGAAGATCCGAACCGTGTGTTGGGGTGTTTCTTAGGGTTGAAAAATGCAGCATAGCCTCTGTTACACAAACGTAAAGTAGAGAAATACCCTCAGGGTCAGTCTCTTACCCACTGATAAGCAGTAGGACAACTTGCTGGGTGTATCTGTAGGAAAGTTTTGTCAAGTAAAATTGGTCCAATGCTGGCATTATCAGAAAACAGTTCATGTGAAAGGATTTCTATGGACCACATTCCCTGTGCTGTTTCTGACGTTTCTACTCTCCTGTGTTGTACTCAGCGTATCTGAACAGGTTTTTCTTAATAGGCAATGTACTGACGTTTCTGTTTTGATACAGTTCTTTTTTCCTGGCTCAATAAGGTGCTGATTAATTTGATGCAACTCTCTTCCCTTATCTGGTTGAGCTTTGCAGTTTTAGTATAATCTAGGAAAAGTGTGATCAATCTTTAATGTTTGTTTTTCAGGTTTATTCCAAAGCCTTTTGGGCACGTTGGATGTTTGGTCTTTTGTGAAGTTCTCCGAGAATAAAGTTTAAAAGTAACAATTATAGACAGAGGGTTTGAATCCAGATGAAACGCTTTCAAGTGTCAGTAAAACAAGAAAGAGCAGCCTTTAAACAGCAGCTGACTGATGTGGGTTTAGGTATTAAATTGGAATTGTGTTACTGTAGTGTTGCACACAGGCAAAGCCGGGTGCTTGAAACACAGAATACTGATGGTGCCTGCATGTAGGAGTGTATGTTTGTGTGAACCTATGTGATAGAGGAGGAGGGAAGGAGGACTCCTCTCTCTCCATAGGTACCTATAGAGTGAGGAGGGTCAGGGGCAGCGTCACGTGTCTGTGCCATTGAGAAGGGCTGTAGGGCCACAGGGTGCTGTGCTCATGCTGAAACAGGTGAGAGGAGGAGGTGGGTGAGGAAGATGGTCGTGTCTGCTGTGAGCCACCTCCCTGGCACCATGGTGGCACACAGGGAGCCCCCAGCCCCATGGGCACAGGCAGCCAGGGCTATGAGGAAGCTCAGCTCCCAGCAGCATAGCGTCTGCCTTGGTTTCATGATCAGGAGCTGACATGAGGATGGACTTTCAGTCTGGTCCATTGTAGATGAATATCTCATCTGGAGCCCAGTAGGAGATCGATCCCATCCCCTGGACACCGAGGCCTTGGCAGAAGCATCTGAAGGTCCTTTGGAAAGAATTTAAAGCGTGAAGGTGCAGAGCAAAGAAATGAAACCTCAGACCTGCAGCCTGGAAGCAAGTATGCTGAAGACTAACCACTGCCTTTGAATTATCAGTCTTCAGCCAGGAGGAGCCTGGCTTCCTCAGTGGATTCCTGGAGCCTGGGAAGTGTATTCACACAGGATCAAGACCCTAGATCTATCAGAAAGCACTGGCCTCACTACACTCAGCACCCACTGCAGGAGTGGTACCGACGAGCCAGGTACTGATAGATGGGATGCCACTCTGAGCCCACAGCTCTTTGCAGCTTCTCACAGTGGCCTCAAAAGCCATTTTCCCAGCTTGATTTTAAGCTCGGTATGAGACTGTGTCTGGTCCCCAGAGCCCAGGCTTGGCTGGAGGTTGTAGGCAGCGCATGCCCACTGTGTCTTGCTTTCCCATCTCCCCCCCTAGCTTCCCAGTTTCTTGTTCTCCTCCCACACTCCCTGTGTTAAACAGTTGCTGTGTTTTGCCCCAGAAAATGGTGATGGTTTAATCTATTTTTTTAGAGCAGGTGCCAGGCTGTCCCTCTCCCATTCTTGCCCACAGCAACGTGCACATGTGTGCATACATGTGCAGGCACTTGTGCGTCTTTGTATGTATTTCTCTCACATACAGAGGAAGCAGAACAGATTAAAACACATGTGCATATGTTTTCCTTCCCAGATATATTTTGGAAAATATGAGTCAGCAGCAGCAAGAACACATTACATAATCTTAGGGAGGGAAAAAAACTTCCCATTTATTAGGAGGCAGCTCTCTGCAAGCAGCCTTTTGTAACATCATTTCGTTAGCACACATTAGCGTGTGCCGCTTGGTCAAGTGGCCTTATTTCCCTTGGCCACACTTGTGTCCTGTGCAGAAACACAGTTGCAGTAGCATCGGGGTTTGTTATATTTAACCCCCCCCCCAGTAACAGCAGCAAAGTCTCAGGGCTGTGATGATGACAACGACTTTTCTCCTCTTCCTTAACATGTTTTCCTGCAAAGTCTCTGCGGTTTTCCTTTTTGGTTCTCCCCACTCCCCCCCTCCTGCTGTTTGCTATAAAATCTCAGCACTGAGATGAGTGCAGCTGGAAATAAATGCTGCCCCCTCCACCTCCACCGCCTCCACCCGCATGGGAGAGTGAAGTCAACAGCCGCTTTTAGCCCTCATCTCCTGCTCTTGCCTGGCTCCCCACGAGCTCCTTCCCAGCACTGCATGGTGCCTGTGCAGAGGGTGGAATTCAGAGGGGGCTGAGCATCATGTTAACGGCATCTGCAGCCGTAAGAGCACTTGCCTGGTCCTGCTGGTGGTCGTGCTGTCATGTGCCTTAACATAAAGGATGAGAGAGGACATGCGATTTGCTTCTTGGGCACTAAGCATCACAGGGAAGAGGGGAAGCATCGAGAATCATGGAGAGGAGCACAAACAAAAGACCAAGTGAGATGGATCTGGCTCAAGTCAGACAGCATGTTTGGATCCTACAGCCATCTGATGAGTGTCATGAGTTGCAGCACACTTGGAGGGACAGGAAGCAATGGGACACCAAGCAGGGCATGGTGGTTGGGTGCTCTTACCCTCTCGACAGTGCTGTATCTCTGGTTCTCATCTAGTATACTAGGCTTAATTCTAGGCTGTTGAGTTGAATCCCTGCATTTCTGATGCTTTGAAAGCCTGGGATGGGAATGGGCACTAGCAGAGTTAAATAAAGAACAGGACTTGTTTGCTTGGTTTTCATTTGCCCAATAAAACCAGCAGGTTTTGAGCTGCTTTCATGCCCCAGGGCCCTGCAAGCCTTTCCGCTGTGGCTGAGCTCATGGTTGCCTTTCCAGCAAAGAGGAAGCTCTGTTGTGGGTTTAAAATACCAAAACCTTCCCAAGGAGGCAGTGAATTGCTGTGCTGGCTGAAGCCAGAGTGTGAGTGTTCTGTGCCCTGTCTGGGACCGTGTTTGAGACGTTGGAGAGAAAATGGAGAGAGACACAAGAGTTGATGGTGATGGAATAACCTGTTTATCCAGAGCACTCTGTCTTCACCCCCATTAGCTCCCCATTTTCTGAGTCTTGAACACAAGAGAATTAAAATCTTCTGTGTTTTTAAAACCAGAAAAATCTCAGCTATAACCAAGAAGGTTTCTGGAGCTCAGCAGAGGGGATGTGCTCTTCAGGCCACCATCCATCAGTGCTCTCTATGCTTCATCCAAAAACCTGGGTTGAGCTGTGTGTTTGGAGCAATAGAGAACAGGGTGCTGTAGGGCCGAGGTCTGGGGGAGCTGCCCCCCATTTCCAGCCTCTCTGCAGCCCCAGGGGTGATGCTGCAGAGGCGATTTCATCTACATCTTTGTTTCTCCTTCTGTAAAAGGAAATGGACCTTTCGTGTGACATGGCAGGGTGAAGATGGAGAGTTTTGTGTTCAGAGTAGGTGGGATTAGAGCAGACTGAGGGCTGGCAAAGGGGAGATGGGCTTTGACAATGCCTCTGGCAGACCCCAGCTCCCTCCTTTGGTTAAAAGCAACATCTTAAATCCCACCTGAGATCCCAGCAGAGAGGAGATGCCAAATGATGTCAGCAGGGTTCTGCCAAAGATGAATTTGGCCTCAGATGTTTTGCATCTGCAACATCAGGTTTCATCCTCACTGTTCTCACTGTTGGAACAGCATTCAGCTAGATAAGGTGTCTCTACCTCTGAGCCTTCAGTCCTTCCTCATTCATAATACAGTTGTTCCTTGTTCTGAATTGATCTTTTTTTTTTTTTGTTTCTTTGAGCCTTTTGTGGTGTTTCTGCGCAGTTAAGAAATTAATCTGCATTAAGCAAAAATACCTCAGTAAAAATAGTAATGTTGGAGCAGAAGCTTTTCAGTCTTCCTTGGTGTAAGCTCCAAGGCAGAGGCATTCAGGGTAACTGATAGTCCTTGCCTTGCAGCCAGTAACAAGGTGAGGAGAGGCACCCATTGCACAAAGGAATGGCACAAAGGCCACCCAAGGCAGCCTGGCCCTGCCCTGATGGTGGGGTGCCCTGGAAGCGCTGGCTCCTAGAGACATGCTGTCTCTCCAACTGAGTAGCATGAGCTCGTGTCTTACTTCCAAAGTCTTTCCTTTTAGAGCTTCTGTGCTTGGCCAAGCTCTCCCCAGAGGGAAGGTTGTTCTCTGGGGCATGTTGTTTCCTGTTTTGTCAAACCTGGCAGGAAATGTCTGTGGTGGCAAGTCGTAGATGGACGTGAAAGACTTGCACCCCTTTCTTTGAGCATTCCTCCCACAGCTGGAAACATCTCACCATCACCAGCAGTGACTTTTGGTCCCTTTTACTGCCCTGGTCTCTTTCTGTTTCAGACAGTTTTACTTTTGCAGGTTTTTCCAAACACAGATTGAAATTCAGGCAATAATACTTGACATTCTTCATTCGAGCATCTTAAAACTATTTCCCGAAGTTGGGTTACTTAAAAGCTTTTGTGCTGTATAAATACTGAGTAGTTTTCTTTTTTAAATGGAAACGGGTGCCTGAAACCCCTCAAAAGTCCAATGGAGATCAAAGGCTTGGGACTAGCAGCAGTTCTCTGCTTTATCCACAGGAGCTCAGCACTAAGGTTGTGTAGGATAAATGCATCTGTAAAACTCAACCCTGATTCTGTTAAGGGCTGGGCTTAGTGTGTGACATCCCTGCTGCTGGGCTGGCAGGAAATCCCATGTTTTCTGTCTTGTTTTCATGTCCATCCCTGCACAATAATGGTCAGCAAAGGCTGGCGTGAGGCTCAGAGCAGTGCTACCCTTCTTGGTGGCAGCTGGAGTTGCTTTACAAGCTGCTTTCCCATAGTCCATCCTTCCTTCCCCACAGTTTTCCTCCCTTCCTGTGTCTTAGGAGCAGGAATCAGGACAATAGATGGACATTTATGTCCTGGAGGCATGTGACAAGGGCATCCTGAGGGTATCAGTTTCCTCTGATAGATGCTCAGAGGTTTCCCTGAGGTTTCTCAACAGTTGTAGTCAATGCTCACACTGACCAGCTATTCAGAGGGAAATGTTGCAAGATTGTGTCAGCCACCTCCAGTATAATCCTTGCAGTAATAAACCATGAAAATGGATGCAGAGTGATTTGGCCAGAAGAAGAGAGGAAAGAAAAGGACAGTTAAAAGCCAAGGGGTGGCTGCTGAAATGTGAAAGGATCTAGAAAGCAAAGATGCAAAAATAAGAAGTGAAACGGAAATGAGTAAGGGTTTTACAGCATTGTGGAGCTCATTTTAATTGCAGTCCCTCTAGAAATCTATTTGAGGCAAGAAATCAATTCCAAATTGTGGAGCAAAGCATTGGTCTTCCAGATGTTTGCAGCTTTCTGGATTGTTATTTTCAGCTTCCTTCCACATTGATTTGAATCCCTTTTCCTTGCAGTGGCCATGGAAAGACACCCCCCCTGCCCCTGGCTGCATTGCAGGTGGGGTGGGAAGTGGAGTGTCCTGGGGCTTTCTGCTCAGAATTTTCCCTCTCAAAACCCCATGATGTGAGCTCACCAGGCACTGTGAGCACAGGGGGATGGAAGCTGGAAGCCCCAGGGTTTCTATAGGACAGCCCCTCTTTTGAGAGGACCATCTGCATTTTCCAGGTTAGGCTGAGGTGGACTGGATGAGCTGTTGCTCCCACACAGGGGGCTCCTGTTGTCCCTGGACAACATTTCTATCTGTATGAGTGGTAGAGCTGGGGCCATGCTTTGCTATTTACTCCAATCACCTTTTAAAAGACATTAGATCAGATTGTGCAACATGGGCATTCGAGCTGCCTAATCCTCTGCTGTTTATCTTTCACAGATATGGTGAACTCACTAAGCAGATGTATTCTCAGCCTCTGTAAGAGACTGGTTGATGTCTATCAGTGTTAAAGGCTTGAGGTACCTGGCAGAGTATGGTATGTTGGTCTTGGCAGAATGAAGTCCTGTATCTAACAGATGTCATCAGTCTCATTCCCAGCAGACCCCTGAAAGGGCAGTGTGGTGCACCTGACATTTCTCTTGTGTTTGGTGACATTTCTGAAGGACATTTTACCTTGTTTCTTGTCCATCTTGAGTGTTCAGGGCTGCTGATGGTGACTTGCATTGGATCCAGATCTTGGCAAGCACTGTGCAGGGGCTGAAGCAGCAGTGTGTCCAGGCAGAGCTTAGCCCCAGGACTCCAGGAGCTAACAGTAATACATTTAAATGACTGGTTTAGAGCAACAGAGAGACATGGAAAGAGAGTTTGCAGTAGGTTTAGATGAATCTGAAGAGACTGCATTGCAAAGAAACCATCCGTGGTCTGGGAAGAAGGCAAGGAAAGGGGAGATGCAGGCTCTGAATTGAGAAGATGCCGGTGAAAGAGGGAGAAGGATACAATACAAGAGATGAAACTAAGTATAGAGGAGTGGGGTTATAAAGGGAAAACTGGGGCTGGAGATGAGGAAAATTAGAACATGCAGAAAACGTGATCCACTGGGCCATGGATTTCTAGAAAATAACTGAAGCATCATCAGTGGGACAGTTCTCATGAGACTGGAGGAAATTCCCCAGCAGGTACTTGAGGGGACAGACATCCTTTGGCTCTGAGCAGAACAGATGATTCCATATGGGGTATTTTGAGCCTGGAGCAGCTCTGGGCAGCTCAGCTTAATGAAGGGGCAGCAGCAGCAGGATCAGCTCAAAATGGAGTTTATTCTAATGGTAACGGCAGAGAGGAGCCACAGATCTCACAAGGACAGATGGATTCACATGTAGAGGGGCTCTGAAAATGGGCCATTGGTAACACTGGAGCAGGGAGGAAGGGAATGTTCTATGATTATTACCTGGAGTGGTTTCAAGCCTTAAACAGATGGTGGGATTTGCCAGTTGGACTGTGCTGGAAAGCTGGTCAGTCCCATCCATCACTCTGGGTCTTGTGTCCACCAGTGCTTTGTGAACCCGAAGAGACTGGTTAAGTGAAAGCTCAAGGTTTGGGTGGATGCTGATGTGACTATAGGTGCTGGGAGCTTACATGGAAAGTAAATCTTGGTTTTGGCACCACTCCTAAAGAAGAAACAAGTGAGATGTTTCGTATGCTGGACTCAGTGTTTTGATTACTGCTTTGGAAAGATTGGTAGAGGTGGATTTGGCTGTAAGGAAAGGATTTATCTTGGCAGTTCGATAGCCTATCCCAGACTTTCCTGATCTCTGCAGCTTAGCCAGAATTGCCCTGGATTTTTGCAGGACCTTAGAAAGCACAGGCAGTATTTGTTCTGCTGGGGTGCTAGAGAAATGAAGCTATGGAGCCTTATCTGTGTCCAGCAGCTTCAATAGCTGCTTTTTAAAGAGTCTTCTATATTCATCACCAAGAGCATCTTCTAACAAAACCCAGTCCTTAATTTTTAAATAATTCTGTCCTCTCCTGTGCTACTTATTCATAAACTATCCCTACTTTGTGCTGATACATAAATCCAGAGTTTTCCCCCATTTTCTGTACCTGCAGCACCACCACCATTTTAACACTATGAGCTGAAACCACAGGGTTCTGGCTAATCCCGATGGGCCTAATGGGGGGGAACTTCCAAAACCATGAACCACATTGTTGGGCAAATAAAGTGTCTGAGCTTTCCTCATTCCTATAGCTCTCAGATATGAAATTGCCATTGTGGCTATCATGATTGTGGCTGTCATTGTGGCTATCATTGCTATCTCATGATTGAATGAGATAGCAATATGTTCAACCTGTCCACTTTCAAGAGAATAATTTTGAAGTAATAGTGAATACACCACCACTTTCTGTAGGAAAACTTAATCGTGTAGTCTCTGGAGTTTGTATTAATGAATATTCCTCGGTATGTGCTTATTCCCAGGCCGTTTGTAAGGTGCTTTCTACACATACTCATACCTAACCCCAAGAAAAGGGTGGTTTTTTGCTACCTGATGTAATTACAAGCAAAGAATATGAAACATTTGTTGGCTGCTACATGCTCACAGATGCACAGTGTGTGCAGCAAGACACTGATTTGCAGGTGCACATATCAGGAATTACCTGTGCAGGTGGGTATGTGGCTGTGTAATCAGCACTGTAATGGTGACCCTTTGTGCAACCAAATACATCATCACCCATCACTGCATGGAATTTGGACATGTGGGATTCTTCCTTAGTTTCTCATGTGTGTGGTTATTGCGTGTAAAGAGACAGACCTCTGCTGCTAATGGCTTTACAGGGAGATGTTGACTCAGATTCCTGGTATTTTATTGTTGCTCTATCTAAAAATTCCCTGGCATTTATCCAGTAAGAGTGCCAGGAGCCTTAAATGCAGCTCATTTCCTTTCCATCAAATCTGAAGCTCATCAATAACAATCTTGGACTCCAGCAGGGAACACAAAGGCATTTGGGATCTGACACCCTCAATACGTTGTGGTAAATAGGTCATTACTAATACAACAGCAATAATAACTACTATGTCTGAATTTAGAGTCGGGAGCGATGGTGCTTGTGGTCCTTCCTCTTTGGTAACAGATGTTATTTCTGGTGCCAGCAGGAATGATTTAGGTAATAATTGCTTGTTACTTTATGGAATCAATGAACAGCATCTTATCATAGGTTAGTGTCCGGGGATTGACAAGTGCTGAGGTGCTTTTGCACCTCTGTGGTTACCTTTGTGAGCTAATGTGAGTATAAAAAGGCAAGGTGAAACCCAGGAGGTTGCTGCTGCTAGATCTGTTGCTGCACACTGGAGCTCTGACCGGCTTGTTGGAGCCTTTTCCCAGCAAGTTGCTCCCAGAGCCGTTGGTTCTTCCAGCAGGAAGGTCGAGTGTGACAGAGGGACTCCAAGGGGCCAGTTCTACCTTTAAAGTGTAGGTTTAACTTTTTCTGTTTAAAACAATGTGTTCCGACAGTTTGTCACATCGGCTCAGCCTGCCACGTCGTGGGCAGTGAAGTGTTAGGGAGGAAAAGCAGAAAGTATTTTGATGAAGGATCGAGTTAGCTCATGGGGTTTGGGTATCTCCTGTTCTGACCTTGGTCCTCACAGGCACACGCAGCTGCTCTGGCCTCGCAGAGAGCTTCTGGAGGTGCTGAGGGGATTGCTGGGCAGGATTTGGTTGGAAGTGTTGAGGGGATTTGCTGGAGGTTTGTGCTTTGCAGCGGGGTTGTTCTGCCAGTTTCTCCTGAATTGAAGTCTCCATCTGTGTTAATTTTTGAAGCGAGGAGGGAGGTATCATCATCATCATTATCAGGTATTTTTATAGTTATGGAGAGTGGGGAGGGCAAAGTCTGTAGCACCACAGACCCATGCTCAGGTTCAGGTAAAGCACAAACCCACCTCTCCTGTGATTATTCACTAAACAAACATCAATTATTTTACCTTCGTGCCACTGATGAATTGACTGAGAGAACTGCAAAAGATAATGTGCTTCTATTTTTATGTCTTATACTAATGAAACTCAGGCTAGAATTTTCCCTTATACGATGGGCTAAAACAAGGCAGGGAGAATTCAGAGGGAGAGGAGGAGGAGGAAGCAAGATGCTAAACATTTAGCAGTGTGCCTGTATGTGCTTTGGAGCAAATATGCAGCACCTCAGTGAAGCAGAGTGCTGGGAAAGCAGGGAGAGCAGCATTTTATCCATGTAAATCATCACTAGAGGATGTTCTTCACTGGATGGAGGCAGCGGCGTTGTCAGGATCATGCTGCTGTCAGAAGCTCTTGGCAGGGCTGAGCACCAGGGCAGTGCTGCACACCCCCTGGCCACCCATGAGTCTCATTGTTTTCTGTGAAGCATCCTCGTTGACTTGGCAGGATCCAAGTGCTCCATCAAAGGTTCATTAATATGTTCAGTGAGAGACACGGCTGCTGCAGCCCCTTAGCAAACACTGGGGAGGGGAATGTCATCACCACACCAGATCAAAGAGCAGAAAAGGGGTAGTGCCCTCAGTGTTGGTGGAGAAAGAGCTGCAGAGGAGAGCACAGGGGGAGTTTTGGGCTGACCTCAGTTGACACATTAATCTTAACCGCAGTGTTTGACACTAGGCAGTGCAGTGATAGATGCCTCCTAAGCACCTTAGCTGGGTGGCTAGGATAGCGCTGTGCAACCTGAGGGCTCACTGCACAGAATTAGCAGAGGCTTGTGCTTGTGGCTCAGGATCAAGATGGAAATCAAGCCTGAAATCTCAGTATCTGATAGCATGGTCTCCAGCAATTTCAGCCCCAGACAGCAGAGATTAGGCCTTGGCTGCTTGTGCTGAGAGTCAGCCTGGTAGGGTTTGGTTTGCAGCTCTGATGAAATCAGAAAGCAGATGTGGGCTTATGTATGGAGCAGGTTGTTTCAGAGGTGAGAAACTGCTCCTAAACCACTCAAATGCTTTGCAGAGATTCAAATTAAAGGTCTGACATTTTATTTCATAATAAAAGGGAGGGAGTAATCAACACACAAAGCTGGTGAGTGGTTGTATGAATCTGCTGAACTGCAGTGCTGTCATTCAGTGGAAAGCAAGACATTGGGGTTTATTTGTGAACATGAGTTGTGCAGGTAAAGTATGTATCACAAAACAGCAGCATTCACCTTGGTTTTCCAGCAGCTGACTGGGGCCAACCCCAGGGACCTGGAGGCCACAGGTCCTCTGCATCCTTGCTTGCATTTTGGGAGTGATGATGTGCCATACATGAACCTCAAAGAAACCAGCTGTGGTATTTTAGTGCTTGGTTGTGTCATTGCTTTGACCTCCTCTGAAGGGGACAGAGAGGATGGGAGCCCAGTGAGAAAAGACAAGGGGAATGTGGAGTGTGCGTGAAGAGTCACCCTCAGATAACAGATCTGTGTAGAGATTTGTCCTCTTCAGAGGGGCCTGAATGTGAACAGTGGTTTATAGTGCCCATCAACAGAGCTGTTAATAAAATTAATCTAGAAAAGAAGGGCAGGACAGAAAGAAAGATGGTGTTTTACAAAGCTGACATGCAGTAGATGAAATGTATAAATCCAGTCCTGGCTGGCGGTGTCTGGAAAGCATCACTGTTTGGCCCCAGGTAGTGTTGCAGCTCCAGTCCTACTGGACCCACACCACCACCATTACTGTAATTCATGTCCCTAATTGAAGATACTCTTGTCAAGGCCAAGGTCTGAACTGCCTTGAGCCCAGAGATTGCCTGTTGTGTGTGTTGGTGAATTGATGTTGTGCAACCTTGGGCTGCTGCAGCTACGGTACGTTGTATGTGTATTGCAGGATTTCAGTCTGTTAGATGAAACAGACTGAAACAGGTGTATCCATAATGGCAGGAAGAGGGAGAACAAGGGAAGGAGGAAGCACTTTGATCAGTTCAGAACCTGCTTTAGAGGAAATATGAACCTGCATGAGCGTAGGGGATTTATGGAAAATGTAAAGACCAGGGCAGCATGATCATACTTGATGCTGAGGGTTGTCAGTTAAGGGTCATAGAATCCTAGACTGGTTTGTGTTGGAAGGGACCTCAAAGCTCATCCAGTTCCAACCCCTGCCACGGCCAGGGACACCTTCCACTAGAGCAGGTTGCTCCAAGCCCCTGTGTCCAACCTGGCCTTGAACACTGCCAGGGATGGGGCAGCCACAGCTTCTCTGGGCACCCTGTGCCAGCGCCTCAGCACCCTCACAGGGAAGAGCTTCTGCCTAAGATCTAATCAGGAGAAGTTTTATCTCAAGAATGCAAAGAACTTAGAACACCGGGAAAGGAGATGGAGGTAAAATGGCACTAAGTTAATGTGGGAAATGGTGAACTCCCATGCACAAGCACAAAACCTGGCAGCTGGGTCTTTGATAACAAAGTCCATGGCTGAAGCTTCCCTGACTCTCAGGAACTGTGTGCTGTGGCCTTTTCAAAGTTGAAGCATAAAAAATCTGGAAGAAATAGACTGTTTATTTGGTTAGTGTTTCAGACCTGGAAAACTGGGGGTCAGAACACCCTATAAAACGTGGGAGGGGATTTTGGAATGGAACATTCCTTGTTAAACTCGGTGGGGTTTAGAGACCTCACATGATTTCAGAGCAGCGGAGGGCTCTGATCTCTGTAACGTTTGAGGAGATACTTGAAAAATGGAGGCCAGTTTAACAAGCATAGATGCTGCTCTGGTGCTCCAGCTCTTCATTTCTTTTCTGGCTGGAGTTAAGTTCCTAATGGTCTAAGAGAACCTTTTAGAGAAGAGATTGTTGTGGTCTGGGCGTAAGGGACTGGTTTGTGACAGATATTTTATCAGAACCGTTTGTCCACGGCTGGAATAACAAAGTGAAATGTCAGAGCTGCGCTATTGGGAAGAAGGTCAGAAATTGCCAGGCTTTGCATATTTTCAAGGTGATTTTTGGCCTTTATAACAAAATATACTGTTACTTGGGATAGACAGCCCTGTGGATGAAGACGAGAGATACCAGTCGTTTGCCAGGTGATGGATGCTTTTCTATAATTGCAATTGTGGATGTTCTGAGAATCAGAAGAACTGATGTGTTTAAGATAAGAAATGGCGCACACCAGATTTCTGCGGCACTGTGGTTTTTCCTCCTCTGGCATGCCATGTTTGTCTTTTATCTTGTTTTCTCGTTGTTTCTAAATGAAATGCTGGTCCAATGGCAAGAGGAATACTCAGTTTCCTGTGCTTTTTCCTGTTCGGGAATTTTGCTGCTGAAGTTCTGTGTGTATGCAGGATGAGCATCAGTCCTTGTACATGTGTATGTCAGTGGCACTTTGGAGCAGCAGCTAGAATAAGTATTATTGCCTTGCTTTAATACACAGTATTTTCTAAGGTGAAATAAGAATGTGACTGCCTTTCTCCTGCAAGAAGCTCAAGTGAGCTTTTAGAGAGGCTGGAGAACACTGTGCTACAGGAGTTCGGAGTCTTTTAACCTTTCTGTGATTGATGAATAACTCTTTGCTGTTTGATGCACAACAGTGACTTTAGGGATCACACATCACCTCCCTCTTCTTAATATTGTCTTACTGATGAGTGGAGTCTGAACTGAGAATTAATTACTTGAATACTTTCTTCCTCCAAACCTTACCTCCCTGAGGCTGCTCCCTTGCAAAGCCAGAGAGTGGGCAGCCTTCAACCTCTAGTAATGACTACTCAGGCCTGGTGCATGTGAACCCAAAGAAACTGAAGCAGTATCTTGATGTAGGTAAGAAGGGAGAGTGATCTCCACCTCAGATCTGGCATGTGGTTATCTTTCAGCCACAGCTGCTTGGATGGGTGCTGGTGTTCCCAGTAACACGGTCAGGCTGCCTGCAGAAGGATGGGGGTAGGAAGTGCAGTGGCACCGCTCCCATTACCTGCAAGCTCTGATAACGTCCTCCCTGACATCCATGATCCGTTATGTCAGGGTGGCTGGAAGATAGTGTCAACAGCAGTGCCTTGCTCTGGAGCTTGTTTAGGGCAAAAATGGCTTTCTGAGAGAGGAGGATCTGTCAGGCTTTGCTGGCACTGCTGCAGACCCCAGTGTCTTTCCTTAAGAATAGGTTAACTTGTCTGGATGAGATTTATCCACATGCTCTGGAGTCAGTGGCCCAATCCCACATTGTCACAGGGAACTGTGCTTTGTTTGAAAACAGGGATTAAATTATGCTTTTAAAAACCCCAACCAGCCAGGCAGGAATTGCTCTTCCCATCAGTGTGACAAACCACACGGAGATCTTGTGAGTGATGGGGAATGGGAAGATCAGCCTTGCACTGCAGATAACCCTGATCCAGATGCTTTCTGTTTCTCTCCATGGAGATGTGTGCTCATGGGCTGGCACGCTGCCTACCAGAGCCACCACAGGCAGCCAAGCAGCTTTGTCCACCCCAACTGTCCTCTTCATCCTTCCTCCTCCCCCAGTTGAGTTTGAGCTGGGTTTGCTCTGGGTTGTTCATATGCTAATCCTGCTTCCAGCAGCATGAGTCCCACGCGCCAGGCTGCTGCCTCATCTCTGCAGCTGCTGCAGGGAAGGGTGGTTGCCTTCAGTGTCTAACACAGCAAAGGGAAGCAGCTGAGGGAGGTGTGCTGGATGGCAGAGAGGTTCTGGAGGTGTGTGCACCGCTTCTGTGGGGCCTTCAGTATGTTCTATGTATCAGTGAGTGGACGATGAGTAATAAACTACCTGGGGAGCCCCCCCCCACCCCTGCAGTCCTGCATCCAGCTCTGGGGTAACACCACAAGAGGAGCTGCTGGAGCGAGTCCAGAGGAGGACATGGAGATGCTGTGGGGGCTGGAGCCAGGCTGAGAGAGCTGGGATGGTTCAGCCTGGAGAAGAGAAGGCTCCTTAAAGGGAGACCTTAGAGCAGCTCCAGTGCCTAAAGGGGCTCCAGGAAACCTGGAGAGGGGCTTTGGACAAGGGCCTGTAGGGACAGGACAAGGGGAATGGCTTTAACCTGACAGAGGGGAGATGGAGATGAGCTCTTAGGCGGAAGCTCTTCTCAGTGAGGGTGCTGAGGCGCTGGCACAGGGTGCCCAGAGAAGCTGTGGCTGCCCCATCCCTGGCAGTGTTCAAGGCCAGGTTGGACACAGGGTCTTGAAGCAACCTGCTCTAGTGGAAGGTGTCCCTGGCCGTGGCAGGGGTTGGAACTGGATGAGCTTTAAGGTCCCTTCCAATCCAAACCATTCTATGATTCTTTGAATTCCTATTGTGGTACCTTCGTTATCCAGAAACACCTCTGAAAGAAAAAATTTCATGCAGGACACTAAAAAAGCCCACTCAAGAAGCAAAGAGGAAGGGAAGTCCCTGCAGGTTTCAGTTCAGGAATTACCCTTATGTGTCAACTGCCCACAATTTTCTCTGCAGAACATCCCCTGGGGCCCCCTGTCTGTGTTGCGAGCTCTGAAGATGGGATGTGGAGATGCAGCAAATAAGGCACCTTTCCACAGGAGCCAGCCTGTTTGCAGAGGTTGTAATCTGTAAGGTATTGAGCAGCAGAGTTTAAAAATAACAGGAAGAAATCTGCCTTCTACAAGGCACAAATAAAAAGCAGGTGGTTGAGATAACAGTAATTTAAAAGCTCCTGTTGCTGCCTTGGGTGCCGCAGTGGAAGGAGCTGCACGTGGGCAGCAGTTTTCCCCTTGGACAGCAGTTTTCCCCTTGGACAGCAGGTGCTTTTCTCCCTGTCCATCTGGGGAGCCCACCTTTCCTCTCCATACTTCTGGAGTTGCTTTAGTTTTTCTTTAGCTTCTTTCATTTTCTTTGGCATTCTCAGGATGGTCCATGCTCATCAGCCCTGCGGCGCTGGGCTTGCAATATGGAAAAAGGGAACTGGGGGTGTGTGTTGAGCATAATTCCTATTCAAAAACCATGTTAGAGAAAAGGAGTTTCTGTCCTGGTTGAAGCAAGGAATTTGGGATGAGATGCTTTAAGTGCTTGGAAACTGGAAATGCAGTATCTGAGACCCGTTGAGCTGTGTATGGACTAACCCCTGCATCACCTTTTGAGCACCATAGAGAAATTTGGGATTTTTTGTGGGGGGAAACTATAGGCAAGTGATGCTAAGTGATGTTTTGCAGCTCAGCTCCAAGCTGCCCCAGATGCAGCCATGGTGCTGCTGCCTCATGGCTTAGTGCTGAGGAAATCACCTTGAGGCTGCAGGATCTTTGGGATGGGTGTACTGGTTTGTGAGTGTTTCCACCATGGTGGAAGTAGCATTGCACAAGCCTTGGTAGCCCTAGTGAGTGTGGAACTGGTGGAGTTAGCCAGTTTAGATCCTCGACAATGACATTTTCAGAGCAGCCTCAAAAGCAAACTCGCAGCTATGTCCAAAGCAAGTTTCTGCAGACTTGAACCATTTGCATGCATAAATCTGTGTTTCCCAGTAAAGCTCTGTCAACAAGAGCTGCATCTTCTAGTGCAAGGCGATGCTTAAATTAAAGCTGCTAGAGAAAAGACTCGTAGGAAGAGCACTGAGCAGAGAGGGGAGATAAGGAGAGTGTCTGTGCTGCAGGGCTGTCGGCATGCAGCTCATCTGCAGCTCCCAGCTTGGGTGGTTTCATGTCTGTGCTCTCTCTGCCTGAGACTGGGGGCTTCAGGGGGAATAAACCAGCAGAGCATCCCATCTGGCCCAAAATCCTGGAGGGAAGGACCCGCAGGGTTTTACATCTCTTACCCAGGAGGTTTGCAGTGGAGAGACACTCAGTAACTCTAAAAAAGACACAGGAGCAGCAGTAGTAGTTAAGGCAGTGCTGGGAGGGCTGATAGGGAGTTGTTTGGGCGCATGGCTGCTTTGGCTGCACTGCCTTACCTTCATTTGGATTTTGGTGCCCTCTCCCCCAGTGTGTCTCTTGTCTTGAAGGGCTGGTTTGTTCTGGTGATATTTAATGCTTTCAGTTAGACACATAAGCAAAAATCACTCCTTTGGAAGAGAATGACAAGCCATAAGTCTTTGCAGTAGCCCAAGCGGGTCTGAAAACAGCAGCTTTTCAGTGTGTTACACAAGGGAAGAGGGTTTCTCTTTGGATGCAGATCCTCAAATCCAGGCTGAGAAACCCAAACAGCTGTGTTGTGTCAGGTCACTTGAGCCAAACAGTGGTTGAATTGCAGCTGAAGGCCCCTCCAGCCTCTGCTTTCCTCTTCACATTCTGTTCTTCTGCTTTAACCTTTGTCTGTCTCCCCTGTCCCTTCCTTTGGGCCAGGTCCTGGCCTCAATCTCAGCAGTTAAATCTGGTGTAACCACTCTGTGAATGAGACAGAGAAGTGGCTCCACAGATGACAGTGGAGAATGCCTAGAGCAGAGTGTTGCTGGTGGATATGGCCAGCCCTGGGTTCATCAGTGTTGCTTACAGAGGCAATACCACCCACCTGCACAATGCACCAGGCAGGTGGCACTCTCTGTACCAAATCAGGTTTGGCCTGGATACTCACAGAAATGTGTGGGAATTATCCAAGTATAACTGTACCTTTTCCCAAATTTGGCTGATATGCCTACCTGTTTCATTTCCCTTCATTCTTGGTTTCTGCCTCATATTCTTCCTTTTACCAGACATCTTGCAGGGGCAGGTAACCCAATCCTACCCTGGGACAAGAAGACCCAATCCTGATCTCATTCACATTCATATAAGCTAAACATAAAACCTATTGGAAATTGGGAAATTCAGCAGGTTGACATTGATTTCCCAGCTCTGCTGGTGCTTTCTGGATTCCTGTCTACTTGAAACAGAACTGAGAACTACTAATTGAGGAAACAGCAATTTGAGCTCGATGAGATGTATCGACCTTAAACCTTTATTAATATTGAATCATCCTTGTGCCCTTGGCTTGGGGAAAGCTCTCTCTGCTTTGACTACACAACATGAAAGCTTCATGTTCTTCTGACCTAAGGTAGAACAACGTGCATTGGGCTTTGGAGATCCTATTGACTGTCTCTTCTGCCAAATATTGCCTTTCAGAAGCAAAGTCTCCCTAGTTTCAGGTTGCCCATTCAAACCTTGGCTGAGCATTTCTGTTCCTCACTGTTCATGCCTGTTTTGGGCTCTTGAATTATTTAAGAGGAAAGCAAGTTGCTGAGGAAACATCAGCCCATGAAAGAAAGTTTCTGGGGCTTTTAGCAGAAGCCATGGATGTTTCTCCCCAGAAGGGTGTTTTGAGGAGGGATTTGAGCTCAATGGGAATGCCAGAGAAAGTTTCAAAGTATGGAAAAGGGCAAAAAAAACTATTTATTCAAAATGAGAACAAAATTCTGCTGGTGGCTGGCTAGAATGATGTGAAGGGATGGGGGAACTTGGCAGTGGGTATCTCTTTCAGCCCCATTTCTTCAGTAGTTCTGTGAAATTAATTTTCTTCATGTGGATGCTCACGGAGAGGCTGAACTTCCCCACAGATCCTGCTCTTGTGAACCTGGACATCCCTTTCTTTTTCCCAAAATACAGAGGTGGTGTAGGTTACTCGTTGCACAGATGTGCTGAGCTGCATCAATGGCTGAAGCTGAGGTGTGAGTAGAGGAAGGTCTGCTGGTGTGCCCTGGAGCAGGAGGAGGTGTTTGGAGATGGGATGTTCTGCAGAAGCAGGTTCAGGGCCAGTTCCATGTGCCATGTTCAGGCAGCATTGACATGAGCCATGAGCATCCCTCTGAAGTGAAAGAAGGTGGAAAAGGTTAGGAAAAGTCCTATCTGGCTCCGTCCTTTCCAGATAAGCAGTTTTGGTGTGGTGGGAAGGTGGCTGTGCTCAGCATGGTGCGTTCTGCGGGATGGCTCTGCATGGTTGGGCCCTGCTGGTGGTCTCTGGTGTTTCACAGACTGAAATAGCCAGAATTGTTTCTTCTCCAGGAGGTGTGGGAGGGGGGAATGTGCCTTGGTTTGGCATGCCGAGGTGACCTGCTGCTCCAGCATTCCTCAGGAGCTGGCTCAGCAAGGTGCCAACAAATCTCTGCTTTTATTTCGGGTTTTGTTAGCTGGGGGAAGCTGTGATTTTGTGCCTCTTCTGAAATACCTTCATTAGTCTGGTGCTGAGATTTGGATCTAATTTTACCCAGATAGTGAAAACTGACTATTTAAAGAGATTTAAGCCTTGTTTTTTGTCTTTTTTGTATTAGGAAAGGCAGCTATGGAATATTACCAGGGTAACCAGAGTAGCAGACAGCAGATTGGAGGTTACTATCAGCACACAGCAGCAGAGAACAGTGTGTGGCTTGCAGGGAGAGCAGTGCCTGCTGCAGCCTTCTGTCATGCATGCAGGCACAAGACTGAGCTCTGTCAGGGTGATCAAAGGCTGAAGAGGATCTGACAGTGTGATGTGGCCAAAAGAAAGGAAGGTATGATCCAAGGATGTATTAGAAGATGAATTTCCAGTAGAGATTGATGCTGCTGTACCAGACAGTGGTGCAACCTCACTTGGAGTAGACTGTTTGAGTGCCAATATTCAACAGAAATGTATTTGAACTGAACAGGGACGAGGACAGTTGGGGGAATGGAGGCACTGTCTGCAAAGGGTGAGCTGCAGAGTGCCTTTTCTAGCCTGGTGAAGTGATGACTGAGCAGGAGTAGAGCCACTGTCTACAAGTGATCAGAGGACAAAGATCTGCTGAGTAGAAGAACTGAAAGGATGAGTTGGTATTGGATGAGCACAGCAAAGTACAGGCTCTTTGTCAGGAGGCAGTTTCTGATTATCAGGCAGGAGTGTGGTGGTGGAGCAGCCTCCCTTAGGGTGTCTTAGTGGTAAGAACCCAGAACCACAGACTGGTTTTGGAAGGGACCTTGAAGCTCATCCAGTTTCAACCACTGCCACGGGCATGGACACCTTCCACTAGAGCAGGTTGTTCCAAGCCCCATCCAACCTGGCCTTGAACACTGCCAGGGATGTGGCATAGAATTATTGTACATTTGTCATAAAACTGTATTTGCTGAACCATCAGGAAAAGGAGAGCCTGCCCATAGCCTCGTGCACAGCAGAGCTAGTCCCAGTGTCCAGGCCTTTAGAAGTTTTCCCAACTTTTATTGAGTACAGGGGCATCAAAGCCTCCATCAAGGGAGCAAATCTGGTTTCGACGTACCCCAGGCATTGGAGCCTGTTGTGAAACCTGTTGCAGGGCTCTAGCCCATATTCTACCAGCATGGTGAAGTGTGTGGTGCTCATTCCCTTTGCTAGGTTCCCATGGCAACCCGTTGGCTGATTAACACTCAGTAGTGAGGGAAAAGAACCTGTCCTTAATGATGAATTAATTTGACAGGATCGTTGTGGTAAGACGAGTTCTGAATAGGCACTGTGAAGGTGTTTGGGGGGGATGTGTGCACATGCGTGGCTTAGAGAGGGAATAACTGGGGAAGATTAAAGCACATCGGTGTTACTCTGACTTTGCAGCTTTCCAGGTGCCATGTCCTACAGCAAATTGATGCTTTCCTCTGCCCCACCAGGCTCTTTGGCTGCACCTGCACCCATGCTGCTGGGCTTGGCCTTGTCCTCGCCCTCCTGCACTGTCCCATCCATTCCTGCGCTGCTGCAGCTCTGGTGCTGCTTCCTCCTGGGTAAAGGAGTTCAGGTTTTGATCAAAGGCTTCCTCACCATCTAGACCCTTTGTTTTAAACCCTTTGTTGGTGTTTCCATTTTGATAGTTAAAATGCAGTCTTTCTCCATTTCAGACTCCTACATTATACATAAATAATGCCTCTCATGGAACTATTAAACTGTGTTAGCACAGGCTCTGCAGTGGTAGTTTAGCTGAGCTTTTAACAGGTTTAATCTCTTTTGGGTATTAATCCTTCTGGAATCTCTGATGATATTTGTTGTCTTTCCCCGAGTCCCTCCTACACCATCAGTATCTGTCTGAAGTGAGTTGCTTCCTGCAGAACCAGCCACGGGAAGAGGGACTGTCACAGCCTCATATGGATTTGGCTCTCCTTTCAGTGCATTCCAGAGTTCCTGCCACTGTTGCTCTGTGATTCCCTGCTCCAGGAGCGTCTCTCCCATTGAACGTGGGCTTGGAATGAGCTTGCTTTCTCTTCATCAGCTTTATTTCTTAGTCCTCAGATATACTCACAGATCTATCTGTTTGATAGCATCAGAGAATGGTAGTGAATAATATCACCTCTTCCACGTTGCAGTGATGATGTGGAGGTATCAAAGACTGCAGCAAATGTTGGGTCCTGTTTCTAGTTTTTTGCACTTGTTGTTTTTTTTTGCCTTTGTGCTACATCACAGGATCCCTAAGCCTGTGTGATGCCAGCTCCATCTGTGATCCAGGTTATCAAAGACTGCAACTGAATTGGAGGGGAAATGATTTTCTTTCCATGATGTTACTGTAGAAATGACACACTCTCTTATGAGGCAGAGCAGACATTGGACAGCCCCTTCTATCAAGTAGTAAGACTTGAATTGTGAAACCATCCAGAACACCTTTGAGGTTTCTGACCTTCTCTAGAGTTGGTTTGACACAGCTACCTCCTGCCCATTCCTGTCTCTTAAGCTGAATTTATTGTCCTGCATTGCTATTGTTCCTCCCACCAGCCAAGGGCTTTGGAAGCCAGGACATGGTAAAGTCCCTTGATGGGGAGTAGACAAGAGAGCACCTGTCTGTGTGTTCAGCTGAACCACAGCCTCAAAGCCAAACTCCTCTGAGTTTGGAGCAGATCCATGGATGAGAATTCATTGGGGCTAATGGGCTCTAACAAGCTCCGTTTGGGCAGGTTTCAGTACAAATACAACTGGGCCATCATAACGCACGCTCAGATATGTGTGTGCCCATGTGTAGCAACCTCCCTGGCCTGTCATTCATATTTTACACTACTTCTACTCTAAAAAATTTCCTCTAAAAATGGAAAGCAGCATTGAAATCAGCCGAGACATTAGGCACGAGGTTTATATGTTCCTTGAAGGAAGAATCCAGTGTGTTTGATGAGCGTGGACTCTCAGATGTTCCCATTGATTTGGTGTCACTATTCACTTGAGTAAGGACAGAGTCTTACTGCACAAATGAGGCTGGCCCTGCTCAGCATGCAATTGGGCAGAATAGTATTAGGTGGAAATAAGAAAAGTTTAGATTGCTGTGAAGTTCTGCACTGAGAAGTTGGTCGCTTTTCTTCAGAGTATGCGCCCAGGTGCCTTTGCCCCTCTTGTGCTCTTGAATTCCATTTTGGAAACCTGAAGCTGAAGCAGGACTTTCATTTAACTTGCTCCTTCAAGTACTAACCATGACCGTAAGTGCTCATTGTGTGGGTTTAGGGTTATCTGGCTGCTATATATGACTCGGATCCCAAGAGTCCAGCCCAAACAGGAGCTACATGCGGGAAACCAAGAGGACAGTGCCCTGCTATTTCCATACAAAGGAATCAGGGCTTGCTCTGTAGGTCAATGACATAGAACAGGCAAGGGAAATGAGAGATCTTCCATCCCAGCAGAGCCCACCCAGCCAGGGGTTAGCTTCACAAGATCTGGACTGCTGCTGGTTCTTCTGGGGTGAATCATGTCCCAGCAGGAGCTGGATGTTTTCCACCCAGAGGCTGGTATGGATTTTATACACACTCCATTTGCTTTTCTCCTCAAATTTAAGAGCTGCCTTTTGTTTTTTTCAGTGTAGGTGTTTCAGAAGCCACATTTTGGTTCACCTTTAGAGCTGCTGTTTGACTTCTTTGTTGTAACACGTCCTGATTAGTGATTAATTGCAGAGGACAGGTTCTGACTCCAGCCCGTGTCCCGGGGTGCCTGTCGCAGCAATGATGCACTAGGTGATTACTCACCACCCTGGACCTGACAGCTGTACTTCTCCTCTGACTGGTTAATGACCTTGACCAGGTACACGTGTGGCTGTGCAAATGTGTTTGGTTGTAGGGGGTTGGGGATGTGCACATTTTGCCTTTGCTTGCATGACCTTCATTTTACCTAAGTAAGAGAAAGGAGCTGCTCCATGAACAGATGGAGTGGTATTTCTAGAGGAAGGTGAATAATGCAGAAAATTACTTATTCAAACCCCCTTCAGACAACTCTGATGTTTGCTTTAAGATAGTGTTGCAAATCCTAGTGCAAATAGCTGCTCACAGGAAGGTTCAATCCAGCTCTCTTCAAAACTGCTTGTGAACGTGGTAGTCATCCAGTCCAGGAACAGAACAGTGCAGATGACTCAATTGATCCATTAAGGAAATTAGGAATAACCACCATTTGAAGCATTAGTTACAGACCAGATCCTTTGTAAGCAATGCATAGCCAGGTTAGACTAAAACAGGTTCTGAAATCATAGCAGGTAAGAAATAATAACATGAAATCCAGTCTGTTGATGGATAATTCACCAAGGAGGAAAGGCTGCTAAAATCACACGCGTTTGCTGCAAAGGGTTTGCTTGGCTCTTGTTGTTCCTTAATGAATCGAATCTATTAGCCAGGGAAAACATCATGTTGCCTTGAAAAACAAATCGTATTTGAATGCCTCTTTCCATGCGTTTGGACCCATTTGAACGTGAACACACTAATTATGCTGTGGAGATGGCTTTGTTACGGCAGAAATGAAACTGACTTTGCAGCTATAACTACTCAGCTATGAAGTGCTGGAGTAGGTACATGGGGATAGAAGCCTTTTAATTCTAGTGTATTTCTCTTTAATATTTTTATCCCTTCCTTCTCACACAGCTTCAGAGAACGTGTCTCTTCTCTTGAAAGCGAAGGGCTGGGCTTTTGGGTCTCAGCAGCCCCAAACCTGCCATTTGTGTCAGAGGGAGTTTGCCATCAACCAGTCTGAAGAACCATGTCCGCAGCTGAATTTGTCCACAGATGGTAGCTGGCTCACAGATCCCAGTCTTCATGACATGCTTTCTGATGCACAGGGAACTGTATGAGTCATATTGCTCCAGCTACAGTCTTTTTGGATGGAAATTATGCTTTTAAATGTACACTGTGCTTACATAGAGCAGTGACGGGCTCGTTTGAAGGAGCTGGAATGTAAGGCATTAAGTGGAATGGCTGCCATTATGTCCTGTGTTTGCCAACAGATAACAGACAATGATATTTCATCTGTGACAACTTTGCCCTCTAGATTTTTTGAACAGAATTCTCTTGGTACGTAACTGTTTTCATCAGCACCATCCAGGTGATAATTTTGGTATATTAGATAGCAAATGTCTCTTATGAACAGGAAAGGTGGAACAGAGAAGGATGGGACCTGCATGTGTCTTGTGCACCATGACCTGGAGAGATGGGAAGGGGTTGGTTGTACAGCTGATGAGGTAACACATCACAGGGAAGAACTTCTACCTAAGATCCCATCTCAATCTCCCTTCTGGCAGGTTGGCCCTTATCCAAAGCCCCTCTCCAGGTTTCCTGTAGCCCCTTTAGGCACTGGAGCTGCTTTAAGGTCTCCCCTTAAGGAGCCTTCTCTTCTCCAGGCTGAACCAGCCCAGCTCTCTCAGCCTGTCTTGAGAGCAGAGCTGCTCCAGCCCTCTGGAAGTGTAGATGCAAGCTGCAGTCCAGTTGAAGGAGAGGGTCATGGCAAGTGTCTGCTTTGCATTATTCCTGTTGAGGAGGACATTTTGGCTGTGGCAGTTACCCGTAAAATCTGCAAAGCCATCAGGCAGTGACTTCCATTCATTCCTAACCTGAATGGAGAAAAGCAGCTTAGAGGTGGAAGGCTGCATATCCCCTCACTGATCTGGCCAATCCATGTAATAGGCTTACAGGCTCTGATGACAATCTGCAAGAGTTACACACACTTAACTAAGCATCAATTCATTACCTCACTGACAAGGCAGCCTCTTACATCCAGGATTGTCCCTTGAGCTCTTAGTAGAAAGAACCCTTGGTAATGCAGTTAGGTGGGAGTAAGAGTATTGTGCTTGGTATCTCGCTGTTGAAACTAAAGAAGGAAAGGTACATGCTGTGATACCCACCCTGCTGTGCCACTCCTCTCTTTTCCATTGCCCCATGAGCTGCTTCCCCAAAAGCAGCAGTCATGGCATATCCTTTTAGCTCAGGATGCTTACTGTGTTTTGGTCCAGAGGCAATACTGTAATACTGAAAGACGTGAGGCAGACTTGCAGTTTTCCTGGAATAATTCTCTTGAAGCATAATTGAGGGGCCAAAAGCTTTGTCCAGTCATTCCTTATTCGGGTTGCTCATCCTGGTTTTTCCTTTTGCTGCCTGAGATAGAAGCTGTGGGATTTTCCCTGGATGGCTCTTGGTTTGCACAGGAGCAGCTGGACACTGGAACTGTTAGTGGCCCTGCAAAGCCAGGGTTGGTTACTGGGGATCGTGTGTTCTTTCTCCAGCTGCTGCTCACTTCATACTTGTGTTTAATTAAACCTTTCTGGAAGCTCAGACAGCAAAGCAATCGAGATGATGTTCCCTTCTTTGTGCTGACCTGCCAACAAGCCACTCCTTGACTGCATTAGATGAGAGCTGCAGGGACTGACCCTAAGAAATTAAGAGATCAGAACAGCAAATAAGGAGCCTGGGCAGAGAGTGTAATCAGTGTAATACATTGATCTGGACTTTAATCCAGCCTGGGCTCTGATTTGCACTAGTAACAGCCACTGCTTGTTACGTTCCAGGTTCTCATCACTTACTAAAAATAGCTCTCCTTTTTTTCAGTGTTATCATTTTGACCTCATGCTACAATACTGAGGGATGGGATTTATGCATTATTAAGTCTATTACTGAAGGTGTTTTCTCATACATTGTGGTCTAACATGACATAATCAGGCATCTGCTTCATTTTTAAAAGGTGTTTCAAAACACATTGCAGTGATTGATATCACAAAGGGGCTTTTACTGCGTGTTCATTGTACTTGGCCATCCAGGAATGATGTTTCTGTTTTGTATTAACAGCCCTACATTTGAATTAATTTCCTTTCATGATTTTTAGACCCTGGCCAACTGTGTCAGCTTTTATAGGACAAAGTATCTACTTAGGCTTTCATTAGTTCCAGGCCTGTCACTTTATTCATTTCACTATGAATGCCTCATTCTAGGCAAGGGAAGTTGCTGCACTCTGTATTGCTGGGGTATGTGCCCATGTGTCATCAGATTTGTGGCAGCTCCTGCAGCTTCAGGGATAAAAGACTCCACATTTGGGATGAGCAGATCTTGTGTTGTTGCCTTTGTTGAGTAGCTGTGTTGTGTCCAGTAATGCAGTCCTCTGGGAGTAATTGGTGTAATTTGCTCTTTCATTCCTTTTTGCTTTGGAAACTCCCATGCCCCACAGTGCAGGTGATGTACATGTTAAATATGTAATCTCTAAACCACCAGGGGATCTTGCCTTCCTCAGAGCAATGACAATTTTATCTTCCCTCCCTGCAAAAACTGTCCGGTTGCTCAGACGAACTCAGTTTGCCTACAGTCAACCAGTCTGGTCAAGTCTTTTGCTTTCCCATTTCAATAAGGACAGCCTCCTTAGGTAAAATGAGGCTAGGTTTGGTATTCCTGACATTTTCAGTCAAGTCTTTGTTACCCACGAATGGGTTTGGAGGTTGTGGGTTAGCTACACCGTGGGTACAGGGATGTTTGGGATGTTCTGTGCACAGCTGAGTGCTCTGTGCTGTATCTCTTTGCTGGGTCCCTTGGCTCAGGGCTCCACAGCAGCCTCTTGCCCTCACTGTACATTCCCAGAGCCTAATTTATATGTATCTTGTAATATCCGCATTGCTTATCAGCATCATTCTGCACCTTGGGTAATTGAGAGATGACTGTATCAGCTTCCCCAGCCCCACAGTGGTCTGTACACCGCGCCTCGATGTTATCTGGCACAGCCTCTGCTGCCACTGCCAGTGCTTCATTAACACTGGAACCATGGCTTGGTGATCACCCAGCTGCTTCCCACCCAGGCAGCCCTCTGCAGGCTCAGCCCAGGAACATTAAACGGGGACTAAACCAAAGCACAGCTTTGACTCTCTGACCACGGGAAGGGTTTCCAGTACAACTCTAGCTCTTTGAGTCAGGTCCAGACTTCATTTAGGAACATGAGGAGTCCTTCTTTATCATTTAAACCTAAAATCATCTAAAGTCCCAGAAGACTGGGATTTGTGCAGGTATTTTAGCTTTAGATGATAAGGAGTATTTAGACCTTTGTTTTCCATGTGCTGTAAGGAGGGATTCGTGCTGACAGCCTGTGTTGGCCACATGTCAGGAAGGTGCCGGGAGCTGCTCTGCCTGTGTCTGATGGAAGGTGCTGGTTTTCCTGGAGCAATTTCAACTTTGAGTCCCAGAACCAATCTCATAATTCATCTGAGTTAAAAGATTACGGTTAGTGGTTATTTGTAATTACTTTACATGAAAGATATGTCACCAGGCAAAGGGAGGCTTAATGTGCCCGGTACGCAAAAGGGATTGGAAAGCAATTACAGTGACATATGTGCCATCAAAGCAGAGGGCTCGCGCTGCCCTAGAGCCAATTACAAACCACATGGGCAGTGCTTTAGTGGGGGAACTCTGTCTTGTTACTGGGCCTTTTCCTCACTGCTGCCTGGGTTTTATGGGCACTCACAGCTCTCTGTTGGGCTGTTATTATTAATAGGAATGCCATAGACAATAGCCATAATAAGGTGGAGAAGAAGGCTAATGGCATAGCCTGGGGTCTGCTGCTGCACCCTGTATGGGGCCGGGTGGTTTCGTGTCTGTCAGGCCACATCTTTTCAGGAAAATTTAAATCAATGAATAATAAAATAACCCAGTCCTAGTGAACCTTTGTACTGATTCTCCACCTTTAGATACATATATGCATAGAACTTTCAACCAAGTGTCACTGTCTTTCCAGTATACGCTCATATCAGTGGCTCTCTCGTTCCAATCAGCCTCTTTCAGCTGAAATCCAGCCATTAGTTAAATTCATCAAAGGACTTGAAAGCAGAAAGGGAAAGTCTTTGCCTTGTGCTTGACCTTTGTGTGATTGCACCTCTTCAGAGAATAAGCAAATCAAGTGGAAGTGCCCTCCCATTTGTTTTGTGAATGAGCTGTGTGGTGAATTCGCTGTGATTCGGCATTATTCAGTTTGTCTCATTTCTAAGGAGAGCTTTAAAAATAAATACAGAGCCACAGGGACTGTTGGGATATCACACAAGAGCAAAAATACAACATGATGGGGGGTGGCTGATGTTTTCTTGTACTCTACCTTTTTGTCTGCTCCATCAGCCTCTCCTAGTCGTGAAAACCAGCAACGTGTTGGGCAGAAACATGGGCTGTGACTTCTGCTGCCTGTGGAGCTCATTTGAGCACCATCAAACTGCTCCCGTGCTGTATCGTGTACATGGGTTTCATAGGAGATCCACACAAGTGGGTCCCAGCAAAGCTACAGATGCCTCCTTGGGAAAACCTGAAAATGACAGCATTGCTGTTGCAGTAAATAGCCCCATGATTAACAGCCCCATTGCTGTGTGTTGTGTTACTACTCATGAGGGAGCAATGCAGTTAAAACCCAGGAGGGTAAAGCAGTGTCAGGTGCCTTTCTTCTGGGAAGCAGAGTGGGAATTCTCATTTGGCTGGAGGTTTGCAGATGGTTTGTGGCTCCCATTCTGCTGGGATTGCTTGGAGCATTGATTTCTTTACTCTAAATGCCAGCTCTCTGTATATCCTTGTTTGAAGATGTGTTGCCTGCTGCCATTGTGGACGGGCCTTTTATGTACAGTGGGAAATGCTGTTGTTATTTTACAGTACTCTTATGTTGTCTGAATGAAGGGCATGTCTGGATAAGAACAATCTGAACAAACAGTGCAGTTTCACCACAGTTCTCCATGTCCCCTTCACAGCCTGCTCCTCTGGAGGAGCGCAGAGTTGATGTAATGCTGAGCTGAAAGGGAACTACCCAGAGCTTATATTTAAAGCTATTATAACTCTCTTGATGCATTAATAAATGACCAAATAGAAGAATATTTCCCTGCCTTAAGATTGTTCATGTTACCAAAGGCTGTGGTCCTGCGAACTCAGTAGGTACTTAGAATTTTCTAAGGAGATGGTGATCTGTGATAAATTTCTTTGGGGTTTTTGGGAGGTAGCTCTACAAGAAGTGAGTTTTGGACTAGTGAGAAACTCTGTGCTGGTAACTCAGGGCAGAATCTTGTGGGCTAACACTGATTATTATCCCTGGAAGAGGCATGGATTGGCAGCATTGGTTTGTGTGGCCTCAAACCAAATCACCCCCCGAGAATATTTCTGATGGTTTGTGCCCATTTCAGTCTTCAGGAACCAGCAAGTCCCTAATCTCTTCTCCAGGCTGGACCATAAGAAGGCAGGAAGGGTTGATTCATTGGGAATACTTAGCAAAGCTGTGTAAGAGTGCCTGATTTCCCAAATACATGTTTCATACTTGGCTGCCTCACTGCTGGCAGCTGCTGAGGAGCAGGTATTGGCCTCCGACCATGCACTCTGGCTCCGGAAGTGAGCAAAGTCAGGGGAGATGCACCAGATGCATTGAAGGCAGAGGCTCACCCACTCCCCAAACCCCTTTTCCAAGAGGATGCATCAGAGTTCCTTTGCAGTGGCACAGCTGCTTCATGCCTGGTAGATGTAAGCTCTGCAGTAGAATGGAAGACGTTGTAAGCCTTGGTTTAGAGGTCACTTTCTGAAGTTTTCTTTAGGAACACATCCCAGGCAGTGATCATGGGCTTGTTTGATCAGAATGTCCTATAGATAGGACCACGAGGTAGGAGGTGACAAGGTGTATGGGACCTGCTGCTGCAGGAGGGGCTTTCACAGCATCCCCCTTCCCCTCCTCTCCTTTGGGTTGTACAACTTTGCTCTAGACTTGCTGTAGTAATGGGGTTAGGCAGAGTGATTCTGTCATGCCATGTAACAGGTGCTGTTCTTGTTATTCCTTTTATTTTGATTTTCCTGCTTGCTTTGATGGGGAGAGTTGTTTCATCTTGAGAGCAGTGCCTCAGAGCCATGGCGAGGAGAGAAATAATCATGAATTCCAGAGTAGAACTACTACTTTTGAGCTCTTCCCTTATATTCCTTGGAAGCCTCCCTGTGACATTAATGACAATCCCTCCCTTTGCTGAAGTCTTTGGAAAGCACAAGAGAAGGAAGAGACAGTTGGGATCATTGGCTGGATGGGCATTTCTGAGCTTTCCCCACACTGGTGAGGACCATCACAATGAGGTGAGCTCCGCAGAGGTTTTGCATTGGTTTACCATGACATGTTTGCTGTGGTACATCCTTCAGCATCCCTGCCACGGCATCCATGGTGTGCCAGAGCCAGGGCCTCTGGGCTGGCAGGCACTGATGGCTCTGCATCCCTGAGGTTGTGACTTGCAGAGTACTCTGAAACCTTTTTGTACTGGTTTTTGCTGTTGTCATTTTACTTTGGCAGCACCTCTCACGTCATTCAGTATTTCCCTTTGCCATGTTTCATCCTGGAAATAACACCAGACTTGAAGAGAAGGGAAAATCCAGCCGGACCTTGGGTAGGAATGATTTAATTCCTTTCCACTAACTTGACTTGCTCTTGTGAAGGCATTTACCTGTTGTACATGAGTGTTAGGAGTGTCTTAAATACGCATCTTTAGAGTGAGGGTTTGTGACTGAATTAGTGGAGGTTTACAGAGTGGTTTGGAAACCTGCAGTGGAAATCCCTGGAGGGCTGATGTGTGCGGTCCTGGTGATCCAGTGATAATGCCCATGTTCTTAGTGTGCGTTCCAGAAATGCGTCAGTATAATGAGAGAGCAACATCCATTTTCCTTTTTTCTTTTCCTCATTAAATCAATTTATTTATGGTGCTGGGACATAGAAGTGGTCCCTCATCTGTCTGTCCTGGTTCTTACCTTTGGCCATGGCCAGGTGTTTGCTAGGAGGTGCAGAGGACCTGTGAGGAGCAGTGACTCTCATCCCTAAACCATGGGCACCATCCCAGTAGTTCTTCTTACCTCCTGCCTACTGAGAGAGCTTTTCCTTCTCCCCAGAGTGGTTGGCAGTGCTCTGAGGTCTCCCACCAAACAGTACACATTATTTTCAGGTCTGTTGTTAAGAAATGCTCATGGGCATTTCTTCTGCTCTGATGTTCCATGGTGAAAGCGACGAGGAACTTTCCTCTTTGCGCTCTTTAGTTTGGACAACCAACTGGCAAGAATAATTGATTTTAATGGGAACTAGGACTCCCACCTGCAAGACAAGCAGTGCTCAGGGTATGTCAAAGCCAAATGTACATTATCACCTATTGCATTTTTTCTGTCTGCCTCCCTCTCCTCCTAAGACACTTTTTGCAAATCCTCACTGTTGTAAATTTACAAGGCTGTGATTTTGTGACTTCGGGTGAACACAAAGAACATGATATTATTTACAGCAACCTTCGCATACTGAGGAACTGCTGTGTCTGGGAGGGTGTGATTTAAGATTGGACTATTCCTATTGTGATTATTATTGTTCAACCCAGCTCTTTGTTACCCCTTTTTAATGATGGCCAAATTGTAGCTGGGCTGAATGTGAGATGGTGGAATGTAAACTCCTGCATCACCTAATTAAACACAAAGAAATAGTCATTTCTGGGGCATGATTCACCTCACTTGAAGGTAGACAACTGAAACAGCCAAGGTGAATCATACTCCAGATGTGTCTCTTTCTCTTCACTGGTGGTAAAGGAGTCCAAATGCTGTGTGGTAGACATTTAATATTACAGGAGACAAGTCCCTTTCATGGTCTTTGGCTGAGCGTGTCTGACCACGATGCTGAGGTGCAGATTTGAATCCAAGAGATGTGAACTTTCAGGAGTGAAAAGCTCCTATCTTCAATTTGCTCAGAAAATAATATTTCATCCTGACCTTTCTCTAGTTGCTCATCTCTGGCTGCTGCAGATGTCAGGTTCTGTCTCTGTAACCCTGCCCTGCACGAGGCAGACGGCTCCACAGATGCTCAAGATGTCTTGCAAAATAAATTAAACTGGATCTTTTAATTTTAGGCTCTGACATTCTCTCAATGGACCCAGCACGTGCAGTGGCTGGAACTCAGATTCTGCCATCCCACTGTCCTCCTTTCACAGACTGAACTGTGTCTTTTGGAAGGCCAAGGCTTGCCTGCAGGCTTCTGGCATGTGGATCCCTTCCTTGGACTAAGAATGGACCAGCTGGAAAGGACTGGCTGAAGGGGCCTTTCTTCCCTCTGCTGGCACTAGACAATGAAAGCCTTTCTCCTTGAGTACCAAAAAGCACCTTGCAAAGCAAAGCCACTTCAGCTCCTGACCTCCACTGAGAGCATCTCCCAGGTCTCTGCTTTCCTGACCCTGTGAGTCCCTGCCAGGCCTTGCCCCTGGCTGAGCCAGGCTTCTCGGAGCTGGGGTTTTGTGCCTCAGGCTTAGAAATGTGCTTTTGCAAAGTAGGCTCTGAAACACAATCCCGCTGAAGCTGGGTCCCAGTGACGTTTCTGTGGCAGCTTGTGCCCAGAACTGCCTGTGTATGAAGCGACAGCAAAGTCTTATGTCAGCTGAAGCAGAAAAAAACAGAAATGTGGCTTCTGCATAATAGCTCTGTTCCTGGTTCATCAGCACTGGAAAATGGGCTAAAATGCCCCATGCCATTAACAAAAGGAACGAGGGTCAGGCCAACCTGATCTATTTTTTGACAGGAACACTGATTTTCCAGACAAAGACTCTACTTCATTTATTTAAATAAGCTAAATGCAAGATCACAGTGAGCTACTGGTGGGAGGTAGCTATGGGAAAAGGAAGGAGATGTTATATATTACTGCAGGATTTCTGTGACACTGTAATAACTACTTCACGCTATCACAAATCTGTGGTAAGGTCTCTTTGGGAATAGCATTTGGTGTTCTGGTCATCTGTGTTCAAGAAAGATGCAGGTAAAATATCTGGCTGCTGAAAAGGGCTGGTGAAATGCTCAGGGGAAGGAAGAGCTGTCTGCTGAGGTGAGGCTGAAAGAGCAGAGCTTGGTCAGCATGGGAAACCACAGGCTGGACAGTGGCCATAAATACGGCAACGGGAAACACTGGTGAAGAGCTCAGTCCTGGCCACAGAACAGATGACTGTTATCTGGTCTTGAATATATTGAAGGGTTTTTCTTCAGCTGTGGAGTCTTCATTCTTTCAGATCTGTCTTTGGGTTCTCTGTGGTTTAATCTGATTCTTATCAATGAAAGCATCTAGAAACCTTGATTTAGAGCAATGGAATGTGTGAGGAAGCACTGAAACATCTCATGATCTAAGCGGGGTCCCACACCATCTGACTTCAACTGCCACTGATTTAGATGGGATCCTCTTGCACCCAGCTCCTTGCAGCTCTGATTCAGAAGCCCGGACATGAGATAACCCCACAGTAGCTGCCATCTGTGATAAGTTTAGCACATCAGTCAGATCCATTGCTTGACTCTTCAATGAGAGGTTGTTATTAATACATGCCTCTGTTTTCTGTCTGCTGTTTGGTGATCTTGCGAGCCAAGAAGTCCTCCAAATGATCCACAAAGAAGCCATGTTTCTTTTACAGCTCATTTTGAATCAGAAAGGATGATTTGCCAAAATGGAAGTAGGAAGAACATGGTTTTACTTTATCTACTGCAGGAACAAGAGTGGTCCATTGACTAGATACATCTTGGCTTTGAGGATGAAAGGCACTAAGTGTCAAGTTAGGCTCTTTTAGATCTCGCTCTTTATGTACAACTGACTCTTCTGATTGAAGAGCTGAAACTGCAGCTGTAATTGTCACAAACCTGAGGAGCTTGAGTTCTTAAAGGAAACCCAGTTCAAGGGAAACAGTGAATCACGTCCTTTAATCTGTTGACTGAATTGCCTGTAGGGACTTGAATGTTCTTACATGTTTATGCTCCGAACCCTGCAGCAGTGCTAGAAGGTTTCCTACAAGTTCTTACTGTGCAGGTAGCTATTAGCAGGCACTTCAGTAAGCCAACCTTATAAAAGAGCTGTTAAGAGCTCTCTAACCATTCCCAGTGCTTTTACACTTGCAAAACCGCTGTGATGGGTTATTGTCTTTATGCTTTGTATTGCTTGCCTAAATTGAATGGGTATCTGTGGCTGTTAAAGTCTTGCCACGTGGAGGGTCTGTAATGGTTGCAGCGCTGAGCTCTTTGTGAGCTGAAATTTGGATTTGGAGGCGAGCCCAAGCACATATTCAGCGAGTCTCAGCAGAATTAATGAACAAGGTTCAGGATGGCTCTGACAAGCTCATAAGCATATGGGTAAAGTCTCTATTTGCTTGGGCAGTCTCACTGTTGAGTGCAGAATTCCTGTGGATGAATCACAAACACAGTTTATTATTCTGTTAAAAACTATCTGCCTGTCATTCTGAGGAGCAGCGGGTGGCCTAGCATGGGTGGATGCTTTGTCCTGGGGATGCACAAGCACCAGTGTTTGGATGGGTCCTTCCTGCCAGCGTTAAGTGGGAGTTTGATGGATAGAAAACTGATGGCTCACAATGAAATGAGAACTGGTGAGGTCATGCCATGGTGCTGGCCCAGCAATAAGGTGGCTGTATGTATGGAGAGACGTTCAGGAGGTCCTGTCAGACACAGGTCTGGCCTCAGTCATAGCTCGTGGGCAGGAATCTGCCCCTGGAACACCATCAGGACAGCCAGTGTTGCAGGGTTTCACGTGGGCAGAGCAATGTTTGAGTGTGCCATGGAGCTGGGCTGGGCTCCAGGTTGGGTCTGGAACAGGTCAGTGGGTGCCACGTGGCCCTTTGTATCTGCTGAGTAGCTTCAAGGTTTCAGAAGCGAGGGATGTCAGTACATCGCATCACCAGCACTGAATAAATATACAACTTTCAGTTTTAAAGAAAAATGTTCTACATATGTTGACAAACTTTGCTTGGATTTGCATGGAAACCCTTCTGAGCCTCAAGCTCAGATCTGAACCTTTAACTGAGCAACTTGTTCTGGAAGAGAGATTCCCTTGCAAGACTCTGTTGCTTGGTTTTGCCGCTTTTGGGTCCTCCCAGCTGTCCATTACACTAACCAAATTGCATCTGAAAGCCGTGTGCCCTGGTAGATGTGCATGCTCGTGACTACACGGTGGTGGCATTGAGAGGGGGGGTACTGTTGTTCCCATGCATGGGGCTGGGGCCTGAGAGATCCTGAGCATCCACCTGCAATGCTCGTGTGGCATGGTTAGGAGCAGAACACTGGTCTGTAGATACTGTCACAGCCTGAATTCCATCATGTGAGGACGAAATGGTTCTGGATTGGAACGGAAGAATATTGTTTTCCTTTGGCTGAGTGCTTTTTCTGTGCTGCTGCTGTGCATGTGCTTGCTTTGGGGAACTGAGCTCTTACTGACTGCTGGTTTTCTGTTTCCAAAGCTGATCAGTGGTGGTTCTATTGTAAGTGCTGAGGCAGTATGGGATCACGTCACCATGGCCAACCGGGAGTTGGCGTTTAAAGCAGGAGACGTTATCAAGGTCCTGGATGCTTCCAACAAGGACTGGTGGTGGGGTCAGATCGATGATGAAGAAGGATGGTTTCCCGCCAGCTTCGTGAGGGTGAGTGACTTTCTTCTTTTTACCACTACAGTGAATCACTGCTGAGGCTGCTCAGAACTGTCAGTGAATTGAACTGGCTCCTGTGCTTGTTATCACTGATGCTTGTTCCCAGTGTGTCTGTTTCCTCTGTAAAAATGGGGAGCAAAGAAGGTTTCAAAAGAAATGGGTGTGGGGTAGAGGGGGATGGAATAGGTATTGGCGCAACTTTTCATGCTGGTGGGATATGGAGAGGCTTTTGCTGTCTGTTGTAGCCTCTCTCCTTGAGCAGTTGTTTGGGAAAACAGTTTAAAGTTGTGTGGGTTATGAGCAGATCATTTGGTGGGGCCTACAAGTTCACATCAGCTCCCAGTGACCTGCATTTGGAAGAGCTTTAGCACAGGGAGATGTGAGACACCACCACCCCCCCCCCCCCCCCGCCTTGCCAAAAGCAGTGCTGCTTTCTGACTCTTCAGCACTGTGGGATGTAAAATCACTTCACTGATTAGTCCATGACCAGCTCTGGTTATTTTTGAAGGAGACAGGGCACCATTTGGCTGGTCTGTGCAGGTTTTGCTGTACCCAGCCTCCTCCAGTGGTGATCACAGATCAGAAGAGTTTGAGCACTTGCCTTCCTTTGCTCAGTATGTGTTGAAAAAGCCAAGGGACAAGAAGATGTCCTTTTTGCTGTCATCAGCTCCTGCCACATGATTTGGGCACTCTTGAACCTTCCTCAGGCTTTGACCACGTGTATTTCCTTCTCCTTTCCCTCCTGCGCAGGGTTTGATAGGTGGGATCAGAGCTTTAATTCCTTCTATGCTGTGGAATAAGAAAATGACGATTTCTTTTGCCTTGTGAAACTGTGAAAGATGACTCTTTCCTCTGAGCCTTCCAGGCAGTTTGACAGGCTTCATAGTGTGAAGAGGAAGACTGTTCTCTCTGAAACACACTGAAGACCACGCTGCATCCCAAGGAGATGCTGTGTTTGCTTTAGGTCTCTGCCTGTCACCCGCCCTGTGTTGGGCAACCCTGCGTCATCAGCATCCCTGTTTGATTACATCATTTCATCTGGGAAACAGCCATATGGATTAGGAAAATTGGGTTAAAATGCATTCCCCATGGTACCATGATGCAGCTCTTGTGTCTGTCCTGGGTCTGACCAGAGCCAAGAGTGATTGATCAGTGACTGGAACTGGAGCATGGGTTGCCTATGTGAAAGAGCTACTTAGTTATCCTGGCCCAGAATATCAAAGTGTGTTTAGTGTTTAGTTGAAGGGACACTGTGGGTCTGACCCTGCAGCCAGTGGAGGCAATGAGTTTGGAAATGGATTGGTATCAGGTGTGATGCAGATGATAATCTCATTGCAGGAAATGCCCTCCCCAGTGTCTCTAGCACATCTCTGTGCTGCTGGCTGCAAAGGCTGAACTGAAAAAGTCTGTATCTTTATTTTTGCTTGATTTAGAGGCTGAAATATTCTGGGCCAGTTTAACTTTCCAGTGCATTGACCAGTCCTGTTTTGTTTGTGATTCTGGGGAAAAGATGTAATATCCTTATTGTGTGATGTTGTAAACATACTGTTCATGGTAGGTGATAACAGCCTTGTTTTGCACTGTCCTGTTTGCTAAATCCCATACCAAACACCTAAACAAACAAGCCTGTTTGCTGTGAGGCCCCAAACCGTGCATCATTCGGCTTGGCTGAACTTCCCATCTCTCCCTACACTTTTCAAAGGCTGGGAGGAGGATTTTAGAAACTGGGAAAAACAAAGGAGAGGGATCAATGAATTTCAGACGGTTGTAAACAAACATCTGAACAACATCCTGGAACAAACCTTGCTGCTTAGGATCGTCAGGTTTCTTACCCATTTTGTTTAATGCCACAATCCTGTGGCTTGACCTCATTCCAATAAAATCAGTGCTTCCATCAGCTCTGAAAGAGGTCCAGCTTGGTTATTCCATCTCCCTCTGCCCTGGCACCAACTGATGCACTCCCAAAGGGGCAATGACATGGTTTTGATGCCATGAATGATAGTTAATACCTAACACTAAGTCCCAGGCATTCCAGCTGTCATGCAAGCAGAGTTCTGGCAGTTTGTCCACTGCTCTGCAAGGAAGGCTGAAGGGGACAATTTGCCACTCGGCTTTATACAGCGGAGCTGCCTTCTCCCTGCAGCACTTGTGTGCTGCAGCCCACTCAATGGTTGTCCTGTGCTGAGAAAACAACTGCCATTTGGGCTGTCATGTTCTCCTTCCCTCGCTGGCTGAGGTCACTTGCTTGCCTCTTCACTTCTATTCTTGCATATTCCCCCCACTGTCTCTGTCTTTCTCAGTAAGTTATTTGAACCAGATGCCTTCAGAGCCTTAAGGGAAGGTGCTTTTGACCCTTCCTTTACTTGCAGGACCATTGCTGCAGGCTTATGCTCCTTCCAGATCCAGTCAAAGACCTTTTAACCTAAACCCTTTCCCTTTACTCTTCTCTGCAGTTTTCTCCCTTATAGTACTTCTGCAGCTGATCACTCCTTCATAATGAGGAGGCTGGTTTGTTCTCTGTTGTACTTTGAGCCCTGCCTTTTTAAGATGATGCCAGAAAACTGCCTGATTTAGCCTGGGTGGTTCTAGTTTTACTTGCAAAAGAATTGCTTTCCTTTATATCTGTATTTCTCTTATGCAAGTACAGGAGGGAAAGGGCACAACATGTTACGTAGCAGAGGATGAAAAGCAGTTCAAGTGTGGGATGACAGGACAGACCAGGCTGGTACAGAATCAAACAGGATTCATTTCAGGCTGTTTTAGACTCCAGGCCTCGTGTAGGTCCTAACAGAGACCTAACAGAGCAGGTCCCTGCTAACAGCAGCAGGTCACTGCAAAGTCAGATTCCTCTAAAAGTCATTTGGATCACTTCTGAGGACAAACCTGGGCTGGAAACCTACTTTGCACTGAGACGTCTGACGCTTCTTGCTCTCCAGCCAGATCATATGAAAATGTTTGGCAAAGCATTTGGCACTCACAAAATCTCATAGCAGGAAAAATTCACATTTGCAAGTGCAGAGGAAAATAGGAACCTGCTGATTCCCTTGGCCTCCTTTAAACACATGGCTGGGAGGGCTGCAAACAAAAACCATACTTGAGTTGCCTGCATGTACAGGAGCTGTTGTCTTTACGCGTAACACCTGCAGTTACCCTCTTAGTAGCTTGAGACTTGGCTACAATAATGGGGAGAGGTGAAGGCCATAGAGTTTGGGAGCACAGGAACTTTCACTGGATGATAAAGTGATGTTTTTGGGGGCAGAGAAAAGGCACAACATAGGAGAAGTAGAATTAGGAGTTAGTAAGCGATGGGGAATGGTTTTCTGCTGGAAGCTGCTGCACTCAGTGAGAAAGTTACGAAAAGCCTTAAGTCATTAGAATGAGAACCCCAGAACTAGATTTAAGGCTGAATGATGAGCTGGGTTTAGGACAGATGAAGGTGTTTGTGTTGTATTTTAGCCCATGTTATCAAGCGAGCATGCTGGGCAGCCACAGGGTGCACCCATCAGTCTTGTGTTGCACAGTGTCTTTGGATGTCCTGTCAACTTCTAGGGATCTCAGAGGGTGGGAGGTACAACGGGGGGAAAACCAGCAGGAATTTTAAAGAGGATTTCATATTCCTGTAGTGGTGATGCTGCTTCTTCTGGTGATTGCTCTTCTCTCCTTTGTGGAGGGTACAGCCCTGGGCTGTCTTTACACGATATGGTACAAATTCATTGTTGCATACCAGCACTTTCCACATCCACTCTAGAAATACACTTAGTGTTTGTAAGGAGGAATTTAGAGCCCAGGATAATAGCCCAGTGCTGCAAATGCATCGATTGTTGTACCTTAAGGTCTCCTTTAGAAAATACAGTAAGTCTTAAACCAAAGTTTTGATTGCAGAGCCCAGCATCACATCTCCAAAATAGCGAGGCCCAAGTGAGATTCAAGCACTCCAAACACAGGAAATCAAATGGCATCATGTTTGGGCTCTGGCATGTTTCCACTGAGAAAGAAATAAAACCGTGAAAGCTTATGGATGTTTAGTGCTGTGGAATCTTTCCCCAAAGACGTGGCAGAATGCAGCCACCCTGGGCAGAGCAAGGGATTGATTTTGTTATAAAGATCTCCTTAATCTCTTTGGATACCATGAGGCAGACAAAGTTTCCAGAATATATTTCTTCTCACCTCAACTCCTGCCTTATATTTACTGAGCTAAGCTAACAGGCATATCTGGGGTTGAGAAGGTTTTACTGCAACTTCATGTAGTGCCCTTTGACTTGGTTGTCATGAGAAATGAAGGGCAATGGTCCTCTAAAAGCCTGAGCAAAGATGGTGTATAAATTCTGTGCAGTCCATACCTCTTACATAGGAGGAACTGCAGGGGTGGATCAGTGCAGCAATGCTCCTTGTTCTCTCTCATCGTTGCCAAGCTTTCCCAAAGTGTTGTAATTTTAGATTGATTTTCCTGCTGAAAAAGCTGCCTTTGACCCACTTTATTTTCTGATGCTGAAGGAGAAGTGCTAGATGGATTGGTGTAAGCTTTTAAGGCACTGTTTAGAAGCAGACTCTAACCCCAGAGTCTTGTCTTAGTGCTCAGCAGCTCATGCATTTTATTGGGTGGGTGGGATTAGCTTTTGTTTGTAGGAGTTGACTGCTCTGTATTGCAGGGGTAGCTCTGAGAACCAGCCACATCTTGCTGCCCATCAGCAAGGCAAAAAAAGGCCTTTTTTTTGCCTTTAAAATCTCACTGCATGCATAGGGATCTTGATACAACAGCACATCACTCACCTGCTTGTCCATCACTGCAGTCACTGCATCTACTGAGTGCCAACGGCAGTGGCATCAAGGTGAGGTTCTTCAGAGAAGAGAGGATGGGCTGAAGTGGCTGTTACCTGTGGGACAAGCAGGACAGTGTGTGCTGCAGTGTCTGCTGCAGTCACTGCCTTCCAAAGGAGATTTTATTCTCCCGTGGCAAATCCGGCATAAAAATAGCTGCTGGTGGAGGTATCACCCGCAGCGGAGCAGCAATCCAGAATGCGCTGCAGACAAACGGGGGCTTGTGTTGGGGTTTTAAAGTCAAGCAGCATTTTAGCATCCAAATGGGCTAATTGCAGATACCATTATCATGACAGCTCATGTCACTCAGCTCAGCAAGCACCAGATCCCCAAAGGTTCAAGTGCTGGCACTGGGGCCCTTCCCCATATGGGCTGTCTGCAGGTACAGAACTGATGTTTTGAGGCCGTTCTTCAAAGCAGGCAAACTGGGCACAAATCTTCACACCCCCATCCCTGTCCTCTGCCAAACTGGTCATGAAGGAAGATCCAGCCTCTGGTGAGGTTCTGCAGGAGCTGCTGAGCTTCCGCTCTTCCCTGTTTTGCATCATACGTAGCATCACACAGTGAGGGCTTTTGGGTTTTAGGAAATAGGGCCCTAGCTCAGGTATTTTGGTGGGCATAGTGTAGAACATCTAGTTTATTGCAAGCAAGTTTTGCTACATGGTGGAGCTCCAGCCCATGGGAGTCTGTACATTTAAACTGGAGGAAACAGGGTGCAAACACAAGTCAAGTTCTTTGGAGCTGTTTGTGTTCACCTTTCACAGATACAGAGTGTGAAGCTGTCCCTATAGAGTTCCTGTTTTCTACTTTTCCAGAAAGGAGTGAATGGTATTTCTCACCTCAGATAAAGGGAACTTCTGGCGCTAGGAGTGAGGAGTTTTAGAGGGGAGAGGAAGAGGTGGAAGTGGGTTTGTCTGAAGCTGGTGAGTTGTGGGAAGAGCAGAGAAGGTATCAAAGACCCTGTGAACTGGGGGGAAGTGAAGGATGGTGAGGCTGGAGCCAGATTACAGAGGAAGAAATTCAGGCTGTGGGAGAAAACAGTGGTTAGGACCACAGGAGGGAAAATCTACTTGTTTCAGCTTACTTTCCTTCTGCTGGCAAATGTCCTGTTCCTTATCCTGGAGGAGGATACAGGGAAAGGGCACACAGAAGGGCAGGGAGGCTGGAACTGGTCAGGGCAGCTGCTGGGGGACAGGCAGCCTCCCCATGTGCCAGGTTCTCACCTCCTCTCTGATGACAGAGAGGGGAGAAGCATCTGCCCTTGGGCATTTCTAAAGCCCAGGACAGCCTGTGCTTCCTCCTGAGGGCAGAGAGAGGCTGTGCTGGATCACTGGAGAGGCACGCGGAGACGGATGATGTTTTACTTATGCAAAGCTCTGCACCATGAGCCCTACTTGATTACAAATAAGCAAGTGATCTTTTTAATCCAGTGCAGGGTCCAACTGAGCATGCATATAAAGCAGTGCACGTGGCTGAAAGCCAAGGGCACAGCACTACAGAACCACCAGAAGAAGGGAGAGGGGACAAACCTGCAGCTCATGGGGTGGCTCTGCTGAGCAGGGGTGGTTTGGTGGGTGAACCAGTCCCAAGGCTTTGTGCTGCAGGGTTACTGGAGTGACCACTGTTTGATACCAGGTTTTGGTGAAGGTTGGGCTGCTCACACTGATATCTGTTATGAAGTCAGTGGTGAGCAGAGATTCAGTGGAATGGCAGCAGCTCTCTGGAAGGATCTGCCTGTATCATTAATCTGCCACAGGATTTAACTGTGAGCTAGAATCCAGGATGGCACATTATCTGCTAGTTTTGTCCTTGTGAATATCCAATGGAAGGAGATTAATAATCCAGATGGCTGGTAAAATGTTTGTTTTATCATGCTTTGTGATTATTATGAGACTGTCAGCCCTCAGAGCCTATTCAAGTAAAATGTCCTCTCTATACAGTGTGTGCATTCAGCAGTCTAAATATATAATAATTACAGGTCAGCTCATGTTGGAATGGTGCCATTTGGTGATTTTATGCACCATTTGGGGATAGCTGCAAGTTGATAAATCACATTTCTATAGCTTTTATATCATAGAATGGTTGGGTTAGAAGGGACCTTAAAGTTCATCCAGTTCCAACCCCTGCCACAGGCAGAGACACCTTCCACTAGAGCAGGTTGCTCCAAGCCCCATCCAATGTAGTGAACACTGTACTTAGAGGTGACTGTGGACTGGGCTAAAATAGGAACCTTTGCAGCATCGTCTGAGTCAACTAAATATGACATTTAATGTTACTGGGAAAAACCAGTGTCACCCCCAGTTTGCCTCTTCCACCTTTCTGTCGCCTGCAGCACACCACCCTTGTGGTTTGAGCGAGCAGGTCAGTGAAGCAGAGAGGATCTGGCCTGGGGTGCTGCTGTTGGGTCAGAGGACACACGAACACTTAAGGTGCAGCCTTCCTTTGGCCCAGAGCAGCCCAGCTCCTTCTCAGCACAGGCACAAGAGGATTTGAGAGCTGAAGTTGCAAGACCAACTCTATTGCGTCACACCAAAGGTCTGTCTGGCCAAATTGTTGCTTATGGATCATGGAATCTTGGAATGGTTTGGGTTGGAAGGCACCTTAAAGCTCAACCAGTTCCAACCCCCTGCCACAGGCAGGGACACCTTCCACTAGAGCAGCTTGCTCCAAGCCCCTGTGTCCAACCTGGCCTTGAACACTGCAGGGATGGGGCAGCCACAGCTTCTCTGGGCATGAGCTTCCTGAGCCCTCCACTTGAGCATAAAGTCTGCCGGCCTCAAAAATATTCATGACAAATGTCACTGGTAAGGGGGATTATCCCCTTTAGAGATGCAGAGAGCCTCCACCAGTTGAAGCGATTGGCCCAGGGTCAGCAGTGTTGCTGGCAAGATACCTCATCTGTGTGACTCATGGTCCAGACTTCAAGTGATCCCCTGGAAGAATGATCCTCGCTTGAATTAGGTGGAACTTCAGAGGTTAAGACAGAAAGCAGGAGTGTTTGAGCAACGCAGTGGGATTAATCCTTTCAGCGGCTGAGGCTGCAGAGCATGGGGATGAAGCACGTTCAGCTTCCTCTGCTGCTGATAAAACTGCCGCATTTGTTTTTAATCTAAAGTAGAAGTTGTCTCGATTAGACTGTAGGGGTTTTGGTTTTTTTTCCTTTTGGGAACATGAATCCTAGCAGGAAGGAGTGAAAATTTCATTAAGGAAATAAGCAGGTCTGCCGGGAGTCCCAGATGTGGCAGTGGGGAGTGTTCCTGCAGTGCACAAAAGGCAAAGCAAATTCTGAGGGTTTCAGAAATCATGAGCGTTTCCAAGCTTGCTGTTTGCCTTCAAGTTCCCAAGCCTGTAGGATTCCTGCTTTCGGGCCTTTCCCTCTCCTGTTATTAGATCTGTCCTGCTTTATTTTGTAGATGAAAATGGAATTTTTCTCTCATGATCACTTGACTCCAGGAGGTTGAGCTTTAAAAATCCAAGTTCTCTCTTGGTTTACAAGTTCATGTATGGTTTTTGCTTGATGATGGAAAGGAAACTCAGTGTGCTGAAAATGCAGTGGTCCTTTTCAGGGATTTGGGGGGAATTTGTTCCAGTTTAGAGTGTTCAGTGCTTAGAGGTGCTTGGCACCCCACCCACAGCTGCCCTCAGCCCCCAGGTTTGAGGAGGCTTGTTCAGCCGCTCTGATCTCTGCATGATTCAGGGATCAGCACCTCAGGATGCTGAGATTGGGCATTTGCCCGAGTGGAAAGGCTCTTCATGTGAAATGATGAGGAAAGCTGCTGTGAAATGAAAATCAATGCTCATTCACAAATCCTGGCCTGAGAGGTTTACAGAAACAGCAGTGCCACAATCCGGTCAGCCTGGGCTGCCGATCACGTTCCTGCAGGTTCTGAACCTTCTGAGATCAGTCACATGTAAAGAGCAAAGGGCTTATCCCTCCTCCCAGAGGTTTCCTCCTGGTTGAACAGACCCCAGCTGATGGTGTGTGGGAACTGGCCAAGCAGGGCTGTACCCCAGTAACTGCCATTTCATTCAGGTTGGTCTGGTTTATGTGTGTACATCCTGGTTCAGAGCACTTGACAGCATCCAACAGTCCAGTTACATTTCACATGATTATTTTATGTTTGGGATCCAAACTGCCAATACTTGAAATCCCCTTGCTTAGCAGAGGAGCTTGGCAGTGTGCAGGGAACCATTTGGGGCTGGTTGCACCAGTGTGAATGAAAAGGGACTGTCTGGGCTGGAATCTGCTGAGGACACCACTGGCAAGAACATTGCTGTTGCTGTAAGGAGGAAGTTGGTCCAGTATCTCCCCATGTCCTGCAGCCCAAGACTTTCACTTGTTGTCTTCCTGATGCTTTAAGCCTGTTTCTCTCCCCTCTTCCCCTCATAGCTATGGGTAAACCAAGAAGATGGTGTGGAGGAGGGAACCAGCGACGTGCAGAATGGCCACTTGGATCCAAGCGCCGACTGCCTGTGTCTCGGCAGGACCGTCCAGAACCGGGACCAGATGAGAGCCAACGTCATCAATGAAATCATGAGTACAGAGCGCCACTACATCAAGCACCTCAAGGACATCTGTGAGGTACAGTGGGGGTTGTGGAGCTGGAGTACTGCAGCAGGATATGGGGTGGGCTGTCGAAAGCTGAGGTCTGGGTTTGTCTTTGGGTGATGGGGGAAAAGGATGCAGTGGGTTTGAGTCCTGTGTCTAACAGAGAAGCAGCATCTGTCAGTAAGTATTGATATGCTGGATCTGATCGTTACCTTGAGTTTGTATTAACTAAAAGTACAATTTTCTGACCAGTTTTCCATACCTCTTTGGCTAAACAATAATGAGGTTGACATCCTTCAAGCAATCTTCTTAATTAAAGCCCAATGCTTTTGAACTTGTGATTGAGGAAATGAGGCTGTAATTAAATCAACCAGTTACCCATTTCATCTGTGTCTTTCACACTGGGTTCACTATTTCCCCTGCCTCAGGACGGCCCCCACTTGCCTTTTATCATGGTGAGACTGAGAGCAAAACGTTCTCACCACAGGAAATGAAGTATGTTTTATCCAGTGTAAGGGGACCAGCAAGCAAATGGACTTTGGTGACTGACCCCATGCATGTTCAACTTGGTTCTTTTTCATGATGTTACAATTAGCCTCTACCACCCTTTACTCTCCTGCAGTGTACAGAATTAGTGCTGTGAGCTGAGCCCAAAGGACAGTGCATGTGGTGCTGGGTGTTCAGGAAGGGGAATGCATGGTGTTGCAGGACAGCTTGGGCTTCATGTGCAGGGGATATACTTATCACTAAAGGCAGAAGTTTATTAGCACTAAAACTAAAGCCCGTGGCTTTCAGCTCATCCCTCTGAACGTCCGGGATTTAGTGAGCCTGTGTCCAGTCTTTGCAGAGTCAATGTGGTGAAGCCCCCTGGGAATTCTGCTTAGAAACATGTCTTCCTCCCTTCATACTGCTGCTTCCCTACTGACGAGGCAAAGCCATCCAAAGCGCATCTGTGACGCTTTTCAAAGATGGAAGAGTCTTGGGATTTCAGTTTGGAAACAAATGAGCTTAATTTCACTGTGCTATTTCCGTCAGAGGGCTTTGCACTGAGGAAGGGAAGAACTGCAGGAACTTTTCCACATGTCGTTTCTTTTCCTGTGTTTGCACTTTTCTGATGAAAAACTAAATAAGGTTCCTTCCAACTCGAACCATTCTATGATAAATAAAACTTAACATATATTTCCCAGCCGTGTCAATCTGATTTTGCCAAATCAGACTCTCAGAAGGCACAGGTATGTGTATCGGCAGTGATGTCTGTGGGGAAGCACTGATTTGCAGCACCTAATGATATGTCCCAGATAGGAAAGAGATCTCTTAAGGCTTGTTCTTTACTCTCTATGATGCAAAATAATGTTGAGGGGCTAAATCTTACCTCCAGGTAAAGCACCAGGAAATGATTCAGCTGCTTCTCTTAAGGAGGAGGACTGACATGGGCATTCTCATCTGCAAAGTGATGGGCTGTCCCTTGCTGAAGAGAGCCTCATTGTGCTCAGTTTAATCAGAGCAATCCGTTTGCCTCGAGAAGGCTGGGAGACAGCTCAGTCATCCCAGGCACTTCAGCATTGCATGACATGACTGTTTCTGTTTGTGCATGAGAGGAGGGGGGCTGGAGGTGGAGAGACAGGGGCTTGTTTGAGCTCCTCCCCATACTGCTGGAGGGATGTGTATGGAGGTGTTATTTGTGCTGAGGAACAAGTGGACCACCGCCAGCCGCTGATGAGACACAAGGGCTGGTGACAGTGGCAAATTCCCTCTTCCCTTTGCTCTTTATTATAAGTTGTCAGAACAAACAGCAGCAGTATGACGTATTGGAGGGGATGAAAGAGGAGTTGTGGCTGGGTGGTGAAGGCTGAGCCTGATTTAGTACTGAGTTTAGCAGTGAGCAGCTATACTCTTGTTGCTGAGCTATAATGAATAACAAATCCCAATACCATTGAGGCACCTTAAGATGTTATCAGAGGACACAGCCCTTGCTAGGTGATTAAGAGCCCTCCAATTGCTCTTTTCTGCTTCAAGATGTATTTCCACTATCTGCTACTATATTATTATAGACCATGTTATTATTCATAATACCCATAGTTCCGCCAAGTGAGGAGCTCATGAGCTTGCCAGCACCAGAATGAAATGACCTGTGCAAGCCAAGACCTGCATGAAGCAGCTGGCTTGGAAGGGACCTCCCTGTCACACAGAGCCACTGCCCTGAACAATGCTGCTGTGTCCTGGCTTAGAGTACACAGGCCTGACTGCTGCCTGGTGAAAGAGTTCTGTGAAGATTCTTACTAGGGGTAAAATGTGGAGTGTTCCCTGGGTTGCATTACTAGGAGTGAATGGATCAATATTCTGAAATACAGCCAAGAAGAAAAGAAAGAAAAAAGGATTTGGCCTTAAGGAAATATCCAGTAATAGGAATTTTAGGCTTAGAGCGTAGGAAAATCATAGAATCCTAGAATGGTTAGGGACTGCAGAAAGCTCTTTGGTTCAGTGGGGATAGATACACTCCATAGTGTGCAATTTGTAGGTATCTCTCACTGCCTGCTTGTGCACACCCTGGTTTTGTGTTCCGAAGCTGCCTGCTTCTTGCCCTTTAGAGGAACAGGCTTATGTTCCTGCTGGACTTCAGTTTACGTTTTGGGTGAGCCCCAGGGCAATCACAGAGCCTGACATTCAGTGCTTGCTCTAGACCTGTATTTGAACAAGTGCTTTAGAGTCGTGACTGCCCAGGACCAGACATGGCTGTAGTTTGCTTTTTCAATCCAAACAGACTCAGCTTTGTTCTTCTGCTTATTTCTGTTATGTGCGTATCAGCACAGTGCTCGCCTCGATGCTGTGAGCACTGCTCTAGAGAGCAGTGTTTCTATGGCCCAGATGGTGCTGGTCCAAACCAAGGGATGATCTATGGACAGTATACACATTCCCAAATTGGCTCAGAGATGGCAACAAACTGGAATATCATCACAGCTGCCTTTGAAGGTAGAGCCTGCAGTGGCTATCTCCTTATTCTCTCCTTCACCTTGCCCTCAGCTGGACAAGAAGAAGATGGCTGGATTGGCCACCTCTCCTGACTGTCTCTAAACCCACTGTGGGGTGAAGAAAACTTAGCACTTAACCTCCTGCAAATACTTTCCAACTTTGGCCTGTACTTCAGGGACTACATGGAAAAGTACTTAAAAGAGAGACAGTTTGACAGCTATTTTTAGGTTTTCATTGAGCAAAACGCTCTGCAACATCTGCTCATCAGTCAGTTATCCCTTCTCTGGGCAAACCTGACGGGATGAGCAGAAGGAAGATGGCATTGTTTTATGTAACAGAAGTAAATTTACTGGAAAAACTCTGCAGCAGCCTTCTAGCTGGCTTTTGCTGCCTGTTCTAGACAGATCTTCAGTCTCCCCTTTGCTGGCTTGTGCTGGAAACCAGTCTTCCAAATGCACAAGCTGGATAGAGGATAAGACTTGGAAACTCCATGTGTTCTTTTCTTTTCCCTCTGGTTTTATAGGTGCCAGTTCAAAAATGTGCTTCTTCAGCTTCTCCAAAGCACATAGCTTTGGGTGAATCAATGAACCAGCACAGGGAGAACAAGGAATGTTCAAGACAGTAGCTGCAGCCAATAGCAACCCCAGGGCTGAAAGATGTTCCCCTAAACCGTGCAGTGAGCGAGTTCACAGAGCAGCATGTGAGGGGGGGAAGCTGCCTTACAGGCAGCCTGCAGCAGGGCAAAGGTCCAACACAAACACCTTGAGGCACTCACCTACTGCTGCTGACACCAAAGCCAGTGTCAGAAAGAGCCTGGCCTCATGGGCAGGTGAACATCTGCTTTCTTTGTGTTTTATCTGAGATAAGCAGGCAAACATGAAAAGCAGCATGGAAAAGATATTCCTTGCTAGTTTGAATTTGTATTTGTCCTGCAACATGGAAACCAGACTGCTCCCATTCCTCCTGGCCTTGAAAAATGAGAGGGAAGCCCAGGAAAATGAGTCATCAAAGAGCTCCTGGAAGAAGAGAGACCTAGATTTAGTACATGCAGAAGGTATTCCATAACCCAAGCTTCTCAGCTGAAAAAGCCAGGAATTTCAGGGTAGTGGCATCCATCTAGCAAAGCTGGACATCACAGAGGTTGGGTCTTTGCCAGGTCGGCCAAAGTTGTATTTCTGATTCATCTCTGTGAAGTTCTCCCTCCCAGGAACCACATGGTGAGGCTGAAGGACAGTTTATTATAGCGTTCCAATAGGTTGCATTGTGGACCAGCAGCTGCATGTCACCAGCTGGCAGTTCCTCTGTGTGACTAAGCATCTAGAGTGCCCAAATATAGCCTTCAACTGGAACTGCTGGCATTTTTTCCCTTTGTTTCTTTTTCTCTTCCTATATAATAAAGGCAGCCAAAGTCATCTCATGATGCCCCCCCTTGTTATTTCTCTTCAGTCAAGAGGCCACAGTCCTGACCAGGCCAACACCTGATACTTGGCCTTGCAAAATTTCTAGTTTGAATGGTGCAGGCAGGTGAAGCACAGGGGGAAGGAAGTGATGTGCTCAGTGTCACAGATGGTGGCAGAGCCAGAAATTCAGCCCAGACACCCAGAGCCTCCATGTATCACCCTCTGTGCTCAACCACTTGTGCTTCAGGCAACTGTGTTTGAAAAAGTCCTCATGATTGAAATCCTCAAAGACACTCCAAGGGCTGGGGCATCTCTCCTGTGAAGACAGGCTGAGAGAGCTGGGCTGGGTCAGCCTGGAGAAGAGAAGGCTCCTTAAGGGGAGACCTTAGAGGAGCTCCAGTGCCTAAAGGGGCTACAGGAAACCTGGAGAGGGGCTTCGGACAAGGGCTTGTAGGGACAGGACAAGGGGAATGGCTTTAACCTGACAGAAGGGAGACTGAGATGAGCTCTTAGGCAGAAGCTCTTCCCTGTGAGGGTGCTGAGGTGCTGGCACAGGGTGCCCAGAGAAGCTGTGGCTGCCCCATCCCTGGCAGTGTCCAAGGCCAGGTTGGACCCAGGGGCTTGAAGCAACCTGCTCTAGTGAAAGGTGTCCCTGGCCGTTGCAGGGGTTGGAACTGGTTGAGCTTTTAGCTGAAGCAAGGATGATGAGTTCATGGATGAGGCAGGGTCAGCGCAACAGGAGGCAGACACAACTTGGTGTGTTACCCTTTTTGCCAGAATATTGATCCCTTCGGTCTTTTCAGGTCAGGAAGTCTTCAGAGCAGTGCTGGCCTACCAGTTTATGTTTGTGTGCTGTCCAGCTAAGCTCAATCTCAGTGGGCATCGTGGGCTGTTGAAGAAGCATCAAGGAGGATGTTTATTATTGCTCTGGACACTCTGTCCATGCAGGAGATCGGAATTGTTTCCAAACCTCCTGCAGGTTCATTCTGTGATTCTGGGGACTTTATTTAAACTCTCCACATCCTGGTTCTTTCTCCCTCTTTCTCCACTTGACTTTAATATGTGTAGACTCAAGGGAGCCTGCTGTTTGTACAGAGAAGGCTACAAAGCCTTTTCTTCTGTCCTACTGAAAAAAAGGAAGAAAAGCAGTGAAAGATGATTTTTGAGAAAACAGGAGAAAAAAATCCCCCTCATTTTGCACTGTTTGGAATAGCACATCTGCACTAAGGGAATAGAGGGTAAAGAAAAATGCTGCTGCTTTCTTCTGGATGGCATTGATCATCAGCTTGGGCTGCTCCCACTGGGCTCCCTTGCTTGGGCAAGCCAGAACTCCTACCCTCCTACTGCATTGCCTTTGGGTTTCCCGGCTATCACATAGAACAAAAGCCCTCCTGATTTCATCTTGGACTCGGGAAGATGAATAATGTGGTGCGATAGTCTGTGTTGTCTCTCAAGTCAGGGAACATTTGAGGAGTGTTTGCCTTCAGTATTTCACTTGGTGCTGAAACAGCGAGGATGGTGGCACCCTCCATACCTGCTTCCTAGACCAGGGGACATTAATAGACAGTCACACATTAATAGAATCCCAGCCTGGTTTGGTTGAAGGGACCTTAAAGCTCATCCAGTTCCAACCCCTGCCATAGGCAGAGACACTTTCCACTAGAGCAGGTTGCTCCAAGCCCCGTCCAACCTGGCCTTGGACACTGCCAGGGATGGGGCAGCCACAGCTTCTCTGGGCACTAGAGTGTTTCTCAGCATGATCACAGAATCGTAGAACTGTTTAGGTTGGAAAAGACCCCCAGGATCATCGAGTCCAACTACAGGCTGCGAAGCCCTGGGTGTACTGGGTCTGATGCGTCCTTAGCAAGAGTAGTGCTATGGGTCTACTGTAGGATGATGTAGGAACTTGCAAAGGAGATGCTTGCTGTCTATCAAAAACAGTACTCGCAGTGTCTCAAGGCAGGTTTTGTTTATTGCATGCTTACTGATAGAGAGGAGTTGATGTAGACTGTCATGCCATAGCAGTGGATTTTGTTTTCAGAGCCATCTTCTTGTTTTTAGTTGCTCCTTCCTCAAAAATAATCTGGGAGCAGCCTCAGTGTGTTTGGGTTATTTTATGGATTGTTCTTTCTTACTCCCTCCAGGGTTACTTAAAGCAGTGCCGGAAGAGGAGGGATATGTTCAGTGATGAACAGCTAAAAATCATCTTTGGCAACATTGAAGATATCTACAGATTCCAGATGGGTTTTGTCCGGGACTTGGAGAAACAGTACAACAATGAGGACCCCCATCTCAGCGAAATTGGACCATGTTTCCTTGAACACGTGAGTGACTTGGGCATGTTTGTTTGGGAGTTTTGGGGTTGGTTGGGGGGGGATAGAAGGTGTAAGGGGAGTAGCAGAAAAAGTCAGGAGGCAGGAACCACTCAGAATAACTTGTGCATCAGTACTGTTCTGGTTACATATCAGGGATTACTCCATGACCCTCCATCTACTTCATGAGATGCAGAGAAGGGAAAATATGAAGTGAAGCAGTTGGATAACACCCTAGAATACTTGAATCCCAACACCTTTTAACATCCACCCTTAATCATGTTATGTAGGTGCTGTGTCCCTCACTCCCCGCCCTCTTCTGCTCTTCAGAATATGAGTTAAACCCACTCACAGGCCAACCTAATCAGGTTATGGATGGCCAGAAGGTTGGAAGAGGTAAGAGAGTTCAGAGGAGTAAAAAGAGGCCTTAGTTGTGCATTACACAGAAAAAGGAGAGGAGAGCAAATGCCTGGGCTGTTCACTGTGGCACTGAGATGCACTTTCAAGGGCTGAAAACCCCACAGAGCTTCAGTTTCCTTACCCTGCAAAAAAGCTGTTGGGGTGGGTGGGGAGGTGCAGCTCACGCTAGGTGCACACTGAATAGGATATTTTTACTGACCATATAGTCCTGGAGGCTTGTGCCCAGCCCGTTGTACTGTTCCACAGCCACATGCTACAGGAGCTGATAAATTGACCAGTGCTGTAAATATGCCAGGAAATGTCAAGAAAATTACAGTTGTGCAGTTCCAGACTTTCCTTCAGGGAGAATGAAGTGCTGTTACCAGAGCTTAGCTATGAGGTGCTCCAGCTGGGGAGGCAGACCCTGCGCTGTGCTACCTCGTTACCTGTAGCCAGGGCTCTACTGGCAACAGTGCACTTCTTATCAGAGGAATTTCTGATAGACATTCCTGAAACTTCAGCAGGGCATCCCTAAACAGGTTCACAGCATCTCTTAAACATCGTTGATCTTCCAATTGAAAAGCAGGTTTCTTGTTGAGAAGTTGCATGATAGCGTTAATATTGCTCATTATTATCAGAGCCTGCAATCTCTGCTGCTTGCTTCCAAAGCACCATCACATTCCATCTCTGTGCAAAAAAGATGCAAGAAATCTTGGTGAGAATCAGTAGCTGAAATTTCATGTCTTGAGGCTGTGCTGTCAATTCACGTAGAGTGACAGTAGCAAGAATTACTGTGGTTATTCAGAGCAATATCTGACACTCCTCTGTCATCAAACACTGGCTGGAAGCTGGCTAATGAATTCCTGATAAATGATCCCTGTTTAGCCATTTGGGGAAACTGAGGGATGAGGATATTAAGATCCTGTTATGTGGATCTGCAAAGCATCTTGCTCCTCATCTGCTTCAGGAGGAGAAAAGTGTCAGATCTTGGTCAGCTGTGGGGATGGGAAAGAAAGCAGGCCCTGTTATTCCCAGGAAGGATCTCATGGGACTGAGAAATGAGAATTGCTGGTCAGGTGCAACACAGTGGTTAGTGACTTGAGTTCCCTGTTGGTAAAGGGAATTTCAAATATACCCAGCTCCTAAACACTTGCCAGGTGCTTCATGAGCTTTCAGGGAAAGGGCTCTAGAACTAGCAAGGTTCTGGTCCTGTATTATCAAAGGCCAGAGCTCTGCTCTGTTCTACCTTAACCTTTTATAAGGTTGTCTTCTAGAAAGACAACCCCACCACACAATTTGACACTGAGAGCACCGACGACACTGCACAGGGCTTCACTTGAACACAGCCATTACAGAGACCTCAGCTGCACATCAATACACAGGTCCCTCTCTGCTTCCCTTTTTTCTCAGCACAACCATGCAGCAGGAAAAGCCCTTCCTTTAGATCAGCACTTCCTCCTCCTGCTTAGGGTATTCTTTCTTCTTTAGTTGTAACATGTTCTTGTTGGCAACCTGGGAGATTGACTGCTCACAGCACTTGTCTGACATGTGCCCCCCTCTGTGTGCATCCCTCTTCTCCTGCCTCTCACAGCAAGATGGCTTCTGGATCTATTCGGAGTACTGTAACAACCATTTGGATGCATGCATGGAGCTTTCCAAGCTGATGAAAGACAGCAGGTACCAGCATTTCTTCGAAGCGTGTCGTCTGTTGCAGCAGATGATTGATATTGCCATAGATGGTTTCCTTCTGACACCAGTGCAGAAGATCTGCAAATACCCCCTGCAGCTCGCAGAGCTACTCAAGTACACTGCACAGGATCACAGGTATGCTGGTCTCCTACTACACCAAAGAGTTCTGCTCACTGCTGCTTCACGTGGCCTCTGCACGCACACAGGGCTGGGTTTTTGCTGTCCAGCTCTTCTCCTCATGACATCTATTATAAATTGAAGCAGGGCAAAGGTTCAGCAGACAGTTAGAAAGCTTCTCAAAGCACTGATTCTCAATGGAGCCAAACTCATCTCTGTTATAATCAGACATGTGAACTAATTACCCTTGGATGTACTTTCTGATGCTACCAGTTACACTTGAAAAATTGCCTAATTAGCATTCAGTGGTGAAAGGCTCCTTCCTTTGTCCTGAAGAGGACCTCAGCACACAGCAAATAGAGGGCCAGCACCCACAGCTCAAACCTGATTATGCTCAGATCTGGGGAGAACTCAGAACCTGTTCTCCATTCAGCCTGACTCCACCTCTGGTTTTGCCACTGGGTTTAGGTTCAGAGGAGCACCAGCAGTTTGATTACTTCCCAACATTCCCAGGATCTCTTGCTGCTGCTGAGGGCAATCAGCCTGACCCCCTGACTTAGTGTAAATCAGGAATAATACCTGTGATATCACTTGTGAGATACACTGCTAAGAAAATAAGGTGAAAGAAGAATCAGGCCCCCTAGGAGTGAATTTTCTCCTGCCTTGCCATTTAGCTTTCTTTTTTCCAAAATCCATTTAAAAGGAAGTGCTTCAGAGAACAGAAACAACCACAGATGTTTCAGAAACTTCTGCAACTATTTGGTTGGTTTTGTTTTTTCCCCAAACCCAGCTCTGAAAGTGCAGAGGGATGTGATATGAGCAAAGAGATGCATTTGCTTTGACCTGAATCACGAGTTTGGCTGATTCATGCTAGCTGAATGCTCAGTTCAAAATCACCAACTTGGACAAGCATTTGGCTCCAGACCCAATTTCTGTTTTTTCTTTTCATAACAAGATCAAATCAATCTTGGAGTGGATTCATGTGAACAAGGGTCTCAGAAAGCAGCTCTAGGATCCCAAATGTTGTGGCTTTTTGTCCTTACTAGCCATGTGATGTCCCCACAGTACTTAAGAGTGTGAATTCAGATGCAGCTTTACAATGAGAAGACATAAGGAGCCTCAGAGAGAAGAGGTCTGTGTTTAAAGTGACCTTCTCTGAGCTATTTGGTAGCAATGCCAAAGGGGATGTGGACAGTGTGATTACACAAGGGTTGAATTATTTGGAGAGTACATTCCTTTTTCCTTTGGGATGTTTTAGAAATGAAATGGGGTGGGTTGTACCACACTTCCCTGTGGTCTAGCTCCTCCAATTCAAGTGTTCAAAGAGCCTGGGAGGGACTGATCCATCAGGAAACCCATTTCACATCCCAGACGAGCTCAGCGCAATGAAGGAAGAGAGTGAGACACAGAATATGTGATTCTGCACTGGGGCTGTGCAGAAAACCCAGGCTGCAGTGGTTGTCTGCTTGACATACAACTATTTTCTGCTTTGGGATTGGGGCTAAGATAAGCAAAGCCTGAGCTGGGAAAAGCAAATAATCTTGGGGAAGATCATGATTTGACAATATAAGACACTGGGAAAGCCATGTACCTGCAGGCTGGGGATACCATCAGGGTCAGCTATGAACAAGAGAAACTGAGAAGCCTCCTGGGGAGCTCAGGGGCCCGTTAACCAGGTGGTAGATTGCCTTCATGCACTTGTAGTGTGACAGTGCTCATGGTAAGATTGAGAGTTGGAAACAGAAGCTAGAAAATTACAGACTAATACCATGAAGTTAGGCTCATCATTGGCTGAATTAGGAGTCTCTCAGGCACTCTGATTAGAATTTAGCGTGTAGAAAATACTGTTTGAATCAGTAAAACCATTTATGGAGTAAGGCAAAACTTGGAAAGGACCAGGAATTCCAATGGAAGCAAAGATGTCAGCTTCATCTGACAGTGGGATATTACATTCTGTTTCTTTTTTCTTTTCTTCATCGTACTTGGTAGAGCTGTGGATCTCCCCTGCACCAGTTCAGGACAGCAGAGCTGAAACAGGAAACCTGACCACTCTCCCCAGCATTAGCATGTGATGTCTGGCAAGAGTCTAGACTTGCATCCTGATTGAGCACTGGGAAGTGGTCATTCCACCCCCAGTATAATTGACAGACCATGTCTATACCTTCATTTCATAGTTAACAGCATCCCATTATTATTTCACTGGCCAAATGCTTTGCTTCTGTTATTTTTCCTCTGAGTTTTTGCCAGCTCTGCCACAGGCATGGGCTAGGAGCCCAAAAAGTTCAGTCATGACTCTTCCTTCATTACTGCATGGGGCTTGCTCTTCAAACATAACATTAGAATTAGTGAATTAGCATTACCAAGATGAAAACCAGCTTGGCTGGCACTGACCCGCCTCATGTGGAGACAGGCACGGGGGTGTTTCAGAGCCTGGCTCCCTTCAGTTGCTGTTGTTTTGAGACTGGTTCATTGGAATGTTTCACAAAGCTGCATCTGTTCACCTCTTAGAGATTCACTCCAGCTTAATAGGAATTAAATATATGAAGGTCCGAAGTGCAGCTTCCTGGTGTCCTGAGCATTCCTGCTGCAGAACTGAGCTGGAGTTAAGAGTGAGTGAGCATGAGTGAGAAGGAGGAGGTGCTGCTAATGGGTGGACTGGCATTAGCCTCCCTTCTCTGCAGGAGTATAATTGCTAGGAGACAATTAGTGACCATCTTTAAGTCCTGAACATCTCCCTACCTCTACAGATCCTTTGTGACCATAGTGACTTACATATTCCCTACAAGAACTCACAGACATTTTGAAGACCAGACTGATGTCTCTCTGGCATAGCTCCATTTCTCTGTTACACAACCAGGCACTCACTTCATACAGGTGGCCCTGCAAAAGAAGGCACAAGAAATTCTTCCTTGTGTATCATGGTGGCTATGTCAGACAGCCAATCCTCTGTTCTCTACTTTATTGAAGGACCAGTCCTGATGTTCTGGAATTTGTAGGAGGCTTTTTTAACCTCAGCTGGAATTTTGATGGAGAAATTGAATAAAAATTGAAAATGCTTCTCCAGATTTCATCCAAGAAAGGGCAGCAAAATAGCCAATCATACTCTGTTGTATATCCTCTTGTGATTGTTTCTTAGTATTTATCCTGTTTGATTCACATGAGGAAAGGGACGTAATTGACAGCATTCACCCGTTTGAGCTGTCACCAGCAATAATCAATAAAGCCAATTCCCCCTGCAGCTGCCCAGGATGGCAGCTTTTCTCATTAGTCAGCAATCAATATCAACCCTTAAGTTAATAATATATTATGGTGGCATTATGGCAGCTGGCGTTGTCTGTCCTTCCAATTGAAATTAACATTAAGGTTCCTTGGAATGAAAAAGAAGGCAGAGGGTGGAAATCAATAGCATTGATTTCGGCATCACTTTTTGAAAAGACTGATCATCATCTTTGCTGGCCCTGGCAAGAGGCTGGTTTCACTCTCTGTTATTACACTCACAGACCCATCCAGGAATGAAAAAGAAAGAACTGCTTTGATTTGCTCACCTGAAGTCTGCACTAAGCCTGAAGGCTGTGGGATAAATGCCCTGTGGCACTCTTGGGGTCTTCTTATGGCTTGGAAGGTGCTTTGGCCTTGTGTCTGATTGAGAAGTAGTTCCTAATGTTCAATTTAAAATGGAAAAGACCAGGTGCAAAGGCAGAGACTATAAAAATGTCCAGACTTTCCTTTAGGATGCTCTTTAGCTGAGGATCTGAAGACTTTAGAAGGCAATATTCATAAGTGTCATACATTGTAGAGGATCGACTGTACTCATTGAATGAGCCGAGGGCTGGCTGGCTTCTCTGTTTTCTGCACACCCAACTTCAGTTTCAGGCTGCTGTTGTGGTGATCCAGAAAGACACTGTTGATGGAAAAAGTACAGTATGATAGCAACGAGAGGCAAATCCTACCTGCGTTCCTTTCTAAAAGGATGGTGAGACTATGTTCCTGCTAATGCTAGGCCTATGTGCACTTCCACTGCACCTCAGTGTGGAGTTTCATGGACTTCCCTTTTGTGTTTGACAGTGACTACAGGTATGTGGCTGCTGCTCTCGCCGTCATGAGGAATGTGACTCTGCAGATCAACGAGCGGAAGCGGAGGCTGGAGAACATTGACAAGATAGCTCAGTGGCAGGCCTCCGTTCTGGACTGGGAGGTACAGTAAATGCTCAGCCCTCATTTTGGTGCTATAAACCTGGAAGAGGTAAATTCCAGACAGCTTGTGAATTATCCAAGACAGTATAGTTCATTTCATGCAACCTAGACTTGGGATTAAGCTTGGGACAGAGAAGACATGTTTAGGGAGTTTAGAGAACATGAATAGTACTCTGAAGAAAATCTAGGGTTCAGTTCCAATTTCATCAATAGAAATCTGGAGTAAGTTTGGCAGTTGTAATGCTGTTGTCTGGGGATTAAGTGAGATTTGGATCAAACTATGTGCATTCTGGATCTGTGCTTTGTTTTTAGGGAAGAAGGAAGGAAAGAGGTAGCAAAAAGGCCTAGGAATTGTGACCAGTTAAGAAAATAGAGAAAACTCTTCTTGAAGCTGCTTTATGATTACAAGGCAAAACATTATGCTGAAGTTAGAGCTGCTATTTGCACATTTAAAATGAGTACCCACTCAAAGATATTTCTGAAGCAACCCTGTATGTACTGATCATGTAATTAAGGAGCTGAGAAAAACAGGCAAGGCAAAGTCAGCAGAGGGATTCCTCACCAGCAGGCCTCCAGTCTCTGGCGTTTTTGCCATGTGTTAACAAAAAAGGCATCCTAAAACTATGTTCTTCTGTTCTTTTCATCCTGATTTTGTAAAAGTCATTGTATGAATGTGATCTGTAAATAGGGCTTTGAAGCAGAGCAAGGACAAATGCTTTTGTAAATCCCTCTTTGTGTTATCACTCCGTGTGTTTAGTAAGTAGATATTTAGAGTGATGGAACAACCTTTTTTTTTTTCCTCACAGTTATGAAGATCTGCAATAACTCCCCATTCAGGTCAATGAGCTCATACTATGTAGATTAGTTTATGGGAAAGATGGATTAATCCTTTAATTAGTTTTTTTCCAGAAAAGACCTAGGAAGGCTGGAAGGAAAGGCAGGGAAATGCAGGTGGATCACCTTCTGATTGTGTATCCTCCTTGATCGGATTAGTTTCATTGCTGTAATGAAGGTTGGATTCAGGCTGGAATCTCTTGCCGAAACCCATAAATGCAGCAGTCAGAGCTGTTTGTTAAGTCATGACTGGCTCTGGGAGCAGAGAACGAAGATGATTTGCTTGGTTGTTTTATCATTGTTTACTGTGAAGAAACCTCTCGTACTGACATGCAGGCTTGTTTTCAGTATTAGAAACTGCTCTCAAGGAGGCACGGGACCATCACATAGATAGGCAGCCTTCAGAGTAGTCCATGTGATGAGCTGATGTGTGTCATTTATAAGAAATACTGAGACCCTCATTGTAAATAAACCTAGATTAAGGACGGATCAATTCCAAGTCAGTAATATTCATGTGTGAATGCAAAGCCAAGGTGACCTCCACATAGGATCTATGGAATAGCAGTTTCTTTTTCTATTCCATTAGCTCAGTTGATAATTCATTTTTATTTAGCCATATCCTCGATAATTCATTCCTGCTTAGCAGTACCCATTCTTTATCTCTATCCTAACCTCAGGAACTTGCCAAATCATTCCTCCAGGCTTTTTTCAACTACTCCAGATTTTAAGCACAATATTACAGCAATGTCCTTCAGCTTCTCATAATCTAGCAAAACCACTCAGAGATCTGATGGGAATACAGCTACTGCCCTCATTCAAAGGAAAACAACCTTCTTGCCATTTCTATTCTGTATTTTGGATCAAGAAGAGTCATAGAGTTGTGATGAGAATACTAAAGGATGAGAGCTGGGTCCAGCAGAGGACTTCACTGCTTCATTCTTTCCTCTAAAGTAACTTCTGAATCATCAGATGCAGCCCCTACTTCACAGATGTCTGTGTAATGGTCAGAAGGATGCACAAACCCCCAAATACTCAGGAGTTAACCGGTCTAATGTGGGAGAAATCAAAAGCAGTGCCACATGCTTAGATCTGTCCTAGATATGTCCTAGACCTTTAGGCATTGCAAACCCAAGCTGCTAACCTCCAGAAACTCCACTCAGCTGATGTTTATCTATAGGACATGTGTACCAGGGCATAGACCATCAGGAGTTGATATTTTACCCAGCCTGTAAGGGTTGAAGCCCTCATCTTCTGCATATAGGCAGTTATGGAGTGGAAGAGGATTTCCTGGTATGTCTCCCTGGCTTCTTCCAGTCTATGGGGAATGTGCCTTTGTTATATATGTCCAAGGGTAGAACCCACAGCATTACTCTCCCCTCCTTCTGTGGCCTTAATCCTCTGATTAGAGTCTGTGCCCAAAAGTGCTCCTTTTCTGTCCCTTTGTGTCTTCTCTCTGTTTCAGTGAGCACTTAATAGTAAACAGGATGAGCATTTGCAGAAGCACAAAGCTGATGGCAGGTCACTTTGAATTGGTGTTCTCCAGCAAAGATGGCCTAGGAATCTTGGTCTTCTACTCTCTGATGGTGCACTTGGTGAATTATTTCAGCAGCAGAGACTAAATGTGTTAAGCACATTGAGATCTTTCACTAGTGCAATGTCTGGTTTTCCTCAACATCTCTAGACCAACCATGTTGATTCTCTGATTTGAAATTGCATTTTCATCTCTAAATTCACCCGTGTTTTGCAATGAGATGTTGAGAAAAGGCTGTTAAAGGAGAAGAAAACCCCCAAACCAAAGAACAAATGTTTAGTGAGTGGATATTTGACACGTCCTTGTATACAAAGTATGTGCACACATTTTTCTTGCAAGGAGAGGGTGTTATTGAGCCTGTGTACATATTGCTGATCCTGAAACAAAGAGAAAAAGCAGGGGCCATGTCCTAGCTAAGTTAAGCAGAAGGGATTTTACTGAATCCCATGGAGTTGTGCCTGTGTGTTTCAGGATTCATTTTTATCCCTCAGGATTTTCTGCATGGCCTCATGAAGGTGAATTTCAGGGTCAGTGTTTGAAAAATGTGAATATCCTCGAGTTAACGAGGCCTGGGTTTCTTTTCTCCAAGAAGTCATATAGGCAGGGGCGGAGGGGTTAACTTGCCAGTGGGACCCTGACTCTCATGGCACCTGATAAGCTGTGGCAGTCAGGGCATGAAGTCTTAAGGAATTATTGGCAGCTTTGACAGCTTTATGCAAGTAATGACTGAGCAGATTCTTAAGGGAAGATTCTGATCTCACTGACAGCTGTAAATGAGAAATAATCCCCATCACTTTGAAATGTGTTCCTGTATAATTCTTAGGAGCGTGGTCCTGACCAAAAAGCCTGGCTTGGCCTGTTGCCACCTATGACTCACTTCTTGATTTTCTAACCTGAATTTCCAACACATAAACAGCCCTGGAGAGGTGCTCTCCCTGCCTACACCGAATTCTGTAGTGCCTTTTGTCCTTTCAGTTGTTAATGGCACAGAATGTAGGGCTTCCACCACCTCCCACAGAGACCTTTCAGTGTCTGAGAGCTCTCCTTGTTATGAAGTGTTTCCTGATGTTCAACATCTATTTCCCTTCGCTCAGCATCATCCCCTTCCTTGTAGTTAAATACCCTCAGATCAAAACAGTGACATTTAAAGGCAGGCACACAAAACCAGCACAAGAAGTTAGCTGGAACGGGTTCAGAATAGTCCATGAAGTCTCCTCTGGATCAGACTTCAAACAGGCCAGAGCCCATCCTGGGCAGTCTTTACACACTCAGTCCCTCCTTGTGCTCTGAGAGAGAGTTACAGATCTCAAAGGTTACTGGGTAATATCTACATATGTACACGCACAACAGTACTATGAAGAGGTGATTTCCACAAAGCCCATCATCATTTTGATGTTTGGCACAGGAGAGAGCCTTGTTCATTTTAACTTGCCATTTAAACAGCTTACTTTGGTTTATGTAGTTACCCAGATATCTCTACCAGAGATTCCCATGGCTGTCCGCTTTGGCAGGTTTCAAGAATATTGAATTTACATGGAGGGGAAAATACATACAATTGAGAACTACAGTGAACACTGTCCTTTTAAATGTCTTCCCATTCTTGTTATTTGGTGCCCTTAATTACGTAATACATAGTTGTAGGCCTCAGCCTAATATTACGTTATTGAATCCAAGAATGACATGAAAGAAAGAGATACATGCAACCAAAGAAGTGTTTTCAAAGGGAGGGCAGCCTGATGAGAAACCCTCCTGGGGAAAAATCGTATCAGGGACTGAAACACATCCTTCTTTGCGTATCCTTCTTTTCTTTTTCCTTTCCCCCAGCAGCAGAAGGTATCAAAAATGAGCCCGTTGAAAAGGACAACGTTTCTCTTGCTTTCTCTGATCTTTGTGTAGCCCAGAGTGCTAATCAGCCTGTCAATCTCTAATTAAAGAACAGCAGTGGCAGGCAGAAGAGAGCCCTGCTCGCTGAATGTTAACTAGAAAAGGGGATTTTGTGCCCAGTGGTGACAGCAAAGGATCATGTCAGGAGGTGGGCTCAGGCACAGGGGTGTGGGTCCTGTGGCTGATGAGCATTTCTGAGCCTGGAACAGCATTGCTTTTGGGAAGAGGGAGCAGAGCAAGCTGGGAAGTGTAGCCTGCTCCAGCTTGCAGGGCTGTGCCCTTCCTTCTTCTGTTGGTGCTCCCAACAGCCTTTGTTTCCTAACACCAGTAAAAACCCTTTGGTTCTCCCCAGTTCCTTCTTACAGAAAGTGGTGGTCACCTATAGCATAACTGGGGAGCTGATGATGGGCAAATTCCATAGCAACAGAAGTTGTGGTTAGCCCTTGGACTTTATGTGTCAAGCTCAAGGGAGCAGGAAGCGTCCATCCAGCCTGGATCTAGGTGACCTGCTCGCATTACTGCACACTAAGTAGTTGGACTCTGCCTGTGTCTGCATGAAGAAAAGAGGAGTCAGCTTTCTTTTTCCTGCCCTTTTTATGTAGCGGGATGCACAGTGAAACCCTTGATGCAGGCTTAGGATTTTTATTACAGGCTTATAGGAAAAGAGACCTCAGGAGGCCATCTAGTCTTCTCTTGGCCATTTTGCTGCTCTGCTCTGCTGAAGTCAGGACATCTGTCAGTTCAGAGTAACTGAAAGCTCAGTCTCTTCCTTTTCCACCAGTGTTTCTCTTAAATACAAGAGAATATGGATGAGCCTTGCTAGGAGTTGGTTGGAAAAGAAAATGGAAAAGGTTTTTCTTTTCCTTGTTTTGTATAGGATTGGAGGGGTCCAGGCCCAGGCCCAGCTTTAGAGAAGGACCTGAGAGGCAGTGTGGAAAGCCTGCCTCAAGTCAGGACCCACTACTGGGGCATGCTGGGGTAGTCAGGATAGCAGTGGGGCAGAAAAAAACTCCTCACCTTGCCCACCACCCTGCAGCTGACCCTGTGAGCCCCCCAGTAGGAACACTCCACCAGCAGAAGACAGTTCCTGCTGTTCAAAGAGGGGCTAGAACTGTGTTGGGGGGGGAATGCCTTTCAAGGTTCACTGCATCTGCTCTGGGAGGCTCCAGTGGCACAACCATGCTGGTGAATTGCTCTAGCAGCCGAGGGCTTGAGGAGCAGGCCAGGGAGATGCTGCTATCATGGGCTGCAGGCTGGCCAGTATGTTGCTATCCAAAACTGTTTGCAGTATCTCTTCCCAAATTTGCTAACCCAGAGTTGGAAATCATCTCTTGCCAGCCTATAGACTGTACATATAAACTCTTTTCCCAACATGAGAAATGCAATACAAATCCTATCGTTTCAGATCCGAGTTTTGTTGGGTTATATTGCTTGCAGGGACTACACAGTTTGGATTCAGCTAATCAAGTAGAAGTGTTTACAGAGCCCTCTGTGTGTCCTCAGGCTTGAGATGCTACCACAGGAGTAAAAGACAAAACTGGCTTTTCTATTTTTAGCAGCCAGCCTCTTCTAGGGTCGCCCCCTCTCATAAAAGCTCCCATCCATAGGCTTGTATAAATCTTCTTCACATAAGCTCATATTTAGCTCACAGTTTCTCCTGTGTTTTCTTCAGAGGCTTCTTATCCAAGGGCTTGCACATACCTGAGCTGTTGCAGCAGCACTCAGGTCCATAGTTTCTAGCCAGGAGGCTGAAATCAGACCCTGACTCTTGAGACTCTGCATGATGCACAGCCAGTCCCTTCTGGGAATGACCCTCTGTGTTCTTGGGAAGTTACCCCTAATGAGGCCATCAGATACCCAACCCACAGAAGTGAGATAAATACCTCGCTAAGGCGATTTGAAAGCCTGTGCTGCAGCATGATGATGCAGAGACTTAATGAAGTTGCTGTTGTCACAGGGCCCAGGGACTCAAGCAGTCACTTCCAATCAATGCTCAGAGGTTAATTACACATTTACCTGAGCAGCAGCCTGAAATCCTCACCAAGAAATTAGGAGTGGGGGTGACTCTGGGTTGCTTTGGCACCTACAAGTGTAAGCTCCACCAGAGAAGCATGCTGATCTACATATCCCATAGCTGCTGAACCTTTACAAGCTGTTTGCTGAGATTTGGAGATGGTCTGGTCCCAGAAATTGGTTCTAGTTTGGCATCAAAGCCAGAACTGCGGTAGCTTCAGAGCCAAAAAGGAGGGAATAAAGCTTTTCTCTCCCTTGCTCCTGCATCCTGTTCCTTACCTGTCAGCTGAAGTCATCCTGATTATTCCTTCTGTGGTGGTTCAGAGCCACTGAGATGCCCACAGGGCCAGTGAGGGTGAATTCACCCTTTTTTTTTAATCCATAGATTTTAATTAACTTTTTAAGGAGTCCAGCTCATCCCAATTAGTGGAGGGTGAGTGCATTTGTTTCCTTGCAGAGTGGGAGAGCGGGTGCCGTGTTTGCAGGGCCATCTGCTCATGAATCCTTAAAAAAACCTGGGAGAGGAAAACAAGCGTTAGCTGGAGGCAGAGGAAGGGTGAGGGCATCCTGGCAGCCGGCTGTGGGAGCCAGGCTGGTCCTCACAGCTTCTGGGAGATGGGGAGCTCTAATGAGCTATGGGAGAAGGGACTGGAACCGCCTGAACAAGTGGGAAGAGACAGCAATCTGGAGGGCTGAGTTCTGGCAGCCACATGGGCAAGGGAATTGATAGCCCAGTGTCGATGACTTTGGGATTTCAGGAGGGGACGTGCCCTGGGATGCTGTTCTAAAGGGAGCGGGTGCCAGGGAATTTTTTACCCTGAGTACAAAGTGGCTCTGTCTTGGGAGGAGGAAGGGCCTTTGCTCTCAGGATGCCATCAGCACCTGCAGCGACTTCCAGGGTCTGGGGTAGCTGGAGAGGAGGGAGCAGGAACAGTATCTGGAGCAGCCAGATACATCATTGCACTGTGAACCATAATGACCATGCTTTGAGTATCCACACTTCCCTTCCTTCAGAACTATCCCTTATCTCCAGTTTCTGGCCTGAAGTCAGATAGGTGGTGGCTTTAAGAGCTTCAGAAGGGCCAAAATCTCATTTAATTATTGCTTCTCCCCATGCTGCAAAGAGAACCATGTCCTCTGCCCTGGCTGGGAGCAGAGGTTCACTCGGCCTCCTTCTCTGTGCCCTCCAGGGAGATGATATCTTGGACCGCAGCTCAGAGTTGATCTACACGGGGGAGATGTCCTGGATTTACCAGCCTTATGGACGGAACCAGCAGCGTGTTTTCTTTCTCTTTGATCACCAGTTGGTTCTCTGCAAGAAGGTAAGGACATCCAGGGGGAAAGCAGCACGGTTAAGGACATACTGTGGACAGGCTTTCCAGTCCAAAGTGGTTTGTAGAGCAAGGTGGCTGTTTGCTTCACATGCAGAAGAGGACATGGATGGCACTGAGGAAGGGCAATCCACAGGCTAGAGATACTGAGTTACAGGATGGTGAGTATACTGTGATAGAGAGATTTTTATGCTCGTAGCAAATCCAGCCTCCACTTGTTCATTTCATGCCTTTTTCTCATGCACCCCTTGTTTGGCTCATTGCCTCACTTCTAGTTTGAAGTTTTGGTTGCTGTATATGATTTGGGAGTCGATAGCCCTGGAATTTCTGTATGAACTATGAAGCCTGGCTCTTGGGCAGACAGCTCAATTACTGCATCAAATGGTAATTGCTGCCTCTCAAAGAAGTCTCAGGCAGCCGCCTGGTCTGTGGCAGGGTGTGTGTGTTGTCACTTGGTGAGATGCATTTTAAAGCTCATGTAGCTGCTGTGCTGGATTTTACAGGGCACATCTCTGCCATGAAGGCAGAGGAAGGTAGTGAGGAATGCTGATGCTAATGTGGTATAGTATTAATAGCAGCAGGTGAACTGTTTGGGAGCAGCTGTGTTAAACAGCAGCATCACAGCTGTACTGCTGTAGTCCTGCTAAGGTGATCCCAGCTAATTACTATCACAAGTGTACGACGTGAAGTGACAGAGCCCATAAGCCCTGGGTGCCTCTGACCAGGATTCACTGACATTCCCACTGCAGCCCTACAGATAACAGAGCTGAGGGAGTCCCCTGGCCCGGCTTCAAGTGGGAGCGAGGGTGAGCTGCAGGCAAACACACCGGGGCCGTGTTCCTGTCACATCTCATCTGCTAAGGACAGGTTGAGACCGAGCCGGGGGCATGGCAGCCCCCGGAGGAGAGCCGTGTCCCGCAGGAAGCGGCGTGGGCCAGGATGTGGGAGGCTCCTGACTCACGGCAGCATCACTGCCCGTTGCCGCGGTGTGCGGCGCCGCGGCCAGTGCACTTCAGTGGGTGGCACTTTCTGCTCCTGAGTCATGCTTGACTGAAATCTCACCTTCTGGAATGCGGGTGCTTGTTTTTCCCTTCCTCATTGCCTTTTGCTTCTTTCCTGGCTCTGTAAAAACGAAACCAGCCATAGGGCAACAGTGGCCAAGTCGGATGTTCAGAGCACTGTCACAATGAGCCTGGCAGCATGCAGCTGGGGTTAGTTTTTAATCTTGACCTCCTACACTTTGTTTGTCACCCTGAATTTCCAGTTCCTAAGGCAGCATCCAGTTTGGCTTGCACTGGGTCTGATCCAGAGAGGTATTGAATGTTCCTTTATCTCCCACTAAAATCAGAGCTGGGATTTCCATGGTCATCAGTATGACTGGAGAGTGTTCAGCAAGTCCCAGCAGCCTGCTCGGGCTCCAGAGGTTTTGTCCATATGCAAACAGTTTTGGTGTAACGCTGTCCTCTTCCCTCATTCAAAAGGCATGTGGTGGGGTGTGTGTGACAGGGCAGAGTGTGGTGGCCCATCTGGTGAGCCTGATATGAGGGCACATGGTTCATACCTTGTAGTAGGTTCTCCTGCGTCTTTTTTTCCAGCACCAAACTGCAGTTGTTACTTTTCAGTGTTGGGGTAGGAAGGAGATGGGGTTGCAGCTGGATTTTCCCATCTTGATAATGTTTTCCGTGGACATTATTAAGGAAGATTGTCTGAGCACGGAATCCAGAGGAGTGTGAGCTCACATTTTGGGATCACACATCCTGTATGAAATATATCTGAATGATTTATAGCCTCTGCTGTCTTGACCCTTGTGTCAGGCTTTGCTGTTACAGATGCCAGCAGGCAGCCATCTAGCAGAATAACCTCTGCTTTAGAGCCAGAGCACTGTATCCTGGGGCTTTCTTTGGGTAGCACTTATTATATCATGGTGCAGGAAGCCTTCCTTACCCCATGCTTTAAAGTTACTCTGAGGGGTATGAAATATGCCCTGCATATTCCCAGGGACCACAGGGATCCTGGCCAAGGATGGGCAGAGCACCGTGTCCTGGGATATTTGCTGCACAGCCTGGTGCCAGGCACAGGAATTCAGGTGCTTGTGCGTGGCCTGAGCTCAGTGCTTTGATGTCCCACTTCAGCAAACCCTCAGGGAGCTGGAGTTGTCTGAGTCCAGAAGGGAATGTTTGAGATTTCCAGAAGGCCTCAGAGCTCAGACTGGCCCAGGGCTGCCTCCTCCCCTGCCTCCTGTACAGGGAGAATTAAATCCTTTAGACGTTTCCAAAGCAGGATCTGACCTCCAGGCACAGACAGTGAGAAATTCATGGACAACCTGACCTGTTTTGCATACGGTTTGTTTAGTCAACGAGCCTGATCAACATACCCAGCTTTGGGACCACTTAGAATGGACATTTCAGTGAATCTTCCTCTTCAGAACATCTGCGTGTGTGGGTTTGCTTCAGATACAGTAAATTAATAGGTGTGATACATCCTCAATCATGATGCAGTCTATTTGAGAATAGGTCTGGTTTTGAAGTATAATGCTTGAATTTTACCTGTTTGTTGGTCAAAAGAAATTTTTAATAGAAATAAGGAACTAAACCCAGATCCATAGTTAAATATATCACAGATAATTTAGTTTGATGGGAGCATGTTAGATACCCTGAGAACATCTAGAAGACAAGCATTTATTTCAAACACCTCCCACTCCTCCATCTCTTCATTGCAGTTACCTGCACATCATCCTCACCTCCACGACCTGTTGTCTCCCTGGTACGTGTCTGCACTGCAGCAGCTCTGTGCTGTAGAATCCCCTAGTAATACACATGGATTCTGTGGCAGACACTTGATTACATGAGTTGCTGGTGGACCAGATCCTGATCTTCGCAGGTTGGAATCACCCCTTGTATCTTATTGCTCACTCATCTCCTAAAGGTGATGTGGACTCAGCAGATGGGTGGGATGGACTGAGAGCTACTGGTGGAGCAGCTTCTCCAACGTGTCCATGTTTTCTTTCCACTGGCTGCATGTCCTAGGATTTTGCCAGGGGTTTTTGCAGTGTGAGCTGAGCCAAGGGCCTGTCTTTGCAAATGGGCATACAGGCAGCTGGTGGTTACCGGGTTCATGGTTTGTTTGCATGCAGAGGGCTGGATATTAGGATAGTCATTAACATGTGACTGTCTTGAACTTTATGATTGTATTAATCTGACTATGATGAACTAGTCATTAATAGAGTTCAGCTGACAGGAAGGGTGTGATGGCACTGCTTGGATCCAGCCATCCCTGGTAGCCAGTGGAAGTTTTGCTGCCTCAGACTGAGAAATTCCAAATGCATTTCCATGGCCACCACGTCTGGGAGAACTGACAGGACTTCAGACCTAGTTTGTGAAAATGAGTAATTATAAAGGGCCGCATTCAAATGTGCTGACAGATGTTACTGCTGTCAGAAAAGGTATATTTATGTCTCCCTTCCAAGCAGGAAACTTGCACTGAGGTTTACGAGGGCTGCATGAAGAGCAGTGGCAGCAGGTGGGGAAGCTGACATTATAGCAGGCAGCTCTCCTCAGTGGCAGCCAGCTTCTAGAGGGAGAATTTCATACATCAAAATGATTTCTGAGCTTTACAGATCTCTTTGGTTAGACTTTGCCATCGGAGACGGCGCTGGTTCCCTCAGTGTCACCCCCAAGTGAGAAGTTTAATAACATGAAATGGTCATTCATGGTCAGCTCATGCTGACCATTTCAGTCTTTAATAAAGTGAATGCTGAAATAGCAGAGGGTGCAACTAGGTGCTGCAGAACCTTCCCAGACACTGGCTGAGAAGGGGAGCACTGAGCTGGTTTGGATGTCTGCAGTCCCTGGTAGAGAGCCACCGGGAGAGCTCATGATTTAGATCTTTGCAAAGCTGGGGAACTTTTAGCTATTGGATTAATGTCAGGCTCTGCGAATGAATTTTCTGCCTGTGTTTCCTGAACCAGAGCTGGGACGTTGCAGTGTGCCTGAGGACAGAGTGGTGCTCACTTCAAGAGAGGCTGTCACTTGGTTACCCTAATGCAAAAATGCCTTTCGGAAAGGAAGGGAATAAACTCTGTAGGAAGCAAGCACTGGCCTCAGCTTGACTTAACTGTATGTCTGTAATCAGGAAAGAAGAATACATATTCCAGTATGCTAACCGTAATTACCAAGAAATGAAGTCAAACCTTGATGATGGTAGCATTAAAAGCTGTTGCCTTAGAGGCACAGGGTCTACTTTTCTTATCACCCTCAGGTTGAGAGAGTTTGACACAGGCATGCTTTAAATTAGCAAATCACAGTACTTCACTTCCAGGCCTGTGACACACAGCATTAATTCTGATCATGGCTTGTTATGCCGGCGGATGCTCGAGGTGCACTTCATGGAATAGATGAGGATCTTCCTTTTTCTCTTCTTGGATAATAGTTTGGATTTTTCAATGGGCTCAAGAGCACTGTGGCATTGAGGCTGGAAATGATGGTATGAAGTATGAGGAGTTAACAGTTTCTGCACCAAATGATGCTTTTCTTTCACGAGTGGTGGAACAGCCCTTGATGGGGCTCCGTGTTTAGTGTTTGCTGACAGCACAGAAAGATCAGTGACTGTATGAAACACATTTAGTTTTCATTTTCAGTTTTTATGTGTCTCTTGTAATCAAAAGGCAATGCAAACTCCAGCTTGTGGTTTATTGCTATTGCTGTCTTCCCTTGAGCTCTCGGAGCAAAGCAGGTTGGATGTGAAGCAAAATGAGAGCAGTTTAATAGCAGTTGCCAGACAGTCAGCCAGAAATAGCACTGCTATAGGAAAGAGAGTAAATAAAATAATCCTGTCAAACCCCACTGCAGTTCAGGTTTCCAAATGGGAAGATAAAAGAGACATTTCTGAGCCCTTTTAGTCTACTTCCCATATTGCTTCTGTTCAAAATATGGGGGGATCTTTGCACCAAAACAATGGCCCTGCTTTTAGTACGGGCTAAATAGGTCTCTCGGGGCCAGCTGAGAGTCTTGTTTGCAAACACTGAGCAGCACGGGGACCATTCCTGTTACTTGAAGTGGTTTTTTTGACCCACAAGGAACACTGGTTGACTTGTGCAGTACATCCCAACCCTTCCCTTTCCCTCCCAGTAGCACAGATGTCCACAAACTGCCCTGGTTTGGGTGAGTCCTGGCTCCAGCCTGCAGCAGGGTGGGAATGGGCAAAACATGAAAGCAGGTTTGTAGAGAACAGGTTCCCACAGCCTGGTTCATGCCCATTGATGAGAGTGGCTGCAAACAAGGTTTGTGTGGGTCCAGACCATAGAGCACAGCAAGGAAGTTTGATCTTCCCATTAGTGTCCTTGGCTAGCAGCTAGCAGAACACAAAGGATGAATTCCAGCAATTGACAGGATATGTATTAGAAAAAGCACTTTAGCTTTCAGATACGGCATATTCAAGGAAAGGAAACATTCCTTTTCATGGGCAAAGCAGTCCTGTGTGCTTTGCTCAGTGACCCTCCATGGTGAAATCCAGAAAGGGTTGGATTTAGAGTCCTGCGCAGCCTGTGCTTTCTGGGTAGAGAACAGGTTCAGCCTACCCACAGAGCCACGCAAGAGGCAAGATGCTGTACAATACACTCTGTGCCTAGTTTTATCGCTCCTGGGATTGCAGTGGGTGTCAGTTTGGCTTCCAAGCCCAACCTCTAGAGCTGAATCTCTAACCCCTTCCTGCTGTGGCCTTTCAGCAGCACAAGGTTAAGCCCCTGGGAGCAAACTGGCAAGAGTTGAGTGAAGAGCTGAGTGGCTGCAGGAGGGTTCCCATCTCCTGTGATTAGCTCTTTGGTTACGCACTTGACCTCACCAATGGGACTGGGCTTGAGGTGGAACAAGGCACCAAAATGCCACCGATGTTCTACTAAATATATTGAGCAAAAATAGCATTTCCCCAGCAATGCTTCCAGCTCCAGTCCTCCCCCTCTGATCCCACACTGCAGCTTCATGGAGCTGGCAGGAATGAATCAAACATCTCTGCCCGGCTCGGGAGACAGACACTGCTGAATAATCCATCAGGAATGTGCCCAGCTCCCCAGCACAGCTGTGCTTGGGCAAGGAGGAGTTACCTGAACTGATATCACAGAGGTTTCAGCTCCCCTCGCCCCATGGCAGCCCTGAGGATCTTGTACCAATGTGGCCTATCCTAGGAAGCTTGTGGTAGGAAGCAAGTGGCTGAGGTGGTGTCAGAGAGGTGTTGCTACATGCCCCGATCTAATAGGATCCATCCCTCATCCCATTTCCCTGCTCCTAAAGGCAGACTCATCCCAAACTGCTGTGTCCAGCAGTGATAGCAGAGCTCAGTTAGTGCCATCCAGCCACAGCAGGGCTTAAGTTTATTTCTGGTATCAGAAATTGCAGGCTCTGAATCTGATGCTCTTGTGCATCAAAAGCTTCCAATGGGTCTTTCACTGAGGACTTATTTGCAGCTCCGAGCTGCACTGTAAAATCAACCAGCATCATTATCCCATTACAGAGATGGGGAGGGACTGAGGGGGCAATTCCATGTCACCCAGAGACCCGCAGCCAGTCCCAGCCGACCTCAGGAGCTGCGCTGCAGAGCCCAGGACCCAGGGACTCCAGTGGGGAATTCCCCCCCCCCCCAAGTCACTTTGAAACTGCTCTGCCATGGGAATGTGCAGGATTTTGATAACCAGGACCAATAACCTACACATGCAATTGAGGAGCTTGTGTCAGGTCATTCTGTGGTTGGCATCTCTTGTATTGTCAGCTCATAAGAGGGATCTGGTGACTCATGGCTGGAAACTGCTTTCTCCACTTGTGTTTTACAGATGGTTTGTTTTATGCATGAGAAGCAGCGTGTGACCCAGGATAAAGCACAGCCCTTGCAAAAACGTGCCATCCTAAAATCAGAGCCCTTGGATAAGGCCTCCCCATCCATCCTCACACATCACCCCCAGGAATAAATAGGAGGAGTTTCTGAAATGGGTGATGATGGCTGCACAAAGCTAATGGGCACAAACTACCTGGGACCTCGTCCTCTCAAGAACTTACCTGTGCCCCTGATGGAGGTGAAATTCCCTCCTCATGTGCTGTGCACGCCATTAAATAGCTTTTAACTCTACTGCCATTTTGCACCAGCAGTTGGCTGCGTAGGCACATTGCTGTCCTTGTGGTTAGTATCTAATTACCTCTGCAGCATCACGGGAGGGTTTGACTCTTACAGGGGCTCGCACAGCCACAGTCTGCAAAGAGGTGCTTGTGGCAGAAAGGAGGGATTGATTAAAGCTAGAGAGCAGGAGGGGAAAGCAGTGCTGAAGCCAAGTCCGAGTCAATTTAATTGAACAGCCTGATTTACAGGGTAATCCTTCCTACAGATATCAATACCCACTGCAATAATTTGGGGGTAGGTGCATAATTTATTGTGGAAGGCACACCCAGCTTCAGGTTTCCTAATAGAAGTTCAGCCTTGGTTTCCTTACAATGGGCACAAAGGAGATTTCTTTCTTCTAAGAACAGCTAGAAAAGGTCTTCCCCCTGTCCTGCCCTTCAGAGAAGGGACAGTGAAATGGGGTAGTTAAGCTGGAGTGAGAGCAGTAGGTACCCCCAGCAGGTCATACAGGCAGGGCCATCCCCTGAGCACAAGCACTGCCTCAGCACGAGCACTTCAGCTGTAAGCCCCCAGCGCGTGCAGGGAGCAGAGTGTGGTAGGTTTATATAATGTGTCAAACCTTGTTCTGTGCTCCCATCAAATTTGGCTTCATCTTTTCCTTATGAACCCTTCGTACCTATTACGTGAGCAGACTGCAGAGCATTGTTCACAAGAGCTTAATTAGCCTCAGCTAGGGAAAGAAAAGGAACTCACAGAAGCTGTAGGGTAAAAGAAGGTCCTGTTTAGACACATCAGTGCAGATGACCCAGATGCATCCATTTCCTTCCTGTGGATGCTGCCTGCAGAGGCTGCAGGTCCGTGTCGCTGCTCCTCATGTCCTGCTCTGAGCCTCGCGGCTGCATCCCCAGGTCCATCCAACCCCACCTGCTCTCACCCCATGCTCTGCTCCATCTGTCACCTTTGCCAGAGGCATTACCAAGACACAGCACTGGGAAGGCCCTGGGAAATCAGCCATTCCCTTTGCTGGGTTAAGTACACTCGGATCATCTCCGATGGATGTTTGTCTAACCTCATGTTTGACAGTCTGCTTTGAATGCCAGCCCAGGGCTGCCCTGTTTTGCCTGTTCTGGTGTGGAAGGACTCTTACAGCTTGAAATATCTTTTTCCAGGTATCTCATTCTCTTCTCCCTTGTGGTAAATTAAGCCAAGCCACAATCAAAATGGGGAATAATTGATCACCAGCCTCTGTGGAAGAGAAGCAGCTTTCACGTATTGGAATATCAATAGCACATTCCTTTTATTTATGGCCTTTCTAGATTAAACAACTCCATTTCTTTGGCCTTTCCCCACTGAGCAGGTTTCTAAAGTCTTTTTTTGTCTTTTTACATTTTCTTGCTCTTACCTGCTTTAACTACAATAATTAATGTTGTGTGACAGCTAGAACTGGCCAGTGTAAACCAGCCACTAGACAGCCTGGTTTAGCAGGGTAAGATATAATGTTGTACTAACAGAGCCAGTATATAAAGGAGGGTGAATTCTATAGCTTAGTAACTTCTTCCTCATTCTCTTGTACATTATCCCTGAGATAACCAGGAGCAGCAGCAGACCTTGTTTGCTGTGTACCTCTCATGCAACTCAGATGAATTCCTAAATGTTATTGAAAGCCAAGTGCATTTGAAGATGCTTTGCTGAGGAGCTAAGTAGAATCATAGAAACATGGAATGGTTTGGGTTGGGAAGGACCTTAAACCTCATCCAGTTCCAGCCCCTGCCACAGGCAGGGACACCTTCCACTAGACCAGGTTGCTCCAAGCCCCATCCAACCTGGCCTTGTAATGTGTAAGTATATAAATGTAATAATGTTACTTTTTATGAGCTTTTGGAACCTAAGTGATAAAATACTCATGGATCAAATAGTTATTATGCTTCCCATACTATGGGTGTCAAAATGTAGTCAGTTGGGGAATAATATCCATTCATTGCGCAGTAGGGAAGAAGGGAATAGTGGAGTAGGAGATGCTGAAGCCACTAAGAAGGACATGGCCCAGGTACAGTTATGAGTCTGTGACATGGACTGAACTGTCCAGAGGCCAGGAGGCAGTGGGTGTCCCCATGTGCAAACATATGCTGCTCACCCCCCAGCCTGGTTGGAGGGTGGTCTGGGGGTGAGCAGCAGCGGGCAGAATAGTTTTAGAGGCTCCAGGCTCCTGCCCAGAGCCCGTCTTATGGTGGTTCATGTTCTCTGGCAGATCCATGAGCAACTTGGCTAAAAAATGATGTACCATTTATTTCACTAGCTTAATGATTGGTTTAAACCAATACTTGCAGCTTGGCTTTAGAAAACCTCACTGCTGCGTCTTACTTGAGTAAATAAAGACTATACACTGGTTTTATGTTTCCCCTTAAATTAAATCTTTGACCTGACTTTTACCTTCAGGGCACCCTCAAAAATAAAAAGGTATTTAAGTTAAACTAATGTAATAACCCTGAATATTTGCTTTTGAGAGTGGGCAGGGCAAGGAAATCCTGATGGTGTGTTGCTAAACTTGGCTTTTTAAACCTGTGTACACCTTGTAACTTGGATCACCTTCTGTGGCCATCCTGTGCTGTTAGTGTTCTGTTTCTGATCATTGTTTTCTGTTAACTGTTCCTATAAAGACACAGGGATCTTTACAGGAGCCAGGGTTCCTCCTACACCAGTATGGTAGCAATAGTCAAATGGGAGAGGAGATGGGGTTGAGGGGGTTTGGTTGTAAAGGTTGTGAACATCAAGAGGGGGAAAAGAAAAAATGTAAGCTGGATCAAGAGGTTAAATCCAGGAGTAATGGGACAGAGACAGGTTGGGAGCTCTTTGACCTGAGAATCAGGGTGATTTGCTTGCCAGCAAGTTGGATATGAATGGGGAATGGTTCCAAGGGGAAGGGACCTGACTCTCTGAGAATGTGTTTGGAAAACAGAGATGGTCATTGCTCACTCTGCCAGAACAGGCCCCAGCTGGTTCCTCAGGATCTCTGCTCCTCCTCAACCTGGTTTGCAGCACAGGAACCCCCTCAGGCCCTGTACTTCCTGGTGGCTCATCCTAAGAAATAAGACTTCCCATTGTGGAACATGCTGGAAGGACGTTAACCTGCTCAAAGGCATGCAGAGAAGGACTTGGGGGTGTTGCTTGATGAGAAAATGAACATGAGCCGGCTTCAGTGTGCGCTCGCAGCCCAGAAAGCAACCGTATCCTGGGCTGCATCAAAAGGAGCGTGACCAGCAGGTCCAAGGAGGTGATCCTGCCCCTCTGCTCTGCTCTCGTGAGACCTCACCTGGAGCATTGTGTGCAGTTCTGGTGTCCTCAACATAAAAAGGACATGGAACTGTTGGAACAAGTCCAGAGGAGGCCACGAGGATGATCAGGGGCTGGAGCACCTCCTGTATGAAGACAGGCTGAGAAAGTTGGGGCTGTTCAGCCTGGAGAAGAGAAGGCTGCGTGGAGACCTCAGAGCAGCCTTCCAGTATCTGAAGGGGGCCTATAGGGATGCTGGGGAGGGACTCTTCATTCGGGACTGTAGTGACAGGACAAGGGGTAATGGGTTAAAACTGAAACAGGGGAAGTTTAGATTGGATATAAGGAAGAAGTTCCTTACTGTAAGGGTGGTGAGGCACTGGAATGGGTTGCCCAGGGAAGTTGTGAATGCTCCATCCCTGGCAGTGTTCATGGCCAGGTTGGACAGAGCCTTGGGTGACATGGCTTAGAGTGAGGTGTCCCTGCCCATGGCAGGGGGGTTGGAACTGGATGATCTTAAGGTCCTTTCCAACCCTAACTGTTCTGTGATTCTATGATTCTATGCCTGTGAGCAAAATTTGAAGCACGAGGATTTGTATTTTGTTCCCATGCGCCCATGATCTACCCTGTTTGTTTAGCCAGCAAGAAATGTCATCACAGCAGATGAGGCTTGAAGAATCTGAACAGGATTCGCCATGGATTCCCTGCTGAGTTCAAGCTCTGTAAGTACCTTATGATCAACCATCTCTCCTTTTCTCTCTGTAGGATCTGATAAGAAGAGATATTCTGTATTACAAAGGTCGCATAGACTTGGATAAATATGAAGTGGTGGATACAGAAGATGGGAGAGATGATGACTTCAATGTCAGCATGAAGAATGCCTTCAAGCTTCACAACAAGGAGACTGAGGAAATGCACTTATTCTTTACCAAGAAACTGGAGGATAAGTTACGATGGATTAGAGCTTTCAGAGAAGAAAGGAAGATGGTAAAAGAAGATGAAAAGATAGGTGAGGAATATAAAATGAATCTGAAAGGAGATTGTTGGTATTGCTTAGTTTAGCCCCAGCTGTTGGAGAAGCCCAATTTTTGGTACTAGAATTACAGTCCAACTTTGTTCAGATGTCCTTGGTTGCTCTCACAGTCATCAGTAGGTCTCTTTCCAGTTAGTTTTGGCCCTCAATAATACCCACAGCTTCAAGCCTGGACCACTGTGGGCAGTTTGGGAGGAAGAAGTCCTTGGCCATCTGACCGTAGAGTCTCCTGGCTGTGTCACTTCTGCTTTTGTTAAGCACATCTCACACAGAGTAGGAGGGTGGCGACGTCGGTGGCATACCAGCCATGCCCTTCCCTCAGCATCAGCCCATGAGTTGACTGTAACTAGAGTCAGGTCAGGATCCGTTTGTGCTGCTCAGCTGTAAAGCACTCAGCCTATTTATGATACTTCATAAATAATAATGGGTCTCATCTTACTTTTCACACAGCCCCTGCACCAGTGAGGTTAGAAAGAGGCCTGTCCCTGCAAGGAAGATTTGCTGTTCAGACAAATACCTCCCCGTGCACGCAGGTCTGGGGGGGCTGCTTGGCCTCCCTGGGCATTGTGTGTTTGCCAAATAGTGCAGATCCTTTCCTCCCCTCCCCAAAGGACAGGGGCTTTATGAGCAACCTTCTGAATTGTGTTTGCCGTGTTCCCTCTTCCAGGCTTTGAGATTTCTGAGAATCAAAAGCGGCAAGCGGCAATGACAGTAAAGAAAGTCAGTAAGCAAAAAGGTAACCGGCAACACGCACCCTGCCTGGTGATGTGAGGGTGGAGCGGGCTGGGCTGAGTCCTGCTGGGTTAGGAGCCAGCGTCCCCCTGAACTTCCCCCTCCCCGTTCTCTCTTTTTATATATCAAACACCGTTTGTGCTTTGTATCCTTTCTTAATGTATCTGTGGACCAAATTCATCTCTGGTCTGACGTGGCTGAAGCCAGTGGGATTGCACCAGAGATGAATTTGATCTTGTGTCTCCAGTCTGGTGTCCAGAAGCTGTCCCTGGGGGCAGAAATCTCTCTCGGTTGTTTCTCTCAGGCTGCAATGGGAATGAGTGTGGAGATGCGTAGGGGTTCTGCTAATTCCCAAAGCCTCCCATTAGCCGGGAAAGAAGGATGGCTAAAACACTGGAGAAGGTGAGGGATCTACCCCAGTCCTGCTTTTGGAAGGGGAAACTCGTGTTTCCTGGGGCTACCTGTAACTTTTTAAGAACAGCACAATAGCATCAGCACTAGGAAATAAAGTTTCTCAGTAAAGGCTTTATCTCTTTAATGTCAGATTCACCTTCCCACCCAGGCAGGCTACAGCCAACTAATAAATGCCATGCTGGATACCACACAGTCTCAACCAGTGAAACAGCCAGTGTTCATGATCTCTGACAATAACTTGCAGCTACAGGGTTTGGAATGCTAAAATACAGAGGGGAAGTCAGGGGGGTCATTTTTCAGGTTGTCCAAAGCTTCATGAAGTTGTAGACACATCAGTTCATTACCAAAGTCTCATGGCACACCTAGGCCTGCAAATGGGTTTTGAGCCAGCTCATCACTTCTTGGCTATAGGCAGTTTCAGGCAGAGTTGTCCCTGCTCTGTCCAGGCACTGGGTTGGTTTTTGCAGGAATCGAAGGAGCTCTTTGCTTTCTGCCTCGCCTTGTTGTTGTCTACTGGCTTTGCTGGTCCAGTAGTGGTTTGCTAGGCCAACTGTGACCTCCTTGGTTTGCTGTGTCTCTCCATTGTCATGAGTCTTCTCTCTACTGACTTCCTGTGTTGTGTTCTGAGGTGTCCTCTGGAAACTCTCCTGGCCAGATTCCCTGAGCTCAGAGCATGCAGACGGGCACAGGGACAGTGTCGGGCAGTGCTCAGGGACCTGGGGCTGGAGAAGGCGTGGGCACAAACTTGGGTTTGCAGGTTCACCCCTCACCACTTGTGTGCTCACCCCTCAGCACGGCGGCAGCCACGGGCCTGGTGGCAGCTGGAAAACAGAGAGTGTGATGTGCATGGTGACGAAACCAGATTACATTATTATTTGCTGTCAATTAAGTATACTATTAAGGTATTAACTAATAATTGTACTGTTCAGTCATTACGGGACATGGTTCAGAGGTGCCTGAGCATGCCTAGCAGTACTTCAATCACTGGACTTGCATCCTGACAAGCACAATATGCCCAACTGTACTTACGTCTTGCACAGCAATTGCTCTCATTTTCTCTCTTTCTCTTTCTCTCTCTTTCTCTCTGAGATGAAAAGGAGGGGCTGTTATAGACTTCTCTGGCTATAAAATTAATTAGCTCCTATAACATCAGTCAGCATTTCCTTTATGAAGAACGAGATTATGCTGTAACACTGGCAGTTCTTTTCATGAGATTAAAACCTCAAGTCAGACAAGTTCAGTCAGAGCCCAAGCACCGAGGGAAAGGAAACCGGGTGGGTTTATGTACAATGTGAACTCTGAAAACCAACAGGGTCATTAAATTAGTAGCTCTGTTGTCCTACACTGTGGTGATCGTGGCCTGGTCTCACATTAATTAAAGTACAGGCACTGAATGTGTTGCTGAAAACTCAGTTTTCTTACCCTATGGTTTGTCTTGAACCCAGACCCAGATTGAGGCACGAGGCTGCGGAGCAAGGGAGCTGGTGGCGTTGCTCAGAAGAGGGAGGTAGGAGGAAATTCCTCAGGGTTGGCTTTTAGTGACTGAGGGTTTGAATCTCGCTATCCATGTTACTTCCGCTGCCAACAGCTTTTTGCCAAGGATCTTGGCAGGCCCTTGGGGTTGCTGTTGAGGCTGAGGTGCAGCCATGGGGTGGGAGCAGGCTGATGGCTGAGCCTGTTCCAGGAGGTCGCTGCCTTTGCCCTCGCCACACTGCCTCCAGCAGCAGGACAGTAGTGTTGGAAGGGGCTTTAAGTTGGAGCATCAGGTATACCTGGAGAGCAGTGAAGCCCTTTAGGAGTAGGGATACTCCTTCTGTGTTCAGTGGACCTATTTATTCATTTAGATTCATGGACTTTGCAGGAGGGTCTCTGGCTACAGCAGGGCTTGACAGCTCAACAGCTCAACCTGATGTGGCGAGAGACCTGCTCCGTGTCCAGGGATCCCTGTTACAGCCTTGTTTTTACATTATCTCAGTTGTTCCCTCCACCTCTTATACGGGAAGCCATGGTAATTTCCCTGTCACAGGGTACTTAAGGAGGAGAGAAAAGCTGTGAAGGAGGTGAAACGGAAAATGCAATCAACTTTGTTGGAGGTGAAGCAGAAAAACAGTTTTCGAATAGTATAAACTGCTGCTGATTTCATGTGCTGTTGTACCACAGCTCCCAGAAGGATCGCTCAGGAGCTGCCTGGTATGTGCTTGGAAAGGAAGCGAGTGAACTACCAGAGCTGCAGCAGGCGAGGGAGAGGGGAGAGATCAGCTTATAGCAGGGAAGAAACCTTAGAACTCTGCTCTGTAAATCACGGGAACTATCCAGGTGGTTAAGAGGGAACACAGCTCTCAGCGTGTTGAGAAGTTTTGATCCCAAATCACAGAATCCCAAGCTGGTCTGGGCTGGAAGGGACCTTAAAGCTCATCCCGTTCCAAACCTCTGTCCTGGGCAGGGACAGCTTCCACTAGAGCAGGTCTTAGAGGGTCCTCTGTGGGGCACAGGCAGCCTCTCCTTATGCTCAGGCCTGTGCAGCACCAGGCTCTCCTCCAAAGCAATATAATGATGCACAAGGTGAAGTTTCAGCACTATAGAAGGATTTGCACTCCTTATTGGATTGGGCAAAATGTAATGATATTAGAGCAGGTGCCTTAAGACAGCATTAAACCAATTTTTGGCTTTAAGTCCATTAGATACAAAGTAAAGGGGTAGTGCTGGCTCTGCACCTCACCAGCAGATAAGAGATGGGCTGGTGGTTGTGGGTGTTTTCTTTCTGCACTGGTTGTTCCGGATGTTGCCTCTCGGTTACTGCCCTTTAGCTCCTCTCAGTGTCGGTGTGGTAACGGAACAGAACTCAGTGTGGTGTCTCCTAGAGAGAGGAAAGAAACAGAGGAATGTATTTGTCTTGACGTGCAGAAACAATAACCCCAGAGCCCCTGTAAGTGACAGCCAGGGGTGTCAGGGGGTGGAGGCTCCAGTGCCAGGAAGCAGACCCTGTTCTGAAAGCACGGCTTGTCACTAACATTTCCTCTTGGAAAATGTGAAGAAGTGACCCTAGTGGTAGGTGGCAGGGTTCCCCACCCCAGGAGAGCTCTCCAGCCCTTCACCATGAGCCAGCTCCTTCTTGCCTTCTCTGTTCTCCTGTGCACTGTGCCACAGCTTCACCAAAGCGGATGCCCTCGGTCCAGACAAGTCTTTAGCCTCCTGGCCTGGGACTCACACATTCAGTCACCATCACCCCCAGCCCTCAGCTTATAGGTTTGCTGTCCTTAAATCTGCCTGTGAACAGTCAGCTACGCAAACTCAGCAGGTGTTAACTCATCAGCCAGCACAAATGCTTTGGCCTGCAGTAAACCACCCTCTGAATCACTGCATTTTCCTGCTGATTTCTTCCTTTCTGATCACTTGAGCTCACAGTGAGCTGTCATAAAGCCCTGACCCAAACACCCAGCAGCTTTTCTCTGACTTCTCACGCTCTGCACTGCAAGCTCTGCCCCAGCAAGGCTGCAGAGGCCAATGAGATGAGTGCTAGTGTACTTGTGCTGGCTCCAGCCAGCTGGCCAGGGCAGGTCTTAGCAGGTAAATGGAGTGTGTAGGTGCTTCCCGTCGTTCTCCTGAGTGCTGAAGCCTATTTATTGCATCTTCCTTGCTAACCAGATTGATGTGGCTCTGACAGTTTCCCCATCCCTTTCCCACATGTAGGCATAGCCTCGTGGAGATCGAAAGAGACTGAGCAACACAGGGACTAACCACTTTAAAACGGGGGCAGTTGCATGTTCAGATAATCTGGGGCACTTCCCTTTGACACAGAGCAGTGCAGGTGAAAGCTTTGGGCCCACAGGCACTAGTCTCACTGGTGGTATCTCATAGGTAGATGGCTTCTCACTCAAGGCGTTAGTAGCCCAAGTAGAGCCTGTAGTATCATCTGGGATCCAGTCAGATACACTGCAGGCTAGGGCAAATCATGAATAAGTTCTTGTCTGGGAGACCCCCAAGGATGGTGCCAGTGACTGGACAAGGGGCACTGAGAGAGTTTGGTGGCAGGGTGTGAAATGGGCCTCTTCGGTTTTCCACTGGCCCTCGTTGGAAGAGCCAAGTTTGTCAGCCCAGGTCCTCCTGCACTTTTATCTCGGGGAGGTGTTTGAGGTGAGAGGCTGCATCCCAGGGCAGCCATGGATGAATTGATCTCTTCTGTCAGTGGAACCAGCACAGCATGATCTTTGCTGTCAGTGCATGGTGCTGGAGGAGATGGGATACATTAGTTCTCACCTGGATGTGATTGATAAAGCCCTGGTATCATTTATTCATCTTGCCTCACTTAGCTTTTGCTTATCACAGGAGGGATCATTATCTCAATGTTCGCGCTAATGACATCAGGCTGCAGGAACAGACTTGATAAATAGGCTCAGGAAGGTCGAGTTACCTCAGTGTTTGTGGCTCCTGTGCCTGGCTGTGGAGGAGCCAGGACACAAGATTAGTTGTTCTCCTGTGCTGCGTTTCTCAAGCTGTCTCCTGTCCACCCGCTGCCACCCCACCTCGTGCTGCACAAACAAGGCCTGCAGTCAGGGAGCAGAACTAAGATCAGAGCCAGCACAGTTTGCTGCCTGGGAACAGAGCAGCAGCCCAGTGACCAGCGGTGAGGTGCTTTGAGATCCTCTGTTGAAATGTGCTGAAGGGCTGTACCCGCTCAGTCATTACTGCTGATTTCTGTAACCGAAACTCGTTGCTATTGCAGGAGTACAACAATTAGTGTCCCTGAGGAATGGTCCCGGCTACCCCGTATTGTGTATGGGTTGGGATATTCAGGAGGAAAGGGCATTTATGGGGTTTCTGAGCATGGCTCCTGAAGGATGCGAGTTGTCTTAGGTGCTGTTGGGCTCAGAGGCAGATGGAGGCTCAGAGCACAGTGCTGCTTCCCTTCCTACCGGCACCTCCAGAGAAAGCAGGTGTTGAGATCCAATTGCCTTCCACTCAGCTCTGGCTAATGACAGCACTGATATCTAGACAGCTCAGTGGAAGAAAAGCCTATGAAATAAATAGTTCCTGATCAAGTATAAGCTAAAGTCTTAAAGGTTGAGGGTGGAGTAAGCAGGTTGTAAGGCGAGTTCCCGTGGTTATATATAGGGAACTCTGAGTGTGTTCTGTGTATGTTGCGTAGTGACCCTGGAAAGGTGCAGTGTTACCCTGTGTCCCGCTGTGTCCCGCCTGGGTCTGTCTGTATGTGTCCATGTGGACTGCCTGTGTGTTCATAGCGTGCTCCCAAAGCTCCCAGTGCTACTGGAGTCATGTGGTAACCTCAGATAAAAGACCTGGAAGGGAAAAAGAGAGTTTTAAATCCTGGTAATTGCCTTCCTCCGAGCTGAGAGATCGGGAAGGTTTCTGGTGACACTGCCCAGTGCTAAAAGCCACAGTGACTGAACTGACAGCGCAGCATCTCTCACTTCTGTCGCACCAAATTATAAACCCTGGAGTTTTCTTGTTCTCGTTATGAGCATTTCCACAGCCCCACCCTGCTGAAGGATCCGTCAGTGCAGAGTTAGGCAGGAGCCAGCAGAAGGAGCTCCAAGGCTGGTCTTTCCGAGGCCTTGGGAAGGCAGTGGCAGCCGTGCCTAGAAATCATTGCTTCTCTATCGATCCTTCCCCTTGGCACTTTGAATGCTGTTCCCCAAGCAGCCCACAGCAGCATTGGAAAAGAGCTTTGCTGGAATTCCACTGGAGTTATGGCTTTGCATATTAAAACTAGTCCCTCGAGAGACAACTTTGCACCACGGCCCCAAGTTCTGATGAGGGAGCAAAAGGCTCCAGAGCAGAACAGCAAAATACCTGCCATGCTTCTTCCCAGAGCTGCTGTTTCTTGGGATTTGAAGATGTGTGGATTAGGCGAATTCCCCCCACCCCATTCCTGTGTTGCACTTTGTCTAGAATGTGGGTATGTCCCCCCAGAAAAGCCATTCTTGGGGCACCTGAAGCTATTACTAAGTGCTGTATCCCAGTTTCATAGGAAGATGTATCCTATAGAATTCTCCGCCTTACTTGCCAGAGCACAAACGTATCTCTCTGCATGCCCACAAGCACCTTGGCATTGCACACCACTGGGAGCCACGGTTTGGGTCGCTGAGGCCAGGAAGGCACTTGACAAATAGGATGGGTATGATAAACATGCACAAACCCTCAGCTACTCGCTCATGTAGAACCACGCAGAAGCTCGGGACGTGGGTCCAGCTCAGATGTTAATGCCAATGGCCCAGTGGGCAGACATTTCTTTAGGAGTCTGGACCAAAAAGGCTGTTTTGGGAGAGAACAGGAGGGGTTGCTGGTGATCTGGCCAGGGGAGTCTGCCTTGTTCTCTTTTGGAGAAGACAGGGTATGGATTGCGTTCTTTGCAGTGGCAGTGGAGCTTAGCCGGACTGTCCTTTCTCTACTTCTTTAGGTTTGCATAACATTTTGCTGATCCAGATTTATTAGCATTTCTGCATCGTGATTAGAATACATCAGTTCACCTCCACAAATTGGCTTAGAGACAGTAAAGAGCTCCACTGGTGCATCACAAGGCTGGTGGCTACTCTGCAGCCACAGGATGCAAAAGACTTTGGGCTGTGTCATTAAAGCAGCGTGGGTTTAGTTCTCCAAAGCTAGGAACAATTGCTCTGTGTCCCTTAGCAGCAGCTTTAGATTCACAGCTCTTCTGTGATTAGTAGTCTTGTGTGGTTAGTAATCTTGGTGGCACAAGGACTTACTATTGCCTTTGAAGTAATTCCTATAGATCCTAAAGTTCCTCACCAGTCTCTGCTGGGAAAAGTGGTCAAGGCACTAAAGGCTGGTGGCCTCCAGGAGAATGTGTGTGCTCTTGTACAGGTTCAGGGCTGGAGTTTGCCCTCCAGAACAGACTCTGCCCACACGCTGACCTGCCTTCCAGCAAGGTGCCCTGGAGCATGACAGTGGTAGAAGAAGGGATGGAAGTGGTAGGGCAGGGATGAGCTCAAGCCCATGCTCTGCCCTTATGGAATGTCGCTGGCTTAAGTCACAGAGGGTGATGAATTTGACAGCTGGGGCCTGTCAATGAGGCTGCTATAGAAGCTGTGTCAGGTATCCTAGAACTGACCCTGTCCACGTTTGACACAAGGGCTCTGGGGCTGCATTCTGCTCTGCAGGCTTCCTGTGGGAGAGAGGAGCTTGGGAAAGACAGAGGAGAAAGCTTGTTGATCAGTAACCCTACTCCAGCATGCAGACACAACCACAGAACATCTCCAGGTTGTGCTTGTCAAATGAGTTTGAAGTACTACCTGTGGTGAGTTTGTTCAAGGTTGATAGGTATGAATCATGGAACTGTTTCTGTCCAGTGTAAGGGAAGATCTTGGCTGCTCCCTGCAGTGGACAGAGCTGCATGATTTGATGGTATTTGCTGTGAAGGAGAGATCAGTTAGACATAGTCAGGATGGTGTCTCCATTTGGCCTGAACCTTTTGAGGACTTAACAACCCTTGACTGGTAAATTCTATAGCAGAGGAAGCGTATTCATCCTCTTTCCTACACCCAAACTAAAGCCTCAGCTTCGTATGCAAACGAGATCCTGAATTAGAATGCAATAAGCTATAGAAGTTGTCCAGTGAGCTCCATGAGTGCACTTTGTGAGGCTTTTTCCCTTGTCTGTAAGTACCCGACTGTGTGCAGCCTCCCCGTGCCGGGCTGGTCCCCTGAAGCATGTGTCTGTGTGTGGGCAGGAACCATGAACTGAATGCAAAGAGTCGCATTTCTTTGACACACGTTGCTGTGGTACCTGGGTGCTAATCACCGTATTTTGCCTTCTCTAGCACCTTCCCAGCCGAGGATCTCAAAGTGTTTTACAATCATTAATTAATTTAGCTTCACAACCCTCGTGTGAGGTAGGTGGGTGATGCCATCCCGCTTTCCAGATGAGGAAGGACACTGATCTGCTCGGTGGCTAAAGCCAGGGGAGGCCATGGCCTGGCGATGGCCCTGGGAAGCCTCCACCCGCCACGCCGCCGGGGCTGCCCTCCCCGCAGAAGGAAGAGCAGTTCTGCGTGCGGCAGAGGGGATCCAGAGATGGCCAGAGCTTACAGCAACTGCTCCAGAGCCCTGCTCCTCCCTCCTTCCTGCCCTTCTCTGGAGTTGTGGTTCCAGCCCATCACGCTGCCCTGAGGCTGAAGGAGGGATTCTCCCTCATCAGTGGTGCTGTGGGAAGGGAATACAGAAGTAGCTGTAATGCTGTTCCCTGTAGTCTACACTGGTGGTGACATGCACCCCTTCTGCTCCATTCGCCCAGAGCCACCCTTTCTACACCATCCTTTACAGCAGGGTGTGTAGGTCCCAGCTTGCTGAAGCTCCCCTTTTCCCCCTTCCTGTGCAGGAGCTGTGCCGCACGGATGTGGGATTGCGTGTCTAGAACCTGGAAGTGTAGCCTTGCCAGTTCGGATTGAGCAGAATCAGCCTTTTCTGTGTTGCAGCCAGTTTTGGCTGAACCCAAACTGGGAAATTTAAAACTAACCCTATGGAAAAGTCCTACAAACTCCTACAGGGAACAGCGAGTTGCCCTTTGTGTAGGCAGACAGCGCTGGGCGGCGCAGGCCCTGCAGGACAGTACTTCCTCCAAAGCAGCTCCGCTCCATCCTGGAGCAGGAACCAGTGCTGGGTGCTCCTGAGGGTCACTGGTTGGGACAGAACCACTCTGGAAGCACGGCAGGGTGGGAGGGTAAAGTCACGCTTGGAAACAGGCAGTGTTAGATGTGAGCGGGGTGAAGGATGCGATTGTCTGACCAGACTGATGCTGCATGTGGCTTGGCTGGGTCTGGGCCTCCTTATGTCACACAGGACTTTTCCATGAGGGCAGAAATACAAAAGTAACGGACTTTTCCAAGCCTTCAACACATGGTCTAGTGTAGGAAACCTCCGAGCTGAGCTTGAGGCAGCCGCTGCCTTCCTCTGTAGGTTTGCCGTCTCTAGCACGTCTCCCTGGTGTTTGGGACCCTGTTATTAAGCGATAAGAAGCGATAGCATGACGAAGAAAGACTACTGACCCAATTGCACTTTGACTGATCTGTTTCTTTTTCCCCCCAATCATCGATGCAGGTGTGAGCTACTCCAAGTCGGTTCCTCCAGCCTACCCACCACCCCAGGATCCATTAAATCAGGGACAATACATGGTGACAGATGGCATATCCCAGTCCCAGGTCTTCGAGTTCACCGAACCCAGACGCAGCCAGGCACCATTCTGGCAAAACTTCAGCAGGTTAACACCATTCAAAAAATAATACCTAGAGAGATGGAGAATTTTAACTTAAAAGAACTAAAACTTAAAAAATAAAAATAAATAAAATTATATTTATAGATGGACCTTTTTTCGGAGAAGCACTGTTGCAACTAAATATATATACATATATATATATGTACCCCCGTTTTAAAAATAATAATATATATACATATATGTATATATATAGAAGGACCAAAAACTTTTTTTGTTGTTTTTGGGAAGCAATCTGCTACTAGATACTAGGAAGCACCAATGATTTCTGACCATGTGACCTGTTTTATTTTACTCCATTGGTTGGACATCTTATTTTGTTTTGTTTCTTTTTCTCTCCTTCATTTCCATCCGAGTCGTCACTGGCATCCCAGAATGCTTTCTCGCTTGTGTGAATTCCTCATGGAAGTTCCTCATGGACTACATTGGTGTATATTTCATTTGATTTTATTTATGGGGGGTTGTTTGGTTTTTGGAGTGCCGGGAGGTCTCCGCTCCCTCTCCCTCCCTCTCCCTCCCTCTCCGTCCCTTCCTTGGCTGTCCCCGGAGTTGCCATTTCAGCGATGAGCATCGACCCGCTCCCCGTCCTGTCCTGCATCCTCTGGTCTGCCTCGTGCCTGTCTGGATGTGCTCCCTTGTGCACCATGCTCTGCTGCGCAGTATTTCTCTGGCTTTAACTGTTGTGTTGTGGCAGGTGAAAACCAGCAGAAAGGGTTTCAGCTCTTTAGGAAGCGAGAGATGGGTTTTCCTCAGTGAGTTTTTGCACTCGTTTTAAGCACTCTCTTTTTCTCGATTCAGTGTGATCTGGTCACACTCGGAGCAAGACTGAGAAAAGAATATCAGGGGCTTTTATTGATTTCTTTTGCATTCAGCTTCCTTTCTGTGGGGTTTGATTTGTTTTCTTTTTAAGCTGACACTCTGAAAAGCCCACTGCTATCTTTGTTTTCCCTGCAAAGATAAAAGCTGAACAACTGATGGCTTCACGCCCTCCATCCACCTGAGGAAAATTGGCTATTGGGCTCTAGCAAATGGCCAGTTTTCTTTCTTTCTTCAGGAACTAAGGTCCCATCCTGTTGGCCACAGTCTCGCCCACATTAATTAGTGTTAATGAACCCCTGATTGCCATTTCCAGGAGCAGTGATCCCACCAGTGAGGAGGACTATGGCTGCACTCATTGCCTGCTCCCCTCTGTTGCATACGAGATCCCCGGCTTCACTTGGGCACTGACCTAAACCCCAAGCTGCCAGCAGTGACCTGGTAGCGGGAGGATCATTGCCCAAGTCATTGGAAGTATTTACTGATGCCGAGTTGAGAACTGCCTTTCAGGAAAGAGATGGATGTGACCTGAGGAGTTTAGCAAGGTTTAGCCAATGCCCATGATTACGTGGCCTAATCTAAATCAGAGATCAGTTCAATCTAACCCCATCGGTGGCTCAGCAGAGGTGTATCCCTGTCGGTGGCTCTGGAGGGATTAGCTGAACTCTCCAGGTCCCTTTCTCTCTTTTTCTCCCTTTGGAGGTTCATAGCTCTGTTCTCAAAGACACTTCCTACAATTTCAGCCTCAAGTACGTTTGTTTGCAAGCGCAAAGCTTGCGTTTGAGCTTGTAAAACAAAATCCTTGTGCACTAGGGTGATTTTTTTCTCCTAGGGCAAATGAGTCTCTTTAACCAGATTTAGAAGAGGAAGCTAAAACCTTTGCAGAGCTGTTCTGCGAGCTCCTTTGGAATGTGGGATGAAATGATTGATCACAGAATGTACCGTTTTCTTTTGAACCCGGTACACCACAGAAGCACCCCAGGCCATGCATGGAGCTAGAGGTTTTTTCTCCCCTAGTACAAGTGAATGGGAAGAGCAGAGGTGATTTCATTATTTTCATGGAGCATGGAGCCTGTTTTATCTCTGGCCATATTCCAAGGCAGTGGCTATGGGGTTTATTTTAAGCGCAGAACTAATCTCTCTTGCAGTTTTTAGTCATCTAGAAACTGGAGAAACAGCAAAGGCAGGTTAGTGTTTGGGAGAGGAAGAGCAGCCCCTCTGTGCCAGTGGGAAGGGAATCGCAAGTAGGAAGCAACCCAATTTTATATCAGAAGTTATTTTTGTGCTCTTTTGTATCTCTGCATTTTGAAGGTCAGGTTTGGATATTGAATATATAGCAAATCTTATCTGGTTTAATTGAGAGGAAGGGTATTTAAAGGCACGGATGAGGTGGGTTCTCAGGAGTTAAATTACTATTTCTGAGTGGCTGGAGAGATGCGCAGAGAGAGAGAGAGAAAGAGAGAGATGATTACAAGCTGTTGTCAACGTGATGAAAATTTCACTTGTTCCTTTTGCCTTTTTAATTGCTTAGGGGGAAAAAAAAAGTAACAAGCACATTAGTTAAGCCTGTTCATTTACTGTTTTGTGCCTCAGAGAGTGAGAATGAGACATCCATAATTTTTATGAGAAGATGCTTCCTAAATATTCAGCACTAGGAAAAACGAAACACCACCGCCACACCATTATTTGCATCATAAATCAAGACTCGCTTGATCTGACAAGGCCACTTGTTGGACTCGCAGCTTCTTTCTTAACTGGAAAGCCAAACCAAACTTGCATTGCTCGTGCTTGCCGAGGCCGGCGGCAGGCAAAGCACATGCGGGCCTTTGTTCCAGAGGGAAGAGGGGCTTGGCTCTCAGGCAATGGCGTGCAAGAAAGCTCTTCCCCTCCATAAATTGCCACGGTGCTGCAAGAGATGGAGCATTGTCACAAAGAAGAACCAGCACTGGGTCCCACTGTCACTGCCTGCTGTGGCCTCCCCATAGGGAGCAGGGTCGGGCTGCTCGTGTGCGCGGGAGCAGCGCAGACGCAGATTTGGGGTGATTTTGACTGAGCATCCGATAGAGACTTTGATTTCAATGCCAGACAGGAGGAACCCACTTACCATTCCATGTGCAGAAACGAGAGCTGTAACAAACTTACATGTTTACGGTATTTCTCTGGCTGAATCTATATATATATATAAAGAATAAAAATACCCTCTTCCCTAGGTAAATGACATGCATTACCCCTTGACCTAGACACTAGAACAGAGGATCTAAATTCAAGCCTTCCGCCTCCCCACCCTCTCCAAAAAGCTCAAACAAGAACCAACCTAGGTGCATCTAACAGTTGTAAATAGAAAATACTACATAGAGAAATATATTTGAAATCTGTTTCAGTTTCTGGATGGTCACTGGCCGTCCCCTGCAATGTTATTGATAGTACACTGTGGTGCTTTGGGTTTCTGGTTTTGTTCTCTTTATGCTCTGTCATCTTTTCATTGCAGCTACATTTCAGGGAACATGTATATTTAGTAGCTATTGTAAGTTCTGCATGGCATCACCAAGCTTATTTTTCCTTAAGAAGAACAGAAGAGGCTGTAGGAGTTTCAAGGCACTATTGACGACAGGGACTTGTAGCAGAGAATTTAACACAAAAAAAAATATATATAAAAAAAAAGGTTTTTAAAATTCTAGTTTGAAGCCAAATACCTGATATTTTAGTGCTTTTGGGGTTTTATCAGTAAGAGCAAAAAATATTAAAAAAAAAAGAAAAAAAAAAAGGATTTTGGTAACGCAGCTGATCCGCACTTGCCAGTTTTATTATTTTGTTTCTATTGGACTGTTTGACCCCGTCAAACAAGTGTCAAAGTTGTGTGTATAAAACAAAAGAAAAAGTGTTTAAAGAAGTGTTGTAAAGACACTGAGCCTTATGAAAATATTTATGGAATTAAATAAAAAGAAGTGAAAAGGCATCTGAAGGCATTTTAAATCATTTCCCTCAGAGCGGGCTCCCGTTTCCTGCAGGCTGGGGGGGCTCCGGCAGAGCAGCCGCTAAGACACTGGTCTGCACCCAAGACATAGGCTTGTTGTGGACTTACCCTGCTTCCCCCGTGCTTTGTGTCTCCATCTGAACCGAGTGCAGTGATTAATGAGTAGCTGGAGGTCCAACCCTGGCGGAGCACGGCTGAGTGCTGGCAGGGGTTGCTCTAAGTGCAGCTCGGGGCAAGCCTGCTGCAAACGTGGCTTTAAAGCGCTTTTTGTTCCTGCACTTTGCTCAGTTCCAGCCCAAGCATGAAGAGAGCTGCATCCTCCATAGACAGCTGATCCCAAACACCTTGGGAGCAACGCAAGCAGTGTTTCAGAGCACGTGGAGGTAGAGCAGGGGGTGGGCTCTGGAGGGGAGGGAGCCTGGCCCTGTGCTGTTCCGCTGGACCAGGGCTGGACCTGGGGAGAGAGGAGCAGGTTCCTGCCCTGGTTTTTCCCTTGGCAAGTGCCTGCAGGCAGAAGGAGCTGGGTGCTTCACCCCTGAAAGGCGGAGTGCTCTCTCCAGAAACCCTTTACCAGGTAAGACAGTCCTGTATTTCTAGGTAGCCCAAAATACAGTTGCGCCCAAGGAAGCAGGTTATGGCATCACAGTACCCGGACCCAGCAGAGCTTGGGAACAATGCCTTGGTGTTGTGTGGAGAAGCACAGGCACACGTACCGAGTTACAGTCAATGACTGCAGCCAAAGAGGTAGGTTTCCCTGACTTTCTGCTTGTTCCTGCCTGTCCTGCAGGTGCCTGCCTGGGTGAGCAGTGCCAGTTTGCTGGCACGTGGACTGACCACATGGAAGCTAGATTAGGAAACAAGTCAGACAAGGAAACAAAACCCAAGGCAGCTCTGCTGTGGGAGAGAGAGAGTAGAGAGGCAAAGATGTGAGCACGAAGGCTTCTGTGGAGCCAGAGTTAGAGCAGGTCCAGGCACCGGCTCACCCAGACCTCAAACATCTCAGCTTCACATTTGCCTCCTGCTTCAGCAATACCCCAACAAGCCAAGCTTTTTTGCTTACCTTATTGCTTGCAGTGGAGAGCTGGTGCTGTGCTGTCCAGATGATCCTGGTCCTTTTGTCACCTGGGACGTTCCAAAGTGTGCTGCTGGGAGAGCAGACCCAAAAAGCGGTTACGTACAAAACCTCCCTTGAAGAAGCCCTCTCCTACCCCCACCGCCTTCTTTGCAGGCCAAAAGAGTTGTTTGCCAGAATTGTGCACTCCACGTTTGCAAATGGGAGCTGTGGGGAAGGAGGGGTTGCAGGCAGGGAGCCGTGCGCATTGCCCAAGATGTGTAATGCACCAAGAAAAGCTCTCACAGGGAATGGGGAAGAAACCCGGTCACTCAGCACGTGTGCTGGGAGCAAGAGCAGCACTGAAGCTGGCTCAAGCAATAACTGATCTCCGTGCCCGTGCCCTGGCTTGCTTTCCTGGTGGTGGCTGGAGAGAAGAGCACTCCATGGCCACAAAGGCCCCCCGCAGCCTGTGGCTGACAGTCACCTTAGGTATGTCATTTAATAACAGTGTTTGCTTGGTTTTAATCCTCTCCAGCCACCCAGCATTCAGCTACTAAGAACTCTGGTTGCATAAAACCAAAACCAAAGAAACCCAGTTTCAAACCCATTTGTCTCAGGGCACTAGGTTCATCAGGGTAACACCCCAAAGAACCAAAAAGGTAGCAGCAGGGACACACCAGCTGGTGCCTGAGCCCTCTGTTAGAAACTCACTTCAACACATGCTCAAGTCCACCATTTTCCACCAAAGCTGTTACTCCATTCACAGCAAAGTGCAGAATTCAGCCCTCAGTGAATGGTGATGGGTAGGGAAATGACTTTGACTTACCATCTGTGTTCCTGTGCCTGTCGTTGGTCTGTCGTGGTGCTTCACCTGCTGCCTGTGCGGTTGTCCAGCTGTGTGGCTGTTGTGCAGCATCCGTGGGAAAGCCTCCATGGGCAGAGCCAGGCCCTGGCTCTGCCTGGGAACTGCAATAGAAGGGGTAAAGCTTTTAGGCTGATATGTCTGTGACATGACTGGAATGTTGTATGAATGAATCTGAACATCAAAGCCATCTCTGTGTTATCCATGTGTGTATATCCGTGGTATCACAGCTGAGCTTCTGCTTTTTAAGGAATCAGGCTTTCAATCTGACCGATGGTGCTGGGATTACAGATCCCAGTCTTCCCAAACAATAGATTTTCTTGTTATTCGGTAGCTAAGAAGCACACAGGTTTTGCACTAAGCACAGCAGGAGGTCAGCATCCTCCAAAGCGTGTAATGCACCATCTGTGCTGGGGTTCTAAAGAGCAAACTGGAATTGCACGTTGCTGGGGATGCAGCAGGAATAACCGGCACTTTCAAGAGCGTTTCTAAGCACTGTCCATCGAGGGTTTCACAATCCTTCCCTGCCAAGGAAGGACAGGAGCTGTTTAACTGCAAGTATGACCTCCCCAAACCTGACCGTGTTCATTTCTCTGAACCCCTTACCTTTGCTATGGAAACGGGCTACACGGTATTTCTTAAATGCTTTTAATGTTCACATCCTTTTTTTTTCCAGCTCACTCCAGGCACAATGCATCCTGGTGAAGATTTGCACCTTTCTCATTTCAGAGCCACAGTAATTTGTCACCTCTTGCAGGTTTGACAGGGCCTCTGCGCTCGGCCCTTTCCGCAGGCTGGGCTGAGCAGCAGCGATGGCTCAAAAATGTTTTCCCCATTCCAACCATTCCCAACCCTCCCTCCAGCACCCCACTGTCCACACACCAGCCACAGCCGGTCTGCACGGTGTCTGAGAGCCACGGAGCGCTCTCCTCTTCTCTCAGTACTGGTTACAGCAGCAACAAATGGTCCCCAAGACACGGCCACTGTGGGGATTGTGTTTCTCATTTAGGAGAGGATGTAAAGGTGTTGAACCCTGGCAGAGACGTTTGCCTCGTAAAGACAACATCAGCGCTTGGAGAAGCGCTTGGGCCGAGGCACCGTCAGCGCTGGCTGCCTCTGCTGGCAACCACGCTCCAAGTGGAGATGAGGCTGTGCACACACAGGGCTGTGCTCACATCTTCTGCCCTTCTGCTCTAACAGCAGAGCTGTAACAGTGCAGCTGGAGCCCGCCTGGCTGTTACACCCCTTGTACAGCTCGAGGGGAACACACGCACGGGTTTGCAAGGATCTGGGTTTTTCAGAACAAACCATGGTGCTAAATCGGTTCATAAATTACCTCTGAGAATTGAGGCTCCAAGGGGCTTCCTGGCTGCTCCTGGAAGGCAGGAGAAGCTCTCTCCAGGAGAGGTTTGTTGTAGTTTTCCATCTGGAGAAGCAATAAGAGGGTATGTTGGTACATTTGCTTCTCTTCTCAGCTCACTTTCATGCAGCAATGACCCAGAGGGTGTGCAGGTTTGCATTCAAGCCTTTGCACGTTTGCAGGACATCAGAGAGCAGGAGGCCCTCACCCATAGCATGGTGGGGGGGTGATGCCAAAGAAGTAATGGCCATTATCCAAGCACAGGGTCGGGGCCCCTCTTACCTGTACAGAAGCCACGAGAGACTCCTTTGAATCAGTGGGTTTTTTTCCCTAAAACTGTGTAACTGAGGTGAATAAGAAAAAGAATCCCATTCCTGACTGTTGTCTGCACTGATATAAACTGGAACAACCTCAGTGACCTACCACAGACTTACTTATTGCAGGTGTTACTGAAAGCAGTGCTTGATCCAACAGGTTAGTGACTGGACTGATCCAGACTGGAAATGCTTGGCAAAAGTTTACCTCTTCCTCCTAAAGACAGCGATTTCAAGGCAGGTTTTATCTAGGCTGGGCTGATACCAAATCACATTCACTGCAGAACACTCCAGAAGTGTGAAGAGTGCAGCAGGTTTGAACAAATAAGTCATTTACAGAATGAAGTCACTGCTGTTATCTCAGCAAGCCCTTTGTCACCGGCTCTTTCTCCACCCAGGCAAGAGCTGGCCTGTCAGGATGAATGGGCTGAGCAGAGCTTTGTTGAGCCATATTGCCCAGGTCGGTTTAATATCACTTAGATGCCAGCTGACCTGGACACAGGAAAGCTTTCCCACCATCAATCACTCCTGTGCAGGGCTTCTTTGGAGTCTAAGTTATTTTAGCACATCTTAAAGTGGAATTTAGCTTTCAGTTTGCCTGAAACACTGCGGTGTTGGTGTCCATGGCCAGCACTCCCAGGGGACACCCAAGCAAGTGACACAAAAGCCTGTGGCAGTCAAAGAGAGCCCAGCTCCAACAGGCAAAAGCACTGGTGCCTGTTCCATGGGTGGGTGCTGGGGGGGTCAGGAACAGGGAGGGTTAATCTCTCATCCTGCCAAGGGGAGCTGTAACGCTGCCACGAGCCTTAATGGAGCCCTTACCCTGCAGGCTGATTTTGTGGGGGAATATGTGACCAATGCACTGATTTCCTCAAAGTTTCACTCCCCCACAGATACGGGGCAGCAAGAGAGGAGTCCCTGGCCAGCCCTGCTGCTGCGGTGGTTTCACGCCATACAAAGGAAATCCAGAGTCTTTGGACCGGGAAAAGAAAATAGGAGCAAACACAATATATACTCGTAGCCGAGCTGAGATGGGTGATGTGGTCTCTGCTTCTGCTCCCAAGGTGGTTTGTGCCCATTCCCTAAGGACATTGAGTGTACAGGCTCCCCACAAAGCCGACTCGCCGCCTGAAGGCATCTGCTGTTTGCTGGCGACAGTAAAGGTGACTGCAAAGGTGATGCTAAAGGGGCTTTGACACACAAGGTACGTATCCAGGCAGGATACCTGCCCCAGCCTGGATTCTGGTTGCTCGTCAGGTGTGGGCAGGATCACTGGGAGCAAAAGGAAACGGATGGAGAAGAGCAAGAACTTTGCGCTGCAGAGCAGGGGCTGACTAACGGTGTGGGGCCGGCTGTGCGTGCAGCCAGGATGTGTCATGCTGCTGTTATCCGTGTCGCTGGTGCAGTTACTGGCCTGATTTTTACTGTCTGGATGTACCATTAAACGAGTTTGATTTTGTTGCCTGATTACAGATGAGTGGTTTCAGCCTCACGCATAACTTAGTGCTGCCCGGGGGCTCTGTTCATGACATCCCTGGACAGGGAGACGCAGGTTGGTTGTTGTGTGTGGATACAACATGGGTTTATACTGGAGTGGGGAATAACAACACTTACTCGGCAATGGGAAACAAAGGGTTGGGTTTTCCCATCTGCTTCTTGCACCTTGGCCATGCTGATCCTGCTGAGTTACAAGCCCACCGGATACTGGGCTGTGTTCAGGCTGTCTCCTGTGGGGAGCAAAGAAAAAATCAGAGCACATACTCAAGAAGCAGCACACACCAAAGCCCACGTTCACTGCTAAAGTGTTCCTTCACACCCCCCAGACAGACCCGTTTTGAGTTTGCAGGGTCAGGAGCTACCGGGAATGGTTTGCAGTTAGGGAATAACAGGTCCCCAAAAAGCCAGAGGTAAGAACCCCAGGGAAGAGCAATGCGGAGGCTGCTCAGTGCTGGCTTTGCCCTCACTCTGGAATTCTTTCATCTTTTCATTAAGAGGCATGTTAGCAATACCCAGTCATGCTTGCTCTGCACCAAACACCAACAGAAAGTTTCTGCTGGAAGAGAAAGGCTAATATAAACCACTGTAGAAATGCAGTTTGAATTCTACCCCCTGGGCTGTAATTCCTGTGCTATTCCCAGGCTGGAAGATGAGAATTCAGAGAGGGCAGCACAAAGAGGACACTGCTTCAGTGACAGGGGTTATTTATACCTGCGCCAAACTAGCATGAGCTGTTGGTAACAGCAGGGGCCGTTCACTTTGATCTGCTGACACGTACAACCGCTGCCAGGTGTGCAAAGAGTCTGAAGACCAACAGCAATATTGCGATGGGCTATCCCCCTGCCAACAGCAACAGAAGGGTTCAATAATTAACCCTGTCTCTGCGGTGTTTCTGCCCAAACACTGCGGCCCAGACCCTTCAAGTGAAACTAAGCATAAAGAACCAGGCAGCAAAGCAGCTCAGGGTCACTGTCCCTGCCCGCTCTAGCGGAGCACTCGGAGCTAACAGTGGGCAGATTACAGGCCAAGTGGGCTGTAAAATGACTTAGCAAATGAAGGCAGTACTGATGTCGAGGACTGCTTGGCTAAGTAAAACACGCTGATTTTAAAGTGTGCGTTTTAATTGTTCCTCTTGACTCACGGCTCGTATCAATTTAAAGCTGCTCTTGCAGAAGCGCTGTTGTTGTTTGACTCCTGAGAATCAGTGCTAAAGCCAGTGATGGATTAGACTGAGGTGGTGGGAAGGGGACGGTGTGCTGGGGACAGCATTTCAAACATGCCAGCGCTCATCAGGGTGTGACAGGAACAGAAAGGCTGAGGGCTCGACAAGATGAACAAAGCCAGGAGCAAGCAAAGAGAACACGGTGCAGAGACCAGTGTCTGCTGCAGCACCCTGAGCACCCTGCACAACATGGGTGCTGGGTGCACCCAAACTGCTGCACTGGATGTGTGACGCCACCACCCTGCTCTGCAAAAGCAATGAGCGGTTGAGATTTAGTCCTGGAGAGACTGACACACAGTGGGCCCCAAAGAGCAGCCGGTGCTCAGCACCCTGGGTCCCCATGGCCAGCCAGGCTGAGGCGATGCCTGAAGCCGTGTTCTCCACCTGCCTTCCTGGTTTACATCCTTATCCCTGTGCCCCTCTTGCTGGGTGCAGAATCACAGCATCACAGACTGGTTTGGGCTGGGAGGGACCTCAAAGACCATCCCTGCCACCCTGTGCAGTGTGTCTGAATGGACCCAGCCAAGTCCCACGCAGCCTCCTCTTCCCCATAGGGGAGCACTGGACTGACCGACCTGTAGCTTTAAACTTACAAATCCATCTATTTCTTCCCATCTTTTTTCATTTTCTTCTTTTCCTTTCCTCCCTTTTAGTTCCTCTCCTTCCTTTCTCCCCTTTCCTTTCCTCTTTGCTTTTATGATTTCCTTAGATATCTAATCCATTGTCCCGACACATCTTGCTAGTACAGCTCATTCAGGAAGCCTGGAGTTCTGTGTTCCCCTGCCCTGACCAGCACTGAGAGCTGTAAGGCCTTCAGCAGCGAGGTGATTCACGATCAATCTCCTCGCTTTCTACTTGTGATTTTTAACAAGTGCTGCAATCCATGGACAAAAATTCCTCTTCCTCACTATCGCCCAGCTCGACGCCATTACACAAATAGAGCTCAGGGTGTGCATTCACCTGCGACAAGGATGTTGCTGTATGTTAGCGCCTGGCCATTAGTTGTAGCAGCGGAAACAAAGCCATGCACAAGTCATTTAAACAGCAGCATTTCTCCCAGTGACATTATTCCCTGTTATTCATGCAGTGGTGAACAGGAGCCCGGCACGGATTGGGAAAGCTCCGTGTGCACACACACCCGCATCCCTTCATTTCAGTAGTGAGGAAAATGAGCACACCAAGGTGTGAGGGTGCCCTGGCACTGCCTGCCACAGGGAGCACATCACAGCTTCTGAGTTCACCTCTCATGTCCCCACAAACCCCTCCTCACCTTGCCCCTGCCCAAGTGGTACAGTACAAGCTGATAAGGTTGCGCCTGGGTTAAGGACACCCCTAGCATCAGCTGTTTGGGTTTCATGGTGTGATTCAAATGCAATGGGAGGGCAGTCAATGGCATGATCAGAGCTCTTTTAAATTCAAAATCAGTGTGATGGAGCCTAGATCCCAGCTAGACAGAACAACGGGAACAATGTACCACTTGAGCAGGCAGTGCCAGCCCTGCTCCACAGCCTCCTCATCTCACCTCTCACTGGAGAAAGCAGTGTGATAAGAGGCCCTTTGGTTTGCAGGGCTCTTGGCTTCCACTTGCAAACTCCTTTCCAGCCCAAGCTTTGCTAGCTATCATCTCGTATAGTGCATCAATCATTGCCAGTCTCCATTTCCAACTGGAACATGGTGCCTCCCCGCAGCCAGTTCCCGAGCATTTCTCTGTGCACGTCCCTCCAGACCTGGAGCAGGTTTCCATAAGGATCTGCAAGGCTCCCTCCCTCGAAACCATCTCTTGCTGTGTACAGAGGGTGTTATCTCTCTCCTGCTTTTCATCCTGAGCATTTTCTCTCTCTCTGCTCTCACTGTAGCTGAGTTTCCATTAAGCAGTGCCAGGCAGGCATGGAAGTGTCAGGAGCACTGCAAATCAGCAGTGAGGCAGGCACAGAGTGCAGACTGCTCCTGCTGATGGTGGGAAAAGGCACCATGTGGAGGACGATGGATGCGGTGGCACCTGGAGGTACCGAGCTGCTGGCACGTGGTGCCTTGCGAAAGACATTTGTAAGCTCCTGCTCATAGGAATAAACTCCGTGCTCTGGGGCTCAGTGAGCAGCACTGAGCAATCCGTTAGGAACTCTGACAACAAAGGACAGCAGGGAGAGGAAAAAGCGTATCTCAAACTAGATTGCAAGCAGGAGCTCCCTTAGGATAACTTAGGGATGAGCAAACCTCCTCTCATGAGTCGCAGAGAACCAGCCAAACGAGAGTCATTGAGGTTGGAAAAGGCCTCTAAGATCAAATCTGTGGCCCTGGCCCACTTCCCCTCATTCCTGGGCTGCAGCAGTGGCTCGTGCCCACACTTCTTCCATGCCAAGGTTTCTGTTAGCAGTATGACACAGCCAGGTCCTACGGCCAGAGAGAAATACCATGAACGCCCTGTTGGCTGCAACTGTGAGGTGAGCACTGACCTCAGGAAAGGTGCTGGAGCTTTGTTCTCACCAGGCAAAGCCCCACTTAAGATGAACTGAGCCAAAGCTGGCAGCAGCAGCAGAGGAAGAGCCTCCTTCACGTCCACGTGGAATCTTCCTCTGAATTAACCAGGCAACCACCAGGATCTGATCTCGGCGCTTTTGTCCACATTAGAAACTCTGTGTTCAGTTTTGACTCTCCTGCACACATCACATCCGCACTCAGCCTCCTCTCAGCTTTCACTGCAGACTTCCCTCCTTCCTTTCACCACGCTCCAGCCAAATCCCTCCCAGGCACAAGCCCTGGTAAAGTCACTTGGGATGCAGAGGGATGGATCCGCTCTCGCCTCGGGCAGCCCAGCTTCACGCGGAGCTGAGAAGTGGGGGACAAGCAGGGAGCGAGTGCATCGAGCTTCTGCATCCTCCTCAGTGAGAAGTGAGGCAGGGATTTGTGCTTTCGGGATGTGCTGCACCCACATATTCCCAGTTTTGTCAAGGTTATAAACCAGCTCCTCCCCCTTCATCCTCCCCTCACCAGAGTCACTCAGGGTTTTACTGCTGACTTTCAGGATTTCAGCCTTTCTCAGGAAATAAAATTCCAGTCCAAGCAGCAAATGCATTTCAGAGCAGCTTTGGTCCCTACTAGGAAAAAAAAAACCCAACACCCTGCATCAAATGCTGCAGGAAGAACAGGGGTGCTTAGGCAGCAGCATGGCTGCCTGGGAACGGTGGTATCTCACGTGTACTCTATTGAGCTAAAAATAAGTTCATTAAAGAAAACAAAGTCTGCATCCAACAAAGATGTGAGAAGCACAGTGGTGAAGAGATGACTCCACAAGGAAAGAGGAGAAAGCCCCTTTGCCCGGGCTGTGTGCTGAAACCACAGAAGGGGTGAGGTTCTGCTGCTGAGAAACACAAGGGGTTTAGGAACTGAGTGCATTATAAATAATATGGTCAGGAAACCCTGGCCTACAGCAAAGCTCACATCATTACCACACAGAACTCAAAGAAAGGGCTACATCAGATGAGGCTTACTCATGGTTGTACTAAATTCTTAGACAATTGAACCTCATGCTTGGGACTGCTCCTTCAGCGTGTGCTTAAGCAAAGCTGTCCCACACTCGCCCTGCGGGGCACATCTAAACTTAGCCCCGTTGGCTGGGTAAGAGTTGCACAATCCAGCCACAAATTGGCAGATCCAATGGATGATGCTTGACATTGTCCAAAAGGCCTTGGTTCCCACTCAAAAATAAAGCTGCTCTGGAGACTAGGACTTGGCAGAAGAACAAGTGAAGCCCCAAAATAGTGCATGGCTGCGCGCTTGCGGTACGGAAAGTGCTCAGTGATTTAATGAGCCTGTGCTCATGAAAAGCAAGTTTTTAGTGCTCTCTCCTCCAAATGTTCATCTTGCCAAATGTGAAGATAATGCATTTCCAGATGCCTGAACTCTTCCTAGGGCCCAAACAGCATCACAATAGCAATAATCACAAGTGTCAGTACTTCACAGTCCTTACATCTGCATCAACGCGGGTTGTCCTCTGACACCGCTCAGAGAAGCCCGTGTTGAAAAGCAATGGGAAGAAACAGCCTTGGCCCATGGCTCATGGTTGCCATTTCCTTTGTGCTTAGATAGAAATATCTTTAACACAGTGAATGTGGCCCTATTTCAGCCTCAGATGCTTTTCAGAATCAAAGCTTTACATGGGGATGACCCAAACTGGCCAGGGCTGTGCCTGCTCACCCAGCCTGGCTGCCATCCCTTCCATGCAGCAACACTTTGTCATTAAACCCCATCTCCACTTCAAACAAAATGGGAGAAAACAATTGTTTTCTTCCAAATGGAGCAATCTGCACTTCTTTTTGCCTCTCTAGGAGCAGCATTCTTATCTTCTGGATGTGCACTAGACTTTCAGAGAGAAACTGGGAGAAGATGGGTTCTTCTCTCCTGAGAGCAACAGCATGTTTGGCTGTTTGGACGAAGATGTCACAGCAAAGATGCTGAGGAAGTAATGCCAGCCCATTACAATGGGTGAATCTTTGAAGCTATTCCCTTTGCCTGCTGCATCACTGATTTGATTTCTCAACTACACATCTGTGTTCACAAAAAACACCTGCAAGATATTCTACAGAGAAGCATTCATGCCAAATGAGGACCTGCCTGAAATCAATACAAAGAAATACATACCATTAGAAACAGTTTTGAAAGGAGACATGCTTTGTATGGCAACAACTCCGTTTCATTTCCAAGCCCCAATTTGCTCACTAACATTCATCTGTGACAACAAATTGATGAGAGGCTTTTTGACAGAAAAATACATTCACCAAGTCGGGCTGCTCCCTGTTGTTCCATTGCCCCTCAGGTGCTTGCTGTTAATGGGGAAATAGATTGCCCTTTTCTTCTTCTCCTCAGAGTCCTGAAAACGCAGAGTTTGTCTTTTTGATGCACTCCAAGTTCAGCAGAACAGGAAAGAATTTGGGTTCTGCTTTCAGGCAATGTTTCTGTATCACTGTCTTCATTTCTTTGTGCAAGTGGCAGCCTTGTCTTTCATATTTATGCCTTGTACTTGCAGTTCATAAAAAGCAGAGAACAGAGGCTGCCTGAAGTGCCTGCAAACATGAATTAGCACATTAATGAATTAAAGAGTGTTACTACTTCACATTGCTTCTCCTTGACAATGCCAAACAGTTGAATCAGTTCGTTATCACTGTGAGCTTTGAGAATCGTTTATCTTCTGTTGTTGTCCCAGGAGCTGGCCACCAAACAGTGGTGTCTGACACACTGTGTGTACCAGATACTTGGCCAAATCTAGGGAAAAAGGGTTCCAGATGGGAACCAATATACCAGTGCCATCCTGGGCCCTGTTACTGCCCAAAATTAGGAGCAAGGATGCTGCTGAGAAAAGCAGCTGGGGAGCAAGAGGGAAGGAGGAGGATTGACTTGGGAGGAAAGGCAAAGCATCCCTCTCGTGCTCACCTAAGGTATCAATGTCACAGTAATGAATTATACATTGAGTAAGTCAGAGGTGAAAAGGAAGAAGGGAGCTAAGCACAAGGAGGGAGGAGGAATCCTGAATCCAAACCCAGCCCTTTCACATACTCAGTTTTCTAACAGGGCTGCAAAATACCTGGTAAATCATAATTCCCTTCACTTTCCATTTGACTCTACAGCCTCCCTCCATGCACTGCACTGCTAGGGGGGAGCAGAGGTGCCAGGGAACCAGACTCAACCAGAAGGTTATTGCTTCATGATTCTTACAGACATGCGGGTTTGGGATTCTGGGGGTTGGGACTGTCTTCTCCTGCTTGGGAATTTAAATAGATGGATAAAAACTATTCCAATGCTTAGAAGAGAGTTGTTTCCACGTAAGTACCCTTATCGAACACATCCACAAATGTATTTCAGCTGGAAGGATGATGCAGAGAATCCAGAAGGATTTCACTACATAGCATTTTCATTTCAGTGGACACATACATCATATCTATCATACAGACAGAAGTATCAGTCTCTTTATGGCATTAGGATACTTCCAAGAGTCAATGGCCAAACAGCTGCAGAGACCTCCAGAATAAGCACACAACTGCTAGAGCAGAAACACAACAGCTTTGTCCATCCCAGAGTCAAGAATCAGAGTATACACAGGCATAAAAGTGTCTGAATTCCCTTCTCCATCCAAGCATTCCCTTAGGTCCCCACCTTTGCTGAATGCTCGACTCAGAGGAGCTGATATGGGGAGGTAGGAGGAATAGCAGAGAGATGTGTGGATGACCATAGGGAGGGAAAAAGGGAGTGAGAGCAGTTTCAGTGGTATTTAATTTCTTCATCTTTGATTAAGATTCTTCCAGTTTCTATCAGAGTTCTTTTAAATGGCTTGGAAACTGGGAACAGGGGTGAAAAGACTTCCAGTGGCTGCTTCCCAGAAGATGGCGACTCAGAAGAGCTGCCACTGGGGAATTTCAATTGACAAATGTACATGACAACATCAGGCTTCACTCACAATAGCAAGACCAGACACCCTCATATTATTGTAGCCAACAGGTTAGTGAACAAGCCCACATCAGGGCTAAAAATGGTTCCTAAATCAAAAGCTCTGCAAATGAGCCAGAGGTGATACATGACACCAGCATTTGTCTTGCAGGTCAACAGCTCTAGAACCTTGCAGTATTTTATGTTCTTGGGATTTTAGATTACAAAATGAAATTTCAAAGGTTCATGTATCGAGAATATCAGCAAAATAACTTCAGGGTATCACGCCAGAAATAAGGATTCAAAGGTCACAATTTATAACATATCCCATGATTTTGTGGTACCAAGTTCAGTAGGCCAAAAATAAGTACTTCTTCCCTGTCCACACTGCAGCCATTTCTACCTGCAGTAGCACAAAAAGACAGAGACTCTTAAAGACACTGCCCATGCAGCAGACACAAGAGGCTGGATGTGGGTGGGAGGGACACACACTGTCCTTTGCAGTACAGGAGCAGGACACAAGCAGAGCAGAGGGTAGCAGCAAACAACACATTTGCCTGGCTGGGCTATTCAAGGAACACAAGCTGTCAATACTGACCTGATGCAGAAAACAGAACATAGCTACAAACTTAGCTATAAATAGCAAAATACAATGAAATGAAGGTACCATGCAGTTGGGCCGATAAAGGTAGGAAGGTGTTATAGAACATGCTGGCCGTCTGCGGTCACAGCAGGACCACGCTGAGCGCTCTGGGCGCCTGCTCCTGGTGAGCACCAGCTTTTGAAGCTGCCAGGGTGCCTCCACGCAGGACGGAACACAGCACATGGAGCACACCGAGCCCAGCAATGTACAACTGCATCCCAGCAGGTCATTTCCCCCCGGCAGCGCTGCCGGAGCGCTTGGGAAGCATGGAGCCAGGCATGGGGGGCCGGAGCAGAGAGCTCCCTCCCAGCTATTTTGATCCCCACAGCAGATGGAGGAGACAGGTTGTACTTTGTCAGGAAACACACTTCAGCAATGAGAGGAAGGGTGTGATCCTGACTTACAAAGCAAGGAGCTACTCCCGAGGTGTGTAAACAAGGAGCAAGGCACCATCCTTTAGCTGAGCAGGGAAACAAGATAAACCTTTCTTACCATTGCCCAGATTGACCTTTCCATGTGAGCTAACACCGAACTGCTCTCTAGCAGGGGCTTGGCAGTCAAAGGTTTAGCACAGGCCTACTCTGACACGTGTAATAGACAATAAAATTGCATACAGCATCTTGAAAGGATTAGTGGTGAATGGGATGGACTCAGCACCACGGTGACCAGGGACAACATTTACACATCAGGGAAGGGGTTTCCAAGCTCCCAGCAAGATCAGGTTTGAAGCAGTCTGCAAAAAAGGCCATTTATTTCTACAGAGAGAATTGCAGCAGCCCCAGAGGGATTTTCACATCCCTATAATGTAACACAGGTACATAAAACCAGACTGATGGGGAGGGAGAGGAACCCACATGTGGTGGGGAGGACCCATTGCGTGTGCAGAGGATTCCTCCACTGTTATCCTCTTTGAAAGCCACCTTAACATCATGCTCAGATGCTCCCCCATTAGTATTCTAGTTTAACAAGGAGAAAATGTGCAAAAAATGTGAGAAACAGTTAATTAAATTTAAACTTAGTTCATTAAAAATGAGCTCTGAAAGCAAAATTGTGTCAATTACCCCAAACTTCCTGGTAGACTGAATGCAGACAAGTGGTGCTACAGGCAGACAGGCACAAGCTCTCAGGGAAACCTGTGAGGAAAGGCCAGATCCTGCCCTTCACTCCCTGGGAAGAACACTGGGGTAGGAATGCCTGTGCACACACAGGTACAGCGGAGCAGGGCAGCAGCAAACACCCCTGGCAGGGCTTAGGGCTGCACAGCTCTGGCAGCCAGCAGGGAGACACTGGGAATGTTTGCCAGGATACCCCCAAAAGGGAAGTCTGTTTGTTTGTGGTCAAAATCATTTATTTATCCTTCAAAAGAGCAAATATCCAAGAGGAAGGCGCTGCTGGAAAGGGCCACATCATGACCACAAAGGGTCTGCAGTGCATCAGATAAGAGTCAAGAAAAGATGATACAAGGGTACACGGGGCTCTCTGAGAGCAGGTTGCAAAGGCTGCTGTGAGAGGGGTTTTGTTTTCTTTATTGCCTTATATCCTAGTTTATATCTGGTTTATATCCTAAAGGCATGTAAGTGTCCTGTGCTAGATGTCAGCCATGTTTGCACATGGGTGACAGGGAGACAAGGCCAGATCACAGGCCTGCTCATGCACACAGAGATCCTTGCTATGCCCATACCAAAGATGTTTTCCCAGAAAACAAAGGACAGGAAAGGCCTTCTTTCTAAATAAAACCAAAAAGCAACCACCTGAAGAACTTTAAGATCCATTCCAAAGTCCTCAACGCAAGAGGAAGACTTTGGTCTCACCTTTGGACAGGTTTCACTTCTCTTTGCAACCCAAACCAACCCAATTTTGCAGCTCTCTGGGCTCTCACTACAGAGCCCTCAAATCTTGCTGATGTGCCTCTGGCTTTTTACCAGGTGAAACCTGCCACAAGAGGAGGCTGGACCTGGTTCCACAGGCTCCTCTTCCACAGCTTCCTCCCAGTTGCATGTACGATGCTCCATCTATTGTCAAGGCTGTTATTAATAAACCAGCCCTGCTCCAAGGCTGCGCAGCAGTGTACCCATCTGAGCTTTTGTTGTCTCAGCCCCTTAGGGCTCATTAAGGTCTGAATTAGCTGACTGTCCATGACCCTAATTAGTACTTCAGCTCTCCAGGAAGCAGCCAGGGTTTTTTTTTAACCATTGCTCCTCACCCGTGGCATCAGCTCCCTTCTGTGATTTGGAGCATGCAATCTGCAACAGCTTTGAAACTAACTGAGACAGGCATTTATCCCCTGCTGCTCTGCTCTGCTTTTAACTGTTATTAATTGTACTGGCAAACCCTGGCAAGTGCCCAGGGAGGGTGCACTGCGGGACACTGTGGAAATGCAACTTGGGTTTGGTTAGGAGGCTGTTCTCCCAAAGAGCAGAGGGAGGCTGTTGTGCACAAATGTGTAGCGCGGTGCTTTATGATGGGCAGGGTGAAATACAGGAAAGGCTCCACACCAGGGTGTACCCATGTGTAAGTCTGGTCCTTGCAAACCTGGAGAAAGAAGTATTTGAGCTGTCATTTCTTGTGGGTTTGATGGAAAAAGGAAGGGCCCCATCCCTCTTGTAACTCCACTACCACAACCTGGGTATGTGCTGTCTTCCTCAACAGCATGTGGCAGTAATGCAGAGCACTACAAAGAGGTCTATGGTGGAGGCATCCAGGAGCTCTGGGTCACTCATCAGACCCAAAGGGATGACAGACACGAGCGAGGCAGCTGGGCTTTATGCCAAGCACAGCTTCAAGGTTCTTACAGTACTATGGAAAACCACTTTGTGCTGCTTGCAAAAAGGGAACGGGCTGATGGTATCATAACGTCCAGAGGCAGCAGGAGCCATGGGTGCTCCCTGCTTGTGCTCAGCTGAAAACAGCCACCCACCACAGCACTATCAGAACTTCCCCTTGGAATACAAAGTTTGACAGGGAGCTGAGCTGATTCTAACCCTGGGGTCACCTATTTGGGTACCTGGCACCATTTGCTCTGATGACAACACGCTGCAGCGCTCTGTCAGACTGATGACTGCTTCCTACCAGAGCTGCCAGAAAGGCAGCCAAGAACAGGCTCGGGCTGCATTGCATTTATTAATTAGGATACAAAACCTCTCCAGTCTCGCCTGCATCACTGCTGCAGGCAGTGACCCCATGGTGCACTTGGCAGCCTCCCCACGGCACAGATCAGCTGTCAATCTAAGTGCAAGGATTCGCTGAGCGCTCCAGGATCAGTGCGACGCTCTGTCCCCAGCTCTTAGCAGCCATCAATGAAACAAATGGCTCCTCTACTTAAAAGCTTTCCAAGCTTATTCTTAAGGAAAAAGTCTCCCAGGGTGCCATAATTAGAAAGTGATCCAGTCTTGTAACTGCATGGAACAACAGCGGACCGCTCATACCTATCACTTCAAGGCAAAGGGTGCCCCTCTGAGCACTAGGCCTGAACTTCCAGACTGGTAGGAAATCAGAATATTCCATATGTCCTCCATAAACTTGAGAAAAGCCCTGCTGCAAACGCTATTTCAGCAGGAGTAAGACTGGCCCTAACCTGCATTTTTATCTTCATGACTCAGCTTTGTCACTCACACCAGCAATGACAAGCTGAACTTCCAGCAAGTGTGGTGCAACATCCAAGATGATGTTCAGGTCCTGCTGGGTTCATAAAGTTCACCAGGAAGTCACAGTAGGTTCTATTCCATACCAGATACAAGTATGAACACAGACCTACACTTGCAGTCCCAATTTCTACAGCAGCACTGAGAAATGCTGGGAAATGATTTGGGACCAGCACCTGGCTTCTCTTGGCTCTAACACCAGGGTGAAGAAAGCCATACAAAACAGAGGTGCAGACCTTCTCCCACAGTGCTTATACTCCTGCCAGCAGCTACACTGACATCATTGCTTCACAGCTGCCTTAAAAAGAAAACAGGTATATTTAGTTTTGAAAATAGCCTTGGAGTCAAAGCTTTGTGTCCTGCGAGGACACAAGATCCCTGCATCTGTCCCACCGGCCTGGCAATCAGCCTCTTGCTTTTTCACTCCCTTGTAGTGGAGAGCTGAAGATGGAGACACGACTAAGTAAAGCAAATTATGCATGTGTCTCTCTGTTAACCCCCACCTTTGGTTCATGAACTCACTGCTTCTTACAGTAACTCTCCAAGACAGGAATGGATTTTCAGTGCAGTGCTTGCAGGACCTCATGAGGTCAGGCCCCATCTGCGACTGCGGGCTCGTGGCATTAGCAGAGGTCAGAACAGATTTTGGACGCAGCTTGCAGCAGTGATGGGCTCACATTATGCATACAGCTCTGATTATCACAGGAGTACAGGCCGCCTGCAATCAGGCCAGCTCATGGCTTTAGGCTTCCCACTTCAAGTTAAAAATAGTTGGCCTTTGTTTTACTGAAAGCTTGGGCAGCGCTGACCTTTTGCGTCTGTTAAGCATCTCCTGCGACATTCCCTTAACATTTAGAACATGCGGCTCTCAGCTCCAGCAAGCTGCTCTCACTCTGCTCTCCGATGGGTTTAGCTTGTGGGATTCTCTTTAGGAACAGCCCTGCTGCGGAGAGTCAAGTAGCTTGGGCAGACACTGGTGAGATCAAGCCATGCAGAGGTGAGCAGTGTACTGAGGTGCCTGTCCTGAGTGCAGCTGTAAAGAGCTACAGACATCCCTCAGACCCTGCTGTAAGGTTCACTCTTGCTCACCCACCACCTATCCCTCAGCAAACCAAAGACTTCCCTCATGGGAATCTTCAGGTCTTTAACCTCAAGAAGCGAGCTGCCATGCAGAGAATATTCCTTATGGTGGCTGGGAATATTTAAAGATGCTGCTAAACTTTCTTCTACAAGAGCACTGCAGCACATCAGATTTCACTAACAATGTACTTACTGGTGGCAGCACTAAAACCAGAGGAGCTGTCCCTGGAGGCAGCAGGAAAAACCTGTGGTCTCAGACTTTGCAGGGAGCCATTGAGGGAGTCAGATGGAGAACATGAACAGGAAGAAACTGAACCAAAATACAACAATCCTCTATTTTTATTGACCACAGAAAGTAGTCAAAGGCACAGCACAGAAACTGCAGATTAACACCAGCCACAACAGTAGCAGACACTTTAATTTTCTCATTTTAGCACATCTGTTTGCAAGAAGCATTTCCTCAAAGAATCCCAGCCAGAGCAGCATTTAGGAGAGCAAAAAATGCCAAGACAACTTCAACATGTCCACATGTTCAAACTCCCCACCAGCTTGCATCTACACAAAATAGTAATAGGCAGAGGAGACTGAGACACACAAAGGCTTCATGACCCAGAGCCATCCAATCTGGGGCTACAGTAGGTCCTGCTTTGAACAGCAGGATAGATGAGATAAGCTTCAGAGGTCCCTTCCAACCTGACACTCTTACCTGGTGAGGCTATTAGAAACTTGGTCTCTTGCTATTTCAAAATGTGCTTGCCACATATTCTCCTGTTTCTTCTGTCTCTGCCCTATTGACAATACCAATAACCCTGGAGTACTGTTTCCAAGCAGCTCATCTGCTTGGGCTCCCATCTGTGGGAGCCATCAGAGAGAGATGGAAGTGCTGCATCACTGCCCTTCAGAGGTGTTTTAACTGAGTGTCCCAAGACACGTGGAACATGAGTGATGGAACCTCCACGGCCAGGCCCCGGACAGAGCAGATAAGCAACTTGCCCCATCCAGCATCCCCAGTGGCCTGGGCACAAAGGGCAGGTCCCAGCTGTGGGTCTGGGACAGATACAAACAGCCTCTGGCCTTCAGGAGAGGATCCCCCCTGAGCACTGCAGCTGGGATGGAGACTTCTCATCCTGAGCCCATAAAATATTTGCTGCTGCAGTACTTATGAGTCAAAGTAAATGGGAATAACTGGGAGAAGGACTGTGACTGGCTGCAAATGAACTAAGTTTGCTGAAGACTGTTTAGCTTCCCCGAGCCTGTGAATCTCTTCTGTGATTAAGTGTGCTGCAGAACAGTTCACACAATTTTTATGGCAGGTTAAACCCAAATGATTCTGTATTTTTAAGTTGTTGCAAAAATCACATCCTGTCCTTGAATGTGGTGCTGAGAACAACAGTGGGGGAAATGCATCAACAATTTAAGATAATTCCTTCCAAAGACTCATTTCAGTTTCTGGAACAAGCATAGAAATCATTTTCTGTGGAAGAAAACGGACACCAATATTTACTGCTATTGGTGCAGAAGAATTTCCTCAACTACCCATCCTGCATGTCAGGCATAAGAGAGCAAACAACATGGACACAGAAGCATTTCTATCAGAACTCTGAAGAATAAAACTACCATTTTTTTCACTCTTAAGTACTGAGAAAATGTAAAAAATGACAATTCATCGACCAGAGAAAATAAGTGGCACAGAACAGCAGCAAAAACCAAAGGGGCAAACTGAACAGAGGTTCACCGTGGTGGCGCAGACTGGTTCTCAACCATCCCAGATTCTCTGCCATAGCCTAGATTCAATCCCTTCCACAGGGAGGAAAAGGACAGTGCAAAACCAGAAACAATGTGGTGTTCTGACCTCTACTGAAACATTCAATCCTGCCTGAAGTATGGCCCTGGTCAGCGTCTGAGGAAAGCTTCACTGATTTCTGAAAACAGGAGTGCCGAGAGGTTCACAAGCTGCACGAATGCTCTCCTGATAGCTAGTAGGGGTTAGCACAGCAAGCTGGACCTGGGGACAAGGGAATTTGAGGGTCAAAGCATGAAGAAATGATGCATGAAGCTGTACAGAACCAGAAGGCAATGCCTGAAAAGGGCAGCCCCTTTGGCAGGTTCCTTAACATGCAGCACAGTCTGTTTGAGCCCTCCCTGGGCATTACCTGCTGTTTGCAGCAGTGGTGGCTCCCAAGACCAAGGGGCCATCTTCTCCTATCCCTGCAAGGAACATGTTTTCACATAGGGAGATGAATGTAAAGCCAGGTTGTGGTCTCCAGTCCTTCACACACATCTGAGGCACAGTTTCCCTTCAAGCATCAACTACAAAGCACGGAGCCCTTCAGCTCATTGCCCTGTTAGCGAAGATCTCACTCTCTTTTATAAGCCAATATAATGATTTTTGGAAGGAGGAAGCAGTGAAAGAGCTGGTCTGGGAAAGCTTGAGCTGGACAATACTGCATTAAACACCAACTGCTGTTAAAAGCCTCAGCACAAACCACTGCACTCTGTTAAAACAGCAAGCACTATTAACAGTTTTCTTCACCACGGTTACCTACCAAACAGCTAGATTATACTGATCAGCCACTGAAACGACCAATCTCCTGTAGCAAATACATGTCTAGGACTCAAAAGCAGTGGGGGAAAAACATCTCTTTACGCACATCCTCTGAAAAATGTTAAGTTCAGTTTGCCTTCGAGTTCCCCAACGACACAGCACAAAAGATAAGTATTTAATTGTGCTCCTCTCAGAACCCCTTCTTTCTACCTAATCCCTTTTGCTCTACCCACATCTATTTGCAGCTGACAATGGTTTACTTACCTTATTGCAACAGCTGTCTTCTGTAAGCACATATTGCCTGTTGCCTTGGGAATTCCTGAGCTCTCACTACACTCTGTTTTCCAGGACAGGACATGGGGCTTTTTTCAAACTCACTCATAGGCTGGTTAACAGATGAATTTTGCTTTCTTTTCTACCCGCTCTGCTCTCTTTTGGCTGGATTGGGAAGAATTCCTTAATTCTGATCAAAAAATCTTAAACCACTGCCAGCTGAAAGGAATTCTCAGAGTTTTTATTCCTGTGGGTCACTTTGCAGGAATAAAAGTTGTGTTCCCCTTGACTCCTGCATGAGATCCTCCGAGGTGAAGAGCAACCACCATGCTGCAGTCAACAAGGTTGTTTCTGATTCACAGTGGTTTAATGATGAGCAGAAACGGCTTGATTTAAAGTGGTCATACTGCATTGTTCCAGGAACACCTCAGTGACCTGCCATGCAATGCCATCTAGTAACAGAGACCTCTGGCCACATGCTGTCTATACACAATCCACTCAGCGGTTGATTTAGTAAAGTAACAGATTGAATTTCTTTTACTACTGGCCATGTTTTCCTGGAACATGTCCCTCTTACATGCATTAACTTAAAGTATAACTCAGAGTCATGGCAGGGCTTTTCATTCTTAGCATGCCCTCACCTTCCCTCTTCCATTTTCTCAGGAACAAAGCTGTACTGAAAGCTATGTTAAAGGATGGTTTGTTTTGCTCCAAGTGGGTATGAGAGTCATTCGCTTTGTCATTAATCAAGATGGTTTTACACATCTCACTGCACTTCTTTACAAGGAGGGGTAGCTATGGTTACAGAGGTATGGTAATGGTCATTTCAGGTTAGGGCTGCTAGCTACAATTCCCCTTCCTGCTGAACATCGCAGCTTTTTCATTTCAACAGCACCTCACTTGACTCTGCTCTTTAATGAAAGACATGGCAATGCCAACTGCTTTCTTCTCCTTGGCCTTTGCCCTGATCCACCACTGACAAATGGCACCACGTTCTGTCCTGTCATTGCATTTTTGTACCATCGACTGCTCTTTTCTAAAAGAACAGACCAGAGCTTGGTATAAAAAGATGGACCAAGCTCTGGATTTGAATCTGAATTGGGCAGAAGCACCTGAAAGCAGCAGCAGGGTTCAGTTCTCCTGCTGAGATGAGCATTAATGAGATCGCCATGGGGATCCTTATGTTCCTGCATGTAACAGTGTGGTTCAGAGGTCAGATCGTGGTTATCAGGATTCTTGAGCTTGCACATCTTGGATTTAGACATACTCTTGAACAGCAAGCCTGACTAGTGAGTCATGACCACTCATTTTCCTACTCATCCTTTAAACCCATCCATTAATCTGAGAGCTGTTAGTTCTGTTATGAACTCGCCTCATCCCATCTTTACTAAAGATTTCTTAGTATAATACTTAAACATACAACTGTGGCATGTTCTGCAAGTTTCCAGCATATAAGCACGATAGAAATACACTGTTCAGACCAGTTCAACCTACTGATTCTTAACAGAATTTGTGATATTTGCTCTGATACGTGTTCCCATTTCCATGTCTTTTTCCTAGTGGGGAGTAAAGGAACTTCCTTGAAAACAGCAAACAACTTAAAACCCAATGGAAAATGGCAAACAGAGGCAGTCTATCAAGCTAGAAACACCGTTTTGCAGTATCCTCTGCACAACTTTCCTGACACAGCTACTGAACACCAGAGCCATTTTTACACAGTTCTTGTATAAATCTCTGATTTGGTCTACTGGAGGAAATGACACGAAAGAGGCTAAAACACAAGGAAAGACTAACAGCATACCAGTAAGCACAGTGTTAGATGAACAGCTCTCCAGTGAGCTGGAAACAGCCTCCACTGGGATTCTGAGCACGCTGCAGGACCTCAGCACCCAGGAGCCACGAGACTCAACTCTTTTAAGTTGTGCAGAAAAATGTGGCAGAAGCCAGATGAAAACACAAGCTGCAAGCTCCTAAAGCGGTCACCTAAACAATGAATGTAGGTGCTCTCCAGCACCATGCTGTCAGTGAAGAGATGGATACCGGCAAACAACCTTAGTCCATCAAACGTCTGAATCCCCCCCCTGCAGGTGCACATCTCTCTGGGGTGCCTCAGTTAGGTACCTACACTTAGATAGGAGGAACCTGGACCTTAGTAAATCAACCAGCTGCCAAGGACAGTTAAAAAGGGGCCTGCTCACAACCAACTTGCAGGAAAAATAGCCACAGGCCATGAAAACCATTCCTGCAGGAGTTACACCATTACATTACTACACCAGCCTGGCCTGCTGCAGCAGAGAACCAACTACCAACCCTGGAGCTAGCTGGATTAAACCCAGCATAGATCTGTCTGTATTTCACTGCTCACACAATCACCGCATAGCAAATGCCTCACTGTACAGCACCTCACTACACCCCCCAAGGCAGGGTCGACCATGCAGCCCTGTTTCAGAGGTGAGGAAACAAGGCTTAAAAGGAAAGCCCTCAGGACAGCCATGATTCCTCTCCTGGACCTCTAAGCCTCAAGCTAATGTCCACTGGCACCTCCTTTGAGGGGTCTGTGATGCCTGAGTTTCTGAACCCCCCTGTAAAGTGACACAGGGCAGCCCACAGCAGAGCAGGAGCAGAACAGACCCTGGTCCTGCTTGTTGCTCAGGCAGGTGCCCCAGCACCAGCCTGGCTGCTTCTCCAAAAACTGCCTTCAGGGGAGTAATTCAAGGTGAAATTGTAGAACATTGTTTTTCACAGCTCAAAAGAGATTTTCTTTTCTAATGCAAGGCAGAACTGTACCCCGAGTGCTTGTTATTTGTTGCATTTTGAATCAAACACTTAAGACATCAACGTTCAGCCTCTAAATTGGGTAACAGAATGTGTATACCCAGAGAAACCCCTGTGGAGACATACAGCAAATGTGTGCAGCACCTGACATTTCCAGTGCAGGTACTGGCGATGTGAATGGATCTGGCATTCCACATGGAGCCCCAAGTAAAAGCAGAAAACCTCCTGAGCAGTAACGTCTCCATTTCAAACAAAGCACTGCTCACCCCCTAATAGTTTCTAGCAGAAAATGGTTTTAAATTGTAAGGGGTAGAGCCTGGAGGTACAGCAGTGGTACACTTTAGTAGCCCACAGAAAGGCAATGATGCACTGGGGGTCTGACTTGGGTTCATCAGAGTATAAAAGGATATTTGTGCCTGTCAGTCTGACCCATGCTTCTTAAACAGGGGAAGTTCAGATTGGATATAAGGAGGGTGGTGAGGCACTGGAATGGGTTGCCCAGGGAAGCTGTGAATGCTCCATCCCTGGCGGTGTTCAAGGCCAGGTTGGACAGAGCCTTGGGTGCCCTGGTTTAGTGTGAGGTGTCCCTGCCCATGGCAGGGGGTTGGAACTGGATGATCTTAAGGTCCTTTCCAACCCTAACTATTCTGTGATTCTATGATTCTATGCTGAGAGAGTGTAAGGGCAGGGGGAGTAGACTGCGTGGTTCTGATTTAAGGCCTGGACTTAAACCACAACATAGAGGAAGATCTGTAGCAAATCTAAGCAAAACTAGATTTGGGCCCAGTACAACACAGAGGGTCAGCATGCATTTGCAGGTATACAGAAATACATACCAGTGATTGAAATCTGTCTGCTACAACTCTTTTTCTGATAGGAAGCTGTTTCTTCAAAGCTGTCTTGAGACTTTTGGGGTATTATTTACTTCAAACAGGATTCACCTCATGTAGATTTGGATATCTAAAAACAAGGTTTTGCATCTAGGCTGGTTATCCAAGCTTGCTCTCTAGAGAGGGCAATGGCAAAGAGAGGGCCTGTGTTCAGAGACATTCTGCTAATGAAGCAACATTCAGTGGATTTTTGTATTTGGTGGTTTTAAAATTAGAAGTAAGAGAGCAGCACATCAGGTATCTGCCACAGCAGCTCAAAATGGTGCTGAGGTCAACCCATAGCTGTACTTTTGCCTTTTCAGTTCATTTCTGACCAGTGCGAGAGTGGACAAGAATATTAACAGAAATTAGAGGACATCTGAAGTTAAGCCTGGGGCTCAGCACCGTGTGTATTTGCACTCAGTCAGAGAATAGAAATAGTAATGTGTGACCTAAGCCTCCACTCAATATTAGCCACCACAGCAGAAAAATCTAAATATAGAACTGAGCAAGGCAAGACTGAGAATTACTCATAAAACTTATCTGATGAATAACCAGGACCTCCCAGGAAAGAATGGGGGTATTGGAGAACACTGCAAGCTGCTCACAAGGCATTGGTAAGCAGAAATAAAGAGGCAAAGTCACTGAGCAAACTATTCACTCACCTCTGACTGCACTGTTTGAACCGATGCAAAACTGGATGCAAGTGTGAAGTCAATGTTAATTGTGTTCCATTTTCTAGCCCCGCTTTACATTTTGCTAAGAAATTAAATGTCAGAATGTCCCTGAATGTGCTCTCTGAGAAATGAAGCTCTCTTGAAGTCTTTTAAAATTCCTCATCTTATTGTGCTTAAATGTTATTCCCCCAGCTGAATGAATAATTTAATGAAATACAGTGTATTTCAGGGTGGCACATCAAAAATGTCTATTTCACCAATCTCTTCTTTCATCACATCAATTTTCTAGTCTACTTTATCTTATGGGGACACTGAAAGTTCATCTTGCTAAGCCTCATGTAACTGCTGTCAGAAATCAGTTCTAAAGTTGCTCAGCTTCTGGTTTACTTGATATTTTTTCAATCAAGCACGAGCATCTGAAACGTTTCACCCTTGACAAACCACGGAGTGCAGAGACAAAAATGGTTTCTCTTTTCTGCCAGTGTCCCTGGATACCATCAGAATATATTTACCTTCAAAGTGTATGTGCCAAAGGACTGGTACCCAAACCAGATGCAGGCTGCATGTCTGTATGGGGTGTCACACTGATGAACAACACCCCAACTAACTGAAGGATGGGAAACTTGCTCTTACATTAATTGACATCAGCCTGGCTTCAAAGCCCCCAGATCACGCTTAGGCTTCCATGGCCCATGGGAAAACACAGTGTCTGCTTGTGCCACTGGTGGGGCTAGTGGTCCTGTGGTAGATCTCTCTCTATGTGCATGTGCGCACGTGTGTGTGTATGTATACACACACACATTCTCCACTAAAATAATTATAAAATATTAATATTTAAATACTCACTGTAAACTGCCCACCTGGAATTATTAGGAACATCAGCTCTGTGTCATTCCTTCAGTGTTACATGGCTTATGAGCAAGCCAGATGTGATTACTGCTAAGTATTTAAAGTTTAAAAAAGAATGAAGAAAAGCTCATTTTCTCTATTTATCTCATTTTTTACATCTGTTTAACTTTTCCAACTTAAATAACCAAAGCAGAATGCCAGGGACCTGCCTCCAGCAACTCATTTGTACACTGCAGCTTTTATTCCCCATGTCTTCTCTGCTCCTCAGGAGAGATCATTACCATGGAATGGAGAACACAGGCCTGCAACCCCACATCGCTCACTCAGAGAGAGCAATTCTTTCTAGTCCAATTTGCTGCTCTCGAGCAGGTCAGGACCAGATGGTTCCAGGAACCACCGGGCACAGGAAGGTGCTGGGATTCATTCACCAGCTGCGCAGCTCCACCCCGGAGAGCTGCATCCCACTGGAGTGTGGGCACATTTTCAGTTGGTGCTCAGCAAACCTCAGCATCCCTGCAGCATCTCCAGTACCAGGTGCTTCATGGTCTCCTACCCCATGGGTGGGCAAACTGAGGCACAAAAGGCTTAAATCACGCAGAGTCTGGCAGCTGTGCAGGCTGTGCTATCCATGCCCCGTGTCCTGCTGTCTGGATCTCTTTTGAGACAACATGATGGGCTATCAATTACCAACATCAGTCAGGAGAAAGCAGGACAGATGCTGAGGAGTAAAAGATGAGCTAAAAGCAGTTTCCTAATGATCTGTGTCCTCCATGGCACAGGATATCTCTGTAAGATGCAAGTATAGGGAAGTGATCAATTCTGCTACAGCCCCAGCTGCAGATTAATGGGGGCAACACTGGCCAGTGCCTGCCAGTGCACGGGAATCACTTGGGATGAGAAGCACTTCATTTAAAGAGCTCAGTGTGACTGATTGTTACTTATAATTACTTATTATTGTTATCTTACTCCAAGTTCCCACATTATTGTTGTCATAATTAGGGTAGAAATTCACACTACTCTTCAAGTGGCAGAAAATCATTAATAAATGTGAGGAAAAAGCCCAAAACTGCATGGAAGCCTCTGTTTCCACTCAAGTGCATTATCAGTGGAAATATTACCACGCTGCAACTCTGTATCCCTCGGGATTTCCTGGGATAAGGGGAACACACAATGTCCTTTAGCTCCTTATGACTGCTCCATGGGAGGAGGTGCTGCTTTAGATGATGGTGCTGCCAAAGCCCAGCAGCTCACCATAGGCATGGGGTGAGTCAGGGCATCCCCATGCAATGAAGGATCAGACAGCAGTCTCAAGTGAGGGGGAAGGCACCAATGACCTTTCTGTTCCTACTTAAGAGCTCAAGAACTGCATAGCAGGAGTGCTAAAGGCCACAGGAAACTTGGCCTTGCAGAGCTAAGCACTCTACACCCACATCCCTGCCCAGTTACCTCTGCATTTACCCTTCCTCAGAGTGCCAAATGCCCCATGGTGTCAGCCAAGGCTGCAGCCCCTGCCTGTGAGTGGCAGACTCCCCTTCCCACCCTCCTGCCCCTGCTTCCCTCCGGATTCTCCAGAGTTCATCAGTAAAGTATTCCATGCATTTCTCGGGCCAGTCTCCACCCCGTCCCCGTTTCCTTCAGAGCCACGATGGAGCCGTCCCACAGCCCGTGGAAGGAAACTGGCAGCTTCACAATGAAGCTTTATCAGCCCCAGACACGTAAATATTTCTCATTAGACGTGACCTGATGTCTTTTCCCACACAGTGTTGTTTGGGACCACACTCACCTTCCCTGAGCCCATCCAGGGGTGATTTTGGGTCTATCGGCCACCCAAAGGGGTCTAACAAGCCCCTAACAAGTGAGTGTAAGGCACAGACTAACAGAGCACCCCTGCATGGTTACTTTATCCAGCCATGAAGAAACAAGGGAAAATGTTGGTTGGTGAAACAAAGATGGGTGAGATCTTAAATTCACACCCACGCACAGCCTGCACACAAGGGGATGGGAAGATTTCTGCTGGCAGCTCTCAGCCAGCTGTACCCACCACCACATCCCCAACATGTAATGCCAGGTCCAAGTGGGGCAGAGCCCATATTGCTGCTGTGGAAAGGGACAGCGAGGGACACCAAAGCTGGAGAAGGCCCACATCAGGCTCCTGTTTCAATCCCTACCTCTCCTCTCTCACAACAGGAGCAGAACCTCAGCACAGATTCAGGTCTCCCCTCCAGAAGCAGCACAGACATTGCCAAGTACTCTCATCTGACAGCACTTCAAATCATTTCCTCATCTGTTCAATGAAACTCATGGTCCTTAAGCACACAATTCACTCAGACAAGACTGACCCTGGTGTTCCTTCTTGGTGGCAGACAGGGATGCACTAGTTAATGGTGGCACAGCGATGGAAATTGCCAGACAAGTGGGAACAGTTCTCATCACTCCAATAATCTAGCACTACCAGCAGCACACGCAGAGATACTTTTACAATGTAATTTTACCCTGATGGCATCCTATCAGAGAATGTATTTTTCCTCAGGCTGATCAGCAGAGGAAGGATTTAGGTTTCCTTGACTACTTTATAATTTTTCTTTATTAGCTGGTTTCATTGGTTATTACAAGTAAAATAACACATCCCCAGCCCTGTTAATAGCTTGTATGTTGGTGGCCTCCCCACCTTCAGTCTCCTCTCATGCAGCTGGGGAGAATATTTCCTGCTTTCTGTGGTTTCCTCTTCCCTCCCCATGCTCCTCTCCCCCACATTTTGAACCAGGAAATACTTGTTTGTTTACAGAAAGGAAGTAGAAAACAAACCAGCTTACCTCCCCAGGCAGTGCTCAGGGGATGTGCAGCAGAAGAGTCCTCAAGTTGCTGGATGAGGCCTCAGCAAGTATCCTGTAAGAGAAGTGGTCACACTTCAGATGGAGCTGGCCTGGCCCGAATGATTGCTAAACCAGGTGACCTCAGGCCTGAGCTCCCTCCCAGCCTAATTGTGCTGTGATTCAATGATTGGTCCCAGCCCACAAAGCCCCTGCATCCCACCCACCTCCACTCACAGCTTGCATGGTGCTCATGCATCACAGGGGGCTTGGCTCTGATCCCTGCCATCATTTTAAAAGCTTTGGGGGCAATTTTTATGATTTTGACATTTTAGGGCTCTCAGATGCACTTGTCAATAGGGAAATACATCATTTTGGGTTCTGTGTCTCCATTGCCTCCCATCTCCCCCAAAGTGAATGGCTGTTTGGCATTCAGTCTCTCAATACCCAGGATCCTAAATCATTTGAGAAGCCCTGCTTGGCTCCTGAAATCTGGTTGCTTTTGACATGACAATCAGCAACAGCTTAAAAGTGATGCTGCTTGAAGACTTGCCTCGAGGAGCAAAGGGAAAGTGTCCTCTGCCATCGCTGGTGTGACTGATAACAAGAAAAGGGGAAGATGCAATGATCTACATCCTGTTGACACATATTGAGCTAATCCAAAAATATTATTGTCCATATTGGAATATAAAAGTGTAATTTTATTTTTTTTTTATGCTGTTTTCAGCTGCAATAGTTTTAAATAAACATTATTATTGCCCTTAAATAATCATTATGTCTGGCACAAAATAAAGCTACAGAACAACACAGGCGACATTCAGAGACTGGACACAGAGAGAAACACATTCACCCCTAACTGCTGGCCACAGTTATCCATCCCAGCCCTGCTCAGACAGGCTGTGCTCACAGGCCAAGCCAGCAGGTAGACTGCAACAAACCCTCATGTGGGGAAGAACACTCAGTTTTGCCCTTCAGCCTGCAGAAGAGAACCTGCAGGTTCACTGGAAATTACTTCTCAGGGAGTCAGGTGTCAAAATTCCTGATGTTTTGTCCATTTGGAGGGCTGGAAGCAAACCCTGGGTTTGTGTGTGCTCTGCTAATGCCAGTGCACTCCTCCACTGTGAAAATCAACTTCTGCCTAAAGAGACCATTCCTGCAGCTGCCATCAGCTCCTGCCGTATTTCAAGTGGATGAGAAGGGACTGTCATTGCTTTCCACTGGTCATGCTGGCTCTTCCGGCCCCTGTACACCTCATGGTCCCTGTTCAAGCATGAATGTTCTGTTTCTCTAAATAACTCCTTGGTCCCTCACCTCTGGCTCCAGGGACTCCCAAACCCTCTTTATTTTTGCAGATACCTATAAAAAGGTGCTGGTTTGCTCACAAAGTTGCCGGATTGTCCAGGCTCACACCAGCAATTCCCAGCACAATCCTACCCTTGCCATGGCATTCAAACCCACAATTATTTATAAACCACACACAAATGTAGCCATTTCTTAAATATTTGTTCCACAACAGTTAGTGATGAATCAACATTCCCCATCCTTCCCCTTCCAGTAAGTGTCCTAGATAAGAACATGCTGCCCTTCCTGCTGGAAATCCTGTCATGCCTTTGGAGACCTCATCTTCTCCCTTCCTCTGCAAAGATCCACCAAGAAGGAAGGAAAAGTTGTCAGGATAATGAAATAGGTTTTCATTCGTATAGGGGCTACAGTTTAAACCTCAGATAACAGCCCTGAGCCAGATCTGTTGAGGGGTTTGTGCCATGCTATAGAGCAAAGGACATGGATGTTTCCTACCAAAGGGAATAGCGGCATCACTTTGACATCGCCTGTAAGTCACATCTGGTAAGAAGATGAACCCTGGCTATAATCTAGTGAAACCTTGGGACCCCCTGCCCTGCTCCTGCTCATGTATCCCCCTCACTTCACACAACTCACTTGACAAGAGCACATCATCACACCTCGGCAGTGTTTATACATGCAAGGAGGAAAACTGCAGAACTGAATCACTATATTTGGGGGTGGATTTGCTTAGTCTAAGAGCACTTTAGCTGTCAGAGGACTCTCCTCAAAGGCCTATATGGCACATTTTCTACTGCAGTCAAAAGCACTTCATGCTGATTGCAGTAGCACTGAGATGGTCCCACAGGAATCATAAGATTGAGAAACTCTCCTTCATAACTCCAAACCTGATTATTAAAAGCAAACGTGATACAGACACAAGTGGAAGTAAATACAGGCAGATTTCAAGGCAAAGGTAAAGGTCAAGTGCAGGCAGATTTCAAGCCAAAGGTGAAGATCACTGAAGGAACTGCCATGGACTTGTTTTTATTAAACAGCTTTTCCACGCAGGAAACCCTCAGGTTTGCCTTCAGGTGCAAAGGCAACTGAAAACAGAGGTTGCAAAAGTGCATTATAGCTTGTGTGGGACTGTATCCCCCTTGGACAGGGAGCAGGTATGAATGCAGATTATTCTTTCTGTAATTCTAAGATGGTGGAGCACAATCATGCATTTGGTTCTGCTTTTTTAAGCTTCCTGAGATACTTTGTTGAGCCTGCACTGACTGAAACACTACTCAGTTCCATTTGACCTGGTGTCACTGTATTGTCACATAAACCGGCAATAAATCTGATCTCCTTAAAATGCTTCACAACAACTTCTGCATTCTAAGCCTGCAATACCTCTGCTAGGCAATAAACCAGCACGCTGCAATCCCTGTTGATTCTGTTTCAGGGTGATTTGATGCAGATGACCTGACATGCAATATTTCAAGCTGTGTATTCTATGGCCTGTCACCCAGGCTTCTCTCTGCAACTGTGATGGCTGGAAACTTCATTTACCAGTAAATGAAAAGTGAGACTCTTGTGCAACCCCAGCTCTGCAGAAATTGTCACTACCAGAAACCCACAAATTATCATGAGGCCATAGAATAAAAGAGATCATTGACAGCAATGTGCTTCCTCGTCACTCCACACTGAGGGTCTGATTGGCAATGAAAGCAAACAGAAATGGAGAGAAGAAACCCTTATTACAGCTGTTGGCTCCCCAGGTTTATTCACTGGAGCTCTGCAGTCTATCAGAAGCACAGGACTGCGAAAAAACCCTGCAGTTTGATTTTGTGCTCCAGTTCTGCCCCACACTCATGGGGGGGGCGGCAGGTCCAAAGCTGGTTTGGGAGGCCCTGACACTTTCTGTGGTTACTTCACCCACCAGCTGAACACACATGAGCTAGTCCCATTCTCTCAATCATCCATCCTTCCAGTTTGTTGCAGGGAGAGGAATCCCAGCTCTGGGCTGCCCATCTTCTTTTGAGTCTCTTTAATTATATCTCTCTGACTGGCAGGCTCACTGTCAATGATCACAGAGGAAGTCATTTTCACAGAAGGAGGAAATCCATTCCTGTGGTAAGCACAGAGGCAACAGAGCCAAAAGTTTTATGTACTCTTCCAAATTGCACTATCCATACATTTCCTTTCTGCAGGGCAAATCATTTAACCTCCCTACCTGTTTGTCCTCTCCTCTAAAATGAGGAAGGCAGACCTGACCCACTTCTAATGTCCGATGTCAACGGTTTCAAAGCATTCTGAAGTCATTAAATAAAAGGCATTACAAAAGGACTGTGCATTGCTCCTGCCAAGCTGCTATGTAACACATAACAAGAGGTAAAGTATGAAATCACAAGAGGTAAAATAGGAAATCAAGAGAAAGCTTAAATCCCTCCTGAAGCTTCTAAAGGTTAATGCTCTGCCTCCAGATTCAGATGCCAGAAGTGTCCTGGCGACATATGCTACACTTATTTAGGATGAAGAAGCAATCAAGCTGACAAAAGCAGTTGCTTGTCTCTCTGCTTGCAGGAGTTTTAACACCACAATAACAGCTTTTGCCTTAGCGATAAACAGCCACACACACGCTGGGATACTTGTAGGTTTGGCTCCTGTTACAAAGCCTACGTCAGGTGAGGGTCTGGCTCGAGTCCTTGTTCTACTTCTTCTTCCGCCTCCTGTTACAAGTGAAACTGTTTGACCATAGAGCTATTAATACTTCCAGAGGGAAGGGTGGTGACGAAAAAGCAGTCCCGAGGCACAGAGGATGTAATTCAGCTTTTGGACATCAGAGCAGAGATCACATGCATTTCCTTTAGAGGGCCATCGGCTGCTCCATCACGCAGGCACCTCAGCCACGGACACCTAATGCTCTCTTGGTTCAGCCCCATCTGCCTTCCTTAATCTTAGAATGAGGCATTACTATTGCCACTAGAAATTAATTTAGGGATGCATAAGTACTCATGGGTCTGAGTGTGACACAAGATCACTGCCCTGTGTGCACAGAACACCCGTGGAAGAGCTGGTAGGAGTTTGTAACTGCAGGAAGCTGAGAGAAGCAACCCCAAGAGCCAGATTTTAACCTGAGAATGAAATGAAATCGTGTGTGTTCAAATAAAGACCCTGAAATTCAGGGTCAGAGGCCACAGATATTTAACTGCAAGCTCTGAAAAGAAATGGAATGCACAGACTTGCTCTGGAAGCATTTCACAGGGGGAAAAAGCCAATCCTAAAATGTGGAGTTTGTTCCTGTAGACATCAGTGGGGATTTTGCTGTGATTGCACACAGGAACTATAGTTCCGACACACAGGTCAGACTTGGAGCTCAGAGTCCAACACATACCATCAGCACGGAGAGGAATGCCAACCAGGCACCCAAGCTCACAGGACTTCTTTTGTCCACTGTTTCAATACACCTGATATTCACCCCTGACCACCCTGGCACCACATCCTGCACGTGGCACAAACCAACCTGCCTGGCAAACTCAGCCACTGACCTGGTGATGCAGGTCCCCAGGGGCAGCACCACCAGTTGGGTCCTGCTGAGAAGGTCCCTCACGCAAGGCAGGAGGTTTAGGATGTGTCCTGCCACACATTCCTACAACAACCCTGACCTTTCCTGGGGGTCTCTCCCAGTCTGAGGTGTGGGGCTCCTGTCAGTAGTAGTGAGATGACAGTAAGATAATAACAGGCTTTATTTGGGGTCAGCCTTCTCCCTGCTCCCCTCCGTGCATAATCTCTCCTTGCTCCTCATGAAATCCCCTGCTTGTTTCTTAAACAGCGATAGATTCAGGATAAAGAGATTTTTACTTCTTACCATAAGCTGACTTGAACCAACCAGTCAGAGAAAGACTCAAAACAGGCTTGGGTGTGTGAGGATGATAAGGAAATTTGGGATGTATGACTGAATGCAGGGGGATCCTGGATACCTCTCTTCAGGGCTTGGAGTTGGCCAAGGTCTGCTCAGCATGGGATCTGCATGGAGATGCAAAAGGACAAAACTTCTTCCAAATGCCCCAAAGATAACCCGTAGCCTGAGCACATCTTCCACATGGACAGAGCTTCGCCCTCTTGCCCTTATAGAGTTGTTTCTAGGTGCATTTAGTTCTGTGGGATTTACATTTTTAACACTGTTCACTGTTCTCCTGCCAGAGGTGAGATTTCTTTCAGTTATCACCGATCCCCACAAAAACAACTGTCCAAACCAGAAGAAAGACAATTAAATGCAATGCTGATGCTGCTCATCTACATTTTTCCTAGAGAAACTTTGTCTATATCCATGAGCATGAGGTGCATTTTGTATTCAAGTCCTAAAGCCAAGCCTAGGATTGCATCCTTTCTCAAGGTGTTCCCTCTTCTTTCACTTCCTCCCTCCCATTCTCATTTATCAGACAATGTCTTGGAGAGTAAAACATGGTTTATAGGATTCTCTTTTTATTTTCTGGGAGAGGAAGGCAGGACAATTCTGACTGTCTATCCAAGATTAAAAGCTTTTCCTGTGTATCCCTGTATTTAGCTCACAGGAGCCTGTTTTGTTTAGGCTTTGGGTTTTTTTCCAGGATGTTCTGTCGGTCACCAGGGAATCCTGCAGCCTGTGGATCATGCAGTTTGGGTGCTCTGAAAGTGGAGCTGGAGTCCCTTGGTTCAAACCAGGGGAGCTGCTTTATCTGTTGCTGAAAGGATGCAGCATATATTTAGAATCACTCAGTGCAGCAGCGATACCCACCCTGTTCCCATCAGTTAACACGGAACACGGGCAGTTTACCAAACAGGACCTGCCAAAAAATAACCACAGGGATGAGTACCTCAACACTGTTTTCCATGGGAATTTAGCACAGGACTGGGGTTCACGGGCTGGTGTTCCCTCTCCATGACAAGTTCTGGTTAGCCTGTTTGAGACAGGGCAGGGCTGTGTTTGGAGATGGATGGGGATAGCCAAGGTACTGGGATGAGGGTATCTGCAGACTGCAGCAAGCAATCGACCCTGTAGCTACTTAGAGGAGCTCCCTGGACAATTGTAACTTATGTTCAAAATCACTTTGATGGACAATACTTCGGGGCTTTTCTTAGCCTAAATGACTATTAAACTGTTAGGACAAAGTGAGCCAAGAATCTCAGATTACATTCCTGGGAGCTGGGCATCCTCTTGGCAGCTGGGAATTTGGCTTCTTCCCGTTAAGTGTCAAAGCCCAATACTTACTTAGAGCCAGGCTTTAGAGTGCTTTTTATTGTAGTTAGGATATTTTCTTCCAGTCTGAGGGAAGCTGCCAACTCATCTTAGCTGAATATGACTCCTGCAACCTAAAATTACTGCCTTATCCCATTCAGCCCATTTCTGGGGACTGGATTAAGAACATATTGACTGATTTATACATTGCAGAGCTTGCCAGCTATCAGCCAAGGTTGATAAGCTGCTCTGTCCACAAGTGCTAACAGAGGCATCTATGCTGAGCCAAAATTAGGACAGAGCTCTATGAGGAATCAGAAGTAGCTTCACTACACCCAGGGGAGGTGACGCCTGAGGCTGTCTGAGACACACAGGATGCCCACCCACGGCTGTGAGCTTGTCCTATCAACCCCCACCCCATGGGATTATGGAGGGAGGTTTAGTGAGGAACACAACTCCCACAGTTCTGTGAAGGAGATGGATTATTACTGCTCACTTTAGTGCATCTGAGTCAGCATTAGTTCCAGGAACGGATCTGCTAATCAATAAGCAATAGCCAACAACAGTGATGGTGGTTACTTGTTCTCGGTGGCTAAAGGGGAAGACCAGAAGACATTAGCTGACAGTACAACGCTGGATGTACAGTAGAAAACAGATCTCAGTGTACACTCAAACAGCCGAGCAGGTTGGTGGGTGAGATGTGAGCAATCCCTTAGAACAGACTATTCCTGACAGCAGTCAATCAAACCACAGGCCCTGCCGTAAAACCAGCAACTGAGCTTGATGATTGCTTGGGTAACAGCCTGATCACCAATACTGCCTTCTGGCTTTGCACTCCATAGTCCCACACAGACATGCAGACACACACATACATACAAAGGCTAGAATCTACCTTGAGAAAAAACCAAAAGCCTGCCAGCAGCAGCTGGCACATCCATGTCATTCCAAGAGCTTGGCCTTTAAGGGGAATGCACTCCAGTTGCCAGACACTAACCCTTGAACTTCAGCTCTCACCCACTAGTGTGAGCTGCCCAGACAGATCAATACTCAAGGTCTCATAACACAAACCCTGTCCTGTCCCTCATGCTGTGAAGCCTCACAGCAGCTTCTGTCATGCAACACATCTTCCCAGCTCCTTCTGAAGCTGTAGGTAGAGAAAGCCTTAACAAGTGTGAGAGTTTGAGTTGCAGCCACTTGCCGTCACTATGCAAAGGAAAGAATCATCCTGATGCCTGGCTAATCTGCAGAACTCATTACCATGAACTGTCATCCAAGTCAAGGGCTTCACAGTGCTGCGTGCACAAGGGGAGGACCCAGAGCTGTATACAACTGTAGTGATAAGGGAACACTGTGCTGTAAGGTACCCACCAACCGGCATTTGGCTCAGGAAGCAGACTGGCTTAGAGAGCAAAGCCCATTACAGGCAGATGCCTCCACAGTTTTTACTTAATGGAGTTGTTCTTTTCCTCCAAAGAACTGTTAGGCTATACTGATAAAGGCAAACAGTGGATTTGATATTGATCCCAGCCACTACAGAAATCCCTTTGTTTCTATGTCTCAACAAGAATGGCTGTGTATGTCATTGGAAGAGTATCTCTTCTATTTATTTCCCATCTCTTTGTCCCCACTCTCCATTTTTATAGAGGCATTGGCGCAGAAGTTGGCTGCTTCAGCAAATGAGGTTAACCTCTGACCATGAATTACTGCTCCCTCAGGAGGAAGTGGTAATAAAAAAGGAAACTGCCACAACTACAGCAAAGGCACAGACCAAGGGTTGTACAAATTACAAAACCACCAGCCCCTGAAGCCCATACCAGGGCCAGCCATGCAAATAATGAAGCATGATATAAACACACGCAAAACTGGACTCACTTTGGCCAGAACAATCATTCCTATGCCAAGAAAAATAAGCAGCTTTCCCATTTTCCCTGGAGTTTCCCATATAATGGCTCTCAGGGCCTCTGTCACATCAGAGACAACACGTGGCAATAGACCACAGGCAGCTGAAAACACAAATGATCAAATCACCTCTAGCATTGCTTTTAACTATCGTATCATGCAAGAATAGAGGGCAAGATAGTCCCTGGTGACAGTGCTGCGTTCAGATAAATCAGAGGGAATGCACCATCCAGTGCACTATCAGATATCCATTGTGATTTCCATATGGAGACTGCAGGCTTACTCCAGTCTGTGGCTGGGATTTACATGCTCGTATCTTGAGGCTTCTTAAAACAATGAGAAAGAAATAAACACCTTTATGATTAACTCCCCTCTGAGGCCCCTCAGGTTGAGCTGCAGAGCGTGGAGGGACCCTAAAACCACTGTCACGTGGGGGAAAGTGGCACAGGTCAGTCATGAGGAGGGAAAGGAAACAGAGAATGAATTCCTGCAGGGCTGTGGCCAGGGAAGGTGGTGCTTCTGAATGAGGGGGTTATGGTCTTTGTTTGGGGGTGTCGTGCACAGGTGGCTTCTTAAAGGAAGATGATTCTGCATGCCATGGCAGCAGCCCCACGCTATAGTGTGTGGGTCGGCTGCTGGAGCACACAGGGAGCTGGCTGCTCCCATGCTGCTGGCTCTCCTCCTCATTTCTAGCTGCTAAAATGCACTAAAAGAAGCCAGGATCGGAACTGAACAACATGACTTTTCAGTTTAAGCAACTACCATCATTTTCAGGGGGACGTGGCCCATGGAAAGGAGGAAGCCAACATACTCACCCAGGGGAAAGGAAGTGTTCAGTGGGCGCTTGCTGTCAAAATCAGATCCATGCTTTTTCTCCCTTTCTCAAGCATTTCCCCTATCTTGCTTTTTGTTTGGAGAGGGTGGAGGACTGACATCAACATTGCTACAAGACCGAAGCAGTAAATAATTCTTCATCACCATAACATTGCAAACCATTGCAAAATCTCTATTGTTTTCCAGGCCAGCACTTATAACAAGCTACTGCCAAACTGGATGGTAAAAAGCAAGTATTAGCAGCTGACCGTGGAATGTTTTCCTTGTCATTCAGGGGCATTGCTTTCCTGACTCAAGGAAGAGGATAGAGAACAGTCACATCACACAGAATTGAGTTAATATTAGAGCTGTAAGAATGCCACGACATTACTTGTCAAAGTGACATCTAAACTTCAGCTCAGGTTTCTGGGGCTAGGAGAAGGGATTTGAAGCATGCTATTATTCAGCCATCAAGCTGCAGCATTATTTTGATGTTCACAGGACTAAAAGAAAGACTCTTCTAGGAGAATGCTACATGCTTTAACACAGGCTAATCATTTCAGTCTACAATTTGTGACCATACTCCAACAATCTATGGCAGACAACTCATTTGTTACTTAATGAAACGGCACAGAAAGGCAGTGTACAGCAGCAGAGCTCTATTGATTCTGCCAATGTACACTAACAGAAGATGCAGCTTAAACAATTTCTATAAAAGTGTTGGATTTCTTGGTCGTTTCATGCCTATTGAATTTTAATACAGTGCATAAAATTGGCAGAATGTACCTCCTGAAACGCTCTTTGTTACATCTCTGGATCAGTTTCCATCTGCAAGACTGTGACTTTGGTGCATTTTGAATATTCCCTTACTCAGGAGATACCCCACTGAGAGTGATGGGTTTTCTGAGCCCACTGCAATGTACCTCTAACAGAGTAACACAAAAACCCTGAAATGGAGAATAAAGCCAATATAGCTGGGGAAGAGAAGGATGTGCTGAACCCCCACAGGTGCACCAATGGAATTACATGTCTGCTTGGAAAGGGATCCTGCACCTCACTTCTTTCCACATGAACTGTCGTCACTACTTCATCAAGGAAAGTGGGAATGATACCATTACCAAAAGCACATTCCCTCCAGACTGCCCAAGGTCAAACCTGCTGTTCCCTGGAGCAGGGTGGTGCAGTCCACGTCAAACCCAGAGTAACACAATGCTCGTGATGAAACCCAAGGAGTGCAGAGCAATAGTGGCACTGTGCAGGGACACTGGGACAGCACAGTAGCTAGGCGTGGACTAGTGGCATAACTGTCCAAAGAGGCAATGAAGGTGAAAGTATGGCACTACCAGTAACAGCCTGAGAAAGGCTGATGGGGTAGGACAGGTAGGTGAGGGTCTTGCAAAAGCAGATGAAAGAAAACAAAATGCTATGAGTGAAGGAGATGCAGGAGAGCTGAGGGGAAGATCTGGAAACATGGGATGAGGTCATGGGGAGCTGCGGGAGAAATGAGAGCTCAAAAGTCTGTTTGCCTTTGGCTGATGTGAAAGCAGCAGTCAAATCTTGCAAAGGAGGCTCTGCTGTCAGTGTTGGTGCTCATGCCTGTTGGCTCCAGCAAGCAGCATTTGGCAGATGGGAATAGGATGTTTGGCTATGAATCTTGAAGGAATGGACGACTGCTTTCCTTAGTGCTCTGGGATAATGCTGGGAAGGAAGAGGCAGCTCTTGGCTTTGCAACACCCCCAGCAACCCATTGGTGCTGGCAGGATACTGCAATGGCTCGTGAGCCAAGGCTGCCCCTTCCTTCGAAAGAAGCTGCTAGTTTAATGCTCCTGCAGGCTAAAGATGTCATGAGTAAAATCCCCATTTCACCTGCACAGTGCCAGTTTATGGACCATTAAGTCCATAAGTTGGCTCCTTTAAAAGCCATTTATGATCTGTAGGAATGTTATATGAGTGCACAACGGCATGGAGTAAGGGTGACACACTGTGTGGACAGAGAGAAGTGCAATTCCTCCCCTCCTTCCCAACTGGTTTTGAGAGATTTAGTCCTTTGTTTTTGAAATCCGAGTCTGGACTGAGGCAAACCCAAAGCAGAAGCAGTGGAGCTCTCCTCTGGCCCCTTCCTGCAAAAAGGCCAAGGCCTCCTCTGTGCAGCATGGTGGCTGTTGTAGCAGCACAACTTGCCTTCACGCTTGCAATTCCACCTTGGATTTAGCCAGTAGCAAGGAACAACATATCCGAGGCTGTCCCTGGATTCCAAAGAAGAGAAAGTTTTCTATGACCTACCAATCATTGCACAATCATATGAGTAACAAAGAGACAGCTTCAGAGCAAACGTGCAGTTAGCTGCAGATGGCAGTTTCTCCAGCAGCAAATGTGGACTCTGTGCTCTGTGGAGCAATGGGCAAGTCTGGCTGTAGGAGCCTGAAGTGAAGAGAAAAAAGATGAAGCAGCAGTTTCATGTTTGGGTTTCATTTTTAAAACCCAGGTGAGTTTAACCCTCACCTGAAGAAGGCACTACCTGATACGAAACTGAGGAGGCTGCTGTGATCAGAGATCTCAGTCCTAATTGCCCAACGCACCAGCCAACAGACTAAGACAAATACTGCACAAAGAAATGCTAAGAGATAGAAACAGAGATGAGAAATGCACAAGTCACCTTCAGAGCCCACCTAGCTGCTCTTTAAATCCTTGCTTCTCCTATTGAAAACCCTTGTTATTCCCACCTCTGCTGTTTAATGCACTAAATCCCTGCAGCATTTCTCATTCTTCCTGATGCCCAGAAGACAAAGAACCTCTACAGAAAAAAAAGCCTTGTGGCATTGCTAGGGATATTAAGGCTGTTCAAAAGAACTGCTTTGCTCTTTAAATGTTAGGCTGTGAGATGGCAGGTGCCTGCCCCCAGAAAACACTAAGTTTTGAGGTTTTTATAAGGGAGGAACAGTGGGTTTTTTCACTTGTAAGCTTCACCCATTACTGATCCCATGGGCAGAGACAAGCAGAGCTCACCTGCCATGGGACACAGGCTTTACTGTACTGCAGTTTCAATACAGCTTCCCAGAACCAGTCAGTCTCATCCCCACACCATGGTGCCATGGGAGGCTGCAGTGAAATCCCTCTCCCATTCAACCCCGAAGCACATTGTCACCTTGCTAGTAAATCGTGTCTAACCAGGCTGAAACTCCTTGTTCAGGATAACTAAAGTACTCAGTATCTGGTGTTCCTGCAGAGTCTGAAGCACAACTTTTATGAGAACCCTGTGTCTTTGGGATATATCCTTAACCCAGCTTTCCAGATGAGGAATAGGACAGAGAGATCCAGTGACTTTTCCAGGAACATACAGGTGGGCTTTGGCAGAGAAACAGCTTGAATCATGCTGTCAAACCTGAGGCTAATGCCCTGATCATTCCTTCCACCTAATGTCTGACACCCCACTGAGTTTAAGAGACTGCTAATGGAGAAACTTGGAGGAGGAAAAGCAGGAAACAGGAAGAACATATCTGACTTCATTTACAGGCAAACCAGCAGAATGGAGTGGCTGGGAACTGCGAGGTCTTGCTAGCTTTTTTCCACAGGAAACAGCATCCAAGAAGTGTTATGCTTTATCACTGAAATTCGTGCCATGGACTGTGCTGAAACAAGGGCCTGAGCTGGCCTCCCTGGCTGGGGTGGGAGACAAAGGAGAGCCTGTTGTCTCCAGCTCCACAAAGCCATGCTGGTCCTGAGCGCTATTCCTGGCCTTGCACTGACTCACTCGGTGACCTTGCTGAGAAAGACTCTTATATCCAAGTCTGCCTGCCTGTAAAAGCCATCATGGTCTCCTAAGATTGGATTCCATTTGAAGCATAGACGAGGAACAAAGATGAAATAATTCTGCTTTCCTTCAACACCCACCCTCTGGGGTGAGCAGGAACTGGACAGAGATGAATCTGTCCTGTAAGGTCTCTCTGCACCTCCTTCCTGAATTTACAATTAACTGTGCCCATGAGTCTTGGTTTTGCAGTGCCCCAGGGCTGCACCAAGTCATGCCATCATAAGGACACACTGCAGTCTTGAGGCAGGTGCTTATTTCTTGAAGCACTTTCTGTTTCTATTGATGGCTGCTCACAGTTGCCCTCTGTCCTCTCCAGCATGGCACCTCTTCCTTTCCAGGTAACAGTGGCTGGCCTTGGAGAAAGGATGCCAAAGCTGCTAACATAAAGGTGGAAGAGAGGCTTTCTGCTGGGTGTTTGTGCTTCAAGATTCCAGATTGATAGCTGCTGTTCCTGCCCTGGTCGAGGACAACACAAGGAGCTTAGATTTTTTGTTCAGTGTGGGACATAGCCACCTTCTGAGAACCCCCTGCACCATAAACGGATTCTCTTTGTCATTTTACTAACACCACTCTGCTCTGTTAAAGGTGAAAGGATCTTGAGAATCCAGTTTATTCGTTGCCAGTTATGTTTCTTCATCTAGGTTCAGAGCCAAAAACTCATTAAAGGCAGTGGGAATCTTCCCATTCACTTCTATTGGCTTCAGCTCAAGCTTTTATTCAGTCCCTCTTGGCTTGGACAATGAAGATCAGTAATGGCAGTTTCACTATCAGTGTCTTTGTGCCACCATGTCTCGTTTCTAAAACCTCCAGCACAATGTCCATTTGTCTTTAGCAACTGCTTCCTTTCAGATATCCACAATAAATAAGTCCATGGAAGAAACATTTCTTTTGGCTCTGCACTGCCCGAAAGCTCATTTGCAGACATTTTAATTTTGGTAGACAATGTCTCTTTGATTCTTTCCATCATCTCAGCATACCAGCCTGCTATTTTTGCCTCACAAGCTTGGCTGCACTGAGTCTGTAGCTCTCTCTGGTTTACTTTGGAGCTAGTGTAATCAGTGATAATCTCAATGCTCTCCTATGGAGGCAAGAAGCATTTACTTGTGAAATCTAACAGAAAGATGGCAGCTCAGTGGAAGGAGGGCTGAGCATATTCTTGCAGCATACGCAACAGGAATCAAAAATAGTGCCATGATTAATGCCCTCCACATCACTGCAAGAGGACCACACACTCTCCAGCTGATGGCTGGACTGCAGAGCTTTGCTGGATGGCTTACCCAGAGAGTGGGACATCTGGGGCTGTCCTGGTCTCTCCCCATCAGGCTTCCAGGTCAGTGCTGAAGGGAACATCTCACATTGCTCCAGATGCTGCAATCACTACGAGGTAGTAAACAGGGTGAGAAAATAGGCTAGGACAGGCTGATCCTAAACTCCTACTGCAGTTTGCACTAGGCAGTATGAGTAGGGAAAGGCTGGAGTGGGTGTAGCAGCTATAACACAGCTTTTAAAAGTCTTTGGAGTAAGCACTAAAATATTTTAAGACTTAAGTGATAAACTGGGGCGCAGTGTCCCTCTGGTGCCAGTTAAAAAGCCCACAGTATAAGGTTCCAGCCCTGTGCTGTCGGTTGAATTAACCCTAACACTTTTGTGATCAATGTGGCTAGTGTCTTGATTAATGTGAGTGCTCTGGAAACGCCAGTGTTGGTCTGCCTTGCCACTTGTCAAGGCCTGTCTGTGCTTTTTTTTCCTCTAAGGCTTTTCCCCCTCCACTCCAGTTATTTGAATCAGACAGTTCTAATTGGTGAACATGCTTTGAAGACGTGAGCAGAAACCTTCAGCGTAAAGGGAATGTCTTCAGAGTACTATGGAAATGAACCGTGTTTCTTAGCCTAAGTGCTAAGAATATCCTGGTTTATCCCCAAAGAGAGAGAAAGAGGGAATTAGAATCCAAAGAAAAATAAATAAAAAGAGCATTCTTGGTCGCTCACTCTGAGACCTACGGCTGGAGAAAACCCATCTTTCTCACACTTTGAAGCTCATATTCTGGCGAAGGAAAAGCTTTCACATGGAATCTGGCCTCTAACTGAGGAAGGTCACTGCAGGGAGAAGATCTGGATGAAGGAACCTTAAAAGACATGGAATACTTTTCCTACCTGAAATACTGTGTATGCATGAAAGCTGGCTTATGAACTCCTGCCTCATTAGGGGGGCACCTTTGTCTCTCTGCCACAAACTCTAGCAGAACAAGCTATCAAACCCTGTGCCTGCCTCCCTTTGTTGATGGCTATTTGTTTTCCCCACCATTTCTCTTGTTTTGTACTCTTGGCTCACAAGTCTGTCTCCTGCTCCAAACCAGTTGATTCTTCCTATGAGGCATATGGGCCCAGGGCCTAGATTATATTTATAAGCTGTAAGGATCTCCCCAGGCAGACTCAGTTATAAAGGAGTCGAGTCAAACAGCTACAAGGAGATGTTCAAAAACAACCTTGGAGAGGAAACACAGAGAGACAGAACATCACATATTCCTCCCATGTTAAACCTTACAAAAACAGATACGGTTCAAAGCAGCATATAACGGGAGATGAATAGTCTTTACCCTTTAATCTCCCATGTTTTAGCAGAAGGATGAAGTGTTCTGCTGTCCTCTGGTGTATGAACACACGTGTTTAAGAATTTTTCAGGCAGGTCCCCAATGGTTTTGCACTAGTGCAAGAAAGACTATGTAAGAAAAGATCAGGCTGGGAATGGGGCATAGATGCAAGCAGTGACAAGCCTCAACCAGACAGCGAGGAAAGAACCCACCAGGATGGTAGCAGGGATGGATAAAAGGTCACATCAGAGGAAAACTCCTCATTTCTGACAGCTTTCAAGAACAAAATTGCTTGCAGTATATTGCTTTACTTACACTTCTGCTTTGTTCTTGCCCTAAGTGACTGACAGGCTTCTTCCAGCTTTGCTTCGTGGCTTTGGGTGATTCATTAAACCTTTTGTCTTATTTCCCCTTCTTGTATAAAGAAGAAAGTTGCACAGAGACTGTTAATGACTGCGTGTGCTTCCTGTCCTTTCCTCTGAAGCTGCCATCCCACAGAGGAGCAGCAAGTCACCAGAAACGTGCCCGTGGCTCTGCTGGCCCCACATCTCTGGCTATTGGGCTTCTAATCGCCTGTGCACGACTGTGTATTTGAACAAGGCTGTGCAGGAAATGTTTGTCCCAGCTACAGAAACATTTTGTTCCCGTTCTGTGTTTGAAGCAAATGGGGTTTTCTTCAGGCCTTTTTGTCTCCTGTATTTTTCAAAACAAAGGAATAAGGAAGCAAACGTGTCTGCAAGAAGCTGCATGAAACAGCCACAGGAGAGCCAATGGACTTGCTACGCAGAGGACTCCTGCTAGATGTATTGAGCACAGTTTTCCCACCTAATTCAGGCTTGTGTCTTGAAAGCAGACCTTGCACCCACAGGAGATCACCAAGCTGCAGGCAGGGCTGGGATGGTGCTTTCTTTCCCTAGAAACTGCATCCCTAGCTGAAGTTACTCCAAACTGAGACTTCCCACAGAAGGTTTCTGTTTTCATAACATGCCATTTTCCAGTGAACAATGCTTTCATCACAAAGTTCCCCACCCTGTTTGCTCACAGACTGCCAATGTGAAGTTGTCTTTTGATCCCCAAGGGACTAAGGATGTGTGTGCATAAAAGACAGCCTGAGCAGATTGTGGAGAGAGGCACACCCAGCGATGGCTTTGCAGCTCTCCACAGGATTAAGGCAGCTACTGTGGCAACGCTACTGTCTGTGTGAGGGATGCAGGGCTGGGAATAGACTACATATCCTACAAAGTGACGGCTTTAGTTCTGTCTACTGGCTTAGAGACCTATATGTAGCCAGCACCTCACCTGTCCTGGAGGTTAGCATATGCCTCCTAGGCACCCTATACCTCAAATAAATAATAGCCGAATTCATAGGATGCGCCCTGTTTTATCCCAGAACAATGCAATGAACTGCAAGGCAAATTAGCAGTGTCTGTTTCCACCACCACTTCCGGGGACTGGAATTTACAGCGCATGGAAAGCTGTCCATCCAAAACGTGCTCTAGATCCTCTCAGGAAAATGATAAAGAACTCGATACAGCAGTAAAAATCTATGGGCCTGCCAACTTGCTGTCCTTAGACGTAGTCCCTACCCTTCTTCTCTCCTATCGAAGATCACCAGCACAGAAAAACATGAACACAGTCTTTCAATCCCTTACCCTGCTCTGCTTTCTTCTATTTCCGTAGGCGAAGCTCAGCTCTGGCAGCCCAAGCCAGCACTCACCAGCATAACACACAGCTGTGAATATCAGCACTCCCCAGCTGAAAGGGCAGGGGCTGCTTTGGAGAATAGCTCCATCCCGCAGAACGTGCCTCTGGTCAGGACCGTCTCCACAAAGCTCTTAGGAAAGGCTGTCTTTGTGTCTCAGTACCTCTACCTGAGGACACGGAGCAGAATTACCCATATCAAACTTAGATATATAGGTTAAACTTGTCTGTTCCCTCTCGTCCTGAGGGAGGCAAACAGGCACGTGCCAAAGGTTTGTAAATCAGAGGTCTGCACAGATGGGATGAGTCAGAAGAGTTCATCTCTGCAGCCACGAAGCACAGCAACCCAGATCAGACACCCCGCATTTGGACAGCTGCATTTAGGTTGGACACATTTTACCTTTGGCTAAAGCTAAACACAGCACACAGTGGAGGATGCAATTCCAGGCCCTGCTCTGATCAACAGCCATTCCCTCTGCTGCACTTCCTAGATACATGACTACTTGTGGTGAGCACCAACAGAGAAGCAAGACAAAGCAAAGGGTTGCCCAGCCCTTCGTCCCCTGCCAGGCTGACAGAAGGGACTGACACATGTAATCCTCCACGTCAGGCCAATGCCATAAAGGATGGAAGATGCTCCAGGGGATGGCCAAGCAACTCCCTGGGGCAGTCTCTAGTCTCGTAGACTACACTGCCTTGGTCCTAAAAACACCCAGTGCTTCACAACATGTGAGGCCATAGCCCTGATACTGATAAGGCCAAGCTCTTACAGGTTATTTCTCTCCATCCCAGTTGTCTGGTATTTCCACCAGACGCAGTAACCTCCATCTCCTCACTGTTATTATTCTACTTAGATGACAAATACTGCTAGGTGCCTTTTCAAAGCTAAAAGCATTTCATTTGGAAATGAAATGACCTTTTCTAGCCTTATTTCAATTCCCACGAGTATTGTGAGGCTAAGACGTTTGTTAATATTAGTAAAGAACTCTGAGTTCCTTGGCTGTAATAACTGCCATGGCAAAATAAGTTGTATTATGATGAAGAGGTTCTAGTCCAGTTAGAAAGTTGTTTCTCCCATCTGTATGAACAGACCATGCTGCTGTGTTAGGGAAGTCTGCTAGGACTCTATGAGGTTGCCACAGGCACATGAAGATGCTCAGGAACAAGCTGTGCCATTCCTACAACTGTACTTCTCATTTTGCATATTTTGAGGGAGAAAATCAAGAATGAAAAAGGGTTCCCAGGCCCACTCGGCCAGGTTCTCACACAGAATTCCTGGTGAAACTACACACCAGTGGCACTTCATCTCAATTAAAAGTTCAATGAAGTTTAACAGCAGATAAAAGATTATGTGGGGCATTACACAACCATAGCGTGGTTTGCCAGCAGCTGGTCACTGACCTCCAACGACTTCTTAAACACCTCCATGTGAATGAAAAATAAATGACAGTTCTATAAGGTAGAATTTTTATTCCTCAGTTAAGCTCCCTGTAAGACTGGGCTTTGCATAACTACTTGGAAGTCCATTACTGTAATACAGATCTGGGGAAGCTGTATGTTCTACAACTTCATGTTAGGGATAGAAAATGCATTTGTCATCTCAGAATGATCTGGGCAGTTGTATGGAAATATATGTCATTAAGAGGTGGCATCATGTGGTGTTGAGAAAAGCATTCCTGATTTAACACTGTGCATGAGAAGTGATGCTTCTCGTTCACAGAACTGGAAATACCTGAGGCTACTCTGTGTGCAATTCACTGTTTGAATCTGGGACATTTCTACACCAGCTATCAATTCTGACCCTCTGCCCTGCAAGGATAACATATGGATTTGTACTCACAGAACTATACTTATGTCTCACTTTGCTCTAATGCATTTTATAGCACACATATTTGTTATGCATATTAATAATTTAGAAGTGCATAATAGAGGCATGAAAAACTTCTTAATACGCTGGTCACAGCTCAGTTTCACTGGAACCCCTGATACACACACAGATAAGGTGTAATCCTTCCCTTCTTTTGAAAACAGACTGAGCGAGAGCAACAAAACCATGCAAACAAACCCCACCATTCAGCCACTGGGACTGACAGTGCTTTACTGTAAGGTTTAATAGGTCATTTAACCCGTGTCTCATTTGTGGCACTACTGCAAATGACAACCTGCGTGAGCAGCCAGAGAGCTTCCACCACTCTCCTCAGCAGCACAGGGCAGTGGTTTGTGAGCCATATATCTGGCATGTGCACTGCAGCAGCACAGAATCAGTCCCTCCCCATCACACCTGAGTGCTGGCTGTATTTCCACAGGTGCCCCATAAGCACATCAGGACAACTCCCAGGGCACCTGGCACCAATCAAGCCCCGCTTATGACCCTCACAGCTGGAGCTGCTCTGGCTCAAGAGGCACTTATGGCTGGAGCAGCCCTGAACCAGGAAAAGACAGAGGTCTCCCAGGGCACAGGAGAAAGGGGGAGCATCAGTGTGTCCCCTGCCAAAACCACACTGTCCCCACCAACATGGGAGTGCTCCCCCCTGCTGAAATCATGCAAAGGCATGGACAGGCTGGAAGCCTGCACGCCTGGGTGGACCTGTCGACACCCAAATGCACGTAGATAATGCTCAGGTGACACAGAAGCAGCTGCTGTGAGAGATGAGGGAGGCAGCTGTGCTATATAACACCATCAGGGCTGCCTGAAATAGCCTATTCAAACAAGAAACTTTCTCTGTGCTCCAAGGAAAAGAGATGCCCAACAGTGGCTGCCACAAAAAGTACAGGGAGGACAGAGGTGGCATTCCAGCAGGATGCACTGAGTGGCATAAAGGGAATCACAAAGTTCTAAATAACCAGGGGAGAGGGGGTAAAGACAGTGCTCCTGCAAGAGAGCCTGATTCTCAGGTGGTGTCCCTCTGCACTCCCCTTCCCCTGGAGCCCCGAAAGCCCCAGAGAGATCTCACCACCCTGGCCACCTTTGGGATAAGCAGGGACAGGACTGGGGGAAGGTGTTGCCACCTGATGCTCACGCAGCTCCGGCTGTGCAGGGACAGGCAATGCAGGGAAGCAGCGGGGAACAACTCGGCTCATTTCTTTGCCCCATCCCAGGCAGCAGCAACAGGAAATCCAGGAGCTCTGTGAAATGACAGGGAGGGAGGGCGAGTGAAGTCCCCTTGCCTCGGCTCGTGACGTCTCTCCTTCCTCCTTTTTTTTCTTTCCTGTCCCTATAAAGTATCTCAGAATCGCATCAAACTTCCCAGCGAAAGCAAACCGAGCCCAGCGGGGTGGGGGGGAGGCAGAGGAGAACACCTTAGGTGGGCACTGGCCATGCCCAAGCCCCACTGGCTGCCGGCTGCCGGCCCCGGGCACTGCGGGGTGGCCCCCGGCAGGTAGCCAGGAAGGGGACGTGGGGCTGCCTCTTGCCCTGAAGTGGAGAGCTCTGCTCTTACTGCGATCCCTGCGGCACCTGCACCTCGCTGGAGGCACACAGGGAAGGGAAGGCTCTGCGAAACTCCCAAACTCCAGGCAAAGGACTGCTCGGAGCAGCGGCTCGCTGGCTACAGGAGGAAAGTTTGTGCCAAACTTTTGTGGTGCTTTTGCTCTGCTTTTTAACCCCTCGGGTTACTCAGGCTGCGCACCACTGCCGCTGCCACCCCGGGAAATAGAGAACGAGGAATAAAGTTACTGTGAAAGGGGAAAGAAAAGGGTAAAACCTGCACCTCGGGAAGAAAGGAAACAGAATCCGCAGCCCAAGGATGAAGCAGTGAATGGAAAGAACGATTTAACTGGAATCAACAAGTGGGAACTCCTGCACGCCTCGTCCTTCCCCTCCCTCCCCGCTCCAGCGCGCAGCCCTCCACTAACTTGTTGCTGGAAAGAAAACTCGTCCCGGGTTGCGGACCTTTCCTCCCGCGCCTCGCAAGGGAATACCGCAGCCACCGGCGATGCTGCCCGGCCCGAGCGCCGCCCTGGCCATCTGCGCCCTTCAGGGGCTGCTCCTGGTGCACGGTAAGACCCGTTCACACCGTGATTTCGCCGTTACCTCGGGGGGGGACGGAGCGCTCCGCGGCCGCCCCGCTCCGCACCTCAGGGCGAGTGGCGCGCGGTGGACGCTAGGAGGCGCTCAGGAGCGGCGGGCAGGCGCGGGACCGCGCCCGGAGGGAGCGCTGATGGGGATGGACCGGCTCCGGGAGCAGTGGGGATGGGGTGATGGAGCCGGGTGGGGACCGGCGCTGTGCGGCTGCAGCCCTCGAGGAAGCGCTCACCTTTCATAGCTCAGTGCCTAACTCACTCCTCATACAGCTCTGTCCCCTCCTCGGCCCAGGCGCTGGGTCAGGTTCCCGGTTCTCCAGCTGTCCTTCACCCCACTCCAAGTGCGCTGTGTCCCCCCGGAGTTACTCCCGGGTTTATAGCTGAAAAAGCCAAGAGGCAGGTTAATGAGATTTAGAAGAGCTTTTCCATCTGCCGTATGAGTTTTGATTATCTCATTAAGCGTACGGATTTTGCTGGATTACCACGCTATTCATTCAGGACACTGCACATGGTGTAAGAGAGATGGTCTGTTATTTACTGGGGAATTCCTTATGACAGTAATGGTTATTTCTTTTACATATACATATAGTGAATGTATTTCACAGCACCAGACTGGCTTCTTCAGCATATTATAATCTTCTTGTAGTTTAATATCAAGAGGACAGCTTCTGGAAACACTGTGAAGCATCACTGTTCTTGAGTTTCTTGCATTCATTCAGGGATTTAACGTATTCCTTCTACATAAAGGAACTGATTTGCAAGCACTAACCCTACTGAATTCCACATATCCCCCACAGTTCCTTCCCCACGGTTGCCTACAGAATAAAGACCTAAGCCTGAGGTTGTGCTTCAAAGGGTTCATCCAGGTTAAAAACCGAAGCAGTAAACAGCATGGGTAGAAAGGAGCTGCTCTACCACAGAAACCCTGGTAGTGGTGCCTGAGCTAACCTAGAGATGTACCACAGAGTCCCATGCCACACTGTGCAGACACCGGCACCCACACCTTGAGCTGCACCTGGAGCAGTGCGGGAAGCCTGTGCAGCCCTCGGAGAATTCCCATGGCGTGCTCCATCTGCTGACACGTGCGCGAGCAGCCAGCTGCACGCTGCGTTAGGCTCAATGTCAGAGGAGCCTGGAAAAGCCTTCCACAGAAAGTGTGTTACCAGGAAGGCAGTGTAAATTCCACACAGGTGTAAATCACTGCATGGGCACTTTCATGGATCGCAGAGAGATAATGACAAGTAGTTGGGAGAGAGGAGGAAAAGTGTCTTGCCACAAGTGCTCCTGAGGCTCTGGGATGAAGCGGAGCACAGTGCAATTAGAGGAGCTAGGTGAAAAGCCTGGCTGGAGATGCTGCCCACGTTTCAGGGCTGAGTTGGATCCTCACGTGCCAGGTTACCTTCCTAACAATTTTGGTCCTAATAATTTTGGAATTTGGTCCAGCCTAGTTTTCCTATCAGTGCCAAGCACAGAGAAGGCAATGTCTGCATCCTGTGACAAGGAAAGGAAGGCAAGCACATCGCTAGCTAGCTGTCCCTGTAGGCAAAGGCTGATGATGGATTGGGAAACAGTATTATGGATGTCAGACCTTTGTCCATCATTAGGAAAAGATAATATGTTAGCACAGTCTCAGTGTGCCCTAATTAGGCTGGAAGCCAAAGTGAAACAGGGCCAGGAAGTCAGAGGATTCTGGATAGCTCTGATATTATCGAGGTATTAACTCCTCAGCCACCTTTCCCTCAAAGTTCATCTCCAGCAATGATTTCGGCTATACTCTGTTTGACCTCCCAAGGCACAGACCTATTCTGCAGGCTGCAGGTTAATCCTGCTCCGAGATCTTTGTGGTCAAATTTAGGCAGAGTTGCACTGAAGAACCTAACTGATTCAAAGCCAAACAATTTCCTCTGCAATGCAGACAGAAGATTTTACAAGTGCGAAGGACACTCAGTACCTGAGGTGCTGTGGGAGGGCAGTGAGGTGCAGGGGATCCATCCCATTAGGACCTTGCAGGTCCCCAAAACTCTCTCAGCTCAAACCAAACCTCAGCACAGGAGTCTGAGTGTCCTTTCCTCCTGTAGTAGCAGCTGATTGCAACCTCTGTCCTTATGCTCTGCATGCTGCTCAGTGGCTGGCCAAGGCTGCCTAGGCGTACCAGGGATGCCAGAGGACAGAAGTGGACCATAGCCTTCAAATTCATCCAGATCAAAGGATGAATTTGGATGAAAAGGATGAATTTCTCTACTCCTGACTCTGTGCTTTCAATCCTTGTGGGTATTTATCAGGGTGAAGAGACCTCCCAATAATTTCCTGCCTTGTTATAAAACATAGCTTCAAAATCTTTTATGCACCTTTAAATTTACTAAGACACTTCCACACCTGTCATTACATTTCCACTTTCTTTTTGCTTATGACACAGTTTATGTCACTCCTTGGAGTAACAGTTAGGATCTTTCTTCTCAGAACTTATGATGTAGTAATTACCGTGCAGCTGGCACATGTTTTGGGTATGGAGTGAGTTGGTTAAAAAGCAGCCCTTTAAACAACAATCTGTAAAGACTCTTTACACTAGCAACACCTTGTATCTTGCATCAAAAATTTAGTATCTTTTACCCTCTGATGTTATCATTAAGAAGATTTTAATATATGAGCAATCCAAATAACTCTTCAGGTGTTGGGGTAAACTCAGTAATTGCAGTGATTTAGTACTGGAAAAGGAACAAGATTAAAGAACATAACTTAGGTCCTGCCTGATCCCTTTGAAATTAAAGCACGTTTTAAATTGACTTTTTTCTTCTTTCAGTTCGCAACCTCTTCTACAAATAGAGTAGAATGGGCAGTTTGCCTTGCTATCATACACATTTCACTTACACCATGTATCAGGAATTGAGTCAAAAGGTTCGGGAGCTTCAGCTTTCCCAGTTTGCCGGCCAGGATGCTCGCTATGCTGTCGTGGGGCTGGAGGCTCCAGTCAGTGCTGGGAGGCTGAGGACTGGCCAGCTGACAATCCTGTCTATTGGTTCTAGCAAACCAGAAATGTGTCTCCTAATTGGTGTTATTCCTAAACATTTGCTTTACTGTGGGAAAATGTTATAAAAAGCAGAGGAGCCTTTTTTTCAGGCTGTGATATATGAGCCTCCTGCCTGAAGCTGCCACACTGGAAACCGACTGGAAATCTCCTTGCACTAATTCATCCATTTAAGGCAAGGAAAAAAATGTCAAGTATTTCTGAATACTCCCTGACTTCTGAAAAACAGCACTGTACCCAAATGAATACTGCGAATACAACCCAGGCTGTCTGGGGAAGGCTGCTGTTATAACAACTTACAGTATATTCTTTAAACAATATTTATCTGCTCATGTTTCCCCATAGGTCGGCTAATAGGTGTCTAAGTGAGAGCAAGGGGGTGCATCTGAGTTATCTCTGTGCTTTCATACATTCTTTGAACTGTTCACTTTATGATGAATTATTTGTACAAAGCAATAGCTCAGTCTACTCCAGTTTGAAGTCATGTATTGAGCTGGGCTGAATACATAATACTTCTGTAGGTTTATGCACAAGGGCAAAAGGTTTCCAGTCACAGGAGATTTCTTAGGTGCAGTCAGCGATAGGTGGTCTGTGTTTTTCCTATGTCTGCCTTCACACCTGACAATGTGGTTTGAAGGAGGCTGAAGATGCCCTATGCCATGTATGTTCGGAGATGAAACACGTCTTTTGCTCCCAAAGACATGTGCAAAGTGTATGCCGGAAGGGTCACTTGACCAGCAGCACAGGAGGGGATGAACAGAGAAGCTGGTTTCAGTTTACACTGCAGAACAGCAGCAGCAAGCTGCAGTTTTTAACACTACACAGGAGATTGCCAGGAGGCAGCGTCTGACTTTCAGAGTGAGCATGAGAAAGACACTGAAGCTCAGCCCTGCCTGCTTCGTTTGATATTTCCTCTGCTCAGCCTTGCTCCACCTTCCCTTTCTTCTCCTAACCGGCCTGATGCCACTGGAATGGGAATTACAAGTGGAAGTAATTAAAAGATGTTTGGAGTGTCTAACCAACAGCTAGGAACAAAATAGATGTGTCCCTAGTGTTTTCCTTCAGACACCAGCTCAGATGACTGACAGGATATGAAGGCTTCTGAGTGCTAATCAAGACATTCCTGTGCCTCCAGTCCTCACCTTCGGACACAGTATCTAAGTGTACTCAGTCACATTGACCAAAAAAGTTGGCTACCTAAATAAGCTGGCATGAAATGTGTGTAATAGAGAGCTGATCTCCTCACCAAGTTAGACACTTCTTTCATTTTCTTTTTAAGGCCACAGAGAAAATAGTAGAAGCTGCCAAAATCCCCCAGCCAAGGTTATTATCTGGAAATGGCATTTAATATTAGCACATGCTTGAAGTTTGCTCCAGGGAGCACAACTTCAGCAGCAGAGAGCTTGCAATCATCATCAGCAAGGCAAGATTGGAACAACTCATGTGAAGCAAGGTTTTCTGTACGACAATTGTGACCTTAGAGCCTTATCCAGGAGCTGCTCCCTCAAGCGGGGAAGGAGGGAGGCTCAGAGAAGATAGAGTGTGATCTCATGGGGCTGTGATGAGCAAAACTGATGGCTGCCCACCTTGCTCAAACATGGGGAGCCCCAGCTCACCTGCACCCAGATACTGACATACATTCAGCACCGAACTAGGCAAATCCTGTTGCTGCTTTTACCAGCTGATCCTATCTCCTGCATTCACCAATAACTGGAATACAAAAAGGAAAATCTCTTGGATCAATCCAGTCCCCACCTCACAGAGGTCAGTCTGGTGTGAGGGTGTGTTTCTTTGCCGTAGCCAAGACAAGGCTTGAAGCAGTGCAGCCATCACTGGCATTGCACCTCATGTACCCCAGGGGCTGTCTTGGCTCCCTGCTTCCAAAGGCTCTGGAAATGTAAGCAGTGAACTCACAGTCTAAGGGAGCTGAGCCCTGTGCAAATGTTGTTAACTTCTGCATTAGGCTGTTACTAACAGTGTAATATAAGTATGCATTCTGATGCATAGTAAGTCTGCGGACTGCTTTAGGAGGCAGTCCAATACCCTCATCTCCAAGTACTTGGATTACTCTGTCTCTGCAGCACATACTTTTTGTCCCCACTACAATCCTACATCCCTCTCCTGCTCTCCTCCCCTTTCCTGGATGTCTCCTAAACTCCCCTCAGGCCTCAGGATTCCTTGAATTTTTACATTAGAAGAAGCCAAGAGGAATTTCTCCACCCTTGCACAAGAGGGGTCCCCTCAGTCTCTCTTCCCTGTACCCAAATGGTTTTTTCCTTTACAATTGTGCCTGATTTGGCAAACCAAAGTGGGACTGCCCGAGACCTGCAGCTGAATGTCTTGTTTGCTGCCAGCAGATGCACTAAGCACTCCTGCTGTACTGGATTTCATAAGCAGCAGTTCTGCAAGCCCTCCTCCCCGGTGTCTAGAAATGCAGGAGTCACAGCTTATATATTGGGCGGTGTGTGACCAGTGGTCAGGGCTTTTGCTATGGCTCTAAGCAGTAAAGCTTTTAGCACTGAGCAAGGGAAGAACCTCATCTAACCCTCTGAATGATGAACGGCTGAACAAGGCAGTTTTCCTTTGTGCCCTGCCGGGAATGGTAAAAGCATATGGCCCTCAAGATTTCAGCATTCAGCCAAAAACTACACTCAGGCCTCGAATGTAAAGGAAATATATGGACCAGCCTTCTATTTTCAGATCACTTGCCTTTGTCTTCTGCATTTCCACATAGGTTTCCTTAGATCTTCCTGTGTTTTTCTGAACTGTGGGAACATGATTGCCAAGGAAGTAGAGAGGGGAGTTTGCAGCCCTGCTGGGATTGTTCTTGATTTGAGGGTCAAGGAAGCCTGACCTCCTCATTACCTGCTCCATTTTTTACAACATCACCACGAATCTCAGCCACTTTGGCCAAAACGTTTGCTTCCTTAGAGCCCACAGCTCACAGGCTGCACACCTTGGATTCTTCCTACAGATACACTGAGGTCAGCTTGCAGGAAAAGCACCAACCACCATGGGGCTACTTTGCCTGCTCCTCTATAGCTGGGAGTAAAACAGGACTGCTCATAGGGACACGCCACACAAATAGACATGCTGTAAATCATTCATCCTGTTTGCTGTTAACTTGTATCTCATTAACTGAAATCAGTGCTGAATACAATGATTCAGGAGTTAAAACAATTTCCTCCCCATCCTCAGAAGCCTGCAGTGAGCGATGTGAGTGTGGGGCCTTCCAGAATCCCAGTTCCCATCCTCAGTTCCCTCACTTTGGCCCTTTGTAGCCATAGGGATCATCCCTCAAAACTGAGCCTGGATTTCCCAACCTTTTGGGCTGGGTTGTGCAGGGGTCAGTGTTTCAGACCTTCAGTGTGCAGATACCTACTACAGGGTGTGCTCCACACAGGAGTTATAAAAAGTGTTTTTCCCCTCTGCTGCTTCACTTGCTCTTCCAGCTGCCTAAAGCCGGCTCCCCGAGGAGCCATCCCACATGCCCACACAGGAGCATTTGGAAGCCCTTCGTGTGGGCAATCCTAATTACAATACGCCTCCATACAGGAAATGGCTGTTGAAAGAGATTGCCCAGAGCCCCTAACAGGAAAACTGTGTTTGAAAGGAGGGAAGTAAAGCACTGTGGACTATCAGTTGCAAACCTCAAGGTCTCTGTCTTTCCTTGCAGACAAATAAATCCCCCAGGTGCCTTGTTGTCCATCACTGGGGCACTGAGTACATCCCCATCTCCCCTCAGGGAAGGGTACCCCCTCCATTCACTGCTCCTCCACTCTGAATTGTTACCATAGTTGCTAAAGAGCTTCATGAGCATCCACTCCTTAAAAGCACAGGTACTGCTTTGCTCTTTAATCCATGAGGAACATCAGAAGAAAGAATAATGCAGAGCCCAGGTATAGGAAGAAATGCTTTTCCCAGATCTCCTTCTGGATGCATATGAGGCAAGGAAGTGGCATCAGCTCTTGCTGCATGACAGAGCAGGATGGAGCTGCACAGCAAATCTGGCGAGTTTAAAGGGTTTTGTGTTACATTCACTGGAATCATCCTTTAATTGTAAACAATGATGTCACCCTGAGAACCTTTTAAGCTCTGACATGGTGTGAAGCAGCAGCAGGTAACCTTTTGGCCAGCCTCATTCTTTTCTCTATGCATGGATGATGTCTGGATTACTTTCATTTCATGTTCCTGCACTTGGGACAAGCTTTCCTCCGTTACACTAGTTTAAAGCTGTTGCTTGGCTGAAGACAACAGCCTGTCGTTGGATTTCCCTTTGTGTGACAGAACATTTAGTTTATTATGGTTCTTGACACGTTTTGTGGTAGAACCTGAGTGAGAAAAGCACTGCCTGAAAGCTGCTCTCTTGCTCTTGCTGCACGCTTTAGAAAGGTAGAGATTTTCCTGATCTTGCTGGAAAATCCTCATTTGTTTTAGAAGTGAAAACTCACTGTGAGAACACAAAGTAACGTGCTTACATTCCTGTGCTGAAGGAAAGACAGTGCAGGCAAGAGAACAGGGTTTGGTCCAATAGGAATTACCAGAGCGAGTGATTAATCCCCAGAACCCTGTGTCAGCATGAGCGGAGCATGGGATGGGGAGGGGTTCCCTGGGGCAGAGCCTCCCCTGGCAGTGATCTTAGTGCAGTTGGACCATCTCACCTTGCCAGAGTTGGGTGTTTCTCACAGCTCATCGTCCCACTCAGTGATGACTTCTCCAAGTACAATGATACCACAGACTCTGGGAAAGTAAAACCCAGTTGTTACAGTGAAGCTGCTAATAATCCCGTTAACAGTTTTATTACTTAATCCACTTAAACATCAGGTTCTGACTTTGTCCAGGCAGGAGATAAACCAAGTCTTCAGTGTGATGTATTGATAGGTTTGGAGCTGCTGTGGGGTTTCTAGGCTGTGCTCCCATTTGGACTGTTTTCTCAAATTGCTTCATCCTCTGGGTCAATTTGGGCAATATAAAACCCTGCCCTGATGAGAGGGAAGTGTGGCTCAAACTAAAGACCCAGTAGGACACGACTGCTGGGATGAAGGAACAAGGTGAATTCAGGAAGGTGCCAGGCTGCTGAGCAGCAGATGTCAAAGGTTCCCCCCAGGTTGCTCCAGACAGTGCTGCAGCCTGCAGGAAACCTTGTCATTAAATTTGAGGGAGGATATACATAGGGCTGATTTCTTCTTCTTAGCATTATGGAGCCAGGGGATTGTTCTGATCTATAGACTTCCCAACCAGACGGACCAGCAGAGGTGGTTGTTTATATGCCCTGGCTTATTTCAGAAGAGTATTGTTAGACTGGGAAGAAGGAGCTACAAAGACCCCCAAGAGAAAGTTGGGGTTTCACACTATATTAATTGGACTGTGATATTTATATAAAGGATAAAAGATTTGGTACAAATTACCCCTGTACTTTGCCTGCTTTTATTGCTGTTTGCTTTGCATTTGAAATGTTATGTTCAAACCTACATGGTGAAATGCTATTATTGATTTAATAAATCATGAAGTAGATTGCCTTCTTCTGGTTGCTGAAGTTGATATCTATTTAATTTGTACATAACTGTGGTTCTTATATTGTTATTAAAAATAAATGACTAACCTCCTTTCCTAATGCACTCTCCTGCATGTCAGAGCCGGTACAATGTCATCTAGGGCAGGCATCCACAAACAGGCACCACGACATCCTGCAAGTCTGTGAGCACAGACTAATGCTCCCAAGAGAAAGGCTCTCCTTTTCCCTACCCAGCAATATGTGCACAATTTGGTTTAACCTTCTGCATGACAGCACCTTCAGCTTTCTGGAGAGTTTCTTGCAGAAGGACAAAAGGAGAGGAAAGGAGATGGTTTTGTCTGGGTATAAATCTCCTGTGTCCTGCACCTGGGAGAAAATCAGGGCAGGAAAGCTGAAAAGTCAGTGCTCAGAGTGTGATTAGTGGGAAAGCTAAAACGGAGCTAGTTTTGATTTCCAGAGTGGAGTTTGCAGAGCTGCATTCAAGCTCTTCCACTGTACACTTACTGCAGTGTCACTCTAATTTAAAACATTAATCTAGACTGTTAAATACTACATGGATGTGTGGGCTGGCACTAAGCAGTGCAACTGTGACATTGTGCCTTTCTGACCAGGTCGGATCAGTTTGGCCAGAAGTATGAGACACAAAGCTGAAAGCATAGATCTCTTACCAACATAAATCAGATCCATTTGCAAACACAATTGGGTCTGAAGGTCTTACCTCGCCTGTGCAGTACTGCAGGATGTCCTTTAGGGGCTGGTTTGCTGCATGAAAACAGCCACTACAGATGTGCAGAGAGGGCATAAAGGGATGTGCGTTCAAATACAAGCAGGGCTGTCACTACTCCTTCTCCTCCAGTGGCTGCTTCTTTCCTGTATCACACCTTGTAAGTGATAAGGTGCAAATCACCTTGTGAATGACCTTTTCCAGAACAAAAGACCAGGTGTAATCTGGAATCAGAGTCCAGCGCTGGACAGCCTTCAGGAGAGAAATACTGAAGGCTTTATTCTGCATCTCCGGGATTGCTATTACAGGTTTCTGGACATCTCTGACACAGGAGTTAAACTCTTTCTCTGTATTTTCTTTGCATCCTTGGAGCAACAATGGTAGTTAATATTGATCAGTAAAGCCATCACCACTATGGCTTAGGATAAACACCTTGATGAATCACATAGTTAATGCTGTGAACAGCCATTGTTTTGGGCTTCTGATTCTTTAATTCCCAGACTGACCAATACATCTGGTCTTGTCTGGTGTCACCTCAAATTGTCTGCGGTCTCCTCAAATTTGGAGCTAGGTTAACCAGACTTGAAATGGCTTAGTAAAAGGTGTTAAAGAGCATCATTAGGAGAGCCCAGAACAGCCTAAGTCCTGTAGTCAACTTTCCTGTTTATCAGGAAAGACATTTCTGGTTATCTTGGTTGTGGGCTTGACATCTGCTGTAGTGAAAGCAAAGCAGTGACACTTGGGCATGGTGGGATTCCTTACTCTGATCTTGCAGTGTATATGATAAGAGGAATTCCCAGCACACACAGGGCAAAGATCTTTCTCTCATGCTCCTTCATTTAATGGTCAAAGCTTTGCTTTTAGTGTATTGTACTGCCAACCTTTGAAAGGCTGTGGTTTTGTTTTGATTCTATATTGTTCTAAGTTAAATAGTAGGAAAAGAGAAATCTCTGCCACCATAACATTCTCTTATAGGTCTATTCATTATAGATCCCCAGAGGAAACTGAGAGTTCCCCTGGACAATGGACTGATATACAAACGAGCATACATTAACTTTCTGTGGTTGTATAGTTCATTTGGGCTGTATTTCCTTTCCATTCTTAGGAACATGAATTCAGGCATCATTTGGTTTGATGTCTTCCTCTGCCTTGAACTGCTCTCTCATTAGACATGCTGCACGTCGAGCAGCCTCTCTTTGAGGTCTGAAGTGAAGGTGCTTCAGCAAAGGTGGTGAAGCACTTAGGGATGTGTTTGGAGGCAGTGGTAGGGGTAGCACTCAAGGAGCCCAGGCCAGGTCTGTGGGGTGTCCTCTCAGCTGGATGGGGGACGCTGGGGCAGCTGCTGGCCAGATGCTGTGCTCCAAAGCAGCAAGGACATCAGGTGGGTTGGACATGAGCCATGATGTTTAAGTAACTCAACTTCAGTCCCTATTCCTTTGACAAACAACTTAGGGAGCTGGCCTGGGGCACATCTGCAATGGCTTTGGCAGCAGTAACTCCAGAAGAGGGACTGCAGCAGGGTATGATACAGGAACACCCCTAATCTCTGGATGGGGAATGGCTGATGCAATTACAGCTGTGTTCACTCCACTGATTAACATGGACACCTTGCTTAGGACCACAGCTCAGCTGCTGCATGACCTGCACTGTTCGGTTTGTAGGTACCCATTCAGGTCTCCAGGCTCTGGGCACTTTGGCATTGCATTCCTCTCTGCAGTGCAGATATGTTTTCTGCTTTTGTGTCTCTGCTCCTCCTCTGTAAATCAGGGAGATTACCACTTCCTTCCTCCCTGGAGGGATGAGGTGATAGACGGTTTGAAAAGACACAGGAGCTCAGGAACTGCAGCAGATTTGCTTCATCCTTCGCTTCCACCACCAGGGAAAAAGCCACCTGAAGTTATATGGAGGCATTTAAGGTTGCAAGCATCAGGACGGGGATACCATGGTAGGCACGGCCTGAAGTGTCAGAAACGAATCTCTCCTGCTCCCCAGACTGACTCCTATAGAATTTGGGTTTGGCTGTTGCTCTTTTGCCCTGACATGTCACACTCTCACTTACTTTGCATGGGAACAGAGCCAAGCAGCTGGAAAAGATTACAGACTAGATCAGTCATTGTTACCCAGCCTTCTGTAAACAGCCCTGCACAGTCTGCACAGTGACGCCTGCTCCTCACACACTGCCTCTCCCATCCAAAAGGTGTGTCCTGTCCTACAGACAGCTCCAAGCTCTGGCTGGCTCCCAGTGCTTGCTCACATGGCTGGGTACCACCAGTGAGGCTCAGGGCTTGCAAGGCTGCAAGTTTTGCTTTCATTTCTTCTAATGCAACAGATCCCTCAGCCTCCAGGCCCACACAGATGCAGCAGGTTGCTACTTCCCTCTGAGGAATAAAGCAGCACGCATACGCACAGATGCATAGGTGCAAGTGGGTGCACCATCACTCCAGCTGCAGCTATATTCCAAAACACCTCTTGGTTTTCATTCCGACTCTTGTCTCCTGGCACAGAGAAATTTGCAAAGCTAATTTTCAGCTCCTGTTTAATGGATTCCCCTGCTGAGTGTCTGTTACAGTTAAAGGATTCCAGATTGAGAGTTTGTTCTCATCTCCCCTGTGCACATCTACGTCGGAGGTACTTCTTGGAGAGCTGGTTAATGAGCTTGGAGTGCGACTGAGCGTTTGTGCTGAGGTTCAGGAGGAGTTTCCCCTCCTCCTTGGCTGAAGGCAGCCCTCACACCCTTATAGCTCATTTGTTTTTATACTGCTTTCACCCCAGTAGAGATAAGGTGATTATAGGTATCAGACTGCACAAGGGAATATTGCATTTAGCAAAATTGAGAAGCAAAAGGAGAAACCCCCTCACGAGGAGCTCACTTTTGGGGAGGAGGAAAGAGCTGCAGTTCAGCAGCAAGGTTCAAAATACACTGGTGTACTCTACTGCTTCCTTGCCCCCTGTGTCTGCCCCACTGGCCACCCTCAGAGGAGAGGGCACCACTGTCCACACCAGTCACTAATGCCAGCTCCCTCCAGCTCCTGCAGAACCAAAGAGCCTTCCCCTGGATGACCCTGCAGCTCAGCACAGAACTCGGAGCCAATTTACTTGAGCTCTAATTCCTGCTGTGCTGCAGGCTTCCTGTATGACCTTAGGTAAGATACTTATCTTATCTGTCTTCACTTGCCAGCAACAGTATATAATAGCAATTACTTACCAACCTGACAAACATGTTGCAAGGTTAAATCCCTTTGTAAGCCATCTTGCAAGTAATCTTAGAAATGCAGACTGTTACAATTATTATTATTGTTATTGCTATTTTGGTACTGTCCTTTCTCAGCCATGGATGTTTTGGTATGACATCTGCACCTCCCCAAACCTACAGCTAAGGTTTAAGCATCAGTTTCCATGAAAGATCTTCACCCCCGAACGCCCTTAGAGAGTAGGCACAGTGATGCAGAAAACAGAATACGAGTGGGACATACACATACAAACAAGATAACCCATTTCACACATCTCATACCTGGACACCAAACCTTGAGGTTTAAATAAATTGAAATAAATTAAAATAATACTTTTAATATTTGTTAAAGGACAAAAAGAGACACTGTTCCTCTTTGGAAAGCATTCTGGTTTTCCCAAGCAGCTGACCAGGCAGATCTTTAAGTTTTTAAGTAGACATTTCTGTCTCCAGCAGGCATAAAGACACCTCTGCTGGGGCACCTTGGCAGGACAAAAAGAGTCTGGGGGGGTCAGGGTTGGACCCAGGCATGGTGCAGGGTTAAGCATAAGGACAGGGTAGGGGCTAGGATTAGGAGAGAGAAGCTCTCAAGGATTAGGATCAATGTGTGCTGGCCATGCCTAGCTGCTGAGGGAGAAGTCTGTCCCACAGAATGACTATCAGACACCTCTCAGTGCCAAAGACCAGGGACCAGATGGGTTTATTGAACATCATCATAAATTTCTCACTTACCCTGTAGCAACGTATGTTGTGAAGCCAGCCTGGAAAGGCTCCTGAACATGTAGCACTCATTCAGCCACTGCTTTGGATATAGATACCAATGATCTGTCTCTTGTCAGGTGTAGTTAAGCCACCTAAAAAGGATCAAATGATGGAAGAGTTAAGAAGTTGATCCTGACATCAGGGCTAAGCCAGAATTACAATTGCTTCATCTCTTACCAAGTGGTTTCTCTCACTTAAAAGAGATCAACATAAATGAGTTTTCACTGGAATATGCTTTCCTGGCATTTAAATTAACACGAAAATATATAAAACCAAAATACCTGGGCACTATCAGTTTTCATGGCTATTACTCTATTTGTCAGCTGGGGCAATCCATGTGCTGTGTGAACTGCAGTGCTAAGGGTACGGTATCTTTGTGCTTGAGAGGAACATATTCCCAAGCATGTTGTCTTTGGCATGACCAATATTTGATCTGCCAGAGCCAACATTAATGAAAAATTCCTGAAAAATTCCACATTTCAACACAGCACCACTCTGATGGGAATAACAATCTCTGCTGACCTCGTTCAAAAGCAGATAGTAAGCAGGATACAAAGGAGGGAGGGATTCCTGAACCCTGCTAACCAGGATTTTGGGTGCTTTGTGCTATGTTTGTGATGCCTGCCTGCCTTTGTAAGGGATATCAGCACTGTCGGGTTGTGTACTCCCCATAGTACCTTCATCCAAAATCAGCATTCCTTGGAATACACATGCATGGAGTCAGAAACACTGGGCTGGCGAAAGGAAGAACTGCCTCTAGTTTTGTTGCACAACAGTCTCATCTCTTCGAAACAGTGATGCAGTAACTGTATAATGACAAGTATCTGTATGGAACTGGGTTTCTCTACTGGGACAATGCTGGTTTAAGTCATGAGTCTTTCTGACACGGGGGGCAGGAATATTTGTGATCATTACAGTCAACATTAGCCTGGATGATTTATAATATTCAGGCTTATTGCATTGGACAGTCTGGAAAACTAAACCAGTAGAGCTGAGAAATAAAACCCCAGTCACGAATAAGGTGGCCTTAAATCACTGTCACTGACTGCAAAGTGACAGAGCAGGGACATTTAAGGGACTAGTTCACTCTGATTTGCATGAATTGCATTCACACAGCTTGGCATTTCCCTTAGGAGTTCAGAGCATCCTGTGCCGGTGTTGGAAGCAGGATAGCAGCAGAGGCTGACTGGCCTGTGGGCTGTGCCACAATGAAATCACTGACTTTGTGTTATATGCAGACATTGTGAACCAGAACACAGAAGGCAAAGGAAAATCAAGACTTACAACTAACAGGCATCCAAAGTCAGCTTATTACACACAGACCCACACCTGACAAAGGGCCGGGCAAGCACTGGAATTTATTCCCCCCTGTTGTCAGTCTATGACAGCATCTACTATCAACAACTGTCTGTCATGCCCCAGAGACAGGAGCAAGCCTGACAGTGCTCAGATAAGAGCAGGTGCTGATTTGATGCTGTGATCCAGCGCACAGACACAGTGCTGTGGAAATGCTCCGCTTTCAGCCCCTGGAAGAACTTCTCTTGCCAAATTCTCCCCTCCTTTGGAGACTTTCTAAATGGCAGATGCAAGAGCACACGATGTTCCTCCTGCATAGATGGGATCTCTGATGTGCTCACACTCTGAGCTGATACCTTTATTTCAGCGTTAAGGGGATGCAAAGGAAGAGACAGGTTTGTGCCAATCACAGACTTGCCTAAATATTTATCTCTGCTAAAAACAGTTTAGTTTCTGGATTTAGCCCAGGGTTGATTCTGATGAGAGACATCAAACACAATACACATGAATCAGAAACAGCACATCTGGCATTGCCTGTGCGCTGGAGGAATATAAATAAAGGAGCCAGTAAACTCCAGCTGGCGAGTATTTGTACTGCAACAAGGCTGTCAGCTTTCTAATCCCACCACCCAAAGAAAAGAGGGTGCCATGAATCACTTGGAGCTGCTCTGTGGTCCATCCGTCCATCCGTCCCCCCGTGGCATGTGGTGCTCTTTCTGCATAAGAGGACTCAATAGTGAAGGATCATAACCCCTTTCTGGAGCTTGGTTTGCAGAGCAGCGAGCCAGGCCAGCAGTGCTGCCAACATTTAGAATGTTTCTGCACCATGATGATATTTTATTTTTGGAAGTATCTGATACAAATGTTCTTTTCCTGGAAAGATTCCTCCTCCTGCCCGCCTCCCCCGCCTCCCGCACGCTGCTGGGGCCAATATTTCTGTTGCAACTTCCTTACTCCCAGTTGTTTCCTACTATAGATTCCCTCCCTTCTCTCCTGGAGTTGATGGTCCAGGTTGCACCCTGCACTGTTCTGCTGGCTGCAAGGAGGTAAAATCAGTGCCTGATGTAGCTGCCCATGGAGAGGCACCTTGGGATGCTGGTGGGCAACCCTGGAGGCTTCTGGCTCATGCTATGGAAGGGCACAAGCATCAAGGAGATGCTTGTGTATGTGCCAGCCCTGGGAGGGTGTCTCAGATAGACACGGGAGCCCCTAACCTTCTCCATAGTGTGAGCAGAACACATTACAGTGCTGCAAGGCCTGGTGGGTGCAGGGAACATCGGAGCTCCGGATCCATGTGCATAGGGACACTTCAGTACATGCTGCCCCTCACCCCTTTCCATCCTCTCATCCAAGGGGAGCACTGTCCTCCGAACTGATAGTGTCCATTACTGTCTTTAACTCCATCTCTCTGCAAGCTGATGATGACCTTTAGTTGGGCAGAATTTGGCACGGAGACACAAACGGAAGCCTTGAAGCTGGGGGTTACACACACTGCAATGCCCAAAGAGCCACTTTAAACAACATCCTTGTGCAGAGCAGCCGTGAAGGGACATTTATCACACTACTTCCCTGATTAGCCCGGGACACCAATTTTAGGTACTGTAAAAACAGTGAAGGTCAAATTTACTATGGAGGGCAAAGCCCAGTGATTCATTTTTCCTTATTCTTTACAGTCCCTTTTCACCTTGAAGAACAAAAGGGCCTAAAGTCAGAGAACGTTTGTTCTTGAGCCTTGCCAAAGCCTCTTTTGCTTTTTTTTAATAACCCATCATTAAAATCTGGGCCCACTGCCTTGACAAAAGAAAAGAATAGATTTGTGTACACTTAAGAAACGGGAAAGGGCCTGTGCGCCAGGCCGAGTCACAGATAAAGGAATTCCGGACATTATTCCTTGTGCTCCTAGGGGTTGTGACATGGGATTTCCTTTCAAAGTGGTAAATAGCCCCACAGTTGCTGTATGACAGGGTGGGGTGATGGCTGCGTTCTTTAAAAGCAGGAGAGATGAAAGCACATTATGAGAAGGAAGCCAGGCTGGGTACAATGAACCCCTGTGAGCGGAGCAAGGGAGCACCTTCACCCCACCCAGAGCACCAGCTCAAAGCTTTGCCCTCATGAGCTTCCCATGGTTTCCAGGTGCCACCAGCTGATGTCTGCCTTGGGAGGAGTAGCTCATGTCATGGGGAAAGAGATTTAATGCCTAAGAGGGAGCCAAGATCTCAGGGCTTGTCAGCACCTTACGTGCTCCTCCTGGATCTGCAGGAGAGTGATGGAACTGGTGGGGAAACAGGATTATCTGAGGGTAACTCCTGATGTTTCCTGCCTGCTCCCAAAGCCAGGCAGCCTCTCACTGTGCCCTGTGGAACATGGACTGTTCGTCCTCACCATGGGGTGGGAACAGAGAGGGTGGCAGGGTGGGAGCTGTGAGCTTCAGGAGGAGCCTCACTGTGTTGTGAATCAGAGCTGAGGTCTTTTGTAATGCAAAGCACCTTTCTCCTTTGCTGAATTCTGCCCAGGACTGGGTGAGCAGTCTTGTCTTTTAAAAAGTGCTAAAGCTGCAGGTTTTATCCTTTTCCATTTTAAACAGAAAATCATCCAACTTTGTACTTGGATTACTTCTGCTGGGCTCTGCCCTGGGGACTCACCAAAGCGCACTGCGTTTGCAGTGCTGGGTGAAGTTGCAGGGGGAAGGGACGTGACTGCCTGGGTGAGGGAGAAAAGAACATCAAGCTGACTTTATATTTGGATCTGAATACAAAAACATTTCCTTTCCTCCCTCTTCCTGTGGCTGTCCTGGGGGTCAGCAGAGACTGCAGATCCTAAACCTTAATGTTAAAGCAGGGCTTGATGAGAAGGGGAAAGATTTGCATGTTACTATTCTCCAGATCCTCAGGATTCAGGTCTTTGATAATAAATGTTCACTTAAGGAATCATCAGTGGAACACATAAATTAGCATATTGCAGAAGTTTGCAGGTGGAAGAGTCCTACATGAGCCTTCCTCCTGCCTTCTGTTTTATTGCTAGATACCTGAGTTACAGCTCCATAATCCTTCTACCATGTAACAACACACCCACAGATGTGTTTTCCCTTTTAAACTACAATGAGAGGATAGGGAAGTACATGATAAAATTGTAAAATCCAGCTTGGAAACTTCATGCAAAGTGGGAATGTCCAAGAAGTTGAACTGCTGCTTCCAGTGGAAGAGTCAGTTTGGATCTGCTGGGAAGGTTCTTATTCCACTAATGAATAAGACACATGGGAAGGGTGAGAGACTGAAGTCATAGTTGCATTCAGTACCTACTGCAACTCACTGGCTTAACAGATTGTGTCAGGAGGGTCCAAGTCCATGCAGGGCACATGGAGGATTCTAACCAAGTTCAGAACTGAAGACTTCAAAGGAAAAATGACAACTTTTCCTTCCTTCTCTTTGCCTCCTTCCTAACATCCTCCATTTTATTGAGAACCAGGGAAAAGAGAAAGTTCCCTTGTTCACTGCAGCAACACAATAACTCTCTGGAATAACTGTGGCTGGTCTGAGCTCAATGAATCATACAGAGAATGACTCAATCAGTAAAGAGGCCATGCTGAGCACTGCTCACTCACCACCATTCCAGGCTGCACAGGCGATGTTGCTGCCCCACGTATCTGAAGAGATCAGGGAAAAAGCTGCTAGTGAACAGGATCTGAATGAGGCCCTGGGATTGCACCTCTGCCTGTGGACATGGGGCTATGTGGCAGTCACACATCAGGGGAGTATCACTCCACTTGCATGACTTGGATCATGTTTTCTAGGCCCCATCACAGACTGTTGCATCATGCTTTTTTGATATCCTTGTACAATCACACCAAACCTCTTAAGATTCCTCCATCCCTGGCAGTGTTCAAGGCCAGGTTGGATGGGGCTTGGAGCAACCTGCTCTAGAGGAAGGTGTCCCTGCCCATGACAGGGGGTTGGAACTGGATGAGCTTTAAGGTCCCTCCAACCCAAACCATTCTGTGATTCTAAGATAAACTCTATTTTCATGGGCAAAAGCAAAACAAACAAAACCCTCTGAAAAATGAACACAGAGAGCCCTTTAAAAGGGTTTTTAAAAAGCCAAACCCATCTAACACTTGGTTTAGGGACTTGTAATTCCAAAATAGCTCCAATACAATCTGAATACCAAAACTGATTCTCTGTCCTTCCTTCCGGCGGCGATGTGAGCACACAAGAGTTTGTTTCCTCACAGTGGAAACTGCTCCTGAATTACGGTGCCATTTCCCAGTGCAATGATGTCTATACGGCACTGCAAGGTGGAGTCAGCCCGGGCTCAGAGGACTATTCCCACTGGAGAAATGTTCCTATCAACTCACCAGCTCTTGTGAAGAAGCGGTGCAGGATTGGTGCTCGACATGCAGCTCTTGTTACTGTCAAACAATGTTCTTTTTTCCTTCCAAAGCTGCTTACATCCTATGATCCTGCACTGCAGCCCAAATGAAATGCCTCACAATTTTCCTAAATACTATCTTTATTCTTATGGCTCCTGTATGAACCACTGCTATGCAGTTAATGCTCTGCAGTTCCTTCTACCCTAAGACCTTTTAGCCAAGGGTTTACAATTTGGCATCTGAGGTCTGAGCCTGGAAATTCATCTTTGTTTTTGTACTCTCCCCAAGAGCCCGTTTTATATTGATATAAACATTTCGATAGCTTAAGAGTGCAACAGAATGGTCATATTCCCTTTCCAGCTAGAAAACAAGCATGCTTCTCCAAGTCAAAGTCTGCCATGTGGCTGGCTGGACTAGTGGCTGGTCTCAACTTGGCTTGGCCATGCAGATCCAGGCATCTGTGTAGCCTTATGGCACACTCAGAGGAAAATAAACCCCACCTTTAGTTGTCTGTGCAATACTTGCCCTTTCAATGTATCTGTTTCTCTGCAGTGGTGCTTCTTCCCCCTCTTCCCCTGATACAGGCCATGCACAAATACCACCATACTCAGCAAGAGGCCCTAGGAACCTGCTGCTTTTCTTCAGCATGTGATGAAATCCCTCAGTGACACAGTTCACATCTGCCAGACCAAAACGCTGTACTAAAAACTACACTGACTGACCATGACCAGAGGGAGCAGAGCCCTGGAAGAAGCAAGCAGGAGGCCAGCAAATGCTTGCTGTACCTTGATAAGCTGTTGGCTCATTCTGCAGTGCCTCAGATCTGGATTTCATTACTGGGATTAGTTCTCTGAAATCTTAGTGCAGCAGATCCAGGCTGTATGTGTGGAGTCAGGATGGGAAGGGACCTCATTAATTGCCTGTATGATTTGCATTATTCTTTCATCTCCTGCCTTAGTACTTTCCTCCTCCTGAACCCAAACGGAGACATTTTTCTTTCTTAGTGACGTAAAGTTTTCACTTTGCTTTCATTCAGCACTCACTTAACTTTCATGATTCTCTTTTCTCTTAGTCATGTTCATACAGGTTCTGTATTTCTTACCAGGGCTTCTGTTACAAGAGGGAGTCGAGAGAGAGCTCCAAACCCAGGAGCTGCTTTCCTTGTGTAATTACCTTTCGAGTTGTATTTACTGATTTGTTAACTATCCAGCACAATAATCTTACTGTTCAAAGGGCAACTGCACGTTTTGCTGTCTATAGGAACTGCAATAAACTCTTGGGCTGAAGAGGTGAGCTGTTTAGGGAAAGAAAACAGCAGTGAGCTTTTCAAACAGGGCTCTGCTCTGCTTGAAACCAACCGTGAAACCAGAACAGTCTCATTCTCATTACAAGATGACACTGTGGCACAACTCCGCATAGAAAGTGGCCAGGTTAGATGCAGTTTTCCGGGAAAGGTTATCCAGCCAGGATGGTGTTTCTGGTCATAACCCTACAATGCCATGACCTTGTCACTGAGCTGCATGTGTAGGATGCTGGAGACACCACGTTCCTCGGTGGAATCAAGCCTCTGAATCTGTGTCTCCCACTACTGGGGGCTGCCCTAAATATCTGGCTATTTTTAGATGAGTCTTTTTCTGGTGCTGCTTTTCATAATAAGAAAAACCTTTGAAGGATTTGTGCTTTATCCCTATGCACAACAGGAATTAAAATAAATAAATAGGTCTTAAATATTTAGACATGAAGAGAGAAGAATTTCCTGCCCAGCTTTTGCTGAGTGGCGTAGGTGGCTTTAATGCAAACCGGGTCCACTCCTGGGTACCCAGCAGTGTTTTCTTTGCTTGGAAGTGACTGCAGTAAAGCACCTCTAAAAGCAGGACACTACAGAGGAAATCTGCTGTTTCCGATGTCTCTGTGCAGTTATCAACCCCATGCCATAGTTTTTCCAGACAATCTGCTGCAACAGAAGATCTAGTAAAAGGCAGGGACACCTTCCACTAGAGCAGCTTGCTCCAAGCCCCTGGGTCCAACCTGGCCTTGAACACTGCCAGGGATGGGGCAGCCACAGCTTCTCTGGGCACCCTGTGCCAGCGCCTCAGCACCCTCACAGGGAAGAGCTTCTGCCCAAGAGCTCATCTCAGTCTGCCCTCTGGCAGGTTAAAGCCATTCCCCTTGGCCTGTCCCTACAGACCCTTGTCCAAAGCCCCTCTCCAGGTTTCTTGTAGCTCCTTTAAACACTGGAGCTGCTCTAAGGTCTCCCCTTAAGTCCTTTAGGTGTCTGACCCCTCACAGAGCCCCTCAAAGTAACCCCCAAAGTCAGGATCTGGCTCTGAAGAAGCCAGCTCAGCCCTGGGAATCACACCTATGGTATCACCCACCTGCTGCCCCTTCCCTGGGCTCATGGGAGGCTGTGCCCAGACACCAGCAAATGCTTTTCCTCCATCCTCAGAAGGTTAAGTGAGCTGATGTGGGAACCTGCGGGGGATAGAGGAAGGGACTTGTGTCAACAGGCAGCCATGTAGACTTGATAAATATGTGCAGTGCTAACTCGAAGCAGATTCCTGCTTTGCCACAAGCAGAATTCCTCCAAGCCCTGCCATCAAAAACATTATGTCACAGCTGCCTAACAAACAGGGGAGAAGTTGAGGTCATGTCAGGGTAACAGTGCGGTGGAGGCTGTAAGGAAGTGATTGAAGCCCTGTTCCATGGCCTGATGGAGTTTGTCATTAAGAAGGATTTCACAAGTGATTTGCAGCCAGTTCCCTGGGTCCGACTGGTACTTTCCAGCTTAATGCAAACCAGTGAGGAAACCAGCTTCCAGACCTAGTTAGGACAAACTACCCAGGGAGGTTACAGGCAAGAGATAACATAACATCGCCTGGGGCTGCAGAAATGTAACTGAAACTGGGACTGGGTTTGAAGGGGACCCTTAGGTTCTCCCTCCCCAACCCCAGCAAACAGCTTTTATCTTGTCTCCCAAAATAGCAACCTTCAAAACGAACAAACAAAAAAGAGGAAACCCTCCTGAGACAGGCACACAGACAGAAGTGGAACACAGAGCTGATCGAAACCAGATTCCGGCATCCAGTCCAAAGTCAGTTTCAGCCCATTTCTTCTTAATGGGTAAAGTTAAGAAACTGAGAAAACAAAGTAATTACCCACCACGCAGATTTCACTGACACTAAGCTCACACATTTCTGACACGTTCTGATGATCAAATCCATCTCTGGTTAGTGTGGAGCATCCATGGAGTTGATCTTGGGAGGCTTTGGCTCATTTGCTTCTGGATTTATAGCTCAAGGAAAATGATAAAACAAGGCTAACAGGGGTGAGCTTTTGTTCTGCTTCACTCTCACCATCCACCTTCCCCATTCTCCATCCCTCTCGTGGCCTTCCCTTGGCCTGCTCCTTCTGCAGGTCAGTGATTCATCACACAGGAGGCCACAGATGTTCTTTACAAAGAAGTATTTCCAGGCAAGCTCATATTTGAACTAGAAAAGAAGGCTGGGGATGAGGAGTGAGATGGGGAGGAAGAAGTCACCACAGTGCAAAGGGCTGGGGAATTGCCCAGTTTCCACCAGTCGGTACGATGTTGCCTATAGGACACAGCAGCACCCGCAGGAGCAGGGCTGACTACTGGATTCACACCGGCAAGGCTCCAAGTAGGAAACTTTGGGGCATGTGGCTGGAGACAAGAGGCTGTCTCTCTGAGCAGCTAATGCATAAGTATCTGGAGGGCAGTGGGCAGTCATGTTTGATGGCTACACTAGGATTTAGCTGTGGAGCATGTTCAGAGGTTGTTTTGCAAACCACCCTCTTATCATCCAGCACAACCTCATCCAAATTCCTCCGTCAGCTCTTGCATTTCCTAGAAAACAGTTGTTGTCCTCTTCTGAGGTCTGGTTTGTGGACACTTCTGAGTCCAAAGCTGACAACACCCGCTGTGCCTTTGAATCCCAGCAGTGCTGAGGTAGCATCAAAGTTTGGAAAGGGAAGAGACTTGTACCCCAGGTCAGGCCCAACATCGTGGCCCCAGTACTGCCTAAATGTGGCAGCTGAAGCTCTAAGAGATTATTTCATATAGTTCACCAGCAAATGTTTTCTGAAGGACATCTCCTAACACATTATCAAATCTAATTTTAAATATTCCTAAAGATAGGGCTGGCATCATTGCTTCCTTTGGGAGATGAATGACACAGGCTGCTCTAACTCAACCTTGGGAAGATATTCTTTTCTATCCCTAGACTCTTTAACAGTTGCAACAGAAAAAGCAGATAGATAAACAGTTGCCCTCGGTATCAGATCTCCCATGATTCCAACCTCTCCACTTAAATACTCCAATCTACAAAATCACTGTAGCATCTAAAGACCCATTACAGTGTGTGCTGTGCAAGAGAGGAGCATCACATCTATCAAAAGGGCTCTTGGTCTTCATGTAAAATAATGTGTCAAATAACCAGATTAGAAGCAAAAGGGAAGGGGGTTTAAACCATGCTGACATTTTGCTTGAGATGCAGAAAACTGTTAGAACACGATCATATTGAGTCAAAATTGTCTATATAAGTATCTTTGATACCTGAGGTGTCACAGTTAAGCTAAATACTCACAGAATGGGGATTGAGATGAGCTCTTAGGCAGAAGCTCTTCCCTGTGAGGGTGCTGCGGCGCTGGCACAGGGTGCCCAGAGAAGCTGTGGCTGCCCCATCCCTGGCAGTGTTCAAGGCCAGGTTGGACACAGCGGCTTGGAGCAAGCTGCTCTAGTGGAAGGTGTCCCTGCCCATGGCAGGGGTTGGAACTGGATGAGCTTTGAGGTCCCTTCCAGCACAAACCAGTCTGGGATTCTATGAAAACTGAGATCTGGTTGCATGTATTTAGCATCTTAACTGTTCTCTTCCTTAGGTTTGGGCTACTGAGCATGGACTGAGTATCATAGAACACAGAGAAAATGATACTCTAAAATAATAACTTGCAACCCACACCTTTGCTAAACCAGTCATTCCATAACTTCTCACTCTTCTCTGGTCATTTTAACGGCTCTCTAGTGTATCCATCTCATACTCTTCCAAAGTCTTTTCCTTAGGGTGCATGATCATCATATTTCATTGTCAAAGGAGTAAGCTGACACACAGTACAATAATTTAACTGACTCAGTGCTTTGAAATACTGTGTCGCCTGTTAAAACCACCTCAGGTCACACAGAGTGTCTGTGTTAATGCACGCTCTAGCTAAGAGCTGAAACAGCCAGGCGAGGTGAACCGCAAAGTTATCACCCCCAATGGCTACGTAAATACCTGTCTACATGGAAAGTGGGATTGTACTTGGGGATAACGCTGCCAGGGCTTCCGTTTGTGTGGTATGGCCAAGTGGAACGGAGTTTCCCAACTTCTCCTTTTCATTTCTTTCTTTTCATTTACGTGAGTGTTACTTCCCAAGCCCCGTGGTACCAAAGCTGCCGTTCAGGAACAGGTCTGACTGATCTGAATTATTATTATTGATAGTTGTTTCATGATTACACTATATGGATGATGGGGTAAATCAGCTCTATGGCTCTATGTCCTGGGTTCAGCAGTAGCAGTCATTTTTCTCCTTCTTGGTAGCTGGTGCAGTGCAGTGTTTTGACTTTCAGCTCGGGAACAGAGCTGATAATGATGTTTTGGTTTGGCCAAGGACTTTGTGAGTCTCATGCTGTGCCAGGGAGGAGGGGAAGCCAGGAGGAAGCAGAGACAGGACACCTGACCCAAGCTAGCCAAAGAGGTATTCCATACCACAGCACGTCATGCCCAGGAGGTAGCTGGGAGTTACCTGGAAGGGTAACTGTGGGGGTGGGAGGAGGTATCAGTCAGAGCTTGGTCGGGCTGGGGGGGGTGAGTTATCAGTTGGCTGGTGGTGAGATGTCATATTCTCTTCCCTTGTTATTTCCTTTATCATTGTTATTATTGGTGGTAGCAGTAGTGGTTTGTGTTATACCTTAGTTACTAAACTGTTCTTATCTCAACTCGTGGGAGTTGCATTCTTTTCAATTCTCCTCTCCATCCCTCCAGGAGTAGGGGGAGGGAAAGAAGGGGGGGAGTGAGTGAACGAGTTGCCTGAGTGGGTTTAAACCATGACACTCTAACAGTCTGCTCCAGGTGCCTGCACAACCCAATACCACAACAGGCTTTCAACAAGTATGAAACTAGCATTATTTTAATGAATCCTGGCAAAAACTCCATTTCACCATGGATGGCCGCTCCTGACAGCAACTTTTATGGAAACCTAAGGGAAATCGCTCCTCTATATTGTTTTCTGCCAGCTTAAAGTCTGACCTCTACTGGCAGTCGGGATGAGTTCTAAGTGGATGCATGGATGAGTATTGCCTCAACACTGAACCAAAGGCAACTTCTTGCCTATGGAAAACCAAACCGCACGACATCCTCCCTGCCTCCTGCCTTGCGAGTGGAACGACCTGCGTGCAGCTCTGGTAGTGCCTCGGTGCCCTCCATGCGAAGTGCCACCATGGGACAGAACCACCAGATGTATTTACAGTCTGCCATGGAGTGCTCGGTAATGTTGTGATCAACAAGTAAAAAGATAAAACAGAATAAATTACCATTATTATATCCACACAGAAAAGAAAATTGTGAGGGCTACTGATATTTCAACAGGAAAAGATGAGACAGGCATAAAATTGTACAGAGAAGACCTACTGAAAACCTTTCTACTACTGGTCTGACTTAAAGAAGTCCATTATCTTTAACTAAACATCCAGCTGAAGAGTTTTACTCTTACACTATGTGCAGGCAGCCCCTTTATTCCAGGTTAAAAGTCCAAAGTCCAGTATAAATGTTAAAACTGGGTAGGAGCAAGAGAGACATCCCTTGTGCATCCACAGATTATTACTTGTGGTCCTGGCTCCTATCAAGTGAGACTTCAATAGTGACAGATCCATTCTGTGCACAAGAGCAGGCTGGGAATGGGTCTTGGAATAGAGTCAGCACAACAATTGCTTTCATTATTTGCAGCTGTACAAAACAAATCAGTTTGAGAGAAAGAGAGAGAGGTGCCAAATGTGATCCCATTGATGTGTGAGTGAACACAGAGATTGGTGCTGCGCCGTGACACACATGAAGCCTGTGAATTACTGCTGTTGACTTTGCAGCCTTACATGTCACCCATGATGAATGAGCTACTTTGGTGATAGCTACTCAAAATAATGCAGTCATTTGGTTAAGAGTTTTAAAGCACTCCTTCCTTAGCATCCCAAACTTTCAGAGTTACTACTCACTGTGTACAAACCATCTTGCACAGAGCAATTCTGATTAGATTAAAGGGAGCTGAATGCAGGGTTGGACAGGTTGGAATCATAACTTGATCCATGTTTCTACTGTCTGTAGCTATGAGCAACTGATACCCAGCTATCTATCCATCAGTACACAGACAGGCTCCCAGGAGCTCACCAGTGGGGACAGTTCTGAGTTGACAGAGGGACACAGGGATGCATGAGAAGAACCTACTGGAGGCAGATGTACACAGCCTTTTACTATCCCATTTTCCTACCCAGTGCTCTGGAGAAAGGGGAGAAACCTTGTCTAGGTTCACTTCCAGATAAATGCTATAGGTTCACTTCCAGATAAATGCTATATTATGTCTGAAGACTGAGTAGCAGTTAGTGCTTTTTTGTTGAGTCACAGAATCATAAGCTATACAGAATTCCAGACTGGTCTGGATTGGAAGGGACCTTAAAGCTCATCCAGTTCCAATCCCCTGCCACAGGCAGGGACACCTTCCACTAGAGCAGGTTGCTTCAAGCCCCTGGGTCCAACCTGGCCTTGAACACTGCCAGGGATGGGGCAGCCACAGCTTCTCTGGGCACCCTGTGCCAGTGCCTCAGCACCCTCCCAGGGAAGAGCTTCTGTCTAAGAGCTCATCTCAGTCTCCCCTCTGGCAGGTTAAAGCCATTCCCCTTGGCCTGTCCCTACAGGCCCTTGTCCAAAGCCTCTCTCCAGGTTTCCTGTAGCCCCTTCAGGCACTGAAGCTGCTCTAAGGTCTCCCCTTAAGGATCCTTCTCTTCTCCAGGCTGAACCAGCCTGGCTCCAGAGCAGAGCTGCTCCAGCCCTTAGAGCCCTCTGGGAGGAGGTGAAGGGCAGGATGAACGTGCTGTGGTGGGTGAGCCATAGGGCCAAGGCCACCAGCATAGAGGTGCATCAGGCTTGCAGAGGGGCTGCTCCCCATGGTGCCTCATCCTATGACCCATGTGTGCCCCTGTTCCTGCTCTCACTTGGTGCCTTGACTGAGGAATGTGCCCTCTCCTCAGGATGGTCAAGTCAAGAAGAATGAAAGCTATGTCTGGAGCGCCTATGAAGTAATCCTGTCTGGGAATCATTGAAAATGCATCTGCAACCCTGAAGCATCCCTCAGGAGAGCGCGTTGGGGAGAGCCAAAGACAGTTTCATACCTCACATGTTTTGGTTTTCCCCATGAAGTCCTTAGCACAGAGCGTGGTCTCTCTGTGTGTGCGTCTCGTTCCCACTGGGTCTGCATGTTTGCTAAGCATGGAGATGTGCCAGGTCTTTCCTTTCCCAGAGGAATTGCCATAATTTGGATCAAGAAATAACAACATTCCCAGCCTTTTTTTTTCCATCGTCATGAGATTACTGCATTTCCTAAATACTTGAAACTCTGCTTGAGTGCATGGCAGATGATTGCAGATGTTGCCACCTCCTTTCCCAGATTTCATGTTTATTTTATGGCTGTAGATCCAAGTTCTCAACTTGTCATCCAGTTACAAAGCAAGGACGTGTCCCCTCACTCCATAACTCAGCATAAGCACAGGGTGGTGATATCTCTGTCATTCCTTAGGGCTCTACACTCTGCAGTGTCAGAGGGAAAACAATGGCTCTGATTAATGAGCTGCTGCTGCCAAAGACCAAACAGCTTTGACCTCGAGTGGCTTTCTGTGACCTCTTTCCATAAATCTGCAACAGATCCAGTGATCCGTATCATGGACAGCCAGGAAAGCACAGGGCAGGGGAGGTGCAGGGAGTTGCCTTTGGCCAGGTGTAGTGGAGCTCCAAGGGTTGGGGTTTGATCATAGAAACACCTGAGAACAGCTCCTGTTGGTTGACCAAGGGGGTTGTAAGGGCTGAGGTGGCCTTGCTGAAGGGTTTCTGCTGATTCCAGGAGGAAACCAGAGCGAGCCGGTGCCATTTCATCAGGAAGTGCTGATGCATCTATGGGTGAGGAAAAGCTTTGTGGGAACAAATCCCAAGAGCAGGGCCAATGTCTTTTCTTATCTTTAAGCACTTGCTCTACTGAGCAGTTGGTTTTGCTGTGCTGTGTTGATGTCTCCTCCCCTGGAGACTAATGATTTAATTTTTGGTTGTCACTGGGATCATTTACACCCAAACTACTGTCTCTGGCTGAGCTACACAAGCTCCTATTTGTGGCAGGCAGAAGAGAAGCAGGGCTGTGAACTGCTCCCCTTTCCCATGAGTCAGCTAAACAAATGCTGGTTTCTCTGGCTTCAAAAACCAGGGAAAACATGAAGCCTGTTGCTCTGCCAGCAGATACTCCTGGGTTAACACAAGCACTTGAATAGTCTGAAAGAATCTTAGCCATCTCTCTGGATGAGATTGTGATTGCTCATTGAATGTTGGATGAACTTCTGCAGCTTCTGTAGGGATGGAAGCTCTGCCTCTGGCCTACATGTTGCTCGTTCTGTGCCCACACAGACCATTTCCATTGCAGGACCACTCTGGGGATTCCTGCTTGTTTCTAGGTGGCTCACAGAAGTGTCCCCAGTGTACTGCCAGCAATGCACAAACCAGTTTTAAATGTTGTGGCATGTGCCTCTTCCCTCCTGCTAAAATCACCTCTCAGACTCTGCCTTCCAGTCCTTTCTAATGCGACCTGATGTATCCTAGGGCCCAGATCTATGCAGAAGAGTAACTTAACACACATGTATAGTCCCTGGAGTTCAACCATGTGCAAACAGGTATTTGTGAGCCCAGGTCCCTGCAGAGTTAGTCTAACCTGCTTCATTCAGCTGTCAACACAGTCGTCTCTGGTTTGCCTTGCAATTATTTCTTTGCCATCTGATGCAGAGGTCAGGTGCTCTTTGATACTGTTCCTTCAGCTTTCACGTCCTCCATGCACTGCACTGCCCAAAAGGGGTATGTGGATCCCTTACTCAGATAGATACCATACTGATGTTAGCTGTTGCTATGCACGACACCTTCAATCTCACACGCATCTGTAAGTGCTCCCTTGGGGATAGCCACTGGGTAGTTACAGTGCCTGGAGGATGCTTGAAGGAAGACTGCTACAATAAGGAACAGAGATCAAAAACAGTTTTTATCTGTGTGCACTGATGGTCCCAGCATGAACAAACAGGCGTTCGTTTAGTGTGGGAGGGATCTCCCTCAGCCAAGTGAGATAGAGTTAGAAATCATCTGACAGAGAGGTGAGGGAGGTCACACATTACCCTCTGCCTGGGGACCCTCCCGTGTTTAATATTGGCTGTGCTGCTACATCAGATTATCCCAGGAAAAGCAGTTTTCAATATGCTTTTCTTCCCTGGACAATGTATCAGCCTTTCACATCTTGCTCCCAAGGATTTGTGTGGTTGTGCTGTGTTTGGGGTTTTCACTGCCAACAGCAGAATGTTAAAGTCCAAACTGAAGGTAAAAACAAACTCTCAGCAAAAGAAACAGTGCAGAGAGGCTCTGGACAGAAGGTCTGTCCTGATTTGGGGCTCTTTCTAGGTGCTGTCTTTAGCCTAGTGATGCTCTTAATTCTTGCTGTAGTCAACTTGTGTTGGCAAGAAGTGAGGGCAGGAACCTCACATCAGGTGCTCCATGTCGCTTCCCAGAGGAGCCCGGCTTTCTCCCTTGGTTTACAGAGGGGATGCTGTGTTAAGAGCTATTTGAAGCTCTGCAGGAGGCAACTTAACTTGAACCATTACAGAAGTTGCCCAGAGAAGCTGTGGCTGCCCCATCCCTGGCAGTGCTCAAGGCCAGGTTGGATGGGGCTTGGAGCAAGCTGCTCTAGTGGAAGGTGTCCCTGCCCGTGGCAGGGGGTTGGAACCAGATAGCTTTAAGGTCCCTCCAACACAAACCAGTTGGTGATCTAAGGAAGGATTCTGGTTCCTCACCCCAAACAGGCAGCAGTGTTAGCTTCACAGAAAAATGGCAGGGACAGCCATGGGACCAGAGCCGTTTCCTGGGCCTTCACACATGGAAGCTGTCTGCTCCCCTGTAGGGCTTTGCTATGGTAATGACAAGGCTGGCACGAGTATTTGGTTTTAATTTTATGACCCCCGTAGCTGTAAAGCAGGCCCAGAATTATTTAGCAGAGAAAAGGAGAATGTTAGTTTAGGCCTGGACATTGTAATTGGAGATGTGCAACCAAAGCATGTTAGCTACAGCAAGGGTGTGCACCACCAGGCATGGTACAGCATGCCTGCCCTCCCTGCAGGAAGCTGTGTGCAGCATCCTAATGCCTTCCAAAAGCCATGAGCTCCTTAAATATATAAACCAAATATGAAAGTGGAGTAGATCCATTTCCTCACATCCAAGATGCCCCAGGGCAAAGATGTCCTGTGCTTTGCCCCCCCAAAATGAAGTCTAGCTCTAAAGGGACCAGGGAAGGTCAAAAACATGAGGCATCATCCTGCCAGCCCTGGCACTGAGGTGTCCTGATGCAGCCCAGCCCAACCTTTTCCCTCACTGCTCTCCCAGTTTTGCCCTCAAACCTGATTTTTCCAGCCCTGCTATTCCAGAAGGGGCACAGGCTGTGTTTATATAAACCCTCTGTCACCAAATGTGTGTGTGGCAGAGGCATTTCTCCTCCTGTCCTCCATGGGCTAGGAAAGCACTGAAATTACACTTTGCTTATTCTTTTCTTCAGCTCCCAAAGCCAAAATAAACTTTGGGAAAGAAGCAGCTCAGAAGGATAAACAGAATAATTGAAAAATACCTTTTCTTTCAGCAAAAACAGTCTCAAATATTACAAACCCCAAGGACTGCATTTGCTTTCTGGTTCCAACAGCAGCTCAGGTCTGGTGCCAGCTCCCTAACCCTGCACTCCAGACCCCACCAACAGCACCACACTTGCACAGGAGAGGTGACATTGAGGCCTGTGCAAAGGCCAGCTCGAGACACCAGCTAAGCCCGCCCTGAGCCCTAAGAACAACTGCAGGCACAAGAGGAAAGAAAGAAAGGATTATTTCAAACCCCAGGATTTTCTAAGTCGAAGAGGTACCTGGCTGAAGCTACAGCGTGACCATCCCAGAGAAGAGCATGGGGGTGGCTATGTCCTGGGACAGCCACCCAGGACCCAAACATGCCTCAGCCAGCAAATGACACTCGGCAAACACAAAGGCAGGTTTTGGATAGTCTTTGCAAAGCACATGAGCTTAACAGACTGAAATCCCTCAGCACCATGAAATGACAAGAGCCAGAGCTCAGCCTATGCGCAGTGAGAATGGTTGTTTCTAGAAACAGGAGGAGACCCGGAGTACCTGCCTTATAGTGTCTCCTCTTGTGGAATCTGGGGCTTTTCCTATTGATTCTTTGCTATATGTGGTGCTGCAGCCTGCATGTCACCCTGAACGTGTTTAGGAATAATGGTACATCTTAGAAGAGAGGGGGACTGCAGGGCTGGAACCCACTGGCTGTTTTGCTTCCACAGCACTACATGTAATAACAGTTCTAGATAGGGCCATGCTAAATAATGTCACACACATCCCCTGGAGGGGTTTGTGTTGTCCAGAGTCCAACTTCTTACTCTGCAAAGGACTTTGGAGTTACAGCCATGCAAAACTGGAGGGGGTGTCTCTGGTGCTGGGGCAATGGCCAGGACTAGGTTAAAGTCTCAGCTAGAGGTCTACAGGAAGGGTCAGGATGCCTTCCAGGGGAGCCCATCACCGTGCTGTCTGGGCAGGAGCCCCTGAGGGAAGGATTCTTTGGTGCTGTGAGATTAGCTGGCCTCCGCTGAGTTACTGATGGGAATCTGAATGGCACATGGGAGAAGCCAGGCTCTCCAAGTGGGAGTGATTCACTCTCCACGCTGAGGGAATATGCCAGGCTAAGAGCATTTTACTTGAATTCAGCAAAAAAGAGATGAGAGCTGGGAGGTGGGAGGCAAGAAAATCACTGTTTCATCCAGTTGAAAAGTTAAACCCTAATGTTTCTCTTTTTTGGTAGATATGTTACCTTCACTTTTCTGCTGATAATAATGCCTCTGTTGTTATAAGCCCAGCTAAAGATTTCTGGCTTATCAAGCTCAAGGCAAAGGAGAAGATAGAGATTTGAAAAGCAGGAAGGGAAAGAAAACACACAGCTTTAATGCCAGAGCTTTGGAAATTGAGATACTTATCTAAGTCTGTTTTCTCCTTCCCTTGATTATGTTACTTTGAATTTGGACAAGGAATCAAGTCTGGCCAACTTCATTTCTGTTTCTTCTCAGTTTCACTTTCTGACAATTCTATCATCGTGATGTACACTCAGATATGTGTGAGGACAGCTTCACATTCAGAAGACATTTCTTGGGCCTGGAGATAATGATGAGAGAGACCTTTATCACTACTGTAATTAAAGACTGCTGTCATCAGAGGCCTGACAAACCTTTCACACCAGCAGTGATGATGTGGGCCCAGACCCAGATGTGCAGATGTCCCTTGTACCCCCATGTTTGAGGGCCATGCTGCCCTCAAAGCCAGCAGCTCCCTGTTTAGTTCACATGCAGTGCTTGTGGATGGTGCTTTGGAAAAGAGCAGGAGTTTGATTCACTTTTCATACAGCAGATGCTGCACAGTTGTTAGTCAGAGCTGCTCCCCAGAATTATTTTCTCTTCCCTACTCTTACTGATTAAAACATAACGTATGAGCTCTCCCATCAAATGATTTCCCAAAGACCTGGCTCCTTCCATCCTTCTATGGGGGTAAAATCCTTTTGAAAGCAATCTGTTCTCCTCTATCTGCAATAACTCAGTTATAACTGACAGTAATAACTCCTCTACCTGCAATAACTCAGAAAGCCAGGTCTAAATAAAGTGAGAGAAAGACTATTGGCAAAAATGCAGGTGCTCAGTGTTAGAAAACAGATAAATAAAGGAACCTACAAACAAGCCAAGGGGATCTCACACTAACTCCACACTCAACTGAATTGCATTAGTATAAACCAATCACTGCTTGGGCCCCCGAATTAGGAACTACTTCCAAAACAGAAGGCTGCCTGCGCTGTACTGTGCCTGTTCTATTGTTCTGTCTAATGATGGTTTCCTCTCCATTTGGGTCAGGTCTGGCTGAGGAAGAATCTTTTGAGAAACCAACGCTAAGCATTGCCAAAGACCACATTGTCATCCTACCGGGAGACACCCTAAAGATAAAATGCAGGTAAGGATTGCGCCAGTGATGCTGGACTTCCTTTGTTGCACTGATTATCTCGGCACAGGACAGCTTTTGGGTAGGATGGATGCTGCATAGCCAGCTGGGGACCAGTGCTGTTCATGCATTTCTCCATAAGGAATATTTGATGGGCTGTAATAGAGCAGGGAGGAAAGTCCCAGGTCAGCATCTGGCTTGGCCTAATTCTTCATGTTGTAAAAGGGGCCAAAGCAACATCCTCAATCAGCACATGGGAAAGCTTATGGAAGGGGGATGTACCATGGTTAAGGACATGGCTGGGAAATCCTCATCTGAAAATAGGTTCAGATTCAGCCACTCTGCAGCTCAAATCTCTCCTTTACTCCCTGTCCATAAGTAAACGACAAACAAGGTCACCAGGGCATGTCACTACCTCTTTACATGTATAAATGAGCTTAAACTTCCTAACCTCAAATACCATCTAGCTTATGACAGTTAAATAAACAGCAGTTAGTACGGGTACATTCAAAAGCCCTGACCTGTTTAAACAGATCATGTTCCTTAAATCAAAGATAACGAAGACTAGTAAAAACCAGACTGCTGATATTGTAAATGATGGCAACTCCTCAGTTCTTGGCACCATGTGTAAAAACAACAAAGAAACAAGTAAAACTGTGGTAATGACGTGCATTTACAGGGAGATGATCCTCTGGAAATGGGGGATATGGGTTTGGACACAGCTAACCGGCAAATACAGAGTCAGAGCACTTTCTGCTGTGTCAGAACATACATTAACTTGCTTGGTCACAGAGAGGTCTCTGACTGGGGTGTGTGTAGGTGTCACTTGGTTTAAGTGTGACCGATCTGCTAAACCACTGTGAGAGCTGGGGCTTTAATTCCTTCCAAGCATGCTGTAGGAGGGAAGGCTTAAGGTAATACAAACTACCACAGCTTCTGTCACGCATGCACATTATTTTACACCTTCTTGCAAAGTCCCCTTGACCGTAGCCACTACATGGATGGTTTCTTGCAATAGGAGTTACTGAAAACAGTATGAAAAAGCAGCAGGAAGGTAAATCCTTACACTAACACATACGTCCCTTCTGATTTTTGTCCTGTCTATTTAATTCATTGTTATGATGCAAAGTAAATCGACTCACTCTGTATAAATCTGTGATGTCTTCTGGAACACAAGGCAGGTTTCCCCCAGTACCTCCAGCTAGCCGCGTGGCTTGTGAGGTCATTACAACCTGACAGTGGTAATTTTAGCTTGGCAAGCAGCAAGCATGATGGCAATAAAGTTTAAACAGTCCTTTAAAATCTAGATGCAGCACTTCATAAAACACGTTACGTGGGCACGAGCTCGGTGTAGTGCTCCAGGCCAATTCCATCAATACTTTTCAGCAGTTCTCCATCAGAGAACTGAACTCCATTCAGCCTTTTTAATCTATAGGAACATCCTGTTTTTCTCATACCACCAGATGAATAAATAGGTGAAGACATTATCAGCATTCAGTCCCAAACTGCTTTATGGATGCAAAGCCATAAATCCACGTGATGGGTCTGAGAAGCAGAAAAGCAGACTGGCAGAGGCCTGGAGCACCTCACTTCCTTGACACAGGTCATGCAAGAGCTGGGAATAGAAGAGAGAAGTGTGATTTCTGCACTTGGGGTGCAAGATTCCCTGTACCAGGTCTTCTGTGGGTGTCTGTCATCCTACCTCCTCTGGCATACTCACAGATGGACTCTGGACTGGCCTGAAGGTTGCTCTGGAGCCCTTCATACTTCAGGGAGCATTAGGGCTGTGTGGAGGACAGCAGGAGACAGGAGGCCAAGCAGGTGACACTATGGTTACTCTGTGTGAACATCCCTTCTCCCTTAAACTCCATTCATTCGAGGTTCTTGGCCAGGATTTCCTGATTTTTGTCAGCCTGGCCAAAGCTGCTGCTGCAACTTCCTTTTGCCAGCCTTGTGAAAATCCCAAAGCAATAGCCAAAGCCTTCATCTTCCACCAGGATAAAATAGGGGAGGAAAAAGTAGGCACATGTAAGGAAGCGCAAGTGTGTGAAATCCCTGACCTGCTCCTCCGAGCACTGGTGCAGGTTTCCAGCCCTGATGGACACCAGACTGGATGACGGCAAAGGGGCAGGGACACGATGACACGCTGGGAGTTGACTGCCTGAATTGTTCCATATTCCGGGCCTGAAGTCCCATTTCTTGACTGAGCTGGCCACTACATCACTAATGACGTCAGTAAGGTAAGGAAAGAACAGCGGGGAGGAACCTCTGCATCTAGGAATCATTCAGTGCTCTGAAGGACAGGAAGCTGCCGTGACGGATGAGGTGGGGTTGTCCAAGTCAACAGTGCATCCAAAAAGGAGGGTGAGGCTCTTCACCACAGAGGATATTCACACTTTTCCCAGTGCTCTTGTTCAGCTCTGTGCTGGGAACAGCCTCAAGAGTTCAGGCCTGTGTCCACATCATCTTCAGGAAGGCGACAAAAGGATGGGCAGAAACAGGAGCCAAGAGGATGTTTGTTTAAGTGTCACTGAATTTGCTGGCAAACACCCTCCCTTATTGCACCTACTGCACCACGACAAAGCCACTGGCACAGGAAGAGCAGTCAGTCCTCAGCTAACTGGAAACTTCACACAGTTTGCTTGTTAGATGTGTCTGGGCCGTGCATCTAGACCGGATCTCTCCCCAGCCACACTCAGCTGGGGAAATCCAGAGGTTCTTAGTCCTTCCTCAGCTCAGCAAACGCCATAGGGTTGAAGGGAATTCACTGAGTGAGAAGGGGTGAGTCAAGTCGCTGCCCACCTCTGCTATCACAGACACAACTGCCTCCTAATGCTAACTTCTTCCCCAGACAAATCCATGGACAATTACCCCCACACCACACCAGTTTCCACACCGACCACCATCACCCAGTCTGGCACCAAAAACCATCACCTTCACCTCCCACACATGTCCTAGTACACCACCAGAGCCCTCAAGTGCAGCCCAAGCAGAAGAGAGCTCTGAGAGCTCCTACGGCCATGGTGTGTGTGGCCTCATGTTTCTAGTGCAACCAGGGCCTGTTACCAAGCCAACTTTGACCAGTTGAAAGCTCTCTCAAAGTCCTGCAACACGACAAATGGGTTATAAAAAGACCTTGCTTTTTGTTGGTGAACTACGCACAACTGCATTTGACATTCACTGTGGTCACAGATAAGACAAGGGGGGCCCGGGTGGGTGAGGTGATGCCTCAGCTGCCCTGCTTGATGTTCTGACTGCTGTGACAAGGTAAATTGGGGAAAAAAATGTGTCTCGAGCAGATATTCCAAGATCTGTAACGTGATTAGTTCCAGCTCCTTCACAGAAATCGACACTGAGACACTGCTGATTAAGCAGGAAAGGTGATGGGAAGTTACATAAATGTCCTCCTCTCCCCAGACAGCCTCAGAATAAGAAAATATAAGTTAATTTAGCTCTTAAAATATGCAAAGTCCTCAGCTTGGAAGAAACATATAATTTCATCTGGAGCTTTCTAATGTTTGAAGTGGCTAAAGTACAGTGCTGTAAAAACAAACTCACGCTCAGGAAGCCTGAAAATGAAGTTTTCCTCCAGAACCGAGCTTGCTGCGGTTCCCACAGACTACTTCAGGAATCTCCCTTGCTCTGGGGAAGAAGGAGGGGTGATCCACCTTCATTTCTGATGGGCAGAAATGCAAACACCCAGCAACCTCCATCATTCATCAGCAAATGGCGAGAGTAGGAACAATGGGAACCCCGATAAGGGCCAGAAGGATGCCTAAGTTCTATCTGAAGTCATGACTCCACCTTTAATCCTGGTGTGTTCTGTTACAGGGGAGCACCTTCCGTAAGCTGGCTGTTGAGGGGGGACCAGAAGGAAGACCCTCGGGTGCACATAAGCAGTTGCCGCAACAGCACGAGGCAAAGCTGCAGCATGCTTGTGATGAGGAGAGTCACAGCCAACGACACCGGGTACTTCACCTGCATCCACGATGACTCCCCCACGGATGAGGATCTCATGGCCAGGATTTATGTGTTTGTGAAAGGTAAGAACTTCACTCTGGGTTTTGCTACAGCTCATGCCAGCTGGATTCACAGGGACACAGATGTGAGAAGCAGAAATTACCTATCTCATTCAATTCCAGGACTTCAAAACTAGATTGTCCCACCTTGCTTTGTGTTCCAGATAACGGATACACTGATTTCTTTAAACCTCTTGTCCTTTTCTTTTCCTTTTATGACCAAATTCTTTTATCCTAAAGGGTTTTGTTATCTCAGTGCTTTTCCTAAGATTCATCCTGAATACCCAAGTCCTCTCTCTTTCCATTCCTCTTCAGGCATGAAACTCCCCAACAACATTCTTTGTAATTCCTCTCTCCTATACATTTGTATGCAGCTTTGTCCCTCTGTGAGACATACTTACCAAAGCTGGATGACTGCATTAGACATATTTTATTGTACAAAATGGCCCATTGCTCATTTTTGTTCTCTTTGAGCTGCCTCTGCCCCATGTGTCAGAATCACTGAGTTCAGATGAAATACCAAATGGGAGCAGAAGCATCAGAGGAGGGTGGTCCTCTGTGGTTAGGTGACTGTATCGTATTGAACAGCCATTTCAGTAATACAGATTCTTGTTAGAAGAATATTGCCCCAAAATGCTGGTATTTTTTTTCAGTTCTACTTGACAAACGCATTACTAAGCCACTGAATCATCTTGGATCTTCCAAGCTGAAATTGTTGAGTAGTCAGATAAAGGAGCTGACTCCTAGTGTCGTGAATAGGGGATGACATTGGTGCTGAGCAGGCTCAGTAGTCAGTTGCCCACAGATACTCATGAAACAGAATGACTTCATTTTTCTAGTAAATGTGATTCTTTGATTCCTCTTCCGAAAACAAATGCTAGAGAGGCAGAGTTTGATATGATTTCAATAGCTCAGCAAACTTACACTTACAGAAAACACGTACCTGCTGGGCAGCTCTGATAGCGCCATGATACTGGTAATGATGGTGACACCCTGTCAAGGTGTGACTTCTATCCCCAGGGGCCTGTGACCGGCCCACACAGTTAAACTGGGTGAGCACCCCTGTTTCATGGGGGTGATATTTTCCTGTCTCTTTTTGTCTGCTGAAAACCACCCCTTTCCACCCTCATCCTGCTTTCCCAGCGAGTCTTCCTCTTATCGGAAAGTACCTTTCTGGTGCTACTTGGTAGTTCCTGCAGTCATTTCTTTCTTAAATCCCTTTTTATTTCCTTTTCCTGATTTTCTCTTGTTACTCTAAGCCCTGGTTGCTTCATCCACCCCAGTTCTTGTGCTGAGCTGTTTCCTTTTCTCATTACACACTGCTCAGATGCCCTACATCTCATATTGTTAACACAGCCCAGTGCCTATGCTGCAGGAAACAGTGCATTGAAAACTCCGTTCTCTCTCCTGATTCATGCCCTGGCTGCCTACCCAGGTCTTCATCACTCTAAGGCAGGAGCACGTGCAGGAATTGTTATGGATCTTTTGGGACTGCCTGAGGATTTTGTCTAAGAAAACATCTCACGTTATGAAACACTTGTCAGGGATGCACTTGGAACAGGGCTAAGCTGAAAGAAATGGCAGGATGTCCTCTGGCTTGAGTCTGCAGTGCCAAGGTGCCCCTGGAAAACAGCACTGCATGGCTCTTGTCTCTCAATCACCCTTCAAGACTGGCCTTACTCAGATGCAAGTTCATTGTGTCATATGCCCTCCCTGCTCCAAAACCTCTTACTCACAGATTCACAGAATCAATCATAGAATCATAGAACAGTTTGGGTTGGAAGAGACCTTAAAGCTCACCCAGTTCCAACCCCCTGCAATGAGCAGAGACGTCGTCAACTAGATCAGCTTGCTCAGAACCACATCCAGCCTGGCCTCCAGGGATGGTGCATCCATCACCTCTCTGGGCAACCTGTGCCAGGATTTCACCACCCTCACTGTAAAACATTTCTTGCTCACATTTAGTCTGAATCTCCCTCCACTTAGTTTAAAGCCATCACCCCTCATCCTATCGCAACAGGCCCTGATTAAAAGTCTCTTCCCATCTTTCTTACAGGCCCGTTCTAAGTACTGAAAGGCCACAATACAGCTTTCCTGGTCTTCTCCAGGCTGAACAACCCGAGCTCTCTCAGTCTTTCCTCACAGGAGAGGTGCTCCATCCCTCTGATCATTTCTGTGGCCCTGCTGTCCTTTAAAAGTTACTGAAGGAGAAGTAGGTAGAAAACAAACCAGCTTGTACTACACATTCCATGGGTGAAGCAGAGCGAGCGGCAAGTCAGCAGGGATCCCTTGCATCCAGGTCCTAGCTGTTCCAATCCCAAGCTGTTCCATCCCCAAGTGGATGTAAGTGCCTGCTGGGATCTGGCTGCCAGGCTAAGGAAGCTGTCTGGTCCCTGTGAAATGAAGCTATTTATACCTTGGCATGGATGCTGCACTCAAGGCATGCTCTTCCATTCAACTCCTGTGTATGTTTGTTGAAAGCCAGTGGGCTCTTTCAGGGACAAGAAAGCTGCTCTTCACTCCACTTGACAATGTAGAGTTAAGCAAGGCATTCAGAACCTACCTATGATTTTCTTCCCTATTTAAACATGCCTGCTTAAGGAAACCGCTCTGATGCCTGGACATCACTGAGAAACCCAGCAGTTGTACCCAAACAAAGAAACTCTCAGTTCCCAGAGTGCCAGACCAGGGTGAGGTCCAAAAGCCACCTCACCAGACGTCTTGTGAGAGCAAGTGCTCAGCAGTGTGTTTATGAGCCTGAGCCAGATGGAGTGAGAAAATGTAGAGCCAGACCCTGGAGGCTGGAGATTCCTCTGAGGTTACGAGCCATTATTGCCAAAAAAGGAAGGGGAATGGTATTTTTTCCCTTCATTCCTGGCCTGCTGCTTGACACCGAAATGAGAACATGATTGTATCGGAAGCGCTGCTTATGGGCTATTATTTCCTGTGCTCGCTTCTGTTTTTACAGCCTCCCTGGTGGAGCTTCTAAGCTCTGTCAGGACCTGGCATTCAGCAGCTCTCCCCCCGGTACAATTGAGCTGTGACCCTGCACATCAGCCCCATCATGAGGGACCCGAAGGTGGCAGGGTCAGCCTCCATGCACCAGCCGTCTGGGGGGAGAGCTCAGGATCCTAATCCTGAATAATCGTTCCCGGGGCTTTTTCTGCTTCCCACTGCAGCTGCAAGTCCCAAGGATCATAATTAAAGAGCAAGACAACCCCCTTCTTCCATTGCCCATCTCCTTGCTGGAAATACAAAGCAGCTTTGGGCTGAACAGAACTAGCTGGGTGGTTTTTAACTGCCTGGTTTAGCTTCATTGCAACTTGATGGGATAATCTCTGCAGGGAAAGGCTAAATGGGAAGAGCAGCCAAGGAACTCTCTGGTGGCTGCTGTCAGAGAACAGGGAGAATGGGGGAAGCCCACCCTCCATCCACAGAGTATCCTGTCTCTGCTGAGCCAGCTCTCCACCAGTAAAGTCAAGTCAGAAAGTCCCGTGTGGACGGCACTCCCACTGCAAACCTTCCCAAGCCAGCTCACCAGTGCCATTTGCTTCTGGCTCTTTTCTGCAATCACCCTTCCCTACCAAATGGATACGTCCCTGTGAGGAACATCTTCATCTACCTCAGCCTTTGGGATCTCTGTCCAAAGCAAAGGGCAGGCTGTCTGTTCTGTGTTAAAATACAGAAAGCCTCTGGAGTGTTTCTGAGGGCACACATAAGATCCAACGTGGCTTAGAGAAGGAGGCAAAAAAGACAAATCAGGGAAAGATTCACTCCACCTTCCCAAAGGGCTCTCCCGGCCCCCAGCCTAGAGAGAAGTCAGGACTTGCAGCTCTCAGCTATTTGAAATACTGCTATATCAGCCAAGCAACTGTCTTAAAGTGTGATAGTCCTCAGGGTGTCTGCAGGAAGAGCTCTGCACCAGCTGAAAGGCAGCCTCAGCTTTTGCAGTGGTTTCCCCTTGCAGCCCTCAGCTCTATGCAGCAGTGAGGAATTTGCTACCCCTCTTTGTACCACTCAGTCAATGCACCAGGAGGAAGGAACATGAGCTCAATTCTATTTTGCTTCCCTCCATCAGCACAAGTCCTGTTAAGGCCATGCTGAAGGAAAAGGGGGATGCATCCAAGCAGCTTGTTCTGTTGGAGCATGCATCTCTTGCATGCTCCCAGGGAAGGCTATGAGCTCTCCCTGCCATCCCCAGTGAAGGGTATGAGCTCCCCCTTGCTATTGCAAAGAACGAGGAGGAGCGGTGGTACAAGTGCTGCAGCAGGACAAAGCGTCACATCAACCACAGTCTCTTCTTTATCAAACTACAGCCCAGAGATGTGAAGCCCCATCTTCTTCATCCCTTCCCCACCAAGAGCAATCTAAAGAGGATGGAAGTACATGAAAGCACTCCTCATATGAGATCATGTTTTGGTTGTGATGTTCTTTGAAGCTGATTTCTGCCTCCTTAATTCTCTTGACAGTTCACAGAGATAACGTGAACGTGAGAAGCAGAATTGCAGGGCCAGGGTGACAGCCCTGTCTTGGCTTTGGCTTGCCTTCCAGAAGATATTACCAGTGAGGACAGGGCTGGAGCTGCATTCCTTCTTTCTTTCACACTGGAGACACTGAGACAGCTACACTTGCTGCCAGACACTCAGCAAGCTGAGATAGGCAAATGCTGTGCTGTCTGCTGGGTGGGGAGCCCACCAGATAAGCCCCCCTGTCTCACAGACTGGTGGAAGCCTTTGGCACCATAACCTAGTTGACGGTGTTTAGGGACACAGGAGATGGAAACACAGGCTATGTCACTGTGCAGAACCCTCTCTGTTGCTCCACAAGTATTAGGGCTGGATCCAAGGGAAAAAAAAAGCTGTTTTCAGTACAGAAACAAGACATTCAGTATCTTCAAATCATATCCTAGAGGGTCACTTGTAAGTGGAGGAGCCTTGTAAGATACTATGCTGAGCGAGCAGCGTTAAGTTCCTGGCACTAAGTCAGTGACAGCACTTGACAGCCCAGCAGGAAGAGGTAACAATCCCCTTGCTCATTGATAAAGAATTTCTACATAAAAGCCTGACAGCCAAAATCTCACACAGTTTCTCCCACTTCTTCCTTCCCATTTCATATCCACTCAGTAAGTGCTAATGGCTGAGCCATACCCCAGCTCTGCAGCTGGGAGCAGCTAATGCAGGAGAGCTGTTCCCAACGACGGGGCTGGAGGACTGTGTCTGCCTGAAATCTGGTGGTGTGGGGAGTCAGAACTTGTGAATTCTTCTGGTTCTGGAACCGTAATTCCAGCCACAGGATGGAGATTTTCTTGTTTTCAATGACCCTTTCCGTGTTGGCTCTTATTTGTTTGGCAGTTAGTTACTTTTTGCTTCCACACTTTCTGAAGTACCACTTTTGAAAGTACTGTTTTTCTCTGCAAGTATTCCTGTGTTTCTAACAGGAATCTCCAGGGGAAGAATTTGACCAAACCGGAATGTTTCATGTTGACTCAGGATGGCTTCTGGGGGGTTTGCAGTCACTTTTGTTTTGCCTGAAGAGAAAATACTCTGCTTTCTGTTCAACCTGAACATTCCAGCACCAAGCCTTTTCCCTGACCTGCCAAACTGAAAAGTCCTTTCTTTGCAAAGACGCAGTTTCAAACCAAGTGACTTTAGAGGAGTTACTCCTGTGCCTAGAAGCAGCTTTGGTCCATTGAGCAGACCAGGCAACTTCCTTGTAAAGCTTTCCAAAGCGTATCTTAGTTGCTAATGCTCCTGTTAGCCTAAAGAACAGATTATAAACCTCCTCTCAGTGCTTTTGACCTTAACGAAGGCAAACTTCACGGGGATTATGTCAAAACATGAACTTAAAGAACCTGCGAAACTCTGCTCAGGCCTCCCAGCTAAGGTAGGACTGAATGAAGAAAATAAATAGCAAGGGGGAGAGAATTATCTTTAGCAGGAACAAAATAGGAATTTCACAGACATGAACAGCCCTGGATGGCTGTCCTCAAAGGCCATTTCGTGCTTATCAGCTCTGTGGGCTGATGGAATAATATCTGAAGGGAGAGGTGATGGTATCTCCACAGCTTTAGATATGATACAAATATCAAGAGACAAATTGCTGTCACGGTGTATGAAACGGGAGCAGAAATGAGAAGCACCCAAAATCTTGTACAGAATCCTGTGTGTGCCTCAGGAGGATGTCTCCAACACACAGGCAGGTGACAGGATGCTCTAAGGTAAAGAGCTGCAGGAGTATACGACATGCTGAGCTCCTGGGGTGCAGTGCTGAGGGCATTTAAGTCCCCCAGCATCCTCAGCTGGCAGGACAGGGCCGCAAGCTCTCTGGAGAGTGGGATTCAAATGCCAAGTGAGCATGACATAATTCCAGCCCCCCACCACTTCCTGTAGATAGTCACCTCTGCTCCAGAGAGCACTGAACAGAAGGACCGATGTCACTGCCAGGGAAAGGGGTCCTGGATCAGTGTTCACACACTGTCACTGCAGGGTCTGGGGAGGGAGCTGCACGTTCCCCAGGCTGCTGCTATTACACCCTTGAGCTCACAGGAACCATCCCCAAGCACATCTCAAGCAGTAATTTATCTCTTTTCCTAAACAGAAAGAGAATTTAAACACTGCTGTGGGTTGAAGGGCTTCACTGCCTGGAAGTGAACAACGTTCCTGTAGGCACTTGACCTCTGAGTTGCTTTGTGCTTGATACTGCTGCCTGGCTGTTCCCCATGGCTGGACCGCAGGCCTCTTCCCCTCCACCATCCCGCTGCCTTTGCTTCCTTCACTTCGTGTTTGTGTTCCCTCTTGAGCCCTTCTGGGTAAACAGTAACACCCTGGCCGGGCTGCAGCTTCCTGCAAACTTCCACTGACCTGGAGAGCCAGCCAGCCAGTCTGAGACTGAAGGGAAGGGGCCTTTCCCTTGCCTTGGACCTGGTGCTGCAGCTGATAAACCCCCAGCGTGCTGCAGCTCTTGTCTTTCTTCACATGCAATGAGCTTTGCAGCCCACGGTAAATTATTCTCTTTATTTATCCTATGGGAACTGATGGGTGTTTCTTTATGGGTGAGATTCATAGGGCACGTTATTCCTCAGCTCAGGAGGAACAGATGTGCCAAGCTACAGGGAAAGACTCTTTTCATCAAGTGTTTCTTTGCTGACAATCTCCCCCTTCAGAGTTCAGTGCTGGGAACTGAGAGAGGATGACACCTGCATTTCCCATGCCACAGCTCTCCGCATTGCAGCACTTGAGTGCAATTGATTTCTGCCATCTGGAACTGGAGATCTTCCTTGAGGCTCAGGTTATCATTTGTAAGGAGAAGTAAGGCTGTCCCTTTTGTTCCAAGAAGTTCTGTCTCTGAGAGACTTTGCTACAAGCAGCTAACTGGTTGCTGATGAACCTGGGGTGGTGGATGCATTTGGGAAGCTGACAGTGACACTCCTGATGTTCCAGCAGATCATTTTTCCATGCCACAGCCTGAACTACTTGGGAGTTTCATGACGGACTCAGTTTTTTGTCTGCACAAACCATAGCAAAGGTATCAGCTGGCAGTTGATTAGTTCCCTATTCGGTATTTATTCATTGTCATTTTGTTAAGATCCAAAGCTGAGCCACTTTCTATTTGCTTATCTCTTCAGGGAACAGCCTGGGAAGTGCTCAGTGTCTCCTTCCCAACCCCAGTGGGGTCAGTTGCTTGCTCCTGTTTACATGGGATTTAGAGCTGCTGGAGCAAAGCACACACAGGCTGCAGGGCCCACAGAGGCTGGCTCTCGGGCTTGTGTCTTGGTACTCTTTAGTGCTTGATGATATAAGGTTTTCTTTTGCACAGAGGATTCCAGTTAGGGAGGAAAAAAAGCCTCCCTGACATACCCAGGGTAATACAGTGAGTGCTTGACCTCCACCTGCAGCTGCCTTTTCCTCTCGTTCCAGGATCCAATTCCCCAATGGCCAAAGATGGTTAGGCCAAAGATGGTTAAGCTCTCATGTCAAAACTGTAGTAGTTTAGCACTGCAAGTAGGTGCCATATTAGCATCTTTGCACTGGGAGCTGCTCCACTCACTCACCCAAGTATCCCACCCTGTTTAGGAGCTCCAGTACTGACACTGAAATAGGGAGAAAAGGAGGCTCTTGGTAGACAGAGAACTCTTCAGGCTAAAGCTATACACTGGATAAAGCATTGAGATAACACAAATGACAGCCATCTGCTCACTGCACAGGGCTCTAGGAGACCTCACTGTAGGAAAGGGAGGGACCCATAAAACATAGAACCTTTTCCTCCCTTTCAAAACAGCGAGAATAATGCCCTTGAGACCTGACATCCACTAGTGATCAACAATCAATAACAGCTCAAGCCAGCTTTTCCTTTCCCAACTCCATCTTTATAACCCCAGCCTGCCTTTTGCTGTTGTTAATTGCACAGGGATATATAAACACTGTCTAGATTCCACAGACTGATGCTAGAAGGCTAGATTTATATATTTTGGCTTCAGATTGTAGCTTATGATCTGGGACAGTGTAATTCTAGCTGCTGGCTACACATACAGCAATTCAGGTGCAGGCTGCTATTAAAATCAATTAGAAATGAAATACAGCTTCTGTAAATTCATGCTTCCCATTCTTCAGTCGTTTAATGGCACCATGATGAGTATCTGCCCTATTTACAGCTGGAAACAGACGATTTTTGGGTCTATGCTGAGTCTGCACCGTTGGTCGAGGTCAGTGCTGGAGGTAGGGAGAGGTGATGGAGGAGAACGGGGTTAAGTCATTATTTCCTTTCCCTGAACAGGAAATATGTTTGAGAAATTGTATTCCCTTTGACTAAGACATTTCAATCACTGCATAGTTCAATATTTTCTGACATTTTAGGACTGTTTAACATTTGCTTAGCTGCTGCCTTGTGATTTATGTTACTTTTTAAACAAACAGTGCTGCTCTGAAATTCCCTCTAAAAAAGTACTGGCAGGAATAGTTTCAAATTCAGAGTTCCATCTTTCCAGTCAAAGCAGTTAGTCAAAACCTGATCCAGATTTGTGAAGTCTGGTATCAAGAAGCTCCTTTCTTCACAGCACGTTTCCTCTGGCCCTTATTCTTGTCCTGACCCGTGTGACACAGCACATCAGTTGTCCTAAATAGTTTATTGCTATCTAGAAATAGATACGAATACCCTTCCCCACACTTATTTGCACTCTGCTTGTTGCAAATACACAAAAATCTTCTTTCTCTGCTTTTTCCTATAATGAATAATCCAAAGATCAACTTCTAATAATCCAGGATCTTACTGATCTGGATTGAGTATAAATATTTCCTATTAGTTTTAGGGATTGGAATCAGCTACAGAGTTGTGGTCTGGAGACGAGGTTCCTCAGCTTAAGGCTTGATTAGGGTTCAATTTCCTCATAGCACATCCTTTTTGAAAGTACTACCACAATACTTTAGAGCATATTTTTGCAACCCAGATTGTTCACAAACCTGAACATGTCAGCTATTTCCCGTGTTTTAGGTGAACCTACTTCCAAACTGTAATTAAGTGTGTGAAGGCAGGTCCCAAGCTAAGGATAAGCAGGTTGAGGTTATTGTCCAGGGAGCACATCCTTTCCTTGATAGGATAATCCAACCCAAAAGTGGCTGATCGCCTATATCCTGTGGTGCTGTTGGTATAGAATCATAGAATCATAGAACAGTTAGGGTTGGAAAGGACCTTAAGATCATCCAGTTCCAACCCCCCTGCCATGGGCAGGGACACTTCACACTAAACCAAGGCACCCAAGGCTTCGTCCAACCTGGCCTTGAACACTGCCAGGGATGGAGCATTCACAATTTCCTTGGGCAACCCATTCCAGTGCCTCACCACCCTTACAGGAAAGAATTTCTTCCTTATATCTAATCAATCTGTAGCATGGGCTGAAGGGTATTTGCCACTTTATACCATAAGAATATCAGAGAATGCTTTTTAGAAGAATCTTGAAGGGTTTAGGATTTCATAAACATGATTTTAATTTTCTAATGACCTTCACTTTATTCACACAATGAAAAATCAGTGAAGGACACTCAGGAGCTTTATCAACTTGTATTATTTTGGATTTTTATGTATTTCTATTGTATATGTATGTACAGTCTGATTTATTGTGGCACAATAAAAGGACCAGGTCCCTTCACTGTTGGATTACACATATCAGTCTTGCCTGGCTTTGTCTATGCTGGGTCTACAGCCCCTTTTTGCATGTCTTCTGCAGTACTCTGGAGATCCTCACTTACAGAAAGCAGCTTTTCAGTTGCTTTACATTTACTGCTGCAAAGCCATTGTAACAATTACTGTGGAATTCAGGAGTGCTGCAGGGTGATACCACCTATGAAAGAAATTCAGAGCACTGGGGAAAGAACTAACTCCAGCGCCATGGAGACCTGTGGAGCTCATTTATGAACTTCATTTTTGCAGATGGAGAATAGATAAGAAAAGGAGATTTTATAAGATTACACTGGTAAAATAGGGTTAGAAATGGGGTATTCTCATTCTTGGCCATTGGCTATAATCCCTAGATGATACTGGCGTTTGCAAAGAACCAAGATGTGACCGAGTGTCCTGTCACATGCCACATGAGCCTTCTATGGGCAGTTTACCACTCCATTACCCTGCCCTTATGGCCACTGATCAGTAAAGGAGCAGTTTTGCAAATCAGTGTTCTTTTCCCTGCAGACTACAGAAATCCATTTGTGGAGATTCACCCGGAACATCCCGAAATAATCTACATTTTAGATGCTAAGAAAACAGTTGTTGTCCCTTGCCGAGTCACCTCGCCAGATATCAAACCCAAGCTCACCCAGGTAAGTGAGTGTTGAAGAGAATCAGTTCAGAGGCTGGGCTGCCAGCACAGTGGGCAAAATACAAACTACAATGGATGAAGCTGGCTAGTGTATTGCTACTGAGCTGTGTATTGCTATTGAGCTGTGTTACTGCTATTGAGCTGTGTATTGCTATTGAGCTGTGTTACTGCTATTGAGCTGTGTATTGCTATTGAGCTGTGTATTGCTATTGAGCTGTGTATTGCTATTGAGCTGTGTTATTGCTATTGAGCTGTGTATTGCTACTGAGCTGTGTTACTGCTATTGAGCTGTGTATTGCTATTGAGCTGTGTTATTGCTATTGAGCTGTGTATTGCTATTGAGCTGTGTATTGCTATTGAGCTGTGTATTGCTATTGAGCTGTGTTATTGCTATTGAGCTGTGTATTGCTATTGAGCTGTGTTATGGCTATTGAGCTGTGTATTGCTATTGGGCTGTGTATTGCTATTGAGCTGTGTATTGCTATTGAGCTGTGTTATTGCTATTGAGCTGTGTATTGCTATTGAGCTGTGTATTGCTATTGAGCTGTGTTATTGCTATTGAGCTGTGTATTGCTATTGAGCTGTGTATTGCTATTGAGCTGTGTATTGCTATTGAGCTGTGTTATTGCTATTGAGCTGTGTATTGCTATTGAGCTGTGTTATTGCTATTGAGCTGTGTATTGCTATTGAGCTGTGTTATTGCTATTGAGCTGTGTACAAGGGTGCTCCAGGGGACAGGCTGAATTTATCACATATTTATCTCATCTTGTGGCTTGATGTTCCTCCATAAATTGGCAAAGATAGGAATGCTCAGTTCTTCAGAATTCTTAGTGTAGTACCTGGCTATTTGCTATCCTCCTGAAAGCTTCTCTCTTTTATACCTTGAACCTTCTCAGAGCTGTTTGCCCATTTTCAATCGATTTCATAGATTTAAAGCAAGTTTCAGCCTTGGGAATAAATGGCTGCAGCATCCATCTCTTGGGCGGCAATTCCAGCTGAATGTTAAGGTTACAGAATGGTCTATGGAGGCCAAGGCCATTTTGTGTAATAAAAATGGAAATTGAAGGTCTGGGGCTTCCTCAGTTGATGGAGGTCTGGTCACTTTTTGAAGGGCTTTAGAACTGCTCTGTAGAGAAGCCTGCCACAGAGTGAGGAACAGAACATAGGTCTCCTGGCTCCCACCCTGGCTTTATCTGATAGATGTGCCTTTCTGTTCCCCTGCTTGAGCTGTGCCAATGGGAACAACAGCTCTGTCTCTGCCCCTTCTGCACAGGGTGTTCTGGAGGGGCTGGGAGATGAGGCTGTTCTGCTGGATGGAGTGTGCCAGTGGAGCACAGGCAGATAGGCTGATGCACCTCTGCTCCTCTTAGCAGTTGGATGTCTTAGTTGTTAGACGTCTCCTTCTCCTGGGAGACAGCACATGAGATCACAGAGGCTTGAGAGAATGCTCTGGCTCCTGCTGAGCCCAATGGCACATTTCCAGTAGACGTGCTGAGGGACAGCGCTGGCCTTATGGCTTTAACAGAGCTCTGCTTGAAAGTTGTCAGTAGGGACTAAAAGGGGAGGAATAAGGCTCCTCTCCAGCTATAGCTTAGCCCTTTAGCCTTGATATGTGTTATCACCTTCTCCTCCTTGGATATAAAAATGAAACATCCCCATCTTGTTTTAGCCTTCTTCAACCAAATTCATTGCAGGGGTTCTGCTGCCAGCACAGTCATGTGAGCCTAAATGTGCCCTTGGACCCTGGACCAAGCACACCTCCACATTTATGCCCTTATTTACAGGCAGCCCTGCTTGCCAGATAAATTCTCTCCTTGTAATGAGTTCAAACCCAAACTTGAAGTCATAGAATCATATAGAATAGTTTGGGTTGGAAGGGACCTTCAAAGCTCATCTTGTCCAACCCCCTGCAATGAGTAGAGAGACCTTCAACTAAATCAGGTTGCCCAAAACCACATCCAGCCTGGCCCTGAATGTCTCCAGGGATGGTGCATCCCCTGCCCCTCTGAGCAACCTGTGCCAGTGTTTCATCACCCTTGTTGTAAAGAATTTCTTCCTCAAGTCCTTTACCTTGCTGCAAGGTGCTGCCGGAATGTAATCTTTGGGAAGCAGCGCTGGCTTCAGGAGCCACCAGCCTCAGGTCCATCTATGGAAAGTCAGTGCTTGTTTCGCCCAGTCTGGGAATGTCGCAGCGCTGTGTGGAGCCAAGGTGGCGGCTTCCCGTGCAAAGAGGAAGCGGGGCGGGAGAGGGGTGGAGGTGAGGATGGGGGGGAACAGGGTGATCAGACAGATTTAGAACATCCTCTTCTTCCAAATTTAATCTGCAGCAGACAAGGCACTTCAAAGGGAGGAAGGCCACTGCGGCTTCCTTCGAGCACCATTGACGCTTATGGTTTGATTGTTTAAATATATATTTTTGCATATTTTATGAAGATGTTTCATGGTGGGTAGTGTTGAAAAGGGCCTCCTGAGCAGGGTTATTTTTGCCTTCCCCTTGCCATCAGGGAGCAGAGCTGCCAAACCATGAAGTTCAGCTTTATCACATTTTATTATTCTTGTAGAAAACGTACTTTTTTTCTCCCCTAAATGAGGTTCCTCGTGTTACCATTATACTTTAAAATCATCGCACTCTCTGGTCTTTAAATATGTATGGGGAAAGGTACCTCTTGCTAATACTAAACAGATCCCAACTAACTGCAGATCATCTGTGTTATTAATAAACCCTTGCTAAGACACACAGTTCAAACTTTTAATGTTGCTTAACATGGTTTTAATTGTAGGCAAAAAAAGCCCTTTCAGCCCTGTCAGATCTGGTTAGTCACCAATGTGTTTCAATGTGCATTTGCCACTTACAGCTTTGACCTTCATGGGTGTTAAAGCACGACTAAGCCTCAGGTCTCAGATCTCTTGCTGTAATTTCCCTGAGTTTCCCTAATGGTTCTGAGCAGAAATGCCACAGTTTGATTACTTCAAGAGTATTTACATGAAATCCATGTTTCCTACGACTGCCAGAAGAGAATTGCTTTTCCCAAAGAAAGCTCCTGTCTTGCTGTGCCTCCTCCTCCCCCCAGCAGCATCACCAGTCACTGTCCCACAGTCCTGACTCCTTCGTCTTTGGTCTGTGCTGGAAATGTAATAACAAGCAACCTAAATCAGTGCCAACCTGTGTCTGTATGAGGAGTATGAGCATCAGCTCGCAAAGCCTGAAGCTGAAATTTCTTTGGAACAGGAGTAGTATTTAAACTGAATCCTATTTAAACTGCACTGCCATACACGATGGGTGTTTATTTGCAGACAGGAAAACAAATCGCATGCTGCATAACAAGAAGAATAAAAGCAGAAGTGCTACATATTCTCATGTTCTTCCCTGTGAGGGTGCTGAGGCGCTGGCACAGGGTGCCCAGAGAAGCTGTGGCTGCCCCATCCCTGGCAGTGCTCAAGGCCAGGTTGGACACAGGGGCTTGGAGCAAGCTGCTCTAGTGGAAGGTGTCCGTGCCCGTGGCAGGGGTTGGAACTGGATGAGCTTTAAGGTCCCTTTCTTCCTCATAAGCAGAACTTATAGACACCATTTTTTTCCAGAACATTATAAATATTTCTGAATTTAGGACCAAAAATATCTATGTTACTAAATTTCCTTATTCCTGCATTCCGTGATTTCCACCTTAAGTCATCCTTCTGTGCCTCCTGGACATCAACAGGCTGCTTTGAAAGAGCCTCACCCCTTTCTGTGCTATAGAGAGAACCTGATGACTAGCCATAGCCCATAGCTTATAAGTGACTGCTGTCAGGTGAGTTAGTGACATGAATATTTCTCTTTTTCATAAATATTTTTAAAGTACTATGAGATCCCAGGAGAACATGTGGTAGCTACATGTAGCATTAGAAGCCGCAAACTTTGTTCTTAAGCACTTCCAGAAGGATTACTCAACAGAATTAATACAAGATAGCTGTAATATTTTTCCAGCAAAGAGATCAGGGACATGGCTCCTACAATGGGTAACATGGTATTTTGCCTAAGATCTGAAAGTACCGGCGCTACTGAATCAAAGGCCCAGTTACAATGTCCAAGTTTTTGATTTCAAAGACGGTCCTACCTTAGGGAGGGCTTTTCTATTTGCTTATGTTGATGTTGCTTAAGATATGTGTGGAATGAGACCACCAACCACTCGGAAAGGTCAAAGAGCCACCCTGCCTGCAAGGAAGAACAGCCTTGGCTGGTTGCCTCTGTGGTCTGAAGGGAAGGGGGATGTCTCATAAGCCTTCCATCTGTTCTCTTTCAGTATCCGTATTCTGTAGAGATGAACTTCAAGAGGATGGTGTGGGACCCAAGAAGAGGATTTGTCATCCCCTCTCATGCTTTCATTTATTCTGGTGTCCTCACATGCACTGCAACAGTGAATGGAAGCGTGTTCACCTCCTACTACCTAGCACAGAGGTTGGGTGAGTGACAGCCGCATGCCAAGGAGTCACCGCAAGGTTTCTGTTTCATAGCTAAGCCCCTGGGTATTATTTCTTGGTTAGCCTCAATTCTATTTGATATATCTAATTGGTATGGATCTGTAGTAAGTCCAAGCAAACTCATTCTTCCCCTTTTTCCTATTCATTAGAACTTGGATTTGATCCATCCCTGGGTTTGAAAAATGACCAAGCATTGAGGTGGTACAAACTAGGAGCATTTTATTCAACCCCCACCAAGGCTTTGTTTGCTTGGATTGAGCTGTATTTACATTAAAACAACTGCTGGTTTAGGAGCAACCAAATAGTACCTTTCTCTTTGCTCATTAAACACACAAGATCATGGTATAAAAAGCTCATTAAACTGCTAATTGAGACCTTTGCATTGTTTTATAGTTTCTCGAGGTGATTTACTGTACCCTCTCCCTTGTATTCACAGCTGAGCTTAACTCAGAATTAAAACCTAAGTTTGAAGCAAGTAGACATGACAGTTTTGATTATTGGGAGTTTATATACAGCCCATTAAGATATATTTTTCCTTTGTTTTTGATGTATGTTCTTTCTCTTCTCATATATTATATTTCTGACAGGGGAGGGTTTATTGTGACTTCATTCCCATTAGGTCATGGCATCCTTCTATACAATTAGCTCTCAGCTTTGAACAACAGGCTTGTAAATTTGAATGGCAGCCAAATAAATCCTGCAAATCTCTCTCTTTCTCTTCATTACTGGGGTAATTATTTTTTAGTAGAATCATGAATGCAAAGCTACAAAGCCCATTCGATCGTTCCTTTGTAGCCCAGAAGGACCCGGGCAATACCTTACTCTAGAGCATGTATAGTGGTCAGACATTTGTTTAGTGTGGGCCACCATAAACTTTATGCAGGCTTATTTCAGAGTTGACCTATTTAAGGCATAAATAAATATGTAAGACCAAGATTTGGGGATCCCATTCAGAAAGAAAAGGTTGTTGGGCATGAGAAGCATGTTTTATGTTTTCCAGAGATGAATCCTCTCGCAGATAGGCAGATGTTGAGGCACTCAAAAGGATGAGTTGGCTTTGAAAACCCTTTTGAGGATGGCTCTGGAGTGATGAATGAGGGTTGGAGCTGAACCTGGCACATGCAAGAGAAGTAATTAATGAATTACTGAGTCCATGTGATCAGTTTGATTAGCTGGTATCAGGCATTTATACAACTGACTTCATGTTTGCATTGTGGGGGCATTTCACACTATTTCCATAGAAATGAGACAAGAAGGTGAGATGTTTTGGAACCTGGGAAAGGAGCAGATGTTGGAGAGGCAGCTGGAGTGCAGATTCCATCTGAATTGTGATTGATACAGAGTGCTCAGTGGTGATAGCTTTGGTTTTTTCATTGCAGAGGGCAGAGTACAGAACCTGGCTCTGAAAGCAACTCCCAAGAAACTGCTGGTTGGAGAAACTCTCTATTTGGAATGCAGAGCAGAAACCTTCATCAATGGACGAATCGAGCTCATATGGACAAGTCCCAGTGGGAAAGTGAGTTGATGAAAACTCTGTATTCTGCTTTCACAGCCTCCCCATACCCAAAAGGAAGATCTCTGCACAGGGTTGAGTAAACTACTTATTCTGAGATACGTCCAACCACTTGTAAGCCTACAATTGATTGTATTCTTAGTTTGAATCAATCAAAAACTTCTCTGACCGTCTTGAACCTGCAAATTAAACTGCAAATCTCAGGCTAAATCTCAGCTCACAGTGGCAGCCATGAAGGTTCAAGCCGTCAGTGTGCTCATCCGTCCTGGTGTTTATTAAGTAGGTATAACTGAAACAAAAGCCAAATGTATCTGCTGAGATGTCCACCAAAGAATGACATTAAAATTCCGAGTGCAGGTTCCTGAGCTTTCTGTAGAATGTAATACAAAAATGCCAAATTGGAAGTAGAATCCTGCAAGAGACTGAGCATTTGCTTTGATGTACTGAAACCTTTCAGTTCTCCTAAGGAAAAACAGAGGGAAGACGGAGTATTTTCCAAATCAGTTCATTTATTCGAGCTACTACCCATGGTTCTGTTTGATGTTTAGAATTAAAATGATTGCTTGTTTTCTTTTTAGTGCAACAAAACACACATTTCAAAGCAGCATCTAAGCCTCTTGGGGAAGCGTAAAATGTGAACCCTAAAACTTGATTATTTTTGATTAATTTTGTTAACTTAAAGAATGATTCTATTTTGGTGAAGAAGCTGCAGGAAATACAACACAGAATTTATAGAGTGCGAGCAATATGACGTTCCTCAAATTTGTTCCTCGAACCCCATATGATGGGAATTGTTCTTGCATGAACCCTCCTTAGATTTCCAACATTATACATGTGAAATTTCTTGGCCAAATCTCTGGGATCAAAAATTCCTTTCGGAAGCAATAATGCTTTCTAAAAGTCTTCAGGAATTTGCATTGGCACTTGCCTGTCATAATATATTGTATTTCTGTCATAATATATTTCTTTGTGAAAGTAGGAGTTTTTAAAGATAGAAAAATACTGTGACCAAAAACCCCAAAAGCTCACAAAACCCCAAAGCACAACCCTGACCTGACAATGACAGCAGCAGTTTTGGACTGAGATCCCTGGGATGTGGTCCCTGAGAAGGGCTGACCCGTGACACATCCCTGTACTGACCTTCCTGCCCAGATTTCAGCAGTTCCACTCTGCTTCTCTCTCTTATTAGACTTGATAATGAAACCTCACACAAGGGCTCTTCCTGCTGGTTTGTCTTTCATATTATTTATTCCAGTGATGGGAGATATGATAATTTGGATATGAATCACTGCTTTTCTTTACTGGCAGACTTTGAAAGGATGAGCAAAATAATCCACTTTATGCTGCTTTTTTGACCCCTCTTTTTCTGATTTCCAGCACCCTTATCCTAGGAGAACCATTGACCAGAGTGGCATGGTGTATAAGGTTGGCAGCAGCCTGACAATTGAAAATATCACCATGCAAGACGGAGGCCTCTATGTGTGCAAAACATTCAACGTGACACGGCTGGAGGCCAATGTCACAGTTACAGTGTATGGTGAGTTCTGCAGCTGAACCAGAATACCCGAGAACCAAGATTGTTAAGCTTAAAGAAGGGAGAATGGCAACTAGTTAACAATTAATCATCTATAATCTCTAATGAATCTGTTAGGGTTGGAAAGGACCATAAGATCATCCAGTTCCAGCCCCCCTGCCATGGGCAGGGACACCTCACACTAAACCAGGGCACCCAGGGCTTTGCCCAACCTGGCCTTGAACACTGCCAGGGATGGAGCACTCACAACCTCCCTGGACAACCCATTCCAGTGCCTCACCACCCTAACAGGAAAGAACTTCTTCCTTATATCCAATCTAAACTTCCCCTGTTTAAGTTTTAACCCGTTACCCCTTGTCCTATCACTACAGTCCCTAATGAAGAGTCCCTCCCCAGCATCCCTATAGCCCCCCTTCAGATACTGGAAGCTGCTATGAGGTCTCCACGCAGCCTTCTCTTCTCCAGGCTGAACAGCCCCAACTTTCTCAGCCCGTCTTCATACAGGAGGTGCTTCAGTCCCTGATCATCCTTGTGGCCTCCTCTGGACTTGTTCCAACAGTTCCATGTCCTTTTTATGTTGAGGACACCAGAATTGCACACAATGCTCCAGGTGAGGTCTCACGAGAGCAGAGCAGAGGGGCAGGATCACCTCCTTGGACCTGCTGGTCACGCTCCTTTTGATGCAGCCCAGGATACGGTTGTACACACTGCTCGAGCAGCAATGCAGATGTGTATTCCTTGCTTTAAACATCAAGTCCTTCATTTGGAGATAGACCTTCTCTGGCTGTGGCTGAGCTTTGCAGGGGAACTGTGGTAACAGCTGGTGAGTCTATTTGGTTGTCTGCAGCTTCTGCAGGTCTCTATTGCTAGAACTCCAGGGCAGACACAACACAACCCAAAGATGTGAGCACTGTGTGGCACATCTCCATTACTGTCTTCCTGTTCCTTTCTCTTTCCAGACAAACCTTTCATTACGGTTTCACATAAGAAAGGGCCTTACTATGAGATTACATCAGGACACAAGTCACTGAAACTGGCTGCAAAGGTGGATGCCTTTCCTCGCCCAACCGTCACCTGGTGAGTACCATCAACTTGAGCAAACTCAGGGATACTGGACCTTCCTTTGGACTCCTGTCTAGAGCAGATTTCACTGTTCCTATCACTCAGATAAAGATGAGAACTGGGAATGCTCATAGCTGTGCTCCCACAGGTCAGCTACGGCGATTTGACTCCTTCCCATGTTGTCTTAGCTCCGTGAAGCTGGGGGAGCCATACTTCTTGCCCATGCTCTTTTTCTCTCCTGTCATGCAGAAAAGGTCCCTACAAGGAAAATGGGGTTTTCATTTACCCTGGACACAGAACTGTTTGGAAGATTCAAGTAGGAAGCTACTGGGGAAGGGTTGCCAGTCTGCAAAGAAGCAGTGGATAACAAAAAGCTGCAGGACACATTTTCAGCATCAGAAATTGTTTCTCTTCATGGCTTTTAAATAATGCTCTCCAACCCTGTACCACCAGCAATGTCAGATCCTTGCAGACAATGCAGTGAATCCTTCCAGGCAAACTAACGGCTCCACCAGGACTGTAATGGATCAGCTTAATAGGAAGGGGAATGTGTTGTGGAAGTTGTGGCTGCCCCATCCCTGGCAGTGTTCAAGGCCAAGCTGGATGCAGCTTGGAGCAACCCGCTCTAGTGGAAGGTGTCCCTGCCCGTGGCAGTCAGCAAAGGAATGCTCAGGGATGGGTTTGCTGCATGTTTTTAGCAGTGCAATAACATATAATTCTCTAATACTCACTCACATCAGTGCAATCAGTGCTGCCAGGAGGTGTTTCTAAATGTTGCTGTTATTTAGGAGATGGAAATGTTTTTGTGAGTTGAAGTGGGGTCCGTCCCCTCTCCTCTGCCAAGGCTTTGTTCCTGGGGCTCAGCATGGCGCTGGTTAGGAGCTGCCTGGGACCACCAGAGCTGCCTTCCCTGCGTGTTCGAAGCCACAGTTGTTGATGTTGGAGCTCTCTCACTACAGTTGTTTAAACGGCCGTAAAGGAGGTTTCCAGCATTCTCAAGCAGAAGGACTTGGTGCCTCAGCTTCTCCTTGCACCAAGCCTAAAGCTCTGTGTGTGGCAAAGTCTGGCCTATTCCATAATCATAACTCAAATCTGCATATTGGAAATAAATTCCTCACTGACCTTCCTATTGACTGTAAATTCTCCAGGTCACAGACTCCACCTTTTACAGCAACAGTAAAGGGTCACACATACATATAGAAAGACATTTTTGCCTAATTAATATATTGTTTCAAAACTGATGACATGAATTTTGGCTAATCTGTGATTTCCTGCACTTAGCATTGCACATCCAGAATAATTTGAGGGCATCTAGGTGTACATTTCTGATCACAGTTGAGCATTTGAGAGGTACTGTTCATCCAGATCTATTAAAATGCTTTTTTTCCTGTTTGCTGGATGAAGCCATCCCATAGCACTGCAGACACTACACAGTTTTAGCGTGGAAAGATAAAAGGAATAGATGTCCAGTTCAAGTAGTGGTCATACATCGTAGAATTGTAGAATCCCAGACTGGTTTGGGTTGGAAGGGACCTTAAAGGTCACACAGTTCCAACCCCTGACATGGGCAGGGACACCTTCCACTAGAGCAGGTTGCTCCAAGCCCTGTCCAACCTTTGCTGTTTTGAAGGATGACTCTTTACCCCCCCTAACCTGGGCAGCAGTTGGGTTTCCTGATGGCTGACATGCACAAAGGTATATGATGAGCTTTGATGGGACTTTCAAAACAGGTACAAAGATGGCAAACTGATCAAGGACAACCACACGTGCTATGAGCCAGAGCCACTCAAGTACAGACTGGGCATAAGAGACGTGAGACCAAAGCATGCTGGAAACTACACCATTGTCCTGAGCAATGCAAAGTATGGACTCTACAAGAACCTCACCATGCAGCTGGTAGTGACAGGTAAGGACTTGATGTTTATAATGACTTCTACTGGGTTCTTCCTCATTTTTTGTGTGGTCCTACTTCACCTGCCAGTAGGAATGGGTGATGTCTGCCCATGTTTAGCTGAGAGGACGTGCATAGATTACCATCTCACTTAGGAACCACTTGAGATCTACCTCATTTTACCACATGTTAAATCAAAGGCACAGAATGGAGAACTGCTCTGAGGAGTTAGTCTGAAACTAGGACATTTAAAGTCACTTCGTACGTCTGAAGCAGCATCTTTGTGCTAGGACAGGGTCTCCATGGAGGGAAGCAGAAATGGCTTGAAAGTGATCAGGACTTAAGTTTTAATAGGAGACTGGGAGGAGATATCCTAGTGAGGTCCAGAGCTAGGGGCATGGTTTCCCAAGAGAAGTGATAGAAGTTTTAGCCCATGAGATTAAGAACTAGCTTGGGCAAAGCACTGGAGAACATCTGCTGGGACAGGAAAGGTCCCAGCAGAGCTGACGGAAGGAACTAGATAAGCTGCCCCCTCTTTTATGTCTATCCATCATCCTGTATGAAATACCTTCCAAGTCTGTATTTTATGTATTGTCATCTATCTGCTGGGAGCGCTTGAGAGACAGGTTCATCTTCTGGGGAGTCTGGGGAAACCTGAAGTAAACTGTGCTGTGCACTGAGGCAGGTTCACTTGACATAGAGGAAAATAGATACTGGCATCACTTTTATTAATCTCCCTTGCTGGGATAATGGGAGGCAGAGCCACATTGTCTCTCTGCACATCCACTGCCTCTTTTAATCCACTGAATTTGTCAGCAGGGATCGAATCATGAAGCCAAGTAGGAGTTCAGCAAAAGTTAGCCCTGCTTCCCATTGCACTTCCCGAGGTCCACTCAGGCAGTGAAATAGATGAAGTTCTTGAGATAGGTTTGTTGTCTTTTCTGTGGTTAATTCCTTTCTCCTTAACCTCTTTACATCTAAAAATATTTTCAGTTGTCCTGTTTTGTATGGTTATGTACTGGTGCACCACGTAACTTCCAGCATTGGTGTTTTTCTCATTTCACCTTTCAGAAATAATGCCTATCAAATGGAGAACTTGTTACTTAGGCACATCTGGCCTATTAAAAATGCTAAATAAGCTATAGCATCTTAAATCACCTTAAGCATCACATAAAGTGATGTGTGATTGAGGAGTGGAGGGAACTGAGAACATGCTTATGGTCAGGTTCTGAGCTCAGCTGATGAGCAGGGCTGTGCTAAGCTGCAGGAGTTTGTTCACTTGAGATTGTTTCTCTATACAATGGTTCTGCCATCCTGTTAAGAGAACGGAAACGTTCAAAGGAAGAGAAAATTAAGAATGATAATAAACTATCTTGTCAAGGTAAATACTGGTGGTTTCATGCAAGAGAGAATGTTTACTTGAAGAGCAGCCATTCCCCAAATAGGCATATGAAAAACAAACAGACCTTGTTACTATCAGCAAGATGCTATTTCAGGATTAAAGCATCCCATGCTCTGAAGTACAGTACGAGCCTTTCATCTTTACTGTATGCATAAGTATGTGGTATTGTGTCTCTCACACAGTGCATGCCTAGCGTGGTGCTCATGTTAACCTTTCTGAGAGATCAGCCCAACAAAGACTTCAAGCAGGAGTACTTAGGGAGTTTCCAACCCACCATTTCTCAAGAGGCTGCAAAGTCCAGGAGCTGCAGGGATGGTACTGGCTGAAGGAGGTGTTGCATGGTGAAGTAGAGGGGAAATGAGCAGCAAGTGCTTCTTTTGTGGTAATAGAAAGTCATCCTAGAAATGAGAGCAAGCAAAACAAATGAGAGCAAACAAAGGGAAATACCTGCCAAAGAATGCCACTGCTTTTAAGCCAAAGGCTGCAAACAATGTGGATATCTGCCTCAATCGCAGACAGGCTGACACAAAGCACCCAGGAAACCACTGGTGCCTTTGCCAGGCTCCCCTCTGCAGCACTAACCTGGCACACTATGGAGCACTCAGCTCGAGGAGGGGGTTGTTTCTGAGCTGCATGTGGGCAGAGACAAAAACAGGCAAAATTTGCTGTTGAAGCTTATCCAACAGCAGCACACTGCCTTCTTCCTTTCTTTCAGTTCGAGTAAAGGGACCGCTTTCTCAGAGCTGGACATCATCTGCTTGACTTTCAAAGCTCCAAGCTGAATGCAGATTTGTTTCCCCCTTAACTCCTCAACAACCAGCTTCACACTTTATCTCCAGTCATCATGACTGATACTGTGTATTGCACCTGAATAGATTAAATTGCTTGGAGTTTGAGCAGACACTTAGGCATGGAAACACCCTTTCTAGCCATTTTAGGCAGGGATACCTAAGAGGTGGAGCCTGAGTGAGTTCAGCACCTGATCCTGATGAGTACACAACCAAGTACCAGGTCCCTAGTACTGAGGAGTAACACCTTTCCTTGAATAAGAGCGTTGCTCTCCAAGAGCCAGGGCCAGTCTTTTACATGTCAGAGCTTCATCTGTGCAAGTGAGCGAGTTCTCATCTATACTATTAAAGAGAAGATGTAAAATTATTGAAATAAGACTTTTGAACGAGAAGATAAATGTCATTTGAGTATGTTCTCCTTTTGCTGCAAGGGCACACTGCACTGAAGGAATGATAAGTAAGGATACAGCCCCCTCTCCTGTGAATCTCTACAAAATAACACATTGCTGATGCTCCTTACCACCACAGAGTGCAACTGGCAGTGAGCGTGCTGTGACAAACCCATCAACTCGAAATCTGAACTTGGTCTAGAGGAGGTTTGAAGTTAATGGTGTTGTGAACTGTTGTTCACAAACACAGATTAAATAGCAGCAGGGCTCATTTGACAAATTGCAATGTATTAATTTTTGCAGTGTGTTTTCTTCCTTAATAATGGCAGCAGAAGAGAACCCTTTAAGCAGTTTGAGAACAAGAGTAGAAGCCAGCTGCTTGAGCGCTGCAGGTCAGGAGCTGTATGCAGTCTATCTCCTGACCTGCAAGAGGACCAGCACAAGGAAAGCTGCAGGCTTTCCTTGGAGTCACCTCCTGTATACTTCACTGGCAGCAATCAGAGTAGTTCTGACATAAAGTATGCACAGCCTGTGCAAGGTATTTCACTCCATGGCAATGAGTCAGATATTAGGAGCTATTCCCCACACACACACGTTTGATAAGGCCATAAAATCAATGAGTATCTGCAGAGTTCAGAGGGATCCATCACCTCAGCTCCACAGAGGCAAGAAGGAGAAAAATGGGCAGATAACAGCAGTATGGGAGTGACAGAAATGCCATCCCGAGGGGAGGGCCTGGTTCCTGGATGCTTGGCCTGGGTGAAAACCATGTGGCTACTCAAAAATGTCTCTTTAAGAAGTGTTTTCTCTGTGCCTCTGGTCACCAGTGCTCCTGCTGCAGCTGGAATTTAATCCTGCAGGAGCACACATCTGCCTTGCGGAGTCACCTTGGCTCATAGTAGGACTCAAGTCCCCAGGAGGTAGCTGACTGCATTTTCCAAACACTCCTTCTTTACATATTTACACATCAAACAGTGGCCAAGAAGCGGCGGGTTGCCGTGGGCTTGTTTTGTTTGATTAAGTTCTTATTGAGAAAAGCTTCAAGAAAATAATGTCCCCAAGAATTTGGAGGGGAAGGAGCAAGGAGCAAGGAACAATCGCAGCAAACAGCTGGTGGCTGCACATCTGAGCCAGCCAAGGAGGAGAAATGTGGGAGAAAAGAGTTATTCCAGGCTGGAGCGCAAAGCGGTTTCAGAACAAAACACAAACAAAACCCCCTCAAATCTATTTCTGGGCAAGCAGGCTGTGTTTCATTCTCACCCTTGTACAAGTCATCTGCATGGACCAGGGCTCCTGCTGAGCCCTTCTGGAGCAGTCAGCAGGCTCTGACCACCACGTTGTGAGTGGAGATTGTACTGAAGCAAAAGTTAATTCGAAAATGGGGGGAACAACCTCCTGCAGTGCTTTGCCTTTCTCTTGTGTCCCAAAGTTTCTCTCCTATACTCCCTTCCAGCTCTTCCAGCAAATATTGCTTTGGGTTCCAGCTGCTCTAGTCAATTGAAATTACCTTCCCTCGTGGAGTCCTTGATCCCAAAGCTCTTGTGTTGTATATATAAGAAACACAGGATTAAGTGCTAGAAACAGCCTATACCATAAGCAGCAGTATTTCACAGGCTCCTTATGAATTCCCTCTCTCCAGGGCAAGGACTGGAATAAAAGGGGTGCATGGAGAATTCATGTGTGTTGACGTGTTCCTTGTTAGGTCAGCAAGGTGACCAGTTACACCTTGCTTTGTTATTGGGGAGAATTAGCTCCAGAGCACTTTGTGATGCACGTTGCCCTACTCTGCAGTCAGGCCAGCTCTTCATATTTGGGTTAATATCAAAGGCAAAGGGAGTTCTGTGCCTGACCTTCTTTGGCTTGCAAGGGATGAGTTGATATCAAAGGAGTCCCCAGTGATCTCTATAAAAGTTGATAAATATGCAGTGATCCATATGAACAATAACCCATCACCTCAACCAGACCCAGAAACAGTCTGGAGAGGGAAATGAGCCTTTGGGATGAGGTTAATATATTTGTGCTATGCCAGTTCAGAGAAAAAGAGCTCTTGGAGTGATGTATCTCAGCTAAAGCCAGTTGAAGCCAGACTCCCAGAGCCTTTGGGGCATGGAAGGGCCACTGAAACCTCTAAGGTGAACGCTATTGCACTGTGAGAAACATAAATGCCTTTGCATTATTAGTGCAACTCAACTGATGTCTAGGTTAAAGGACTGAGCCAGATATGAGAAGCAGGGCTCTATAAAATGATCTACCTTCATCTTGCCTGCACACATCTGTATCCCGCCAGGCCTGGTTTACTTTGTGTAGCACATCCATCTCCTGCACAGCTCCTTGGGGGATGACCCAGTCAGGAAAAGTCAAAATAGAAAACCTAACTTTCCACCTCCTGGGCCAGCCAAACAAACCAGAAAGGTCAAAATAAAGCACAGCCTGTCTCCATCCAAACGCTGCTGCACTGTGTTCCTCCCCAAGCCCATTGCTTTGCTATCCTCATGGGCTGTGGCCAGTGCTTTGGATGGGCAGGACACACAGATGAGAAGGGCAAAGGCAAAGAGATACAGAGCTCCAGCCTATCCTTCAGGTCTTATTTACCAGACACAGGCTGCAGAGAAACAACTGTCTCCTCCTGGGGGATATATGAAAGCAAAGATGCAGCAGCACAAACGGACTGCAATGGGCCTCTCCAGCACGCTATATTAGCAAATAAGGAAGACTTTTCTCAGCAACATCATGCAAGCCCTGCACACTTGCAGCTCCACAGTCCAGCCCCTGTGTGCTCCCAGGAGAGCCCCTGATGACAAAGGCAGATGAGCTATTTCCATGCTGTTGGAAGTAGCCAAAGTGATTTTTGGAAGAGGAAGGTGGGGTCCTTCTGGAGTGTGCCAGAAAACTCCAGAGCATTCAGCTAACGTCCCTGCAGAGCAGCAACCTCCCTCTGACAGCCCTTAAAGCCAGAGGGCTGGGGGGAAGGCAGAGAAGGGCAGCATGTGGTTCCACGCTGCCTCTCGGCCAAGCTTGCAGGTAGAGGAGCTGTTGGGTTTCTCTTCTGAAAAGCAAGCAAAGGGGGCAGAGACAAAAATCCTGGAGATGGGGGAGATAGATGAGAGAAACCCCTGTTTCTTCCCCAAAGCTTGGCTGCATTGGGGTTGAATGACAAATCTGGGAAAGGTGGTACAGAACCAGAAAAGCACTTTCTTCCTACAAGGTGAACATGGGCACATCCAAAAGTGACAGTGCAAGGTCAGGAGAAGCAGCAGCAAGCTGTACTGCCATTTTAACAACATCATTCCCTGTAGGGTAGGCCGAGTGATTTCTCCTAGTATCTGCTCATACAGTACCCAGCTGCATGGCTACTCATCCATTCCCTTCCACCCTGCTGGCATTCCCAGCCTGGAACAGCGGGTGACAATGGAGCAGCGGGGTGTGTGCACTAGAGATTAGGCAGGCGACCGATAATTGGTGCCTGTGATTCTATTCCTGGCCGTGGGATTGACTCCTGGGGAGATTCTGGCCACTCATTTCATCTTGGCATCTGCTTCCTCTGAGGTCCCATGGGGACAATGCTGTGCCCCCACTTCAGAGCCACCTTGTGAGCAGTGCTGCACGAAGTAGAACAGAATGGAACAACCTCCCCCCGGGCAGAATGAGCTGGGGTCAAACACAATGTTGTGTTCAGCCTGAAACAAAAGTTTTGGTTTCAGGTTAACTCATTTATTTTCTTTCTTTCTTTTAACAAAAGAAAGAAAAACATCCAAACTACCCAAACCACTGAGCTCACTCATAAGAACACAGACAAAGTGGTTTTACTTTGGGGGAGATTTCATCCTCTTTTTCCCATACTGTTTGACCAGTCCAAGCTTAGGTCCTGTGTTTCCGATGCACCTTACAGAGTGTTCACCTAGCCCGACCTGCAGAGCTGATATTGCCATTAAGTACTGTACAAACGTGAGATGAAAGACATTAAAGTGCAAATTCTTTTTGCTTTGGGGAAATAGAAGAGGCTAAACAGAAAACAAGTTGCCACTCTGTCATAGTTTCCATGAAGCCTCACATCCAGCCAAGGACATAAGTTTGACTAAATGCTTCATTGGACCACTCTGTTATTTTAATGATGTGCTTAATGTGAAAAGATTTTTGAAACCCAGTTTAAAAGCCAGAGGAGAAGGTACATAAAGAGCAGGTCAGTCAGAGGGCACTGAAGTAAAGCAAAGTTCTCTAAGAAAGGCAGGGAAACTTTCCATGTGCTGTCCTCTATATTTGGATGCTCCTTTAGTGAACAAATGTGCAACCCCAGAATAACATCTGCAATGAATTTAGAGATAGGAGGGTCTCCTGCAGCAGAGGTAAAGCCAGAGGGTAAATGTCCCAATCCTTCTGCATATTATTGGCTCCTAATGCCACAAACCAGAGATAACACTAGAAAGTGAGGTGAGATTCACATAATGCTGATCAATTTGAAATGTACAGTAAGCAGAACTGCTTTCTGATTGCATTTCACAGTGCAGCAGCAGCAAAGTCTTTAGTTATTCAGGTCAGCTCTCACACCAGCAATTGCACCTCTGCAAAGTGAGTTGGGGATACAATCACACTTCAAGCCAGAGAGGACAAAACCCCATTTATTTTGACACATTCAAAGGCATCTGAGCATTGTGTGATCCAAATGCAGCCAGAGATGAGAAAGCTTTTAAAGTTTGTTTGGCTTCTGCTTGAGAAAACTCAGCCGGGATGGTGATGGTGGAGGGATGGCTATGGAACTGAGGCAGGTCTGCATGCAGGGGGATTGCAATGGATGCTTCAGGTTAGGAATGAGGTGTATTTAAAGATCACCTCTCCTGTAGCAGGCAGGATCAGTGGCTGGGCACAAGACTCTAGGGGAAGGTGTTTGGATTCATAGCCCAAGCCTTCCCCACACCTAAACACCAGCAAAGATAGAGAGTTTGTGCATAATCCCCCGTGCTGCTCAGTAAGCAAACATGAAAGAGAGAGCAAAGCACTGTCTGGAGGAGGGGGAGTGTTATCTGAGGAATACACTACTAGGTGTACCTTAGATAATCACTGGTATTAGGCTAAAAACTCCTCAACACCCTAAGGGGGAGCCTTTTTGCTGTGGAACTGGTACGGATGCAAGCCCACTGAGCTGGATACCCAGCTATAGGCTGAGCAGATATAAAAGGCCAGAACCCACCACAGAAGGCAGTGAACTTGTTTCTGTCACTGATGAAGGCAACTTCTGTGAAGAGGACTTGGCCCAGCGGTGAGCAAAGTGAAGGGAGAGGCTTCAGTTCCCTTCTGGGGGCATGGTAAGAGGTAAAATGGCCATGACAGTGCAGAGAGATAGAATCACAGAATCACAGAATGGTTTGGGTTGAAGGGACCTTAAAGCTCATCCAGTTCCAACCCCTGCCATAGGCAGGGACACCTTCCACTAGAGAAGGTTGCTCCAAGCCCCTGTGTCCAACCTGGCCTGTGGAAGAAAAGATGGGGAGGCTTTCTTAGCCAGCCCCTCAAGTACTAAGAAAGGAATTGCCTAAGCCTCATAAATAATAATTATTTCAATGGATGAATCATTTTGACTCATTTTAGGTCTCAAGTAATATTTAATAGTTCTGTGCAGTAAAGTAATTGTGGAATTAAGAATTCATTCGTCACTGGTGTATGTTCTTATTTGAATTAAGTTAAAATTATGATTTCTTTTTTAGAAGGATAATTTAAATGACAGTCAATGTGTTCATCACTTCACCAAGAGTATAGAAAAATCTAATACTAAAAGACTATAATCAAACCTTGTCCCCCCTTCACACACACAAACCCACACAAACATAACTGTCTCCCTCCCAAAGTGCATAAAGCTTTGTTCTTAGAGCCCAAAAAACACAACACTTGAGCAACCTTTCACATAACACTTAAGTAACCTTTCACACTGAACTTAAGAGTCTCTTTCTCCAAGCAAAAATCAGGCTTTTGAGGTCAGCCCAGACGTGCCGAACACAGGACTGGAGCCTGAAGAGAAAAATGTCCAAGATAATGAAAAATGTGCTTCTCTCTCCAGGGAGTTTTACAGAATTACTTCTATGATCAGAAATAATTTACTGATGGGAAATGAGATGCCAGTTAGGAGGAAATTCAACATTAGTCCCAGCAATTTGTCCTGTGAATTGCTCTCCAATCTCCAAGCACTCATTCAGTATATTGCAGTACATTGCTTAACCCAAGCAATGTGTGCAGAAAACCTCGTGTCCATCCTACAGATGGGGATGAGTCTGAGAGACCTGAAGTGCTCTCCCTTCTTCTCCTTCACAAAAAGCCAACTCCTCTACCTGGGTGAAGGGACAAAGGAGTGGATCTTTGGAGCCTGACAGAACATCATCTGGAAGAAGACAGGGAAACAAGACTCAACCAAAGGGGATCAAAAAGCAAAAGGGAACACAAGAGCAAAGCCAAGCCAGGCCTGTCATTTGGGGTTTTCAAGTGAAATGTTAGTCAGGACCTAACAAGGGTTCTTTAAAGCAGCTCATGCTTTACTATTGGAGTATAGTGAACTACTGAGATACAGGGGTTAGGATATGGCTGAACCAACTGTAGCCAATACTCCTTCTGAGTGCTGGAGAAGGAAATGCTGATGTGTTTTCAAGCAATGAGGTCAAATCTTTCCGAGTCTGACCTGGCAGCCAGGAGAAATGGGAAGTGAGGATCCCACCAATACACGGGACCAGCCTGGTAGGTCCTCTTGTAGGAGCAGACTGCTGGAAGGGAAAAAAAGCTATTAAGAAGGAAGTGGGGAAGGGCTGAAGATTGATGAGGTGGGCAGTGGCTCATGGTTACAGACCGGGGGCCTCCCTGACAGCAGAAAAAATAAGTTAACCCGAAAAATAGAAATCTAATCTACATTCACTTCCCAACTTGTCAAAAGCCCTCAGTGCAAAGCAGCCCCACTTGGCTGCACAGAGGTGTCCACAGAGGGACCCTGACCAATAAATCTGTTTGATTTCCTGTTATGAGAAGCAGACAAAGAGATACGGCCAGGGATGGGCAGAGCTGTCTGCATAAGGGAAGAGCCTGTGCTTTCACCCCCAACTCAAACCCACCCTCGCTGAGGTTAGGAAAAGTTCAGTTCACTTTGGGGATTTTTTAGCATTATTCCTCATCTTCGTGTGTTCCTGTGGGAGCTGGAAAGAGATGGGACAAAGCATTCCTTTCCTGCTGGCAACAAGCAGCCCTCAACATGTCACACACAAGTTTGCTCTTGAGAGATTTCCAGTCCAAGGGTGTGATCTTGCAACCCCTCCAGATGTGAATAATGCAGTGACATTTCTAATGGTGAGAATTCCTTGGCATTACTCTACAAGTGTTTTCTCCCCATCACTTCTTTGCTTTCTTCACCCCTTCATCCAGTGCACAGGACACATACATAGAAAAGGAAGACAAAGTTTTCAGATCAAAAAAGACTGTTTTTTCCCCAAACCCTGGGGAGAACCTGCACAATGGTAACAGCACTGCAGGACCACAGCCATGTGATAAGGTTCCTCTCAGGAGGTGACATCAGAAGTCGAAAGCTGTTTTGCCCAGTCTGTAGAGTAAGAGCCTGATCCTGCAGTCCCTGACCAATTGGTGTTTCATGGCATAAGTGTTCCAGAAGGATAGCAGGTCAGTGACAACGTCTGAAAGCAGTAAGGATGAATGTGGTAGTATTTCAGTGTATTTTCTGACACACCATAACTAATGCCCATTTTGAGGAGGGCCCCTTCCAGTGCCTAAAGGGGCTACAAGAAACCTAGAGAGAGGCTTTGGACAAGGGCCTGTAGGGACAGGCCAAGGGGAATGGCTTTAACCTGACAAAGGGGAGACTGAGATGAGCTCTTAGGCAGAAGCTCTTCCCTGTGAGGGTGCTGAGGCGCTGGCACAGGGTGCCCAGAGAAGCTGTGGCTGCCCCATCCCTGGCAGTGTTCAAGGCCAGGTTGGACACAGGGGCTTGGAGCAACCTGCTCTAGTGGAAGGTGTCCCTGCCTGTGGCAGGGGGTTGGGACTGGATGAGCTTTAAGGTCCTTTCCAACCCAAACCAGTCTGGGATTCTTTGTTTCTGCCAATGTATACTTTCAGTACTGCTGGTAATTCCCCTACAACTTCCCCTCACTTAATCGCTGCCTAGTGACCACAGCAAAACGTGTCAAAACCTTTAACAGAACCAGAACCAGGACCATGACCATGACTATGGGTGTAAATCTGCTCATCTGTAATTTTTTTTTCTTTCTTTAGAGAGGCCCAAAATCTATGAAAAGGAAACTGACTTTGATAAGATCGAGCGGGTGGAGTTAAGAAGCAAACACAAAATCCAGTGCACCGTAAGCGGGAATCCTGATCCGAAGATCGAGTGGAAGTGGCAGCCCTGCAGCCTCACAGACACGCTGTAAGTGGGCATTCCTATGGGTGAACATGGTGCAGAATAGTTTGGTAGTTTCAAGTCAGTTTTGCCTTACTTATCTTAGTTAAAAATCACGAGCAATGAACCCCCACCTCAAGATGTCAGGGGTTACAAACCCAGCAGACATTGAGCTGTGTGTGATCTTGGAGTTACGAGCACCTTTGATATTATCAGAATTGTGTCAAATAAGTTTAAAGTGACTGAAGATCAGGGTTCAATTTTCTTTACCTTGACCAGCAATGTCCCTCTGACTTACCAGGATCTTTTCTCACACCTCTGATGCAGCCTACACAGTTCATAAGGAAAAAACTAAATAGGTGCTTTCTGTGCCTGGGTAACACTCTTTCTTCCCCTGCAAGAGCTATTGTCAGACAAACCTGCTGAAGGCTTGGCTGCAGTTAGGTGCCGTATGGAATTTATGCTGCTTCCTAAGGGCTGTCTTCACCAGTGCACACTGAGCAGGGGCTCCTGTGGCAGCATCTGCGTTGCAGAAGCTGGAAGCAGTAATAAGGCCTTCACACCTCACTGAGGGCCCTTCCTGGCTCTAGTCTGGAAGCACCCTGAAGCGGAGACACAGAAGCAAGCCACTGGGTCAAAACTGTCAGAGAGGAGTGAGACAAGATAAACACAAGATGCCTTTTGAGATTTGCCTTATTCAAGCAGACGTCTTCTTTGCTTCTGCTCTTGCAGGAGCAGGGTGATTGATCTATACAGTGAGGTTTTGGCTGAGTTCTGAATGCTTCCTCTGGTACTCCCAGGGGACATGCAGGAGGCACATGAAACAATTCTGACTGCACTTCAACTCTTCCCTCTTAGAGAGAGTGATAAAGTCAGGTTTCCCATCCATAAAAAGATGAAGGCGGGTCTAGGAAGCAACGGAGAAAATTCCTGGATGGCTCCTTATTTTCTCAAAGCTGTCAATGGCAAGCCACAAATGAGGCAAAAAATCACAAGCAGAAGTTCCTTCCCCAGGACCTCTGCTGCAGCAGTTGCAGTGATGTTGGGTGATAGAGTCTCAGGCTGGGTCTAAACCATGACCTTGTGTCCTTCCACAAGAGAAATAGCCCATTACCTCATTTAGGTAGTTATACAGCTCCTGCAGGAATAGAGCAGCAGAGAGCTGCAGGCTTAGGTAGGGCTGCTGGCACTGCAGCTCAGGAGAAAGCACAAGCTGCTGCTTCAGAGGTGTTCAACGAGAGCAGAATGGAAACATCATAAGGAAATAGGTTATGCATTCTGTAGGAAAGCCAAAGAGATGACCTGAAATCTTTTCCATACCTTTCTGCGTAAGGAGAGGGAATTGGTCACGAATGCTGAATTAAGCCAGATTTGAACAAGTGACCTGGTGGCAAAAGACCTCATATAACCCTTGTTCCAGCTCTCTGATCTTATCAATTTAAATACAATTGCAGAGTGGTGTCCACCTCTCCTGGCCTCCGGGGCAGCCTTATCTTTTTCCAGCAGAAGCTGTAGGAGGATTCCTGTGGGAAATGACACAGACCCCATTTCCTTCTGTTGTCTCACTTCCTCTCTCTCTCTCTTTCTCTCCCCCTCCTCAGTAGGGCACTTTGAATGCCAGAACACTATCATTGTTCCTTAGAGCTGTGATGTGATTTGCTTCCTCTGATTTTTTTCCCTTCATCCTCAAGGCAGAATTGTGCCTTGCAGGAAGTCACTCAAGACATCTTTTAATTAGGCTCTTTGGAGAGCTATAAACCCTCCCTTGACCCAGGGTGTTGCCCATGTGCCTTGTGTGGACTTGGCAAAGGCACGGCTGATTTATGGCGCAGTTTTCTGCAGCATCAGCCCTTGGTCATCATGTATAAAAGTCCCTATTCATTTTAACTCCTATAATCCTGATCTGCTATGGTGGGCTCAGAGGTTGCTGGGACCACAACATGGGAAGTGCAGGGCCTCTGCTCAGGCAGAAGGCACTTTCCTGTTGTGCACCACTATAACTTGTGCAAGGTGCAATCGCAGCTGGTTGTGGAACTAAACTCATTTTGACTTCATTACTTGCCATCCCATAGTCACAGTTTGTAACCCCTTGCCATGCTGGACTGGAGCTGAGTGGAAAAAGCCTCAAGTTGTGCCAAGAGAGGTTTAGATGAGATGTTAGAAAACATTTCTCCACCAAAAGGGCTGTCAAGAGCTGGCACAGGCGGCCCAGGGCAGTGGTGGAGTCACCATCTCTGGAGGTGTTTAGAAGATGTGTGGATGTGGTACTGAGGGACATGGTTTAGAGGTGGCCTCAGCAGTGCTGGGTTCCTGTTGGACTCAGGGACCGTAAAGGTCTCTTCCAACTATTACATGATTCTGTGGTTCTATGAACTGTCAACTTTAAAATGAAAGCCCTCCTCGAGCTGCAGAGCTGGCAGCACCCTCAGCCAGGAGCACCGCTGAAGCCTGTGCGCTCTCAAGCATAAGGCGGTCTGTGCCTCTGCCATTTATTGCAAGGGCTGTAGTTAAAGAAGACACAAGCCTTTTGCTTTGGATGGTGCAGTTACACCTTTTCTGCGTGACGTGCTACATACACTGCTCTGCCCACAATCCAGAAATGAAGACTGATCACAGACAGACAGACAGATGGCTGTCTGCTGGGGAATACCCAATAGCAAAGGAGCCTCCTGCTATCATTATCCCAGCATTTATCCATTCTACTCCCTCAGTCTGCACTTCACGTTGGAAAGCCAAGCAGACACAGTGACATTCACCTCCCCACAGTCCTGACTGACTGGCATTTTGAATCCTGAAATTCGCTGCAAGTGCTAAGAGAGCACTTCCAGAGCCAGAACTGCGCTGAGCTGGAGCGAAACTCCTATCAGCCACATTAAACCCACAGGATTTCATTAGCTGCCCACTGTTTGCTGGTTTCAGTCTCCAGGATCTTGGGTGTTTCCTTGCTGGTCACGTACTGATCTTGGTCCATCTCTATCGAGGTGCTTCATAAGGAAATTTGAAATGTTGTGATGCAGGAATGCAGTAGTTTCACAGAGGTCCAGCAGCAGTAGCTTTTAGGAGGTTTAAGACCTAAGATTCTTGTCTAAGAATGACATCCTCTGTCTTTAATGATAACACAGGGTTATCTGCTGTGACTTGGGTTCTTGAACTCCATCTTTGCTTTTTTACCCCCAGATGCATCCCCGAAGGACAAAAAATGGTGGTTCATGAGAACATGGTTGTAGGCAACAAGATCAGAAGCATTGAGAACATAACCCTGAAGCATGGGGACAAAAGAAAGGTATGTGTCTGGTGGAAGCCTGAGCCATGATGTCATGGAATAGCAGAGGGGATGCTGCGCTCACACGGAGCTCTCCCGCACTTCCCAAGCTGCCGAGGGTTGTTGGCATGCTTCACATTCCACAGCCCTGGGATCATTCTCAGATCCCTGCTCTTTACATATGCCAGGATTCTGGCAATGATGTCACATGCTCTGGTTAAAACTCTCCAAAGATTTTGGGGTCAAAACCCTCTCTGTCTCCCTCAGTCCTGAGAAAGTGTAATGGTGGTGCAGTGCAGGAGGGGTCCTGTGAAGTGTACACAACTGATAAGGACCATGAGTTCATTAAAATACTTAGCATTAGAGAGCACTTGGTGCTGCCTGGCCTTGCCAGGAGTTCAACAGCTGTGGAATTTAAGAGGTCTACAATGGCCTCATTTGCAGAGCCTGGAGTTATCAATGTTTCTTTACCCATATGGGTTGCCAACCATGTTACCAAGACAATGAAGGTGGGAAGATCTCCTTCTTTCTACACTTCCCTACCTGCTTCCCCTTTCAAACAGCACTGGGAGCACACTTCCTGCATGGACTGCAATGATCCCAGCCATGGATTATCTGTTAATGCCTCCCGGGTACCTGTGGCAATAGTAAGTTGAGACCAAGTTGGATGGGGCTTGGAGCAACCTGCTCTAGTGGAAGGTGTCCCTGCCTGTGGCAGGAGTTGAGACTGGATGAGCTTTAAGGTCCCTTCCAACACAAACCAGCCTGGGGTTCTCTGATTCTGTGATAATCCTTGAGAAATTGCTGCATCTGATTCACAGACTTCTGCCATGTATTGGAGAAGATGCTGTGGTCTGGCTCAGACAGTTGTTTTATCCCTCTTGGTCTTACAGAGGTTTGTGGCTTTAGGAGTGGTTTTGAGGTGGATGCTCAGATAGTTTATAGTGCCTATTCCTGCAAGGTGCTGAATGCTGCAACTTGTATTGTGGTATACCTTTAAGCATATGATACGTCTTGGGCTACTCCCATGCTTAAAGTTAAGCACAACGCTTAAGTGCTCTTCTGGATTGGGTCCAGCCTAAATCAGCATCTGGCAGGATCAGTGCCTTAACCATCTGCTCTTTCTCATGGAGCTTTCCAGCTCTGAACATAATCTAAACCAGAGCTCAGAAAACATGGGAGACTGGGCTGGGAAGGAGAAAATCACTGTTCACATTTCATTGCTGAGCTTTCCCCTTGCTGGAAGATATTTATAAATTGGATTTATTTATATGGTATAGTGCCCCATAAGCTCTGGCTTTAATGTATTCTCTAAAAGCATTAGAAGCACCTACCTACAAAGTGCTAATGACTTGTAAAAGGGAGGTTAGTGACAGTACCTACAGGATTTCTTCTGGCTGCTGCATGGGCTGGCGAGAGTTTTGTGGCTCTCATGACTACTGTTCCTCTCCATACACAGAGTGTGTCTAAACCTCGTGTCCAGGAGCTTAGTTTGTATCTGATGATCACTCTTAAAGTTATGTTAGTGCCCGTATAAAAGTGCAGGGTTTCACTATTACTGTGACCCAAGAGCTGTCTGTTGGGACAGTGGGACACCTCCACCACACAAAATGAGAATCTTTGGTTTATGCATATGTACAGCACTCACATTTCTTCCTTTATCAACTTTGCTAGGCAAATATGCAACTAGGTGGAATTTTAGTCTGGTAGTGGACTTACAATGAGATTTGGCTGCAGTCTCTGAATGAGGTGTTTTACCAGCGCCACAGAGCTCCCGGAACCAGTGGGGGACTCCAAACACATCCTCAGTCTATACTAGTGCATCATTAGGGACTTCCCAGCTTTTCCCTATCACCTATTTCCCCTAGAAAGAAAAGATGCAGCAATCTCCAGGTACAGCAACCAGAGGGGACATAGAGCTCCATTCCCACAGAGGAGTCCTCAGCACCCACCAACAGCTCAGTCCCGACACCCCCATGTTCTGCCTGCAAAACATAGTGGACACCAGAGTGCCTGGAGAAGGGGTGTGCAACTCTGTAATGGAAATGAGGACCGTGAGGGAACCTCAGCACAAAGACCCCAAAGCTGTTCTAGATGGGATCCTCTTGTTCCCTAAAGGCTTTGGTGCTGCTCACACCTTGGGTACCACAAGGAGCCCGAGGCTGCCCCTCGCTCTGCTTGCACAGCCACCTCTGCTCTCTGCAGGCTCCAGGCATCCTGCAGCATTCGTTTGTCAGACATGTTCAAAAGCTCAGCCTACAACCCTTTACCTTGAGCTTTCACATATTTCATTACTAAAGTTTCATAAAAGTACTACCTTACAAGCTACATAATTGTACAATTTATGGTATCTTCATTATTTCAATCTCCTGCTGACCCACCGGTTGAAAAAACATTCTGAGGTGTTTCCTAATAACTTTTATGTCCTGATTCAGATTTATTCAAATTAATAAAACTAGACTTTATGCATCTCAGGTTTCAGCACTCTGTCTCCCTGCTTACATTAGCAGACAATTCTTCTCCTTCCCCCTTTCTGAAGTCCAAGGCTATCTGGGTTAAGTCTTTAGTCTTTAGATAATAGAATATAACTCAAAAAGAGACACTGATGAAAACTCATAGTCTTCAGCCTTCTCCTCGTGTTTTATCAGTCGTTATTCCCACCACAAATGGAATAGACAGGAAACAGCCCAATCCATTCCCACCATGTCCTAGCAAGTAATTCATCTGTATTGACTAGCCAGATGAAATAATAAAGATGTTGGAGTCTGAGCGTGGCTTTTATTGACTGTGGAATGAAGCTGGGATTAGCTGAGAGGGGTTATTTTTCCTGTGTGGGTTGAGTCTGCCCAGTGATAGCTGGAGCCTCAGAGCAGAAGGTGGAATTTACCTTGTCTCCAAGATTTCTCAGCATCCCTACAGTTCACCCTTGGAGAACTGTAGCAGTACATGCTGGTCCACTGACCTAGCTAAAAATGCATCAACTTTATAGAGCTGCTGAGAATATGGGAACAATCCACCAGATCCAGAATCTTGCTCCAAAGCCAGAGTAGCAAGCATGGATTTTTCCAGCAGACCACTGATGCTTGATGTGATCTTTAGACACCTATTTGACAAGAGCGGCATATAAACCTGAGAGTTCTCTTGCCATCTGCACCATAATGATTATTCCACCATTATTCCACAGACAGAGAAGTGAATTTCACCCCCTCCTGTATTCTTAAGGCTGAGTCTAATTCCTAAGGAAAAGCATGTGGTTATCATTAACGTTATGATGTACTTCACTGAGGTTTTGGTCAAATAGTGGTTGAGGCAATTGGATTGTGCTAGTTTTAATTTTCCTGATGATTTTGAGTCAATATTGAACCTTTCCCTTTGTGGTTTAAACTCCTGTGTAGCTACATCTAAAGACTACTTTTTAACACAAGGTGAAACAAGCCTGATTGCCTGAACTGCCTCAATTTCCTCTTCGAGTTGCAAGGAGCTAGGGTGCTATTTTATTTTCTTCCCTGTTAGTAAACGGGCCATCCTGGTCTGAGCTTGGGAGAACAGGACATGGCAGAAAAGAACAGAAGTCCATAACCACTCAAGAAAATAACCCCCCAGAATGCCAGGTTTAAACCTCAGGAGCAAAAGGAGGAGACTGGAGTAGTGGGATGGGTTTAAATGTGTGAGCATCTCAGTAGGGCTGTTTAAATTTCCCCCCCTGGGTGGGAGCACATCTGAGGAAGCTCCCACGGGCCTTGTCACGTTAAGTCTGTGGCAGGGGAAAGGATGGCCAGAGAGCTCTCGGTCCATCTGTACTAGAAACGTGTACCAGTTCCTCCAGTATTCCATTTCCTGCTCTGTACAGCACCTTTCCTGATCACACAGCACTACCATCCGCTCTGCTGTGCTCCATGAGGAAAGCAAGGATTGTTCTCATTTTACAGGGAGAGAAACACCCACTGCCAGAGATGAGAGCAAACCCTCCAAGTTCCCACTCAACTCCCAGACTTCTCTTATCGCTTGTTCTCAGTCCATCCTTTAGCATGTTTTGAATGAATGAACTAAGCTCATGGATCAGAATTGTCAGGCTATAAAAATAAGTGTTATGCTGTGCCATTCATGTAGATGGATTGGGAGCTAGCTGAGTATTCTCTTTGCGGGGTCTCTGGTGAAGTTCCTGTAATTCCACCTCCTCCCCAGCTCTGGCAGAGTTACACAGCTGAGAAGTTTCCCACCCACATCTTCTACTCCTCATCCTCACCCACACAGAGCTAACGAAGTGCAAGAGAGAACTGTTAACTAAAGCTGTTGGAGAGGGGAATTAGACAAAGCAAAGAGAAAGCAAGAAATAACAAGATATATTAATTCATGCTGGCTCCAGCTTAAAAAGTCTTGTTGCTCTGTCCTTACTACAAGATGTCTTCAAACACTCATGGTACATGGCTGTGGAATGTTTTTTGGCTGTTTCTAAAATGCTTTTTTTTATCACTTCAGGAACATTACAGTGCAAGACATATGGACTGTATTGAACTGTTCTGTTACAAGTTTTCCCAGCAGCAATGTCTAGTTACTTGTCAAAGCTGTTCTTCAGAGATCAGTCATTTTATTTCTTTTCCTACCAAGTCTTAAACTTCATGTATTCTTTTATAGTAATTATTTATTAGCTAATCATCCCCTCTTCAGGCTCACAATATTGAGTGGCCTTTAGGTTAAGCAATAGGAAATGGAGCCCTTTACTTCCAAATTCAACCCAGGCAATCAAAACCAGCCCAAAGGATGTTTGGTGAACTCTCAGGACCCTGCTCCAGCTCCACATCCAGTTCCAACCCCTGCCACAGGCAGGGACACCTTCCACTAGACCCGGTTGCTCCAAGCCCCTGTGTCCAACCTGGCCTTGAACACTGCCAGGGATGGGGCAGCCACAGCTTCTCTGGGCACCCTGTGCCAGCGCCTCAGCACCCTCACAGGGAAGAGCTTCTGCCTAAGAGCTCATCTCAGTCTCCCCTCTGTCAGGTTAAAGCCATTCCCCTTGTCCTGTCCCTACATCCCTTGTCCCAAGCCCCTCTCCAGGTTTCCTGTAGCCCCTTTAGGCACTGGAGCTGCTCTAAGGTCTCCCCTTAAGGAGCCTTCTCTTCTCCAGGCTGACCCAGCCCAGCTCTCTCAGCCTGGCTCCAGAGCAGAGCTGCTCCAGCCCTCGCAGCATCTCCGTGGCCTCCTCTGGACTCACTCCAACAGGTCTCAAACTTTTCTATCTATCTTGGCTCTGATTCCAGGAATGGAAAACACTTTGCCAGGTGCATGGACTAAGAACACGAAGTAGATTAGCCCCTCTGAAGTTTTTCCTCTCTATCCCAAATGCTGGGACTGTGCCACTCCATAGAGAGAGAACCCTGTGAACAGTTGTCACTGTTACAAATGGGAACAGATTCCTGTGTTTGGTTGCTTGAGTTCGAACCATTTTCTCCTTCACCTACTTTTTGCAGACTTGAAATGGCTGCATTGAAAGTATGGGGATGGCATTTAAGGGAACAACATCCTTATCCCTACCAGCCAGATACTTCAAAAGCAGATACCACTGCTAGATTCCTAAAGGTTTCCTTCAGGTTCCTTTTGGTAAAAGATGAAACTAGGTGCTCTTGTAGAGGGAAGAAGGATTTGGATACCCTTTGGTATAGCATATTCATGTTCCAAAGCATCACACTGTTGAGGACTAAACCAGGATTAGATTTGTTTGGCAACTGAGAACTTTATGCAAGATGCTGGAAAGATAACTGGCTTCCCATCTCGGGGATTTACACAGGAGCACACAGCTAGAGTGAGAAGCCGATGCATAATGATTTCAAGGGATTCATCTTATTACAAGAAAATCACTTGAAATCCTTATTTCTAGCTGTGAAATCACATCTATTTCTCTGCTGGATGAGGCTGGTCTAAAGTCACATTTTGGAGGACCCTGGGTGGTGCTGTGTGATACTGTGCTAGTTCTAAGACAAGGCAGTTAAAGCGTGTTATCTTTTGTGCTCAGGTGCGTAGCAAAGTGGTATCCAAGTGCATAACAGTGATTTGGAGCATTCAGACAAGAAAATGACTTTCTCTCTTTTCCTCAGTCATTTTTTTCCCAAGAGTTTGTCCCCACATTGTTTCCCACCATAATTTTAACATCTCCCACCTTCACAGGCAGACACAAGTGGGATTAGCTAAGATGCCATCTCTGTAGAGCTATTTGCTCTGGTTTCCCCCCACTGCCATGCCAGACCTTTCCTGGGTTATGCAGTTGGAGACATTGGCATCTCTGTCTGTTCATAAGCATGTGTGTGTGCATTCACAACTGGGCTGCCAAATGCACCTTAAGGCTCTGCATCGGTTTTTAGAAGAGTCACAGTGTCAGCCCCAATACTTTGGCCATATTCCAGCATGGATGATTACATTCCCTGTACAAGTTTAACTGGCTCTACAGTATTTCCCTCAACTTCCCATCTAGAGCTGTCACTCCACAAGACTAATAGCCATTAAATAGCTGTCCAAATTTATCCCCTTCTGTCCTCAGCATGAACATTTACATTGGCTTTTTCTACTCCCAAATATACAATTCTAAGACCAGTAATCATGAGACGAAAGATGCTGGTCCTGATGCAGCAGTAATTCAAAAGGCAGGGGCAGCGCTCTCAACATGTGCTTTGTAATAACCTGTGGCATTAGGGCCACTGCGACAGGAATAGAAAGAGGAGGAGGAGAAGACGGGTTCTCTGGGTGATTTTATCTCCAAGTTAGAGCTATTTTCACATCATAAAGAAGTCAGAAGTGTACAGCTCCTTCTTTGGTGGACACCAGAGGGAGCTGGGTCCTGTTTTCACCCCCAAATTGTCCCTATTCTCAGTTAATTTCTGTGTTTAGTGCCCATGAAAAGTAGATATTTTTCCACTTGCCTGTTATTCTGCTGAAAATGTTCCCCATTAGAATGTAAAATGCACATGGGATCAAAACCTTTGAAACTCATTTCCCTACAGGATTTAAAGTGGCAAAGCTCAGCAAACCTTAAATAACTCTGAAAATACATCCTGCACAGCTACAGACACATTCATGGTGCAGGTTTATGAGGAGAAAAGGAATGTCTTGTGTGAGTTTAGTTTAGGATATTAAAAAGAAAGTCCAGAGATGCCTTTGTGCACTTCAAAGCACTCTCTGTAGATAAGGACAAAGGGCCAGAGGGTGTTTTAAGTTCTGATTCTCTAAGTCTAAGAGAGGATGGCAAAGAAAGTGGTATTTGTTCCAAATGTGAGGGCTCAGAGTTCCTCAGGTGAATGGCTGCAGGGGAAGCAAAGTAATCTTGCCAGAACATCTCTGTGTTGGTGGGTTAGACCCTGCTTTCTTGCCAGCAGCCCAAAGGAAGCATTAGAAATAATTAAAGCCATGACCTGTGGAAAGTCCTCCATCAGCTTGAGATGTTGCATGATGACAGGGACAGGGGAGCGCTGGCTCCTCTTTAAGAAGGTCCTACACAAAAGCAAGGATGAGGACGTCTGAGGAGCACAAGTTGTTAAGGATCTGTTTGAGTTCAGCCCCCCAAATAACTGAACGACTTCCTTTCTCTATGTGGTAAAGCTTAGAACAAGAGCTCCTTCCTTCTCCTTCCCAACCCTCCCTTCCCTCCTGCATCTGCCAAGAGTCACAGCACAGGCAGCTTCTCCAGAGCTTCCTTACTTACCATGTGAGTTCTGGGGAAGGGTTACGGGAACAAGGGGCTTCTAAGCACAATTTATAAGAGTGAGCTAGGGCCCAATGGGACCACATCACTCCCTCCTTTCTCTGGGGTTACAGCAAAGCAAACTCCTTTATACCACATCCCTAGGAATGACCTGCTTCCCATGCAGATGTGGTGTCCTGTTACCCGTGGAAACCACGACTGAGAAGCAGAAAAGAAGACAGATGTGGGGCTGCATTCCCAGTGGAGATGAATCTTCCAGGTCCTTCACTCCAGCTTTTTGCTTATGCTGTCACACACAACCTTCAGTGGTGTGTCACAGGGAAACTCTGTTTTTCACATGGGGTGCAGGAAGAAAAGAATGGGGAGGTTTAGAAATGAGGAAGGAAGAGAATTAACTGGGCTGAGGTGATGTGAGATGAGAGACTAAAACCCTTATAGAAGCGCTTGTGTGTGAGCATCACTCCTTACTAGAAACTACTTTGTCAACTGTTTTTCTACCATAAAACATACAACTACTCTCCAGCCTCTCTGTAAAGCCTCCAGTACACTCAAAGCCTTTTCTCTGTGCTTGCAGATTGTGAGCACACTGACTATGGAAAACAGCAGTGCATCAGGAATCTATTACTGTGTGGCTTCAAACAAGATCGGAGAAGAAGAGAGGAGCATCGAGTTCTATGTCTCAGGTAAGCAACACAGGAGGCACTACACAAAAACTAGATGCTGATGATCAGATTTACCTGAAGGTTTCATGTGGCTGGTGAGTGCTCATTAAAACTGCTGCATGGTGTGTTCTTGGAGCACTCCCAGGCTCATCACCACAAGTGAGGCTGGATCCTAGATCCTGGGTCAGTGCACAGCCGAGTTTGACATGTCCAGCATCAGACCTGATGCCTCCTTTGCCCTTTTCAAGCTGCAGATGCAGGCCCTGAGTCCTGCTGCTGCTGCCTGTGTTTTAAAGCACCACTCATGACATCTGAGCACTGTCCTCATGAAACCTCCAGCAAAAGCAAAGTCTTTTGTAGGCTTCCAGAGGCCTGAAGCCTCTCGCTGACTCAGAAGAGCACTTGGTCTCTGATTCAGTCAGCAGACACACAAAGGTGAGCAAGGCCAATACTGAGACCTAATCCAGGGCTGGTATCACTGCGAGCTGTTGTGACATTGGATCCCTGCCTCAGCAATTAGCCTTTGCAGTGCCCTTTAAGGAGGGAGGAGGTGGACATGCTATTTCTCCAAAGAACACAAATCCAAACAAATATCTGCTTAACCTTTCAACACACAAATTCTTTAGTAGTGAGATCAAGACCTACAATAATGCTTTTAGGAGAGATGGGAGTTTAAAAGGAGAAAAGAGTCCAGGGACAGCCTTGTTCAAGTGCTTAAGCAGAACAAACTGAATCATTTCTGTGCTCACTTTCTGGATGAGTGCATGTTGGCTCTTAGAATTTGCATCAAAATAACAAGTTTTAGAACAAAGAGTGCAGAAGTGTCTTGGAAGGTAAATGTCTCATTCTCACTCCTTGGTTTCTTCTCTGTGAAACAAGTTCTGAGGGCAAACAAAGCTCCCTCCTGGCAGTGCTCTGCACTCCTCTGCCTCTCCTGCGTCCTGTGTTGGTTGACCCAATTGCTCTAAAGTAACTGAGCACATTTCAAATCAGGCTGGTTCCCAAAGAAGGGCTCACCAAACATTGTTCCCATTCCTGGTACATAGAAGTGCTAATATGAAAATGTCACCCACTGATAACGAAGCTGGTGCCATATGGGGGAAAGATTTTACCTCCATTTACAGCTTCTTTCACAAGAATCCCAGAGTGGTTTGTGTTGGAAGGGACCTTAAAGCTCATCCAGTTCCAACCCCTGCCACAGGCAGGGACACCTTCCACTAGAGCAGGTTGCTCCAAGCCCCATCCAACCTGGCCTTGAACACTGCTTTAAGGAGACAGAAGAGGGTTAAAGCCTCCAAAAGACATTTTCCAAAGCCCTAACTCTTATTTACTTACAAAAACACCCTTCAGGGTGCACATCTGGGAGATACAGCTCAGGCACAAGAGGTCCTCAAGATGTTCAAGGCAGGCTGAAGACAAGCTATTAATTTTACACTTCACCACCTCCAGATGTTGAGTGTTCATGTGGGTTTGCTGCTGCTCTGAATTGTGCCAGCTGCTGCGTTTGGATGGGTTGCCCAAAGCCATATGTTCCCAAGCTATTCCCAGGCCTTTGCAACACTTGGTGATTAAAACCAATGCTGCAGCAACTAAATAAGCACCTCACTTATGCACATTCAAAGGGTTAGATCCATCCACGTATCATTCACAACTCTGTTTTATTTTAGTGCTGAAGATACGTAGCATTTTTCCCCCCACAGTGAGTTCATACTTCAGATTTGTTATTTTAAGTTCAATCTAGCAATGTTTTGAGACCCAACTGCTTTAATCATAAAATTCTGATGATGAAGGAAATGAATCACTGGACAAAATTACTGACAGTGGTTATGGTGGAAATGTTTCCACCAAAACACACCAGAAGGTGAACAGGGCTTGGCAAGACAGAGCTATTCTTGCCTGTGAAGAAAAGACTGGCAGTCTGTGCCATTCTGGGGAAGAGGCAGATGCTGAATGAGCATGACAGACTTATAAAAGTGCTGTGTTTAAAAATAGTGGTGTTTGTGGATTAGAAAGAAATGCAATCTTTCTAAATGTGGCCATTCGGATCCTAAAGTAGGTCGTGATGCAGGGGAAAACAGCAGCAGAGTGACCTGCTGCTGGGCGCCTTTATGTGATGGTCCTCTGCTGAGTAATGCATGTTGCTCCAATGAGCAGCCGGGCTGCTGTAAGAGCTGCTGCTCCATGTCTGCCTTCCGGGTGGGAAACAAGCACTTGTCTTCTGCTGGGTGCACTTGGAGGAGGCAAAGCGACCACTGGGTTACTCTCACCAGGAGCTTCCTCTGCTCTCAGTGCTGGAGGGACACGGAGGGAATGTTTGCGAGGCACCAAACAGCATAATGCCCTAAGCAGGCCACTTTACAACTGCTGGTTAAATGGATGCAGGGTGAAGCTGGAAGCTGAGATAAAGGCTGAGCTGGAGCCTGAGAGCACACAAACAACGTGTGGGCTTTTGGGACAATGTCTAGCAAATGTCTGCAGCACTTCACAGAGCTCTGTTCTCTGCCAAGCAGCTGCTGGCTGTGGGGCTCCACAACTAATGCAGCAACTGGTGGATTTGAAAGACCTGATCTCCCATTACCTCCTACCAGCAAACAAGCTGGTGGATCCTGAGCTGCTTTCAAATGTCCTGGATGAACTGGGCTCAATTAACTTCTCCCTGGTAAGAAATCTGAAGGTGACACAGAGCTAAACTCTCTTTTTCCCTCAAAACCTGTTCCACTAAGTCAGGGTTGAATGGTCAGAACACAGCAGAGGGACACATGGAAACTCCATAGATGCTGTCTGGGCTGCACCTGCTTTCTGGGACATGCCTTGCTTCAGCCTCGTGTTCTCATCTCAGAAACATGTATTTATCCCAGTGGGATAATGTCAACAGCCATTTTGTTCTTGCAGTGCAGAGCCCCCACACAAACTCCCACGGACACCACAAATAGCACTGGGGTCTATTTTTAAACCATTCCTTTGCTAGCAGAATTCATTTCAGTGAAGGGTCAGCAGGGTTTGAGATCACGCTCAAACCAAACCATATAAGGGGTCCAACATGATGAGAAATCTTATCATCCAGCCCTGAAGCCTTTCTGAGCTCCTTCTGCAGATGTCCTGACAGTCAATGTCCCACTGAAGCTCTTCTAAAACCCTTCATGGCACCAGAAACTCCCAAGGCAGTGCAGTAGTAGTGTTATCCACTCTGCCCTGGCCTTTATTCATAGAATCCTAGAGGATCACAGAGTGGTTTAGGCTGGAAAGGACCTTAAAGCTCACCCAGTTCCAACCCCTGCCACAGGCAGGGACACCTTCCACTAGAGCAGCTTGCTCCAAGCCCCTGTGTCCAACCTGGCCTTGAACACTGCCAGGGATGGGGCAGCCACAGCTTCTCTGGGCACCCTGTGCCAGCGCCTCAGCACCCTCACAGGGAAGAATTCCAGTGGTTTTGTTTTGTGTAAATCCTCGTTACTGTTCCTTGTGGAAGCAGAACCTGTCTCTGGCCTCTTCTGAGTATCACAGTCTTGACAGGAGTGCAACCATCTAAGGCAGATGACATTTTGTCACAGCCATCAGCTACTCAGAACTGTCTCACATCACTGCCCACCACCCACTAACACACCAAAGGACATTCCTGTCAGACTGTAACCTTCCCAGGGCAGTGTAAAGCTGACCTGATGTCTCCTGGAGGCATTCTCTGCCATGAACAAGTATAATTTACCTTCTAATCTCTGGCCTGTACCTTGGAAAGGGCAACTCTATATTACCGTAGGTTCACAGTAAATCAAATTATAGCTTTTGTATGACTGTACTGCATATGACAAAATGGGATCCCACCCAGATGAAACCTCTGAATGTTCTTGGGATATAAATGAATTATGATAAGAATAACAAATTATAACAAAAGCCCTTTTTCATGGGCTTATCTGATTGCAAAACTACTCTGTAAAATGGAGTTAAAGATTTCTACCCGAAAGAAAGCGTTATACTTCAAACACGAGATAAAAATCAGCTCTTAGATACCAGAACAATGCATGAACTGGGCTGTTGTACGACTGCTTGCCACTCTTAATTTGCATACTCCTGACATGTTCAGAGGCTTTATGAAAAGCTCTGTGCTGTCTCCAGTGGCAGGGCTGACCCTTTCTTCTTCTCACCCTCCCTATATGCACAGGCCTGATGGCAAACCCCCATCCTGCCAGGCCCAGGGATGGGATTTGGGAAGGAGCAGAAGTTTTGAGTTACAGCCATTATTGTGCAAAGCACAGGAAATTAAAAACAATTAATTCCTTGTAAATACAAATGGAGCCAGACTTTGCTTTGATTTATGCTGACTTCTTACCTTCCCGCAGTGGCTTATTTCCCTATTCTGCCCTGGAATCCCGCACGGCTGAGAGTGAGATTCGCGGCTACTACACTGTAATACAATATGAAAGACAAATGTTTGGTGACTGCTGATAAAAGCAAAAAGGCCCCATGGTGCATTCTTCTAGCCAACTTCTTAGGAGGCTTATAAAACACTGTATCTGTTCAGAGAGAGGAAGTTAATCACTGCTCAGGTTCAAGATTGTGTAAGCAAAGTAGTCAAAGAGATGAACTGACTTCTAATGTGCTCTGAAAGCTGCAGCTACTCCCCAGATAATCTGGGTAGGAGGAGAAAAGAGAGAGGAGAGCAGGAGAGCCTTTTTTTTTCTCACTCTTTTCCTTCCACTGTAATGAAAATCAATGAATATTCTATTGGAGCTGGAAGAGCTTCTTGAAAGGCTACAAGATGGAAGAGAATAGCACAGGTTCCAGCTAAAAATATTCAGAATGCTAAATAAAAAATGTCACTAGAAAGAATGAAAGGAAAAACAAGGCAGCCCTCTGCTCCCGGAATGTGAAGTTGGTCAAAACCCCTCTGCACTGACGCCACACACAAGCCAGTGCCTGTCCCCAGAGACGCAGTATTTCAATCCCTGCAGAACAAATGAGGCTGCAGGAGTTGGAAGTAGAAATTCACCTGCAGAAAAAGCTTCCTGAGAGGCAGAAGCAGGGGCAAATGGGGCTGCCAGCCCCACTGCTTACAGCCAAAGGCTGGCTTGCCCTGGTGATGCGACCAGACTCCTACCCACTGCTTTACCAGGAACCCCTTTGTACTTCCACTGAGACCCAGCACGTAGGATCAGAGAATGCAGGGTGGAGGGGATCTCAGGTCTCCCACACCACTGAGCTTACTGAAGGACTGAGCTAACTAAAGATCCATCTACCTTAGCACTGTAACTCCTGCTGGAGCAAGTAGCAAATGCTGAGAGGAGAAGCTAAGAAAAAGGCACATTACGAGGGTGCTTCTTCCCTATTTTGGTCTCACAGATTGAGGGGAGATGCTGAGATGTTGCACGTGCCACATCCCGTGTTTCCTCTTTAATTCTTCCTGTTTAAAGAAGCTCTGCTGGCCTCAGACTTCTGCCCCTGTATGATAAGCATCATCTTGACATGTTGGAACCACAGGACATCTGTTGTGAGGAATGGATGTACCACACAAGTCAGTTTGAGCGTACAGCTAGCACTAAGCAAGAGAACTGAGCCTAACAAAACACTGCATAAAGTAAACTGAAATTCCATGAAAAGAAAAATAACAGTTTCCACAGCTGTGGCCTGAGGGGTCTCTTCCCTTTTTGGATCTTTCATAAAGCATTTCTGATGCCAGTCTTTAAAAACCATGAAGCAAAGCTCATTGGTTCTATTCCAGATGACTTGTGAAGAAGAGAGACTTTTAATCGTATCTGAAAGCTCCTTCAGGGCTCTCTATTTTATATAATCTATGGTTTATTATAAGACAGATCAGTTATTTCACCAGCTTTGCTATTTATGCTCAACTGTAGCTTCAGCAGAACTTCTTGCAAGAGTTTGCAGTGTGAGCCCCTGGCCAGATTCCAGCTCCCATGTGGAATTTGTCCAATTGCAAGTGCAATGCATTCATGCTCCCCTTGAACTTCTGTCCTTCTCAAAGTACCATCCGTTTCATCCCAGCTTAAGAAAGCATCTTACTAACAGCTTGGTATTGAAGCAATGATCTATCAGATCTATTGCAAACATTGTTCATGTTCAGAAGGTCCAGAGCAGGTCTCCCACCCTAACTTCATCAGGGGTTCCTCAGGACTCTCAGCTGCTTGAAAATCCTGGCCAGAAGAATAACTCCAGGTCACTGTGGTTCTCAATGCACTTTCATTCAAGCCTACTGGGTGGACAGATGATGGAAACTAGCAGAATAAAAAGGGAAAAGAATATCTTTCAGTCACAACTTAATTGTGAGTCTCTGGTGGCTAATGCAGTGATAGGACTGTGTCTGTAGGCCAGGCTCTGGGTAGATGGGACTCATGCCTCAAAGTATTTCTCTGCTAAATATAAAGGCCTCAAGGTCTTATATGTCACTGGATCCGTTAATCCAGTCAGTGATCAGGTAAGTATCCACCAAGGCACATATGATGAAAATAAATCTTGGCATAGCTGGAGTAAGAGAGAATTGGGAAGATTGTTCAGTGGTGAAGAAAAGAGAGTGTTACTTCTGAGACATGGGAACAGGTTTCTTTATTCTTATGCAATTATAACTTCAAGCACTGATTGCAGATAGAAAGGGAAGAGCTCACGAACACATTTGTCTACCTGGACAGAAATCTCTCTTGATTAAACTCTCTTAGACCATTAACTGCTTCTATTTATAATCTTTCAATTCATTACTTGCAAATGTAATGATTACACTACTGAGGGCTGGACTACCACAGGTCAGCCCTGGGATGTGAGAGGTACCCGATTCACACAAGTCCCATTAAAACTGGCTCATTCCATGCCTGCTGGTCTTTGACATTTGACCATCAGGTTGCAACCAGGGATGTCCTCAGTCGTGACATGACTGTAAAGATGTTTTTTTCCCTTCCAGATGTGCCATTTGGGTTGCAAACAGCCCCGCAAGTGACAACCATCGTGGGGAACAACGTCCAGCTGACCTGCCGGGCCTCCAAGTACATCTACAGCCACCTGGGCTGGTATTCCCCCTCCTCTGAGGCGGCTCCCGCCAACTCCCTCATCAGGAGCACCAGTAACTATTCCATTTCGTTGACACTGGTCATCACTAACGTCACCAAGGAACAGAGTGGCCTCTACAGATGCAGAGCCCAGAACCAGCACAACAGCACCGACACGCTGGAACAGCACACTCAGCTCCTCGTCAGAGGTACGTCCTGCCAGTGGAAGGTGGCAATGGGACGTGGTGGGGTTCTGCTGCATCTGCTGCTCCCTTTGATGCCTTTCAAACATCACTGCATGTGGATTCACACATATTACTCATCCAGCCACTGCTGGGTTTGTACAAAATATTTCCCTTACACACAAAGGTGAATTCAGCTGCATTTTATCTTCCTAACACCATGCTGGATGCAGATACAGTGTTGATTCAAGAGGAAAGCATCCCCCACCACATTACTAACAGCACAACTCTATCACTTGCGACTGTCACCCCAGATCTGTATGACTTTGGTGGAAGAGTCCACCCACTTGCAGCTGCCAGACACCAAAATAGATTTGAACCCAGCAGATTTAATCACAAATGTCACTGTCCAAGTATATAATAAGTGACAGGTACCATTTAGTCTGGGTAAGAGGGAAGCACTTCTTTGTCATAACAATATTTTCTTACTTATGTCCACCCCCCCTAACTCTTTTATTTTCATAAAACCAGTAACACTACAGGTCCTGAAGCCTATTTCTTTAGCTATGTAACTATAAAGGGCAGGACACAGTAGAACTCACTGAGAATCAGTGAAGTTTCTTCTGCTTCATAGTGAAGAGAGTGAGTGAGTGGCTCTAAGCCTCCTAAGCCTCCTCAGAAGAACAAGTGCTGCTGGAATGGGTGAATTTATTGGGTATCTTCCAACAGTGAAGAAAATTCCCAAAGCACAGAACTGCAGTGGAACTGCAACGAGCAGCAGCAAGCCAGGGAGCAGGAGACAGAGTCCATCAGAAGCTGCATTTTCAGACAGTGATTTTCAAATTTGCTTCTCCACTTACATCAATGGCTGATGAAGCACTGAAAGGACAGCTATGCTGCCACAAGCACTTGTCACTTGGGTGTAAACCAGGATGTGCTGTGCTGGCTTTGTCCCTGTTGAAGCACAGGAGCACACTTCCCATCCGGTCTCCTGCCCTGTGCATCCCACACCACTCTGGCACAGGGGGAGATGCTCACCTACAGCACAGCTCTGATATCCAAATGCGTAGGAAATGGGATGAGTACCTGCCTCTTCCTGAGGTGTGGAGAAAGGGAAGAATCTCCCCCTGGTATTGCAGAGGGCTGGGGCTTGGTTTGGTCCATGCTCTGACGGGAGACACTGTGCTCTCTGCTCTCTGCGTTCAGGCAATTCACTTTTCTCTCCCCTGGCAGATATTTTTACTCATTTAGTCAAATTTCCACCTACACAAACACCTCCACATGATGGCTATGGGAAAAGCACAGCTCAGCTGGGAATACATCCATGGGAGAACTGGAACCTTCATCACATTCCTCTGAGGATTACTGGGGTCTGTTATTTGTCTGGCACATCAGAGAGGCAATTCTGCTGGAAAACATGTGCGGAAATGCCCCTCCACCCCAGCCCTCCTTACCCCATGCAAAGAAGGTCTTTTAAATGCACTAACACCACCAGCTACTGTCCTTATTGCAGGTTATATCTGGCTTTATGCTGTGCTTGTGATTTTATTCACTGCTTTCCTGTACCTTTTGTAAATGAACAGAACGTGGAGGTTAATGTGCTTTGCAGTAAGCAGGTAACTGCACTCATGATGGAGGACACAGAATTCTTAGAACTGTTTCCTCTTTGCCTCCTCCTCTCTTTTTTTTTGTATTCACTCTGCATTTGCTCAACCCACTCACTGTCCTCTGTTCTCTTCAGAGGATGAGAAACTCAAGGAAGTTCGAGCTGAATCTGAATCTAAGCTTAGTCAGTTTGGAAACAGACCAAATACACTCACCCACTCCTCCCATAATCTTCTGGGGGCTTTTTGCCACCACTCGTCAACCAAATCTTTGCCACTTCCAGCCCAGAGAGGCCACGTGCAATGCTAAAGGAGAGGAGATGGCAGAGCTGAGGGAAGTGCCTTCTCAAGCCTCACTGTGCCCTGTTTTCCCTTGTCACTGTAGCAAAGGCAGCACCGTACGTGATACAGAACCTCACAGACCTGGAGGTTAACATCAGCGGCAAGATCATTCTGGAGTGCAAAGTCGGCGGGACACCAGAACCTCAGATCACGTGGAGGAAGAATGGCTACCCCATTTCAGCAGCATCAGGTGAGGGCTTGCTCCCCAAGCACACTGATATGGTATATAACATAGGATAACAGACTCGCAAGCGTAGGACCTACAATTCTGTGGCTACCCTGAGCATGGCTCATGGGTCAGCCATGAGTCAGGATCATGTACCCAACCTCAGGAAACACATACACAAATCCAAACCTATCAGACCACTGCAGCAGTCTCCAACTTGGACTTTGAGGTCAAAGCTGCCAGTTGCTGCAACCCACTGTGTGCTTATGCAGGTTGCCTTCTGCAGCATTCGTGTCTGCAGTCAGCTAGGTAGTGTGCATGCATTAGCATGGCATTAGTACACCAAGCAGTACAGTGTGCTGCTCTTCAGCCTGCTCTGTGACAACCACTTGCGTACAAAACCAAGATGCAGAGTGTACCTGCTTGCCAGGTGGGTCCAGAAACACAGGCCTCGACTGTCAGATCAGAATATATGGGTGCATGTTGTGGTCAGCACCCACCAGCCAGCCCAGGGCATCCCATGGCATGTTACACACCCTGTCCTTGTCTCCTTATGGCACAGTGATGGGAAGGGGCTCCCAGCTCAGCTGGTAGAGAGCAGGACAGGGAGAATGGACTCCCTTCCCTAGGCCTCAGCTCTCTGTCCCAAGATCTCCTATAAATCATGGAGAATCCCATGCCAGCAGCTGCTCCTGTGACTTTAATTTTGCATCTTGGACTAGGTAGGAAGTCTCGGATCATCCATAATTCACATCAGGCTGTTCTCAGAGAAACTCTTTATAGCTACTGAAATTCTATAAATAATTCTGGAGGGACAAGCATGTAACTCATCCAACCAATGGAAACATAAATAAAATATTGGGAAAAACCACCTCAGGGTAAGTATTTCAGCACAGAGCATGGTGAGTGCCGTGCAGTACTCTTGTTAACAACAGGATTCATGGGCAGAACACCCAGAAACTCAAAATGTCCTTCTCTTCTGGATTCAAAGCCTGACCTGCTTCCCTATTTCTGCCCCAAATATCTCTGTTTCAAGACGATCTCTCAGTTTTGTACCATAAATGAGGAAAAATTAAATGTGGAAAATGAATGAGGAAAATTGAATGTAGAAAAGCCTCATATAGGTCCCATCCAGTCAAACTCCACCTCTAGCCCCGGCTCCCTGTGAATACAGGACTTCACACAGTGATTTTTCCCGGGATGTGCATAACCTGATTTCTGTGTTCCACATGTCAGTATTCCCATAACTCCCTACAGCCCTCCAAGGCACTGGCTTTCTCCAATCATTTCACCGAGTTCCCTTTTTTCCCAGTTCATCTTGTTGCCATCAGAAACCCCATCTTCCCATCTCTTCCCTAGAAGCTTTCTCAGGCTCTTTGCTCATAACAAACTTACAGCCACATTTGCTGTTGGTTAAATGATCCTCGAAGGATTTACACAGGTATTGAGGAGAAAAAAGTGTCAGGGAAGGGCAGCTGCCTGACTACAATGAGGAGCACAGCATTCAAATACCTCCTGACAACAGCACGTACCAGGCCTGCTTGGATGGGAGCTGACTTTCAGTTCCCTGTCTCCTAAAAGCATTCATAGGCATGTAAGTTACTGTGATAATAGTGACTGCAATCCCTTCCAACAGGAATTTCCATGGAAAATAATACCCTGGTCATTGAGCGAGTGAAAAAGGATGATGAAGGGCTCTATGAATGCAAAGCATCCAACGACATGGGCCAGGACAGCACATCAGCCTTCATTAAGATACAAGGTGAGGTCTAAGTTAAGGTGAAACACATGGATTGTGTGGGAATGAGGAGAACTATGCCCCAGTCATGGACTTTGGCTGCATTTAGATTTGGTTGTACATTTAACCTACAGGTTCTGAGGAGAAATCCAACATTGAAGTTATCATTCTGGTCTGCACTGGTCTGGCTGCTACTCTCTTCTGGCTTCTTCTCACTCTCTTCATTCGGAAGCTGAGAAAAGTAAGAGAGGTTCCATACTGCAGAAAGGGGTTGGGACTGGGCTTCAGATGAAGCATCAGGGTTTGGGGATGACTGGCTGGGACAGATGGTGGAAAAAGTGTGCAAAATGCTCCTGTAAAGTTTCAGTCCAAGATTTCTGCTGACAGTCCTCTGAGTTCTCAAGAGATCACTCACACTTGTGAGATTCCTACCACTTCCACAGCACCATTAAACCAGGCTCCTCCCTCCTTATGAGCCAAACTGGCTTGCAAGATTAGGAAACAAAAAGCAAATCCAGAATCCCCTAAAATGAGGGTTTGATTTCAGCACTTGTCTAGGAAACATGGGTATTAAAGGGGGTCCTGTTTAAAGAAAAATCCTGGGATGTTTGCTCTAGAGATGAGCTCAAACCACACTTATTTTGTCTCCAAGTCGCTATTCTTTCACCCCCCTTTTATGACTCAAAAAAGAAAAGTTCCAAGGAATTTAGGTCAGGTTTTCCTAAAACAAACAGCAAACAGAAAAGCAACCACAGCCTCTGCTCTGTAACTCACCAAAACACAGTCCCAGTGCTGATCCCCAATACTTGGGTAAAACTTCCCCTTCTATTGCAAATACAGTGATTACATTAATGTTTTCCCCCTTGATCTCAGTTTAACAGAGTTGTGACAACAGTGAATTTCCTATTACACTTTTCCCTGTAAAAGTCTGCTCACAGGACCCACCAAGTCACAACTTCTCACTAGAAGTAGCAGCTTTCACCAGCTTTTGATCCATTTTAAATGGTAAGAAGCAATAGCCATGAAGTGGATAACAATGGAGAATTAAGACTGATTCTCACCAACACAATAAAAATGCCCGGACGCTCCCTAGTGCACCAGGAAATGCAGTTCCCAAAAGAAAACACTGATTTCCTTTAACAGACACAGGTAGAAGACAGTGACGGATTTTGTGTGCTCAGGGTGTTTACCACCATCAATCAGTGACTCTTCCCAACAGCCATGAGTGGCAGACATACATAAACATTTATTTCTCAGGCATAAAAATAAGAGAGGCAGGAAGCTGAAGTGGTGCATTCATGGTTTCCAATACATTTCAGAGCTCAGCCTGGAATGCAGGATGCTCCCAGCCAGCAACTCTCTCCCATTAGAACTGCAGGGTAAATACTGTAATTTCTCCCCTCCCTGTTTTTAGCCTGATGCCACAGATATTAAAACAGGATACCTGTCAATTATAATGGATCCAGAGGAAATGCCTCTTGACGAACAGTGTGACCGTCTTCCCTATGACAGCAGTAAATGGGAGTTCCCAAGAGACAGACTGCGGCTGGGTGAGTGCTTGGGGGATTATTACTGTGAAGAGTGATGGTTCCTAAGGCTCCCCTATTTCAACGGATCTGTTGGATAACCCAGGAAGCAGCCTATCAGTTAGTGCCCACGTACTACTGTCCGGGGGGGGGGGGGACTGGCAGTGAGTCACAGGATTCAGGATCATCCTTAATGGGGGAGGAAACAAGGGATTTGGTAAGAAAGCAAAGATGCTGTCACTTTCAAAATAGCTATCACCTCCTTTTCTTCCTTGGAGAAATGAAGCCAAACTCTTGGCAGGGAAGGAAGATACCTTCAGGTACTGTTCCTGCCAAAAGTATGGCTTCACATCCATAGAGGAAAAGGGAAAGAACAGTCAACGTGAAAGGTGACAGGCTTCCAGTGACTTTTGTTTTGAAGGAATCTATCAATTCACCAAACAATCAATTCCTTACCCATCATTTGCACTTGGCTTTGAGTTGTAAAAGAGCCATCACGAAGAAATGAACCAAGTTTCATACAACAGCTCAGCTCACAGGATGATGGAGCAAGCAGATGTAAAAAACAGGTTGTGTTTGTATAGAGAAACACCAACATCTGTGTGCAATGATGAGTGTAGGGAATCTATCTGTATTTGTGTGTGCTCTTGGTGCTTTAGCTGGAAAACATGGAACAAGGAGGAAGACAGACAAAAATAACAATAACTGAGATGATGGTGGGGCACAGGGTCAAACTAGAACCAAAAAAGAGACCATGATGCCCCGTGTACTCTGCTGCATTTTGGGGCAGAGCCCTCAGAGCACACTGGGTAACACAGGCATGAAGCTTTAAATGAAAGGGAAAATAAAGATTATCATCTTCAATTCCATTTGGTATAGCTTTTATGTCAAATAAATGTCAGTAAGTGAAGGGCTAAAGGGTTCTGACCGCCTGAATGGCTTAGCTGGCTACCTCTCCAGACTGTGGTTTATGAGAGATGAGGGTTCCACAATTCTATGTTTAACCCAGACTCTGACTTTCCTGGCCTTCAGGATGACTACACGTAATGTTTTTACCCTTAAGCCACATGTATGCATTCAGCCTTGCCTTCAGCTGAATGCAGATTGATTTATTCTACTCTGTTCTATCACATACTGTATTGCATTAAAGCCATATGGATATAAATCACACTGGTTATATCCATATGCTGCAAATATGTGATACAGGCTTCCGTTGACTATCGGTCTACGTCTACGTTGTGCCTGGGCACTGGAGCCTTGTGTGTCTTGCAGAGCTGAGAATGCATGATTCCCTCTTAATCTGATGCAGACTGTCAAGTCCCCCTTAGCTCACTCTTGACTCTTGCTTCTCTAGGTAAAACACTGGGTCATGGTGCTTTTGGGAAGGTGGTGGAAGCGTCTGCTTTTGGCATTGATAAATCTTCAACCTGCAAAACAGTTGCCGTAAAAATGCTTAAAGGTACATATATCCCTCTGAGATTCACCCGAGATTCCTCAGGGAACCTGTGGGCAATGAGGTTTCCAGTTCTCAGCTCCAAACCAGGCCCAAGCTCATTGTGTTCAGGAGGGAGTGGGTTTGTCAGGGGGGAGCAATTAGTCATTATACAGTGGATGTTAAGGTATAGGGAACAACGAGCGGGCTCCATGCTGTGCTGCTCATTAAGTCTTGTATTCCTAGAGGAGGAAAACAGCAGCTTCCAGGTCTGTGGGGTGAGGAGGGAAACAGATTACAGAATGTAATTACATTAGATAGTCTGCAATTGGATCCAAGCCTTTGATCACAGCCCTTCCAGATGTAGAACAGTTCAAGGGGTTGGAAAAAGCAATGCCAAGGGAGTGAATTAGAGACGCTTGCAATTATTGAAATTAAGGAAAGCTTTTACCATTCCATGGTGGGGAATGAGGGAACCTGGAGACTTCTCTTTCCTGTAACATCTACATACAAAGCCTCAGCAGACAGTTAATGAATAAATGCATCAGCCCTACACTGCCTCACGGGTTGGAGGTTTTTAACCGTTCACTTGGATGTTTTCAGAGGTACAATGCATGCTCACATGGAGCTTTTCACAGCCACACTGCTCTGCATTGCTGCTGCATGACAGTATTAACCCTGCAATGCCATGAGTCAGGAACCTCTCTCATGGAACTTGCCTTCTGTTGCTGGCTGCCTCATGGTGCTCTGCTACCTTCCATCTCTCTCAAAGCTCAAACCCATCCATTCACCACCTGTCTGGACCTCCTCTGAACGTGGTCCTTCTCCTCTGCATTAGTCAGTGGATCTTCAGATCATCTTCTCTCCTCCTGTGGTTTCTTCTGTTCCATGACCATCTCCAGATCCCTGAAATACCCTACAAGCCCCTGATCCAGACACTCCCTTCTCCATTCAAAACTTGCTGCCATGGATAGCCCAGGGGTTTCATTCACTTCCACACTGTGCTTCCCAACTGATCCTCATGTCAGCTCTACCATCCTGCACATATCCAACAAACTATTTGACAGTTCCCTCATCATTTTACACCTTCCTCCTCGAGCTGAGGCAGCAGCCTCCTGCTCTAATCCGTGCCTCCCAACTAACATGCCCATAATTCATCACATTCCTGGATGAAGATTCTCTAGTGTGAGTCAATGCATTCAGGAAAGAAAAAAGAGGCTCTGGAGCTGTCTGCACTTCTGTAATTCCAGCACTATCTGTCACTTCCGTGAAGCAGGCTGGTATAGCTCTGGGGTGAAGGCTAAAAGTTAATGTGCAAGATTATCTGAAAAACTTCCAGAGGCTGTCCTGTCTGGATTTTGCCAGGCATGTTCCAGCACATGCCAGGGTAAATCAGGAGTAAAACCACCCGTGTACACACCCAGCTGCAAACACTGTGGGCTTGGAGTAGCTCCTTCTTTCTGACACAGTTTGGTGAAAGATGTGTTTATGGAGAAGTCTACAAACACAGAAAGAGGTTATATTTGTCACACATGATGCAAAGGCAAAACCAGAGGAAACAGGACACAGCCCTTTTGTTAAAATACATCAGGAAAGCTTTGGAATAAGGTGGAGGAAACAAGGCAGCATCTGAACAACGTCCTTGTCTGAGGGTGTCTTCCTTAGCTTTGGCAGCCAAAGAGAATGAAACTACAGTATCGCTGGCTGACCAATGTCATGTTCAGGGTTCACACACAACTATGGACCCTTCTGCTTTGCTGGGAAATGTATTTCTTGGGTGGATGAGATCTCCCACGGTGAGGCTCAGTAACGCTGTACATTCTACAGTACATTTTGGGACCCAACTTACAGATGTGTTGGATTCCTCCATCCCCTACAGCGGAGTGTTGCTCACTACTGTGGAAAAACATATTCTGAGGTATTGTAGAGAAGTAATGGTAGACTGCACATCACTCTCAGAGATGGAGGAACACGTTCTGTGTGATGTTTTTGCTTGAAGAGGTTGGTGGTTCCTTTGCTGAGCTTGCAGAATTCAGTCCTTGCAAAGGCTCTCTGGTATCTCATTTGGGGGGAGGGTTCTCCTACAGGACTTCACCCTCCATAACCCATGCCACAGAACGGAAGAGTCACCCAAAAGATAAAGTGTAACTCCACTTCATAAAGGTCAACAGACAATGAAAGGGATGAATTATGATCTGTTTGAGAGTCTGAAAAGCAAAGATACTGCAAGGATCCCGGGTGGGTTTTGTTTCCAAGTGTAAACAGGATCTGGCTGTGTCCTGTTCAAAATATCCTGTTGTGTAAAGATGATTTTTTTCCTGTTTATCTTAAGCAGAATGTGCAACTACTAATGAATGCAAGGCTTTAATGTCTGAACTGAAGATCCTCATCCACATAGGCCATCACCTGAATGTAGTTAACCTGCTGGGAGCTTGCACCAAGGCTGGAGGTGAGAAGTCCTCAGTAAATAAGCAGCAAAGAAGAAACACTTTGCAGCTACAATGGTGTTTGGATGTATCTGTGGTGGAGTCCAACTGTCATGCACATCCAGTTAATGCAAACATGAACATTTCTACCCCTACGCTCCTAGAAGAGCTTCTGCTACTGCAGAATACGGCCCCATCTCATCAATAGGTTTGGAACATCTTCTCCCAGTCAGTGGTGTCACTTCTCTGTTTTCCTTTTCTCTGTCCTTTGTAAACTTGCTTACAAAATGCATTATGGTCTGAAGGGAGGCAGCATCCTTAATGGCAGTTTGGTCTCCAGTTCCTCCACATCAGGCACTAAGGAGCGTTTCAAAGGTTCTTCTCCCTCTTCTCTCCAGCCTTATGAGGAGGATGCACCAGGCTGAGCACACACTTACTTGAGGCCTCCTCCTTCCCCAAGCACTTCACTCTTGCTGGGCAGACGCGGGCGTTTCTTGTGCAGTAGACAGGAAACCTGAAGCAGACCAAAGCTGACTGCAGCAACAGCAAGGGCTGCCAAGGGGCTGAGCTGACACCACTGGCTCTACATCATACAAAGAATCTGCTCCAAAGTGCAGACTTAAACAAAGGATTCCATAAATCTTGGACCTTTGTCACTAAAACATCCCTTCCCATACTGCCATACAAAGCATCCTTGTCTCTTATTATACTGTGATTTAACTTCAGGGTAACAGCTCTCAAAGATGCCTCTTTACTGCTTACAATAAACCTTCTAACAATTCCCAAATGACAAATTTAGGAGAGCTGAGGAAAACCAAACCAAACCAGAAAACCAACAGAATAAAAGAAATGAAGGGGAAAGAGTGAGAGAGCTGGTGCACACATCTGCTGTCATCTGAGACTCCAAAGCTATCATTTTCCCAAAGAAGTTCCCAAACTTCACCAGTCACAGTGGAAAAAAAGAAAACCTCAGTGAGGTGGATGTGGTGGGATGCCAGGAAAGAGATCTTCCCTCCAGCAGGATACTCCCAGCTCCTCAGAAGCAGTCAGCAACCAGCAACCACAGATGCTGCTGTAACCTGGGAGCCATGGAGAGGGAACTCACAGGAGCTGCTATAGCACTGCAGAGCCCATGGGAAGGTGGCCAGCTTTAGGAGGAGGGTCTGAACATTAGGATGCACAAGCAAGTAGCCTTTGCTTGGGACTGTGAGTAGAGAGGAAGTAGCATTACAAATGCTGGTGATTCTTCTCTCCTGTCAAGTCAATGAAATAGCTTAATACAAAGAGGTGCCTAAAAAGTGGCAGCATTACTAAGAGGTCAATAGTTCTTAACCAAAGTTAAGTGCCCAATGTATTATCAGCAAGCAATTGGTTAAGACTGCTGCAATTCACCGCCTCCCTTTCACTGGGACAACCTGTTTTCAAAACAGCACTCATCATCCAGCCTCAGAAAGGCTGCAGCAACCCCAATCTCTAAGTTCACTCTTCCCTCCTTGACCCCTCTGCTCCTCCTCAGAGCCCTGCCCTCAGCCTTTTCATTCAGTATGTACTCCTCAGCCCAGACAAGGGGCAGGCTGCAGCACAAACCCTTCTGACAGAGCCAAGCAGAAGCACTGCTCAGCTGCCTCCTTCCCAACATCCAAGTGCAGCTCTCAGCACTTTTCTCCTTTCAAGTTCACACTCCTCAGTCTGAAGCACAGACTTTCCAAACAGGACAAGTTTCCTGGACATAGAAGTCTGATCGCTTAGGATTGATAATAATACATGTTTATATGCATTCTAGTCCCATTGTTTCACTTTATCTTACATGTGATAGTTATAAAGCACAGTGATTATGCTAAAGGTATAGAATGCAGCTTCTCCCTTGCCTAACAGAACATACCAAAACATAAAAGCATCTTAAACATATGCATAGTTGGATAAAAGCAGCAATTGCACTGAACTCTACAGCAGTTTGCACAGAAATGAGAAAGGAAGATATTGATAGGACTTCTCAGGCTTTTCCACTGTTACCACCTAATGGGGAAAACTGAGTTCTGTATTCCCTCCTCTCTGTACCCACTACTGACTGTGTGCTTCTGCAGTGTCACTTCTCTGTTACCAAATTTACTCCTCTGTATAATAGGAGTGACAGCGTTTACTTACTTTGAAGAGCATTTGTGAGGCTAAGTGCTTTGCAGTGCTTCAAAACTCATTTGACTTTCACTGTCTTTGTAGGTCCTTTGATGGTCATAGTAGAATACTGCAAATATGGAAATCTGTCCAACTATCTCAGAGGGAAACGAGGGGATTTCATTGCATACAAGGTAAAAACCCAGCAGGATTCTCATGGCCACAAGGCAGAGGGTTGACAACCACTGACCACAACTTGGATTCTTTTCCACATTGGCACTGAGACAGTCTGGCATTTAGATAGGCACTTGATTGCCTCACTACATTTCAAACTGCATGAGCAAGAAAAGGAGCCCTTTTTCCCTATAGGATCTCCTTCACATCCTCTTCTTTCCTAGCACCTCCTAAGGAATTAGTTGCAAATACCCAAGCACTCCAGTGCATTTGCGAGAGAGCAGGAATTACTTGTGAGATACTACCCAGCACAAAGGGAGCAACAATGTCATAGTGAAAAACTGGTATTAACTGAACTAGGAAAAGATAAACCCTCCCCAAAAATTACAGTATCTCTCTACTGATCTGTCAGTCTCCCCCAGCCACCTTCCTGCTAATTTTATGGTGGAATATTGCTAGCAGTAACATAGGGGGGTTCTGTATTGATAAATGGGAAACCAGGCTTCATTAGCTGTGCTATTCAGGAAACATCACATTCAAACCTGGTTTGAGCTTATCTTCAGAGGACACTGTCTCCCTGTGCCATTGAATCCGCAGGCACTGCTTCATCCAAAGCTAAAAATCAGGTTTATACCATTTCTAGTCGCAGGAAAACTCTGACCAAGCAGAGAAAAGTCTGGATGAGTCCAACAGTGATTTGACTGAACTGATCAAGAGGCGCCTGGAGAGCGTAGCCAGCACGGGAAGCTCTGCCAGCTCTGGGTTTATTGAAGATAAGAGTTACAGCGATTCAGAAGATGACGAAGAAGGTAAAAGAAACCTCCTTTATGCCAGGTCTTTTATTGTAAAGATTTCTGTTGCTTGGCTCGTACCACCCACAGCCCCACACTTTACAAGCCTGTGCACAGCCTGGCTTGTCCCTGGAATCACAAATCCTTTCTCCTGCCTGTGCCCTGCTCCAGCTTTCTCACAAAAGGAGATTTGCAATGATGTGTGCATATAAAAGCTGCTCCTGCCGTGTAAGAGGAGTAATAGCAGTATTTTACCAGATCTGTGGGGCCAGTCTGCCCCAAGTCCCATCACTCGCTCACTATAAATAGTTTCCTTCACTTTTATCCCCAGACGTTGTTTTCCCTGTAGCTAAATGACATGATTTATGTTGGATGGAACCTTTTTCATCATCTGACCTCCTGCCTCTAGGTCAGTGGTTTCTAAACCACAGCTGTAGCGGAGAACTCACGCAACAACACTCAGCCGCAGGGCTGGGCTCCCCAGCGTGCAAGTGGCACCCATGCCTAAGAAGGGTGAAGCTCCTGCTCCAGTGTTTTGCTCTGTCTGTGATCTCTTGTAGATGCTGAGGATCTGTACAAGAGGCCCCTGACTTTGGAGGATCTGATCTGCTACAGCTTCCAAGTGGCCAAAGGCATGGAGTTTCTCGCCTCCCGAAAAGTGAGCTCACTAGAACGTCAGGGCTGACCTTCTTTCACAGAGCCAGGAGTATCTGATAAGAGCAAATCCAAATATACTCTTGTGCCTGAGTGATCTGCCTCTTGCTCTTATATTAAAGTGCTGGAGATCACATTCCACCGGTGGTTAAGCAATAAGTAGCACTGAAGGAGTTGTGAAGGAATATCCATCATGTTCTTGGCTGCAAGGACTGGCATCTGTAACATGAGAGTTTAGATAGAAGGAGTGTGTACAGATCCTAAGACAATTCATGGAACTATCTCATAAATAAATGCATAAAAGGCTTCTCATAAAGATCCTTCTTGTATGGTCAACAAAGGAACTACTGAAAAATGAAGAGGGAGTAGCCAGCTACTTATTTAGCTTGTCAGCAGTGTTGGAGCCTTTTGGATACAAAAAGAAGTATGTTTGTAGCCTATGGGGTGCCTGCTCTTCAAGTAGATTAAATGCAATACACAGGCCAAAGTATGCACAACACTGAGCATCTGCACCTACTGCCCAGCTCCCAGGGCAGCACAGCCAGAGACACACACACACTCATGGCACTGCATTTGCAAATGGACCTGCAGCTGCTGTTTGACCTCTCCCAAATTTCCCCCAGAAGAAGTAGCTGGAGAATGGCCCTCCCTTTAGCTCACCATACCGTGAAGGTAATTTCACATAGAAAATGATCTGTGACACTTGGTTTGTCCCCTCAGTCATCGTCTCTTCTTCACATGACAGTACATTTCAGCACATTCCCACAGACAGTTTCCTTCTCACCAGAAGTTCATTTATCTTTCCGTTTCCCAAGCAGGTCTCATGCTTCCTGCTCTAGCAGGGGCTCCTTGTCCACGCAAAGTCTCTGATCTCACTTGTCCTCATTCCTCTGCAGTGCATCCATCGGGATTTGGCAGCAAGGAACATCCTTCTTTCAGAGAACAACGTGGTTAAGATCTGTGACTTCGGGCTAGCCAGGGATATTTATAAAGACCCCGACTATGTGCGGAAAGGAGATGTAAGTGGAACGTTCACCTTGGGGGTTTAGTCCTCATGGGCTTGGGCAGATCAGTCACAACAGGTCTGGCAACTCGTTGTGTCCTTTGCATTCCCAGGCCAGGCTCCCGCTCAAATGGATGGCTCCAGAAGCTATTTTTGACAAAATCTACACGACACAGAGTGACGTGTGGTCTTTTGGAGTGCTGCTCTGGGAAATATTTTCTCTAGGTAAGAGTGGTTTAAAACCCATTTCCCCTCTTATGGCTCTATTGCTAAGAGAAGCTTTTAACGAAAGGTGATAACGTGGTGCTGTGTTTCTACTTCACTTGGTGCAAGCGCACAGTGCAGATCAGGTGTAAAATACAGACATGGGACTGAGGTCAGCGAGAACCCCTCCTGGCAACAAGTAAATACTGGGAAGGGGGAACAAAACACAGTCCAGACCCCGGACCCAACATCTGTAATAACTGAAAGCATCAGAGCACAGAGGTAACCAGCAATCTGCTGCTTGGGACTGCAATACTTCTGTGACAGCAATGAAGAAGTTTCCCTGTCAAACTGTATTTTTAAGCAGCCCAAACTGCTTCAGGAACCCACCCAGCTCCATGGCTGCAGAGGATTATGCCACTGGTGACACAGTGGCAGCCCCTGGAACACAAGGGAGTCTGCCCACGTGACATTCCATCCCAGCTTGATTATCTTCCCCACAAAATCTAAGTAAGAACAATGTATTGGCAGCAGCAGCCAACAGGTTGATAGGAGAACCAGTGCTAGACTCTGTGTAAGTCATTCTGGCAAAGAGGGGGTAGAAGGTGCTCTTCTGGCCGTATCATTTACAAGCCAGAAGGAGTACGAATGGTGTTGTGTATGCACTAGACATTTCACCACACAGAGCTGTTGGAAATCTCAGCCTCACTGACATCTGGTTACTGTCCAGCAGATAAAGCCCTGAACCTGAGACATGCAGTCTTGCAGACAGTCGGACTTTGCTGCTCTCACATTCGCTTTGCGGAGTGGCAAGTGCTGTTTTCCTGAGGGAATTTAGGAATGTCAGCTCTGGCTTTCTAATCAGCACTCACAGACAAAAGAAAACAAGCACCATTGTCAACTTAAGCCGATGAATTTTAAAGTGAACTCTCTAATCTTCTGCTATCTCTGATTCATGGATCAGTTGAAACTGAGCTCTAGATTCCAAGTCCAGATCTGGATGCAAAGTCTGGAGCTGTTTCTAGCCTAAACTTTATTTGGGGCTGGCTGCAAAGATCCCAACCTGATTTCGGTCCAAGTCTCTGATTTGGACCTTTCTCTAGTTTGTATCAGCATGCAAAAGAAGAGAGTTCACACTCAAATGGTTGACACAAGTGGCAGTTATCGCCTTCTCCAGCGTTCAGCCCTGTTTATTTAGAGTCCTGTTCTTTGGCTGCACCACCTCCACGGCTCTGTAACAGCATCACCTGCTGAGTGTCTTGGAACACCACAGAAGGATGAGGCTCCAGAAGTATGGGCAATGCCTCAGTTCCAATAGATTATTCCAGCAGATATATTAGCATTAGCATGCAGAGACACACTCAGAGGGGACAGCCTCTCCATTGAGCATCTCCAAGAAACCAAATGAACTGAATACTGATGATGGCAAAGACCACTGCAGAGGGCAGACTGGTTGTATTATTCTCAAAGGTCCTGACAGGGCTTAACAGATGTGAACTTAGGGTCATTTGGCCTTTATTACTGAAGACTAAAAATGAAAATTAAATTGTAATTTAATTTAATGCAATTTAATTTTAAAATTAAAATAGAGTCACTTAAATTAATCAGTATTTTTAACTGTTTAAAATGAAATTTATCTGGTTTGATTTGAGATAGTCTCTTTGCTTAATGGAGGTGCTTACTTGGAGCAACAGACTGTCCTCTTCTGAATTCAGAGGAATCTACATTTCTCCACAGAGCCAGTCCCTGCCCTCACTATGACACAGATCCCAAACTATGGATCCCAAACTTCCTCAACCCATGGCACAGATTCAAAGCAGTCCTCTTGGCTAAGAGGGTTTTCATACAGCTCACCCAGGCATGCCTGTGGCTTGGCACTACTCACATCTGCAGCTCTCCTGATAAATATTTAATTAAGGATTTGTGTCACCGATTGAATTCTCTTATATAAAAGTTTTACAGATCATTGGGAGCCAAGGGATGGAAGTTATTTGTCATTGCTGCAGGGGATGTTTGGGCTCCCATCTGCAAAGTGCTGCTTTTTACTGGGTCCCACACACTTAGTACCCTCTAAAGAAGGAACAAGGACTGGCTAGTAAAATGCACTTCAGTTCAGCCATGGGTCCTTTCAGGGTCAGAAGATGAATGAAGCAGGATGGCTGCTTCCAGAAGGGCTGGCAGAATGTATCCATTATGGCGATACACAGGGAAATCAGGACTTGAGAGACTTAATTTACATTGAGCTTTGTGTTACTGAAATGGGCTGAGCACAACTCAGGTCAGGTAATGGCAGCAATGTTTAATACATCTTGAAATCACTTGCATGGTGCATTACAGAGTGTCAGTGTCTCCTGCAATTTGGATGTGCACTGTTCACAAAGCAATCAGAGCTAATTCGGTAAACAAGCACTGCCTGGTAGCATAACATCAGCATCTTATTACCCTCCTAAAATAAAACCAAGATCAAAAGAGTGCTACCATATCCAGTGTGTGCCACAGCTTGGAGCATTTTGGAAGAGATTTCCCCCACGGAAAACGTCATGTGTAGATCTCGCCACATGCTGGAGCCTCATCATCCCAAATCCAAGTTATTAGGCTTATCACATAGTCCCCTTGGTCACAGTGTAACTCTGGGAAAGGGACACCACAGGTTTTATCCATCTACTTATTCAGAGAGATCCTGTGAGTTGACAGAAGCCTGTTTTGAGAACTTTGGCTAAGGGGTAATGCCATGTGAGCTGAACATTTAATTACCAGGGTATTACGATCATAATGACAGGCCAAAGGCAAAACTAGGAAGGAAAATCAAGATATAAAACAGAAATGATGCTACTGACTATTTCCAACCTACATAACTCCAGAAAACACTCTTAATACTGTCACCTGCTACTTGCACTTCAAGGGAATTCTGATGTTCTGTGGCTAAGTGTCCCTGAGCTTTGAACATCAGCAGAGCCTATCTGCTGTGGGGAGATGCCCTCTGAGGAGGTTGCCAGGATCTTTGCTCCCCAGTGCACAGTTTTGCAGATTGAGTGGTCACATTCACAGAGTAGAATAACTCTGGCACCAGCCACACTTTGGCACCCTCTTCACTGCTTTGCTCCAACAGATTTCTGCTGTTCTTGTGCCCCCAAGTGCACAGCATCGGACGGTGTTTCCAAACAGGAGGGAAAAAATGCAGGAATGTTATAGATGGTACCTCACACGTGGATTCCTCGAGGGCTGGATACAGATCCAGATTCCATTCAATCCCCAGTGTTAAGATTTGATTAAATTCTTTCCAAATTCACCATCCAGCCTCTAGGATGCCAAAATGCGCAAATGTCGTACAAGAAAGGTCACAACCTTCAATGCACACACACATTTACACAAGTCATTCCTCTGATGACAACCATTCCCACCAGGAACGGAAATAAGTCTCACTCCTTCACTTGACAACTGCTAGGCCAACTTGTGCGCAAGTTAATAGAATACTCTCAATCCCTTTACAGCAGTCTACATCTCAAAAGTAATTACAGTTGCTATGAACTGTCCTCCCAGGTTTCACACTAGCAATTGAGTGGCCCAAAAATAAGCAGCAGAAATAACTGATGAGTGTTGATGCCACTGGACTGGGAAACAGGGATTGTGCCATTCTAGAGCCTCCTCCTCATTTCTCCCCCCAGGTGCCTCACCATACCCTGGAGTGCAGATAGATGAGGACTTCTGCCGACGGCTCAAAGAAGGCACCCGGATGAGATCTCCAGAGTATTCCACTCCAGAAGTGTAAGAGCCCCTGGTTTTGTACTGAGAGCTGACACGTGTCACTTAAGTGTTACACAACAGTGTACTGAGGTGTGGAGGGGAAGGAGACCTCAGGAGACAACAGCTATGTATTTTGGGTTTTGTTTTCAGTAAACGCTGTAGTTGTGCATGTCTTGGGTGTCCCAATACCACAGATGAATGCTAAAGACAGACTGAGTCAGCTTGACCTTTGCTGACCAGATTAAAAGATCTCCCCACGTCAGCTGCAGTTCATGAATCTCAGTTCAGGAGACTGCTGTGTCAGCCTTGACAGAAACTAGGCACCCATAACTATGACTTATTCCAGCAATATCAATGGGGCCCAGAAGTCAAATTCTAAGTTATGTGACACAAAAAGCCTACAGGCTCAGCTGAGACAGGACTATAGAAGGAAAAAGCATCCCATGTGGGAAGTAGAACAGAATTCCAATGTGGAGATGTGTGCCTGTCTTAATCCAAAACTATGACCAAAGCAAGCAATAATGAAACAGTTTGGAAGCAAAGCGCCTGTCCTTTTCCTTCCTTAATACCTGTGGTTTTTACCTAGCTACCAGACAATGCTGGATTGTTGGCATGGCGTTCCCACTGAGAGACCTACTTTCACTGAGCTTGTGGAGCGCTTAGGAGACCTTCTGCAAGCCAATGTCCAGCAGGTACAGTGGTACAAACTGTTCCTCAACAAATGCCTACCTATGGGCACGGGGGGAAGGGGAAGGTATGTTCATTCCTGTGCACAGGTAAGGACTATGTCGAGCAGCAGTATTAGATTTGCCCTCATAGCAGGAAAATGGCTACTGGGATGAGTAAAGAAAACGTTAACTATTCAAAGGGGATTAGAGTTCAAAACTAGATGTTTACCCATCCATAATAAGCAGAAACTTACAGTAATTAAAAAAAAGGCTCAGTTGCCCCTTAGAGGAACAATAGGGCTTTATCTCACAAACAGTTTTAATTGCATTCCAGCACAGTGAACAGCTATGGTGGGCTGACCCAGGCTGGATGCCAGGAACCCACCAAGCTGCTCTATCGCTGCTCTCCTCAGCTGGACAGGGGAGAGGAAACAGAACAAGGCTCCTGGGTTGGGATAAGGACATGGAGATCACCTGGCAATTACTATCATGGGCGAAACAGATTCAACTTGGGGAAATCAGCTTCATTTATTACTAATCAAATCAAAGCAGGATAATGAGAAAGAAAACCTTATCCTAAAACACCTTCCCCTTACCCCTTCCCAGGCTCAACTTCACCCCTGATTTCTCTACCTCCCCCCGAGCACTGCAGGGGATGGGGAATGGGAATGGCTCCATCAGACACAGGGGAAGCTTCTGGCAACTTTTCACAAGAACTGTCCCTGTAGCCCCCCTGCTATCTAAACCTGGCCACACAAACCCAATACAACTGCCAGTAGCTGCTCTGAACTTTCTGCCTCATTTTCTGAGACTATGCTCACCCGTGCTCTTCAGAGCTTTAAACCAATGCAGTTTAAAGCTCAGAAAGTCAATTACAGAATTATTAAACTCATAACAGTTAAATCAGTTGTTTTCTTCTTCAGTAAAAACACCCAGAGCCATTATGTTGCAATTTAATTGAAGAAGAAATCAAACACTCTCCTGCAGCTCCTGCCAGTTTGTAAACATGTTCAGTGAAGCTAAGTTGAAGAGGACCCAGTTTGCAATATGAGGAGCTTGTGAGTTTTCTCCTATAACCAAAGGAAATGAAGGAGACAAAAGTCCTGATAAGGGAATAGGGCCCTTCACTGCCTCTTAAAATTAAGAAAAAAGTCAAGCAAAGGCAAATTCGGACAAATAGTTTTTAGGACTTTAAGGGGAGAGCAGTTTCTGAAGGGGTATAATGACAATGCAGAGCTTACCAAGATGTGCAGCATCAATTCCCTGTAAGAACAAGAAACTAAACCCTCTAAGGCTGCCATTTGAAGGACTGGCTCTTCCTAAACTGCAGCTCCTTAAGTTGAACATAAGCAAAAGGTCTATTCCAAAATCTGTTAAAGAGTCGTATCGGCCACAGGGCTTTTGGGGCTTCATGCTGCTCCCTCCCTTCTCCCAAACACATTGGATGAGACTGGTCCCTTGGAATTCCCAAAGACTAGGAGAATGCAATGATAATATCATAGAATCACAGAATGGTTTGGGTTGGAATGGACTTCAGCGTAAAGCTCTACAGAATATAGTAACCTTATATATCTGAGATGCAGTACAAGATGACCTTTATCAGCTTCATGTTCTCTTATGTTATTAACTATATAGGATGGTAAAGACTATATCCCACTGAACATCACCTTGTGTCCTGATGGAGAATCTAACCCCAAAACTTGCCCTGTGGAAGAAAACTTGAACAACTGTGTTAATCGCTGGAGTGCAGTGGAAACTGGGTAAGGAAAATGTATTCAAGGGTGGGAGGGAAGGAAGATTTCAAAGAGGTGGGCCCTGTTTGTGGTCCTCTCTCAGTATGGCTGTTCTAAAGGAGCTGGGCGGCCAAATGTGTGAGGACATTGTTCCTGAGTTACAAGAGATGAAAAAAAGAAGCTGGGCTGTGCTGGGGTGTTAACTGAGCTACTCACTGGTGCAGCATCTGCTCAGGTTTCATGCTGACCCCTCCACTCTCTTGCTTTCAGTAACAACAGCAAGAAGAGACCGCTGAGTGTGAAGACGTTTGATGAGGTGCCAGTGGAAAAGGAGAAAGTGATGCATGAGGTGAGTGAGGTGACTGCATCCTTCTGAACTGGGTTCACAGATCACCCCTCACCAGCACCATGAGCACTTATTAGAGCTTTTGAAATCTGTTTGGTAAGAAAAGAACTCACATCAAGCAGAAGATTTAGCCTGAGCATCTCACACACAGGTTTGTGTGACAACAAAAAGGGACCTGCATTTAGCTTAATAAATAAAGAGAAGCTCGTTCATGATGACCTGGCTCTGATCAGGCTAAGGGGCTTTATATTACATATTTCAATTGGGTTTTCCACCATAAGAAAATGACAGCTTGTTGAAATGGAGCCTTTGGAAGGAAATGTGTCCAGAACACATTCTGGCTGCCTGAGACAGCCAATCACTTGGTGCTGGTGAGGGTGTTCAGCTCTGAATAGCCAAAACCAAGATTCGAGTTCCTGCTCTACTTGATTCACACAAAGGGCTTTTCCTCATCCTAAGTGAATGCATTTATTGCTAGTTCAATGGCACTGCAAGGTGAGAGCATGGTGAAAGGTTTCATTTTCATTCCAGTGGAAAACAAAAGCTTATTTTGTTACAGAATGATGGCTCTGCTTTTGGCTTCCTTTGAAATTACAGGTTCCAAGGGTGGGAGGTGGCAGATCAAAGTTTAAGGAGGAGGCATGAAGAGGAAAAGGGCAAGCATCAGATGGGTAGGAGCAGTAAAAGGAGAGAAGGATGTATGCAGTTTTCAGAAACAAGCTGGTCTGTCCCCCCTCCTTCAGCTAAACCATTCCTCAGGCCAGCTCTCCTGGGAAGGACCAAACATCCATATTTCATGTCCATGACAAATACAGTGTACTTCTCACCTGTTCTCCTGTTACCATGCACAATTATTCCCTAGTATTTTGCCAGATGTAATTCCTGTGCCTTTATCAGTGCATCTTAGGGATTAGAAGGCTTAGAATTTCTCTGACTCCTGCAACTTTCCACTTGCAGGATAAAAATCAGTCCCTCTGAATCACACAAAGACATTTACTAGATAGATCTGGCATCAGTAAGAGATAACTGCTGCCAGCATGAGCACTACTTTCCTAAATGCTTCCTATTCGTGCCATTTCAAAGTAAGTCCTAATACATTAAGAGATCAGAAATAAATGTGATATTTCAATGAGGATCTTCTAAAGCAAAATGATGGTGTGATCTGCTTTTGGACAAAGTAAGTGCACTTGGCTTACTAAAATTATCCTAAATATCAAGACATTAACGCTGATGAGATCTTTATTCCAATTAGTTGCCCAGGAACTCTTAAAAGTGCTTCACCACCTCCCTGCAATTGTGCTGCTTAAATGGAGTCTCTGTTGATATTCTTGTAGCAATTCTTCTGTAAGCAAAATGCAAAGCAGCTGGGGTTTTGACAGACCTAATGCATTTAGGACTTGACTTTGTGCTTTGAAAACCAGTTTCTAGACTGATCTGACTAGCAACTGGTTTATTACCAAAGAATTTATAAAAAGGCTTTGGCTTTTCATTTATTGTTTTCTGTGACTGTTTTTTTCTGTTATATTATATAAAACTGATTGTATTTTCAATACATTTGACTGATAAAATAAGACTAAATATTGAAGTCTTTTGCTCTCTTGGTTTTGACTGACAGGCAGACATGCAACTTTCCAGCATCACAGAGAATCACAGAATAGTCAGGGTGGGAAAGGACATTGAGCTCATCCAGCTCCAACCCCCTGCCATGGGCAGGGACACCTTCCACTAGACCATGTCACCCAAGGCTCTGTCCAACCTGGCCTTGAACCCTGCCAGGGATGGGGCACTTCCCTGTGCCAGCGCCTCACCACCCTCACAGTAAAGAACTTCCTTCTATCTAACCTGAACTTCCCCTAAGTCTGAACCCATCACCCCTTGTCCACAAAATGCTTCAAATGCAAAGGATCCCCCCCAGAACTTTTAGTGGTTTTAAACCACTTAAAACAAGGGCTGTGCATGTCTGGGAACCTGTGGAGGGCTCAGCACAGTGACAGCCTGATCTTAATTGCAACCTGGAGACTCAGCTTTAAGTGCAGCTGAATCACAGCCTCAATTTTAAACCAAATCAAGACAGTTTAGTTGGACATCTCATAAAAAATCCATAACCAAAGTACAATGAGCTTTATAGGGTACAGATCTTTGCAAAACACTTGAATTTACCTAAATGATACTGAACTGCCACTTCTTTAACATTTCAATGTTTCTAATAGCATATTTATAGTAAGTATTTTTCTGAGAGCAGCCAGCATTACTGGATATGCCCTTTATGAATTCCTGTCTATTCATATACCAGCTTTCCTACCTCGATGGTATCCATATGTCATGCTTGATATCAATTTCAAGTTTGAAAATGTCAAATTATTTTGTGATACGTTCATTTTAAAGGGTGCTCGTTCAAAACACAGATCAAAAACTTGATCACCACAAAACCAAGGCAGATGTTGTCAGGCTAAACAGCAGCATTAACAGGAAAAGCTGGATAAGAACTGATCATACAGCCCATAATCTGAAGAATGGGCTTAATGTCATATACCAGTGAGACATCGCTATGTGCTAAACTCTTTACTGAACAGCACAGAATCGAGAGTTTTTATGCGAACATTTGCCCTCTGGGCTGCTAGTTGGAATCTTGTGATCACACAGAACAGCTGGTAGCTCTTACATCAGTAAGTAGTGTTAGTATCCAACACAAAGCAAAACATAGAATCATAGAATAGTTAGGGTTGGAGAGGACCTTAAGATCATCCAGTTCCAACCCCCCTGCCATGGGCAGGGACACCTCACACTAAACCAGGGCACCCAGGGCTCTGCCCAACCTGGCCTTGAACACTGCCAGGGATGGAGCATTCACAACCTCCCTGGGCAACCCATTCCAGTGCCTCACCACCCTAACAGGAAAGAACTTCTTCCTTATATCCAATCTAAACTTCCCCTGTTTAAGTACAGACAGCAACCTTGCTGGCAGACAGACAGGGATCCCCAACCTCTACAGCCCACAGTGAAGTTGGATTCTCCTGCCCTTGCTCTGTCTGCTCTGCAGCTGCAGACAGCTGTATAAGGTGAAACTCTACCAACTTGCCTAAAAGCAGCAGCATCACCTTCCTCCTCTACTGAATTTAATGTGTTCAGTCTGACTCTTCTCCCACAGAACCATTTCTAATGTAGAAGCCTCTGTGCTGTCACTATCCCTTGGGGCTCTGCTGATGCTCTCTTCCTTTTGCCCCTCAGGAGTCAGACAGCGGGATGGTGTTGACATCAGATGAGATAAAAAGCCCAAAGAGGCTGGAAATCCGCTCCTGGCCCTACGGGATCATGGCTCTAGCGTGAGTACTTTGGGCTACTTCTTTCGAAGGCAGTTTCTTATTCAGGAAAATGCTTGTTTCTGATGCTGAGTTCTGGAGTTTTCTCTGTAATCTATTGATGAGATTTCTGTTAGTTTCCTCTGTATTAAACTCAGTGATCTTTCCCACCAGAGTTTGTTCTACATCATGTCACCATTTTTTTACACTGAAAGAAATGACAGGTGAGAAAAAGCTAGTGCAATTTCTGCAGAGCACTTCACATGAGAGTGCACAGCCAGAACCAAAGGGAACTTCAGAGGGGATAACACCCTCACTCAGAAAGAAAAGCAACATTCAAGGAGTTTGCTGCATCTTTTCAGGCCTTAAACCTATAAACTCCTGGATGTTTGAAGGCAGGAGAGAAATAGAAAGTGGGAAAGGGAAAAGGTTACCGAAAGAAGGCCGGAGAGCCTGGCAGCACTACCAGGGAGCACTCAAATGCTACAGATTCCGTAGGATAGGAGTGTGATCTCAGGAATAACATTGTTTAGCACTAGTTCTGCTGCAGCACTCTCCCAGTGCTGTACCTGTTGGCGGATTAGCTGAGATCCGGACACGGTTCCATGGTTTTATCCTGTGCACACGGTGAGGATTTCTGCCCAGCACCGTGCATTGCTATGGAGACCAAATGGCATCAGCTCTAAGAAAAGGAGCTCGAATGTCAGAACTGCATTACAGTGACACTTCACCTGGACTGATTCAGCTCTCAATCTGCATGACGGCATGCTGACACAAACCCACCACAGACACACACACACACAGAGCATCCCAACAGGATTTAGCCTCCTAATGATTTCTGTCAGTCACCTGTGACTGCTGTCTCCCTACTGCATCTCTCCTGTTTGGATAAATAGTTGGCAGAGGAAGGTTGTCTCTTCCCATTCCAGGCTTTCTGCTGAAAACCAGCATCCAGCCAGGTGTAGAAACACAGGAATTCCATAACAGCTTGTTTTTTCGAGACTTCCAGGAAAACCTCCTGCACTGCTCTCAGCCCACTGGGATGAATGTGAAGTACCACAGCTCAGCTGGCTCAGAGCACCCCTGCCTGACCCACACAGCTGGGGCTCTCACTTCCACAGGGATTCCATTCATTGCAAGAGACTTGATACATTCTGCGCCAGCCACACCATGAAGGACCACCTTAACAGAGCTCTGCTAGAAAAGCAAAGCCTGCAGCAAGCGGGGTTTGTTATCTCCTTATTCCCAGGACCCCAAGTCCCACTGAACACACAGAGGTGTGCTTTTTCTTGGCCACAGCCTTCAATGAGCGGTTCAGGTCCAGCTGAGATAGCTATCTGACCAGCTGCTTTTTTGCTTTTTAATCTTACAGGCTATCCTTGGCCCAAATAATACTTTTAATGTAGCAGCAGAGCATCCTGATGCCCTCCCATTTGGGAACATGACACCCCTTGGCACTTGTGCACTGCTAACTTTTACAAACAAGCCTCAAAAGCCTATAGAATAGTCCAGGAGAGGTCAGAAGGGAGTGCTGGTTTAATAGGGGAGATAAAGTCACCCTTGTTAATTGTGTATCTCTACCGAAAACATTTACCCTGGATTGTTTTCAAACAGCCTTTCTTTCCTAAAACAAAACTGTTCAAAGCTTAGAATGTTTTCTAAAGCAGGGTGGCTGCATTTATGATTTCTGCCCAAACTCTTGCTGTTTATTTATCTTGCATTCATTTCTCTGTGGAGTTTAAAATTTGCCAACACTACACCCCACGGAGTGTCAGTGTCAAGAGTTTAGTGAAGATGAATTTGATACTCTGGGCCTGGCACGACTGTTGCACGGGACTAACCATTCTGAGCTTTAAGCATTTTATGCTGCTGAAAGTCACAACAATTGCTGTAGTGACAGACAGAAAGATTGACTGCGATAATGACACTGGAGTCAGCATTCAGGGAAGCACATTCAAATCAGAGGGGATTTAATGATGGGATGACTCTGGTGTCAGGTCTCATCTCAGAATATTAACAGAGTACTGCCAAGCACTGCCTTAAAATGCTCCCAGAGACTCTATAATCAAGTTACTGCTTAAGATTATAATAGGTTTGGTATCAGCTCAGTTGTCCTCCCTCCCTCCCTCTCCGTTCTCCCCCCTAAAGCAATTATCCTGAGCTGCTCTGAAATAACTTCCCCAGTTCTGGCCAAGTCCCATGGCACCAGCTGACAGGATCAGCTGATATGCTCTGGGCTGTTGATGCTGCATCCAGACCCCATCACTGAGAGCTCTGCCAAAGCCAAAGTCAGTACTACTACTGGAAGAAACTGATTTTGCTCAGGAGCATCAGGCATTCATGTCCAGTGCAAGGTGCCCAACAGAAACACGTTTGCTGCCCAGCAGGACTCAGTTTCAGAAGGTTTTTGCTCTGTGATGAACACGTTGAGTTTGCACATGTATTTACTGTTGTGTCACACAGCATCTTGCCACTATGACCTTACTTAAGCTCTCCGAAACAGAAGTAACTTTGAACGAGTAACTACTCAGGAGTCATGTAAGCCACTTCTAGGATTATACTATATGCTTAGAGTGGCAAGGACTACACAGAGTGTGAAAGGCTGCGGTGCCCAGCCTGGTTTTGACGGCAGCGCTTTTCATCTCACTGAGGCAGTGAAGGGACAGGTGACCCACTTTGCCCCATGCCAGGGGACACACACTCACTGAGTGACTGCTGGAACTTTATGTTAGCTGAACTTTGCATTAGAAGTGTTTCAAAACAGTGAATTCTTGACTCTAGCCCCTGAGTCTCTCTGGCTCTCTATGCCAGTAGACTACTGATGCACTGATACTGCCTGGGAGGAAGCCAGGATTTAATTCCTTCAGCACAGCACCCCATCTAAACCATATTAAAGCAAACTGTGAATCAGTCATAACTATCAGGAGGAAAAATAACCCTTTTATTTCTTTTATTGTAGACAAATTTAAAAATATTAATCATCTTACTCTGTGCCTCATTAAACACCTATGAAAGCTGCAGCAAAGCCCTGGAGCTCCTACATGTTATTAGGAGCAGACAAACTGCTCCACTTGGCAATGCTCAGCCCAATTCTTCGTTTATCCCTAAACAAAGCCTCTGAACAAGGCCTGGAATTCTACGTGGAATCACAGAATCCCAGACTGGTTTGTGTTGGAAGGGACATTAAAGCTCATACAGTTCCAACCCCCTGCCACAGGCAGGGACACCTTCCACTAGAGCAGCTTGCTCCAAGCCCCATCCAACCTGGCCTTGAACACTGCCAGGGATGGGGCAAGTGTGGACACAGTTGTCTACTTGTTTTTCCTATTGAGGGCATCTTCCTGCAAAGCAATAAGAGCTGCTCCACAGCGCTGGGAATAAGCGCTAGACTTGGCATTCCAGTCCCTCACTGAAAGGGTGATTTTCTTACAGTCATCTCTCTTTCTCCACGTTCCTCTTCAAGTCATTGACCCTAAGATTCAGGCTAATAGAAACTGGCTCCCTCTCACATAAAATCAACAGCTCCAGTAATGATTTCCCAGCTCTCAGTGGTTTTCTACCTCTAACCAAAACTCCTGGTTCATACAGTAGGATGAAGAAGTCTTATTAGGTCATTTGGGCCTTCCAGCTATCACAGGATTATCCTGTGGAATCTTCTAACCAGCTTTGACACCTCTTCAGAAAACTTAAAAAAGACTGAAAGATTACTTCATATTCAGGCTAAAATTCTCTTCCTTTAGTTTAACTCCTTGACTTTTCAGCTTCATCTGACATAGCACAGTAAAAATGGGAACTGTTAAAAGCCCTCACTACCCACAGTATCACACTCAACCACACTTGTTCAAGCTCATGTCCAAGACCTCCTAGCTATATTGTGTCCCCATACGGACACAAACACAGTGGCAGCATTCAGATTCTCATCTTTCCCTTTATCCTGCCCCAAACATACATATTCTTGCAAGGACAAATGAGTTTTCAGGTTGGTTGGGGTCCAAAATATGACCAGTTTGGGTCAGTGAGCAGCTGAAAGTCACAGTACTCACATGCCTGATGTTCAGTATTGTGCCGTGCTGAGAACACAAACAGCCACTGGTATTCTCTGTGGGACTGGGCTGAGAAACTCGTGGTTATCAGCAGATTTATCAAAACTGAACATCTCCTTTATCACCTCCTGCAGCTGCAGTACTCACACGTCAGGCAGAGGCAAATTAGCAAAGGAACACCTTTTGGGGCAGTGGAGAAGCACTGAAGCAAGCCACGGCCTGCTTTTAATGAAATTAGTTAATTACACAACCACTATGAACTTCTGGAGCTGCATAATTGTGTGATTAATCACATCTAATGCCTTCAGTCAGAGAGTGTTTATCAGTGGGGTTCAGGGAGAATTCTTCTCTCTTATATGGGTGGTACAATTGGCTCAGAGCATAGAGGTTTGCTTCGCTCTGGAGCATCAAGTGCTGGCCACCAGCGCAGGCCAGGCTGGTGCCTGATTCAGTGTGGCAGTGTCTAGGTAGCAAATGAGATTTCAAGGACAGACAGAAAACGGATGCTGCAGTCTCATTTTCCAATATACAGTCTAAGCATATATACATTTCTCTGTTGCTGAGCATGAACAGAGTAGACTGAAGTACCATTAATATAGAGCGTTGAAGGGAAAATTGCAAGGACCCCTGGATAGCTTTAATTTAGGAAATGCATTTAGATGAAAGGAATAGTTCTGGCAGTTAATTGCATTTTGGTCTGCCATGACCTAATGACAAAACTTGATTCTGACCTAACTCATCAGCTTTCTGTCTTTAGAGCAAATATTAGATGCCGCATTTAAGAATCCTTCTTCAAAGACCAGCCTGATTTCAGGGATAGGCCGTTCTTCCCAGATATCCAGTCCCCTGACCTACAGGGGCAGAGACCTATCAGGAACACTTGCTGGGAGTCTAGATGGGTCTGAACATTTCCCATTGTGTGGCCAACCTAAACCCTAATAACATTTCTCCTTCCCCAGCACCCTGAGATATGCAGGCTGGGGGCCAAGTTAAACAGATACTTTCAAGCTCCTCAGTCTCCACTAACAACTTTAATACCTTGCAAATGCGAAGCCAGAGCATCCATGGAATGGTCTGACACAAGTCAATAGAAGTGAGCAACAAAAAGAAAAATACATAAATAAACAGTGAATCAAAGCTGTGGTTCATTTGCTTGTGCCAGGGAAGAATTTCTCTACAGAGAAACTGTGTGTGTATAGAAAGGGAGAGCTGCCAAATGTACAGTGTACAGAAGAAGTTTCCACTCCCATTTTTCTCTGGATGAAGAGGCAAAGTCTAAATGGTGAACGCAAAGCAGAATGTGCCACATTTGTGATGAAGTTCTCTTCCCCTTCCTCCAACTGCTGTATCTGTCTCTTAGCTATTGTTTGGTTTCCTGGAGCAGGAACTGGCTTTGCTTTCTTTCTAAAGCACCACACTCTGAATCCACCATTAAGTGCTGGGAAATTAAGCACTGCAGCAGTACAAATAAAATCAGTGTAATGAATTATACAACTATTTGATGAGGTGCTGATTGTTCAGATTAGGTTGGGGTCATTAGAACATGCATGAAATACACATACAGCACCTGATTTTAAACTCTCCCAGGCACACTGTAAGTCACTGAACTGAGACATGAGTTCTGCCACCATCAGCCTATAAGTAAGGCTGGTTCCAAAGAGATGCTTGTTAAAGGGTCCTGAGCAAAGTGGAGAAGCCATTCTCACACTGGTATTCTTGAGAACCAGCCTTAAACTACCCACTATCCAGACCTCTTCCAATGAATTCCTCTCATGGAAGAAACCAGGCTTAACAGAACAGTACTTTTAGGCAGTCTATGACAGAAAGTACCTTTTTTTGTCTCCACAACACTTGCTGCTCCTCAAGGTCACCTTGTGATACAAATCCCCTCCAGGCTTCTCCTACTTTTAACATTGAAGTTGCTCCATGTGATGGAAGTTGCTGTTCTCCCACTGCCTTCATCACCTATAATAAGGGAAGACAGCAGAAAATGAAAGCTGGTTCTGTAACAGCATCAGTCACAGGCCAGCAGCTGAAGTGCTGGAAAGTGCTGCCCTCTGCTACTGTACTCCTCAGTGATGTTAAAGGGATAAAGGATATAAGAGAGATTTTGCCCTACCCTGCAAGAGAGTGTTTAACACACTCTTGCTCTTGGTATCGTTTTAAATTAGAGTCTGTCATAGATGATTTCATCCTTTATTATACTTAAAGAAAAGTCATAGCCTTCAGTTCTACTTTCAGAAAAGTCGAATTTCTACTGACCTGTGTCAGAACAATGACAGAGAATATCAGTGTATGCACAAGACAGGTGCATTTATATCTAAGATATATATGTAGTGCACTGAAATGTGGTAAGCTAAACAGACAGGGCAACAGCACTTCCGGATTTACTCTTAAATCTACTTTTACAACACTGAGTTATTTAAATTACCTAATTCAGTTCCCTTATTCATCTGTAAAATGTCGCTGCCTTACAGGATGCTGCCAAGGTAACTTGAAATGCTTTATATATTTATTTTTAATATTAATTTTGACCATAAATTACACATAGAGACAAAACCCTATGGAGACAGGGTCCATATATCTACTGTTTGTTCCCAACAGGAGGAGAGCTGTTAGCAAGAGCAAAGAATCCATTTTATCTGACCACGAGGCTGTCAAATACCAGCCAGCGGTTCAGGTAGAAGAGGACACCATGGACTTCACACTGGAAGACTCTGTTCTCCTCCCTATGGATCCAAACCTGGAATGCCACAGCCCACCTCCAGATTACAATTCTGTCATTCACTACTCGGCCCCTCCAGTGTAACCAGCCCAACTCCGGGCATCTTGTTCCTCACTCACATTGGATTCTTTCATGCCTCCATGCCTGGATAGAGAGGCTGGGTAAAACCAGGAGGGAAATCTGACAGCACAATGGTTCACATGTTTCTTCTGGCACATCTCTGATGTGAAGAGAAACGTTTTAAGAGCATCTTCTTTCCTATCTTCAAAGGCCTATTGCAACATATGAGGTAAATTAACATTCTATCAGAATCACAAGAGGAGCTGTAACCCAGAACTGCTTCTGCTCCTTCCTGCCCTAGCTGGGACTGCTCACTGGCATCTTCACATTTACAAGTTCCTTCATTCACATTTTACTCCATAAGAGTCACTAAGAGTCATGTCAAGCCTGTGGTCAAAACCAGATTCATCCTCCTGGTCCTGCACACTTCCTGCAAGGACTGTTTTGTACGATGGTGTAAAGGATCAAAGGAAAACAACAGCCAGGTTTGGGAGAAAATCCAAACCCAAAGCATCATCCTTGACCTGGGATCTCCGCTTCTGGAAATGTTACTGAAATATTTTGAAATCCCAAATATTTTGGTTACAATTTGTGATTTAATGATTTCCATTGCTTATAGAATGCATACCTGAAAATGCTATGGCACTGAGAAAGCAGACAGCACCCATGTATCAAGAAGGAGGCTGGTCTTTTGGGCCATCAGGGAATACAATGTAGTTAAATCTGTTTCCCTGTGTTTTCTCCTTGTTCAAATAGCAATTTATTTAGCATACATGCAATAGGGCACCTTGATGGAGATGCATGCATAATGATTGCAAGGCAAAATCACTGCCTTAAGAACCTTCTTAAGCTTAAATAGCCAGAATTTCCCAGTGCACATGCACATGTTCGTGTGAATGGGCGTAAGCATAAATGCACAGACACCCTTGGCACCAGCAGGGCAGCAGCATTTTTGTTTCCTTTCTGCACACATACTATTTACTAAAAAAACAAATTAAATTAAAGAAAAAGGGATTTCCTTTGGATTCTGCGGCATATCCCAACAGTGTGACCCTGGGAATGCTAGCCCATGCTAAACTGCAAGTCTTGGTCCCATGCAGACCCCATGCATACTCACAACTACTTCAAAAATAAGCAGATCACCCTTGTCATTTAAACCACAACACAAAAAAGTTGACTTTAGAAGTCGAGGAAGGGAAGAAGTTTCTAGGTTGCAAGCAAAGATGGAGAGATGCTCATCGACAGTCACAGCTATAACCTCCTAAGCCATAAACCCAGATATATAAATAACCCTGTACAGTTTCTTCCAAGGTCTTTGCAGCTTTTTGCTTTTCTTCTTCTATTTGACACTGTTTTGACTTCTTCAGAGAAAAAGAATTTTTCTTCATTATTCCAAACTACAGAAAAAAAAACAAAAAAAAACAAAAAAACACTTGCAAAAGAATTCAGTTCCCTTGGCAAAAAGAACACTTCTGGATGATGGGTTACAGTTGGCTACACTGAAGTAAACACAAACAAGCCTCAGGTATTATTAAACGGGGAAGCAAATCTCCAAACCCCATTCCATGTTAACTGTGAACACTACAGCACCTGAAGTAGGGGTCCTTGGACACTGCACTTCTCCTGCTCCTTACCTTCAGAAAATATGTATTAAGGAAATCACTTGCAGTAACTCACTTGTTCATAGTGGACCTGCTCTGTACTTGCTTTATGGTCATTTTTGCACTTCTTTGTATTTCAATACCTATGTAGTAGTAGAACTGGTTCTTTAACAGAAGAAACTACTGGGAAGGAATTCATGGGATGAGCCCCATTTTGCTCACTGGATCAGTTTTTCATCAAGCAGGAACTGAACTATCTATAGCTCTGATCAAAGAATCAATCGCTTCCTTTGGGAATAATTTATTCATATGGCAAAAAGCAAAGAGGTGCAGACAGTTTGTCTGGCTCTGTTGGTAATGGCAGCAGTGTGAGAGGGTTTGTTATTGTGCCTTCTTCTGCAGGAGACGAAAATGACAACATCACTTATAAACTTTTAACTAACTACATACAGGGAAAGACCCTGCAAGTATGCTCTGTGTTTGGAAAAGGAATGGGAAACACTGCTGGGTGAATGGTCTGCTTCTGAGACCTTAAGAGTAAAGTGTCACCTCTCCACTTCATCGAGGATGGACGGTAGATGCTTCTCCAAGACCAGAGGAACACGGAGCATGCTTCCTAAATGGGACCCAAGCAGATGCAGCCAGGGCCCCTTCTGCCTCTCAACATCATCTATCAGCATGCTGAGAGATGACATGAAAACAGAGCTCAACGGCTCAGGTTTAACACACTAGTGGCATTGGCAGCCCCTTGGACACTCGGGGCTCCTCTGCAGTGCCAAAATCACCTTGAGCTGTATCAATGGCCACTTCTTCAGAGAGCAAAGACACCCCTGAACCCACCACAGTGGCCTTTGGGTGCTCTGGAGACGGCCAATGACTGATGTTTGGGCAGCTCTGATTCCAATGTTTATTTTGAGTGGAAGATTTTTTCCCCTCCTTATAGTAAATGTAACAAGCAAAAGTATTGCCTGAAAAGTATTACTGAACATATGTCTTCTATTTTATTTACTAATATTTTGTTTGTCCTTTCCTTTCCTCCCTTAATTTAATTATGGTTCTTTTCTTACAACGATGTATATAGTTTACCCAGTAGAAACAAATATAGTGACTCATTTATACAGTAAGATTTGTAACATTTTAGTCAAAAGAGATACTCAGACCTAACAGAGTTAAGTATTGTTACTAAACATTTCACTAATGCTTGCAGGCCAGGCGCCAGTTTACAGTACCTACTAGTGCCATTTTATAGCAGTTCTCCCCTTGGCTGTGAGTATCTCCAGCTCTCACTTACTCTCCCATGTTAGTTTCAGTTAGGAAACAGGGATCTGGAGGAATCTGGCAGGTTTATCTCATTCCTGGAAGTGTCACCATGCAGTTCATGGTAAGGGTGAGGAGGTTCTACTGTCTCTGTTCTAGCTGGTGTATTGGCCAGAGAAGGGGCACGTTGTTTAAATGATGTGATGTTTATTATTTTTGCAGACTTCTCAGGGATTCTTACTCCACTCCTGCTTTATCTAACCTGAGGTCAGTGCTGCCTGGCATTAACACGTACCTTTGTGGTCTTAAATGGTGCCTACTCCTACTGGTTTTATCCTCTTGTAACCCCAGAGAACTGGGGCAGAGGAACTCAGAGCTCACACAAATGTGCTGTCTCCTCTCCAGCAATCCTCTGCCGTGTGGGTGTCCAAGGGTAAGCGTCTTCACCTGTATGGTATTGCTCAGGCTGGTGTTTTTTGCAGTTTCCTACCACCTCTTTTCTCTACACTTCATCTATTTCTTGATATTTGTTCTTCACAGTCCCTTTGGATTCCCTTCCTCTGCCTTTAAAGTAAGATCAGGTGTAGGACCCATTGCACTCTGCTCTTTCCTGTATATTCTGTGCTTGCAGAGGCTGAAATAGATAATGTAGAGGAAGCTTTTTTCACAAGGAAAAGTAGTTGATACAGGTTTGTCTGGAATCTCTCTGTATCCTTCCCTGAATGAGAGAAGCTTTTTAATCTACTGATTTTTCAATAGTGGTATCTGGAGCAAAACGAAGATTGGTGACTGACTATGTGAATCTTATCTTTCTCCTAGTGCTTTCTTAGTGAGGTTCTTCCAGGTTACCCTCCAAAAAAAGGGCTCTTAACCAGGATGCTGGCCCCAAACCATCTACTCAGGGTGTCAATGAAGGTCAGAGAAAAATCTAAAGTCTGAGTAATAGTCTCAAACAAAACCACTGAATGCTGAAGATGGATACCTTCAGGTCTGCCTGTAGCCATAAACTTCTCTGCTGAAAACATCCCACTAATCCAAACCCTACTCCTCAGTTGAACTGCTTGGCAAAGGCCCAGGACAACCCAGAGCATCCAGGCACTTCTCTCCTTGTATTTATACTCTCATATATGTAGGAATGTTCGCAAGCCTGTAACTAGCCAGTCGTCAGTTTATGACTTATCTTCTCAATGATCCTCCATGTTGAGCGTTGGCACTGCCCTATCATGTCCTACCTGCTTTACACATTTGGTCTGCCCCTCTCAGGATGTGGTTTCAGGTCAATGGTCTCTGGCTCCCACCAGCACCAACTGGACACCACCAGGAAATGTGTGCAGGGAAACATCACTAGCAAGCAACTATACAAAGGTTAAAGCATTACTGGGTTTTCCTGAATACAGGAGACAGACAGGATCAGTATCCCACTCAGAGATCAGCCTGTAATTTTTCTCTTGCCATAAAGTGAAAATACAAAAGTAGGAATAACTTGTTTGTCCCTCCCTGCAAACAGTAATGGCCAAACCCTGGGGATCATTTTCCTGGTTTTATACTACATCACAAAGATACAGAATTTTGCCAAAGAATGACACCAGCATCATCTTACACAAGTAAACTGCAGGGAGGGCTCTGGGTTCAACCCTGTCAGGAGTCAGTTGCTGTGTAGGTGACCATGCAAGTGTTGAGCCCAAGTCCTGGCTTGTTTGTTTGATGTATGTTGTTTCATACTATGCTATCACAGAAAAGAAAACTTGCTGGCCTGAGTCATTTGGTCCCCAAGCAAATATGATGCCACAGGGCCACAGTTACAGGAAGAGTAATGTGGCATATGCTGAGTAGTGTCCCCTTGTCCTGCCCAGCAATCCTGTGCCACAAGAGCCAGCACATCCTAATTGCTCAATTCATATTCCCTTAGACCTTCAGTTGTCAAAGCAGTTAAGGAAAACTGGGAAAAACCCAGTAACCTGGGACTTAAGGAAAACAAACTAAGGAATGTCTGTCTGCCATGTTCCTGTCTGTCTGAAGAATGTATGCACTGAAAACAACGCTTTCTTATGTAGTCAAAAAGTGTACTGTATCTATTAACCAAAAAAATAAAAAGATTCTATATTTATACAGCCCAGGGCTCCTTTGTGTCATCTCTTGGCTTGAAAAGTGTTGTCCTTGAAGCAGAATATAAATAAATAATACACCAGTTTTGAGAGATTTTTACAAGGCAAAGATCTCAATATCTACAGGGGTTCAAAACTTGGGCCATAACCTGCCCCAGTGCCATTGCTCAAAGGCATCCAACCACTGCATTTGCTTTAAAGACTCAAACATCTCAGAAAATGAGGGGGCGATTTGCTGGAGACATCCTCAAACAGCCCATGAAACACAGAGATTGGTGTCTGGGTACAGTCAAAATACACAAACAAAGGGAACCGATAGAAAACAGAAACAGAATTCTGCATTCTAAAATAGACTCAAGTTCACCAAAGCACCTATGCCTGTGAAGATAATTTGCAGAACATAGAATCCCAGACTGGTTTGGGTTGAAGGGACCTCAAAGCTCACCCAGTTCCAACCCCTTGCCATGGGCAGGGACACCTTCCACTAGAGCAGCTTGCTCCAAGCCCCTGTGTCCAACCTGGCCTTGAACACTGCCAGGGATGGGGCAGCCACAGCTTCTCTGGGCACCCTGTGCCAGCACCTCAGCACCCTCACAGGGAAGAGCTTCTGCCTAAGAGCTCATCTCAGTCTCCCCTCTGGCAGGTTAAAGCCATTCCCCTTTTCCCGTCTTTTGGGCCACACAGGCCCAAATCCCCTCTACACATGACAGCATTTGATGATTGTTAAGATACAAAACTCCAGAAATCATGTTTCATTTAGTTTAGCACAACATTCCAAGAGGAACACAAATAAGGATTTCCCAATACACAGCCATGATGATGTCACTGATTCTCACTTGAATAACTCCACACACTGTTGAAATACAGAATATTCCATGCTCTGATTTTGGAGTTAAGGTCTAATATTGAGTTGGCTGAGGAAAATATCATCTCCCACCAACAGCCAAGTGCAGCCTGGATGCCATTCTCCTGACCAGTTGGCTCATCTTTCTGACATACTTTTCCCCATTCCTCTTCCCATTTTGGAGGCACAGCAGGTAACTACTGGCAGAAAAGAATATGAGATCTTTGCAGATTTTTACAGTCTAACAAATAATAGTTTCTACTTATGGCTTAAAATATATACTGTTATTAGGGGGGAAAAAGTGTGTTGGAGGTTTAGAGCCATTCTTCCATTAGCACAGTCTTAAAGTTAGTGGTCTGTGTATTTTGCAAGTCACATTAGAAACTATGAAGCACTCAAATCACTTCAAACATTTTAGTTTCTCTTCATTCCTTGCTCCAAACAGTCCTAGAAATAAGTGCCTAAATTATACATGTCATTTGAAATGCAGCGATCTCCTTTCATCCACATAATGAGCAAGAACATTCTTCTCTGTAAACTATAAAATGCTTTAGTTACTTACATAAGGCATGAGTCACTGCATGCGCAGCAACACAGAGCCTCCTTCACGGAGAAACTCATGTAGTAAATGGTGGAAGGAAAATATACCAAATTAACTCTGATTTGCTTTTAGCACAAACTGTGAATTATTAATCACACACAGCTTGAGCTACGCTTGTGGCAGGCGCTCTCTGGCATGGAAAAGAATTTGGGGGAAAAAAGTGTAACATTAGGAATCGAGAAATGTAAGTTTTCTCTTAGTTCTCGGCCAAGGTATGTGGCTTCTCTGTCCCTTCCTTTTGGTGTATCAGACATACGATGTAAAAGGGATTTGTTTTTACAGCAGCAGCATGTAGAGATGCAAGACCAGAAAATCTCAGTTTAAACTATTGGAACTTGGTGGTTTGAGGTGATAAAAATCCAAGAAAACAGGGACTAGAAAGAGACAGATTTAGGAGTAAAATAAACAGATGTTGCGGCGGCCGCATTAGAAAGCTGATTTCCAGCCACGTCCTTTTTCCTTCCTCCCATAATAAGACTTAACTTATGAGGGTTTGTGAAGTGCAAAGGCTTTGAAAGAGTGGAAAATACTGTCAATTTTATACCCTTTGTGCATACTGAGGCCTCAAAACCTGTGCAGTAACCCCTGACTTTCCCACGATCTCTCAGTGCACTGAGGACAGTTATGATGAGTGGCCTGATGAATGAGTATTCATTAACACTTAGAGAGGAGAAACAACTCTGTTTAAACTACTTCCTTCAATGGGGGCATAGGAAACAATGCAGGAAATCATATTTCTGGTGGTTCACTTCATCCTTCCTCATCCACACTGATGCACCAAGTCAGACCTGTCTGCTCCTTTCCATGCTGCAGTCAAGGAATACTTGCTCCTTACCTGCACAAACCACAAGGGCAAAGTAACATGGCCTCTGCATTTTCCTGTTCCATGTTTCTTTAAGTGGCCTTTAAGACAGGGCTGCTGCTCCCAGGAAGTGATAGGACTGAAGGGTATTTTAGAATATAAGCTGTCACAGTACCAAATGCCAAATGTCAAGGTAATGAAATTCCTGAGCAGAATCTTCCATATTCCTCCTGTTCACCTGTCACTGCTGATACTTGCAAATCAAGCAGGAATTTTACTTCCTCCAGGTCACACTGGGGAAGGAGGACCGTTCATCTGTCAGTAAGACAATTCTCCTTGCCTGAGTCAGATCTGATAAGAGTGCTTCTCCTTTTGCCACATATCCTTCTTCTCCCAGTTTTTTGTAATGTATAATAGCTGTTCTCTTTTGCCTTTCTTTCTTCCACTATAACACTGCTAAAGAACAACTCAAACCTGGCAGCAGGTAAGATCAGAGAGACCAACAACATAATGAAGCCCTTGTTTTCCTGCAAAGCTAAAAGAAGGGTGAGGCCCACCACTGCAGGTGAGCAGGGTTAGCATCACTTGTTAAAGCCGAGGCTACACACTTGGTGGTCCTCAGAGCCAGCAGAACAAACCTGGTCATCTCTGGACACTCTACTTGGAGTAGCAGTTGTTATTTTTAAGCTCGACCATTGTCACAGTGAATTCCTCAAACCCCCAAAGGTTAAATTGCTTTTCATAACTATGTATTTAAACAAAAGCAAGAACAAACCCATAAAAACAAAACCCCAAGAACTTTGTTCCTTCCTGGAAGAGTTTTGACCTTTTATTCACGTATATTTTTCAAATCCTGCCTTCCACTGTTTATGCCCCCAGCTAGAATGTCACAAGCCATCTTAGCATAGAGCACAACTGGAGACAAGCAGGGGTAAGGCAAGGATAGCAGGTGGAAGGGGGAGAGAACCCTGAATGTGGTGGATCAAGGTAATGGGCTTCCTTAATCAGGTCTACTAAGACATCTGAGATGTACAGAATGACTGTCCTCTCTTTCCCCAAAGCTTCTGAAACAAGCCACAAACCACCTTCATGATACAATGTCAAGACAGAAGCGAGAGGTGACTTTATAACCCCATGACCAAAGCCAAAATGCTATCTCTCCAAGCACTGAAACAGCCAGATCAAAATCTGAACATCATGACTGATTTCTTCTATCTGATGGACTGCTCCTGAACTTCAAACTGCGCTGCAGGTTCCATCAGTAATTCCTCCTATTGTCCTGATGACTCATGAATGGATCAGGCCATTGCAGTGACACCTATTGACTCAGCATCCCTCTCCTGCTGAGTGAGATCAGTCTGTGCTGATGCAACACTCTCTTGCCTTGATGCTAATCTTTGTGAGATCCCAGATGCCTTCAGGATTTTGTAATAAATGGGACATGCCAACAGATTACAAAGAAAAACTAGAGTTGTCCTTCATCTTCATCTTCATTCCTTGCCTTTGTACCATTATTTCCTTCCAGAAAGAAAAAGCTGGGAATTAAGAAGAAAATATGTGCTCTTCTTCTAATAATGCCAAGGCCAATTTTGGGGCAGGCCACGATGCATGGCTGCTTTCTGGTTTGGGAGTAAAGGACCTGGTTCTTACTGGCGCCAGGTTCTGCACTGCTGCATCAAACTTCCTTAAGGGAACTCCCACTCAGACACAGAGCATCAGTTCTCTACTCTGTGTTTCTGATAGCCAACATACAATTCAGTCAAGGGAAGAAAGAACATCCCCAGTTGATAAAGACAAAAGCAGATTCCAGATGTACCCAAGATTCTACTTGTTCAGAGTACAGCCAGAATCTCCTCCAGACTTGAGCAAACCACAGCTCTTAAGAAAAGATGCGATGTAACACTACCCTAAATCTGCTAACTAATGCCTCCTCCAAACGTTATCCCAGAGGTGGTACAATGAATGATGATCTTCAAGTTAGTATTCAGGTGGCAGGGAGTTTTTTATTTAAGCAAGACTAAAGCCCATCTTTTTTTTGCTGTTTTAGCTTCATTCAGTAAAGAGGAGTACTTTTAATAGGCTTAAATACTGAGTAGTCTGTAAGTAAAAAGAGAAATGGAACAGAGTATGCAAACCCTATTCATGCTTCCTATTCCAATGTGATAGAATGGGAAAAGACCTGAAAAGAGAATGTAAGTACTTGAGGTAGCTGGAAAATCTATGCAGAGGCAGAAGAATCTTGGTACTGAGACACTAACAACTTTTGCTTGCATCAAGGACTTAGTGAATCTCCCAACACCTACCAGGCTGAGCTGCACTAATACCTGCATTAGTGCACAGTCACACCTCTTAAGTCTCTCAGGGACAATGTGCCCTTCAGATCACTCCATTTCTGTTTCTGTGCACAGTGCTCAGCAGCAGTGCTACAGGAGGGATGTCATCAGGAGTGAATACCAGAAACATCTCCCATGATTTCATCAGATGAGTATTCCCTTCTGGTTTGGTCCTGCTTTTCCATTAGCAGGGCCTTCAACTTAAACTGATGGCCAAGGATAGTGAGAAGTGCTTGAAGAACGGTTCACAAGAGCACATGCATGAACAGAAGCAGAGCAATGTTCCTGTTGGACTGTGGGATTTTGTTGCTAATTTCTTTAAATGACATATAAACAATGTTCTCAGGCAAGTGCCCATTCACACTGAGTGCAACAAGAGACACAGATGGGAAGATTAGACAGTCTTTTACAAGGTAAGTACTATTTCTTCTCTTTTCCAATATATAACATGCAAATATTCTTGTCTAGATAATGAATAACTAAGTTTTGGGCTGTTCTGTAGAATATTCTTCTCCCAAAACATGAATCATCCCACCACAGCATGCCCCTACCAAGACAAAATAATAAAGAAAGGCTTAAGGGAGATTTATAAAGCTCTGTCAGGGATGGACCCTACCATCCCCCAAGTAAATAGTATCCCTGTAATGCAGCATAACTTCATAACAAAGAAGTTTAAACTCTGTCTCTGCCTGGACGTATTTTGTACATTCAGATTATGGAAGAGCAAGTATCTGATGGCAGTATCTGAGCAATATCCTTTGAGTAGAGCTCTGCCTCCAAAAGGTGAATTCAAAACTAGTTTTGCAGTTATTTCTGTCTTTGAAACTGCCAGCATATGGAAAAGGCAAGCTGAGGCTGGTGTGCATATCGGTTCCTAGATCTCCTTGCTAGTGTTGTTACTGGTTCTGGGAGGTTACCACATGGCCAAGATCACAACTGGAGGAAGACTAAAGACATCAAAACAAAGCACACCATTAGTCCATTTCATTACTCAGTATTCAGGGTTTAGGAAATTCAAACCCAATGACCATGGAGAAAGGATACTTGATTTGTTTTAAAGACAAAAGCTGCAGATCTTTCTGTAAGCACAGTACAAGTTATGTCAAAATATGTGAAAAATGCCCAGCAAAGGACAGTGTAAATCCCAAGAGGGATTCAAGACCCTCCCTTTGTTTGTGAACTCTTCAATGGGAGCCTGAAATCAGGGAGAAGTAGTGCACAGACTGTATTTCATGGGAGCTTATTTGCTGGTGTTTATGTTCCCACGCTGCTGATATCATCTCACCATTCCCAGTCACCCCGTTTGGGTTGGGTTAAGTCTTAGATGTTGCTCTAGAGGGATCAGACGTATTTTTGGTTATTACTAATAGCTAAAAGATTCTCTCCTCATTTGTGCTGGTATTTCAAGCAAGTAAACTATGTGTAATACACAAACAACATAAAACAAATCCAGATCCAGGCACAGAAAAGTTTAGGAGATTAGAAAAGACCTAGACCAAGGGCAATCCATCCCTGGCATGGGTGGCCTTTGGAACAGGTGTAAACCAACCTTCCAAAACACTGTCACTTCTAATGTGTGAGGAAATTAAAACACCTGAGAGCCTCCACAAAAGCAATGAACCACCAAAACCCTTTCAGTCTAAAAGAGCCTCAAGTTGAAGAGCCAGAAGGTGAAATCACACCGGAGAGGTGCTGCTGTTCCAAAGCAGGACAGCAGGACAAAGAGCCCATCCATGTCCCCATCTGCCCCCTTTTTTTATCTGAGGCTGTAATAGACTATGAGGAGGCTTCTAGCAACATGTCCAACACTTGTGCAGCTGGGTAATTCTTTCCACCACCATCCAGATGTTATTATGAAGTCACACCAGAATGAAATGATGAAAATGATATTACAAGAAGACAACTGGAATCACGTTGGCAAACCCAATGCTTACATACAGACAGTAAAATTAGGTAACACTAGAATGTTTTGGCATGGGATGACAAAGCCATAAAGGAAAGTGTTCTTTTTCCAGCATGGTTATATACTTATGGGGGAATGAGCATAAGATATATTCCAGATAAAGAAAATCTCCCATAAAGGGAAGAACTCCTTACATCTGAGTCCCAAGAAGTGATGTGAAGCATCCATCGTATGAAACATTTCTAGTATGAAACTGAAACAAAAACATTTCCCAGACAACTAAAAGCAGTTTGTCACACATGCCTGCAAAGATGCTCATCAGGGCTCTGGTTTAATGAGGGACGAAAGGGATTGCAAAGGTAGACACACATCTGCAATACTGACATTTACTGGTGCACAGAATTTGCCCACAGAGAGATGGAGAACACAATAATGACACTTCATATCTCAATATTTTTGTTTGCTATGGGTTTATTCAATTGCTAAGACATTTTAGATTGGGGTTAGCTGTGTTAGTTGACGTCTGTAAGAGAAAAAGTCCTTTAAAGTAGACTTGCAGGAGGCACATAAATATGTGCTGAATCTTTTGAGAACAAGACATTAAAACCTTGAAGCATTAAGGATCAAAAATCCATAAAGAGAACTGAACCACTGACTTCTTTTTCCCTTTTTTTCTTTGGAGTACGTGTAAGGTTTCATCTCCACCACTTCAACGCACAGCTAAAGATAATCCCTTTGTATACACTTCGGTTGGACTATCTGCTTTCTGACAAGCCAGACTCAAATCTCTGCCATACAACAGCTTGGACCACTTCATTTACAGCAGCTGAGAAATGATACTACCAGAGATCTAAAGTATGAGAAATGCTGAAATACAATTCCCCTTCTGTTAGACTCATTTGAGCGCTAATGTCATGATTTAGGCATTGAAGAGCCCTGTGATCTTGTGTTAGTTTTCTTCCCCAGAGCTTCTGCCACAGATGCTGACAGTCCCTGGATTCAGAGCTGCAACTAAAGAAGTCAATTCAGACTGGGGTGAATCCGCTCAATGCTCTATATTATGTTATGGATGCAGGACATGCCTCCATTCCTCCCTTAAAACAGATTTTCTTCAGATCTAGTATCTGAACAGGTTTTGGTCACTTATAAACACTTACTGCTGACTGATCTTCTCTGCAACAAGGCCATGGCAAAGGTGAAACCAAGAGCCAGCTAACTACAGTGTAAAAGTGTACCTCAAAACCCCACTAAACCATCACCATAATACCCTGATTACAGTGATTTTGTATTGATTATAGTGAAGAACTACGTGTCACTGTAGTTTTAGTCATGTTCCAGGCCAGGCTGGACAGGGCTTGGAGCAACCTAGTCTAGTGGAAGGTGTCCCTGCCCATGACTGGTTGAGCTTTAAGGTCCCTTCCAACCCAAACCAGTCTGTGATTGTATGATTCTGTGAAACCCAACATCACTGTCTTGAGTCCATAATGATAGATGCCAAAATTCATCCCCTATCCACAACATGCAACAGGCAAAGAACCTTTCAACAAATTATTCCTGGGTTTGACACTACTAAAACAAGATGCTGGAAGTTTGACCAGGGTTGCACCATATCCCTTTTGAACAAGCACAGGCGATAATGGCTCAGAAAAGTTTAGGGCTTTAATTTAAGGAGCTTCCAGTAATCTCTGACTTATCAAGAGTAAGAACTTCCACTGTGAACACGAGTGACACGGACCACAAAGAAGGAGCTGACCCAAAGCTTTCAGGGAGACTTATTTAAAGGGTGATAATACTGTTTAAGACTGGAATACAGAGCAGCAGACGCTGCTGCCTAGAAAGCACAACTTCAGCCTCAAATAGGACTGCAGAGAACAAGGATCCTGGCAGATACCACAGGCTCATGGTTCACTGACAGCTCTTAATTCCCTGATCCCATATGTGAAAGTATTGGCAGAAATGGCTGAGAAGCAGCGTATCATTGACTCTGTATTAAGATGCTGCAACACCCTCCAGGACACAGCCCACTCAGCGCTGAGGCTCATTTCAGTCTCCCTCCAAGAAGCCCCACAAATCGATGTCTGTGCATCCAGCACCACTGCCAAGGAAACTAGAAGGTGATACAGCCAACTGTGGAATACACTGACACTGTGCCAGGAGTCAATACAGAAGTGACTGCTGACAATCTCCATGATTTATGAGGTGGAAAAGGGTGATCAGGATGCAAAAAGAGAAACAAGAGATTTCCATTTACTACTTGATGTGCACAGGGCACTGCATAGAACAGCCTAAGACACCAGTTGGTAGGTACATCTGAGGAACTACACCCCTGAAAGCAGCAACATGCATGACCCCAGACACAGAAACAGCAACTGTGAGCACAAACAACACAGCTCAAACACAGCTTAAGACAAGAGTGAACACAAGAACCAGACAGGACTCTGGGGATAGTCTCTACTCAGGGTACAAAGAACTCTTTTTTTACCCAACACTAGAAAAAGCACCATTTGTCTGGGCTTTATTCCTAAAGCAGAGGTTAATCTAAAAAAAATAACCTTTTCCATATGCTTTCCATACAGAACCTGCACATCCCAACTCCCCAGTGTCGAGGAAGAAAGCACACTCTGAATGTCTCACACTGGTGCTGCAGGAATCCTGGGTGACAGCAGAACTTGGTCTATATTGATTTTTCCATCAACCACTGGACAAGGCAAATTCTGTTACTGATCAATGGCAATAACAAGAAGTTCTATGCAAAATTCAAACTCTGCCCCTTCCGTCGCAGTGTTCGAGGCCAGGTTGGACAGGGCAACCTGCTCTAGTGGAAGGTGTCCCTGCCCATGGCAGGGGGTTGGAACTGGATGAGCTTTGAGGTCCCTTCCAAACCAACCCAGTCTGGGATTCCGTTATTTGCTCTCAAAGCTCTAAGCACTCAACCTGGCAAGTAGGTTGAGAGTAGTAGAGAGCCAACAGGGATGTGTAGAAGAAACTGGAGGCAAGACTGTACTGGGGTACAAGAGTGAACAAACCCCTGATTAGACTGCAGATGGGACAAGATACATTCTAGAAGTATGAAGTATCTTAAAACTATTAATTTCTTTTAAGCATTTGGAAGTAGGAGGAACTTGAATGAAAATCTGCAGCATTTTAAGTTAATGTTGTGAAGTTAATCATGTCATCATTGCTGCTCTTCTGTTGAAAGGTGCATCCTCCTCCAGGTGTCTGAGAATACCACCCACAGCCCAGAAATACCAACCCAAAAATAGTTTCTAGAATGTTCAGCTAAGTATTCTCTGGAAAACTCTGACAAGAAGCCCCATCAGTGCAAGATCACAGTTACAAGGGGGAGAGAGAAGGCAAAAGAGCTGTAACCCACCCTCGCACTGTTCATCAATTCAAACAATGGCTCTGATTCACTTGGGAGTTGGCAGCCTTAGGGCTGGTGGAACTTCACCCTGAACACAGAGGCCAACAGCCAATTTTCACCTCAGTGGCCAGCATGCAGCATGCAACCCATCCTGGCCTTTCTCCCTACACCCAAAGTGATGTTAGATGTTGAGACTGCTGGCTTTCAAAAGGATCTTTGTGCAATAGAAGGCTGGTGTGGACTGAGTAAGAATAGGTGTAAGGGTTCAATTCAATTCCATTATTTTCCTTCCATCCCACAGTACTGAGACCCAAAAGCACAATGTCCTTGCTTGCAATCTTTTTGCTGGCAATGCTTTTGTTCAGGTGCCTGGAGGCTTTTAGGCAGGCAACAGCAGTCTCATTTTAGTAGCAACTCCTGCCCTTGGAAATTATTAAAATCCAGCACATCTTTCGACTGAGCAATGAAATGTGTTCTCCAGCAAAGCCTCTTGTTGCTGGCAGGTATGGTAAAACAAGGGTGTTCAAATAAAATTCCTATTAAAAGAACCCTGAATTGAACTTTTCAACAGAATTAGATTTTCCTGAAATTTTATTAGCTAGCAGGTCCATAAACTACAACAAAAACAAAGGAAGAAAACCAAATCATTCTTTATGAGCTATAAAATGGTGGCAAAAGGGACCAAAAAGAGCACCTTTTTGAAATATTAAGTCTAGGAATGGTAATTTTACCTCCTCTGACAGTAAATGGCTCCTACAGATTTGCTAAGGTTATATGCTCATAAAACGTGGAGTAAAACGAGCCCTCCGCTGCACTTCGAAACAGCACTCCCAACTCCATTCCCAGCCCCAAGCCGTCAATACCCAGGTGGCATTTGATTAACCATGATCTACAGTGCCTGCAGAGACTGGCACTGTGCTCCCAGCACACTTCACTGGTGCTGACAGGGACTAGGTGTGCGGTCAGCTTCACACTGCAAAACCTTTGCTGAGGAACAGCAGTGGTAGGATGTGCCTTGGGCTGTTGTTTTGCACACTCCTTACGTGAACACCATAACTCATCTTGGGCCATTGCTTGGCTGAAGCCCCCTTGTCCAGTTAATTCCATCACTACACCGGTGTATTCTAGGGGCTGTGATACACCAGGTCAGTGTACATGATCTAATGACCCCTCCTGGCCTTGTAGATCTATGCATAAGCAAGTAGGCCTTGGGTGACTTCAAAGAACTTCCTTTCCCCCCTTGAAGGATGAAGTCATCAGGGATTTTCCAACCCTAACAATTCTATGATTCTAGAATTCTATGATGATTTCCCTCCCCTCCTTCTGCATTTCTAGTTAAAACCATTTCCTTCACCTGCTCTCCTCCAACAAGTGCCATGTAGTGATTCAAGGCAAGGTGCACTCTAGAAGAGGCTGCATTTCAGAGTAGGCCAAACTACCCATTTTTCTATAAGGAATTTTGTAGAGAAGAGTACTTCAGTCTGAAAAGCACTGGAAAATACCTTGTTTTCAAAGACTTAATTGAAACTGCTCTTGAAGGACAATACCTGCTTCACTGTCACCTTCATTTCACGTACTTTTAATACCTGCAAGATCACAGGTCAGAAACACTTTGAATTGCTGCTCAGCAAGTGAATCCCTTTGTCTGAAACCTTATAGCAATATGCTAAATATATGCAGCTACTTCTGGTAGATCAGCTTGATTACGTGTCTGCAAGAACTACTCAGCAAATAATACCAGCAATGGCTTTGCCTTTGGGAACTGGTTGTCATAAACAAAAGAAAGAGAAATTAAACAGGCTGAGGTCAGACAGTCCTTTACCAGGGCACAGGATCCAAACCTGTCCAAAAAACTCTGTGTCCCCAAATAAACAAGAGCATTTCTTCATCAGTTTTACATGTTTTAAACGAGAAGCTTTGAGTGGAAGCTCTGAATGACGAATGAGTGTAACTGTCATTCAACAAAGTTTACATCCCCTATCTATAGCCCTATAGGATAGAAATAACATGAGCTTGTTACTGTCCCATCACTAATAATATCCTTAATACTAATACAGATAATACTTTTACTATGCACCTGAGAGGAACATTCTTCCAGAACAGTCTGTTCATGCCTCCTGAACCCCTGAAAAGGAGGCAACCCCTCCTTTTCACAGCTCCTGTGACAGGTAACAACTCTGCATCAGCTACAACTCAGCTTCACAGGAGACACTCTGGGGAATGGAAAACTGCATCTCCATTGCTGCAGGAGTAACCCCACTGCCTCCCCAAGCCATTTCTGAAAGATAAATACATCCCTAATTTCAAATAATGACAAAACCACACAGGATATGCAACAGAAAAGGTTTCTTAGAAGTTATCTGTTAATGGAACATTGTTGTGCCGGAAGGTAAGGGTCAGACTGTCCTAACTACCATTTGTGTATATTCAGCAGTGACTCATGAAATTATGAGGCAGAGCTGGTGACCTGCAGGAATTCAGCAAGAGCTAAAAGAGAACTGAACATTTCTGTGGATAATTAGAACATTCACATTTAGAAGGGGTCAAAGAAATACAGTATTAGAGTAGAAACAGAAACCCCTTGGGATTCAAAGTCAAAATACATGAGAGAAACTGTCCCCAAAGTTGCTTATTACAATTCAATTCTCTTTGAGGATGGAAATGTACCTTTCTCTGAAAGCTCTGGTACTACAAAATGCCAGACACTACATGTAGCAGCAGCTGGGTATGAGATGGCACCCTGTGTTCTCATGTAACAATCGATTCGTTGTGAAATAAGAACTAAGAGTTCCTCATCTGCGCATACTGATTGTGAAGAAATAACTTTCTCAGAAGCAACTGTGAATGTTCCACTCTGTACAGTATCTGGAAGTACCCATAAAGGTTGTAATAATGCAGACACCTTCCCAGTCCCACTGATCTGTAAACACTGAAGTGTGTTTCGGAAGCCCAGCACTGCGCCCTCCATTTTCCCTGTTACCACCCAGAGACAGACACAATTTCTTAAGCCAAGTTATTTCAGTAACAGGTCTTAAAACTGGAGGCCACCTTTTTGATGATGGAAAAAGTAGAGCACAGGGTATGATGATATACATCCTTGATGATATGTTCCCACCTCTCAGGAGAGTGTATTTTGATGATTCACTTCTTTCTTCCCTTCTGCTGAAAAGAAGCATACAAATGCAAGAGCTGCACTGTGATGAGAAAGTCTCATCTACATAGGGAAAGGCTCAGCTTCACCAAACCATTTCAGCATCATCTACTCTGTGGCTTTTCTAGGGCCTGGCTCCAAATCAGGAGTATTTATTTAGTGTAGAGCTCAGAATTGCTCTCAAAATACAGGCAGGCAATCCAGCCAGCCCTGCTCTTGCAACACCTCCTTGCCTCTCCTACAAGCTGAGGTTTCCCCAGGAGGGATTTGCCTAGGAAAAGCTGTTTCCACATCCAAAGGCCAGCAAAGGCGCCCGTCTCCTGAGACATTTGACCATTGCAGCCATTTTCTTAGCTCTTCTGAGAAGCTGAGTATTCATTCTGGCAGCTTTCCAGAACACCTGATGCAGAAACTACAATTGATAGAACTGCAATGCACTGATGCTCAGGAGCTGCACTAAATCATCTTCCTGATGGGGTTTTAGGGTTAAGTTTTCCCAGGGGACAGGAAGCCATTAGGGAAATTGCTGTGTCTATGATGTCTAGTACACAGCACTCTGAGGAAGGGGCCAATGGACGTCATTTAATAAATCCCAGTGCCACAAGTGGGAATGTGGGTGCTTTTCAGAGAGTGGTCTGTTAACAGAGCACACAGGGTATGGTACGTCAGTCCCCCAAAACTTCTCCTATTGCCTTCATTAAAGTATTGTATGTTTGGGGGCGTAACTCAAGTTGGTGTGATGCTCACACAAGCAAAAAGGAATCAGAGCTTCATTTTAGGTTCTCCTGACCATTTGTGGCAGATCAACAGCACATTACCTGGGTTCAGGCATTCCAGGTTGTATTTTCTCTGCTAATTCATTCAGCAGCCATACAGTCTTCCTGTGGTTAATTAAAGAACTCACTCGAGCTTGTCTAAAGGTTTTAGAAGTATGAACACGTTATCTCTCACTGTATCTCCTTTTCCTGCCTATTCATCTCACAACAATTAAATTAAATGCTTCTTTTGGAGAAAAAAAGGCTACTGGGGAACTGCATGCTGAAAGGCAATCATTATTCCCAAGTTCATCCTTAAAGGAAACAATAACCCCAAATGGTACAAACCCAGTGAACATATGGTAGGGAGAACATGCCTTTGAAAACAAGGGTCAAGTTTCAGGTTTGAAGAGTTCAAGTTCAAAGAGCTTTCATACCTCAAACCAGAATAAAATAACCAAGGAATTCTTGGTTAGGCAAAAGTCGCTGTTTGTCCTGCACTGGAGTGAGACCTTCAGAGACATCTGGCCAAGGAGATGCTCTGCAAAACAAATTAATACCTGATGGGCCAAATCAGTTCTGGTTAAAGCTCAGCCTGGGTGTAGGGATGATTCCAAACATCTGCTATGACCCAGCACACATAACTGTGCTGATAGGAACTAAAATACTTCTGGAACAGCATGATCCAGAAATCAGCACAGGAAATGCTGCAGGATGGTTACTTACCAGCACATTTTATTAAAGTACACTGCATGGTTTAAGGAGGTGCCTGAGACAGGAACAGGGAAGGAAGTGTGCAAGAGAACTAGTATCAGTATTTACTTGCTCTTCCTTAATCCAGTGGAGCAGCATAAGGCGAATGTAGCTCTGAAAAAAGGTGATAGCTTCATCCAGGGGCCCACAGAACTCCATGTGTCCCAGCAATACTGAGGACCAAACTTCTTTAGGAATCAGGAACTACTTTACTAGTGGGGGTACAGATAAGAGAGAACTAAATATTCAATACCTAGAACATAATCACAATCATAAATAAGTAATCATCATTGATAAAATCACCCCTCTGGTCAGTTCTGTGGATCCCACGATTTCTTGTGTGGTTTTTGGAGGTATCTAGCTCTTGTCCCTCAGAGACACTTTGATGGCAGCGAGAGCCAGAGGTCTCCCACAGCATGGCAATTCCTATGCTCCACCCCACCTGCAATGTCCCAGTGTCATATAACACAGCACTGAGTGCACAGAACGTTCCAGATTCACCCTCAATAGTGTTCTGATCAACCGCATTTTAAAATATTCCATAGCCAAGCCAAATGTATTAAAGAGAATGCCACTGGGAGTTGCTACTGGCACAATTATACATTGCTTTCACAAAATCTCCCTTGTGATTTTACATGGAGGCAGACTCTTTCATCAGTTCCTCATCTAAACTGAACAGTGTCATTGTGCCACTCTGTCAAACACTACTGTGCTCCGCTTTATCATCACCATCATCCCCATGCACAACTCTTGCACAACCCTGCTCACCCATACAAGACTTCACCTCATTGCTGAAGTTAGTCTTTTGGGTAAAATCAGCACTTTTAGAACAAGGGTCTATGAAAATGCATCAAAAAAGAGAAACCCAACTTTTTGGGTTGTATTTGATTAGCCTGGTTAGCATAAAGCCTGCAGTTGGCAACTTGGTCAAGATCATTTCTCCCCAGTGCACAACACAAATGCTGCTGTCACTTTCTGGGAGCTCTGCTGTATTAGATTTTAAGTCTTGGGAAAGCAAAAGAGCTTCAGATACAATCTTGACAGCAAAATAACAGTGTCTAAGTTTATGTCAGCTATTCAGAGCCCACAAAACAAACACTGGTCTAATAATCCCATTAGGAACTAATTCCAGGAGGTGGTTCTGGAGATGACTTCACTGATGAACAATTCCAAGTATTTAGAGCTAACTTGGGACTGTCAAGTAGAAATATTAGATGAAAAAGGAAAAGAATAGGTTCAAGTTACAGTGGCCTAAGATTAAATTCTGCCCTGGTAATCCCACCTCTCTGCTATTTTTATACTCACAAGAGCATTCTATTTGCTTCAAACCAAGGTGAACCGCACAAAGGCATACGGAATAAAATGGATTTGCCTTCTTTAGGACTATTTTCTCATCCTATTTTAAAAGACGAATAATACCAAATCTCTTACCTTCTGCACAGCAAATCTTTCTACCCTCTGTTCTGCATGACTGTGTATGTAGCCACAGACATGGTCTCATACATACAAATTTAAACAGTGAGACCAATATTTGAAAAACAAAGAGAAAAAAAAAAAGCCCCTGAAGTGGGTTATATAAAAATAGTTACTGATTACAAAGGCAAACAGCAACGTTACCATAAGGGCAGCATTCAGGATGTGTTAACTCTTTATAAGAGATATTACCTCCCATTTTCTTTCATTGAAGAAGTTAAATTTGTTCTCTGTGTTTGCTCATGGAATTGTCACTCACTGTTGGCCCTTGCAAAATGACTGACCTGGAACCAAGGGCTTGCTGTTAACATGCATGGCACTGAGCAGCTCGGAGCCTTATGCAGAGAGATTCCTACATACACAGAACCAGTTAAACCAGGTTTGCTTCAGTGAGAAGACCATGGATGCCATTCAGGGATGTGAGATGTATTCCAAAATCTGCCACCATGGTAACAGGATTTACCTGACAGGATGCTATAAGGGTTTAAGTCATTTTGACAAGCTACAGTCTCAACAGTGAGAGGTAAATGTGTGTGACTGCATATGTAAAGAGAGTATCCCCTTTGCTCAAAAGTCCTTTGCACGTATAGTCATCCAGGATGGCATCCAGCAGCCTTCAGGTAGCAAACAGCAGGGATAATCAGAGGCCTCGTCTGCCCCAAAGGCACGAGCCCCGCATTAGCTCCCATCTCTGGATAACAAAGAAATCTCTGCAAAATACAATCTATAATCCTGCCCAGAGCCCTTCAGTTTTCCTCCCTGATAAGCAAGTTCTGTTCTTCCTGCACTCAGGACAATCACTATATGCAGTAAAATTAATCCAGGCACACTTAAACTCATGGTCAAAAGGCAGTTTTAAGTACTATTATAAAAATAACCACACTTCCTATGTTCAGGGCATTAAGGAGACAGGTGCGAGCATCAAGCACAGAAGCATTTTTAAACAGAGGACCAAATGCTACACACCCAGGTAATATCTGGGGCTGGCAAACGGGTCTGGTGCTTTCCTGAATTGCTCCTGCAGAGCAGAGAAGGGCACCAGCAACCCCTTTGTCACGGGCAGCACCTTCCCAAGGCGGCAGCGTTGTGCGGGTCTGACGAAGCGCTGCCTGCGGTAATGATGATCGCTCAGAGACATCTAACGGTGAAAGCACTGAAGTGAAAGTACTGATGCCTCCCTGCAGAGCTCGCACTGAAGACAAACGAGAGCTTCAGAGCACAGGATTGAGGCAGGATTCGCTTTGCTCTTCTGAGATAGCAAGAGAGTACCGGGAAGTGGTGCAGTCTATGGGCGCATCGTGTGGGCCGGAAAAGCAACATGAAAAGCACAGAAGCAGTTTTGAGAACAGACTTCCATAAGGTACTTTGCTCAGCCTTGATGTCTGGTACCCACCGGAATGATGAAGTAACTACTGTCCAAATAGTGGCATGAGATTTGCATCCTTTGATGAGCTTCTGCTCTTTGCATCCCCCCACATCTTAACAACTGGCACTCCAGCCCCCTTTTACATTCGTATTCCACTGGGTCACAGCTCAATCAAGTGACTCAAAGGTGATAACTACATCTCTCTTCATGAGTCAGAGTGATCCAGACTCAAGACTGGTGTCTGGCAGTTCAAAAGAGGGAACTGACAGATGATAGCCCTTCCTGATAGACAGAGATGTTGAAAATAAGCAAAAGAAAAAGGTGAGAAATCAGAGAAAGAAGCCCAAAAGGTTATCCAGTCTGCTTCCTCTGCCTGTCTGCCATACAACAGGCATGTGGGTGTAATGTTCTGAGCACAACACCACCTTGTATTACCCAGGCCAGTAACTTAAATAATTCCTCTCCATCCTTTCTATGACTAAATGCCCTTTTTCAAGGTTGCAGGTGCTTACGTTACTGTGGAGAAGGCATCATCCCTGAACTTCTGTTAACCTCTAGAACTTCCCTAAGGAGGGGCAGAGAGGAAGAAAAGGTTTGACCTTGTAGGAAATAATATTTCAGTTCAGAAGATCTTTCTGTTTGGGGTCTGTTTGCTGTCAGAAGCTATTATAAAACGCTTATAAAATGCCTTGTAATAAGTTACAAGATTTTAAAATCCACTCATGCAACAGGTAGAGTTGTTCTAGCGGTGGCTCATTGGGTCTGATCTCTGTGAAACTCCATAGGAAATTTCTTCTCAAAGATGGAATAACTTAAAATAGACTGAGTAAAGCAGAGAAACTGAAATTGACTCAGATAAATACAGCCCATCTGGAATTTTGAGCTGTAATGGGCCTCAGAGGCTGGAAATGAACTTCCTCCCTCTAGAGAGGACAATGTGTATTGTATCCTCATCCATTCCTGGCCTTGAGTGGTAAAGCTATCTGCTGGGGTGACTTACTGAAGTCACAGAAGCTTCTTTTCATCTCTGGAACAAGCCAATGCAGTCTAAGATGTGTTAAATTACTTCTGCGAACAACCAGGTTTTCCCATCTTTTCTGGAATGGTCAGTTATATGAAGGCCCAATGAATACCTGGAAACTGCTGCTAAGTGGTTTCCTCTGGTTTGGATTTGAAGGCCACAGTTCCTAGCCCATGTTCCTCCAGACATGCTGCCTGCTGACTGAGCCACACGCTGTAATTCCATCCGAACCTTACACCCTGCGCACCCGCAGCATCCACATGGCAGGTGCTATTTTAGCACCGAGTCTACTACTTCTTCCATAGCAGATCTCAGATTCGATGTACTTCAAAGATAAGGTCTATATGAACTACCACAAGCCATCAGAAAAAGTCTTTAAAACTTTTGGAGTATGTGGACTTAGCATGAAGGGAACCTACTTTAAGTGATGGGAAATGGAGAGGTGCCACCTCAGCCTCTTCCCTTTGCGCCCCTCCCCATTAGAGTTCAATCTAAGATGTCTCTTACAGGTGAATATTCCAGATGTGGCTGTACAATTAGGTAGTCCCTGGTGTTTCCAGTGATTAATGCTGTGTCTGTTCATTGGGAGCACTCCTGCACTTCCTCCTTCAAATGCAAATGCTGCCATTGGAAAGAAGTTCCCCGGTATGCAGTGAGTTCAGCAGCACTTCCAGCTGCTCCCATTGCCAGGCTGTTCATCAGGACTCCAGTACTAGGGGACTGATGAGGCAGCTGAAATCAAACCAGGTCACTCACATAAATCCGGAATGTTTCCAGGCATTGAGCTCAGGGTCTTTGTGAATGATATTCATTCACCCAATTCTACAGCTTCCCTAGTTCAAGATAAATGTGTTCCTGAGAAAAGTTGCTTTTTCTGGAGGTTTTTTACTGTCACTCTCCTTAATGATCTGAATTACTGCCCCAGTTAGAGATGTATGTTTTAAGTGACCTGGCAGATTTAACATCCCACCAGTTCTTCCTCTGGATCATTTTTACTTCAGATTTAGCAAGGTGCAAAAGCAGTTATTATGCACTGGCTACAGGTACTGTTCTCTTCTTGGTTATGTCCACAAAGAAAGAATGATCTTATAACAGGGGTACCAATTTCTAGAATACTTAAACTAATTGACCTGACCAGCACCACTTACCCGTACTGTTAATTTTGTGTCCGCTCCTTTCCACATATTCTTTTATTTATCAGCACTTCAGAGTAGTGACTGTCCTTTGTAAGTGCAAAGGGGTCCTGACCCCACCATATAGTTCAAAATTAACTAAATGCTGCACAGAAAGTATAATTTAATAAGAATCAAAAAGGTCCTAAGGTCCCTTTCTCCACTGAATAAGATTAAAGTCCCCACTGGAAGATGCAGTGCCAGATAACAGATCAAATTCCTTCTTGGAGTCAGCAAACAGCAGTGGTTATTTCACCTGCTTATTTAATGATGAGGCTTAAGTCGTAAATGCCTCCTCAGAAGGCCCCAGCCTTCATCTACTAAGAGATTAGCAGTGTATTTATTAGTGCATTTACTGGCCTTAGCAGGTTGGCATTTAGAATCCTGGAGAGAAGAGGCCTGATTCATGAGGGGGATCCTTTATCTGAGGCTAATTAATGTGAATAGAGAAGAAGAAATCAGAAGTCTGACGTTAAGGGTGCAAATTCAAATGGTAACTTGACTTGGATTTGCCAGTACCAGGTCCTGGCACAAGAGGTTTATACAGGGGTATTTGTGCTTGGCCAGTACAACCACATGTAGTATCTTCTGTGCAAAGAGGCACATTGTTGCTTGCAGTACTAACTACAGAATGGCTTTGTTGCCTTTTTGCTTACAATTTCAGACTCAGCAAGAGTGAATTGTTTCTGGATAACACATTTAAATTCCTTTTACATTAGCTATCGATATGTTCATGAAACATTTATTCAAAGTGATCAGGAGAAGCTATTTCCTTATCCCTGCAAGCACCACAGAGTTAAATCTTTGAGAAACAAGCTGTTGCTGTCACTGAATTGTTCCCTAGCTACTGGCATTCAAGCCTTCCCAGAGGCAAACTAAAACCAATTCTGGAATGCTCCCAGACTCCATCAGCTTCTGAAATGAACCTCCTTTTAAGATGTAGCTTGTTTTGCATGGGTTAGGTGAGGCTCTGACGTAGTAGAGACTTCAGCAGCGCACTGAGTCATGCTGGGCTAAGAAAACATCTTTGGGGTGCTTTGTGCTTCATGTTGCTAAGCTGATAGGCAAGGATGATTGTTCAAGTCTCTGGACTGTACTCTGTGAGTCTGGATTCAGGTCTCATAAAGAGAAATGGAAGGACAAAAGCAATCTCCTCGAGTGCACCCAGAGAGGATCAAGGGAATACTTCTCCCTTCAGCTCTAACAATTCTTTCTTTGCTCACCCACCCATTTTCCCTGCCTCCATTAACTAGGAGAGAGGATAATGAGAGGACAGAGATGAACTTCTCAGGGCTAAGCAGACTCAATGTTTCACATTCCCCTCGCAGGGCCTGACTTGGGATAGCTGAAGCTTCCCTCCTCTCCTGCACTCAGCAAGCGCACAGCACTGTGCAAATTACAGGCCATCTAGTGCCAAGATTGCTGAGAGAGCTCCAAATGGCACCTGGAGACTCCTCAGGATTAGTAGGATTTGTCCTTGCTTCATCTGAACACCCAAGGGCACAACAGGAAAAGGGGAAGTTATTTAAAGGTTGTCTCCAGCAAGGGCTGCAGGAATTTCCTCCTGCCTGGCATCCAGCTGGCTCACCTGCAGCCCTGGAGGTCCAGAGGAGCATGTACCCTGCAGCAGGCTTCTGGGGCTGACCTGCAGAGCAGGGAACTGCTCCACCCGCCACTGCTGGCTGCCTTGTGCTAACAGCAACCTCCAGAAACCCAGGGAGGCAAAATTAGACACAGCAGTTTAGATAACCCTGGGAGAGAGTACAGCCTTTTCCTTTGTTCACCCAGCACCACCCCAGGCCAGCTCCTGAAGCACTATATTTAGTTCAAGTTAACATCAGTTGGTCACACATGTGGATGTGTTTTACCTACATGCTACTGTTGGAGAGTCAGATAAGCTTTGCCTCCACACCCTTCATTTTCTGTTTGTCAACAGTCCTCTTGGTTCAGCTTCATTCCTCATTCAGCCTGAAAGGAATGACACAGGACTTCAAGCTGAAGTATGGAACTCTTTTCCCTAGAAACAACTCCACCTACAACATATCTGGCAGTTACTATTGTCAGCCTTAACAAATGTTTCTCCAAGAGACATTATGTATACATCATCATGCTTAGAGATGCATAAATTAGTGACCAAAATTAGCTTCAAAATGCAGGCAGGGTCAGCATTTGACTAGACCTAGTTCAGAATGAGCTTAAACAACTCGTTTTACTAGGAATAAGCTAACACTGGAAAATCAACTAGCTTGGAGCTCTTGTTCTTTTGCACAGACACATGTAGCAGTGGTTTTGCCCTGTACTTCCCCGAGCAGATGTGCTGTTTCTCACACAGTGATTATCATCTGGCAGACACAATCAGCTCAGGGAAACAGGCAGGTGAGACTGGACTATAAAACTGGACTGCTGGTCAGCCTAAGAGAAACTTCTCCAGATCCAAGTTGTCTGTTTTAGTCTTATAATGAAGATGTACCTGGTGTTACATGCAGCATGAGATGAAATCTGGGGTTTGCTTTAAAAAGGATATCACACATGCTGAAATAAAACATGTTTCTTTGTCTCAGATGTTCACTGTAACTTTCAGAGTTGTGGTTGCCTTTAGTGGGACCTCCTCAGAATTCTATGCTTAAGCATGGTTCAGACTGTGAATGAGTTCTGAACTCTGTAATGCCCAAACTATTTAGTACCTGGAATTACCACACTAAGAACTGAAAAGCAGAAAGGAAATAGATGGTTTTATTGAAGGACTTGAATGCAAGGACTTCTGCATTGCAGACGGGGAGAAGCACAAAGGCTTGTTGGCCAAGACGGCTTAGAGTTAGCCAGTAGAAGTCTTTAGAAAGAACACAACTCAGGAGTTCTGCAGAGAAAAGCATGAAAAGAAGATTACGTGGAACAAAATTATGTTGGGAAGATGGATTGGACAATCATGGGAGAGGGGAAGACAACTGGAGTCTACACTGGAACCTGCCAGCTGACATGCACTTATACAGGACAACAAACCAAAACACTAGTGAAAGTATCATTAATCTTCCCTGTAATTGAATTACTTCACTGCTTACTGATAAGGGTTCAAACCAAAACACCAGCACATCAGTGATGCTTCCTGTGTGCTTATCTTGGGCTGTGCATGTGCTTCAGAGACAGAATCTGCCTAATGCTCCTGTTCTAGGATTGTAATTTTCTCTCTCCCTCCACAAATACCACAAAATGAACCAAGCCACGAGGTGAATAATGAAAATCATGTCATTTGGAAAACCTGTAACTCATTTTCTCCCTGTTCCTTAATACCTAGCTAAAATTTACCCAGAATGTACTCTGCTGTGCTTTCATGTTCCCAGGTTAGCTGGGTTTGTGCATGGTTTTGTGATGGGTTTTTTTACCATGGAAGTAGTAAAGAAGTTTCTCCCACAGAGCTATTGGAATTCCTCACAAAGTCTTTCTCCTGTCACAGAACTCAGTCAACATTCATAACTCATAGTAAAATCACACAGATCCACTGTGAATATAAGTAAAGGCTTACTGAAGGTACCTCTCTGTGCCTCTGTCAAAACCAGATGCTGACGGTCAGCCTTGTCCCCTACTCCGCTGACAGCTCCTCAGCCATCTGTAAGTGGCACCAGTAGAGTGTCACCTGATTTTAAATAGAGGTATGTTGATTTGCTTCTCCTAATCTTGATCTTCAATGTAAATGTCAAGTGGAGGAGGAGCTGTGAGTCAAGTGGGCTTTTAACAGCTTTAGCATTTGCATACTGCTTTGAGAGGATGAGGCAATACAGTACGCCAGTCCTGGAAAGCCCCTGGCACTTCTGTAGCACTGAGAGTACATGCACTCAGAAGGCCTGGTCCTTGTTGTAGGACTTTACCTTTGTTTCCTTTCACAGGTATCAAAATTCACTAAATATCACCCTCTGAACCAAGCTTTTCCATCGAGCAGTCTATTAGGACTGATGAGCACTGAGTTTATGGTTTATACATCTCTATCCTGAAGCTATACCTGTATGTCGAAAATGACATCTGCAGTAAGTCACGGATGCACCAAGAGAGGCTTTCATATGTTCTCAATGTCAGTGATCCTCTGCACCATTGCAGTGCTGGGGAACAAATCAGGCAGGAAAATCTCTAATGTGTTCTTCTGGGTATAATGTGCCATTGGCATGTCCCCCGCGGTCTGAAGATCTCAATCTGACATACACCCACTGTGATGCTCCTCCAGCCACAGCATTCCTCCTGGGAGCCTTTCAGCAGCTTTGCTGCCTCATCTGGTCCGCTCCACTGCCAGAATTCCCTCATTCACTCCTCTCAAAACATCTTCCTAGACTTGAAATGCCTTGTGAATGTGGTGAGTAGCTGTGGGAGGTCAGGTCCTCACTCAATACTACACAAGGGAGAAGAAAGGCAGCTCACTGGGGAAACCCCCAAAAGGGGAGTCTTGGCCTTGTCAAACTGTGTGAAGATACACACTGAATTCCTCAGGCACAATGCTCTTGGCAGTTCTCTCCCAGAGCCTCTCCAAGTGCTGTGACATCTGACTTTGAAGCAGCAGAGTCATGAGTGACACAGGTCTTTACAGCCCCTGACATGGACATTGTCATTACGTAATCCGGGTGCCATCACAAGTTTATTTTTACAAGCAGTTCTGCGCCCTCTTTAAGCACTTGGCAATTACTGGTGACACACGCTCCATCATTTGGGGACACAGGATTGAAAAGGACATCACTGGTTCACTGAGTGCAGTCCCCTGTGTATAATCCTGTTAGCAAGTCAATCAAGCTTTAATTTAAGGCTAGCTCCCATGTTTGCCTCTGCTGCTCCTATGGAACGCCTGATTTGGAGCCTCATTCCCAAGTTCAGCACAAGATGGGGCCTTGAGCAACCTGGTCTAGTGGAAGGTGTCCCTGCCTGTGGCAGAGGGTTGGAACTGGATGAGCTTCAAGGTCCCTTCCAACCCAAACCAGTCTGGGATTCTGTGAGGTCAGCTGAACAGATCTGTATACTGGATAGTCTCTACACTGAATAGATATCACAGAGCTCTACTACACTCTTTCTCACTGGTGTCTGCAGAGCTTTGCAGGCTTTCTAAGAGGAGATGTACAAGAGAAGGCGATTCGGGGAAATGACATCAGATGCTCACTGGGAAATGGTGCCAAGAGGTAACAAACATGAAGCATCTACTTCACAACTTCAGTTTCTGTCCTGAAGACTCAAAATTGATCAGAACAATTTTGTACGAAAAATGGTTTTTCATGGATTTTTTAATAGCAATTTGCTCAAATACTTAAAGATTTATAACATGAATTTTTAATTCAAGTCTGAAAGTTGAGGGTTTTTTTTACTCTTCTGATTATTTTTACTTTTTTATATATAAACAGCACTGGTGTTAAGAATAACAGATGCAAAGTGGGAGGGTGTTTCAGTGTGTGAGAAGAAAGCATCTTGCTCTACAGAAAGTTACTCACTAAAATAAGTAGTGGACTTTGCTTAATCATTGATCCTTTGTTACAGATCACCTCAACTGTAGTGGCACCCAAATTAAGTAACATTCAAAAACACCTAGTCAGACCTTCAGGCTCAATTATGGTTTACAAGGTTTATAGCACAGGGAGGCAACAGAGGAAGGAAGCCACATAATGCAGCTCACAGCACTCAATAACCGCTCCGGAATAACCTTCTCTCTTGAGATTGAATATAGGTATATAAAAGCCTATCTTACCTACTTTTGAATTTAGGCCAGGACTTCACATTGAAGACAGGTAACAAGCTCCACTCATAGAATAAAATGCCACAGTGTCACAGCTGACCACAAGAGGTCAGAAATTCATCTTGTTCCAGAGGGAGGCTCCTTGGATTGCATTTGCTGTTCAGAATGTTGAGTATCCTGAACCTTAAACAAATGACTGGTTTGCCTTTGATTTTCTTTGGAGATGTAAGAGGATTTAATTGGGAACCTCTGAGTCCTGAGTTCTGCCCTGGGCTGGCACATTCCACGTGCACCCTCAAGCTGGTGATGTCCTTCCCACCCAGCTCTGAGGTGATGCTTCTGCTCCAGCTCTGCTGCTATCCTGGTAAATAATGTTCTCTCCTCTCTTTTATCCTCCCACCTTTTGGCTGCATTTTCTATTAGACTGTAAGCTATTTGGCAAAAGGAATCAAAGTCACCATCTGCCTGTGCAGTGAACAGCACTCTGAGATACAAAGAAGAAATGCTTGTGATAGTTATATCAAAGGTAAAAATCAATTCATTATAAAGCAGGAAAAAAATGAACTCAGGGATTCCCAAACTTGCCCCAGCTTTGAATTCCACTTTAATCAGACAAATACTATTAAATCCCCTCTGAATTACCAGTGAACACACTTGAAACTGCAAATTTGTTTACCCCACACTGTAAGGGCTGAGCACTGTGAGAAGAGCTGGTTCCTCTGTGTAAAGGCTAAGGAAGACACAAAGGTACAAGGGAGAAACATCACTTGAGTCACTGGAGCCAGTTACCTCCATAACTACATGATGAATGTTCAGAACTTCTGCTCCACACAACAAAAAGGACAAACACTTCTCATCACTCTACAGCAGCTTAAGCTTTTGTAACTCCAGAGCCACAAACTATTACATGTGCTCTACAAACAAGCGCCTAGAAACTGCTGCAAGTCAAATGACATGGCATTATCCAAGCATAAAAGTTCCCAGTGTTAGGCAAGTACTGCTGCCCCTTCTGCCTCTAGGATAACCAGCAGGATTCCTGCTGGGTACTCTTGACAATGACGGGATAGGAGACCCTGCTCCCACACAGGGGAGCAATAAGCCCCGTAACACTGCCCATGAGTGTTAGTTCCACCTGGGTAGGAACAGAGGTGACACTGCCAGGGGACCTGTGTCACAGCAATGCCTGGTACTCTGGAACACTTTTGGTTTCCACTAAATTGATGCTGTGTGGAATTCTGTTCCTCCTGTTCCAGTCCAGGGTAAAAGGCCCCCTGCTCTCACACTGCTGCTTGCTTTCTGGTGCATTCTCCAGTAGTGCAGCAAGTGCCTGCTGAGCCCAGGACAGGGAACCCCATTCCTGAGAGATACTACGTAGTGCCATACAGCATGAAGGAAGTCTTGGCCCTTCCTCCTCCTCATTTGTGAAAGATGAGGAATAGAGAAGCTGGCAGCAGGTGGTACAGTGCCTGCCTAATTCCAGCAACAGCCATCTGCCCTCTGCTTGCAGCGAAAGGAGGGGGTGGACGTGGAGGTGACTCAGTTGAGAGCAGCAGTAGCTCAGCTGAAGCTGTATCCTGCTGAGCTTAGAACAGTCTGATTATGGGTTTATGTGAAAATACAAGCTAAGGAGCTTGCTTTGGCAAGTATTTGTTGCAGATAACTCCAGCCCTCAACCCTACTTACTGGCCTTTGCTGGCTATGCCTTTAAATGGTGTTTTCTCAAGCCCTGCTCTAACTCTAGCCCTCACTATGGGCTTGGAAGATGTCATGACTCCAACCAGGTAACAAGCCTTCCTCTGACCACATCTCCTTGCACACATTTCTTACTGCCCACCCTGATACTGCAAAGCAATAATGTGACATTACCATGCTCCCTCCCCCGTGATACGGGGCTCCAATCCAGCACCTGATCCCAACAGCAGTCCAATGGGAGCTGCACCAAGAACCTCTGAGGAAGCTGGGACTTACACTTAGACTCACACTTCATTCTTTTCTGAACTAATTGTCAGGAGAGTGACTCTTCCACAAGCTGCATTTCCATTAGGCTACCGGTAGCTTGGAGTAGACTACAGCTACCCTGACAAACCTAAGGATTCCTAAGCTCTGAGCTAGAAGCTCTGCTTGCTATATACTGTGTTGCAATATGGGACCTGCAAGAGCCTCTCTGCTTCTGTTGGTTTCTTTACAGTATCACCAGAAGGGAGCAAAAATAGCTCCCATCTCCTCTAACATATAGCAAATGTGCAAGGAAAGCAGTTCTGTTCTCTGACTGTTGAGCTCCTCTGATCACACAGAAGGGAAAGGGTTTTTTCCCAAAGGGTGTTAGAGTTTGCTTAAGATGTTCATTATTGACACATGAAGATCAGTTCAAAGGAACGCGTCAGGTTTTTCTTTGCTAATATTTACAGCATGCCTCAAAGGGAAGAAAAAAAGGACAGAATAGAAAGAAAAAACACCCTGAGCACACTTTGTATTAGCTGAAATAAGAAAGGAACATCTTGTATTGGTTCTCTCCCCCCTCTCCAAGCCTGTTTGTGAGCAGTTGCGCTGTGCAGATGACTTTGGGCTACAGATACTAGCGAGAAAACAACAGTTACATCTTTTTTTTTAAAACCTGTCCTTGTCACATACTTGCTTATTCATGACAGAATTTGTGTTGGTATTGGAAAACCTATAGCTGTATAGGCTGAAAATAATCAAGGTATTCTATTAAATCTGTCGAGCTTTGCTCTATCTGGATTTCAATGTGACCACAAACAGGGATGCACGAGGGAGCCATTTCGTGAGCTGTGCACTCAGGTTGTGTTTCAAAGCTATGAAATCTTTTCATTTGACAGGAATACCACCCAGTTACTGTTTGCGCAGAACCCTTCTCTCATCACATCCATACACAACACTGTTTCGTGATTTCAGCATACAAAGCCATGGCCAAAGAAGCATGTGAAGCAGCTCACACTGATTATTCTAGAATAACAGAAGCAACAGTAATTCCACATTCCAAGCTCAAAGCCCCTATCACAAACCAGTGTTTGCTTAGACCTTCAACTGATGGAACTGGAAACAGCAAGAAGAAATACTCTATTTCTACTGACATTACAAAACTACAACACATTCCCAACTTCCTCATTTTAAGACATCATGGCTTGAGATATATATGCTGGATTTATAATTAGCTTCAAAGAACTCAGTGTTAAGCAGAGATTCAAAGAGTCACTGGGCTCAAAGACTCCCAGACCTCTTACAGTATTCTCTGGCCTGATGCCTACGAAGGCAAACAGAGTGTCTCCCTTATCTCTTCCTATTGTGTATTGACATTTTACAGAACAATTTATAAATAAAAGCCTCTCCCTTTGATGTGACACTAGATCTTTGTGCTGACCTGCAGGTCTTTGTGCCTGAGTTTCTCCTCCCTGATCCATGAGGCAATGAAGGATGTGCAAAACCTACAGATGGGGTCCTCTCCTATCTGTAATCTTCTTGGTTTAAAGGGAATCCTTAATTTGCCATCATTCCTCATAAATCTACATCCCAAATAAGTCTGGTTCTTTCTCTTTCTGGTGACATCCCAACATCATTTTAATAAGTCTTCAGCAGGTCCTGTAAAATACTCAGGCTGCATCATCTGGCAGGAACAGACCTTCTGTACCGGGTATGGGTCAGACCAGGAACTGCAGCGAGCTGAGATTCCCTGTTGTCTCATAGCAACAGGGCCATTTGCTGCAAAAGCAGCTCTGAGCACCAGCTGGAGCACTTTCTGCTGCCGCTTATTTATTAGGCAAAATCAGATGCATTCAGTGGACATGGAATATCACTTTGACATGTCTTGAAACCAAATTACATCCCCTATAGCTAACAGGCTCATAAATCAGCAGCAGCTATGAACAGGAGGAAGATGCAACTCTTTCCTTGTTTACAACAGCAATACTAGTAATCTAATTTACAATACTCATCAGTCTTTCTTAAAACTACCTAAACCTACCAAAGCATCGTTACTGTTCCCTTCCCAACCATTTCTGGTGCAAGGAAGACCTCACCATACTGGACTTGTGATGAATTCTGTCTGGTTCTCTAGAAATAGAGATATTTCTATACCAGACCCTGTTTATGTGGTTTGTGGGGGTTCTTTTACTGTAGTGGATCAGTCAGGACAGGAAGCATCTAAGCCCAGATTTTATAAAACAAGACTTTTTCGATGAGACAGAAGAACATCCTAATTGTAGTAAATGCTTAAAAATGTTTACCTGCCAGATGAGGTTTGGGATTACAAGAAATAACCCAAATGGAGGCAGTCTGATAAGTAGCATCATCCTCATCATAAATTCCTGAGAACCAATGCTAAAAACTGTCATTACTGCAAGGCATGAAAACACCCAAATGTATGCCACTGATGATATAGCAAGATCCATGTATCTGCAGTGAGATCTATTTCTTGCCAGACTACAACAGAAGAATGTTTCCAACTCAGTCTGCAGGTATGACATAAGCATAATGTTATCTACTGAGCACCTCCACTTCCACACCCCTCCTCTGAGCAATGAGCAGAGCACTGGGTGTTTGCATGGGAGCTGCCAGGTACCTCACCCTGGCAGGTTTCTCACAGGCAGGACTAAAGACGTAATCTGTCTGGGTACCAGGATGCTCAGCAGCTTCATCTGTAAAGAACACACATCACTCAAGAGCTGCTTCTCAGGGTCTATGAATCTAAGAGGAATTTAGAAAAGGTTTGTCACTATAATGAGAAGATATCACTATGAACAGTTTGAAGGAATGGCTCTTCTGAGGAAAAAGCTGCTATTTTTCCCTGTTGCTTTACTGAGCAAAACTGTGTTTCAGCAGATGGCTCATTAATTTTTTGTGCCATGACTGTAGTAGAAGGGAAAAAAATCCCCAAAACCAAAAAACAACCCACAGCACCAACAGGAATGAGATGCTTTTTTCAGTGTTTAGTCATGCACTGATGAGCAGACTTAATATCTAAACCTAGTTTACATAAGAATTCTCCTCATGTTTACAAGCTGGTCTCTATGTAAACTGGCACTGTTTGTAGATAAGATATATCTTTAGACAGAAGACTGAAAAGAGATTCCATCTAACATTTCCTGCTAGGATTTCTTTTCCTTAAAAGCCTTTAAAAGGGAAGGTTTGTGGTTTTGTCCTGTGCACCTTCTGCTGAAATGTGAAGTCCAAGTTTGGAAATCTCAGCAGCAATCTTTATTGCCATCCACTCCATGGCCTGCCCTTCCTGTTTTCCAAACCCAAAATGCTGGATTTATTTTGAAAATGGGATATCCTGTTGGAAGGCTTTGAGAAAAAAAGAACGAACATACTGAGCCTGAGACCTCAAGTACTCCTTCCTGTGCCTTCAGAGAAGTAAAGAAATAGTTCTGGTCAGAAAAGGAAATACGGCAGGAAAAAACATTTGGGAGTTACAGTCAGAGCAATACCTGAGGAATAAATAGCATAGAAATAATTATGATTATATAAATGGTTATTTTTTCATGAAAGTTCCTACATACTGTGTATAAAGCCCCCTTTCAACAGAGTAAACTTGAGTAAAGCACTTTACAGGAGCACAGGAGCCCCATCCATGTACTAGCCTCGTGTTGTTCTTTAGCAGAAGCAGAACAGAGGGTTCCCTCACTAAGTCAGTTAGGAAATCTTAGAGTCTTCATCAGTCTGCTTATAGGGGCTCATCAGGACTCAGCTATCAGAAGTGATCTCCATTTTTCAGAATGGAAATTACATTACAACACTTTCCCAAGTTCCTGGGCAGATTTAGGAGGCCACAGATACTAAGTGCCAAGTAAACCCATGTAACATAGGGGGCAATCTCTGCATCCAAGGCTTGAAGTCAGAAAGGGGACATGACATGACATGATAGTTAGGAAGGGATACTCACATCAGAAAGAAAAGAACTGTCATTGAAATAATCAACATTATTATAGAATTCTATGAACTAGAGCTTCTAATATTATATTTAATTAAATCAATGTGTTATAATTGCTAAGACTGCACCTTAATATCTCGTTCTTTTTAAAAAGTTGCTGGAGTTGTATTAGTTTTGCAGCTTAAAGGTTCAAGAACACCCAGTACATCAGGCTGTGGGAGTTAAGGCTGTAGGACAGAACCCTTGATGTTAATGAAAGAGCTTCTTTGATTTTGCCAATTCAAAACCAAGACTTTTAAATCAGAGACATTTAAAACCAAAGACATTTAAACCAAGACATTTAAACCAGCTGAATTTTAGCACAAAGCTGGGATAACCATTATCCATTTGTCCTAGTGTTCTTCTGAGCAACCACTTTGTGGAAGGGCTTAATGTAGGACTAGAAGAAATTCTCATCCCCATAGGAAAAACACCCCAGAATTCCCCCATGAAATCTTTACAGTGACTGAAAACACACAGATTGCTTGCAAAGGATGAGAACAGGATAACACTAACACTGCCATTCTTTATTACTTGTACTTTGAGATACAAAGAAAATCACAAACTCCATGGTTATTTTGAAAGGAAAGGGAGCTTTGTAAGCATGACCCATGCTGCAGGGTCAATCTATCCAGGCCATGAGAGTCATAAACAAGCCCTAAATGGCTCCTTAGTCCACTCTGACCAGCTGTGAAGATTCAGAGTACTGCTGCAAGAATGAGAATGACATTTTGACATATCATACACAGCTATTCTAGCTATAAAACACCAGTTTTCTGACAAATGCCAAATAAGATCACTGGGGGATTTTCACAGCTGGGTCCTGAGCAACTCTGAAGAGAACAAGCAGGACATGACTCAGAGGGAGATGGGGAATGTTCGAGCACCAAGTAAAGCTGAAGAATGGCTGAAAGTGAATGATACAGGAAAAACTACAGTCAATCAGTCCACAGAGCAGAGTCAGAACTGCTGGGGAGTTCCTGGTTCTGTTCCAGAGCCCCTGTGTGCCTACAGGCAAATCTAAGCCCCCCGTTTTCCTGTATGAAAAATGAAGCTAACACATCATATTAGACTTACGAAGTTTCTGCTGTGCAGAACTAACAGTGCTAGTACAATAATCCTGTTTACTCTGCATTTGAGAGATTGGCTCTGTATGACTGATGGCCATGGAGAAACACCTGCTGTAATAACCTCGAGCACTGCTTAATCACCCAGTACCTTCTGATCTCCTGCCACACTGGCAATAGCCCTCTTGTGCTGCTTTCCAAACTGAAAGGCATCTCTGCCTTACCCAGCACAGGACCTTGCCTGGCTGTAGTTGTGTTTCATTTTAAAGCTTTTTGAGGTAGGGAAGAGTTACTTCAGACAAACCAGAAAAGAAAGAACCTACTACAGAATTATTTTATACTGCCTCATTAATACATGAGCAGCATCTTCCAAACCCTAAACTCAGGTGTCAGTTAACAGCTACAGATTGAAATAAGAGAATAAACTGATGCAATTTTCACCTTCATTTAGCATTTCTCTATGTGAATTGTGCCAGCTGAGACTCTCATCAACTTTCAAGCTCAGGCCAGTGAACCATACAAATGCCTTCGTCTCTAGAGCTCTGCCTTTCAGTGCTGAAAGACCTGAACAGGCCCAGAGGAAGATACGTAACACTTTAGATTTGCTTCTGATTTTACTGCCTGTACCTTTTGGAGACACCACTTGTGCAACCCAAGGAGTAATTAAAGATATTCTTTAGTTATTTTGCCAGAATCCATATACTAGAACTGAGTGTATGTCTCTCTTCAAAAGGTTTATTTACAAAGTAAGTCAGGATACACAGGAAGAGTTCTGACATGGCTTTTGTTTTTCCCCTCCCAGTTCTGCATTGCCACTGAGTTCATCATCAGTTTCTCTGCTTCATCACATCTTGCACACAAGGTCATATGCTCAGTGATGATTTAACAAGCATAAAGAAGAAACGGCATCATGTGTAAGACACTGGATCGTGCTTTAAGAGATACATTCCAGTTGTACTTAAAAGTTCTTGCTGTGCTGTTGACTTCTTGCCAGATGAATACTCTGCCTCATTTCTCAATCTATAGAAAGCATTATTTTAGTACCTACACCCAGTATTATGAGGCTAACCTACTTAATGGTTGTGAGATGATCCTGTGTTCCACTAGTGATGGCTCTGTAAATAACTAGATATTCAGGAAAAGTGTATGTAGGGCATTAAGCTCAGCAAACATGCAAACACACATTGTTAACCATGACTATTCTCAAAGTGTCCTTACTCCATATAGTTATGCCAAGTGATGTATAAACAGCTGACAGAAGTATCTGTGCAGATAATCATCTGCCCCCAAACTATCTCACGCTCAGCTTAGCAGCCACAGAAGTTCCAGTGTTAACAGATTAGACTTGAGCAAAAATACTTATCTGGCTTCTAGAAATATAAAGATAGAAAATAGCTGCAAATACTTTGCTCTTTGTGAATACTGGGCTCTGTAAATTGTACAAAATATTATTATACAGCTGTAATAGTAGAAACAAGGACTACTATGCAAAGCAAATGCAAGGATGGATTTATTCATATATACTGTCTTTCAAATAATCAGAACTCGGATAGTTTAGGGAACACTTCAGTAAACCACCACTGCACAGTTCTGGAAAACCACCTTGACAATGTGAACCTTGAAGCACAAGGACTGAGAATCTTTAAAGATTAGGGTTCCTCTGACTCAAATCACAATTACCACATCTTTATCCAAACCCTTCTCAGCTCTTTGTTCTCAATAGTATCTTGCAGCAGTGACTTGGTCCTTGTATAGAAACCAGAGCCACTCCCATCTGGCACCTTCTGAAGAAAGGCAGAGGAGCATTGAGGCATTCTCCCTCTTAGAAATCATTTGCCACCGTATCTGCTTGTAACTCAGGTACAGATCTGAGTAGCAGCCTCCCTGCTACAGATTCTCTACCACATTAGGGCTACAACCAGGTCACTCTGGGCGCAATGCCAGGCATGGCAGCTTCCCAAATCAACACATTCAGTGCCCACACATTTCTGGTTTTAAACCCATCACTACACCCACCACGAGAGACTTCAGAGCTTCCTTCAGGATGGAAGTTTTGCCTTTAACACCAAACTCGAGTGTTTCCAGCTCCTGAGTTTATACTGGGATTTGCAGAAACACACTCAGCAAACCAGTGCAAGTGAACCAAAAGTGTCTGATTTATTTTTAAATCAGCTCATCTGGTTCATAATGAATTTTTAACGCTGCCAATTGCAAGCCTACTACACTTAGAGTAGCTTTGCTCAAAAGGGCACAGTCAACATAAATAGCTTACAGGCTCTTTTTGAGTTTACTGAATAATTTTGAGCCCTATAAACCACTCAACCATATGCAAGCTTAATACCCAAAAACACTCACATGTCTCAGCTGCTGAGCATGTACTTGTGTCCTTAAAAAGAGCCATTGGAAAAACACAACTCAGGTCAGTTCTCTCAGTGACTTGAGCTCCTCTGTTCATAACTCATGGTGAAGAACAGCATTTTGGCATTGTACCCCTGAACAGTTCAAGATTCATTGTACTGCCATAAGTTAAATATTGTGCCAACAGCAAAACTGAACTTGGTGATCTGAGCTGAAAACTGAATCTAGGTTTCCTCAGCTGCTGGTTGGATTTTTATCACTTCTGCTCTCACCAAATAGCTGTACACTCAAACATTTAGGATAATAAACAGGAGCAACAGCAGTGAGTAGTGCATTTACTGGTAGTAAATTGACATGTAGTGACCATAGCCTATATCAGTCAACATGACTCCATCATGGACATGTGTGTTTAAATCCCTATCCATTCCCCATTTGGTTTCCATTTGGTCAGTGAACATCATGCAGCTTTACTGAGGATCTTCTCCTTCTTAAGTCTTGCCTATATTCCACCCTGAAAAGGTTAAAACTCACCTCCAAGCAAACAGAGGAAGAGCTCCTGTATTTCCATGTGGGGAAATACAACAGTATTTCAATTCGGTTGTATCTGGCAAATCAAAATAAAACTTGTTCTTTTAAACAACGTTATCACATTTAATTTCCATGGAGAGACAAGGTTAGTCAGGTTGTTGGTGGGGGGTATGGGACAGTGGAGGAGGCTGAATGCAGGGATTTGGAGAGGGAATAATATCTGAGCTAATTAAAGCGAGTTGGGGGTGGGGATTTAATCAATGTTAGTATTAAAGGAGCTGTGAAAGTTGCTGCAGGCAGCAGTACGTTGAGCCTTTTTTAGCTTGGTCAATTACTGACTACAAATCTGAATCGCAGTTAATAGGAGTCTTCAGTCAGCCACGAGGCTTTTGTCTGTGCTGTGTATTGAAAGTGCCACCTAGTGGGAAATACCTCTTAACGAGACGCTATTTCTGCGACCCTTCAGAAGTGACTGTACAGCTGTATGAAATGGAGCTGTGGAGCAGTCACCTATACTGAGCGTTTGCAGGGATATTTTCTATACTACAGGAGGATAAAAACCCAAAACAAAAGACAAAATTTCACTAGTCAAGATTTACAGTCTCATTTAGTTTTGCCATACATTAAAAAATAACTCAGTTTTATCCTAAATTTGGAAGACCTGCAGACAAGTGCGTTTCCAGCAGCAGAACAGTGTTAAACATATACATACAGAGACACACAAACTCAGAGTACTGGAACACCAGATCACATTCTATGTAGCTCAGCTGGCCACCCAGTTCGTACTCATCACACAGTCTAGGGGAGGTCTGCAGGGACTGAGACCTGTTACACATCAGCTCTGCTGCTACATCAGGTATGACCTGACCAAAGTAGGCTTCTTGGCTATGGGTCAAGTTTTCCCTTCTATTCCTGGGGGCAGCCAAGCTTACTGAGCTTTGGTTTCTTCCTATGTTTGGTAGTGAATTTCCAGGTTCTGCTGCAGGAGTTCCACCTCTTTCAATCGCACTGCGCCAGTGGCATGACTCACACAGCCTAAGGAGATCCAGCACAGTGCAAGATGTTAACGATTCAAAGCACAGAGCATCCTGAAAACAACTGGTAGGAAAAGAGATGCTCTTCTTCAGAAGTACGAGAACTATGTTCTTATGAGGCAGCCATTTACTTTAGCCATCCTAAAGACTAAAGATAAATATATCAGCGTATCTTAGCTAACTCATTTCACAAATGATGAAAGAAAGAATTCATGTTTTGCACTCCTCATGCAGGATCTTTTTGTGGCATCTATTAAATTCTTATAATATCTCATGAGGTTATGAGTGTTACTTCTATTTTACAGATGAATATGGAACACACGTTATCTGTCTAGCCTGAGGTAAGTGAACAAAACAGTGGCACTGAGAACCATCTCTCTCAAGTGTTAATTCTTCCTTTTATTATCTGTTCAGAGACGTGAGTTGTGCCCTTACACAACAGAGAGCTAAGCAGTGCCATCCTGTGGCTAGCACATACCTATTAACAAAGAAACACAGCTACTCCTTAAAGAATACAAGACTAAAATACCACAGCTCTACTCCTCCTTCCTCACTGTCATCAAAATACCAGCAGTGTGACTGGATTACATGAGGGGCAGTGGATCAGTGACAGACCAGCCCTGTGTACTCAGTCACCCACCCCTATGTGGCAGCTCAATAATGTGACGCTTATCACAGCACATTTTAGACCTTTGAGCACTCTGTTAAACAGAGAATTCCTTGTAAAGTTCACTTTAAGGTGTCTGGCATATTCCATAACAGCACTACTTCAGGTTTCAAAAAAGAAATGTTATAGTTAATTAAAGAGCAAAAATCCCTGCAACATAACCAAAATGCTAAGCCAGGACCCTTCACCAGCATGGGTATACATACAAGATGCGATTCACGTCACTTCAGGTGCTCCTGTTCCGCCTGGAACTGCCCTAGAGCTTTGAAATCTAAATAAGGTTATTCATAGTCACTGCAAGATGTATTTGAAACACCTCCTTGCCATTCAGCCTGCTGACCACTAGCTGTCCCCATTGCTTCACAGGAGTAAAGGGCTGGAACAGAAACAAACACGACTTCAAAAACGTGTGCTCCTACTCTTAGGGGACAAAAAGGAATGAAAGCTCAGAAAACTTAGAAGAAGCTACTGCAGCTCTGTAAGGCTGTAGGTAAGGAAACGGATGTGTAGGAGAAGGTCTATATCCCGAGACAGATCAACATGGAATTTGCTTAGGATGCAATCTTAGGAAATCTATGGCTCTATGCCATGGCAAAGGAAAGCCCTGGAGACTCATGGAGCAGAACAGGAATAATCAAAGTGGACTAGAGCATTCCAGTGTTCCTGCCTAGTCCCTGACCACAGCCGCACATCATCATCTGCACTATCTAAGATAATGCCACCTTAGGAGATGTTTTCCCAACCAGTACATGGTGGGTGCTACTTCCTAACCTCTGAATATAGAAACTACTCAAATTTAGAACTAGAAACATGTATCCCAGAGAAGCCATAGGGGGAAGGTGCTTTATGCTTATTTCAAACCCATGAAGTTCTTTCCTCTCTTGAGAATTCAGGACAGTTTCTCATTTCCATTCACCTTTTGGCATCTCAATAGGAGCCCAGAACACAGAATTGTCACTGTATTTGTTAGATCTAAAAGATCTTGGATTTGGTCTCTTCACAAACCAACTTGGAGAAATCTCATTTCATATTGATAATGCGTGGGATTTATCATCACATAATAGAAGCTATTGAGAAGGCAGAATAATATTCTACAAGGCCATTAATTCCACCTTAACTGCTTTTGTAGCCTTAATGCTGCTACTCACAAAAGAATGATGGAAGACATATGAAAATATATGCTTGAGAAGAGTGTTTGAATTTGGATGCTATTTATTGCTTTTTGTTCAGCCTTTGTTAAATCAGACCCATTATCTGCTCTGTAATATTTGCTCATAAAAATCAAAGACAAGGCAATGTCATTTCTAATGTGCCAGGCCTGAAGCACATTGCTCCAACCAGCAAAGCTGCTAATACATCACTCAAGGGCTGTTGTCACTCAAGTCAGCTATTCAGACCATCACCTACCCTTTTCATTGCTACATTAGAGCAAGCAAAGATGAGAAGGGTAGGAAAGCTTGACATTACTATATCCTTCAAAATATAGTTACAGGAAAACATACTCAGGAAAGAGAGACAGGCTCCTGCTTTGTTACTCCAGGCTTCTACTCAGGTGGAAACTCTCTGCTGCTCAGCCACCATCACTCCTGCATGTAAAAGCATAAGGCACTAAACCAAAATGCTTGTAAAGAGCTTTATTCAGAACCACAAAATGCAATTCACAGTTCTCAGTGCAGGATCACTGGTAAAATAATACAAAAAGTAAAATGAGTTTTTAAATTTCACCAAGTTGGAGAGGAAGAGTTTAGAATTCAAAATATATTGACAATTTCCTTTAAAATGGGCTACAATCCTGAACCAAAACTCCTTTTAGTTTTAGTTCCAAATTCTGAACTTTGCTGTATTAAGGTACATGGAAGCCTTGGGCATCCAATGTGCCACCAGCTACCTGCTGAAGGCCTGCATGAAGTAACTGAGTTTTTCACCTGTGAATGTGCCGTATTAGTGCACTGACTTTAAGATCTATTTACCAAAAGTAGCAGCACCAAATACTGCACATGTATAGTACTGCATACAAACACTTTACAGATATAACAAATGACTGAAGAAGCTTCTGAACTGTTTTCTCAGAAGCTCTGACTGAAGAAGGGCACATTTATAAAGGGTTGGGTAGACCTATAGACTGCTCTTTCCAAGATGACACCTCTTACTAATACGTATTCCTGCTATAAAGTATGAAAAGCAACTCAAATCCAAATTCCTTTATACTTTGTGTTAGAGAACCTATGAAAAGATTTAGTTTAAATGAATTCTATCAGCATGTGATTGTTCACATACCCCAGCAGTTAGAAAACTTCTAAGTCTAAAGACTGTGGTTCAACAATGATATAAATTAAAAAGCCTTGGACTAACTGAGAGCAAATTACTTGCTGAAATCAGCCCAACTCATGGTACTTGAGAATCCCATGGAAGCAGTTTCCTGCTTTGAGGTCACAGCATGTGGCCAGAGGAGTAAAGTATTGTCAATTTAACAAACATATATTGTAAAGTTCTTTCTTTTAGCAGTATGAAACAAGGAAAATAGTCTTCTTCCATGCCCATACATACACATACTGAGTGAAAGCATCAAAAGGTCGTAATTACTATTTTTTTCTAATAATCCTGAATAAACTATTTTACTACTTTCAGTAGCTTCAGGAACCAAATTATACCACTGTGAAAAACTAATCAGCCTTTCCCATGTAACAATGCAGCAGTAACATAAAGAATGAACACATGGCTATGGCCTGGTCTACCCAACATTCCTGAACGCTTTGAGAAATGTGGATCAGAAACCAGGCTATGTCACCAGACCCAGTCTGTCTGCAGTGTTTGTGCTGGGGATGGATTAGGCAGCAGGAAAAGTTTAGTTCAATGCAGGTGATTAGACTATTTTCCAGGCAGCTGGAGGGCTACAACAACTGTCACCATAAAGGAGCAAACGCTGCTTCTTCTTCTGGCTGATTTACTGGTACACCTGCATTCAGGGGAGGTATAGAAATGCTTAAAAGGAGAAGTTCCCAACAGTTTTGAAGAGGAAGAAAGGAAATAGAAATCAAGTTACAACAAAAAGCTGTAAAGAATCTAACTATTTCAACAGTCTGAAGTTGAGAGCTAGCAAGCAACCACATTGGTCTGAATGACTGAGAAAGGGAGTGAAACACTCCAGTTTAAAATCAAAAGAAGTATCTATGGATTATGTGGCATTTGAATCCCATTTCTTTGGTTAGCTATAGACACAGGCTGTGTAGAGACAGCTAATTTGGAATTAGACCAGTATGATTTATTTTCTGATCTAGAAGAATGAAGTTGAATTAAGCTGTTCAGATACATGATGTGCTGATTAATGACTCCCCCAGATTGGAAGGGTCTGTTCCAGTAGCTATGCTAGTCACTGTGAATGGCCAGCTGTCACAGATGTGTAAACTGCAACTGAATAAGCTCACATATGCAAGAAGGAACAGTTTCTGCCAACTTCCCCCACCTAGTGCTTTCTAAAATACCTTTCAACAATGCTGCTGGCAAAACATCATCCCCAAAAGCTCACAAGAAGTGAAAGAGCACAAATTTTACCCAGTAGGAAGAACCTGAAGGAGGCAGCCCATGCTGCTCCACTTAGCCTTGAAATGAACATGCAGAAAAGGGTTTTCCACAACCACAGTCACAACCCATCTTGAGAACACAGCCAAAGCATTCTCTCACAAAAGGTGGTGTCAGGTGTGAGAAGTGATTTTTTCCTCCTGAGAACCAGGAGGAACCTGTAAGTTTAAATGGTGCTAAAGTGCAAAAGACTCTGAAAGACAAAATAGCCTCTGAACAAAGAAAAACCTCATTATACTTTGCACCTGTTTAAGACAAAAACCCTTGTAACAAGTTGGTTCATTAATAAAGGTGCAATTAAGTATCACGTCATTAAAAGCACAGGAATGAAAACAAGAAAATCTCATTAAGAGACAATGCTGAGGGATCTACCTCTTGAAAAAAATGAAATCAACACTTTCTCTCCTGGCTCCTCACAGCAATTTGTTCCTTACAAACATGGGGTTGCTCCTGAAAGGGAAGAAACGGCTTGTTTTGAGCTAAAAAGCTAGGATGTGTTCCCGTATTTCTAGGAAAAGGTGCTACTTATTGCAAACAGGCACAGCAATGAGAACAGAACAACCTTTAGGGAAAACTACCACTCATTTCAATATCACAAACAAGACACAAGACACAGAGAAAGTGACAAATTCTGCATTCTCCCAATAACAGATTCTCTTTCTGTTAACATTGGAAGGTCGAGCAGAGACACTTCAATCGCTGTGGCAAGCAGCCAGCTCATGAATAGGCTTGCTAACATCAACAAGACTATGCCTATGAACAAATGCTCAAAATGACTATGAGACTTCTTGTATATCCTTTGTAATGGTAAAATCAGCAGGATTACTGCGGCTTCCGAGTGCCCTCCCACATGGACTAAGAGCTGAAGAAGAGGGCTCAAGTGAGAAACTGTGTGAGAGCTGCAGTTAAAGACTGAACTGGTCCTTAGTGTTCCAGTTTAAAATAATACAGCACCTTGTAAAAAAAGAACTACCAGCCCAGCAGATACCAGGCTTTAACTCACTATTAACCTAGGGCCTGAAGTTACATTCTGACATGTATTCCTCAGGAAAAAATACTACTTCTTCTGTCTGAATAGTTATTGGTTAACTACACACACAACTCTGCTTGAAGACCAAGAGATTTCAAACTGCATTCAAAAGTATAGAACCAGGATGGTGATACATAAAGGATCTGTGAGAAAGGAAGCACTAGTCCTAGCAGCAAGGTGGGGTTGCCTGCATGGTCAGCCCTTCATTTGAATGCAAATGTAATTTTGGGGCAGGCAGTTATCTGTGACATCAGGCAGGACCTTAGTAAACTGTTACCACCAGCACCTGGTAAAACCATTGTTAATCATGTGTAGTAAAGGGACATCAGGGCTAGCATGAGTCATTTATAGAGCCAGTCAGGGCTAGAAAAGAGAGAAAGAAAGAGGAGGGGAAGAGAGATCAAACACACACTGTGAGGAGCAGGATGTCCCAGCAAGACAAAGCCAGGCTGTGAGCATCATGTATGTGAGTTACCTTTTGGATAAAGAAACCAGCATGTATCCAGGATCTGCAAGGTGCAGCAGCAACAACCTGCCAGTGCAAAACTTTGTGTCTACTCCGTCTTATCCGGATTACATGGGATACCATCATGTGCCAGCTCTGGACACCCACAGCCAGCCTGCGGGAACCTGGGGATCCCACTATGGCCCGCAGAGGGAGGACTGGAACGCTTACGGCCCAGGACCTTCTAGCACGGTTGCTGCTGCTCAGATCAACAGCTCGTCTCCTGGACAGGTCTCCTACACTTCTGCTGATTACAGCTCCCTCCATCCCGCTGGATCTGGGGGGTTACCTCCTGTAGATACAGTTAATACACAGCAAATCTCTCCCAACAGCCAAAGGCACAGCTCTTATGAATGGATGAGGAAAACGGTGCAATCCACTTCCACAGGTAGGAGGGCACTGAAGTTTTATGCTGAGAAGAGATTTTGCTGCTTTTGCATTGTTTGGGTTTTTTTGCCAGGTTCCCTGTTTAGAGGCAAGTGTCCAGGGTAACAAAGATAGATCCTAATTGTTCTGAAGGATTCTTTTTCTAGCAGTTAAATGTTGGTTCAGTTATTGGATGCTGGGTTTGATTTGCTGACTACTTATATTTCTTTGTTGACCTTTAATACTGAGACGAATGCAAAGTCTTTTGACAGAGAAGTATTTTCACTTCAGAGATGTTAAAAAAAAATCTGATATCAAATAACTGCTTTAAATAGGAATCCTATCACTTGGAATGTAGCAGCATGTCTGCAGAAAGAAATAATGATAAAAGTATTGTATTTTACACCACTCACCTATACTTTGCTTATTTTCCTCAAGTTTTAGAAATATATATGAAAAGTTCAAGTAAAATATAAATACTAGGAGACTGGAAGTAAGGCTTCATATTCGAAACAACTTCTCTAAACCTCAGAACACTGAAATGAGATCTGCAAGGTCAAACACTGAGTCAATGCTCTAAACCCAGGAGTGATAAGGAAAACTCTGCTTCACTCAGTAGTAGTAACTCTCAAGATATGCAAGAATAGAGATCCCTGGTAACACAATCAGTTAATACAGCCACAGCTCAGTCTCCAATGTGTAATTCTTCAATTGTGTTTAAGCAGTAAGTCATTAAGCAAGAGGAAAAGGTTATGTTTGACTGTCATGAGGAACAACAGAAAAAAAGAGAAACATAGAGCATCCCTAAAACAAAACCCTCAACTTGTACGAATAGGAAAAAAAAAAAAGAAACAAGACAGGGGAGAAAGAAACGAGGGAAAACTGCCTGAAAAGAACAGAGGCCCAATGCACTATATAACAGTATTTGATCCTCCAAGGTGCTGAGCAGTTTTGCCATGCACTGAGATCAGTAGAAATTAAGGCTGCTCAATGCTTCCCCTAAAGAGATGCTCACAGTATTCCAGTGTTAACATCTCAAGAAGGTTCCTTTCCTTTCAACCCTTCCTCTCACCCCAGCTCTGTTCCACACATGCCTGTAAATAATAGTTTTCAAAGCAAGCACTGAATCAATCTCTGATGGAAAAGCAATTGCTTAGAATAGACTTTAGAAAAATTAAAGCAACTGTATAGAAAAATTGTCTGTATTAAAAGGATGCATTTAATTTCTATGGACAGACGGAGTTATCCTCAATCCTGCTGCACACAACTTCAGTTCAGAGCGTCCACAGAAGTGAACAGGACAATCAGAATAGGTTGTTACTCTGGGTGAACAGAATTTTGGGGTGGCTGAAGCAGCAGGTATTTTAAAACCAGATTTGTTCTTCAATGAATACTCTGAGCAAAGACAAAAGAGGTTGGTCTTATAAAAAACAGCTTACTTTTGAGTATCCCCTACAAGAGCAATGGAACTGCTCACAAACTGTGATTTACAGATGGCAGAACACTTGCTCAAAACCCCCCAGCCTCTCATCTCTTCTTTCCCCACCTGCCTTTTGCTCCTGTGGATTTAAACTGCAGTCTTTCAGAGAAAGGACTTACTTGACCTGTCTATGCTGTCCCTTTTCTAGTAGGGTGGATACACTGTGAGATAGATTTATATATATATATATATATATATATATATTGAAAATAGACAATACCACATTCTAACTGCCTGCTGTCTGCTCAAGAAAAATGCTTAGGGCTTTCTAACCTTCCAAATTTCAAGCCTGCACAGGGCAGAGCATTCACAGGAAGTGGTGGGACTCTATTCTGGAATGGGCCAACAAGACACTGAGCATCTTAATTTCAGGAAAAGCTGAAGAAATCAGCATGTCATAGTAGCATACACTCGCAAATGCCCAGAGGCCAGCATAAGGCCCTCTGAAGTTAGTGGGAGCCTATCATTCATTTAATGGCTATTGGGTCATGCTTTAGGGAAAATCACAGATAAGGAATTCTTCTGCTGCTTGTTCCCCTCTTCTTGTGATTTGCTAGGCCAGGAATGCTCAGTGCCAATAGATCTGAAGTCTGTTCCTTTTACTGGATCATGATCAAACCCCTCAGCATTTTCTTAGATGGAATTTTCTACTCCCTAAGGCTGTATGCACACACTGAGCACTACCCTTCTGTCTCTCTGCAAACCTTTAGGAATGTCAGTAAAGGTCTTGTATAGGCAAGAGTGAAGGAATCACACCTATTATTATTAGCTTCTGTTATTCCCTGTAAATAGATTTGAGCCACTCTTCTTAAGGATGGAAGAACTGAGGCTCAGACTTACCTGAAGTGATCAGAACAGAAATTAGACACACTGATTTTATTATTTGTTCATTACTTACGTTGAGTAGTCTGACTTGGAGCAGCTACAGAAATGAGACGCAGAACCAGTGATGTTTCCATCTCCAGAGATTTCATGATTTATCTTCTCCTATCCATGCTTTGTGGCCTCAGGACCTGACAGATGACAAACAAAACACTTGATTGAAATTGCTGCCACTGCCTCAGGCCCTCCAGGTCTTTCAATACTCTGTTACCTACACCTAATCTGAAACAAAAGAAGAAATGATTTCAAGTCTTATTCTGCAACTTTAAATAGAATATCTGATGTAAAACCATGTCTTCAACTGGTATTCAGTGAAGGTTTTGAGGTTATGCTACTTGAAACTGGAAGATCTCAGTATTTAATGCCAGCCTATCATCCTAGTTTAGTGTTACAGGAATACTGAGGCTTTCAACCATCACTCCCTCTGGTTGAAGAATGTCCGAGTGTTTCTCCCTGTAACTTTGGAACTGGAGGGACTGGGACTTAATCCTAAACACAGTGCAGGTAGGATCCAGTGCTTAGTCACTGCATTCTTGAGGGTGCTCAGGATAGAGGATAAAGCAAATGTGTTTTGACTCCAAACACCTGAAGGAGGAAACACTGACTGCTTACTGTTTTCAACCAAGAACACAGATGGGAAAAGACCCTTCTCTAACCCTTACGCTGGTCCTGTGCCCTCTCCTAAAGCCCCAGTTTAACAGAGCAAGCAAAGCCAAGGCAACCAGTCACTGTAACAGAACAGAACAAAGCCACAGCAACTGCACATTTGAGGTGGAAATTCCATGCACACAAAGCATAATTACAGGGAAATTCTTTGATGGAGAGTAGAATAAAATCACCTCAGAACAAGTTACAAATCTCTTCTTGTTGATTTCAATGCATTTATGGAGGTCTGCAATCACTCACACAGGAGCAAACTTTACTTTTTGCCTCTGAGAGAAAACAACATACATCTGTGGTAAACCAGTGCCCAAAACAATAAGATGGAGCAGTTAAGTACCAGGCAGTTCCAGCAGCAATGAGAAGCTGCTCACAAAGCTAAAAGTACATCTTAAGAACTGCACTTCCATGATCATAAAATAGGAAGGGAACAAGTTTTGAAACAGAGGTGAAGTGATTATGAGCAGAGGCTTTTCCCATAGGTGACAGCTCTCCTATCTTTGTCGTTCCATAAAAATAGCTCTGCAAGCACAAGACAGTTTTTCTGATGATGGTGCTATAGCATCAGCACCAAATGTGCTGCAAACATATAGCATCTAGTCTTTGAAGGAAGAAGTTATATTCCCTCAAACCTAAGGAGGAGAAACAAGTCTCTTAAGAGGCCATTCCTGCAAAATGCTGAATGCCTAAAGAATATACAACACTTTGAAAAACATTCAGTTATTCACTTGCTTTTTAGTCTATACAGTCCTTGGCAATGGGATTTCCCCCATCTTGCCACTTGGAAATCCACCTGCATCTTCTGCCAAACAAAATCCATACCGGGAGGTCCGTCCAATCCTTGTTTAAAGGTGATAAAAATGACTCTGCTTTAGAGTCAGTTATTTCTGCATGATGAATACAAAAATTTACACCAGCAAAGTGAAAGACAGAATTTGGCCAATGAGCTTTAGTACAGAATAGCAGAACACATTCAAAATTGTAAGCATTAGCATTTTGTATAGAAGTCAACAGAAGAGAAGGGAAAATTCTTCAAGTCTGTAGAAAGGTCCCAATTCTATGATCCTCTTCTGTTCTTTTCAGCATGGGTTCTCTGGACATGTGTAAGAGGAACAAACATAGAAAATACAAACAGAATTTTGCCATGTTTCACACACCTTTATGCACCTAACTTCGTAATAACATCAGTCCTACTCATGGCACCAAGGCTCCTGGCAGGAACACTGTCATTCATGTTACACAGGTTGGACCAAGCTCACACAGGGGCAGCCTGGTATGGTTTGGTTGAGGCTTTATCTGATGTCACTTTACAGAACATCACATGCAGCACAATGTCCATCTTCAAGACTTATTTAAAATTACTGTTGCTTCACAACTTCACTTAAACCAGTGAAGTTACACTAGGGAGAATTTGCCCTTTTCTCTTCCTACATTTCCAAAGTGCTTAAATATCTAGAGAGACTCCCAAAACAAAACTCTGGGGCCTGATCTTTGACAGTCCATATCTATAAGCTCAAAAACTTAACACTAATCTCTTAACAAACATCAAGATACAGATGTGAACCGAGCATGTCTTCAGGCCAGGCAGCTGATTCATGTTTTGAGCTGACTTCAGCGAGTTTCCAGTCCTCAAGTACAGACATTAACTTCCTCTGAAACATTAAACCACAGAATCCAGATTACAATCCTTTGTAAATAATCCAACATCATCTGATATTATTCTACACCAGGGCATCTTCTATCTAAAGTAGGTAGAGCTTCTGGATTTTATGAGGTAGATGAAGAATATTCCTGAAAAGCTAAGAGTGGAGGCACTAGAAAGAGGCCAGGGCCAGTTCTGATGCTAATTTATTTTGCTTTGTAAACTAGTTGTGAGGTCCGATGGTGGAGTTGTTTTTTTTTTTTTTCCTTTTCCTGGCTACATTGTCTGAGGTTTTGAGGCCTATCTGTCATATTGAGGCAACAGACCCTTTTAACACTTCGCTTTGCTTTGATATGCAGTCTTGTCTCTTCCTTCTCCCTCTTTTCTTCAGGAGTTATATTGCCGGAAAGGGTGATGATTTTCACAGCAAATAAAGAGGCCTTCTCCCAGCTTTATTGTCTTCAGAAGAAATGCTCTGTGAATTTTATGACCAATGGGAAAACCGTTCCCTTCCCCCAGCTCAAAACCTGGCCAGTCACAAAAATTGCCAGAGTGTGATAGAACAGGATTGTTAAACTACAGCCCATGACAAGTTTCCTAAGTCTGAAATGTCTCATTTCTTATCCCTCCAGAGGCAACAGTCAATAGTCTTCAACAGTCACTGTTTGTAAAATAAGAGTTCTGACAAAACTCATTGTTCTCAAGCAGCTCATCAAGCCCAGGAAATCCACTCCCCCAACACAAAGGCAAAGGTGCTACTTCAAAGCTCATTTTTCTTCCACCCAAATACTACTAACCTCTCCAGCCACTTGCAATTCCATAGTATCTGCTACTGATAGAACACATTTCCAATAAAGCTGACACTATATTGCTTATTAAAATAATATCACTCACAAAAGATTAATCCAGATTATAGGAAGTGATACATTGGTAGTTTCAGTCACCCAAGTGAGTAGGATTTGACTAAAGAATTGGATTAAAATATTAACTTCTATCATTGCATCATTAAATTCTGCCATTACCTCCTAAAGAAGTCTGAGAAGTGAAGAACATCCTTCTGCTGCCTCTGGTGAACCCATTAGTCCTACCTTAAATTTTGCTCAGGTAATACTTCTCGAAATAAAATGCATCACTGTAAATAAGACCAGTAGAAGATTTGTCTCAGAAGGCAGCAGAGTGCATCTATTCCATCCTACAGATGCAATTTAGAGGCTAAAGGCCTAAACTGTTTAGAGATAGCTTTTGTTGCTGCTGTTTGTTAACTCTGGCAAACAGAAGTGTACTTTGCCTTTGAAAGGAGATGCCATATGCGGCCTAATTCCAACCCAGCATCCAACAAAGGCATTAGGAAGACTCTCACTGCCATCAGTGAGGGTTTGGGTGAAGGCCTAACAGTCTAAAACAGGTCTCTGCCAGAGTAAAAGCATCCTCTGGAAGACCCTGTCAGGTCTCAGCTCCCACTGGCTGTTGTCTCCCTACACAAAAGAAATCAAACTATTAAAGACAATATTTATGTGACAAATCAGAGAATTTTCTCTGATCCTCGTTGACTTTCAGGAAGGAAATGTTCTCCTTTTGCCTTTCTACTTTCTGAATTGTTCTCTTAACTTACTTTAAAGAAAGTAGATGTGCAAGCTCCCAATCTTCCTTCAAAAAGAAACCAGATATTTTTTACTAAAAATAAACTGAAAGCTACTCACACACAAACAAAGGATTTGATGAAAGCTCCGTTTTCTACATACATTTAATTCCTTGTGCAGTTTAAAAACCAAAAAGCCCAGCCCTCTCCTGTTCAGATAACAGGGGTTAAAGCATTTCAAAACAGAAACAGGAAGGCTTAGCCTGAAATTTACTGTCTTGTTTTGGCAATAGAAGAATATTCTATATTTGTCTATGGCTTCTGAATGAGAACAGAGTTCAAGATAAGATCACCTTGTTGCTCTTTTGTGTACTTCAGTTTAACACCACAAAGGAGACCAAGGAAACATTTTAAACATTTTAACCCATAAAATGGCCCCAAATTCTCATTTAAAGAGGGGAAAAAAGCACAACTAAACCATCGGCTAGAGATCAAAAATACCAAGTGAGGCATTAAAGCACCACGGGTGACCATACGTTAAACAAACAATTTACACTTCGAATTAATGAAAACAAATGTCCCGGTATTTATGTGGACTGACCTGAGTAACTGCTCTTCTTCAGAGACTCTCAAATTCTTCCCATAATGTTGTAAAATTAGCAGCACTTTTCACTCGATTATCAGTGTAAACATAATGGGGCTCATTCTGCTTTCACTGAAGTTTTGCAATGACAGAAATGCCACTGAAATGAGAATGTCTTACACATTACCTACCTCAGCCAAGCAGCAGAACCTTCTCAGGGAAGGCACAGTGGTTTTGCTTGCATGGTCTCAGCAGAAAACCCGGTGAGAGGAACACACACAAACATGCACACACCTGTTTTCCCCATTGGATTCCCTCAAGCCCACAGCATTGTAAAGGCCTTATTAATGCACAGTGCTTTCCCAGGGATGAACACCATGGAGCATAGAAGCTGAAGGATCAAGTTCTGATATAGACCTTTTCCTACAACCCTGGGAAAAGTCCTACAGAGAGTCCAATAGGGTGAACCAGTTGTTATCCACAACCAGAGGTGAACAGCATCACACTGACCAGGACTTCCAGTGCTAAACAAGTATTTAGGATCTGCACAAACAGATCAAAAGGATCAGAGCCTGAAGAAGCTTCTAATGCAAGTAATACTTTGGAGAGCTAAGAATTCTTCTAAGTAGCAAAGTACTGACTGTCAAATGCTGTAAGAGAAAAAAAAAGTGATGTGGCTCAATCCACTACCAGCAAGTGGAAGGCAACGTTAGCTTTAAATATGTTCAGCTATTGAACAAAGAGACATCACATCTTCCTCCACAGATGGGGGGAAAAATGTTAGCCTGTAAAACCAAACCATGAATCAAGGGATAAAATACTTTTAAGATTCTGCTATAGTTCTGTACATTGAATTCTGATCTTTTCTGATGTCAAACTTCAAAAGCAAGGGGAGTTTGGAGGAGGGGCTGGGGAGAAATCAGACTTTTGCCATCACTGATACATGAAACCTTCAGCTTTTCTCTGCTGGAGGGGAACATGGTTGCTCTGGGGTGCTGTGCTGCAGTCATCTACTCAAAGACTGAAATTTTATTAACTCAGTGCCTGAAAATCCATTCCAGTTCTCTCCATTCAAAATTAACTGTTCTTATGAGGAGCACAATTATTATATCTCAAAAAAAAAAAATGGTTCCTCAAACTTGTAAGCAAACATGAGCTGCTGTATGAAGTTAAGCTGCAGCAGAATGCTAAGGCAGCAAGCCACAATATGCCTCGATTTTTATGCATCGCTGGAGAGAATCTGCATCTAAGAGGGCTGTTCTACTGTAGCAACCACTAAGGACACAAACATTCACAACCTCCAGTACCACAGTGGGACAAGCAAATATACCAAATGAAAATGCATTCCCTGTCCCAGACAATTCACAGTCTGATCACATACATCTGCAGAGATGTCCATGCAAATACAGACAGAAGCACAAGAAGTGGCAAAACCGTGGTTAGCTGAGATGGTAACACTGGTCTTAACACAGCAATGATCCAATCTTTCAGCAACGTAGGCAGCCCTTAGGCTGGGCTCGGGGGCCTTGGCTTTAAGCAGGTGGTGAGCTCTGGTGTATTGATTGCCTAATAGGAACATTAACAACCCAGGAAAGGGGGGTGAGAGGAAGCACCCGTAGCCTTTCCCGTATCAATTCTCTTTCACGGCTCCCAACACATTCTCTTCTCAGAAATTATCCTGCACGGAACCCATAAAATTTCAGCTTCTTCCATCTGTGTTCACTGGCTCATGTCATTTGCCATTACCTTTAATGGCCTGGGTACTGCTGAGCCATGTCCAAGTCACTCAGCTGTACCCACAGCTGAAAGGATGCAGCAGAATGCTTGCAAAAGAACAGATGCTGTAGCTCTATCATTGTTCAATGTCCTTTGTAAGGCATTTATTGCTTTCTTTTTTCTATTAACTGTCATCTGGAAATCTATGTTACTATCCCCTGTACAATTATCAAGCTGTGGATAGACCATGCCAGGCTTGAAGGAAAAATACAACCTCCAAATTGCAGTAACAATCACAGTATCATATTAATTTTTCTGGCAACAAGAAGGGAGTATTCTGGAAGCTCTCAGTATTTCCTATACAGTAAAATGTCCTTCACAGTTTCCCTTTGAAGCAGGTAGTAATGTTATCAGCTGTAGGGACAGAGAAACCAAAGCAACTCAACACCAGGCAGGAAGCTTGCACCAGAGCTGGGAACAGAACCCAGGTTTCCTGGCTCCTTGTTCTTAGCCAGAACACCTTCCCTCTTCCCAGATGATAAGAGGACTGATAAAGAATATGAGAAGCAGTTTATCATCTATTTACTAAGGGGCAAACCCTAACTCTGGTGGTATGAACCTCCTGTGTTGTAAATTGAGACTGAATGGAGTTACTCTGGGTAAGTGCATAGAGGATCAGGCCTAAAATGCCCACAAACATATTTTTCAATGTAAAGCCAGATATTTTGTGTTACTGAAGTTAAAAACATTCTAGCTTGAAGCAATGTGTTCTTCTTTCAAAACAGGTAAAACAAGAACAAGAGAGAAGTACCGAGTGGTTTACACAGATCATCAGAGATTAGAATTAGAGAAGGAATTTCATTACAACAGATACATTACAATCAGGAGGAAGTCTGAACTTGCTGCAAACCTAAGACTTTCCGAGAGACAGGTAGAGTATGGATCACCCATTCAGGATTTCCTTTGCATTTATGATTGCTGAGGAGGAGATAACCAACCTACTGGTTAAGAACACCAAAATGTGCCTGGAAGCCTTGGTTACACTCAGTCCCAAATACCTTCCAGCTCTCACCAGGGACCTGTGCAACAACACAGAGCATCAGTCCTGTTCTGAGAAACAGGAGTTTTAAAATATCAACAGAATCCTACCCCAATTTCTCTGTGGTTTTCTGGGGTAGCTGCAGCAGGGAGAAGGTTTCACTGGAATTTCTAAAGCAGAAATCCTGGTCCTGCTGAAGCCAATGGGAATTCTGTAACTGATCCTGACAAAAGTCAGTCTTAGCAGAGAATGGCAGTGAGCTCAAGTTATGTTCAGGACACTTGAAGGTATTCATTTCATTGGCTGCCTTTTATTTTTTGTTAAAGATTTCCTACATACTCTCTCCTCCTTTCTCCTGCCCCTATTTCCTCCCATCCCTTCCAAATTCCATTTCTATTCCCACAATGTAAACCAAAACACAATCGTTTCTCATCAAAGGATACATATAATTTGTTCTGAAACCACTCAGTGCAGTGTTTTGAGCATACGTTCAGTCCCATTTTAATGGGGAGTTCCCTGATGCAGCACATTGAAACACGCAGCAAAACAGATCATTAAAAGCTTTACTGAAGGATCCCCCTGAACAGATTTCAGGACGCAGTGTGCTCATTTGGTGCCTTTGCTATCTGCAAAGCGTCACACCACTGGTTTCCCAGTCAGTTATTATTCAGTATCATTCATTGAAGATGATGCCTGATTTACCATTGATTTATGGGCTCTAATGAGGACAGTACAAAATCCACCCACAGTTGTAATACCGTTCATCCAGTCTGAACCCATCTGACACAACATACTGAAAGAGCTCACAGAAACACAGAAGCAAATACTCATTTTGCAAGTATTTCTCAATCTGCTGTTGAATAAGACGATTTCATTATTGAAAATTAAAATTATTGCAATCAAGTACATATACTGGGAAACACGGCAACAGTGTTTGCAATATTTGCTCTTTATCATCATATGTCATGAATGAAATTAATTCCAGTCTCTGAAGTCACTATGGAAAATGTAAGATTAATATCTGATCTATAGTCCCACTACTGCCCTTTCATACAAACTGAACAACTCCATCATATGAGTAAGGCTGAACTCACACTGTCCTGTCCCAAGTTCCACTGCATTCAGCCTAAAAGCTGAAATGAGTTTCTGGAAAAGCTTTTTTCCTGCTTAGGCCAGGAAGAAACTCACATCCAAGACACTGGAATGAGTGTCTCAAGACAAAAGGACAACTGAACAAGGAAGGAAAGATGCAGTATCTAATGAAGGAAAAGAGAAACCCAAGCATTGCTAATATAGCAGGGATAGAGAAATAAAGGAGATGAGGACTAGAAAGAAGGAAGTTGGACTTGAGGGGAAGCGTTACTTACACAACTGAACACTGAAAGGAAGGAGGGCAACAGGAAAAGAACAAGTTGGGCAGATACACCTGACCATGTTAGCTTTCAGTGTAGCATTACAGAGCTGTATTTACTTGTAAGTCTTTGATAACTGCCATACAACTCTGAAGTGCCTACTACAGCTCTCTCTGGATCACTGCTGCAGATCTTCATCCCTCGTTTAATAGCAAACCAGAACTAAAACCTAGATTCAAAGGCAGGTGAGAACACAAAAGCACACAAGGCAAACGCATGGGTGAAACCAGGTTACCTCAGCACAAACAGAATGCAGGAGAGCTGGCAGTACTTGAGACTGCTTTAATAGAACATAATTTAGTACTGAAATGAGATTCCAGAAACTAAGAGCACAAAATTAACTCCCAAATGTTTCAGATGATAGCCTGGGACTTAAAAGAGACTTAGTTCAAATTTCCACAAGCTTTGTGTGTATCCAAATTCCTCAGCTCTAAAATGGGAATAATAATGCCTTGAGAATAAGTGCACCGAGACTGTCCCAGAGACTCCTTAAGATGCTGTGTGGGACTTCACCAGTGGTTTTCTTTAAAGCACAATTTAGTAGCCACAGACATTAATACCTCTTACTGTTTTACTTCCCCTCTGAGCATCAGTTTCTCCCCCTTTCTAGCTTCCAGCAAAAGCTACAAATCAGTATTTCTCAGCAAACCACTGATTTCTCTTTGGGTTCTAGAAAATGGTGACAGAATTGTTTCCTTTGCCACTCAAACAAGAAAATACAACATATCTGAATGAAGTAGCTTGACTTATTACATTGACTAGACACAATATAGACCCACTTTCAAGGATAAATAGCTGGCATGGACTGTTGTTCACGTCCAAAGCCATTTCAGTTGTCACAGAACACTCACCCTCTCATATCTCAACAAATTCTGCTGTATTTTCAACTGGCCATTACTCATCAACCTCATCTCACATTCTCATTTGTCCTGTCCTAATCAAAACCCATACACTCTTCAATAGTTGCTTCATCTCTCCCAAAGACAACTGCAATAGAGCAATGACTGCAGTGTAAAGAACTGCACAGTGTGGGAAGCACAAGCAGATTCTGGCTCCATCTAGAAATGCAATAAAAGGCACTTGGCTATTAAGGCACCACTTGGACAGTATTTTGAAGTAACATTGTGTACCAAGAGCTGTGCACTGGTGAAATTCTGCTCAGAAGTGTATTTCCATTGGCTTACACATTGGAGCTATGCAATTAATGTACAGCATCCAAACAGCAAAGCTCTTGTGCCTCAGTTTATAGGCCAGAAACAGGTTTTGACTTGCACATGTAGCTTCTGATATAAAGATACTCTCATATTCATTTGGCCATCACTGTGACAGATGAAACTGTTCTGTTAGATTGTGTAAAAAAAAAAAAGTAAAAACAAAAATCCAAAGCTTATTCCATAAAGAAATACCTTCTTAAAAATAAAATTAACACTGAAAACTTTATATCAAGATATTTATTAATATTTTATTACCAGATAGGCCAGATTGAGTGTATGAAAACAAGCAAGCAGCCCTGGCATCCCAGTCTGCCACTGACTTTCTCACTGGTGCTCTTGCAATTTACTTTGTGACCCCTATATATATAAAGGGACACACTGCATTCTATTAGCAACTGAAAAGAACTTCCTTTGCTCCTTTGCAGGTGAAAATCTGGTTCCAGAATCGCAGAGCCAAAGAAAGAAAATTAATGAAGAAGAAAATGACTCATTTTGATGGCAGCAGCCTTGGCTCTATGCAGAGTGACTCTGGCTCAGTGAGCCCAATGCCAGTTCCTGACCAACAGACTCATTCAGAAATGCCCAGTTCTTTATTCCCACCTCCTCCTCCTCCTCCACTTCCCATGAATGGTTTGCAGCACAACGGGAATCTGCAGCAGGTAGTGGCCTCTCAGTAAGGCTGCTGGAAGAGCTGCTATAGAATGAACACTATAAACTACCAGTACATGGAGCACTACAGTATGAGAGAGGACAGCTGTAGCTGTTTTGCAGGAGTCCCCAGCATGACATGGATTTGTGCACATAAGCTTCCAGGACAGTAAGCCAAGAGCTCCTTGCCACGTCTGCAGGCTAGCTTGAGTTCCCAAGGACAATGGAACTGCTGTGTGCCAGGAGCCCTTGCTGCAGGGTACCTCTGCAAGGGAATGCCATGCCCAGCCTGTGCCCCAGGGCACAGGGAGGGAGGAGAGCCAGGACCAGCTACAGCCACTTGTTACAGGCCACTGCAGACAAAAAAAAGCACAGAACGTGCCCCAGGCAATTCAGCCTTGCTGAGGGCAGCTGTAAGGGGTGTGTAAGGGGGTGCTCTGTCTGTCCCTCGCCCCAGGCAGAGAGTGTATTCCTTCTCCTTTGATCTTCACACAGGTTCCATGTACTCGCTTCCATGGACTTTACACATGGATCTTGATAAATGAAAACCTGGCATATACGTTCTGACCCACTTGATGGAAAGCCGGGGTTGTGCTGGTTGCACTCACTACATGTTAAGGGCAAAGGTCAGGGACGAGCTTTTTGGAATTTTCTGGGTTTGACAGGTATGATTTCCAATGCTCCGTGCACTGGTAATACACATGCACTCCTCAATCTTACCACAAATGTTTCAAAAGCATTCTGGAATTCTGACTTTTGGCCCCCAAGTTTGGGTTTAGTGGAAGAAAGATTATATAAGACTCATTTTGTATCCTACAGGAAAGGACAAAGGACGGGGGCGGAATCCAGTTAAAAACTTAAGGTACTGTAAAAAGCAACCGCATTTCATGGGGTAGCACAGCCCATGGATAAAGATACAATAATTACATTCAGCTGGTTTTACATTCAGTCTAGTTTTCAGAGCTATTGTGGCATTAAAAATGTTTGAGAAGCCAAATTAATGGAAGACCAAGCACAAAAATACTTCAAATATAAGCTCTCAGCAGTTTTTAAGTGGGTCTTAATTCCAAAGGGCTGATCCCTTCCACGCTAAGCAGAATTCCATAGGTAACCAGTACTTAAGCATAATCTGGGTACCTACTTCCCAAGATGATTACCAATTGCATGTGCATAACTTGTCTGCAAAGGGAGAATTTTCAGAGCACAAAAATGATTTGGGAATTGATACCCTCATTATCAAAAACAGTTCAGATATTTAGGAAGCCCATCCTTGCTGATTTTCATCAGGGTGTCCTCCTGAATCTCTGCCACTGTTGCAAACAAGACTTAGGAGCATTAAGTCCTTTAGGCACTACATTCTTTTTTATTTCCTTAATTATAACAAATAGTACTATTTTGAGCATCAAAATGTTGGTAATGTCAAATTACTTTGTATATAAAGAACATTAAAATAAATGACTTTTTCATAATCATTTTCCAGTGTGGTATCAGCTACGTAGCAAGTGAACATGCAGATTTTCCCCAGGAGTCTGTTAGTGAATTTTAGTATCAAACTTAAAAGCAGGGTGATGGTAAAAAAGCTTGCAAGAAGTAGAGGAGAATGGCAAGACCAGGATGGTTCAGGGAGCTGGCAGTTTTCACTACTTTTTAATTTTATTCAGCATCTTATGGTTGTGAGAAGGACCACACTTCAACTTTGAATAGACACATCCCTACATTGTAAAATCCCCACTTTCACAATGCTGCTCCACTTGCTGGCAAGAGCAGTCTGAAGGTTGGCACAGGTAGTTCAAATGAGAAACTCCAAAGTTCAGCAACAGAAAGACTCCTACTCATTTTCACATGTTATGAAAAGCAGAACATGACAGAGAGCAAGGGGGAACAGTGATTTACTACCTGTGCGGATGAGCATGGCAACCAAAGCAAAACACTGGTCTCCCAAAAGACAGATCCATTGCGTATGTCCAAAAGAGGAATCCACTGGAAATACCCAGAACAGCCAATCTGTCTAGAGAGGGAAATGCTAGATATTTTACCTGCAGTCAATACACACATACGTTTAACTTAATACATCCTCACACTGGCCACTTACACAGAATTTTGCTTGCAAACTACAGAAAAATCAGTAACAATGCCCACATTTAGATTTTCAGAAGGTAAGAATACAGAAGGAAACTTGTCTTTTGTACTGATACACAGTAATTCAGGACCTAGTTTTAGCTAAATGCACAGAATCATGGCCACAGGGTTGTGCAGGATCAAGTTCACAGCTACCTATTTTAATCACATTTTCATGATACAGTTTAAATTTGTATTAGAATTTTAAAAAGGAAAAGGTCCTTCAAGAAAGAACTTTAAGGAATCCAACTTCTTTCTCTTTAGAATTATTTAAACATCATTCAAAGAGAGGGGGATCTGGCAAAACGACCTGGTTTATCTTGTTTACATGCAGAAGAGTTATTGAGGAAGATAAGTGACCACTTTGAAGATGTGCCTCATTTCTGCTCCAGTTTGCTGAGAGCACGCTGGCTATAGGTTGCTATGTGTTTCCAATCAGAAGTTGTTAAGTACACAAAATAAGGCTGGATTTTATTTGCAGAAGCACATGTTCAAAGGTTAAAATTTATTGCTCCAAAAGCAGTATCTATAAACCAGGGCAATACCTTAGAGATTATTAACCTTCTAGTTACACCAGTGGCTGTTTTAAGGTGTTCATTTTATTTCTTTTTTAACTTACCAGCAATCTGTTCAACTAAATATTTTCAATGTGTTTTAATTCTTCAAAGAGCTGATCATCAAAACCAAAAGAAAAATATTTTATTGTATTGTGTATAATTAAAAATGAGATATAAAATTGGAGCCAAATCAACTGACGTTAGTTTGGTCCAATATCGTGAGTCAGGAAATACTGGTGCTGGTCCTTAGAGTGAAACTTACTTTCTTCCTGACTTTGGGTATATCATATAACCTATCACTTTTGATCACATCTAAAACCTAGGGACACTAAAGCAGAGTTGCTGTGGAGATTGATTGGTTGTTAGCAAAGTGCCTTGAAGAAGAAAAGCATACCTTAGGCAACATCACAAGAGTATCTAAGCCCTTAATCCTAATTGTGATTAGAAGAATGATCAAGGTATATCTAATTTTCAGAGGAGTTCATTAACCTTTAAACCCCACTACCCAGCAAGAATTGTGATCTATATGATTAAAAAAGATCAAGAAGGGTACAGCAAATTGGACATTCTATAAAAACTTAATGCAACTGAGAGTCACAATTCAAAATGACATTTCTAAAACAAAAAAATTCAAACACACAGCAACTGCAATTGCTGGGGTTATGCAATCATTAATATACATATGAGAGAGAATCAGGTATGTGCTACCTTTTTCCCAAGGAGCTGATTCAAAGAGATTCATTCTGGATGTTACCATAAAAATTAAAGAGCATGCTCCTACTTTAGCACCCTTATTGAGGCTGCTGGTGCAGTACAGGCTTACTCCAACACAAGTTGACATGTCCCTACAAACGACTTATACAGCCTGTCACATTTTGGACTGGCCCTGGATGATACTAGTTGGACACTATATTGTGCAAACCTCACCAGGTAAAGGAATAGGCACAAGCTTTAGGATGAAAAGGTTTGCAAGCTGTTTTCATTCTCAAAGAGCGCAAATACTTTCTCGTGCATTTTGTAACAAACTCTGTTCTAAGAGGTATTGCAATAAAGGGAGAGGCTTCATTAAGATACACCCTGCATGTTCTTGGTCTTCCCAGTAAACTACAATCACTTTAAGGCAGGACATATACAGACAATAATGTCTCGTCTGGGAGTATGAACAAAGAGTTAAACATGTACAACAGAAATGCCAGTCTACCAGGAATATAACCCATGCCTATGGCAAGGATGGCAAACAGTAAAGGCAATCAATTCCTTTGTTGCCTCAAGAAAGAAAGACCACAGCAACGAACACCTCAGGCTCACAGTTAGCACCCCACAATGCCATCTAGCCAGACTCTGCTCGGCAAGAGCTACAGTAAGTGGGAGCCCTGTGCTACATGACTCGGGAAGGAAACCAAACAAGTGTCAATAGAGGATTTGCTGTTCATTTTCCTGGTGCTGCCGAGAAGAGTCGATTTAACCTGGAGTTCACATGCAGGCTCTGTGACTCTAATAGCTCTGCTGCTTCAGCAGTAAGACGTACTCTTATTTTGTACTGATTTTGTAACAGACTACATTGCTTAGATTTCAGAATACTAAGACCCTTCTTTAGCTCCAGACCATTATTTCCTGGCAAATGCAACACTGGTGCAGATTACCCATGAAATATATTTTTGCTATGTTTAATAAAATGCAAAAGTTGCCATTAAGAAATGAGCAGTCTGTCATTGTTAGCAGCAGTTAGAAAACACCAGTAGAGGAACAGACAGAAGGGTAAATTCAAACCTCATACTTCCAACAAATCACTTGTCATCATTTTTCAAAAGGATTTAATAGCCAAAATTTCAGAGCACAAAACTAAAATGAAAGCACTGAGGCTTTCCTTACAACTGACATTTTTACTTCTACTGTTTATCTCTTATGAAAACCAAACACACCAAACACACGTTAGGGATGAAAAACATAGTGCCAAACAGAAACTTGTGATATCTCCCTTTCTCTTTTTCCCCAGAAGAGTTCAGTCCAGCAAATGAGAATGTTTCAGCAGCATCACTCACTGAGCTCTCTGTGCTGTGCCACATCTGTCAGTACAGATATCATTTAGCATGTACTTGCATTTCAAGACCTGAAAACGAGACCTAACTCAGGTGTCTTCAACACCAGGGCGCTGCATATTAAACCAGCCTCATTAAAAGAGGGTAAATACAATTTTTGGAAGCTGTATGCTTGTAGAAGAGCTGTCTCTTCAGCTGGGCGTTTCAAATTTTAAACCCATCTTCCTGCCTTCATGACTAGCTGGATTTCACTTCCAGCAGAACTGACCTCAGCTGACAGCATGCCACGTATTGACTGCCCCTTCCTCAAGATTTATACAGCTGACTAGGAATTTTAGGGGGAATGGGTAGGCACAGAAAGCCCAGCTTGAAAAAGACTCAATAACATCTCTGAGATACTGCAAACAACCAGCAATACACAGCTCACTAACAAAGTCCTTAGCTAGCTGTTCCATTGAAATTCCAAGCATGCAGTTCTAAAGGTATGGGCAAGAAGCATTCCTAAGCCTGATGTTACTGATGTGTAATTAGAGTGGTCATCTGGAGGCAAGAAAACAAACACCTATTCCTATCACCTTCGCCAGAATGGGACACACTAAGCTCACCTGCTTTTTCACCTCACAGCCAAAAGCCCAGAGAGATTTCATATCATTTTCGAGCTTCAAAGATGGGACAGATTTATTTCTTCTTATCTCCATATAAAAGCAAGAGTAACTTTATGAGTAAGGGTTCCTAATAAAAACTATCACAGGTTTAACACCTTTAATATAAGTTCCTGTGTACAGGCCAGTTCTAATCTACTAGTAGTCCCTGAAATGGCAGTTGTAATAGCTGTCATTAAAACATTTCATTGCACGTTGTGATTCCATCATTATTACCCAGTTTCGAAACGCTCTTTAGATCAGCACATACACGTAGCGCACCATCTACACTGCCTGTACAAGCAAAACTTTAATACTGGCTATCACCAGGCTTCTTATTATTGCTAGATTTTCATCAAACACTGTTAGAAAATGAGAAATTTTCTTCCCCAATGATCTCAAACTACATTTAATTTTACACACAGACAACTTTACATCAACAAATCATAACCTTGGAGTTCAGTTATTCTGGCAATCTGTCTCTGAAATATACCAAAGAGCACAGCACCCCTGCTGCTGCTACCACGCAGATCTTTCCTGTCCTGTCTTTATCACCACTGCAGAAAGTGGTGTAAGTACAAACCCCCATATGGATGAGATTTTGGGATGTCTAGCCTACTACCTTTTACCCCACCAACAGCAATAGCTACTCAAAGCATTCCTTGAATTACAGTGTAAGTTACTGCTACACACTGCAGATGCAGTGGTTTGGTAGCTCTGAAGCTACTAACATGGGGGATGAAAGGACATAAGCATGGCCAAGAAATGATTCTTTGGAAGGTAGATTCAGATGAACCATCAGTAAGCTCTCAAAAAATATCAACCCCAAAATTTTGGTAGCCTCAAGCTACTATACTACACAAGAAGGTACTGTTCCTTTTTAATATATCCACATGGTTCTGTTACACAATACGGGAGGCCTAAGAGTCAAGATGCAGATAATTTGAATGTTATTCCATTTCAGTTATCTCACACTCACTCTGGTGTTAAAAATCTGCAGTCCTGCCCAGTAATCTTATCCTGCTATGTAAATCTTTTTAAACAAAAAGCCTTACTCAGAGCTTACTATTGTTAGCTGGTATCAAATCTGTGTAGCAATTTGCCATGGCGTATCTTGATCTAATTACATTCTGGAAAGAATCGAACTAGATCTAAAGAAAATTCAGATAATGGAACAGACAAAACAAGAAAGGGAAAGGAGGAGCATAAACAGAAGATAAAAGAAGAACAGAGAATAAAAGATAAAGCTGTGAGATACAAAAAATAGGATTAGGTGATACTGAAATTGTGGGGGGTATGCGCTGAGGCATCCCATAATGAAAGAGGAAGATCAGGGACTGAAAATGTTTCCATCATCTAATGCATTCTATGACATTCAGTGTAATTCAGTGAGACGTGAAAACCACGTACTTAGCTGTCAAACATGTCCAATCTGAAATCCATGAGCAACCAATGTTTATCTGTACTGCGCCAATGGATTTCAGATACAGCCAATGGAGACAAAACTTCACCCTCTTATGGATGTGCCTGTGACTGACAGCTCTGCATACCTGTTAATGAAACATTAAAATTTAACTGCTGGCATAACGCCCATGAATAGACAGAAATTCCAAGGTGTATTACAATTCCTTTTCTTTCAAGATTAAAGGAACAAGAGTACTTTCTGATTTTTTTTAATGTCCATTTTCATAAGTGTGCATCAATCACAGAAGGCCCTATCCCATGATGCAGCTTTCCTCAACATTCTCAGGATCCCAAGGATTAATAAAGAAACCTGTAAATATGGCAAAATGAATTATAAAGATTTTGCTATTTTACTTCTCAGTAAAATTTCTTTCCTCAAGAAAACCTCCAAACCCACAACAGAAACATCCTTCCCATCTTTAAGTACACACTTAGAATCCTTTAGTGCTGGAATTAGAAGGGATGTGTGAATATGAGTAGTGTCAGAACACAAAGCAGACTGAATGAAAACCCACACCTTTGTAAAGGGAAACAACTCACTGTAATTTGCACCTCTTTTGCAAGCATACACCTTGACAAATAGCTCATTGCAAAGAAATCCATCCAGGATAAAAACATATCAAATTCACTCTACAAATTGTAGCTAGACAACCACATATAAAGACAATTCTCAAGCCATAAGCATGGTTTAGTTCTCCCATGGTAATATCCAGTTCCTCATAACAACATATAAATGCAGCTTCAGAACGGTTTTTCCCTGTGGAAACACTTGCACTGACCTACACAGTACCCATGCGCCAGGCATGTAATGGAGAAGCATGGAGGCAGTTCTGAGCTACTAAGTTGGTAACCCAGACATTTCCCCCTGCTGATTTCACCTACCTGAGCTGCCACCGCTATAGCAGACAACTACACAACAGCTCCAGAGTAAGGAACCCAGCCTCTCAAGCAGATCATTTTGAAACAGAAGCCAACAGTACTGCTGGGTGTAATCAAAGGGTTTTTTCACTACTCTTTACAGTCATTTTCTTTGTACTTCTGGAACTACCTCTGTTAGGAAGATTTATTGTCTGCTTTTTAAAATCTATCAGTTTGCAACAGCCACCAGATGAAGGGATCTCTTTAAATCACTTCCTATGCGTAAACATGTGCATTACAGTTAAAGCCTTAATTTCTCCAAATTACAAACACCAAAAATGAGGGGGAATTTTTGGAGGCAGTTATACTCAAGGCATGCTGTTTACAAGGTGCTCTGTATTCTGAAGTTACTGACTTATAATTATTCAAATTGCCTGCGTCCTTTAAGTAAAAAATAGGGGCTCTTTTAGTATCTGAGAAATAGAGTAACATTTACTTGCTGATCAGTAACACATCACAGAATAAAGGTTTCAGCCAAGAATCATTTGAACACCAAACATTTCCATCATACTTACTTTAAAAGGGTCTATTTTCTATTTTACAAGTACAAGCAACTGTTGCATCATCCTACAGTACTGGAATTGCTGTTGAATATCAGGAAAGGGTAACAGGACAGATAAAAGTTCTCTAAAAGAGAAAGCACCAGAACTAGCAGAAAGGTGGGGTTGGGCAGCCCTTCATTTGAATGTAAATGTAATTATGAGGCAGGCAGTTAGGCTGACGTCAGGCAAGATCTTGGTAAACCATTACCACCAGCACCTGGTGACACAGTTGATAATAAAAGAGGATGAAGTAGAAGATTCCAAGCAGAGTGGCATTATTAAAGAAAATCAAACACAATTCTATTGAAGCAGCAAAAGAAAATACGGAAGAACAAAATGTTGTGACAACGCATTTACGACCTGTGACAACCATGTATGTGAGCTCTCTCTTGGATAAGGAGAACAGCATGTATCCAGGATCTGCAAGGAGTAACAACAACCTGCCAGTGCAAAACTTTGTGTCTACTCCATCCTACCCAGATTACATGGGATACCATCATGTGCCAACTATGGACACCCACGGACAGCCTGCAGGAACCTGGGGATCCCACTATGGCCCGCAGAGGGAGGACTGGAACGCTTACGGCCCAGGACCTTCTAGCACAGTTGCTGCTGCTCAGATCAACAGCTCGTCTCCTGGACAGGTCTCCTACACTTCTGCTGATTACAGCTCCCTCCATCCCGCTGGATCTGGGGGGTTACCTCCTGTAGATACAATTAATACACAGCAAATCTCTCCCAACAGCCAAAGGCACAGCTCTTATGAATGGATGAGGAAAACAGTGCAAACTAATACTACTGGTAAGTGCATACTCAACTTTCAACCTGAGAAAGCATCTTCTGCTATCACTGATCTTACGAATAATTAACTTTACTCAAAGCACATAGGCTCATTTATGACAGTTATTTAACCTCCTGCTGTTTAATGCAGTTTTAACTAAATTTGCGCTAGTTTCACTTTCATCCTATAAAAGGCTTCACACGGTTACTACTGTGGAATGGCTCTTGTGTTTAGATAGAACTGCACCTCCCTCACATATCTTTGTCATAACTTTCTGTAAAGCTTTTTGAATGAAAACCATAGTTTTGAGACTGTTACAAAATAGTGGATGCAGCAACACTGAACAGTTACACGCAAAAATACTATGTAATGATTTTGTGCCACAAGGTAAATCTCAACATATAATCAGGTTGATCTGCTTAAATCTTTACATACTTTTCAATCTTTTAAAGGAAATTATGTGCTCTGATCCAACTGTAGTGATTATGCAGTTTTCTGCTGTTATTCCTGCGTCTTATTTTTCTACCTTGATTTATTAGGTGGGAAGAAATATTCCTAGAGCAGTAATCTGACCTGAATGATCAGCGCGGACTATTCTGTTTGCAGACCACATATCTCATCAGTTAAACTTGCTTTGCATTTAGTTTCAAATCGGTTTGAATGTATTTTTCTCACATAGCAGAATGTTGCAGCTTGCCAAAATTCCACAATTAAAAATCACTTTCTTGCAAGTGTCACTCACTGAAGCGCCTGATTTTGTCACAAGCTGCCTGCCATATGAACCTTTCAATGTATATTCCCAAGGTGTAAATTGGGTGTAGCAAGGATTGCTACATCTATTGTTAAGGTTAAAAGTCATAAGTGTGTGTTAGAGAGCATCAAAGGAAAGGTTCTAAAGAAAGAAGAGCAATTACAATTGGAGCAATCTTAGGAGACAGAAAATCAGCTCTGCTGCTTGAAACAAGTGGTTATTGCTCCAGAGCAAAATCAGTCTGGGAACTGTTTCTTACAGTTCCACCCTGTTTCCTCACAGTTATTATATAGAAAATGCCTAGTGAAGGTTAAGATAGCACAATGTCATCCTTCCACTCTGAGCCTCTACAAAGGTCTTCAAAGTCAGGTAGATTTATAATCTCCCCCCCATGTATACTCATGTAAATCAGCAGTTACTTCATTAACATCGTTGGAGATTTCCAGGTGTAGAAGTGATGCAAGACTTGAGCATAGACCAAATTCAATTCAGACCAGTGAATGTCAATGAGTCATACTGTCACTGCATTTTCTGTTTTAACATTCCTGAAGAATAACAGAGACTTCAAAATTCAAATCCTAGTTTTACACTTACTGCACAGATACAGAAAACCCCAAAAAGTTTCTCACACACTTGTTTACATTCATAAAATACATCTGCAGTTTAGAAAAGCAGTTAGGTGCTTAAATTCATCTCTAGTCTGAAAAGCATTTACACACATGCCAAAACACTTTATGGACAATACAGCACAGGTGAAACTGCCTATCAACAGATCCATGTCCTGAGGCTGCACATTCCTACAGCCCATTCTTTGAAGTGTTAAAACCAGCTCAGGACTTCACAGAACTGGGTTCAAGACATCAACCCAGCTTAAAAAAAGGGTTTGGGAGAGTAAAGCATGAAGGTGGCATTTTGCAAAGCAAGAAAATTAGAAATTTCAGTTTTCACTGGTGTTTTAATGTTCACCACAAAAAATGGGAAATTTTAACAGAGACACACAAAAAGTTATGAAAAATGAAAGGAAATTAAAAAACTAACAAGGCTAAACTTATCGATGCTTCTTTAGAAGATAATGTAAGAACAATGACTTGCTGCCATTATAACTATTCTTTGAAACAGACTTGCTCTGGTTTTCCCTACTGCCATACATTATTCATGATATCCAAGTGGCTGCTGGCTGCTTAATACAGTCATTGCTCCAAAATTCCAGAATTACCACCCTAAACTTTACTGTATATTTATATCCATAAATCTGTGTATGTCTTTAACTTCACTAGTGGCATGTACTCCCATAAATGTATGTGAGCAGCACGGAATAACAGAAATCCAAACACATGTAATTAAATGAGGGAGCCTACAAAAATATGGTCCTAAAGACCATGGGGATTATTTTGTGGGAGATGTTAAATGAGAATTTCCCCCCTCTAGTTAGACTCTATTAAATATGCCACATTCTTACTCAATATTCACATTTAGCATTTTATACACAAAATTAAATTGCAGAAAAAGTGAACTGGAAATTTACCTGACACAGTCAATTTCCAGGATGAAACAACACCACAAACACAGAAGTACTATATCCTCTCAACAGATAAAATGTGATTTGAAACTATAAATCCTTTTACTGAAGGACTGTAGCTGTATATTCAGAACCAAAGCTTTTATAACTTTAAATACACAGACACTGCAAACAGATGACGCAATAACAAATTTTAAAACACAAACATCAAAAGTGGGCTTGGTAAAGGTACCTTCCCAGACAGGCTCTCAAAATGGGACAAAGAACTTCCACAGAATTCCTCACAGTCCGACCCTGGTTTTAATAAAAGGCAATGACAAATGCCCTGTCAACTTATGTAAGAGCAGAACTTCAGACCAATTCATTTCTAAGCTCCATGTAATCAACAGTGTAAAATACATATTTCATGAGAGCAAGTGAGCCTTCAAGGCATGAAACTTACTGAAAAGAAGGTACCTAAACAAGGACCTAGAAAACAGGTTTTATATCTTTTAAAATTTCACATGAAACTTCATTTGAGAGTGACTCTTCTCAGAATGGGAATGGACTTGGAGGGGGCTAAACAAAAGGACAATGTAATTTTTATATTCAACTACAGCCAGCACATTTTGTGTTGTTGCTTAAGCAAGCAGTGATGTACATGTACTGCAGATTACATGACAGCAGAAGCAGAGCCAGAAAGCAAAATAGAAAAGCAGGAAAAAAGAAAAAGCCTCTGCTCTAATGCTAATTTATTTTGCTTTGTAAACTAGTTGTGACATCTCTTTTCCACTGGCCTACATTGTCTGAGTTTTTGAGGCCTATCTGTCATATTGAGGCAACAGACCCTTTTAACACTTCGCTTTGCTTTGATATGCAGTCTTGTCTCTTCCTTCTCCCTCTTTTCTTCAGGAGTTATATTGCCGGAAAGGGTGATGATTTTCACAGCAAATAAAGAGGCCTTCTCCCAGCTTTATTGTCTTCAGAAGAAATGCTCTGTGAATTTTATGACCAAGGGGAATGGGGAAAACTACTCCTTTTCTCCACCCCCTCAAATCATGGTTATATTTGCTGATTATAGTGAAGCCGGAATAACCCTGTTGAATTTTAACTTGTTTTCAAAGCTTCCCTCCTCAGCATTCAGTTTACAAGGAACCTGAATATCTCTACTATTGTTAACATTAGAACTATGACTTTGAGCAAATATTTCAAAGCCAACAGTTTGTATCTTGAAAAAAAAAATAAACTTAGTTTGATGATTGGTTTAGTCCTGTGAATTTAAGCAGGAAAACTTTGTACACTAGAAGTCAAAGTGACAGAGGATTTTGGAAAACATCTTTATGTGTATTTCAAAACGTCTTAAGCTGTGTCTACCTCTAGACTTCAGCTAAAAATATCCTAGTCTATCCTCAGTGTTGGTCCAAAACATGAGAACTGAGGAAAAAATATTCCTTCATCTATTCCTGTCCTTTTTTCCTCTGCTAAGATGAAAGAGTCTGACATTTGTTTAGGGCTTGTAAATTCCAAGCCAATTGGCTTGTGTTTCTGAATGTGAAAGGGTTTTTTGATAAGATCTCCTTGTCGCTCCTTTGTGTGGCGTGTGCTTCATCTTAACACCTCAATGGATTTTAGGGAACCACTTTAAAGGAGTCTTTGTCCTACAGTTTGTCCCAGAAAACTCACATCAAAAAAAAAACCAGGAAGATCAGAAGAAAAAGGAAAATTTTCTATTTGGCTGCTGAAAGTGCAAAGGAGAACAAATAAGTTGAAAAGTGATCTCTCTGTATTATTACACAAAGAACTGTTTAACAAAGTCAATGGAATGAGAGATACCTTCTAAACATCTACTAATGTTTCTCTTAACACTCTTTATCCAGTACATGTAAGAATATTTCTTTTACACATTAGAGAGGGGATGATACTGAAATCCTTTTACAAGTATTTTATTGCCTCGTCTTACAAATTGCCAAGTGCCTACAACTCTAAAGGGAAGCTCAGGACACAGAGCAGCCCAGTCACACCTCCACAGGCACTCAGCATCCTGCAAGACTCAACCTTTCCAAAGAAATAAATTCAAATTATTATTAGACTTCCAAGCATGCCCTGTGGCCACACAAGAAAGCAAAGGCTTTTCTAGGACACTTCTTTGTGCTAGAGAGGTGATCTTTACAAACTCAAAGAAAGAATCGGGACACAGTACAACTAAAGAAATTGTGACTGAACTTCAGTCTTGAAATCCTGTGCTTATGCCTGCCTACACACAAAGTGACTTCAATGAGCACTGAAATTAAACCCCTCTGAAATCAAATATAGCCAGCACCAATTATGTACTGCTGTGAATTACTGAAGATGCTTCAGGGTGTGTTTCACTTGAGATTTACATTTAAATGTATGTTTACAGAGAGAGCAAGATAAAGAGGGAAAGACAGTTACGATAACCAATATTCACTCGTTCACGCTGCACCTTGTGTTTTACCTCTGTAATACAGAAAACAATCCCATGCTGGAACTCCGTGGTCTGTAAAATGCTTGAAAGAAAAATCCAATTCAACATATTAATAATATTTCTTTCCTAAACAGGTAAAACAAGAACAAAAGAAAAGTACCGAGTTGTTTACACAGATCATCAGAGACTAGAATTAGAGAAGGAATTTCACTGCAACAGATATATTACGATAAGGAGAAAGTCAGAACTGGCAGCAAATCTGGGACTATCTGAAAGACAGGTACACAGAAACTCGTGTGCACCCATTCCCAAACGCTGCTGCTGCCAGGAACTGGAGCAGCATTCCCATTCTGGATCCAAAAGCAGTGTGAAGGCAACCAGGATATATTCTGAGTACACTGGAGACACAGAGAATACACTACACAAAGACAAATTAACAAATAGGCTGATTTGACAGAAACCTCCAATTATGGGTAACTAAAGATTAGGAACTCATTTGCACTAGAAGAAGTATTTATGTGCACAGCAGCTTGCAACACAGCTAGAATAGTTCTGACATTCACTTCTTGCACTCACACAAAATGGTGGCCAGAAAAAAAAAAAACAAAGCATGTGATGTATTTCAGCTGTAAGCCAGGAAAATGTAAACCCAGCATTCAAAGTGCAATCAAACAAGACATCTCTGCAATTTCTGTCACAAATTTATCAAAATCATTTGCACAGGCCACATTCCTCCTCAGTCAGGCAGATTTCAGCACATTTTAAGGAGTTTTTGCAACCTTTGATATTCAAGTCAGGATCTCTTTTTTGCTATTATGTTCATAGGGTCTTCACCTACAGTAGTAGTTCACAACCACCACATATGCAGGATGCTTTACTCTGTAAAATTTGGTGCCAAATATTTATGCTTATTGTACACATACATGTAGCCAGCACCACCCATTCAGGAAATTTCCAAGTGCACCTACTGCTTCTTTGGACAGCAGCTCTGCATTCATTCACATCAAGTACATATTTAAGCTCCATCCTTAACATAGCCGCCTGAGCTGGGGCCCAGGTGTCTTAGCTATACAAGGACTAGAGGAATTTGGGATAAAGAATTTCCTAAAATCACTGTGTTTGAAAGCACACAGGAAGATCAGCTCTGTAGTCTGCAAAGATAGTTACTGGTGAATTCAACCTTCCTTATGCAACAGAATTGCATTGGTTCTGCTACAGCTGGAGAATAAGGGAAGATTTGGCAATACTGAATATGGTATCTCCCACCATAGCAACCACATTTATTGCCCCCAGGTAAATTTAAAGAAGAGATCTTTCTGTTAAGAATTTTACAAACTTCTGCTCTTTCTGAATATACTGAACATATATATATATATAAAAATATATTCAGTTCGCTAAAATATTATCTCTTCCAGTGGCCTCAACTTCTGCATTCAGTCTGTGCAAGAGCACAAAATAGAAAGGGACCAATTGAGGCTGGAAGTGTAAGGATGCATAGATAAGCAATGAAGCACTGGATTCTTATCAACATTGTAGCGCAATGATGCTCAAGCACAGACCTGAATAGTACATAGATTATATTCCACAGACTGTAAGTGGCCCCAGAAAGTAACTCTAGAGAACAAGTCTGCTGGTGATGGGCTGCAGTTTGTTACACATTATGATAGAGCTGCATTGGAAAATTCTCAGAGAACTGCAGTTATGAAAGATTCCAAACCTCTACACAAGCTGGCTGACTTAGAACACAGGCACTCCTGGAGGAGCCAGTGATACTGCATGAAATCAGCACTTTGCTTTCACATAGTCATTGCTCTTAAAGCCATCCAATTTCTGACTGCAAATTCCCTTCAAGTATAATGCAGACAAAATAGATAACCTGGCTGCATTTCTACAAGACTCCTGACCAAGCTAAATGTTTGTTACTGTCACTAAGTTAATAAAACAGTATCTAGAAAATAAGAATGAGATTTTTAATACAAAGCAATGCTACAACCTTCTGTATCGTATTGTATTCAGCGCATTTTAAAGGATGTAACAAAAAAAGTAAAGTAACACAAAAAATGATGATGAGGAAAACACAAGCGGTGTTTCTATCTCCATTCACACTTTTGCACAAGGAAAGAAAATAGAGATACTTAAACTAAAAGTCTGAACAGAGAGAAAAGTTTAAACTCTTCATCAGGGACCGCAGCACAGGACAAGGGGTGATGGGTTTCAATTTAAACAGGGGAAGTTTAGGTTGGATATAAGGAAGAAGTTCTTTACTGTGAGGGTTGTGAGGCACTGTAGCAGGTTGCCCAAAGCGGTAAATGTGAGTCTAAATAAGTTGATTCCTACATTCTTAAACATAACACAGCAAGTTCACTTTACACCAAGTCTAAGAAAATCACTTTACACTAAGAAAAAAAAGTCATTTTCTGTTGATTATGATGCAGAAAATTCACAGGGAGTAACCAAAAACTATTTTGCTGCACAAATCCAGTGTTTTGGTGGCTTTTTGGGTTTGGGGGTTTGGTTTAGTTTTGTTTGGGGTTTATGGGGTTTTGTGGGGGTTCTTTGTGGTTTTTGCTGTTTTCTTTGTTTGGGTTTCTTGGGTTTTCTTTCTTGCTTTTATAATTTTAACGTATCTAAATTTTCACTGTTATTATTACTATAAAAAAGTTGACCACTGCTTTGAACTAATTGGGCATCATTTGTAACAACACAGGTGAAAATCTGGTTCCAAAACCGTCGAGCGAAAGAAAGAAAACTGATCAAGAAGAAAATCTCTCAGTTTGATGGCAGCGGGGGCTCAGCTCAGAGTGACTCTGGGTCACTCAGTCCAAATGAAATATCCAGTTCTCTGTTCCCACCACCACATGGAATAAATGGATTACAGCCTAATGGCATTCACCAGGTCATAGTTTCAGAATGAACAGAAGGATTCTCCCATCAACCCCCACCCAAACACTCAGCTTTGCAAGAGGCCATTCTCATGTAAATGTCTTCAGAGTGCTGATTTCTAAGTACAGGATCTGGGACTATTATCAAAACGTTTTAATTATTGCAGAAACCTCAGGGAACTTGTGCTGCTAAGATTCACCACTCAAAATCCTTGAGGAGGAGGGAATTTCTTTCAGACACTGACCCAAAGATGATACAACTGAAGATTCAAGTAAACATAGTTCTTGTCTAATCATATAGACACAGAAAACTAAGTGAACTGATTATAAAATAGAGTACTATTGCATAAGATATAAGATGCTGGGTGTATGTGGTTTGTTACATGTTATGTAATTAAACTGTAGATGTTAATTAATATTCACACTTATGTGTACTGAGAAAATGCTACTTTTGAAAACAACAGAAACATTTTAAACACAGTGTTGCTGTACCAACACTTTGCATTTAATGAAATGAAACAAATCAACACAGAAGAATGGCAAGTGAAGAGCTGTAACATACACCACCTTATTCATTAGACTTGTACACTAGAAACGCATGAGTTAACTTAAAATTTCTCTTCTAATTTATGCCAAAAGTGAAATAAAAAGCTTATATGATTATTTACCAGGTTTCCATTCAACACACTTAGTATTTATTGCCACCTTGCAGTGTCTAAGCAAGCTCCAGCCTGTCTTCTTCACCTGCCAGGCAGGTAGGAAACACCATGCTGTTCTGAGCCACTGAAGCCACTGACTGTACTTCAAAACCACCACAGTTCATAAAGGAAATAGTCTAAATGAGACTAGTTTAGGTGTCAGATGTGATACAAAGCACCTCCTATGATATGTTCAAAATCTGCGTTGCCAATAAAAGTGCTTCTCTTTTTTATTATCTTCACCCTGAATTTTGTCCATCAGGTCTGTCTTAAATGTATTCAAAGTATGTATTAATAAATATTTGGAGGAGACAGTCTCTTTCATGCACTAAGTAATGATCTCTAAGCCTAAAAACTGTATCAGATTATCTTCTCTGGCTACTGCTTAGTCAAATAAAAAGGTATTCCCCCTATTTTGTACCATGCATAACTACCCCATATCCAGATCACAATGTCCCTTTAAATCTAAGGGCAGTGGCATAACTGTTTCTCAAAATAATCCAATTTAATAATCCCAATTATTAAATTCTTTTAGACTAGCCAGGATAATTTTTATTAAACTTGATTACAGAACTATTAAACATGCAGTCATATCACCACATCAGGAGGGTGGTAAGCCATAAAGAAGGGAAAAAGGCAAGCAGCTGAAAGAAGAAAATCCTTACTGTGTCTCTGACAGGTTTGGACACTCTAAGCGATTGTAGCCTACACCATTACATTTTTGCCAGAAAATGTCATCCCAAATCAAAACACGGTTCAGAATGACACACTGGCACATTTCAATGCCCTTTAAAGACTACAAAACAGCCTGACAGAGTCCATCCTACATTCATGTTCTGCCAAGATTAGCATGGGAGCCCAAAGAACAGGGTATGCGCTGGGTGGAGGCAACTTAACCAAGTCCCTCCATGGCTATTATTTTCTGGGCAGCTGTGTTTGACTCTCCTACATTGCTTATGTAAAAGAAGAGCTTCAGAAGATGTGATCCAGCCCTTGTATTTAATTTTTGTATTTAGGTGGGTGAGAAGAAACACTAAAGGCTATAAGTAACATTTCCCAGTATTTATCTTTCTTCCTTTGAAGACTTCTCCAGGACTTTAGCTACACTGTCCTTTAGCACCTACTAAAATAATAATGAATCAAACACAATCCTCACCCAGTGGGTATCTTCCCCAGGCTCTCCATTTCCTGCCTCTTCCACTTTATGTAAATAGAAAACCATCTCACTGTTTAAATTCAGCTGTTTCATTGGTATTTCAAGTTTGCAAAGTAATGAGCCACTTCAACACCATGCTGATATCAAAAGAAAACTGTGCATCACACAACTGCCTAATGCCAGCAAATCCCTCCTGACATTTATTTGAATCATCTTTATTCTTACGAGAAACCTGCAGAAATGCCAAAGCTTTGGGAACAATTGCCTTTCTCAGGCCTAATGTCTATAAATACTTAATCAAGAAGGAACGTTTTACTACAAACTGTTCATGGTGACACTTAATGCAGCAGTTAATAAAGCAAAATCACTGTGCTAACTTCTAAGTATTAATCTGTGGCAGAAAATAAAGAAAATTATAGATTTGTGTGTTATAGAAATGACAAGATACTTTAGACTAGAAATGGGAAAGGACCTTATTATATTTTTAAAAATCATGATATACAGAGAAGAGAGCATAACAAACCCAACTGGCTGCTTGTAGCAGTAATAAGGGTAAAAAACCTGGATCAGAAACTTGATAACCTCTTGAAACTGATTTTGAGAATCAATCTGCCTCCACATTAAGCACTGTCAGTAAAAGCAGCAAGAGCTGCAGACCCCTGCACATAGCCAAAAACCTTCCAGCCATTGCAAAATATTTGTATTACAAAAACAGTTTCACTAAACTTCTCAAATCACCTGCAACTTTCCTTATCAAATGAACCTAGCCAAATTTGCCTAATGAGTTACACATTTCTATTTCTAAACAAAAGAATGCAATGAGATGCTGGATGCCCACAGAAGGGGAAAAAGAACTCTACTACTCACAGAAATTACCAGGGTCTTTTTCTCATGATAAATTCCACAAGATTTAGCAGGACCACCTATAAACTGGTTACAGATCCCAGTCAAAAGTTATGATTTTATTTCCCAACGAGGAAACCAGTAGGTAATGGCAACATTTTGGGAGTGATTTAAAAAAAAGCCTCAGGTACTTATCAATCAGTCATCTTGATACCTGGTTCATCATCTACATCCAACACAAAACACACCTTTATGTTCAGTCATGTGTAAAAGCCCTGTCCAGCCCCTCATACCAGAGGTATGGCTGCAGCACAGCTATCCTGCAAATTTTGTATTGAGTTATTTAATACACTTGCAGACCATTTTCAAGCTTTCCCTTCATGTAGCGCTGTATGCATTCTGCTACAGAGTTACTGCCTAGTGCCATGACAAATTCTCCAGATGTGACTTGAGTTCTGTGCTCAGGAAGGACCACTTACTGCATCTGCTTCTCTTGGAAGAGAAGAAAGTGCAAAAATCAACTTGGAAAGCAACGTAAGGCTCCAGCAGCCTCACACATGCAGGGCAGCCAAGAAAACAAAGCTTAACTGAACAGGTTTGAAAGCAGCACTGAAAGTGCTTGCTCCCCGAAACACTTCTAAGCATAAACACAGATGTTCTGACATCATTACAGCTTAACTTGCTTCTGTGTCAAGTAAATCCTGATTCCAACTGAGGTAAGTTTGCCAAAGCTGCTCATGAGTCACACAGGTGGGAACAGTTCTTAGGAAAACTGCTCTTTTTACATTGTACAATGATTTTACATCAGCGGAAATAACATGTACCTCATTATTAACCACTACATCCGAACAGTTGATTTGTTGTACAAGTTTATCTCAGTCTTCCCAGAACTTTTCCCATTAGGAACTAAAGAAAAAAAGCTAACCAGGGAAAACTTCTTGAGCCAGTATTGATCAAGAAGCACAACAGTTTTCCCACCAGCCTTGAAATACCATTGTCCAGACTTCAAAAGTATATTCCTATTATACAACATCTTCCTTCATTGAAACATTATATGTCTGAACAGTGAATTATGACAGCCAACATGACATCTCTTGCTGCATATTCTTTCTTCTGAATAATGACAGCGTGGTGGCGACTGATGCAGAACAAAGAAGGAAAAAATATACTGAAAGAAGCATTGGTATGTCTCAGGTCTACATTAGCAGCCACTTTTCCATGTTCTTGCAACATGGCTGTATTTAATACTGTGCTTTGTTTTAACTCCTATCTTTCCTGAACTCTTAGTGTTTCACGCTGTCTGTAAGAACATTTTTTAGTCAATAAAGGAAGTGATTTGGGTGGATAAACATTGCCAGAGACCATCATCTCTCCATAAATCATTCTGTTTTTATGACATAATTTTATCTAATAAACAACAACCTAAAAGAAATATTAAAACTGAGGCATATAAATATTTCTTCCTGTGAAGCCATAAAGTTTGATATATCATACTGAAAAAATTCCCTACAGTATTCACATCAAACTCAACACTAAGCAGCATTCTTCAAATACAGATATGGGCTACGAAAGCTATTTTTCTAAAATGGCCTATTTTTACCCAGTCATCATTCCTGTTAGGAGAGAGTACTCAAAAAATAGAAGAAAAATGTCTACTGAAACTTCAGCTGAACTTTGACTTCAACCTATTAATTAAAAAGCATAAGCTGTTAAATATGAAGGTAGGATATCAAAGTACCTCTTCAATTACAGAGATTTCCTTTCTGGGTTTGCTAATACCTCAGACACTCATTATAAAGAGGTCACACAGCAGATTATGCCAAAACTTTTGATGCTTCAATTCAGAAAGTTATTTTGCTATGTGTTTCATCACTGAGAGTTCACAGCTTAACTCCACCAACTGCTCACTTCTGCCTCAACAGCCATTCAAGTGCCTGTAACATTCGGTTATTTATTAAATTAGTGCACCAGATGCATTACAATGCAGGCTTTGCAATTAAACATGCACGACCAATGCTGGATCTGTCACTGCTCACCACACCTTCCTCCACCACCTGCATCTCATCATTTACATATCAACATTAAAGCTGCGAATTCCTGCAGACAAGTAGATGGGTTTTTATTTCACTTCACAGTACACATATTGCTTGTCTCTCATTTTGTTTTATCCTTCTAGAATTCTCAGCAGTTATTCATTTGAAGAAAACAGAACCCATGCAAGGCACAGGAACTGGGCCTGGCTTTACAGACTCCAAGATGGGGTCCTAAGCACTGTAAAAAAATTTAGCACAAATTTCTTAAAGGGCTTGATCCACATCCCAAGTCAGTGCAAAACCGCTTATCCCAGTGACAGCTGGCTCACACCAGTAGTGCACAGCATCAAGACCATATGGAATGCCAGACTACATCACAAGCTGCCTCTTTTGCTCTCTTTATTCACCAGAGCAGGCTGTGGAATGCTCCTCAGCCACCTGCAACTGTCCATTCCCACAGTTTACCTTTCTCCCTTATGTATCTGAGTGTTAAACAGAGCAATATGCATAAACCAAAATAGGTTTAACTCCCTCTCTGGCCTGTGCAGCAAGTTATTAGATTGTGATTTAACTGCAACTCCACATGAAATGGGTAATATGCTGAAGTAAGAGTAAGTGACACTGATAAAACTGTAGTCAATGCAATTTTGCTTTCAGAAGCAGCAAGATTTTTCATAATCAAGTAACCTGTACCTTGCTTCAGCCTAAATCATTCTGAAAAACAACAGCAAAGATGTTTTATGAGGGAAGTCTTCTCCTAAACCCAGCAGAAAGAGATAGAGACCCATTCTCCTTCTTTTAGGATGAGATGAGCTGAGCTTCCTTCCTTGTGGTAGCTGTGGGTCAGGAATTCATATTTGGCCACAAACCAAATCCATTACTTTATGGTAGCTACGTTTAAAAAGCCCAAAACCAAAGAACCCACAAACCCTCTCTGAATCTCATTTCTGATTCCTATATTGCAACTACAAACACCAACGCTTTCATGGTTTACTTTCCACTTGCAGCAAGTGACTAATGAAGTGCTAATCTGACTGATCTTACCTCAGTAATAACTCACACCTGTGTGCTAGGGACATTCTTCCCCTCTCAACTATTCCAAGACATTTTTTGTCCCTAATTTGGTATTCCTACATAGATTTTCTTCCCTCTCACCACTCCATTACCCTGCACAGAACCCAAATCCCAAACGGACCAACAAACCCCAACCAACCGTCTCCAAAATTAGGGGAAACTCAACGTGCCTCGTCGTGAAAACCATGCCCTTTTCGCCCACCTTCACCTCGGCCACGCTGGCAGTAGAAACTACACAAGCAGGCGGTGAAAAGCGAGAAGGGAAGAGGGAAAAAACATCTACCGGCTGTTTTTATTAAAACCGCCTCATTAGTACACCTATGAAGGGGCTTACTCCATGAGGAGCACCGTCCGCCGTGCCCACAGCCAACTGAGCAGCCGCCGCCATCGTCTTCCCTCAGCAGCCCCCTCAGGACCTCGCTGCGCCTTGTGGTGAGGCGGGAAGGGCGCGCGCGCCCGACGCACGACGACGGCCTCCTATGAGCGGGACCCACCACAGCTCGCCTGCCCGCCGCTGCGGACAGCACCTCCCGGGACACCGCGGCGGGTGCAGGTGATACCGCCTGCCCGGAGGGCTGCCCGGTGCTCGGCCCCGGCTCGCAACAGAAGGGAGGAGCCGTCGAGGTACCCCGCGGAACGTGCACCCCCGCCCCGCCTCAGCGCACACGCCGCCTCGCACTCCACTGCGCTTGCGCGTCCAGGCTCCCGCTGACCGCCGCCGGCGCATGTGGCTCCGCCCCCAGCGCGCGGTGCGCAGGCGCGCGGCTCAGCCCGCGCCGGGGGAGGGCTTGAGATGAGCGTACTACTGCCCAACATGGCGGACTTTGACACTATCTATGAGCTGGAGGAGGAGGAAGAAGAGGAGGAGGAGGAGTCCGAGCCGGTGGTGCGGAGCCAGGAGTTGCCCCGGCCCCGCGATGCGCCGGATCCCGTAGCGGTACGGGGCGCCGGGCACATCACCGTGTAAGGAGCGGGGGCTGGCGGCGGGCACGGGGCAGCGTGACAGGCCGGTGTGCTGTGCTGTGGTGGGGGAGCCCCGAGCTGCCGGGAGGGGGGGAGGACTTGTGCCCCGTCCCTGTTTGCCCCGAGCCTCCCTTCCCCCGTGGCCGGGGGCTGCCCGCGTTGCCGTGACCTATAGCCCTGCTCCCTGCCCGCTCCCATCGCCTGCTGTGTGAGGGGAGTTTTGCTTTCAACGTGTTAAAACGGGAAACTGACTGTTTTCCGTAGTAGCTCGAGGCAACCCAAAGTCAGAGATGAGCAACCGAAGTTTGGTTAGCTGGTGAGTGCAAGAGCAGCCGCTAATGAGCCTTGGCAGTGCTGGATGTGCTTCTCTTTCCAAATAACCCGTTAGATAAAAACTAACGGCCACATGACGTGAGGATGAGCCGCTTGTGAGGCTGAGGATGAGCAGCCTATGAGGATGAGCAGCCTGTGAGCAAATTTTCCTGTGATCCTCCTCTGCTTGAGCAGAGCCACGGAGCCTCTGCACTGCGCTGCAGCAGATGCACATGGCCATGGGTAGTTGACCTGCTCCAAACTTGGTTGTGAGTTTGGTTTAGGTGAAGGGTTCTTGTCATCAGAACACAACAGGAGGGAAAATGTTTGCTGCTTGGTTAAACAGTTGAGACAGAAGATGAGCAAACTGTGTGACCTTACGTGTAATGTTTACACATAGGGATTCTCTTAGTATTCCTACCCGTGCAAGTAAAGGAATTAATGTATCAAAGCACCTCCATAACAAGTTGTTGGTTGTTAACATTCATTTTCAAGCAGGGAGGGAGTTACTGAAGTTTTTGTATTGCAGGGATCCATCAAGCTTGTGTTGCTTTGGGTCTTTGGATTGCATAAACCATATTTCTCTCTGTAAATAGGTACAGTGCGATCTAGCTGGCTGCAGCAAAAACTTTGGGTGGGGAAGGCTCTCATCCTAGAGAACTTATGTTGGATTTGATACTGTGTCCATCATGTAAGTCTGAGCCAGGTTTGCCTTGAGCAGTTGTCAGTGGGTAGTTGCGCTGCTGCTCCACAGTGTATTTGCTTGTGTTGATGGAATTTTCTTCTGCCCTGATCCCAGGTAACATGTAGCCTGACTAAACGATGGGTCTAACATGAGCAGAATGATCAGGACGCCACATACCCTTTTTATTAGTTAACTGGTTTTAAGCATTAAAGTGAAAAAAATGTTACAATACTCATTTGCTTTGTCTGCTGTGATGCTTTTTGTGTATTAGTGATGTTCCTCAAAGATCCTTCTTGGTTTCAGCATCCTTTGAGGATGGGAAGAAGCATCTCTAAGAATTCTGTCAATTAGTGATGTCTGCATCAAAAGAAAACAGTACTTGTAAGTGGTGAGGAAACCAGGAGCTCGCATATGTGCCTTTGTAACTGCCTGAACTGAACTCCCATCCACCTTGGTTTCCCTTTCTTCCACTCTTCCCTGCCTTCCTCCTGTAACAAGTATACCTTCGTCAATAGTAGAAAGCAGCTTCATGATGTATTCTTAAATCTCTTTATATTAATGAAAACAGATAATGGACGTTAGCAGTAAAGTGCAAATAAACCCTGGACACCACAGTATGTAATCCCAACATCACTGTTAAATGGGAAGTATTTTGCTTCCTAAAGAATTTGTGGTTTGTATCAGCTCTGAAATTCTGTCACTTCTTGATCACAGAGATGCTGCTGCTTTTGAAATCAGTTGGCTTCAGCAGGAGCCTGCTCTAGTTACTGAAATAAGATATATCACTGAGTAAAACTTGTGTTTGTTTTCTGAACCAGTCTGATAAAAATTTCTGCCCTAATGAGTCAGACACTATTAAGAAAAAAGGAGGAAATAAGGAAGAAGAAAAAGTTATTTTTTTTTAAAGCCATTGTTTTCCTTGGATTTTTGTTTCAGATGCCTTCTGTTCCTCATCTGACAGTGGCTTTCTTGGATACTTCTGGTGTATAGAGAAGGGATAATTCCCTAATTCCAGGGTTATCTTCTGCTCCAGCTTGTCATGTACAGTCCTTTTGTAAAAAGTTAGTAGGTTCAAACTATGTGTTAGCTTCTTTCATGAGAGTTTTTAGTCTTATGACCTTGTCAGTGAGCTCCTGACCCTGAGTTCTGCAGTATCCATCAGTACTAAATATAAGTTCCAAGAATCTTCCTAGGGGTTTTAGCAGAATCTTGCTTTGTCCACTGATTGTTTAGCTAACCCTGTGGATGGTGAGAGTTATCATGCAAAGTGTACATGCTTTATTTTACTCACAGAGAGAGGATGTGAAAGCAGTTACTAAAATCTATGCTCATCTTGTTCAACACTTTGGAAAATCCTCACTGTGAAAAAGTCAACTAACAGTCACTATTTTCTGAAAACTTTTGTATTTTAGCACAGAGAAATTGCTAGGATCTAGTAAATGCCTTTTATTTGCTTCTGAGAGTCTGGTTTAAGGAGCTATAAACTCACTGTTTGCTCTTTCTTGCACAGTCAGTATGACTGGTTGGTGAATCCAAACATCTCAACATAAACAGTTTTAGTGAAGACTGAGTCATATGCCCACCAAAGCAGTGGCAATAACTTTCATTCAAAGCCAGAGCAGTAAACAGACTCTAACTTGGTTATAAGATTTTACTTAGCTGATGAATTTTTTCCATATCATTAAGTCCATGTGGATGGATAGTAATGAGGCAGTGAAACAGCCATTAAGCATACTTTTGCCCTTAGTATGGAGGTTGTGATTCCTGCTTAAGTCTGCAAACCTCCTTGGTTTGGATACAAGTGAATTTTTGTTACTGTATTTTCTGTAGGAGTGCCCCCCCAGGGCTCCACAATCCAGGTGCTATGAAAGGATTGTCAACGAGGGGAGGCGGGGGAAGAGCCAGGTGCTCTCAGTTGTGATAAGGTGGTATTTGATTATTGTCTGATATCACTCCATCTTCCCTGTATTTAAAATTCCACGTATTTAAAATAGCAAGTTACCTCAGCCTCCTGCTGGTTACCAAAACCTTAGTTTTCCAAAGAGTCATCCATACGTAAGGATGCTCATCAGTTGTTCTACTGACTCTTCATAGGAAAAGGCCCTAGGCTGGGAAGAGAAGTGTGCAAGGAGATTGCAGCTCAGGGCTCTTCATGAGTGTCTCCTTTATTCTCAAATGTTGGACAAAGCTTAGATGATACCTCATAAAGAATTCTGTAGGATCTGAGCTCATCTGTTAAACATAACCTGACTGAGGTGCGGGAAAGGAGCTGTGCTGAGAGGAGGTTGGAGAACCTATTGTATGAGAGGTGACTGAACAGGTTTAGCTTGTGTAGGCTAGTAAGAGTGATTACTATCTATAGATACAGTAGTGGGATAGATGAGAATGAAGTGCTACTTAAGTAAAAAAAAAAAGAAGGTAAAGCACCTGTATGTTCTGGATAGAAGAAGGTGTTTCATAAAGTCTTCCCTTTTCAGTTCTGGGGAGAGGAAACCTTCTTTCCATGGCTTTATAAAACTATTCTGTTTACAGTATGATACCTGTTGCAGGTGGGGTCTGCAGTGGTTCAGGGTGTTCATTTCAGTCGTTGATTTGAAGATGGATTGTTGATTATTACAACTCCTATGAGAAGTTGCATTCTCTCCATTTCACTAATGGGGGAAAATGAGATGATGGGACTTGCTGATGCCGTACCTTAAAACAGGGAAGGAGAGAAAGAAAAACGAGAAAGTGAGGTCTTCCTGGTCATTCTGCTGCCTATTGGAACCTGTGCCTGGCTTTTGGAGATAACTGTCATCCAGCAAGAAAACTGCAATCGAAGTATCATGAAGCTACTTATCTCTTAACCAAGACTTTAGGACTTTAACTTTTTTACATTAAATATTCTAATACTTCAGCACTTGTACAGAGTTTTGCAAAGCTGGAGAACTACAGAACGTTCTGCTTTAACATCACTAAAAAGAACTAAATAAATCTTTTTTATTTGGTTCTTGAATTGCCCCCTGTGCCCTAAGAGAAATTAAATGCCCCTTGACTTGGGTGGTAATCACAAGGAGAGTCTGTAAAACTTCTAGAGACACTGTAATAAAATTGAGCTGAAGCCATCAGTGATGCTGACAGCATGTAGTAGTATAATGTAGCATGGTCCTGGTTTTGATGTAGCCAAAACCTTTTATATTCTTTTAGCCATTTACAGGGCAGTGTAAAAGAGGCATTTCTGTAACTGAGGTCCCTTGGATGTGTTACAACCAACTAGGATGTCTTGACAATTGATAAAAGTTTTGGATTTTAAATGTGTTTCATGACATTAACAGCCTTCAAATCTAATGTGATAAAATATGTTGTGGTCTTGTATTCTTAATAGATCAAAATCAGAAAGCAATGATTTCAGTTCTTTATGGGAATTGGTGATGCAGTGGGAATTTCAAGGAGGATATGTGACCAGTGAGATAAAAGACCCAACCTGTGGCTTTGGAAGTTTTTGAACTATGAATTGTTGATGGTCAGAAGAGCATTCTGGGGAAATGCCTGTACACATTTGCCTTTCTATTTCTCTTTTTTCCTTTTGCTGTTTCCTGGGCGTCTGCTTCTGGACACTCTAAGAGTCTGTTCTGGGCTAGGTGGACCTTTGGAATGACTTAAGTGGAATTAGTCTGTTATATGAGTAGAGTAAGTAATTCTGCAGTTCTGAATGTTCTAGTAGTTCATTTATTATGTTGTCTAATTGCTACAACTTTGTGATCAGTTCTATTAGACAGAAAGTCCATATTCCTCAGAACAAGCTTGTGTATATGCTTCACATCGTTGGTCTTCTCTGGATTTTTGAAAGACTGGAAAGGCTACCTTATTGCTCTTGAAGCTTTCTTAAAAAGAAATACATAGTATAACAAAACTTGGAAGATTTCAGCTTAAAAACGAAAGCCACAAAAAGTGGAGGCTGATTTGTCAGGTTACATTCGCAGAGAGAGAGGATGTAACCCCTGCAAAGTGTGCTTGTATCAGTAACCTTGGTGTTTGCCTAAAACCTCACTGGTTTTACTGTTGTTTTTTGTAGTACCAATTTAACGTGCTGGCTTTGCAGTGCACTCGAACACTTAGCAGCCCACACTGTGCTGATGTTCGCGTCACTCATTCACTTCTAGAAACTTCTCTATGAAAGTGTGTTGAATGAAACAAATGCAAATAGGTGGCAGTTGGTTACAGTGCTTAGAGTAACTTAAAAGATAAAGGCTGAGAAACACTTCAGTCAAGATCTACTCTCGGGGTATGTTTTTAATGTTTTACACGACTGGTGCTCCAAGGCTCTTCTTTAATTAGCCATTGAAGAACTTGACTGCACTTCACCAGTATTGATAATCAACATTCCAATTTGCTCACTGGATTTCAGAAGACAGCACAAGTTAATATGCTCCTTTCTGAGGTTTATTTTACATTTTTGTGTAATTCCAAAGAAGTTCATTGCCAAATGTGGATATCTGACTTACCACACTGTTTGTATGTATTGTATAGTGATAGGGGACTGATGGCATGTCAGCAACACCAGTATATGTGCAGGTGAGCAGGAAGGAGTATGTAGGTGTCAGTTTGCTCAAAGCAAATACTCTGTCTCCAGAAGGTTTGCTTCTACAGTAAATATTACAAACCCACCTGTATTTGTGTTCCCCTTTTGGTCTGGGATCCTTTTGGGACTTTTTTTTTGAACAAATATAGTCAGGAGATGGTTCTTCAGAGCTGGCAGTGAACTTGATGTACAATATATTTAGCTTTACAAACTTGAAGCTCTGTTCAGACATAAAGGTTGTAGCTGAGAGGCCAGCTGCTGCTGTTGTATTGAACAGCTGAATTGCAAAGGTTAAAGATTGCAGTTAGCAGAGGGAATGAAAGATAGTTTGTGTTTTGCAGCAGCTGGCAGGTTTAGCAGCAGTTAATTTTCTTGGTTAACTTCCTGCCTACTTACATTCTTTAAAGAAAATAAAGCCCAGTCACCTGCACTGTTGGTGTCCTGCTGGTCCACCACACTAGCTTTGGAAATTGCTGTTGATTCAGTAGTTTGGGAGCTAGTGGTGACACAGGTTTACAAGCAAGTGTAGCTCCCTGCAGGTTGCACTGTTTGTAATGAAGCTCTTGCTCCTAACTATGAATACTTCAATGGAAAATAGTCACAGTGATACCCAAGTCCTAATTTTCTTGAAGCTCACAGTTGTTTTAAGACTGTTCTCTGTCTAGGCTATTACATGTTTTGCATGGGATAGTTTAACTCAGCCCAAGGTGATTTTTTACAGCTATATGTTTATAAATTGCCAAGTTGGTGACGAATGGGTTCCTTATAACTGGCTTTATCTGCTGCATGTGAATAAATTGCATGAGTACAAAAAATAGCAGGAAAAGGATTACTGAACCCTGTAAAACTGGAATTTAATAGATGGAGGAGTTTTTCTTAAAGATTGGAACTTGCTGCTATCCAGTTGTAAAAGCATTTTTTCACTTTCAGTGACCTGAAGGTATTGAAGTGAGGCAATGAGCTGCATTTCTCTGTCTTGTAAATGACCTTATGAATGATAAGCAAGACCTTATACAAACTTAGATTGAAAGCTCATGAAATAATGTAAATTTAAGGGCAAAAGAAATGAATAGATTTTTTTAAAGTACAAAATCTATGACTTTTTTAAATTAAGGGAAACAAAGTAAGTTAGGTGGAATATATTTTGTTTGTCTCTTTTGTTTTCAAGGTTTGGCTTGAGCAACAAGTTTGATACAGAATTTCCTTCTGTTCTGACAGGGAAGGTAAGTGTGAGATTAAACTGTTCTTTTCAATGGGAAGATCCAGTACATTCAGTGGTTTGTGTGTTGCAGATACATGCTCCTGACTGTGCAGTGCAGCACAGGCCAGCACAGCTCTGAAGACTGAATGAACTGCCCTGTGTGAACCCACTCGTTGATGCCCAGTGCCCATAGTGTGCTTTGAAACAAGGAAAACGATTCGCAGGGATTGCTGTCATTGTTATTCTAAACACAGCAAAGCTCAACACAACATCATGCTGGTTTCATGCAGGCAATCAACATGCGAGCAAGGCTCATCTCACCTTGCTTTATGGATATCTGGAGTTCGTGCTGCTTCCTCTGTGAATTAAATTATTCCAAATACCAGACTAGCTCCTTAACATGTCTGTCAAGCCTTGAGTGTGTATTTAGACAGATCTCTGGAAGAGAATCCTTATCGAAGCTGTAAGGAACAAAACAGTGTTAAATCTACAAACAATGTAGGGGTTTTGGTACCTTTTAAGAAATGGAATAATTTAGTTCTGAAAAGGGGTGGTGACAAGTCTCTTGCTGTCCCTGGAGTCCTGTCATAAATGCAAGTTTAATAAGTATTAATTTGTAGCTGTTAATGAACTCTTTTAACCAGGTTTTTGATCATGGTATTTACATTAGTTTCATAATTGTGTTTGGGGTTTTTTGGACTTAAATTTTGAATTCTTTTTCTCTAGGATTTTTCTTTCTGCTCTTTCACTCCAGTGCTTTTCTTTTGCTGTTTTCTGTCTTGTATATCTTTTCCAGAATTTGTGAGGAACAAGTTTATTTGGCTCTTTGATTTCTCTGTCACAGCATAGAGCTACTGCCTCCGCTGCCTCTTGCAGGAGCTGTTGAGTCATGGTAACAGTAGACTAAAATACAGCTGGATGGTGTTTCCTGCTTCTTCCAAACCCATCTGGGGTTCTTTGCCTTCCTTTCACCCCAGAGTATTGTAAATAAAATCCTTGGGTTCAATTTGTCCAGCTTTTTTTGATATCAGGACACTTGAAAAGTAGGTGCTGTTTGGAGGTTTTGGTTGGTAAGAGAACTCTGGCCTTGCTTCAGAATCTCACTGAGCTCAAGAGGAAAAATCTTACTGATTCCACAGCATCTAATGTGAGGGCTGGCGATAACACCTATTGCATTTTCCTACCTTGCATATCAGAGTTTCATTCTTTCTTTCAAAGCTCTTTCTGATCATTGAAAACACACAGAAGACATTTTGGAAATAGCAAGTTGTAGTTCACTATAAATAAGCCTGGCAGGAAATGTTAAAACTTAATCTGATATCATTTCATCTCTTTCTGTCTCTCTAAAATATGTTCATGTGTATTAAAAACCCAAAACAAACCCAACCCCCCAAACCTACACTTTTTAATAGGAACATCAATGCCTGTCCCATTTTCCACTTGATTGTCCTCCTCTTGTTAAATAGACAGTGAACAAAAGTTTAATTTATAGCTCAGTTGACTGCTTGGACTTCATTTGGCAGAGAGAGGAAAGAGGAAGCTCTTGGCATTTACCCTTCTTGTTCTATAGACGTAATCAGTGGCAACATGAATCACATGAGCAGGGATTTTCTGTGTATAGGTATTCTTCTTCTGTTCAGGCTCTTGATATCCACTTATCTTTTTCTCATATTGGATTTGAGGAGCTTTCTAAGGAGACCTTGGGAATAAATTAGTTCCCATTTGTCAGGGGAAAACGTCAATCAAATGAGGCAGTAAACACATTTTTCTTGCTGCCTCCTACATGCTGCCATGAATGACATTAAAAACCACAGTTGCCGATTTTCTGGGTTTTAATACTTTCCTGAATTGCAAGAAATAATCTGCTGCTTCCTCTGGTTGTAGCAGTGAATCACCTCCACGCTACTGGAAATGAAAACTCAGACAGTGTTTCTAGTTAGGAGGTTTTCTTCGAACACCCTCAATACCAAGTACTGTAGTCCATCAAAACACCACTTTAACATCTTTACTGTTCTTAGAATACAAATTTTAGCTTTTGAATAGCATAGTGGCCGTTTCTGTTAACAATTTGTGATGAAAACGTTTACTATGAGCTCACATAAGTACTCAGTATAAAGCAATGCCATACTTTATTCAGTGGCTGGGTAACATTAAGTTTAATGGCTTTGTTGTCTGCTGTGAATGGACATTAATAATATAACCCACCTGCTAATGGAGTGTAAAAGATGAGGCCATTAGGTGGGGTTGACAGAGTTCTCTATGCTATGCTTTTTCTCTTTAATAAATACAGATGAAGATCTGGGGTTTTAAACACTGAGTGGAAACCTATCCAATGCACAATAAAAATCCTAAATAGATAAAACTGTCTGGCTACACTTTTATCCCAAAAGCACCGACTTTCTGGATTTATGCCACTATGTAGCTATAGGAATTTAGTTAAGCTTCCTGACCCTTAGTTTGCCCACCTACATAACGATGACAGTAAACCTGCTGGTTTTCTTCTTTTAAATCTGAAGTATTTCCATCTTCTCCCATCTCCTTCCCATTCCTCCTCCTCTCTCAGATTTTATAGAGCCTGGATAGTTACTGTAAATCAGCCTCAAGTCCAGATGCCCATAATTACATCTTACATGTTTAACTGAGACATGTTTGTGGCTTTTTTGGGGGAGAGGTGAATTTGTATATTGGGGGATAACGTAGACAATAAAGGGCAATATCAGGTAGGTCAGATGTTGGGCCTTGCTAATTCAGCTGGATTGACTTAATATTTATCTTGCAGGATGAGGACAAGCTTCAGCTAGTTGATGAATGCTGAGCTTGGCTTTCAAATAAAGCATTCTTTGCAACTGCATAATGAAAGAAAAGATGTGCCTGCACTTAATGCAGAGGCAATATTGAACTTTTAATAATATGACTGAACTTAGGCCTAAATTTAAATTGCGTGTGCTACAGTTTTATAGGCTCATTAATTCTTTTAGAGCAAGCATTTAAATGCTTTCAGCAAATACTCCTCGTGATACATGACACAATAGCACACACTGCTCCAGGTGACAAGAAAATGCTGGAGGTGGTGAACCCTAAGGAAGAAAGTGGAGTTTCCTGCCCTGCTCTTCAAACACTGAGGGTCCCACACAGTGATTACTGTGCAGTGCAGGGAAACACTGGCCATAAAATGTGCTCTTGGTATTGTGATCCCATTGCAGCATGTGATTGATAGGGTTTGTGATCACCATGATTGCAGGAGAGGGCTCAGGCCTGCTGGGCTTTGCTTGCTCTCTTCCTGTGTTTGTAGATTCTCTTGCATCCTGTTGTAAAATATTATGACACCCCCTCCTTTCCTTTTATGTTTTTGGGTTGGCTTTTTTTTTCCCCTTTCCCTTAAAGACGTGAAAGGAGCTAATGTCTCTTTACAAGGTGTACTGCACAGCCAGGAGCTATGTACTTATCTCATTCTTTTCAAGACCCAGACAGAAACTCTTCAAGACACTTTCCAAAATGACTCAAAACTAGACTTTGAGGGAGCTTTCTTTGTGCATGAGGTGCTATTAATTCTCTGTTTGAAATACATTAGGCACTTCATTACTCTTTCAGTATCTGTAACCACAAGAATGACAAGGTTTAGAATTATGCCAGAAAACCACTGGAATTCTTTGGTGACTGTTTCAGTTCGATCCCATTTTATTATTAAATTAGAACAGTTATTTTTTTACAGATAGTTTGTTTGTCACTTGTAACAATACTTAATTGTTACTGAGCTATAAACTGAGAGCAACAAAACTGTATTTTGCTTCTATTCATCACAGAATGAGGCTTAACTTGATCACTAGTTCCTTTAGTTTCAAATGAAGAGGTGTTATTGAATATTTGTTGTAATTACACTTCCTGAAGGGAGAAACGCATCCAATAGCTTGAGTTAGCCAAAACTATCTTAAGAAATTTCATCTTATGTTGCGGCTAAGGGATTCACCTTTACATGATAGTATTTGGTGCATTAGAATCACAGAACAGTTTGAGTTGGAAAGGACCTTAAGATCATCCCGTTCCAACCCCCTGCCATGGGCAGGGACACCACACACTAAACCATGTCACCCAAGACTCATCCAGCCTGGCTTCAAACACTGCCAGGGATGGAGCATTCACAGCTCTTCTGCACAACCTGTGCCAGCACCTCGCCACCCTCACGGTGAAGAACTTCCTTGTATCCAACCCAAACTTCCCGTTTCAGTTTGAATTTTGCATTAGCAGGTAGAGGCAGTGATTTCATATTACTTGAATTAAGTCAAGCATCATCCCAAAGGTTCTGAAATAGTTTTTCTTTATTTCTTGGTGGCATCCAAAGTTGGTTTCTAGTGCAGCCATTTCCAGTGCTGTGCTCTATAAGGGGGAGAGCACTTCAGCGTTGTTCTTGTAAAGCAGCGTCAAACTGTTAACCTGATGTGACCAGCGACTCCCTTAAAAGTAGGAAACAGGGAAATCTCACCATCCCAAGGCTTTATTAGCCCTGTGTGATCTCTTTTCATGTTGGATGTTTTCACTGATGAGAGTTCTTCATGTTAAACTCTAGATTCTGCAATCCATTGTCTTTGGTAGGTTTGCTCAGCTGTATTTTGGGGCTGGGGTGTGTTGTTGTCAAGGTCCAGTAAACTTTGTGTCTAATAGAAAAGGAAACATTCCCTTTTCTTAGTGGGATTCACTGCAAAAATACTAATGAGGTCAAGAAAAAACTACTTATTTTATCTTTGAAATAAACAGATAGAATGATACATGTACAAATTCCAGAAGACTTGTTCCTGGCATTTAGATACATACAAATGGCATTTCTTTGACATGTAAACTGCCTGGAGAGCTGAGGATGCCCATTTGTTCATGTGTGCAATCTCAATGTGCACTTGTACGGTGTACAACCAACCCACTTGTATGTTACTGCAAACCACTCTCCCACACTGGAAATGGTTCTTGCTCGTGTGCATCTGGTATTTGTTACACCCTAAATAGAGGAGCTGGCATTGGAAAGAGATCTGTAAAACTCTTTCAGATACCTGAAGTACAGGCTAGTTTTCCACATTACAATGTGATTTTGTTTTCACTCTGTTCACTGTAAAAGGCCCAGTACATGGGAGCTCTGTTTCTTTTTGCCATTTTCTTTCTTGCTTGCTTTTTTAAACTAAGATGTCAATTGTAAAATACGTTTAAATGTTGATATCCCAGTCAGTCTAAAGAAAATCTTCACTTGCTCCATTTGTATATGATAAAAGATTTACAAGACAATTTCATTAATACTGGGGGGGAGCCTGGATAGTTGCAAAAGAAATTCTTTCTGTGTGCTTATTCCTGCTATAAAATAATCACAATGTTAAATTCTGATGTTATATAGCTAACTGTAGGCCTGGCTTGTGTACAGACGCAGGTGACCTCTGACTCTATGTGCATGGTGAGCTGAATGGCCAGGAAACAGATGTTGTATTTATTTATTTACTCCCTTTCCTGCAGTGTTTTAATGAATTCAGCTTGTGAATAGGTGGCAGTAGCAGGATCAGGTCCTCTCCATTTCCTGTCGCATAGTTTTGCTCCTTTGGTGAAAGGAGTCTTTGTCATTGAATTAATGCTTTTTGTGGTTGTTGTTGCCCTTGTTTGCAGAATCAAATGCACAGAATTGGGCTTACTTGGTTGGAGGGATTATGTAGTAGTTGCACAGCTTTGTATAGACACTAATTCCAGAGGTTTGTTCTTCAACATGGCAAGTAGTTAGGGAAGAATCTTTATTTCTTGGAGTTGTGGCTGACTGGTGAAGTATATTGAAGCTGGATCTGATTATTCTGCTTTTGTGCATTCAAACACTGGATTGTGTTACAACTAAGAGTGCTGTGGAACCAATACCATAAATCCATATTGGACTTGTCAGAAGTTATTTAGATTCTGTGGAGAGATGAGGGATTTGGGGTGTGTAAATAGGTGAGTGCTGTCACTCCTTTGTAAGTAACATGAAGCTGTGAGAAAAGAGCTTATTTCTGATAGAAAATGGGGGCTTCTGCTGTGACCCTGCAGTGGCAATACATAGAAAATATTTTGAGTAAGCTCTGCTGAATATTCCTTAATTTAAATAAGCTGGTTTTAACAGCTAGGCTTCACTCATAACCCTGCACAAGCTGCATTTCTTTACCTTGAATATAACCCAGAATATGTTTTTCTAGGCTATTTTAGGAAGCAGCCAGAAGTGAAGTTGTGGCCTTGTGTCAGTATAGACCACTTTAGGAACTCACTTATGGACAGAGGTCCACCCTCATTCAGGCACAGTGTAGCTTCCATTGGTGTGAAATTAATTTGGACAATATTATCCTTTTTTCTATGTGATGTGTTTTTACTACAAAGCTGTGTCCCGCTTCTGGTTTTGTTTGGGGCCACTGCTATCAGGCCAGTTGATTTATGAGTAAGTCACGGTGAGGCTGTTCATCTAAGCAATGTTTTAATTCAGATTTTTGCAAAGCATGCACCATAAATGGAGTTGTTTTAAGAAAACTGACTTTTCCTGCTCATTGGTGACCAGGGTTTTAGAGGATGGGGTCATATTGTATAATGGCGTTATGTTTTATTTATCCTGTAGAGGCAATTATTGAGCAAACACAAGTGTAATGGCTTCCCACTGAGGTTCAGCATTTCTGTTGCAGGTTGCCCCAGAAGAATTCAAGACCAGCATTAGTCGTGTGAATGCCTGTTTAAGAAAGAATCTCCCCATCAGTGTAAAATGGCTGCTTTGTGGCTGTCTGTGCTGCTGTTGCACGCTGGGCTGTAGCTTGTGGCCTGTAGTTTGTCTTAACAAAAGAGTAAGTGTTTATTCTTCTTATTCTATTTATTTTGCAGTTGCTGATAACATTAAATAACACTTAATATTGTCATCTCCATTGCAAACCCTTTTTTGTCTCGCATTCAAAGGGTGATTTTGTTTTCCATTCCTTAGAAAATAGAAAAACTATGTTTGTTAATGAAGTAAATGATGCCAAGTTACCCATTAATAATTTTAGGAATAACTAATCCCATCTCAATGTGAAGAACAGGATAGAGTATATGATACCCTCATTTCCCAGGATATCTAAAGGTGTAAGAATTGCATTAAATGAGTGCAGAACTGGACACAGGCCCTCACAGACTGGAGTGCAAGTTACTTTTCCTCTTCCCACACACACAGAGCCACAGCCCAGAATAAATATAGTTTTAAAATTAAAAATCACCTTTTTCACATGTACTAGATGCCAGAACATTTCAGAGCTATGCTTTATTTGACGTATTATACTCTGCTGTTTCTATAAAGAACAAATACAAATTCATTTTCTATTTGGCATATTTAAATCCTTCCCTTTTCATTTCTGTATTTATCTTTTTTTCCCCAACAGAAAGTTGGTAACTCGTGTGATCAGGTCCAAAGGAATAATTCTGAAAGTGTTTAAGCACTGTGAAGTAAATTTGATCTCAGTAATCTCTGTGCTTTACATCTAGAATTGATTTATCACAGCAGTAAAGGTTTAAGAGGTACATAACGGGTATAGTGTAATGCTGTTCTTTGCAGCTACATAGTTTGTAAGTCTTGTAGCCATAAAATCTTATTATCCACAAATGTAAATAGTATGTAGGTGCATTGGGTAAATAAACTCTCACACTTGTCAATTCAATTGTAGGAAAAGATCTTAAGTAAAAATCTGTTAAAAAGTAATCTGGCTTTATCTTTAATAAAACGGAGCAAAACTGAGGACTAGGCATTGCTTTTCAGAGAAAACAAAGTATTTTGTCAGACTTTCATGCTTAAGGAATTAACAGTTGCATTGACTGGCATTGAGATTTGGCTAAGAAAAACAACAGAAATTAAATACACAAAGGGCAGAATATAATAACTTGTGAAACTGCTACTTGCTGAAGCCTGTAGCACTAAAAGGTTGCAAGACTTTAGCTCATTTTAGCTGCCTTTATAAACGTTCTTACTGCAGAGGAAGATGCTTGAGAGATACAGATGGAATATTTGCAGTTTTAAAGCCATATTTAATATTCTTGTGCTACTGAAAATATAAATAAATGCCCATGTGATGCTGTAGTGTTAATTCTCAAAGCTGCAAATAATACGTACCAAGTAGGAGTAGGGAAGATCATGTTACTTCTGTGGGTATGTGTGTGTGTTTATAGAGTGATTTGATCACTGTCACAAGAACAAGATGGTTCTTAATCCTCTGTTGTGGTGAGTTGCACCCAGCAAGCAACTAAACACCCACCAGCCCCTCTATTACTCACCCTCATTCCCCAAGGCAGGACTGGGGAGAGAATCAGAGAAGCAAAAGTAAGAAAAACTCATGTATGGAGATGAAGACAGTTTAGTAAGTGAAGGAGAAAACCCAAATGATGCAAAGGCAAATCACTTGACACCTGTCTCTGGGCAGTGGACTACTTTGGATAGAATAGCCCGTATTGTTAGCATGACATTACATGGCATAGAATATCCCTTTGATGAGTGCTGTTCTGCAATAGCTAAACCACTGATGTAGTATCAACACTGGTTTAGTCCTAATCTAAACCACACCACCATAAAGCTGCTGTGAAGAACATGACCTCCAGCCCAGCCAGTCTTTGTACACTTACCTCACAATGAAAGGTGCTACTGAGATCCAAAGGCTGCAATAGGAAACTAAGACAGTCGCCACAGGAAACAACAGGTACTTTTTAATGCCAAGGATAGTTTTGGCACTGGAAAAAATTGCAAAGAAGTGGTGGGTTCTCCACTGCTAAGTCTTTGTGCCTTTTTTTAAATGAGATGTTGTAGCTCACCTATTAGCTTTAGCAAAGAGGTGAATGGAATTCTGCAGCATGCCATGCAGGCATCAGAGTACATCATCACAGTGGTCTTTCTTTTTTTTTTGACCTTAAAAATTACTGAAACTCCCAAAATCATCTCCCTTCCCACAACTGTGGCAAAGAGCAGAACATGCACTTTAGTATCCAGGAGCTGAAGACACAGGCAGTATTTGTTGTGAGGTGGAGGTCTGTGGTGGTGAGATTTGTTCAGGATTCAGATAGCAATTACATAAGCAAAATTTGGGAACCACCTGTGTGTAAATTGTGTTGTCAGTAGACTCTAGTGGGTACAGAATTTGGCCAAGAGGATGTGGGAGATTCTGTTCTACTGCCTTGGCTATGGTAGGCAGGAATACCAATTCAGAAGGATCTCTTATGAAGTAAATGAATTCTGGGAAAGTTGAGTCTTAAGCTAACACAAAAACTGGGTGTTCTTTTTTTCCTGAGGATGTGATGTTGAGGAATGGGGAGTTGAAGTGGTTGGACTTCCATTTCTAGTTTCTCTTTTGCTTGGTTCTACTTTTATAAAACTAACTTACCTTAATCTTAAAACAGCAATGCAATAGGAAGATTCTTCTGGATGAAGCTGGCTTCTGAACCATCTATAATACAGTTTTTACTTATTTTTTTTTTTAGACTAGAAGATCAATTCAGAAGTTACTAGAATGGGAAAATAACAGACTATATCATAAGGTAAGAAAAGCCAGAATGCTTGGGGCTTCAGTTTTAAGAACAGTAAATTTCATAATTGGCATGTTGTAGGAATTTTACAGTCTTGTTATAATTCCTTACTTTCTACTGATCTTAAACCTGTGTCTGAAGTATTCCAGATCCTCACACTTTGGTATTGGTAGTGCATGTTACGTTACTCATCAAACCAGAGCTGCGCTAATGCATTAATCCTTTGATATTTATTTTCTTAGCTGGGTTTGCACTGGAAGCTGAGTAAAAGGAAATGTGAAACCAGCAACATGATGGAATATGTAAGTGTTACTTCTGCTGCTTGCTTGGTGTTCAGCATAACTGATTTGAAAAGGAAAATCCTTAATGTACTACAATGTCACCTTATCTGAAATACTATATCAGAAAAGCTTGCAGTTGTGTTTGTACACCCATGATGGCCACAACAGGAGGAGCTGTGGCAGATCTCAAGACTTAGAACTTGTCACCACTAAACATGTTTTGTCCTCATAACAACCGTGTGTTTGCACTGCAGTACACTTGGGTTTGGATTTGTGATGAGGGAGATCACCTGGGACTGTTTGCATTGGTGTGACTCCCACACCACTCCATGGTTCTTTAATGCTTACCCACATTTTCCCCTGGTATACAAAATTATTATATAAATTATTTGTGCAGAGATGTTGCATCTCTATGGTTTTTGTCTGGATTTTTCCCTTTTTTTGCCAGCTCTGAATCCCATAAAGCTTTAACCAAGACAGTCCATATAGGAAAGCAGCATTTGAAGTATTTTGGTAGTCCTACTTCTCCCTGATTCACTTTCATGTATAGCCATGAAGATTGTAGGCTTGAAGAAAAGTCAGGTGTCCAGAAGCCCTGTATGTCAAACAGACTGAAATCTCTTTGTTCCTCTGGGCAACATCCCCTCCTTACAGAGCATCTCAGATATATTTAGTCTCACGTTCTAGCTGATGTTGCATGGAAATTGTGCTGAAGGTTTGAACTTTTTGGTTACTGTGTTCTCTTTTTGTCTTTTTCCCTTCTTCAACAGGTAATATTAATAGAGTTCTTACCAAAATATCCCATATTTCGACCTGACTGAGGAACATCATTTGGTCTTTCATGTTACCTGTCATTTTCTACCCTTAGTGCCTTGTAGATGATTTTGGAAAGAAGATGGTCTACTTTGCTGTGACTTACGTTCTTCAGTAGAGTATCTTCCTTGCTATGTTACTTTCTTTTGTTAAGAAGAGAAAAATTTGCACATTTTTTTTTTTTTTTATGTTAAATGAGGCTTCTATGTTGCACTCTGAATTTTTAACAGTACCAGTAACTGATAGAGTTGCCACTAGGGATCTAATATCAGTGCTGCTTAAACTTGTTCTGAGCATGCTGCCTTATAATTTCTGTATTTGCTGTCCTCAAACATGCATCCTAATGCTGTGTCATACTCTTCTTTCATTCTGAATGTCGCAATCCTAGAAACCCTCTGTAGAAATGTCCAGGTAAGCATCCAGTAGTAATGATTTTAGTATAACCTGCTTGCATAGGACTCGCAATCAACAGCACTGGTTTTGTCCTGCACTTTGCAAAATCATCATCTACATTAGGGGGTTAATTCTTTTACCCACTATGGATTTGTAAATAGTTACTCTTTGCATAATGTAAAGTGTGGTATGCCAAGGTTTACAGAATGTAATATAGTTCCTATTCTATTGCCAACAGTTCAATGTGGTTTTACTCATTACCCTTGCTCGTATCCCTCTGACTGTATAGACCCACTCACATGCTTTTTTTATGGTAAAGCCATAAGGAGTTTGTACATACTATCAGATGTGTAGGGCTCAGTTGCACTTTGTTTAGTAAATGGATGAGAAATGCATAGCATTTATGTCTTTTATTTCATATTTTAAAGGATTTCAGATGGTGTTTGTAGCACCTGAAACAGGAAGCTTGCATATTGTTCACCTTTGGAAGAGCTGCATTTGTGAGGTGGATGGTGGCTGCTAAATATCCTAAAGCCCCTTTAATTTAGGAATACATGGATGTCAAGTTTTATTTTGTTTATATGTGAGGAAAAAAAAGAAGTTTCATAATTGGAGACCTTCATTACTAAGGAGAAACATTTGGAGCAGCCAAATCAAAGCTGAATTAACACTTCTGGTGTTTTCGTAGCCCTGATAGTATTTCAGCACTTGAGTGACACGGCTTCCTTTCCAGTGGAAATACATTTTATCTAAAGAAGTAGTTGCCCATCAGATATGCTGATGGAAGGAAGTGGATCAGTTGGGAGGGTTCATGCATATGTTTTGGTAGTCAGGCACAGTTTGAAGAGCCACAAGTGCCTTGTGGAATTCGTAACTATGTTAGGATTCTTCCCTGTTTGCCTGATCTCAGGCTGGGAAGTAATTGTAGAAAAGCTTCCTGTGATGGTTGGCCTAAGCAAGACCACTTGGTAATAGTAAGGAAATGAAAATTGATGCAAGTTCCCTCCCTGTCCTAAATTGAAATAAGAAATCAGACAAAACCCAGCAGATGACTGAGTATCTGCACATTGTGATGAGTATCTTCACAATTGTCCAGGCATTTCTTTGCAGCAGCTTGACTCCTCACCACATCATCCCAAATTGCTTTTTAGTTTCAGGGTTACTTGGGATTTCCTCTGAATGTATTTGCAACCTTTCCGGTATGCAATACTGTATTAAAATACAGTATTTGTAAGACCAGTGCATTCTGATGAATGTCATAGGGCAGACTTCTTGTACACAGTGTTTTCAAGAGCCCAGTTTTATGCAAGTTGTTACTTCACATCAAATCCTGTGCTGTTCTTATGTGCAGCTGAAGAGTGTCAGGCTCCAGCGCTTGCAGTAGCTTCCAGTCACAGACTGATGGTTCAGATTCTGCAATTTGTACACTTGCTGCAGAGGTTTCATTTGACTGGCGGGTTGGTGACAGCTGTGTAATTGCATTTGTAACATAATGAATGAAAAGCTGTTGTTTGAATTTACCGTTAGCTACACCTCACAACTCAGATTCCTATCTCAGAACCAAGCAGCGTTCTCTCCAATTTATTTTTTTTAGGATGAGTTGTTAACTGGAAGCTTAATGTCAGGAAAATGCCATGTAAACCAAAACTGAAACAGCACACCCAGTTCTGTGTATTTCCCTTACAAAAGTTTCTGGAGTAAGTGACAGGAGCTTAGCTTCATTAGCTGAACAGTGGAAGTTTCTTACTGTTATGCCAGAACTTTGTTATTTGCCTTTTGTGTGTAAGAAACTCGAATTTTCAGCAGGTTCTTTATGTGATTCTATTTCAAAATGTTATTTTCCAACTGAGGGACCAGGCAAGCACAATGAGAGCTCTAGTAATTGCCAGTGGTGAATGCTGAGTGGTCTTCAGTCTTGCTGCTAACAGAATCCCCTTCAGTTGGTGCTGACTTCACCATATTCAAAACTACTCAGCCTGATTTGTCTTGTTTCTGTGAAGTGTTGTGCCAAGCTGAGGGAATACCCTGAGCTACAGGAGCCCCTGGTCCCTCTGGGCTCTGCCCTGGCTACTCAATGCTGTGATATGACCAGAGACTCAAGGCAGAACAAGGTGGTGGCTCAGCTTTCCCACCTGCATCCCTTTGTCCCAGTCCCATGGGCCTGGCCATGTCCTGCTCTGCCCACAGCAGGTTGTCTGTCCTTGGGTCTCTCCAGGGCACCACAAGGTGCTTAAGCACAGAATGTTAGTTTTTAAAGTTTACATTTCAAGTATGTAAATTCTGTATGTTGTACTTGTTCTTAATTGTTAACTGCATAGTCTTCAAACAATGAAAGCGTCTCTTCTTTGTGTTTTAATAGACATATAAATCTGTGGCCATAAAGCAGCTGGTAAAGAGTATGAGAGCTGAAACTGCCATTTACAGTAAGCTCCATGTTTTAGTAAGTAGATAAATTTGCATTAAAATGCAAATCCAGCACACAGTATTAAATTTGCATCTGAAAGACACACGTTCCATAGCTCGTTTAAAAAGGAAGGCAGCTGTAAGTACTGCTGTGAACTCTGCACTTCTGCTCTGCCTACAGGTTCCTTTTTGCCTGGGCTATCCTCAGCTTTGAAAAATCAGCAGGTAATTCTGACAAGACAGAAAAGCTCATTGTTGACCATAAGAAGTCAGCATTAATTGGTAAATGTCTTTATGAAGGATGCTTTTTCATTGGGGAAAGAATCTGTGGCAACGTAAGATATCAGTATTAGCAAAGTGTAATGGAAATGGTAAAGAAAGTGCCTTGACTGGTTCTAGCAAAAGAAAACACAATGTGCAGGGAGTAAGGAGAAAAGGGAACTAGTGTAACTATCAGTAGTGTGAGTATGCAGTGGATTTTTAAAAGCAGTCACTGTCTACCAAATCAATGTTCAGTTTTTCATATCAACATTTTGACACTAACTTTCCTTTCTGGATTTTATCTAGGAAATATTTGGGTTTGTATCTAGTAAGTTTTGTATCTAAGGAGTACTGAACTATTAAAGAACACTGGCAGAGCATCAAAGCTTCTACTTGCTGATTGCCCACCTGCATCTGTGAACTTGTTTTACCATAGGAGGGAAAAAAAAAGTGTTCCAGGACATGCAGAGACAAGTTCAAGGAAGTGGGTTCAGGTAATAGATGGGTGGCTTTAAAACAGAGAACACTTTTACTGATGTGGTCTTGGTAAGTTAAAGTTTCTATGCTTTCCTTGATAGGTACAAAACTCCACATGCAAACCCATAAGTATGTTTATGATTGTCCCACTATGACAGTTCACTACATTTACTTGTTAAAATGCTACCGTTGGAGCAATAAAAATGTCAAGCTATTACTATTCAATGTAAATTACTTATCATTTTAGTAAGTAATGTTATGTGATTCTTCTGCCTTTTTTGTTTTCTGCTTTTGGTGTTCTTATGGTCTTGAAACATGACTTGTACTGCTTCAGAAAAGTGGTTTTGTTTAAGCTGTATGAAACTTTGTTCACTACATTTTAATCTTGTTTACAAGTAAACAGCCACTTTTGTAATAGGACCTCACACTCGGACCACATCTTGAGAGTTTTCTCATTTTCTTCCCTTTTTTTAAATGAAAATAAAACTCTTGAGCTCGCTTTCTACAACTCACTGCACTGGCTTGTGCCATTACAAGAAGCTGGAAGTCAGATGTGCTTAATCACTTTGAGATGTTTTTCTTTAATTAAATTTCAAGATGAAAACCTTTGAACAGTGCAATGTGTTTATGGAAAGAGTTATCTTCTGCGTCTCTCCTTGTAGCTGTGACTGGAATGGCAATAGGATTGGGTTCTCTTTCAGTGAGACACATCCTGGACAGGACCAGGTCAAGTGCTCGTGTTGGGACTTTAAGGAATTGGCTGGCTTAAAGAACAACACTTGGAAAGCTGAGGAAGGCTTTCCATAAGGGAAACTGCAAAGTGATCATCGTATCTAACCTTGCAGGTCATTTGGTTGGGTTACAGAGCTGGTGTTGCAAGGCCTTCTCCTAGGATTCTTCTCTAGGCAGCCTAACCCGAGTGTGGCTCATGTGTGAGTCACACATAAATCATTTTATAGGCTTTTATAGGGGATTGTGAAGGTAGGACAATGTGGTCTTTTGTGTGTGCTAACAGGCTGGCTTTGTGTCTGTGACAGCAGGTCTTAAAATGAAAGCCTTTAGCTCATCCCTGGGGAAAACATAACTGCATTCCCGAAATGGGCACGTGCTATGTTTTTGTTGAGAGTTGGTGTGTCAGTTGCTTTGGACAAACACAGGAGCATCTGGGTGGACTGTGCTGTTAAAGCATTTAACTGTTACTGAGCATTGTTAGAAACATTCAGAGAATGTTACTGTGGTGTTGAGCCAAACATAGGGAACATTGGGCTGAGTCATGAAGTTAATGCCCTGTCAGGGTTTATGAGCTGTAATTGTCTAGACTACTAGCAAAGGGCCATTATAAGAATATTTGGGATTTGGCTCTGGCTTACACTATTGGAAAGCACTTTTAGAACTGTTTGGTAGTGAAGCTAACTGTGTCAGTGCCAGTGTATTTATAATGCTGTGTCATCTCACTATTGTTCTACAGCTTAAAGAGTTGAAGTGTTCCAGCTGAGTTTAATTTTTTAGTTCATCTTTGAGACATAAACCCATTAGACTTTGTTAGACAAAATGAAACGTTAGTCACCTCTCAAAAGCAAAGTTCTCTATTTCTGATAATCCTACATACATTTGCTTGAATTTATTCCAGTTTGAATGAATTTTCCTTGAATAAGATTGACCAGAAACAACTGGATATTCCAGATGATGGCTCATGGCAAAGGCACCAGGTATTTCCATGTAGATAGTTCCTGCTTTTTGGTGAAAATAGTATGATCCATTAAATTTAAAGGATCGCCTCTGTCTCCTCAATGGCTGTATTGCATTTCTGATTCATAGTCTTTCTGTGATAAGCTGGGGACTTTTCAGTCATTTCAGTTTGTATGAGCTCCCAACACTCATATCTGATCTCATCAGTCCAGACTCATCATTTGGCTTTGTACTGTAGAATGTCTCAGTACTTAGATTATGGTGGCCCTCTCCGTCCTCCAGCTCCTTGTACATGTCATATAGTCATGGAGGGCTATGTCCTTTTCAGAAAAGACAGGCCAGCCAGGAGGGGTGGTGGGGTTGCTCTTTATGTGCGGGAGCAACTACAATGCACCGAGTTCTGTCCGGGGACAGATGACAAGCGAGTTGAGAGTCTGTGGGTGAGAATTAAGGGGCAGGCTGGCAGGGGGGATACTGTTGTAGGTGTCTGTTACAGACCACCAGATCAGGGTGAGGAAGTTGACGAGGCCTTCTACAGGCAGCTGAGAGCGGCCTCACAGTCACAGGCCGTGGTTGTCGTGGGGGATTTTAACTTCCCTGATGTTTGCTGGAAGGACCACTCGGCAACCCAGCCGCAGTCCAGGAGGTTCCTCCAGTGTATGGATGATAACTTCCTCCTGCAAATGGTGGATGAGCCAACCAGGAGAGGAGCGCTGCTGGATCTCATCCTCACTAACAAGGAGGATCTGGTTGACGCAGTAAGGGTTGAGGGCTGCCTTGGTTGCAGCGACCACGAGATGGTGGAGTTCAGGATCTTGTGTGGCAGGACTAGGAGAATACCAAGTAGAATTGCAACCCTGGACTTTAGCAGGGCAAACTTTGGCCTTTTCAAGCAATTGCTAGGGGAAATCCCATGGGCAAGGCTGCTTGAAGGTAAAGGGGCCCAAGATAGTTGGTTGACATTCAAGGATTGCTTTTTCCGAGCTCAAGATCGGAGCATCCCGACACGTAGGAAGTCAAGGAAGAGGAACAAGAGACCTGCGTGGCTAAATAGGGAATTGCTGGGTATGCTCAAGTGGAAGAGGAGAGTTTACAGGTCATGGAAGGAGGGGCTGGCCACTTGGGAGGAATATAAGGCTGCTGCTAGAGGATGTAGGAAGGCAGCTAGGATGACTAAGGCCTCCTTAGAATTAAACCTGGCGAGAAGGGTCAAGGACAGCAAAAAGAGCTTTTTCAAATACATGGCAGACAAAACTAACACCAGAGGCAATGTAGGCCCACTGATGAACGGGATGGGTGCCCTGGTGACAGAAGATACAGAGATGGCAGAGTTACTGAATGCCTTCTTTGTCTCTGTCTACTCTGCTGCAGGCAGTCCTGAAGAGCCCTGTACCCCTGAGACCTTAGATGAAGTCAGGTCGACAGAGCGGTTTGCCTTAGTCGATGAGGAATGGGTTAGAGATCAGTTGAGCAATCTGGACATCCATAAATCCATGGGTCCAGATGGGATGCACCCGCGGGTGCTGAGGGAACTGGCGGAAGTCATTGCTAGACCGCTCTCCATCATCTTTACCAAGTCTTGGGAAACGGGAGAGGTGCCTGAGGACTGGAGGAAAGCAAATGTCACTCCAGTCTTCAAAAAGGGCAAGAAGGAGGACCCGGGTAACTATAGACCGGTCAGCCTCACCTCCATCCCTGGGAAAGTGATGGAACACCTTATCCTTGGTGCCATCTTAAGGCATATCAAGGATAAGAGGGTGATGAGGGGCAGTCAACATGGCTTCACCAGGGGGAAATCATGTTTGACCAATCTCTTAGCCTTTTATGAGGAAATAACACGGTGGATGGATGATGGCAGAGCGGTGGATGTGGTCTACCTTGACTTCAGCAAAGCATTTGACACAGTCTCCCACAGCATCCTCACGGCTAAATTGAGGAAGTGTGGACTGGATGATCAGGTAGTGAGGTGGACTGCGAACTGGCTGAAGGAAGAGGGCCAGAGAGTTGTAGTCTATGGGGCTGAGTCTAGTTGGAGGCCTGTAACTAGTGGAGTGCCTCAAGGGTCAGTACTGGGACCGGTATTATTTAATATATTCATCAACGATTTAGATGAGGGAATCGAGTGTACTATCAGCAAGTTTGCTGATGACACTAAGCTGGGAGGAGTGGCTGACACACCAGAAGGCTGTGCTGCCATCCAGCAAGACCTGGACAGGCTGGAGAGTTGGGCAGGGAGTAACTTGATGAAATATAACAAGGGAAAGTGTAGAGTCCTGCATCTGGGCAGGAACAACCCCAGGTTCCAGTATAGGTTGGGAAATGACCTGTTAGAGAGCAGTGTAGGGGAGAGGGACCTGGGGGTCCTAGTGGACGACAGGATGACCATGAGCCAACACTGTGCCCTTGTGGCTAAGAAGGCCAATGGCATCCTGGGGTGTATTAGAAGGGGGGTGGTTAGTAGGTCGAGAGAGGTCCTCCTTCCCCTCTACTCTGCCCTGGTGAGACCCCATCTGGAATATTGTGTCCAGTTCTGGGCCCCTCAGTTCAAGAAGGACAGGGAGCTGCTGGAGAGAGTCCAGCGAAGGGCAACAAAGATGATTAAGGGAGTGGAGCATCTCCCTTATGAGGAAAGACTGAGGGAGCTGGGTCTCTATAGTTTGGAGGAGACTGAGGGGTGACCTTATAAGTGTCTATAAATATATAAAGGGGGAGTGTCACGAGGATGGAGCCAGGCTCTACTCAGTGGCAAACAATGATAGGACAAGGGGTAATGGGTACAAACTGGAACACAAGAGGTTCCACTTAAACTTGAGAAGAAACTTCTTCTCAGTGAGGGTGACGGAACACTGGAACAGGCTGCCCAGGGAGGTTGTGGAGTCTCCTTCCCTGGAGACATTCAAAACCCGCCTGGACACATTCCTGTGTAACATTATCTAGGTGTTCCTGCTCCGGCAGGGGGATTGGACTAGATGATCTTTCGAGGTCCCTTCCAATCTCTAACATACTGTGATACTGTGATACTGTGATGTGTTCCCATTCCTCCTGTAAAATAAACCTTTGTCACTGACTCAGTTCGCAGAGTTTACAAAAACGCTTTTACTAAATGATTAGTTCCAAGATTGACACCTGAATTCTGCTTCTACTTTTCAAAAACCCTTCTGCTTAGTCCCTTACCTGACACAATTGTTTCTATTTCTCTATCCAACTGAACTAGTAATTTCCTTGTTGTAGTTAATCTAGTGGATGGAACCCATTTGGACTCTGTTAATTTGGGTCTGGGGTAAACTGAATTTTCTATAATCACTGGATCTGTTTAGAGAATTATACTTTTAATACACTTACATTTAATTTCACATTCTTTATATAAACTGTATGATCTGTAATAGCCTTCTTTCTGAACAGTAAGTTAAAATTTCTGCAGGAAACAGAAATGTATCTCTGAGTTCACTGATAACAAATGAGATTTCTGCTAGGAAAAAAAAACATCCTTTTAAGAACACTCTGGATCACATGGGATATCTAACTTTGTAATAAAATTGGGAGGAGGAATTGCAGTAGCTGTCAGACTAAAAAGAATTTTAAATTAAAAGGCATATATTAAACAAAAAGTAATGACGGATCTTTAGTGTAAATTATGTGAGTAACTGAAAATTACTGGTTCTCCAGACAGTATCTGCAGGGATATCCTTGGATGCTGATGACAATGAAGTGTCTGAATAGGGCAGGAAAAGTAAAAAGGAGTTTTCCTTTTGGCAGGATTGTAGACAGTGCACTAACATGCCTACTGGTTGTGATGGGTGCTTGATCTGAGATGCTTTGAAGCTGTACTTGCAGAATATGTACTTCGAAGCTGGACTTGCAGAATATGGTCTATTAGGATTTTCTGTAAAAAGAGCCCTAAGGCTGCATGTATAAAATGACTCAGAGTGCCCAGATAATGGGGATGGCTGGGAGAACGACAGGGATATGGTACAGCTCAGTAGCACAGGGCAGCTCATGAGCTGAATTCCACACTAGTTTCCTACATACCTGAATTAGGTATGTATGTATTAATTATATTACAACACATATAATCCTATATCAAAGACTAATTTATTTTCACCTTAAAATGACATTCTATTAGATAGTGAAATCCATGGCCATAGAAGGACAGTGCACATCTTAATCTGAGATGAAGTCCAAAGTTGTAAATTGAAAACTAAGAAGCTAATTGTCCTAACTGCTGTTTTGACCCAAGTGCAATTGAATTCCTTTCAAAACTAATGTAATTCCTATTGGGTTTCACTTTTTTCTAGATAATTCTCAAGTGTTTGTAAAGTTCAAGTGCTGGTTTGGGACCATGTAGCACAAAACCCCAACTGTTGTAAAACCTGTTGTTTGCCACTGCTGAGGCTCTTCATATGAGTGCAGTCTTCCACCTCTTTTTAAATTAATCTCAAATCATCAGTAGTGTATAACCAGGGGATCTCAGCTGTCCAATTCCTATTCCAGTTGCTTCAGAGAGCATTTGTTCAGCGCTTCTTTCCCCTGGGAGCAGAAAGCAGAGGGCACTGAGGAGGAGTGGATCACAGCCACACTTGAACGGCAGAGGAGTGATGTTTCAGAGGTAACTTTGATACAGGTTTTTTTGAGTGCACTGAAAAGGTAACTTGCTTTATGGGTCTTCGTAATTTTCAGTAGCATAGAGTAGTGCTGAAAATCACATTGCTCCAAGTTTCCATTTACTACTGATGGCATTAATGGCTTTGAGAGGGTAAGTCACTGGTACAGCTGCTCTAAAGCAGAAGCTACCAGATGGCTTTGAGTTGCAGAGTTAAGGTGCTACATCTTCAGAGTGTAAAGTGTGAAATTCACTTTGGAGCTGGAAGGACAGAAATGGGATGTGTAAATCCCCCCCAAAAAAACAAAACCAAAAGTACTCAATTCTGGTAGCATCACCAGCTCTTTTGTGAATACTGTTGTATTGACAGAGCAGCTGTTGGGACTTGTGAAATGAACACAAACAGCAGTATTTGCCTACAGGTACTTCCTAAAACCTCTTTGGGAATTGTGCTGGATTCCTTGTGCCCTTCGGGGAGCTCCTACCAGGATATGTCCATGAGCCACAATGGCTCTTTGTGCTCCTCTGCTCTCCGCGTTGGGCTGATTTCAGTAGCTGAAGCTCTCTGGAGTCTCAGTGGTACCAGATTCGTTGTGAAGTCTAAGTGTGACATCCACACTTCCCGATGGTGCTGTTGTGAAGTGCAGGGGCTTGGCTCTGCAGGAAGCAGGCTCTTGCTCGAGCCTGAGGTGTGTGTCGAGTCCTTTACGCGCTGTGGCTGCGGATCTTGTCGGATTTATGGGGTAAGGATGAAAGACTGACCCATCTAGTGGTGGTGACGGTGAATCCCAGCCGTGCCGCTGGCTGGGCTCTGGGGACAAGGCTCAGTTTGATCGGGAGATGGAAACCTGCCTTTTCAGCCGAGCAGCGCCTGGTGCAGCCATGGGGAGGTCACCGTGTTCCCGCTCCGCTCCGCCTTGCCCAGCGCAGTTGGCGGTCCCCATGGCGCGTCCTGCTGAGGGGAGCCGCGTTCCCGCCCTTCCCGCGCCCCTCGGGCGCCGCCGCTCCCCTCGGCGCATGCGCCTTGAGCCTGCGCATGCGCCGCCGCCTGCGCCGGGGCCGTCGCCCAGGGCCCGGTGCTCGGCGCCTTTTGTAGCGGCGGGGCGGGCGGCGCTAAGGCCCGGCGGCGGCCTCCGCTCCCGCGCCAGGGGGGTCTCGCCTCCGTCCCGTCCCCCCCCACACCTCTCCCGCCCTCAGGACCAAAGAAAGAGCAATGGCGCCGCGCTAGCCAAGTCCTCGGCCGGCCCGGTGGCTGCGGACCTCCCCGCAGCGGATGCGCGCCTCGCCTCAGGCCCCGGCGGGAGCCTAGCGGGGCCCCGGCGGCCGCCGCCGCTTCTCCTCCTCCTCCTCCTGCTGCTGCGGGCGCCCCGCTCCCCTCAGCCCCGCAGCCATGGCCACCGAGCTGGAGCCGCCGGCGGCTGGCGCCGTGCCGGGCGCGGCGCCGCTGGAGGCGGAGGAGGACGAGGAGCACTGGCTCTACGGCGGTAGGTACTGCCGCCCCCGGCCGCGCAGCCAGGCCGCGCCCCGGCCCGGGGGGGGGTGGGGGGGGGGGGGTAACGCGAAGCGCCCGGCCCCGCCTCGGGAGCCGCCTCGGCCCCACCTGGCCTGTGTGCGGGGCCGGAGCTACCCTGGGTTGTTGGCTGCGGTTTTGGAGGGGGAGGGAGGGGTAATGTCCTTTTAACAACACTGCGATGCAAAGAGGTTGATGGGGCGCTTTGTTACAAGCGCGGTTTCCTCACCGTCCAAACGCTGTTAGCCCGGTTGATGCAGGTGAACCCTCGGGCTACCCTGGGCTCGTGTATGCGTGTGTGTGTGCCTAGGGAGAAGCGTAGGACTGATTTTACACGTCTTTGTCCCCTCATAGACTTTCCAACTGGCTGCTTTGACGTTTCTTCCCTGGCATGTTAAATGGCTATATAAAGACCTTCTCAGATGTCCCTTACGTGATGTTTGCCTTTATTCCTTCTGCTCTGAGACTGTGGATGTGTATTTTGAGTTTCATTGTGTGTCAGTGGTGTGGTACTTCACTTCTGCAGTAGGTTCTGGTTGTTGGTTTTGTCATGGGTTTTTAGTTGCTCCATTTCTAGTTGAACTTTGTTGAAAAGAGAACATTGGGGTTATAGTGCCTTGGCACTACTAGGTATTTCTGTTGCTGTGATGCATTTCGTGCTTAAATTTAGCTTTTTTCTTTCACTTGAATCAGTTTATTTTTTATTATCATTATTGTTTTTGCAGATGACACCACTGGTAAGCAAGAAGATGGACCAATTTCTGGGTGAGTCTGGAGGCTGTTTATGCATTATAATGATCCTTGCTGCAGAGAAGATCAAGCCATGTTTAAGCATAGCTTCGGGAATGCTTTACACTGATGCTGTTGCCAGAAGCTGCAGCCTCGTTGTTTCTTACCCCATGGGGTCACCCCCAGCTGCCAAGCCTGGGCTGGCACAGCATTTATGGATTTAGAAGGTTAACTGGATTTGACTTAAAACTGACTTTTAACCCCCTTTTCTCCCTCTCCCCTGTTAGTTTTAAATCAGATCTGATTTCCAGTTACATTCTCTGGGAAAAATGGTGCCTTGAGGTTTGGCCTTTGTGCTGGCCTGGCATTGGTAAAACTGTGGCTTGTGCTTTAGCTTGGCAAAGCTAAAATGCTTCAGCCAGGTTAAAATCCTGTCACAACCAAATCACCACATGGGATCTATGAACTAAGTGGTTTGGGTCAGGCTTCCAGATCAAGGCATTGGGAACTCAGTGATCCATTTTGCTTTTTGTATATGAAAAGTGCTGTTTGTTGTTGATCAGGACTCCCCTATAGCTGTAACTGTGTTTTGCATCAGCAGAGTTTTATCTCAGCAGGAATATAACGTTCCAATTTTTAAATGTAACATGGCTTTTAGAGGACTTGGTCTTCACTGGATCTCTGTGTGCGCAGCACCTTCAAAAGTTCAGTTTGTTTATTGTCATTTAAGGTCATTTTGAATTCAGTATCTGGAATTTCTGAGGTTGTAACGGATAATGTCCTACTTCTGGTGTAAGTATCTAAACCAAAAAACACAGTAAATTGGTACCTAAAACATCAAATGGGCTTTGTGAGAAGGAATGACTTTTAGCTTAGAAATTTACTGCTAGCTTGCATAGATCTATTGCTGTCACTTTTATCTGCATGTAATTTTACTTTATCAGCAGGATTAAAAATTGAATATCCAGTAACTGCAAGATGGGTGAAGAAAAACTGTTAGGGCTTGTGCCAGTGCTCTTTTTCTTTCTCTCTCTCTTTTTTCCCCTTCTTTGTTGCATGAGAATCTTCCTAAATGAAGAGCTGTGGAGTGTTTTAAGAAAAATGACTCTTTGTTTGCTATATTGTCCATGGCTGCAGCTCCAGAGATACGTTGCTGGCGTGCCTGGAGTATTTGTCTCTCTCCGTTGACATTCCTTAGCCTAAAGGATGCATTAAATACGGGCAGCCTGTGCAGGATGCTGTTATGTCAGCAGCGTACAGGGTTAAGTTGGTGTTCTGGGGAAATGAAATAGCTGTGACATTTTTTTCATGCAGCTGATGGCTGTGGATGTGTCAGATTGCTCATTCCTGGGAAGCAAACAGGTTAGGGAAAGACTTAGCAAATGTTTATTTGAACTCCAGTTCATGCATTTTAATGTACACCCACAGATACTTCATGTGACTTGAAGGTAATTCTTGTCACTCTGCCTTAATTCAGTCATCTGGGATTCTAAAGAAAATTCCTGGGGTTGAGGAGGTCAATGTTATGGGTTGCTTGGATTTGGCAAACAAAATGCAAAGGGTTTTGGAGCCACCTGGGAAGTTTTCTCCAGTGCTACATCTTCTGACCCCTGTGTAATAGCTTATGTCTGCAGCTTTGGAATACTTTTAGAGGATGGTTTTCCCTTAGACACCTTGGCTCCTGTTAATAACTTAGTGTGTCTTCAGGTATCACCTCAGGAACTTGGGGACATTGGGACCTGTGCTTCCTTGGTTAGCTGCCCAACCTTCACCCATTGTTTCTGATCCTTGCTTGATTGTTGTATTTCTTTATACATGGGGCTTTTCTAATAGGGGCGCTTCAGTAAATGCTCACACTGTTTGTTCTTTTTATGCTCAGTAACTGCTTTCTGAGTTACACCAGTGTGATCTTTCTGCTTACTTGTTTGGTGTCTCCTTCCCTGCCACCTCTGAAATGGCTTTAGTCTGAACAGTGTTCAGATTCTGTTAGGAGTTACATATGTTTCTTTTTGAAGATAATCTTCTGTATGTTTAGTAGGTGACATAGGGTTTTTAAATCAATAGCAATGTCTCCAGAAAGTGCCGGTGGGGCATTGGGTTTCCTGGGCGTGGGCTGTTCTGATGGTCTCTTTGGAAAAGCTGGAATTATATTGAAGTTCTGCTAGGTTTTACTTATGACATTAGAGAAAAATGATGCCTCTTTGTGTTTCAGTGTTTTAACATGGCATACTCGTTTCTGGAATACCAGTTTGACTTTCTTGCTTGGCTAATGCAATAAGCAGTGTTAACATTTATACAGACTTTAATTGGAGGTAAATCTCAACCTGACCATTGTTGCATTAGGACTAATTTGTAATGAGTGGGAAGATTGGGTGGATAATTACCTGTCTTCTTTGAAACGTAACTACTCATTAATGTAAGCTATTTGTAGAACACTAAAACCGCTTTTTCCTTAATTTCTACAGGACAGATGCCTTTGCTGCTTAGTAAATATATGTACAGTTATTAGCATCATTAAGGACAAGGTGAAGTTTTGCTTATTATGTTCCCAAGGCCAGATTGGACGGGGCTTGGAGCAACGTGATCTAGTGGAGGGTGTCCCTGCCCATGGCAGGGAGGTTGAACTTGATGAGCTTCAAGGTCTCTTCCAATCCAAACCATTCTATGATTGTGCCAAACCAAAGCTGAAAGCTATTCCAGCTGCTACTTCTGTATTAGCCACAAAGTGGTGTTTGGCTAGGCAGCCCATGCTGTTTTTCAGGCTTTTGGGAAGCACTAAACTGATTCTTTTCAACAAAACGCAAAGCCAAGCAAGGATGATTAATTTTTTTGTCATACAGTTGAGCTGGCTGCCAGCAGAATAAACACACTACATGAATAAAGTCATTATATGAAAGTCATCTGGATGAATGCTTTAGAAATGTTTGTAGGTGAAACTCTAGATTGGTCTTACGTACTTTCTCCTATCTGTCACGTTTACCAGACACACAGAGTCTTCCCATCCATTGCAAGATGCTCCTCAGGAGAACCGGCCTGTCAGCAATGAAGACCGAGAGATCTCACAGCATGTAAGTGTTCCACTGCAAGTGGTAGACACAGTTATTTTTGTGCTTCTTAATGCCCGTGGATAGAATGATGTAAGTGTAAAGATGTTGGTACTGCCTAATACATTACATTTGTACTGTAGGAGTGCACTGATAGTTCCCAATGCTAACTACGGCAACAAGCTTCTCTTCTCAGCCTACTTTATGTAGTGGGCAGTGAACCCTCATCCAAGTACTGCTTGTGTCCACTGAAGAGGCAGATGAGGTGCTGCAGGCTGGCAGGAAAAGCAGAATATGATTTTACCTTCAGCTCAATATTCAGTATGACTTCTTGAGGGTCAGTAAATATGGGAAACACTGGGATAGAAAGCCCAAAGTGCTGGGAATCAGTTTTGATTCAGGCTCAGACCTTTCAAAATGCATTCTAGTGGCTCTGAGTTGAAAGGATAGGAAGAGGCTTGCTCTTCCACTGGCTCTTTCTTTGGGTTTTGCCTCCAGAGACAACTTTGTATAACCTCAGAGTGCAATAGAAATTTATGTCTTTATGTCAGAATCATTCTTTCTAAGGGACCTTCGTCATAGGAGCTTTGCAAGATTTGTTTTACTGTCCCAGGGAATTGATCAGTATTCTGTTTTGATGAGCTTCTGTATGCTTTCATTGTTGCTAGGCCCTTCCAAGTGGTGAAGATGAAGAAGATGACAGCGATAGTGACAGTGATGATGATGACGTGAAGGTTACTATTGGCAATATTAAAACAGGAGCACCATCATACATGTACGTGTGGCTGATAATGGTGTTGGGGTTTGATCTGAGGTAGCTCTAGTGTATTGATTGGGATTGAAAGTGGGGATGAGACCTGATCTGTCTCCAGGGATATATGTGAGTAACTGCTAAGACAACAGAATGGGGTTAGAATCTGGTGGACAGCTCTGTCCTGCAATTGCTGGCTGGAGAATCCAGCTGTAAAATAGGAATGATAATTTGTGGGTCTGCTGTTGGAAAATTAACTGAAAAATTACTATGCTTTATTGGGCGAAATCACAAGTGGGATGTTGCAATTAACTCCTCCTCTGTGAAAAGGTCAAGAACCCGAATCTGCCTTGATAAGAATTTGCATAAGCTGTGAGGTTACTGGTTTTCAGCTGTCTGATTTTTCATACTTCAGAAATGGTGAGGCTGGATTTGTGAACCAGTAAAATTATGTCACTGACTTAAAACTCTACCTCACTTGCATTGAATAAAAATAATAGGACAGCACTTTTGCTTGCTGCTAGCAGCCTTCCTCTTGAGGGAATGGCTTACATGTGCTTTGCAGCATAGTCTCACTTTTCCACTTTAGTGATAATTTCCTTCTCTTGGAGCAGTGGTTTCAGCCTGATAGGTTGCTGTCAATAGCAGTGCTCCATCTCTTAACAGCTCACTAGATTTTGCAGACATCCCTTTTGAAATCTGCTGCCTCTGTCTTTCTCTCCTCATTCTGTGATCTGTGTGCAGCTGTGATTTCCGTGCTGTTCACTTAAACACTAAGTACATTCCTGGACAGAATGGAAACTGCAACTCTTAGAAATAATCTTTCCGTTTCACGTTCAAGACAATCCTCTTGTGTTTTCTGGTCCATCAGTAAATATATTTGCTGGTTTCTGTAGGCTTAGAGAAACTTAAGTGGAAAATAAATTTCACTTTTAACGTGTTGAGACTTAGTACTAAACGCATGTTAAACCCAAGTGAACTAAGTGTCTTCTGAAGGTTGTTAGGGCTCGAATATACTTTGTATGAAAACAAGCAATTCAAATACCAATGTAGTGATTCTTTTCCGTATAGGGGAACTCCTATGAATCTAAACTTAAAAACGGGTAGAGGCTATGGAGCATCTGCTTCAGGTATTGCTCTTGTTTTTATCCTTCACCTCTTCCAATATTTCACTTATCTGGCACTGACAGCTGGAGCAGCTGCAAGTCTTGGTCTCTGTTTGGAAGGGTATAGAATTAGTGCATCTTATTTAAATTAGCAATAGTAAGTGCTTTTCCTAAAGATAAGCACTTCTGGGACAGTCTGAGGGTGGAGGGAGCACTGGAATGATTTAATTACTTTAATTACAGTGATTTAATCACTGAACAGGCTGATTGGAATTCTATTTAAACTAGAAAAAAAATACATTGATTATTACTTTTATAGTAGAAAGACAGAATGCTTCTGAACTATATTGTTGCACTGGAGCCAAACATTCTAAATGGCCTGGAGAGCTTTAACTCTGTGGTCAGTATATGGAGGTACTTGCAGTGCAAGATACTAAAAGAAACAGACTCTGGCCTTCAGTATCAGCTCTATGTAATCCTGCAAATGAAATCTTCCCCACCATTTGTTCAAGTTGATCCTGTATATCAAGACTTGGATTCCATCCTTTCTCATATGTCAGACTGGCCTTCCATGGGCTTCACGTACTGCCTTCCATTAATTTCTTCGTGCAAATGACTTACCTTCTGATTGAGAAAATAAGAACTAATTCCCCTTGAAGATTGTGTACCTAAGACATTTCTACTGACTCTAGTTAGTACAGGATCCATTTCAGACTGATCCTGAAAAAGTCTGTTGTTAGGAGAAAATCTTGGGAAGAGAAAAATAATTTATTTTCATTTGGGATAAATTTGGTGCATTTGATGCTCTAATAATTCACTGCATTTGTCTGTAGGACCAATTTGGGTTGAATTATTTCCCTGCTGCTCAGCTGCAAGTGCTGTACACCCTGGCTCTTTATTTATAAAGTGACTGAAGTAATTGTTATTAAAGAGTTGCTTGTGGTTACCTCCGTGCTATGAAGCCAGCAATGAATTCACAGTAGTGCTTTATTTTTGACTGGAATAATTTACTCAACAAATGAGTGGATTAAAGGCATTGCATTAAAAATAGTAACAGTTTCTCTCTCTTTCCAAAGCCAAGTTGCAGCCCAAAGGTATTGACTTAGATGCTGCAGGGAACATAAATGGATTGCCTGTTATCGAAGTGGATTTAGATTCATTTGAAGACAAACCATGGAGGAAACCAGGTGGGGCTTCACAGTTTCTGTTGGTAAATATTTTCTACAGTTTTAGTGGTCTCTGTTGAATTTCACATGTAATTGTTGTCCATTTATTGCTGCCGGGAAATAAAGAAATTGTAGCAATGACCATTGCTTAGCCTCTGGTGCCTGTCGAGGCTATCAGTGACATTTACTGACTGAGCCAGCCATGCTTCTACTGAAAATTGTTTTTATTTGCTCTATTAATTTAACTTCCCTAAAGGGAAGAACTATTTTTTGTAATGTTCTGTTTTATTAATTCCCTTCTTCCAGCAAACATTGCACTGATAGCGATAGGATAACATTTGTTGGGCCTAAAAGTCAATTGAGTAGGATCAGGATTTGACTGTTGGTGATGTGTGGTCTCCTTTTCATGTGCAGTACCTTGGTTATTCTGTCTCACTATGGCCAAGCTCAGTGAGCACCTGTCATGATAGGAAAGGTGTCTGTCTGTGTTGAATTCTGCTGCTGCAAACAGTTGAATAAAAGGAAGGGAAGTGCTGCTCTGACATGAAAGGCTAGGACTTTTCTTTTGGAAAAGTGGCATTGCCTAATTCTTCCCAGATTCTGCCCCCAGGTGCGTAGGAGTGAGTGAGCAGTTCCCACTTACTTCTTCTGGGCAGTATTATTTAGACTGTGTCCAGACAAATAGTGCTTTGCACAGTGGGTTTTAATATGTACAGGGTCTCTTTTGTCTTCCTGATTAGTGTTAGGGAGATACCTCCTCAGAAGTGACTCTTGCATGACAGCTGTAGGGTGTTACAAGTAAGCTTCTGGTTGTCATTTGAATTTGGTACAAAAGTAAATGAAGGAACCGAAGAGATCCAGATTTTTCCTGTGCTACTCCGAAAATGCGCTATGCTAAAATGTTAACTGAAACTAAAATTCCACTTGCCCCTTTGCAGAAATAATTCTTCAAACCAACCCCTGTTCTTTATTTGTCATTCAGAAATATTGCTATGCTAACTAAGTAGTGCTTTTGTAAGGCTGTGGTGTGGTTTTGGTATCTGTTGACTACCTGAAATGAAGGGCATCGGAGTGTGAAACAGTGCTAATAATTGCATTGACATATCATGGTATCAGACCAGCAGTGAAGCACTCTGGTGATTATTGGCTACTACAGACATAATAGGAAATGTAGCCTTTCTTCTGCAGGGGATTTCCCATGGAGAGTGAAGTGAGAAAGAGGGGGCTAGGAAGAAACTAAGTTAGAGGGAAAATAATGATGGGAACTTCAGAGATGAAGGAAGGAAATGATTATGGTCATGCTGACATCCCTGGACCAAACTGAAGGCAGCTAGCCTTAAAACAATGTAAGTCCAAATAGAGGGAACATGTCTGCAGAGGTGTATGGCTTGTAAGTTTACTTTTGATGGTAAGTAGCTTGTTATTCAACAGCCTTTCAGGTTTATATCCTTCATAGTTAATTGTTCAGTAAGTTGGTATCTCTTTAAAGTGAGGAGAGGAAGAAGTGTGGAAGAACTGGTACAGGGTTGAAATATAGGCTGATAAAATAGATATGTAAATGTCACATTGCTGAGTCTGTGTTCGTGCAATTTGCATGTTTGGGTGGTACAACAGGAAGAGTAGCCTGCCTAGAATATAAACTTAAACCTCACTGTACGGATCCAGGCTCAGCATGGGCAAAGCATTTTGCTTAGCCGTTACCTAACAGCTCCTTGGTTTAGGATTGGTCTGTCTGGGAATACCTCTGTGAGGGGGATGTCTGAGGGACATCTGAGCAGGGTTAGGAGATGCGTTGTAATGCTTCTTGTTGTAAGATGTGCCTTACAGGGGGAACTGCAGCTATATTTTTTCCTCTGCATCAGTGTTTTCCTGGCAAGCAGTTTGTGGCCACCTCTCTTACTCAGAAGCGCTCCTGCTGAATTGGCACATTTCACAGAGGACTGTCAAGGGAAGACAACAATCTTAGAAGGAGTAAGATAACAGTGCTGGGATGCTAGAGGCAGGATCCTGACTGCTCTATAATTCTGTAGTCTGAGAGGTATCCATAAAAAACTTCCATTTCAGCCCTGTGTCATGACATGGGTGAGTCCTAGAATCTTCTCAAAATAGCACGACACGGGTGGGTCCCAGAATCTCTTCTCAAAATAGCACAGGCAGTGACAGTCAGGAGCAGAACTTGTTGACTTAGCTCTACCAAGAAAAGGTTCTGTGGCACCATCCCATTTTGGTGGTGGTGGCTGGAACCATCATTCCTGTGCTTTCCCCAGCACTCAATTCTTTGAACAATTGCAAGAAACCAATCTTAAAAAATCCAGTTGGTGGATAAGTTGTTGCAAGCGTCGTCGCTGTTAACTAGCATGTAGAGGTGCTGTGTTGTGTCTCCCAGATGGTCCTGCCGCTGTTCAGGCTGTGTTCCCCCTCCCACTGACAGATGCAGCCATCTCCACTGTGGCACACAGAGGCTTTCTAACAGGATGAAGCAGAGAGTAAGCTCTTCTCTCTGGAAGATTTCTGTTTTCTTAATGCTTAATTTAAGCAGCTGAAGGACAATTTGACAATGTAGCTCTACTGGAGTCTCTGTGTTAACCTCTGCTCCCTTTGCCAGGTGCTGATCTTTCTGATTACTTTAATTATGGATTCAATGAAGAAACATGGAAAGCATATTGTGAAAAGCAGCGGCGGCTTCAGCTTGGACTGGATCCTGCTCCTCCCATCAGCACTGAAAACAAGATCACGGTAGGTGACATGTTACTCCTGCATATGGCTACAATAAAACTGGGGCTTTTTATTGTAATCACAGAGATGAGAGTGTAAGAACAGAAAATACCTCAACTGTTCTGTGTTCCTTTTCATTGATGAGAAATACAAAAATATATCTTTAAAGTTGAAATCTCTCTGCTAAAAATCTTTTCTCTATGGAACAAATAGTTCCATCTGCTTGGCAGGTTTGAACCACTGCAGGAGCAAGACTTGAGTGAATTTCCAGTTGACTTTGGGGCTACCCTGCTATAGGGGTGTTTGGTTGGAAGACAGATGTGGATGTGGGAAGCGTAGAGAGGGATGCTGGGCATCCATGACTGTTTTACTTGTTGTGGGTATGTGGCAGCCTTTTGTGTTTGAGGACTGCTTTGGCCATCAACCTTTGCAGGAGTCCAGCAGGTGTCCAGCAGCTGTTAATCAGAACTTCAGCCAAAGAGTTCATACTTGCTGTTCCATACAGTGAATATTACTGTTTCCAGTTTTGAATTAAGGACTAAATGGAAAGGGCTGTGAGCTTATTAAACTTTTGGACTTACAATGGGAGACAGTGGACAGCAGGCTGAGGCTGGAGTGGTCAGCCAGGTTACAGCAATATCTGCAACCTTGACTGCAGAATGGGCTGCTTGTTCGCAAGAGCCCTGTAATTATTCCCTGGGGGAGCCCTTTTCTTTTGCTGTAGATTAATCTCTGATGCTACATTTAGTTGAAAGTAGGGGCATTAAACCTGTGTTACCTATTGCCTTCCACAGGTTCAGCAAGGAAGAACAGGAAATGCTGAAAAAGAAGTAGAAAACAACATCATCAAAACAGAATTCAAAACAGACTTCTTGGCTCTGGTGGGAGGACGCATGAAGGCTGGGCCTCCTCCTAATAGGTAAGAAATGGTGCAGACCTAAAGCCTGGGTGCACTATGCTCTTCATAGGGGTAGCTGGGATCTACCTGGGCCATATCTGAATTTCTTCAAGCCTGAACCAAGCTTTTAAACTCTACAGGAAGCTACAGCGGTCACTCATTAACTATGGTCTTGAGCAGTGCTCTCCTGATGGTTGTACAGCTCCTACCTACCCATTTACTTCTTCTTGCTGATATCCTCAGTGTACTGCTGCACAGGGAGGGAAACCTGTTTCCCATCTGAAGGGACATCTCTGGGAGTCAAAAAGCCAAGGGAAGTCCCTCAGCTTTGAGGGCTCACGTTGCTGCTGCTTGTGCTTACTTGGCTTATTCTTACTCCCACAGTGTTAATCTTTGCCTCCTTAAGTGGAAGTGGATTACGTGTTTGGCAGCTGTTGAGAGGAGCTATTGGTTTCTAACCTGTGTGCTATGCTGCTTGGTGCATGCTGATTAGTTATGTTCTCCAATGAGAGAGAGGAGCCACAAGGCTGGACAAAGCAAAACAATTTGGGTCACTTGACTGGCAGCCTCTGCTGGGAAGCCTCTTTGACCTGGTGAGGTTGGTAGGGTTTTATCAAAAGCTTTGTTAAAACAAAGCTGTGTGAAACCAGAAGAGGCAAAGCTTTAGTAGGTCTGGGTGTTGCTATTGCTTTATTTTCATTACATCTGTTGCTTTATTCACATTACATCTTTTGCACACCTGTCTGGCGGAAATGATTTTGTATTCCAACGTCCCAGTTTGACTGAGAAGGAAAACAACTCTATGTTTCAAGTATAAGCTTTAAATCTGTACTTAGTTTCTGCATCTAAGCACTTTGGCATTTCTTCCCCCTTCACAGTGCCATAAAATCAGTCACATTTCTTTATAGCTGTTACATATATATCATGAAGTTTTGGAAAAGACCACTGCAGAGCAAGCTGTTGCTGTTGTAACTGTACAATGTTTCTGTCATTTTAACTTGCAGTCTGGTTTTAAAAGTACTGACAAACAAGATTCTGCTCCTGTGGCAGACCTTTTGGTCAGGATCAGGTCAATTATCTTTGTAAACCACAGCAGAATCAGAACCATGAGATTAGCAATGAGTTGTTTGATTCGGGGTTTTTTCCCTCAAAGTGAGTAGATTTCAGTGAGAAAATTCCCTCTCTCCAACCAGCCAGAATTCTTATATCCACTTTGGCTGAATTTCTTAGTGATACAAAAAATTCTGCTAACTTGGAAAAGTGCTGATATTTTTCTATCCTGACTACAGGAAAATGCCTTAAGGTTGTACTTGGACAAATCAAATAAATATAGGATGAAGGATATTTAAACTTAAGGTGCAGGTGCTCCTCTCTCTCAGAAACTTGTGATGATCTTACAAAGAGCTCCTACAAAAATGTTCTTCCCCTAAGAGTGAACAAGGACTTGTGCAATTTGAATGCTCCTTTTGCACATTTTTCGCTGGTGGAAAAGAAAGTAGGAGATGAATGTGTCCAATAGTAGGGAAAATTGCTCCTTCTAATGCCCTTGAGCCTAAAAAGATGCATCTGCTTTGTACCAGGAAGCTGGGTGGGACGATTGATGTGATCGGTGGCCAGGCTGGCACAATCAGGAGAGTAGAAGGAAGGCGCCGTGATAAACATGCCTCTGAGGAAAACCCAATCCAGGTAAATGTCTTGGCTTTATTGCACTTCTAGTCAACACTGAGCAAATGTCTGTGTGTGCCTGACCTCCCTTGTTGCTGTTGCCGTCTGCAAAGCAGGAGGTAGTATATGAACCATATCATGGCATATGCATGCAGGTTGAATTAACTTCATGTTAAAAGCTTTATCTTACTAGGAGCTAGGGATTGTCCTTTAAGACTCACCTGCCTGTCTGAATGGTAATGCCAGAGTAATTCCTTTTCCCAGCCCATGGTAATTCCTTTTCCCATCAGCTCTCCCAGATTATTTCTTGGGGTGCATAGCTGGGAGGCTCTTATATGGATTACTCCCTTTCACTGTTGGGTTGGAATCTTCAGTTCTGCAATGGACAACTTCTGCTTGGGGCTTGTGTTTCTTTTGACTTTGAAGTAACTAAGACTGATGGGCTAAGCACCATTAGATGCAGCCCATGCTTCAGACTTAGGGTGGGCCTGTGTTACTGGATATTGTCCTTTGTAAGAAATAAAAACCTGGGGTTTAAAACTGGACTCAGTTCTGATCTTGCATGTCCAGTGTATGACCAGAATGTTCTGGTTGGCTTCTAGGTAGGAAGATGCTATGTATATCATTTGAGGACCATGTATTGAAAACTCTTCTCTTAACCACCTTCCTCCTGCTACTCCTCTTAACCACCTTCCTCCTGCCACTTCTCTTAACCACCTTCCTCCTACCACTCCTAACTCACCAAAAGCTCCACATGTGGAACTTCTCCCCTGTCTAGACACGATTCCTGGTTTTGTTTTTACAGTGGATTTGTGTCTGTTTCATAGTCAGTTGTCTGAATTTTGCCAGCAATGGCTCTAAAAAGAGTTTGCTTAAGAGAGAATTTGCTGGGAAAAGGTTGTTGTTCTTCCCACTTGCAAGCAGGGATACCCGTTCCAGGTCATTCTGGTATCTCTGTGTATTGATCATTCCATGTGTGACCTTTCGTCAGACAGATGTGAATCCAGACTTCGGCTGACTTCCAGTGTAGAGCAGAATTTGGCCTCACCCAAACCATTCTGTGATTCAATGGTTCTTGCTGCCCTCAGGAGGGATAAAACCCTCAAATAAGGCAGCTCTCAATCCGAAGCCTGTATCAGTGGCAGTTCCTCTGAACGAAAGGCATTCATACCTGTCAGCTGTCTTTTGCACAGTTGTGTGTTGACCTAGACTCTAGTCTCTGCTGTTCTGTGTAGGAGAAGATCCCTTACTAAGCATGTTGATTGCCTTGATCAACCTTTCTTCCTCCCCAAAGATGTTATCTGCTGGGTATAGCACAGCCTGGTCTTCCCAGGTTATCACAGTGCTGCTGGTTTTGGTGGTACACTCTCTTTATGCCAGCACAGCAAGGTCCTAGCTAGGAGCAAGATTAAACGCTCTCTGCTCATTCCTTTGCCTTCTCAGGTGCTTGGAGACCACGGGAGTAAGCCACAACCCCCCCAGCAGCCCCAGCAGCCATCACAGCCCCAACAGCCGCCTCAGCAGCAGCCGTTTGCACCACCAGCAGGCCCACCACCTCCTCCACTGGCTGGGCCACCTCCACCACACTTCCTCCACCCTCCTCCACCAGTTACTTCTGTTCCACCTCCCCTGCATCCTCCAGGTACATGTTCATACGGCAGTCTGAGGCTGCATCCCAGGCTTGGAGCAAAGCAAAGGGTTAATTGTTAAATGCTATAGGACAGTTGAGCAGTCAAGTAACAGGTCCTTAGACCTGTCCAGTCTTTGTTCAGTGTCTCTGTCAACCTATCTTAACATTTGCCTTTAAATACTTAAAAAGTGGCAGCTAATGGCTAATTACTGCTTAATAGCACCCTTTTTTCTGCTGGTCTGTTTGCTCAGATAAGTGAATTTTATTCCAAAGAGTGCTTTTAAGTTTAGTTTGAGGGAGAGTGATGACATGCTTTACCTGCGGTTCTCATTGGTTTTGCTTCTTTGTTTCCATAGGTCTTCCACCGCCGGGGCCTATTCCAGGTAGGTGCTGATTTGCTCTTGATAACAGCAGTGATGTTGAGCACCTAGATGGCTCTGAGCATTAGATTAAGAAACATGAGCTGGGATGACACCAAGACTCATTTTAGAGCACAGTTAGTTTAAGGCTAATAAACTCCAGTGCAGAATTGAACTTGAGCAGCTTATCTTGTATTCTGTAACTAAATAATGATCTGTAGGACTTCTTAACACTTGCTCAGTGTGTCTCTGAAGACCAATCTAGAAAGCGAAATGGAGAACTTCAGATGGCACTGAAGCCACTTACTGAGATCTGAAATGGTTTAGTTCTTGTTATGACATTTGCGCAGCAAAAGTTTGAGTGACAGATTGGTGCTTTTGTGGAGGAATTTGGAGCGTGAGACTGAGCAGAATAAATGTTATTTCCATCAAAGCCTTTGCTCCCTGCTGTGCAGCAGAGATGGTGAATACGAATAGAGAAATGTAACAGCCAGTCTTGTGCATAAGTAAAGGTCCCCACTAATTCAGAGCTGCTGTCAAACTGAGTTTCCTCTGGCTGTAATTTCTTTCAACTGGAAGTTTTGCCTACTCCCGGGAAAACAAATTTAGCTGTTTGTGTAGCACACCTTCGGAGTGATGGTTCTGAGCAGATGCCATAGATCTGAAAATCCACGGCTGATGGTGACTGTTGGATATGTTGTCAGGGCACTGCCTTAGTGTACTGTGTGCTTATCATAGAACCAGAGAATGGTTTGGGCTCGAAGGGACCTTAAAGCTCACCCAGTTCCAGCCTCCTGCCACAGGCAGGGACACCTTCCACTAGAGCAGCTTGCTCCAAGCCTCGTCCAACCTGGCCTTGAACACTGCCAGGGATGGGGCAGCCACAGCTTCTCTGGGCACCCTGTGCCAGCGCCTCAGCACCCTCACACAGAAGAACTTCTGCCTAAGAGCTCATCTCAGTCTCCCTTCTTACTTGATTCATGTATTTGAAAAAGGTCTGCACCCAAAGCACTTTGGACCTGCTGTGCTCGTCCTCACTGTGTGTCAGACACGTTGGACTTGATTCACAGCTTTTGTGTCCATGCTTTTGTATTCCTGTTCTGCCCTGGGCTTCCCAAATGGAAATATGGAAAACCTACACGGGCTGTGCTGTCCCTCAGAAAATTCCTGTTTGTTAAAACATCACTTTCCAGACTCCTCTCAGTGTACAGTGACATTGCAGAGCTGGTTTTCATTGCTGTACTAGAAGGAACCTGCTCATAGTAAGATTGGATTTAGAGGAACTGTGTTGTAGTGAAACTGGATGCAAACTGGTCTAGATGTTGCTAGTCAAGTGCATTTAGAGTAAAGTTGTTTGGGAGGGGTGAGGTGGACAGAATGACCAGGCTGTGGCAGGGAACTTCCACTTGAGGTGAGGGCTTGGAAAGGGAGTTGAGGGAGGATACCTGCTAATTATGGTTATGAGGATGATCCACCTCCATTAGAATTAGGTGTTCTAACAGTAGCACTTTGAAGTGCTTATGCTTGGTGAGCAGATGGGTTAGAAATGCTTCAGGCATTGCATTTTATCGGAAGATCTTGGGAAAAGGAGGGGAAAAACTGAAGCATCTAAGAGTGAGACATGTCCCCCACCTTGTTTCCAGCTGTAACTGGGCTAGAGGTCACTTCTTTTTGCAGTGAGACCCTTGTAGGAAGGGGTTCTCCTGACCCATTTTAGTGTTCACAGTAAGAGGTGATGAATTTCGTTGACATGGTTTCATTGACAGTGCTAGCTCAGGCTCCATTGACTTGAAAAAGAACCTGGAGCTTCTGGCTTCAGTGACTGCCCTCAGTAAATGGCTCCTGTCCTTTGTAGCAGCACAATTTCCTCTTCTTTTCTTGTTTAATAATAAACAGAGGAATTCTTATGCAAAGTCAGGCCAGTGGGTGGTTGGTTGGTCTGTTCTTGCTGGCTTTGGTAACTGCCTATAGAAGTGATGGTTGCTTATAGTGACAGGTACAAGTTTTAGAAGTTTAGGAGCAGTCAGCAAATGCTTCTCACTTCCAGACTGCCCAAGGTTGAGGACTTGGGCTTCCAAGGCTTAAGCCACTTCTGGAAGTGGCCTTCATAAGCTTATGCTTAATTGTGCTGCCTTGTGATGAACAGCTCTTCATGTGTGCGATATTGGGCCTGTTTTTAAAGTGCCAGCCCTTGCAGACACCTCTACATCACTGGGGCTGTGTCTTCTCAGGGTCTGTGAGTGTGTGTGTGTGTGTGTTCAGAAAATTGGCTTTCTTCAAAACCAGCCCAACCCAGGTGAACTCTGTTACTTGCCTTGTGAGAGACAAAGCTACCCATTTTAGCCAATGGAGCAATAAAACTCCTGCTGTAGTTGCAGTGTCTCCATCCCAAGAACCAGAAGTCTCTGTCTTGCCCAGGGCTGTCAGGGTTAATCTTTACTCTTTCATGAATCTTGTGCTTAAGATGAGTAAGCCAAAACAGAGGGTAGTTCTTCTTTTACTTTTCTCTCCATACCCCCACAGAGCCAACATAGCTGTAGGGTTTTAATGTTGGTAGGCGATACAACCCTGAAGGAAAACTATTTCACTTCAAAAAGCTTTGTTTAGAGTAAAAGGGTGCTTTAAACTGCTTTTAACTGTAACTGGCAATGAGGTCTCTTGTTCCTCATGGCAAGCTCCGAGGTCTCTGTGATGACTTCTGCTTCTCTGTCTAGGGTTGTTCCCACCTCCTCTGGCACCACCACCAGCTCTCCTCATTCCAACCTTGGATGGGTAAGACCACACCTGGGCTGAGCCATGGGCACAGCTCCTCCATAGGGAGAAAGGGAGGTGGGCAGGTCTAAAATCAGGCCTGGGGATTCTCAGTCGGGTCTTGGATTGGGGCAGAGGTGAGAGCAGAGTCCGTAGCGAATCCTCTGTGCGTTCACCTTCATTTGTCATGCTCGTGACATGGAAAGGAAGCAATAAAATCTAGGTGTGAGCTTAGGTCTAGCGCAGAGTGGTTGGTAGATGTTCTCCCTGAAGATTCCTCAGGTACCTTGTAAGCACCGTTATTTGCTGAAGGGCTGCCTGATTGACAAGGGATGGGTAAAGCCCATCAAGCAATTGAGTTAGAAGCTGTGGCAAAGCAGCTGCACCTCTGTATTTTTAATGGTTGCAGTGCAAAATGACACCGTGGGTTTCCCCTGAGGGTGTCCCACAGACCTTCAGGAAAACATGGGGTACACTTGCAGCACAGACACACCTGCAGTGGGTCACTGGTGTTAGTTACTCACATCTTTTTCTCTCTCCAAAGCCAGCCAGCCAGCTACAACAACAGGCAGCCACCTCCGTTTGGCTACAACTCTGCAGGTGAGCACTGAAAATACCTCTGTTCTCTGGTGTTTGGTAGTTCAGGCTTGTCTTAAGCTGGTGGACATCATGGATGCTTTAACCTTAGGACTTGTGCCCCAGACTATCCCCCTCACCAGAAGCACACCCTGAGTGTGACCACAGCATGAAGAGTTTGGAAAGCTGCATGCTCTGCAGCAATGCTGAATGCAGTTTTGTGGTTGAGTGCTGAGCCTCGGATCACTCTTCATTGTAGATACAAGAAGAGCTTCCCCATGTGCCTCAGCAATGTGCTCTTGTGCTTGTTTGCACAGGTACTTGCTCACGCTCTCTGCCTCTTCCCTCACCACAAGCACAGCCATCACCTCTGCATCTCCTCTCTGAGCTTTGAATGCCCTCCTCCCCCTCTGTATCCTCTTCCTTGTCTGCAGGCACAGGCAGGCTTCTGTCACCTTTTGTAATGGAAGAGGCAGTGCCAGAATTCCAGCAGATTTCCTCCCCTGTTGCAGCGCTGTCGGGAATGCCCATGCTCTCTCCCACTTCCTTAGTGACCACCGCTTGGAGCAGCACCTCCTCACTGTGCTGAGGAGTCACAGGCAGCACCAGGCTGTCTCCTTTGCACCAGTGCTGGTGGCTGTGGGCTCATCTGGCTTCATCCTCCATTAGCAGATGGTGTCCCAGCCCTCCCCAGGTGCCCCCTCAGGCAAGAAGGTGCCGGGTGAGAAGTGAGGCCTTGCAAGGATGGCCCAGAGCCAAGGGTGACGGAATCGGCCGGCTCAGCAGTGGGAGAGGCACCTCTGCTGCCAAGCCAGGATGTCTGGGAGGGCTGGATTTAAGCTCTCCTCCATGGAGACTTTATAGCGTGTCCTCTGTAGCAGGACTCTGTTGGGCAGGAGCTAGGGGAGCGCACAGCCCTTGCAGGAATGTGCAGGGTAAGGGGCTGAGGAGGTTTTGCAGGTCTTGCTTGTATCTTCCTCAGGGAATGGGTGTTCACACATCCTGGGTAAACTGCTGGAAGTAAAAGGGGAGTGAGGACAAGAGGGAGCTGGGTTGTTGTCTCCTTGGATTCAGCTGTATCTCCAGAGGGTGTCTCTGGAATGGGAGGGATAGGGAGGATGCTGAAATAAGGATTCTGCTCTCTTGGTGCAGATTCAGGTTTCATCAGCTACCCACCCATCTCCACATCCCACACGCCCTGGGTGACAACGGTGGACAAGGGCACAAGCAGTTCCAGCAGCAGCCATTGGGAATACTCAGGCTCAAGGCGCGAGAGGGAGCGGGAGCGAGAACGGGAAAGGGAACGGGAACGGGAGAGAGACCGAGACCGCACCCCGACCACGAGTGAATACAACAAGTGAGTGCTGTAATCCAGCAGCTTCTCCTCACAGGTCCCGGCAGGGAGCTCTGGCCTTGCCCTCAAGCACACGGTGCTTGGTCAAGGGATGGGGTTATGGCTGTAGCAGGTTAAGTTGGGAAGCGATATGTTGGATCAATAACCACAGGACAAACTGGGAGCCGGTGGCCCTGGCTGATTTCCTGTGGCTGTTTTTGTTTGAATCCAGCAGAACCAGTTACACTTGCTACCCCACCTGTAATGTGAGGCCAGTAAATGAAATAGCCCTTCTCTGTGCACTGGGTGTTTCACAGCTCAGTGTGAACCATCGGCCATAGAAGCTGCTGCTTCTTGTCTCCTAAGTGTACCTGTCAATGAAAGGACAAGGCACCCGGGCTTTGCTGGGCTCTCCTAGAGAGGCTTTCAGGGCAAGGAGTGCCATCCCCCAGGAGTGAGCTGTGAAACCTGAATCTTCACCCAGGCCTTTCTGCAAGCAGTGCTGGAGACAGCCACCCTGCTGGCTTTCAGCCTCCCAGTGTTGATCTGGAGAAGCTAAAGTGAAGGGTACCCTGAAAAGGTGCTTTCTAAACCCATCACTTTCCTGTTCTGTCACAGGCAGAGTCAGTGTTTTGCAGGCCTCAGGCTCAGGAATACCTGTAGTCATTCAAAACATGATCAGAATGTGCATTCCTAGCAGAGGGGTGCTGCCTGCCTGGAGCTTCTCAGCCCCGGGGGTGAGCAAATAGGACAACCTTCACCTAAAGCCCGTTTGTTTTAACTCACAAACTTGTGCGTGGAAGGGGGAGAACAGAACAGGACAGGAGACAAACCTACTGCAGTTTGAATTGCTCCGAGCCCCACACTTCCTGCACAGGCTCCCCCTGTGATGAGCACCCCTGAGCACATTGTTAGCATTGCTGGGTGGTTTCCAGCACGCTGACCTCTTAGCTCATGCCTGCCAGGGCAGGGTGAGCAGCCATCCTCCCCAGAGTCCTTTGGAGCACTCTTGGATGATGATATTGGAATTTCTTTGTTTCCAGGAGCGTTAGGGAGTCTGCTTCCTTTCTCTCAGAGTCTGAATGTTGCTTCCTGTAGTGGGACTTAACCCTTTAGATTTTGGCTTTCAGAAGCTGAATAGGGACTGTGAGGTGTAGTGAGTGTAAACCTGAGTTTAGGGTACATCATGCCCCTGTGTATGTGGATTGAACAAGTGAGGTGCTTTGAGCAGATACAGGCAGAAAGATCATGTCAGCTGCACTCACAATTGAAGTTTTTGAACTCATGGGGAAGAAAATCATCCCTTTGACACAAAAGAGCTGCAGGTTATCTGGGACAGCAGTGTTGTGAGGTAAAATCCAGCACCAGGGGAGGCAGGGTGGGAAGAAGAGCATCTTGCTGTTGGTTTGGAGCAAGGTAGCTGGAGGTCTTGGGAGTATTCCAGGAGGATTGTGAGGGCAGAATGCCTGAGGGATTGGCCAGGTGCTGCTGAGGTACCCTCTTGGCAAATCCAGAGGAGAGATTTTGTAAACCCTTTGCCTTGAGAGGCTGGGGAAAAGCTGTGATAATAGTTATTGTTGGGGCTTAAGAGCTGTGTAATAGGCAGATGGGGAACGTTACTTCACTGTGGTTAGAGGCAGGGCTGGGACTGCAGCTTGGATTCGATCAGCAGCAGCAGCAGATAATCATTATCACAGGTTTATTCAGGAGCCTCACGAACACCTCAGCCTCTCGATGGAGTAAGAGGTGACAGGAGTGAGCGGTGACGGTAGTTGGTGAGGGTGGGCTCTGCAGTGCTGGGGACACGGCTCCTGATGCTCAGCTGCAGGAGGGCTCTGTTCCCCACCTCACTTCTCCCCTCTCTCCCCAAGCGACGACGAGCGGTACCGCTACTACAGCCGGGAGCGCAGCTACGACTTTGAGCGCGACTACCGGCGGAGCCGAGACCGCAGCAGGGAGCGGGAGGACCGGCACCGGGAGCGCCGGCACCGCGACAAGGACGAGAGCAGCAAGCATAAGTCCTCGAGACGGTAAGAACTTGGCTTAGGGTTGGACTGTGCTGCTGACGGGAGCACGCCGGGGCTGCGGGCAGGAAGCTTGGGGATCTCGGGTGATCTGTCACCCTGCGTCTCGCTGGCTTCCTGAGACGTGGTGCCCAGGCAGGAGGAAGTGCTCTTGGGCAGGTGGCAGGGCTGTCTGTACAGGGAGAGGGGTCCTTGGTGCTTCACTAAGGCAGCTGGCAGGGTGTTGAGTCACTGCCAGCAGAATTGCAGCACTGGTGGGCAGAGGAGAGGTTAACCTGTGCTGAGCATCACATCAGAGCAGCGTAGTGCCTGCTGTTAAGAGAGTACACACAAAGTAAATGTGGAACCGTAACAGAAGCATCAGCTGTAGGTGTCAATGTGTTCTTGTGCAGAAAAGAAGAGCTTGCTTCAGCCTGGAATCTGAAGTGTCCTCTTGGAGCAGGAGGCTGAGCTCTGCACTGTCAGAGCTCTGTGCCCAGTGCTTCCAATAGTGATGACCTGGACAAAGATCACTTGGGCAGAGCAGGATGTCCTAAAATCCCAGCTTTCCTTGAGTGAATGTATTTGCTCCAGGTGCTCTTCCTGTGAGTGTTGTTCTAGCAAAGTAGCAGGCCTGGCCCCTGGCCTATGGCGATGCTGCTGTTGTGTCAGTTTACATCCTGGTGATGACTTGAGCTGACTTGCTCTTTGGTTTTTTGTGCTTCAGCTTACTTCCTTCTAGATGAAATTCTGTCAGCTCTGTAGGTAATTACCCTTGTTTTGAAATGGGTATCAGAAAAACTCCTACATAATGGCTGGAGGTAAAAGGCTGCTCTCACCCTGAAGGAGATGAATAAGATTTCAAGAAAGGATTGATTGCTGAAGGGCTGGAAACAAAGGGATGGGAAGAAAGGCCAGGCCCATGATCAAAGTTGAATAGAAAACAAGTGGAAGCTGAGCTGATACCAGACTAACAAGCCAATAGCTTGAAGGGTTATTTCTCCACTTCCTCCACTCAGAACTGAAGTCGAGCTTAGATACCTGACTGCATGAGCAGGATGGAGCTCACAAAGTGGGGTCAGAATCTGCTCGAGAGCTCCATTTACAGGACTGGGCCACTGCCTAAGGTGGGAGTGAGGCGACTGCCTGGGCTCCTCAGACCACACACAGATGCTCCCTGTCTTGTTCAAAGGGATAAGATGGGAAGCATTTGTAGCTACAGCAAATGGATGAATATTTGTTTATGGCCACTTGGAGTGTGTATTGGATCCCTGCTTGAAGTGCTTTGAGATCTGAGCCTGGGGAAGGCACTGGCAGGAAGATGAAAGGGTTTTGTTGCAGTTTGCCTGAAGGAAATCCCTGACACTTGTTCCAATATTAAAGGACAGTTTCATTGCTCAGGCATAAACCACTGTCCACTGGTGGCTGAGGATGTGCTGGGGAGAGGCACCAGCCTTTTGTGGTACTTTTTTCTTCCCTTTAATGGCTCTGAAGCCATTCATTAAACAAGGCAGAAAATCACTTCAGGCAGGAGCTTTCCAGGCAGGGCTACAGTGGCTCCGCCAGTTACGTGTCTGCTGCTGAACTGGTATTCCAGCTGTGACAAGAACTGGTCTACACCTGATGGTGTCCCCACTCGTGCGGCACCGTCTGTCCTGTGGTCACTTACCCTGTGATACATTTATCTGCTTTTCCTGTACTCTGTGCTGCGTTTTCATCCTGCCCCTCCATGCCATGGTCAGCTCAGGAGAGCTCACGTGGTTTGCAGGCTGTGAGGAGAAACAACGCATCTGTGAGAGGCAAGCAGCAGAAAATCTTCTCTCAGGAGGTGCCAAGAACCAGAGTGAGCAAAACCAGAGCTCCCACTTCCTGCTTCCTGAGGGGAGCTGGAGGCTGATCTCAGTGTGGGGATGTTGTCAGGCAGCAGCTCTGCGTGAGGAACAGAGGAGTTCTAAAGCATGAAGACAGTGAAGTGCCAGGTCATTTATGAGTAAGCAGAGGTAGACACAGGATCTACTTCCCATTAGGAAACCTCTATCTACCTGCATTGACCCTTCTCTTGCCTCTAGTCCAGGGATTTAGCAAGTCCAGAGGAGGCCACGGAGACGCTGCAGGGGCTGGAGCAGCTCTGCTCTGGAGCCAGGCTGAGAGAGCTGGGCTGGGTCAGCCTGGGGACAAGAAGGCTCCTGAAGGGGAGACCTTAGAGCAGCTCCAGTGCCTAAAGGGGCTGCAGGAAACCTGGAGAGGGGCTTTGGACAAGGGCCTGTAGGGACAGGCCAAGGGGAATGGCTTTAACCTGCCAGAGGGGAGACTGAGATGAGCTCTTAGGCAGAAGCTCTTCCCTGGGAGGGTGCTGAGGCGCTGGCACAGGGTGCCCAGAGAAGCTGTGGCTGCCCCATCCCTGGCAGTGTTCAAGGCCAGGTTGGACAGAGGGGCTTGGAGCAAGCAGCTCTAGTGGAAGGTGACCCTGCCCGTGGCAGGGGTTGGATCTGGATGAGCTTTAAGGTCCCTTCCAACACAAACCAGTTGGGATTCCCCAAGATGTTCAGAGGAGCAGAAGTTTCAAACACCTCAGTTTAGGACTCTTCTTTCTCTCAGCAGTCTCAGTGCTTCACATTGAAGCTTTAAATGTGCCAGAGTTGTTTGAGCTCCCTCAGGAGCTGGAAGGACACAGAAGCTCCTTATAAAAACCACCCCAGACTGAATCTTGGCAGCAGCCTGCCTGTGCTGCCCACCCTGTGTGGTGTAGAGCACCCAGCTCCAGTGTTTGCATCACCTGCCCTCACTCCAGCCACGTAACCCTTGCAGTGGCACCGCAATGCCCTGGGCACCTCTCGTATCTCCAGTTCTACATTACAGCAGCAGTCAGTGTGGGTGTCTCTGGCCACTGCAGGCTCTGCTGCGACCTCCCTCTCCCCTTTCTTCCCACCCCAGGAAGCAACACGAGAGCGAGGAGGGCGAGAGTCACCGGCGCCACAAGCACAAAAAGAACAAGCGCAGCAAAGAGGAGAAGGAGACCAGCGAGGACGGTGCCCAGGAGGGAGAGGAGCAGGACACCAAGGAGTGACCCCCAGCCCCAGCCCTCAGGAGGAACGTCTCCTCTGAACCAGCGTGGCACTGGGGATGTGTTGGGCTGGGGGTTCATTTTGTATTCCATGTTTCCCAAGGGAAGAGGCAGACTCTGGGCGAGCGGAGCCGCCGCCGCTGCAGCGGGTGAGAGCTGCAGCTCAACTCTCTTCTTTTTGTTCTGCTTTTTTGATACAAAACCAAACCCAGCAGTTCCAGTTATACAGAGCACTGAGCTACTCCCGACCAGCCCCAGGGAGGACTGTGGTGTATCAGATCCTATGGTTTCTGATGGAAGACGGCCTCAGCTGAAACTAACGCGTTTAGGTCATAGTGGTTCTTTTGTCATCATCATCATCATTCCTTTTGAAGAATAGGGCAGTGAGTGTGACTTGAACTTTATTGTCCAAAGAAGAGTGCGCCCTAGATCCCGAGAGCCAGCTTAGAGCCTGGCTTCGAGTAGTGCAGAGTCCCACCCCCAAATAAATCTCTTTATAGCTACGAAAGTACCTCCTGATTTCTCTGTGTGAACCATGTGTCCTGGTGGAGCAGGAGGCCCAGGCTGCTCTGACCAGGGCTTCAAGAAGTTGTGTGTGTGCTCACAGTGTGCAGAGACTTCAACCCCAGCTGCTTTTTGTTACCTATTGCAACAGTGGGTCTGTCAGTCATGTCTTACATCTGCAAGTGGGAAATCAGCAGGAGGACCATACTAAGAGCATGAGTTTCTTTTAATTAGCTTTGCCTTCACTACTATTGTTTTTCCTGAGTGGAGCAGAATAATGGAGTGACTGTGTAGTCCCACCTCGCAGTTTGCCCCTAGGGGCTTCTCTCTGGTTATCCCCAACAGTCCTGTTCAACACATTCCTGCCCCTGGACTGCCAAATAAATTCACATTCCAGAGTTTGTCTGCACTTAGTGTTGGGTTTAGGGAGCAGCAGCAGAGAGGATTTGGGTAGGAGGAACGGGGGAGATGATGGTGGGGAGTTTTGGTACATCTGGTACCTGGAATCCTGCACTGCTGTTGGTGTGGCAGGACACGGAGCAGCAGGTGCCCCAGCAGTGCTGAGCTGTGCAGCATGCTGAATCAGGAGCTGAGACTTGTTAAATATAGCTTTATTTACCCCCTGGGTTTGCTTTTCATGCCAGTCAATGCTGGTCCCTGGAGGCACTAAAGGGCTGCGGCCAGGAGCAGGAGAGTTGGGATGTGCTTTTGTTCAGTCCCAGTGTAGTTCAGGGAGTCCAGCTCCTTCCCTGGGAGAAGCAGAGGACAATGGCACAGCTTACTGCCTCCCAAGGTCAGTCTCTTGGCATGGCTGTTGTTGAGCGACCTGTCCTGGGGGCAGTAGTGATACACTGGAAAGAAGGGTTAAAAAACCTCCCATCACACATGTTGTTCAGTAATATCACAATAATTTATAAAGGCATCAAAACAAATTCAACATCTATTAACGATGAACTGGTTCTGGAAACAACACTTAAATTACCAGGATGGTTTGGTGATGTTGAAGGCATCTTGAAACGAGACGGAGCAAAGAGTCAAACCCGTGCTGCCTCCTGCAGCATCCTCCTCCCTCACACTGACTGCTGCACGGCTTCCTCCTGCTGCGCTTCATTCAAACAGGTGAGGTTTGGTGTTACGCAGAAGGACTCTACATCAATGTTTAGTGTTCCATGCACGGTGATTGGAAAGAGACAAAAAACACTTCAGGATCTTTGCTGCTTCAGGTGAGGGTTGAGGGTCGGTTTTCCACAGGCACCTTTCCGAGTTTGGAATTGTTTCACTGTCAGCGTTCAGCAGAACAGGCACAAAAGGCTGCAGAGCCCAGCAATGCTTCTGCTGTCAGGCTGCAGAGGTATTTATCAAGCAAAGAGGCCACGCTGTGTGCTGGGGATGCTTCTGAGGACTGGATCCTGAGCTATTTCTGTCTAATGGGCTCTGATAACAGGGGCTGCAATACACTGCCTTGAGCTAAGAGCTGAAGGAAGTGAAGTCACCCTGTGTGTAAACAACTCAGTCACCTAGTGAGGAACAGTTCCACTCTGTAGTAACTGCTAATTACACAGGAGCCAGCCCTAAGAAAAGCCCTGCTTTAGACAACGACAGGCACTTCCCTGCAGTCGGTTTACTACAAGGAATTACACATTCATCCTAGGTGGTATTTTTACAGGGGAGGGAAAAGCTCTTCTGATTCTTATGGTCTGAGCTGGCCCCGTGAAAGTCACAGCAGGAACTGTGTGAGAGAGATGTCTCAGTGCAACCTGGTTTGAGAAGGATCGGTCACTTGTGATTAACAGCCTTCTAAAAAGGGAACTGCTTCATTGGAGTCCGCAAGTAGGAATGTGGCAGGGGGTGAAGGTCAAACCAACCTGCCTTGGCTTCCATGCCTTCAATTCTGGATGGGACTGCAGCCACCCCAGGCACACTGGCCTGGAGGGAGGATTCACCATCGGCATTCACAGCAGCTGCCTGGCAATGGGAGCTTAAGACAGCTCCACCACACTGACCTAGCAGCTCCTCAGCTACGCGTTACCATTGGGTTTTTAATGTACAAACACATTCATTGGGTTTCAGTAACCTAAAAACATCGAGGCTGGGGGCTGCAGGAACTGCTCAGTTCAGTCCCCATCCTCACAGCTTTAGTAGTGGCTTTAAAAACATGTATAAAATGACTCTATGTTCAAGAATGGCAGCGGGATCAGGCAGCAGAACTAAACTAGCAGGGAAATGGGACAGTGGTGCCTGTCTAAACCTGTCCAAAATAGTAAATGGGAAGCAGAGCTCTAAAATTGAGGAAAACGCCTCAAAAGTGATTTGTAGAGAAATCCTGGAAAGTGAGCTTGCTCTGCACCAATCCTAAAGAGCTACAACGGTTCAGATTAGCCTTGACTTGGAATCCAACAGCCAGGTTTGTAGATAACCTCAGCACAGTGAAGAAATGTTTCCTGCAAAAAGGAAGCTGAAAAGTCTTCCATGGCAGTAGCAAGAGCGCTGCATTCCTTGGGCTTGTCTGTTTAGCTTTGTGTGACGGCAGCTGATACCTGGAACTGGGGTGCGGGGTGGCTGAGCTTTCACACGAGGCTGCCTGGCCAGGACACCACAGTGAGCGTGACTTTGTTCCTTTGCTCCTTCAGCATGGGGATGAGTTCCGAGTTGCTCATTCCGATCGCAGGCACTCCATTTACTGCCACGATTTCATCTCCACACCTAGTGAGAGACAGGAAAATGCTTGTCAGGACTTAATTATTGCTAACACTGTGCCCAAGGACCACCAGGGTCATGGAGCCCACCCTCAGCCAAGATCATCAGCTCCTTGTAGGAGCAACTTGTCACTTCTGAGTCAGAGGGTGAGGGAAAAGGACACTGCTGCTGCTTGAAGGACAGCAGTGACCGTCCCTGCTCAGCAGAGGAAGGAGTTATAGAAAACAAATTAGTGCTGATAAACACACTCATGGCCAAGGTCACTCCTACAGCTAGAGTGCAGTCGCTCAGGTGAAGTGCTCACGAGGCTCCAGCTCTGTACACAGAGGTTTTGGCATCCTGCTTGCTCTGCCCATCTCTGTGGTGCACCAAGCAGTTACACTGGGGTCAGCTGTGACGATGTGAGGGGCTGAAGGCAGCCCACTGCCTGCCTGGTGTCCAGTGGGGACAGCACAGGAGCCCAGCTGCCCTCAGTCCTCCCAGCAAGGATCTGACCCTGCCCTGGTCTTTAACACCATTTTCAGGTGAGCAAAGCCCAGCTCCCTACCCCACATCCCTTGCACGACAGCAGTCCTGCTTCTGTTTTTACAGTGCTGCACTTGTCTGAAATATCCCCTTTCTACTTTTATCCAACGACTCAGTTAAAACCTTTACAGCCTTTTAAAATACAACTGTTAATTCCTTTTAGTTGCACCTTTATAAAGAAACCAAACCAGTCATTAATACGGTACTAGGACTCTGGTACAATGCTGGTATCAGCATTAACTGCACAGATGAGTGTCTAAGAGTCACAAGTCATCAACCTTTAGCCCCTCAGTGCAACAGTGACCTAAGCAGCAGTGTCTCTGATGCAGACATACGTACTTGAGCTTCCTGTCTCGGAAGGCAGGTGTCCCAGGCACTATGGTTTTGATGAAGAATGGTTTGTTTCCTTTGCTTTCCTCAAAGCCCCCAACGATGCTGAAGCCCCAGCTCTCCAGGTTACCCTTGCTAAGGACGATATCTTGACAGCAGTGAAGGTAGCTGCAAAGAAAGACAGGCACAAGTGTGTGTCAAGGAAAACTGCCTGGCTGCAAATGTAGGTTTTCCCTTGCGGAAAGCACAGCTATGTTACAGCCTCATGGCCATTTTATAGTTTTAAGGATTTAAGGCAACCCCTTTGCAGGGACAAGTTTCAAATCTGAGGATGTCAGTCCTTTGGAAATCCTCTCTCAGTATTGTCAGTGCTGGTTTAGGAGTTAACAGAAAATGACCATCCTCTGAAGGGGTTTGTGACCTGAAAGACCGATGAATTCTACTGATGAACATGCACAGTGGTAGAGACAAAACCAAACGGATCATGTACAGCAGCTATACCCATGCAATTCTGTATTCCATCTGTGAAGGCACACAGCAGCAATGCATTGCTGATGGAAATCAAAGGTGAGGTATGGTAGCTTTCCTTCTGCTAACCACCACACCAGGATAGGCGAGGTCTTCCCTGCAGGGGCTCACCCAGCAGTGTACAGTTAAGGCACGGGACACCTCACAGGCCACTCTCTGAACCCCAGCCACTGAGGAATGTTCTCAGCAAGCCTGGGGCTACTGCAGCACTGGGGCTACCCTGGCGAACGGCTGTGTAAGTGCCAACAGCACTCGGTCCTTGAGTCTGTAGCACAAAGACACGCAGAGCCCTTGTGAGGCGTCTGGAAAGGTGTGGCAGGAGCCTGGGCAAGCCTCCCGTGTTCTCTGGCACAGTGAGGCTGTGTTCTGGCACCCAGGAGCTGCCGCTGTGTGAAACTGCTGCTGCTCACCCCACAGAGGTGTTCCAGCAGCCCAGCTTCTCCCAGTAAACGTTTTGGCCCCGAGGGCTTTGCCTGAGCTGTTTGCAGATGAGTTTCAGATTTCAAAGCCGCCTCGGTTACTTCTCAGTAGGAGAAAGATCCAATTATCTGCTTTCAAACTGTAATTTACTCTTGTGGGAGCTCTTCACACATGAACGCTGCAAGACCCAGCTCTCCCTTACTGATGGCTCCGTGGTTTTCATCTCCTGGTACCAACGCAAGTGTAAGGACACAGCTATGAGAGATGTGTGTAGCAGGCAGTGCACATAAATAGCCCAGAGATCAAGAGTGGTAAGTGCTGTGTCAGCATAGAACACAACTAAAGCCCTTAGACACAGTCTCAGCCACACTGTGCACAGTTACCACTTCCAAGAGTCAATGGTTTTAAAGAGAAGGGATAAGTCCATCTGTAAACTTGGTATTTCTAGTGTCTGTAGGACTTGGTGTGCAATGAATTGGGACAACCCCTCCCTTCCAAACCAGCACTTTGAGATCTTGTTATACTAACAGTAGCTGGTATTGATTTAATGTAATACTATGAAGAAATCAAAGTTCCTGTGCTGTCTTCTGTGACATACACAGTCACGATGACAAACACTCAGCAGCAACAAGCAGTAACATACAATTAACCTGCAACACTCACCACCACCAATTCATAGCAAAGAATGGGGAAGGAGTTAAGTTACGAGGACAGCAGAGCTACCCACAGGTTCATTACAAGACAAAAAATGCAAGAAAGATACCAGCCACTTGGTTCAGTACCAGTTGCCTGAGGTTAGATGGAAAATTACTACTACACACTGTCCCTTTCCAGAGCCAAATGAAGGAGGGCAGCATTAATACCAGCAGCAAAGGTGTTTGAAGCACTGTATTAAATGGCACGTAATGGCACTATACTCTTGACATGAAGGCAGTGATCAGCCATCAAACACCAGCCGCTGTCTGAGGGTTCATACTCCGGTTTGGGCTGCCCCGGTGCAGCTCAGGGCTGGTTTGTACCAGGCCTTCACAGAACAGACAGGCTGCTTCCCTGGGAGAGCCTGGTAGGAGGGTGCTGAGTTCAAGCCAAGTTACAGTCACTGGAGACAAAAATCGACCTTCCTTGGGCTGTTTTGTTTAGCATTTGCAGGCTGCTAAGTAACACAAGAGTCACATAAGAGAGGCTTTGTTAGTGTGTCTTCTTTCAGGTGCCTCAAGAAACAAAGCTGTAAATAATCCAGGCATCCCACAGGAGGGTTTGGCTTTACTGTTCCACGTGCATCTCCACAATCCTCCTCCAGTCAGCTGGAATGACACAGGCTCTACCCCTCCCAGCTGAATGTGTATTAATGACACTGCAGGAGTGAGCAAACCAGAGGCTCCCCTCTCAGGAAGGAGACAGAAATCCAAGCTTTCAAAGCCCCAACTCTGCATCTGGAACTTTCCATGCTGCTAGTCAAATCTGTGCTCAGTCTGTGGTCCAAAGCTTAGCAGCAGGAAAACTCACCTATGCAGAATCATTTCTGCTTCATGCTAAAGATGACACAATTATGATAGCCAGAAAGAATGAGACTGAAAGAATGCCTGCCCTAATGGAGATGATCACATTAGAAACTATAAACTAGCACAGGTATCTGCTGGCTTCTGTTGTGTGATTGAGAAAGAGCCACAAAGCAATTCTGGTTAATGGTATTTTAGCAGGAGCTGTGTCTACATTGACTATACATCAACTCAGTGCCACAGATGCCAAAATCTCATGTTTTGTGTGTTCTCGTAGGAAAAAAGGGTTTTCAGGAACTTCTGAAGTACAATTACTGCCCAACAGAAGTGAGGGAATGATGTGTCACACCATGAAAGGCAGCAGAAGTTCCCTAAGCATCCATTATACAGTGATCTCATTAACAAAGAAAGCTTTCCCCTGCCTTAGAGCTCAATGAGAGCACCAGCAATGCTTCCAAGACAACCAACAAAGCAATTAGTTTCTAGTGTTTGGGTGAAAGTCAGCTCTGTGGCTGAACAGATCTCTGTACAGTCACCAAAAGCACGTACCTAGGCAACCCAAGCCACATGATCCAGAGGGGAGACCAGCTGAACCCTTGCTCCTTGATGTCCAGAGAGGGCTCTGGTGCATTCAGTGGAATGATTTCCAAAGCTTTCAGTACCACTGAGTGGGAAGCTGCATTAGATTTCAGTGCTGAGACAGCTTCGTAGTAGTTGAGATGAGTCAAATCAATGCCATTTATGCTCAGAAGTACATCTCCTGTTGATTAAATGATAGGATTATTACAGACCTTTTCTTGTGAAGCCCATTTCTCCCTCAAGGCTTATGTGGAATCCTGTTCCCAACCTCGCTTTAGTGTCCAAGTCCAACCTTTACTGAAAAAAACCAAACACACCAGTTCCCAAAGGATAAAGGGTCCAGGAACCTCCTTACCTCGCTTGATTCTGCCATCCCTGAAGAGGCACCCAATGGGCTGCACGCTCGTTACATATATAGGGAGCTTGTTTTTGTTATCCCTTCCACCTCCAATTGTTATTCCTAAAGATTCCTTTGGTTCCTTCTTTATTGCAACTGTCTTTTCGTGACTTGCGTACCCCTGAGGTAAATCCTACAAAGCAGCGACAGTACAAAATACAGCTTCATTAACACAATTAACATGAGAAGCCCGGATCTGGAAGAAAATAACAGACCATTGTGTGTCTTTAATTCAGAACATTCCAGCAGTGCTGCTGGATTGCAAAGCCAGCTTCTCATGTACTTGCTCTGGGTGGAAATGCTACCCTGTGTTTCTAAAGTGACACCACCACAACAGAGGCACTGCTCTCCTGATGATCCCACATTCATCTGCAGTAGAGATGTTCACTCTGAGGAGAACAATTTTGCACTGAAGAACAAGCTATGAACTCATCTCGAGGCCATTCATTCTCAGCAATCAACCTCTCTATGACTACTACTAAATGTTTAGGTTGCTGTGAAAGCAACACGTTAGCATGTGCTGTACAAGCAATATGTACGTGATACTGTAGGATCTCAATCAAAGAGCCACATTCCAGCCATTTATGATAGCTACTTACTAAACTCAGACACATTTAAACACAGAAGTCTAAGCAGTTATAAGCCAGTTTTTTCGCTCAAATGGAAGCTGTAAATGTAGAGCAAATCTCTCTCGGTACCACAGACTGATGAGTCTCCTCTTGCTCATACTGTTTAATATGCCATCCTTTTTAATAAGGGATGGAGCCATAACACTGAGGTTACAGAAGCACTAGTGTAATTTGTGTAGTTTCTACCTCTGTACTGTGAAGCTCCAAACCAGAAGCATAACTCAGTGTCATCATGCAACACCCTGAATGTTGTGTACTGGATGGATGTTGTGAAGCAAGTCCCAAGCCTCTCGCGGATGGTAAATTCCTGTTGTCTTCCCAGACAAGACAGGATTAAACACCAGTTCTGCACTGACATTAGAGACATTAGAAGAAATTTTGACCCTGTTTCCTAGTAGGTGACAAATACACAGTTCTCCAGTACCAAAAGCCACAGACCTGCTGCTTTTCAATAGCTGAAGAAGAACTGGAGCTACTGATCAATCTTCTATGATAAATGGCCATCACAGAGCAAACATAATAGATCTGTCAGACCACGAATGCTTTTGCTGTTACTTACAAACCTCACCTTCTGGTAGGTGGATTTCCGTCTGTAGTGATTCTGGTCTAGTCGCCTCCGATGGTGCACGGGGCTTCCCCCATTGCTGCTGCTGCTGCTGCTGCTGTTTGATGTGCTGCCATCTTCTACCTGCTCTGGCAACTGGCTGCCTGGCTGCCTCAGGATCACAAAGTTCACTCTTGACTCAGTGGTCTGCCAGGAGAAACAAAGAGAGGGTGGATAAACTAGGATGACAAATACATTAGAAATTAGGGATGGCTCCTGTCATGTTCTTGGGGAGAGAGGAGGGTTGGCAATGGTTTCTACGGAGGGTCTGAAACAGGGCTGTGTGATGTGATGCAGTGTCTTCTGTGAAGAGGCACAGAATCCTGTGGTGAAAAGAAGAAAGGCATTAGCAGATGTTAGTCAGAAGGAGCAGGAGCAGAGGCTTTGCTCGTGCCTCCCTCCCCCACGAATGCCAACCAAGAGAAAGTGGAAAGGGATGAGTAGTTCCTCCACTTGAGTACAAATAACCAGACCAGCACATTGTGGTGTAATGCAGAATGAGCAGAGCCAGGACGCTGACTGGACCCAGGATGGATGACCACAATGTGAGTACTGGATGCTTTTTCTTTTATTACAAAGAACCTTGTTAAAGCTCCTTCCCTCCCAGTTTATGTACCACAGCCATTGTTCCACATCTCCCACCCATTTTTTTCCCAGAGCACCTGAAGACATGACCTTTTGTCTAAGATTGCTGCCAGTTAAACACTTAACCAGCTGCATGTCTGGCCTTGGCTGAACTGCAGGGAAAAGTAGTTGCTATTGTTACTGCTCTTCTCATTTGGGTTGTTCTTTCAGATAATCTGACAAAACCTCTTTGTGAAGGGCTCCACTGGGGTAAGGTGTGTGTGCTTGCTTGGGGCATTTCCTGCAATGGATGGGAGAAGCCCAGTTGCCACTTTCCCTTCTTGACACAGGACCCTGTTTCCCTGGTGCTGCTACAGCATCCTGGCAGCACTGAATCCCCTGGCTTTGGAAAAGGGACCACATCAACTGTTTGGGTCTTCTTCCTCTGAAAACTAGTAGAGTTTTGTTTTCTGAAACAGAATTTGAAAGTCTTTTGCCTCCAAAATCACTTCAGATAGAGTAAATCTTTTCCAGAGAAGCTGGCATGCATCCATGTCTTCATAACATATACTGTAAACATCACATCCTAAGATGGGGATTTGCCCTCCCCTTCAACCAGAAGTACCAGACTACGTACAGTACTTATGCCTGTGCAGATATATATATAGGTGTAAATGGTACTTTACAAGAGAGGAAGGACTCTCTTCTGCAAATGGTTTGCAATCAAAGTTAAAAATCACACTTAACCAAGAATTTGAATCAGCCCTCCGAGGAACAGATGATCTTGGAAGGACTGTCACAAGTTTTACACAAATATCACTCCAAAAGGAGTTCAACTCCCAAACCCATTGAAGCCAGTTCTGAGACTTTGGTTACTGATTTCAGTGGGATGAAGGAGGAATTCCTCATATGGGAGTTACCTCTGCACATTACTACAGCAGCACTCGGGGGATGCAAACAATATTCCATAGAATGAAATCACATGTATAACATAAAAAAGGATCTCAGTACTAAAACTCTGCTCTTTTCTCCTATATCACTGCACTCCTCTGCTGATTACCAGGAAGAGGACTGGCTCTCCCTCACTGCTGACCTCAGATCCTTTCCGGGACATAAACAGCATGTGATGAGATGTATTGTGTCAGGATCCTTAGATAAAAACAGAAACTGGAGGTCACTGCCTAGGGAGATAAAGAATTTAAACTGATCTACATGATATCTGCTGCACACATAGCAACCCTTAATCCTTAACCAAAATTCCTTGCCCACTCCTTTCACCAAAACACTTGGCATGCTGCAGCAGGAGCACATTCCTGTGGAAAGACCTCCTCTCTTCTACCCGTTTAGTATTTTAGACGGTTTTTAGCCTGGGGTGCCTTATTTCAAGACTCCCTTCCCAAATATAGGCAAAATGGGGAGAGGGCTTCAAACCAGCCGAAAGGTTCTGTTCCGTGCTGCCAGCCTATCACACCTCCCCACACCACCTTCAGTTTGACTGTTTGAAGAGGAGAAGCTGTTCTAAGCATTCTGTCTCTGCTGCATGCATCTACACAGTGCATACAAATATTCACTCTACAAGAGCAGCTCCAAACACCACGCCACAGAGGAGATCCCATTGCCTCAGCTGAACTGTGGTGCCACAAGCAACTGCCTGGCTTCAGAGTCAGAGGTGACTCACGATGGATTCCCACTCTCCACCTTTATCTTCATTTGGAAGCGGTGCTTCCCACACATCCGCAGGGAGGTCACTTTCCCAAAGAGACATTTCAGGGAATGCAGTTTGCTCTAGTGCTTTCTGTTAGCCCCTGGGTCAGAACAGGAGCCCTGCCATCAATGCAGGCAGCTGCAGTCATTAGCCATACAGCCTCACCATGTAATAAATTACCTGGATTATCTGTGCAGCAGCCTCAGGTGTTCCTTGCCTCAAATCCTGGCCATTTATTGAGAGGACTCTGTCATTCCGACTCAGCTTTCCGTTTTTGGCTGCCAAACCTCCCTCTAACAAATCTAGAATAAAAATCCCTGGCTCATCCGTCTTCCGGATCAGTTTGATCCCCAGGGGTTCGGATCGGTCTCTCTTTATCAAGGTCACGTGGATCACTTCCCGGTTTGTAGCCGAAGAGGAATCCTGTTGTGCAGTCTTATTGGAAAAACCCTTCTCCTGCAGGACCATGAGGTGGAGAACAGGACCTGGGTGGCGCAGGAAGGAGACAGCTTGGCAGTGAGTCACACTGCTGATGTTGACGCCATTCACCTAGAAAGACAAACAAACCGGAGTCACTAATCAGAACCTACATAATTTAGGCACTGTCCTCACTGTGGAACATCACAAAGTTGGAGACAGGATGCGCAACTCCCTGGGCAATGCTGCGACTGAAGCAGCTGCTTCTGGTGCACCTTAGAGAGCAGAGTTGTCTAAAACAGGATGCAGAAGAAAGCAGATGAAATGAGACCATAACTGATGGTGAACAGATGAGGAGAGGGACAAGACAGGCCAACTCAACCACTGAATCTGAAACTGCAAAACATTAAATCATTACAACCATCCCATGGCAATGCAGAACTGCTATCCCTTAACTTCCAGCCTTCTACACATACTTGGAGGCAAGACTCTAACTGGAGAGTGGTCCATAGTCTACAGTCTTCTGGAATCATCAGTTTGATCATGCTTTTACCAAGGTACCTCTGAGAAGCTACTTTTTGCTTTGTCTGTTGTCAGAGAAAACTGTGCAGTCCTCTGTCAGGAGACTAATTGGGCTACTAAGTGTGGGGACCTGCCCTATTTACAGCCCAAACAAGACTTAGACATGTGAAATTCACCTGGATAAAAGAGAAGTTACTCTTGGTCTATATAAGAAATCATAGATTGTAAGAAACCAGAGATTGTATCGGCCTCTTGTGCACGTGGGGCTGCCCATCCTCACTGAAGTCCACAGCCCAGGAGGGTAATTAGGTCTTTACGGCTCCTCAAATGATGGGGCAGCCATACCCATAGCCAGGAGGTGGTAACAGTTCTCACTGTGTGTAGGCTTGCTGCTGCACACAAGCTTCTGTCCCCTTGCTTAGCCCACTGCCATGCAGCATGATGAATCTGGAAACTAAACCTGACCTTGGGTCAGCACCGTACGAGGCTGGTGCTCTTTATTACTCACAGTACATATCTGATGCTTACTTCAAATCGTAAGGTCTTAAACTGTAGACCTGCCCATTGAGAATATGCAGCTTAAGCAACATAGCAGAGCAAGCAATTACAGTACTTCCTAACTAGAGCAGAGCGCTCTGAAGGGAAATGGTGCTACTGGGTGAAACATACCAGATAGAACTCTTGTTTATCCAAAACACTCTAGATTTCAGAAAGCCATCACATATTCAAGGTAACTGCGAGTATGTCTGGAAAGAACCTTCAAAAGTCCACTCCTCACCCCCAGTGGATACACAATGCTGCTGACATAGAAGCCTGTCAGTGCTCAGCTGTAAAGATTCCTCAGTTTTTCTAGGAAACTCTGCTCCAGCACTCATCTCAAGCCAAGAGAAGCAATGGGACTACCAGTGGGGTTTTACAGACCTCCAGTATGTGGTCTCCAGGTGCTATTCTCCCATCTGCAGCGATGACAGAATCCCGCAGGACTTCCTGAACAACGATGTTCCCTAGTGGGGTGTCCTTACCCCCAACTATCCTCATCCCCAGCTCTTCTTCGGGGTCTTCTCGGTGAATTTCAACTGTAGTTGTTTCAGCCACAAGACTAGTTCTCTGAGGAAGGTCTGATTGGGGAAATTGAAGAGGAAAAACAACACATTAACAGAATTTCCCTCCACATAGCACCATGAGATTTGCAGCATTGGCAGGCTGTGTTCAAAGCAGCTGATGGAGGGAAAGCAGCTACCGGGACAGGAAAGAATAGGTCAGATTCAAAGCTTAAAAGGCCCCTGTTTCTTTACAGCTTCTCTAGAATGTTTCCCACCTTCTCCTAGCTTATGGTGAAGTTCAACTCTTCCATTATTAATTCTTGAGTTTTATTAAAGGGCATTCAATATGTTTCATTTACTATTTAGAGATTTATTTTGCTGTGGTGACAGCTGACCTACTAGAGGCATCCACATGACAAATGCCAGCTTCCACGATGCCCATTAGCAAAGGGGACTACTGGGCTGTAATTACTGCTCTGCCGCTGCAGTGACTTTACCACAGGCAGCTCACTGCAACTTCCCTCCTCTAATTTCCTTTCCTCCTCTTTTCCCATCCCCCCTGTCAAACAGGAGCAATGTTTACCTATTTCACAGCATGCTGAAGGTTAGGCAATGCTTCTCAAGACACTTTGAAGATGAAAGTTGTTGTTAGCAAGTTATATTAAATCTACCAGCACTGGAACATTACTGGCCCAACACTAATGAAGCCTGTCAGGGTGAAGTGCAATTGTCACATGGGACATGCAAAACCTGACCCAGGTTTACTTGGGGAAAAAGCCAACTGAGAAGTCAACTGACCCCTGTATTAACCCTGGCACAGGTTCCCAGCTCCAGCATCTGCACACTTGGAAACCCAGACCAGCTTTGAGATGTGGCACAGAGATTTCCATGCTGCTGCCTTCTAACAGGGGTTGAGACAAGCAGTTCTCTGCTGGAGATGGTTACTTTTATCTGAAAGGCTTTCATAACTATTAATCCCCCAAAACTAAGTTGCGCTTTAAAACCCCCACTTGCTGCACACCATCAGCGAGGTACTGACCACTCCAGGACACTGACTGTATACTTAACCTTCTTAACAAGATGAAGAAGAAGCTGGAACATTTCCTAATTATTATCTGGCTTCTGCAAGTGCTTTAAGTGCTCCATGTTCACAGGGACTGCCTTTGTTTCTGCAGAGAACACTGCGAGTATTCACTGCAGTCTAACAGAGATTCTCTGAACTGTTCCTTTGTGCTTGTGAGCAGATCCTGCCACACTCCTGCACATGAGTACATCTCCCCTCTGCTCAAGGACAAGCTGAGGAAAGAGATTACTTTGATGGCTAGCAATGGCTGAGTAGCACTGAGGCTCTCCAAGAACACTGGGGACACTTTAAAATCTAAATTGTCAGAGATAATTACTTCATTTTTATATTAGAAAATGTAATTATATCATCACACTTCTGTATCAAACTCTCACCTTCTTCAGTCTCCTCAAATGCTGGATTAACCAGCCCAGGCTCCACAGTCCCCAGTGATACCACAGCCGCTGCAGAGCTTTCTGCCACAAGTGAGGATCCTGCACTTGGTACCTCTGGGTCCTTGGGTGTGTTTGTCTCCACCCTGGCAGGAGGATCTTCCTTCCCTTTGGAACTGGCATTCTTTCTCCGCTGTAGTTCAGATTTGTATTTCTTGAAACCAGGACACCTGGAGAGAGATTGTCAGTGACAGTGAGTCTCTGCCCGCAAGGTTCACCCTGCACATGTGAGCTCTGACTGACAAAGGTTTGAAGAAGCATGTTCAAGATCCCATCAGCTGCAAGGCTTGTATCACTTGTACCAGCTTCAGAGAGGGTTTGGTATTTTACTACTTCCAAAATTATTAAGCAAATTATTTTTAAAAGGAGAATGTAATAGCAATGGGAGTCTCCCCTACTAAATATTTACCTGGCAAACACTCACTGAAGAAAGCAATACCTGTTAAAATGCAAGCAAATACTTAGCTCTGACCTTTCAAAGATGCCTATGAATTGTATCTTTATGCAAAGGAAGTGGCTCAAGTTTCAAGCTCAGCCTTGAATTAGGCTTTGTTTTTAACAAACCAGTAACCTGCAAGAGCAGCAAAGCTTGTTTTCTCAGATGGCACTCCACCTCCCGTCCACCCAGGTGATGGCTCTGCTTGACCAGGAGCAATTTAGAGATACAATCCCACTAACTACTCCAAGAAGTAATTCTACATTCAACAAACTGTGCTCAGTCTGGCTGTGTTGTAGCTCAGCAAAAACAAGCTCTTTATCAAGAGTATTTACATATAAAAAAGGTGGCAGTGAGGAGGGTGATGAATGCAAAAGCATCACTTTTAGAGACATGAGTAGTATTGGGTGTTAACCAGAGTCACTTTTCAAATTAAAACCAACTATTTACATTCTGGCTAAACAAGTCTCATCCCAGTACTACTTCCTCTGGCTTATTCCTAGTCATTCATTCTCCAAGCAGTAAGATGACCCCAAAACTTAGAGACAGAATCTGACTGATCCACTTGTGCACATCCCTTCGAAGATGTCAAGAAAGAAATTCATTCTGCAAAGGGCACAGAAATCTCCCAAGAAAAAAAGTTTCTAGGTGCTTCTTATTCCCTTAAGTTTCCTGCTACTTGTTAATCTTGCTTAAAACTAAAAACCAGGAACACCAAAATCCCAGTATAATTATACTCTCGTTTCCCCCATGTTTCAGTCCAACTATGCCCACAGCTGAGGTGATTTTTAGGTATCTCCCTGAGGAAGATACTAGGAACTATGAAATGTATAAGAGAATGACAGAGTTTCCAGACAAGTCTCTAACATAAACATTTAAAGGTGCCTCCCTTTTCTGTGTTTTAACTCCTGTGCCAGAGGGATTAACAAGTGACAGAAGTTTACTGATAGCAGGGGAGATTTACAGAGCAGAGAGGAAGGCCCAGCCCTGGTGTGGGTCACAGCCCCAGCTACACAACTAAGCAGCCCTGTCCCTGGAGCATTCAGCACTGCCTGATAACAAGCCAGCAGTGCCAAGAGATGGTTCTAGAAAAAGGAGATCCCCAGATTTCACAGATGCACACGAGAATCTTTGAGCAACCTGCTCTAGTGGAAGGTGTCCCTGCCCCTGGCAGGGGGTTGGAACTGGAGGAGCTTTAAGGTCCCTTCCAACCCAAACCATTCTGTGATCTTCTGTCATTTCCACTGGCTCTAACACAAGCTCTCATATTGTGAGTTCTGAAGACAAGCAAGAACCACAAGGCTATATCCTTGGCTGGAACTGCAAAGGTATCCTACGTGCAACTTCCCTGCGCAGTGGTTGCCGCAAAAAGCTGTGATGTTGCTGAAGGGAAACAAGCCTGTTGCATTTCTGGTTGCCCACTGACAACAGACACATTGCCAAGGAAGGTCTGCTTCCGCTTGCAGTACAGCTCTGCAATCATTAACTAGGTGGGAACAAGTGTTCTTCAAGCGCCATGGCAAGGGCTCTTTGTCACCTGCACTTTTTTTAAAGCAACACTATTCTGCCTGCCAACAGCCCAACCAGCAGTGGAAGCACCAAAGCATATCCCTGCTGCCAAGAGCAAGGTATAAAAAAGCTGTCTCCTGCATAAGGGAGAAAGAAACAGTATTTTTCATTTGCTTCTCTTTCTCAGGAAAAGAGGAGATAATGGAATTATAAGTAGGTGATTCAGCAACTGCATAATGTGCAGCTTGGAGGGACTTACATTATTTGGATCAAAGAGTTATGTATTGCACATCTTAATTGGCCCAATTAAACTGGCACCACTGCACGATCCCTGCTCCCAAAGTGTTGATTTTGTGCCTGTCTTTCTGCTCTGTGCAAGTGAAACAAGAAGCAGCATGTTTGTAACAATTTTAGAGTCAAGTGCCCCAGATCAGGACACACAAATGTACATCCAGTTGATGGGTTTTGTGTCTGTGGACAGCTTGGAGGCCAGAACCTTGCCCTTTGCTCTGTGGCACATGCGAGCTTGCCTCCCTAGTGCATGCATGCACAATTACACTGTCTTCACCCACCCACTTCTCTGGCCTCACCCTCTATCATCTCTGGTGTCCCACCTTGCCCCAGTTGAAGAACTGTTCTGTGAATGGCTCTTTCTGGTCAGGAGCACAACAGACAGCTGGCATTATACAAGAAGCAATAAGATAATGTGAATGGGAACACACCTGTTTTGCAGATGAGCTTCTAGTTCACACCGCTGCATTGTTTGCTGACACTCAGCCTTGAAAGGGCAGAAGACAATCAGCTTATCCAACAGGTTTCTGACTAGAAGGCTGGACTTGTGGCACTGCTGGAAGGAGAGCTTCTTCCGATCCATAGGACAAAAGTTATACTCCTGCATGAAGTTCTCAAGGCACTTGAAACAGTACGTATGTCCACAAGGGGTGTCCATAGGCTGGAGTAGAGGCTGAAGGCAGATGTGGCAGATGAGTTCATCATCCACTTCATCCTGGAAGTTGTAGAGATGATTGTCCAGCAAGAGGTGGAACTGACCACATTCGCAGCAGAGTTCACTGACCTGGGAGACGTGTTCTTCTGCTGTGGGATCAGCCATGACAGCCAGCATCAGGCACTCAGCCCAGCAGCAAGGAGACTTGACTCGTAGTCACTGTCTGACAGAGGAGCTCTAATGAAAGGGAGAGAAAGACTTCCAGCAACTGTCCTCTGTGGATAGAGCCAATTAAACATTAAATTGTATTCCTGCCTTAACTTCCCCCTGGTATCTTCATGCCCTTAAGGTTCTTCCTTCCAGAGCACCCCTGTGAATGATCAACCCAAGGATCTGAGAATGTGAGGACATCATTCAGCAAAATGCTTCAGCACATCGATAAACTGAACCTTAAATTACTTTACACAGACCAGTGACACAGGCTGTATAAAACCCTGACAAATGTATGAACTAGAAACCCGAGACAAAAGCTGCATGTTCTTGAGGGAGAACAGCCCAGGGAGAGAAGGGAAGGGAAAGAAAAGATAACCCAGGTAGTGGTTTTTAAACTGACAGTTTCTCTCTCTGGCTTTCCAGATCATACCGATTATTTTCAAGCTATGTATGGTGAAACATCAGTTTGGGGAGTTCTAGTTGTTGGATTTCTGTTTCAGGGTTTGGGGAGGGATGAGGAAAAAGAAGGGGAAGAAATTTCAAAAGAAACTTGAATCTAAAGCACATTTCCTTCCTTTCAAGCCCACTCCCTTCAAACAAGTTAATTTTAACAAACAATCCATTGTTCCCCACTCATCCATGCCTAAGTTCACCCATGGAAACAAATTTCCTATAAAAAGACTAAAGCTTCCTAAGTGGAAAAAACACAAAGAACTGTCCACATCAGTTTGCTGCAGTAACATTAAAGGAAGGTTTGAGCTTCAGCTTCTTACAGATATGGAGAACAGTATCTAAGTTCTTTACAGGTGCTGCTGTATTAAAATTAATAGGTATGTGTCCAGTCACATCCATTTTGAATCTCACCTATTGTAATTAAATACAGAATTCACTTGAGTTTGCTACAGGCACAGAGACTACTGCAGGAAGGAAGTTTTTAAGCAAGCAGTTATTTTAATGAAGTAAGAAATATGCTACTAGATAATGCTCTGTAATCCAGTAGTTGGGAGGTTTTGGGGGGGAATTGGGGGTGGTATTTTTTAAGTTGATGTAAATAGCCCTGGAGTCTTTTAAAACAAAAAGAATTGCAGAACTGTGATGAAATGGAAAATTTCTGACAGACGACATGGAAAATACCTGAAAACAATTGCTTTATCTGGAACAGGTAAAAGCCCAAGCAAGAGTGAACACTGGTCTGCACCAGTGCCTGGAGGACATGGCTGGCACACAGCAGCAGCACCTTTGGAAGAGGGTAGGCAAGAACAATAAGATAGCGAGAACAGCAAGAAAAAATTAGTCATGGGTTTCTAATAAAAGTCATACATCACTCCAATTAATCGTCAAGCACAAGTCAGCTATTTAATTAAAGGGATAACGTATCACCAACAGAATCAAGCCATTTACAGGCAAAGTTTTACCCAGCCATGGAAACTTGTTCACTTCAAAAGTACTGTCACAGTTCCAGGTGGGTACAGGGCATGAGTTGTTTGTTTCATCTCCTGCTACTGCAGTGCCAGAAAGCATCTTCCCCTTCAGGAAAGCGCTTGGGCTGGATGTACATACCCAGTTCTTCTGTTTGCACTTACTCTTTAACTCTTGCATGACTGACTGGTGCTCCCCAAAAGAGAAAGCACAGCTCACAGCCAGCACACAAGCAAATCAAAGCAGGGGTATAGCCTGTTCTTTGGTACTTAGCTCCACACCCGAAACAGGCATCCCTACTGTCTGCCTTATAAAAAGTCTCCATTTGATCTTGAACTCTCTCACCAGTGAAAAGAAACCATTTCAACATCAGACAGTGAGTGATGTCACCTACCAATTCCAATCAATCAGCTCAGCACCAGCAGTTAAGGAATCATGGCGCTTCCAAGGCAAACATCTCCCAGTAAGAAATACTGGTGCTTCGGGTTGTAGTTATTTGCATAAAACTTTGGCAGGGGATGAAACAAATCCACTTTCTCAGCAAAAACAAACCCCACGGTAATTTTGCTGATAAACTACTTTTATATGGGATTTTTTTCAGATTATTTACCAAATTCATTCTCTTGCTCTCTGTGTTTAAAGGTTACACAAGATGAATCCCATTTATGACTAATTTCAAACCCCATGGAAGATAAAAGTATCACCACAATCTTGTTGCTTTTCTCTTCCCTGTAACCCTAAGCTGTTCTACCCTCTCACTTCTAGATCATCAAACCAAGGGGTAAAGAGTCCATTCCAAAGCACCAAGGTTAATTTTACTTTGCCGCCCCTGTCCTTTCACTAAGACAGACACTCCTGCAGACACCAGGGAACCTCAGCCCAGCACCTCTGTGATGAAACCCAGCCCACACCCTTCGGCAAGGCAGGAGCTGGTGAGCAGTGGGGAAGGCAGCAGGCTCCAACAAGCCTGCCGTTTGCTGGGTGATTCAGTCAGAAAGCAGATGTTCTGTAAGAGGAAAATTGCTAACATCTTATTCAGCAAAGATGACTACTTCAGCACAACAAGGAAGATCTGAAGTGTCTAGAAAATGTATTGTTTAAACGTAACAGGCATGGTTCACCCTCAGCTTAAGCAGACCAGTGTAACCTTGGCATTCTAGCTTTGAAGGGGAAGTTTGATATATACTCAATCTTATGCAGTTTCCATCAATTTTCAGTTACTTGTTTTAACCCCTAATGTCTTTGTGTTGTTCTTCTTGTCATATCTTTCCCCCTCTCCAGCTTCCTTCCAACAACGCTACCCTGAGTGCACATTCCCTGCTTCTGCCTTTCTCCATAGGACTGGGATCTCCCCCAAGGCCTCACACATGTTTCAGCTTCTACACAATGCACATATTACCAGAGAATCATAGCATCAAGATCTAGCTTGGTCCCTAGTTACTACTTATTGACTACATGAAAACATTAAAGCCTGACACAGACATATGTTACTGCTTTGATGGACTCTGATGTTGTAAAGCATAATGCAAGGAGTCTGAATTACTTAGAAAGTAACACACCCCATTCCTATACATGGAAATCCCTACTTCTTACCCTGTGTGTGCTAGAGGAAACATTTCTTTGGGATCACCTTTATCATTACTGTATTTAAATTAAAAAAACTGTTGGCTTTTCTTTTTTGAAGTAGGATTCCTTGTACTGCAACAAGAAAAGGCTTTAACATTTTGTTTAAAGTAAGACTTATCAGGCTATCTAATCTATTCTCCTGCCAAAGCAAGACTATTCCTGACAGTATTAGCACATTGCCTATTCTAGTTTTAATTCTGCTAGGGCACAGAGCCTCAGATATACACCCCCTCTGCACATCCACACCACTGTTAATAGCTCTAGTAAGGACCATGCTGAGAACCACACCCACGGCAAACTATTCAGCACCATTCCTGATAGGCAAATTATGTCCCATTCTCCAGAGCACCCTTATAAATGGAACCGATTAATTACTTCTACAGCTATTTATAAAAGTTCCTTTAAAACAGCATAAATATCTAAGAGATCTTTCCAACATTGTCCTTCTGTATGCTCCACAGTGGCTTAGAAGAAACTGTGGTACCTGGCTACCGTAAGAGCAGCATCCCTGCTTCCAACTTATCATTTGAAGTCTTGTCATTCCCCTTGCTCCTTGTAAGAAAGGAGCATTCCTTGCTCATTTTTTAAGGCATTTCACTCTGCCATTGTTAGTAGAGAGCACAAATTACAACACAACTCAGTCCACGCCTGTCTGCTCATACAAAGCCAGCACTGGTTACAAATCACTTTCAGTCATGAGCATATTTACCTTAATGACATCTCTTTGAGCTCTAACATTGATGCTATTCCCATTTAAAGACAGAAATAACATCACCAGAGGCTAAAATACAGACCCACGGAGGCATCGATTCATGGGAATTTAATGCTTTAGTATGCCTTCAAATATGATCTCAAGTGACCCAAGATCACATAGGAACCTCCTGGGGATAAAAAGAAAAACCAAGACTGTTTCTATTCACCAACTGATTTCTAAAACCACAAGTGTGGTGAGTGACCCAGAGCACATTCCACATTGGAAAATAAAGAAACATGCAGCCAGTCTGCAGTAAGGATACAAAACACAACAGATTAGGATGACTAGAGGAATGTCTCATGCTGCTTCAGTTAAAAAAAATCATTTAAAAGAAGGAGAATTCTGTCAAATGACTACTTCTTAATATTAACAAGCTACTTGTACCCTGGAAAATATTTTGGAAATACAACTGGTTTATGCTTTTATGCACCTGTAGGTTAACACTTGTATGTTGATACACTGTGTTACTGAAAACCCCAGTGTAAAAGTTGGCTTTGGGAGCAGGGCGCGTGCCCCACATCTACTGCTATGTAAGAGTTCACTGCAATAATTATGGCAGTTATTATATTTATAACTGCATTTCCCTGGGAGACTGGAAATGCAACATTCCAACTAAAGGCTAAACAATTCCTTAATTTTTATGGGGTGGACAAAGCCAGCCCATTCTGGATTAAGATGACGAAGGGCACACACCAGCAGGGCATTAACCCAAACCTCATCTGCTTACATAAAAACAAGGTGAAGATGGATTCTAATGCAGCAAACCCAGTGCTTTAGCAACAAACCATAAGAAGAAGAGGCAGGACTTCTGCTAAGCTGCCTTCAAACAGTTTTCACTCAGTTAAGAAGTTTTGTGTTTTACAGAATAGCATTATTTTTTCATCCTAGAGAAGTACACTGTGAAAGTATTCCATAACAGGGTTTTTGCAGAGTCTTATTGCTATTTTGAATGAGGGCTTCACGTCCATGAAATGGGACAGGGTTTCTATCAAATGCAGTGTTTCACAACCACGAGTAACCTGTCCTTAGTTTACAGCAGCGGCACAGAAAATATAGTTGAAACAGTAGAAGATTTCTAAAAGCAATACTTCATGTAGTTCAACTTTCACAAAAGCCACAATACCAAACCCAAGAGCAATTTCAGGTGGTGATATAAGAAGAGTTTCAGGTAGTCCCATTATCTTTCTCATTTTCTGATATTGCTGAAGATCAGGCCACTGAATATAAAAGCTCCTGTAACTGGTAAATTTATATATTTAAATTAAGAAGTAACCTTTCCCCTAGTTGACTTTGCCTACAAGCAGAAGGGTTTCTAATAAGCCACCTCCAAGAGAAACTGCTCAGCACTTAGATGAACACCGACTGAGAAACTCTAGATCAAAGCTGCTTTACTGTACTCAGTATAAAGGAAGAATGTTAATTTCACAAATTTATATTAATCCTATTATTTATGCCTATTCTTTAACTATAAATCGGAAAATAAGTTTTATTCTAACTCCCTGGTGTTTCTGTGCTCGTTGGACAGTTTTGTGTTTGAACTGCTTGAACTCTGGGCAAGCATCTGTTTTCTCAAGCAGAAAACAGAAAAACTACTTGTATTCTTGTCAATTATAATCAGAACCATTTTCCTGTTCTACTAGAAAAGCCTTATCATTCCAGGAGACCCTATGCTGAAAGATGTGCTAAAAGGCTTGGTTGACTAACACTAGCCTAAGGAGTTCTCTCCTGAGCAACCCTTCCAACACCAGCTCTCCAGCATGGTACATGGATTCTGTGTTTAGCACAACAGACTTCAAGACAGATTTGGTTTTTTAAGAAACCTCTTTTGGTGGTATACTTGAAAGTTCAGTATAAAAGCAAACCTTTTAGTTTTGTATTACAGCTTAAATGCAAACATACTCCTAATTTTAGGAGCTGACTTGAAAAATTAAGAAGCTGGCACTTAAAATTAATTTCTCTCCCTACCACATGCTCAGAGCATTTGCTTCTCATCTCTTAATGACACCACAGAACAGTAACTCTCTCACCAGGGAGACCCAGCATGCTAAAGTAGCAGGACAACACAAATGTAATTCCAACCATTAATCCCAATTCTTTCCACACAGTAGGAGATTCTGGTGCTATCATTCCATTAATTTTATCAGGGTAATAAGAACCAATAAATTTCTTCTCTCCTCCCTCCTTTGTAAGGAATTAAGTACTGGTGTAAAATGTTCTCCACCTCCACTTCTCTCCCAAGGGGATTAAGCATTGGCTATATTTTAACATGCTGCTCTGGAAAACGGATGCATTAAGTGCTATCAAATAGAAGTGAAGACAAGTGCTGCAGAAAAAGCTGGTTTATTGATATTTTTCCCTGCTTTCTCACCTTTGCTAGATACTTCTGCTATATCCACCATCCTTTCCACACCCTGTCTTCAAACAAAGGTGCAAGCTGCTCCATTTATGCTCACAGGAATTCTTCTGTTGTACTACTCAAATCAATTTGTGTCTTCAGGGAACTTGACTTAAAGACTCCTACAGAAGTTTCACCACTGGCAGTACACGTTGACTTTCTTTGTGTGCTCCTTGTATTTTTCTATTGTGTCTAATCACCTCTCTCTAGGAAATTAAATACCCCCACCTCCACCCTCACCTCAGCTCACCTACATCTTGAATTTGGCAGCTATCTGCAATTCCACCCCTAAAAATCAGTTTGATGTTTGTGGGAGAAGTGTTCTACAGACAAAGAAGGAAGGAATCCAATACTATAATTTAAGGATAAATGACCTAATCTGTAATTAATAACGAAAGCTTCTCTTGCAATTAAAGCAAAAAGCTAAAAAGCAAGACAAAAAGGGATTAAAGAGATTTGATGTTCAGATCTCGCCTCAACTACGTATCTGGTAACACACCTACTTTCCAAAGAGTTGGGTTTGCTTTTGAGGACAGGAGATAAAGATCACGTGTCCACTGGCTATACACGAATACTAGATGCTCTTAGCACATCATGGTCTGCGTCTAGCTGTAAATTCCTTCTTTACAGCAAAAGTAGCACCACAGTATACAGAATCTGAAATAAGCATGTGCAGAGGCTTGTCTGGGGCAAAAGCCTCCATGACTACTCAGCCCTCATAGCTGTTACTCCTGCAGTAGCCTGATGAAAGCAAACCTGTAAATCATTGTTCAGTGATCTGGGTGTTGTATTTGTAATATAAATCAGACTCTTTCTTATCAGAGAATTTCTGAAGCACACAAAGGAAGAAGCAGACTGTGCATTATGTAACTGCATCATTTTAAAAGTCATTGTTGGAATATCCTTACCAAGGCAGTCATCATCATACATATGTTAATGTGAGAAAGGGGGAAGAAGGGAAGAGAAAGACTTGCTTTTGGTAGACATACAGTATTTATATACCTCTAAGCCTTGCCTATCTTGTGCGAAAGTTCTACAAAGCTTTACCCTCTATCACACTCCATCAAGGGTTACTTTATAATTAATTAAAATTAATTTCAGTTTAAAGAAATTAACCTTGGCTATTCTCAACCTTAAGTATGAAACAATTCATCTTCCAGATTAGTTAAAAAAAGACCAAACAAACACCACCTTTGCAAATACTGTGTTCTACATAACTTTACTACAAGCAATCCAGCGGCATGAAAGCCGAGTTTTGCACCTGGTGATGAAATCTTTCCTATCAACAGTCAGATACTTACAGTTGCTAACATCAGAAACATCAGATTAGAGCTTTGCTGCTGGATAAAGTAGCACAGAACTGTTATTATCCACACCAAGGCAAACTCTGGTCTCAGTTACAGTTACAGCGCTATGTTTTGTAATGGTGCTCTGTTTTGAGTTAGAGTTTAGCACAATCTATGTCAGCATCCCTTTATATCAATAGGCACTTGGATCTAAACTCTGCAAAATAAAACCAGTGGTCAGTAACAAAAATGCAGCACAGCTGAGTGTTATTCTAGAGGGACCATCAGATTTCCCCCAGTCCTGGCTCTGTTTTCTCAACGGCTCCAGACAGCCCCAGCCCATGCTTGATGCCATCAGCAGCAGCAGGGCCTATCACCCTAACACCCCAGACTTCCTTTCACAGGGTAAGAGGGCATTATATCAAAACCAGGGCAGAGTACTTTCCAGCCCAAGCTTGTTCCCACTAACTAAAAAAGCTCAATTAAAAGATAATTAAGTCTGTAATTCCCCTTAACATTCCATCGTGCCATCAGATCATGGTAAAGGGGAAAGAAAGAAAACAAGTTACCTCCATTTAAACAAAAAAACCCAACACTTAATCCCTTAGCCCACGTCTTCTCAAATAATTACTTTATGCAGCTCCTGAGGGTGGCATGCAGCTAAGTTTGAAGTTAGCTTAAAACTCCCACCGGTGCCTGTGGGCAGGCAGAGCTGCTGCAACCAGTAGCTGAAATACCCTTCACCACAGAAAGCAGCTTGTGAGTACTATAGAAGCAGTTAAAAGAAAACAAAAAAAGCTCTGGATTAAGAATTACATTCCCCCAGAGATTTACAGAACAGTAACCATGGCTCATTTTTAAAAGACCTGAGACACGTTTTGCTGCTAAAGACATCTGCATTACTGTTCATAGGCTTAAGAACAGTTGCACATGTAATTTAAGATGCCTTTTCATCATACAGTTTCTCCTGGTGTATCTTGTTGACTTTAGTCTGAACTCTCACAACTAGGGGAAAACAAAACTGCAAGAGGCATTATTTGTTTTGTGGGTTGGCGTTTTTCTTTCCCAACCAAATCTTACCCTGATTTAAACCTGTGTCCAAGCCGGTGTCAGAAACAGGTCTTTAAGAACCATTGCTATCTTACCTTATTAGGCACATATTTACAGTATGTGTAAATTGATAGTTAATATTTTCTCTTGTTCTAAAAATAACCTTAAAATGGGTATGGCTGCCTGACCAGTTAAAAGAGCTGGAACAACTGACCAAAGTCCTTCCACTAGCCACAAATCAATGCAGCAACCACATTCTTCCTCAGCCACCCGTGATAAGTCATGGTTTCAGCAGGAATGGGGAAGCAATCTCCTTTCTCTGTTCAGTTTTCAGCCTGCTGAGGTTATGAGTAAAGTAGCCCCAGGTGTTAACCTCAAAGGGAACTCTTTTTTTATCCTAAGTACAAAAAGGCCCAAAAGACCCATTATGGTTATTTTTAGGTATCCTACTCGAAATAATCATAGGGCAATTTTTGTCCACTACCAATTGAGATCATGTCAAAGAGGATATCCTCAGATCTAAGTTTCCCAGGGCAGGGACTCTGCCAATTATTTCTTTCTTTTCTGTTCAGAGACCTGCAATAGTGCTTACTGGGTGAGAATCTGTCATTTATTGAGTCTAGGGGTGTGAGGTTAATAAGTTTGGGAACTTTACAAATAGGGCTGATCATGATTTACTGGAATTTCAACAACCACAACACAACTGATGTCACAGGGGAGCCCTTTAAACTCTCAGAGGAGCAGATCAAGTTTTATCTCAACTCCTTTTTAACTGTCAGAAAATCAGCTTTTAAAGAGAGTCTGCTCAGCTGCCTACAAAACTATGAGTTAAGGCCCAGGCAGAACAGACAAAGCCAGGCAACACGTTTTTTTAAATCCATAATCCCTTCCAGTGCTTCCCTTCCAGAATATTCCAAATAAGGAAGACTACAGCCTTCAAACAAGATTTGCACAGACCCTCTAGACTCAGGGAATCACTGTATGTAAGTAAAACCAGCCTTTGCCTGTTAAGATGCTGATTGTCTTGTCAAATTCCTCCAGCTTTATTCCATTTCCCTCCTTCTAGCCTTAAGTGTTTTTTCCTGGACCAGCATAGTAATTCCTATTACTCATGTACATCTAAATCCCCTCTAACACTTCAGATGGTCTGTGAGACACTGGCTCACGGGCAACTTCTTACCCAAAGTGTCAGAAAAAATTGCCAGATATTTTCATATTTTCAAATTCAATTTGTGTTGAGAAATTTCTAAGCCGAGAGCAACATTTTACGTGTTATAAATCAGGAAACATAAACTGATAAGGGACAGGACTGTCAAATGCAATTCCTAACAACTGGGTGAACAGCAAGCACCACTGAAGTAAGCTGAGAAGGAAAAGCCAAACAAGAGGGTTTTGTATTAAACCAGCAAAACATACTCAGGCCTGTGAGTAAGATAACAGCTGCGACTACTCTGGCAAAATACACACGAGCAGAATGAAATGATGCAGCTTCATTTTCAAAGTTAAATCAATATAGCAGTTTAATGCAGAAAACATGAAATATATGGCAATGAACAAGGAAAAGAAACAAATTACAGCAGGGAGGTGCTTTGCGAACAACAGATATTTTATTCTGCAGTTATATTTATACTTTCAAGTTTATTCTTACTATACTATTAAGTCTAAGATCTCATAAACATGTTTAAATTCATCTATTAGCCACACTTCGGGAAGTACAGCATGACTATGGTTTACAAAACCATTAATTACAATTTCTAACTGCAGTTACTGGAATTGCCATCCAGGTAGCACTAATGTTACCCAGAATAATCCTCAACCTGTTTATCAGGTATCTTTGAACTTCATGGGTTTTTTTGGAGGTCATTTAGCTGCCAGGTCCCCTATGGAGCTGTTTCTTCCACCTCTTACAGCTCTCATTCCCCAGGCCATATGGTTGGGTTTGTTTCTTAACCTTTGCTCCCTTCCCTCGCTATTCATTTGGTTATAAACTTTAACAGAAACTTGCCTTTCAGTAGATGAGGTTCCTTCTTACTGCTCACCACAGCTCCTTCCCTCCATTTCATTTCACTGGGGTTTTATGCTAGTGCATCTCCGTTATTTAAATTAGTTACGTATGCACCAAGCTTGCATACTAGAGCAGACACATAAATGAGGTGAATGAAGCAGGGCTGAGTTTTCCAACAGCTAGAAAACCCCATGAAAGGTTGGCCTCCTGTTTATCATTTTTCTGCTCCATCCTCAGCCATATGACCTCTTTGTTTTCCCCTCCACAAGCACTGGTGCTGTTCTGATGTCAGCTGGTTCAGGGAGCAAATCCCTTTGGGGGAGGGAATAAACATTACCATTGCCTTAGCCCCTCTCAGCAACAGACAGGCTACATCTGCTTAGTTATGTTGTAAAAGAGTTTGAGTATGTAACTTAAGAGGAAGATTTGTTTTGAAGGAGCCATGTGCACAATCTGCATTCTCTTTGTTGGAGAACTGCCAAAAGAGCTCTGGCCTTCAAGCATCAAGGACAAACGTCAGCGCCATCCCCCAAAGGCACAGCACACAACTGGCAATGCTGCGGGAGGATAACTACAGCTCTTTAAGCTACCCCACACCACCCAAACCTTGTGCTGCTCCGGAGCCTCCAGAGCCTAAAGGATTAGACTGGACAACTCTGGGGCCGTGTGACAGTGACAGATACTTCCCTGGGGTGCCTGTTATCTCCACAGGCTTGTCTGGTGTGACCCTGCCCAGCTTACCCTTTGTACAGCACAGATCTCCCCTAACACTTATCTGCACTCGAGCTGGAATAATGTTTCCTATGGGGCATTTATACAGTTCTGGTCCTTTTGCCTGGGCTAAAAAACTGGAGAGAAGCTGAAAGTATAACTCTCTTTTGCTTGGTAAGCGACGGGAATACTCACTTCCCTTTCCTTACCTTATCAAGGTAAAGCAGGATTAAACAAATAACTCAAGGAATTGAAAACCGCCTTTTCAAGCATGGCTTAAAGCAAACTAAGCCTATAGTGCCACCGAAAGGGGCTGTCCCGCTCTCCCTGCCACCTCCTGCGCTGGCATCAGCTGGCTGCTGCCTGTTCTGCTCACTTTCCATCAGACAGCAAGGCCAATGTCAGGAGCAGGGAGATGTCAAGTGCACACAACCAAGCAGCAGAGTGGGGTGCGATCGTCCTTTAGGCTGCACACCACCTCACCCCGCTATAAACCCCTTATGAACAACTTCTGCACTCAACAGAGAGCATTCCGGTCGTGTAGTATCCCTTAAACATTTCTTCCCGAGCCTCTTACAGATCTCTTCATGTTTAACATCACCTGTATTTCTTACCTTTAAGGCATTTCCACAACATCCACATCGTCGCATTCCTCTGCCTTGCCTGTCACCTCAGCTTCTATTTATATGGTCTTTCCTGCATTAATCACCAGCATAGCACCAGAAACTTGACAACTTCGCACCTCACAGCACGAGTTTTGCCCTATAGCTTCTCTCCGAGGCCAAACCGCCGAGTTCGGCGCAGGCCCGGGCAAGACCGACCCCTGAAGAGTTAATGGCTCCGGACGGGCGGGCAGCCTCCCCCTGCGCTGCCCGGCGCTTACCGCCCCGTACAGCGACAGAACACGTCCCTCTGCTCCCCGGCCCAGCGCGGTCACGGCCGAGGAACCCTCAGTTGCGAGACCCGGGCGAGAGCTGCAGCCCTCAGCCGCTTCCTCAGCCCTCCGCGGCCCCTCAGCGCCGCCGGGCACCCCTCGCCCCTCACACAACCCGCTCACCTGCCGGCGCCGCGGGCGGGACGCGGCTCGCTGGCCCGCGGGGAGGGGAAGGAGGAGGCGAGGGAAGCCCAGCGCCAACCCGGCCTGCGACAGCGGCGAGCGCGGCTCCTTCCACCAAGTTTCCGGGCGGGGAAGAAAGTCGAAACCTACGTGAGAGGAGGAGGCAGCGCAGCCGCCCAGGTGTCGCTCGGCACGGCACGGCCCGGCCCGGCTCAGCTCGGCTCGGCCCTGCCCTCACCGCGCTCCCCTCCTCCTCCTCCTCGGGCCGCCCACACCCCGGAGCCCGGCTCCCGGCCCGCCAGGGGGCGCCGCGGCGGCCAGGGGCACGTTCCCGCCCTGGGCTTCCCGCTCGCCTCAGGGCCCGCCCGGGCCCCGCGGAGTCACCTCAGCGGGCGGCGGGGCCGCGCTCACCCCGGTCCGCGATGTGAGGGGAGGGAGCCGCGGCGGAGAGGAGCTGGGAGCTCCCGTCTGGAAAGGACCCCGCTCGTCAGCCCAGGTAGCTTGGTCCTGTGGGGGAACGGTGGCTCCTCTCCTTTAGAGACACCTCCGTTTGCTCTCTGAGGTGATTCTGCTCACCCCGGGGATGATTCCTGCCCTACCGCTGTCCTTAGACCTCTGCCTGACCAAAAAACCCTTGTAAAATAGAACAAAAACCAAAACCTGATGCTGTTCTCAGTGCAAGGAGCAAACTGTAGTTCACCTGGCTGAGGAAAAAAAACACAGAATTTGAGGGTAAATTACATTTCACATTTACATTCTGGCCGCTCTTCCATGCGATAAACAGAAATAGCAACAGTTTGGAAGTATTCAGCTTGTGCTTGTACTGAATTTGTTGGCAGATTGTAAAAGGGTAGGGAACTGGGGAGCCCATTAGCCATGCCGTGCCCTGGTGCTGTGTGGCAATGGGCCACTTCACACTGCTTTGTGCCTGGTAAGAGCCAGAGAAGGGATAGCACTGGAAGCAGCCAGGTGCTAACTTGTGTGGTGTTACTGTGAGCTGTAAATAGGTCCAGCTTCCAGTGCTCCTATTCAGGCAGCTCTCTGTAACACTCATGCTTCAAACCAGCAGACTGTCAAATCATGACGCATATCATGCCTTTCTTTGTGTCACATCACATTTGGGTACATGCAGTGACAACTGCCAACAAAGAAAAACCAAACCCCAACAACAGTGCTTTCTGCATTATAATTCCCTTCTCTGGTTCATCATCCAGCCTGGGAAGTAGAGTCATAGGATAGTTGGGGTTGGAAGGGACCTTCAAAGGTCATCTAGTCCAACCTCCCTAAGTACTCTTACTGCAGTCAAGGGAGTCATGAAGTAGTAAAGAAGAGGACATTTCTGCCAGTAAAGAAGAAAAAGAACATTAAACCATCGTTTTAGAGAAGGATTCGTTAGGAAGGAAACCTTTGTACATTAACGTAGGTAATATGCAGTGCAGGTGGAACTAGCACACACCTGATACCTGATCATTTGGACGTGTCCCATACTTCTTTGATAGGATTACCTGTGAAGCACCATGGCTGAGATGGTTGGAAGGGTGGATGGCATCACATCCTCAGACCCCTCTGAACTAAAGAATACTTTAGCAATAAAGTGTTTGACTGGTCTCAGTCTGTACAATTAAGCTCGTGTTTGGGGAAGGAAGAACAGTCAGAGAAACATAGGATCAGCTAGGTTGGAAAAGACCTTGAAGAGAAGCACACCCTGAGTGTGACCACAGCATGAAGTGTTTGGAAAGCTGCATGCTCTGCAGCAATGCTGAATGCAGTTTTGTGGTTGAGTGCTGAGCCTTGGATCACTCTTCATTGTAGATACAAGAAGAGCTTCCCCATGTGCCTCAGCAATGTGCTCTTGTGCTTGTTTGCACAGGTACTTGCTCACGCTCTCTGCCTCTTCCCTCACCACAAGCACAGCCATCAGCTTTGGGTGACAGTTTAGTATGAGGTGTCCCTGCCCAAGGCAGGGGGGTTGGACCTAGATGATCTTAAGGTCCTTTCCAACCCTAACTATTCTATGATTCTATCATCAAGTCCAACCAGTGACAGGCTGGAGCTATGTGATGGCTGGAAATGAGCTGCCAACTCAGACACAAGCACTAGATCTTGGTGCAGAGACATCAGGGAGTACCTGTGCTGTCAGCCAACCTCACTCCAGAGCCTGTACTCATTAAGCCAGAACTTACAAGCAAAGGCTTAAGCTAAGCTCTGTGGAACTGGAGCACTCTTGAGGGAGAGGTTTAAACCTTAGCGTAGAACCAGTCTCTCTCTTTCGTGCAGCCTGCAGCTCAGTTGGTGAGGACAGGAAATGTGTGGGTGAACTTGGGGTATTAGGAAGACAAACCCCAGGGAAATTTCAAATGGATGCTAATCATTAAAATTAGGAATTCTGTCTAGTTAGCACTCGCTGGAGATTTTTATCGTGCACGATGACCTGTTTTCTGAGTGGACAGTGTGCCCATATATAATTAAGATATGGTGAAAGTTTATTGTATAAGTGTGCTGGAATTTTGGTTTGGCTTTGCAATAAAGGAATCCCACTGAGTCATGGTTACTAAATGGACTCATGGAGGATACAGGTCTCTTTTGCAGAGCTAACACAAATGTAAGGAACTGAAATTAATTTCTATCCTAGTCCAGGCAAAAGCAGCCACATTGTAAATAAGGCTGTGGCTTGGTGATATGAAGCTTTTGCTGTATTACTGGTTCCTACCTACCTGCTCCTTGCTCCTGAGCTTGCAACACAGTACACCAACCCTTAGCTGTGTCTGCAGCTCTTTGTGTGGCTGGACTGTGAACCAGGTCAGCGTGCTGAGCCATCTGAAAAAATAAACCAGGTGAAAATCTCTATAAACATATTTTATTTAAAATATATGACCATATTTAAAATAATGCATACATTTTTTCAGACAGATGGATGAGTTCCCTGATCTAGTTTGTAATTCAGAGGTTACGTGTGGATTATATTCTTCCCTACTAGTACAGAAGCAAGCAGTTAAAAGAGCAAAGTGGCTAAATATGAATCTGATCCTGGTGAAGAAGGATCCCAAACCACAGCTGAACATTCAGCCTGAAAGCATAAATTGATTGCTCCACTGGATTGTGGTGCTAGAGTTAATGCATTGTGTAAATCTGAATGGCAGCTTATGCTGCTTCAGATGTAAACATTTTGCCTGAAAAACATCCTGGTATTTGGAAGAGAAATAGTTTCTCTGTTAACACTCAAATTACAACTTTGGTTAACATTGTGCTGAGAATCTCACTCTGCTCAGCTGCTCACTGGCACCTCTTACAACCCCCACAATCTGGTCTTCACTGTATTGATTCTGAAACACCAAAGCTCTGCAGAACTTGAGGACTTCTTATCTTCTATTAGTTCTAAATTACTTGTGTAATTTTTGGTAACTGAGAAGACTCTATGAAAAAATACAGCAGCCTCAATTTGAGCTTTTCTCTGCCCTAGCTGCTGATAATTCCCCATGTGTGATGGTGTAATTTGTACAGTCACCGCTGTGATGCTATGTGGAGAAAGATTATGGGTCACATACCTGTGCAATGCATGTGTCAGGATTAAAATGCCACTTTCTGACAAACAGAATGAGATATATCAATTAAACCTGCTTTCATGTTCACAGAATATTAATCATTGAGGGTTTTTTTTCACATGAAGATTTAGAAAGCTTTTTTGGTGAAATCTGAAAAAGAAAATAGGAAATCAATGGGGAAAATAACAATAGCAAAATTGAATGGTTTAAACAAAAATCACATCCCACAAAGGTTTACAGGTTAGTTGAATCCCATTAATGTTGCATAAAGGTTGGTCACCATGTGTGTTTCTATTGTCCTCTTGTGGGAAGGTGCAAAGAATACACGAGCGCGCAGTATTAATTTGGGACTCAACTTTGATGTTTCATCACAAACAAACCTAAATTCCCAACCCACACACAAGAATGTAAACACAATTAAAAAACAAATCCCACAAACACGGAGAGAGAGTCATCCCAGGAATTCATGATTAAATGGCCTGGAATCTCCCTTTTGTGGAAAGCAGAGCAATGGACTTTCGCGTCCATGGAGGCACAGTGGATTATGGTAAATCCAAGGTCCTAAGCACATGGTTTGGATTCATCCTGCCAGGTTCTGCAGCACATTTATTCTTTTTGCAGTATTTGGATATGCTTGCTGTAAATTATTGCTACATATGGGTTCAAGCTGTATATATATAGGAAGTAGTCAGAGTCCCAGTGTTTGACATTTATAAATGAAAACAGAATATTAAGAAATATCAGACAAGAATCTTGTGCATGTTATTAATAGCTTAGAATTATTTTATATTATCTTTCCCCAGTGTGTTTTATTAACAGTGGTCAGTTATTAATGGTGTTGGAGTACTTTATTTGGTGGATCTGTTGAATGTTTTCATTAGAAGTAAACACATTTATTTTCTGCTTATGGCAAAGCTTGTGTTGGCAGATATAAAGAGTGCATCTGGCTTTTCTTAGGAGGGGAATAACCCATCTGGCTTTTTGCACTGGAGCAGATATGATAAAATGAGGAAAAGAAATTAAGGTACATGAAGCAAATCGCTTCCCTGATTTGCTGTTTCAAATAGTATCAGTGGCTATTTCATAACTTTTAAGCGATGCTGTTGAAATGTTGCAGCTGCTTTGTAACCAAAACAGATTTCTTTTTATCACAGTGCTTCCGTTGCAGGATTTTAAATGTGGCTTCAGAAATACAACAGCTACCAAGAAAGATATTGCAGCAAGAGATAAAATAACATTTCATCAGGCCAATTTTAGGTCCCACTGAATTTTCCATTATTGTTTTACAGGGTTGAATCTGATGTTTGTGATGCTCAGCCCAAATGCCTTGACTCCCCTCCCACGTTAACTTTTTGAAGAAAGGAGATAAGGTACCATCAAATTTCTAGCAATCATCTTTATAAAGCAAGTCTGATGTTCAATTTACTTGATAGAACCTAATTGCAACACTGTTCTCTTAGTTAAGACTGATAACAGATAATAAGTAGACTTGATCCAATTCAGGAACATTATCTGTATAATTTTGTGCCTGGAAGGTACTGCTGCTCTCTGATACAGAGTTTTAACTAGATAATGTCTTTCTGCAGGATTTAGAATTCGACCTGTAGCCACTTTTGTTCTGTTAATTTTTGAAAAGCAAATGTTGACTTTCTGCTGTCTGTGTTTATGAACTGTGCTTCTTGGACACTTGGGTGAGAGGAAAACGCTGTGTATGTCAGGGGGTATTATCCTGTCCCTAACAGGAAACTCTTCCCCTTAATGTCCCAAGTGAGACTGCAACAGCTTACTATGGTCTTCCTGGAGAAGCAGGAGTCACAGGAAGTCTGCAGCACTACTCTTAGTGTACATAAACTCCCTGTCACAAGGGTTTAGTAGCAGCAGCAATGAGTATGTCTGGGTTATGGACTATAGAGCATAGTGTGCTATTTCTGGAGTACATTCAGGTTTTGTTCATTTTCAAGGTTACAGACAGAGCACTTTTATTTCTCCAGCATAAGTGTAAAATACTCAGTAGATACAAGCTTGGGGATTTTAACCAACTTTCATGTTGAATTGTTAGCTAGTGGGCACTCTTTGAAAAACTACAGGGCCAGTTGCCTTCCAGTCTTGGGATGTGCTCTGCCTGCTTCAGCAAGGCTGCTTCTAGGGCAGAGGCTCTTTGTATTCTGCTTGGCCATACAATGTTCTTTGCTAGGAAGACATCTACATTTGGAAAATTAAACCAGCAATCTTTTTTGTTTATGCCACCACAACATCTTTCAAGTATTTTGCAAGAGCAATATCTTTCAAAGCATCTACATTTAGTTGTATTTCATCCAGCTATACACATGCAACCTACACCTAGATTGAAAAAAATACTGCATCAAGTCCTAGGTGGCAAACTAGCCATCATCAGTGGGACAATGTACTGTGATAGCTGAGCAAAGTATGTTAAAGAAGAAAACTGAAGATCATAAGCCTCATAAAGATCATAAAAACTGGCAGGTTACATTCATCAGCTCTCTACCAACAGCTTGCTGCAAGCCATTCAGCACAGCAGGGGTCAAAGCCATTGAAATACATATGGAGAAAATATCTCCATAGGGATTACTATGTTGTTGCCTGATCTGAACCCACTGGAATGGAAGATGAGACTCAGTGTCCATCTATGGTATAGATTAGAGCACCAACCTAAAAGACAGTGAAGAAGCATCTCAACATCAGGATGTTAGAGAGACAGAATGTACTGAGACACCTTGGAATCTTTTCTCCCTGGAGCTTTTAGTTACTAAAATTGCCCTGGAATACCTTTGATATTTACAATAATCAATTTTTAATGAGAGCAATATACACCCAAAGGGGTTACAAAGAACAGCATGGGATGGCTGCAAGTCTCATCAAGATCTAACAACAGATCTGGACCCATACTAGTTAAACATACTTATTCTTCAAAACTCTCTTCAGGCAAACTGACATATTTCTAGTAAGATTGTTCAGTCTACACCAAGAAAAAGACATGTCCTGAGGAAAAAAAAGACCCATCCAAAATAATTGCTGTGTTCTGCAGCTGGAGCTGTGTTTCCAGTAAATAGCTAAATATAAACATTCCAAAGTGAACGGGTGGGAAGCCAAGACTGCCCTGCAGCAAAGATACCCATTAAATGGGATTACCTATTAACAAATTAATCCACAAGAAGTCATTCTGCCACAGCACTGAGAAAGAGATCAGGGAAATAAGCAATAGAGCTGCTTAAAATGTGACTATACCATTAAAGTGACTTCTCTGGAAACGCCATTGTGGCATCTGGTATGAGTTATTTCTCACATTCCTAGACCAAGCTTCTCCATATCCAAATCATGAGGTTACATTTGTTTAGCTGACAGTTAGGAACTCTGCAACCTATCCCAGGGGACCTGCAGCTCTTGTTGTTTCCTTCTGCATGTTGCAATGCCACTGGAGATGTGAGGAGAGCTTACAGTCAGCACACCCCATTTCAGTACTTGCAGATTACTTCTTTAGGTAAACGTTAGAATAGAAATCTAAAGTGTCACAACAATAATACAGCTATGAACATAGAATAAATCTTTCCTGGAAATACTTTAATTTTAAATAGAATTCTGACTCAACTTGGAACTGTTAGCAGGCTGGTTTTTGGCAGACACAGGCATTCAGTCCTGCGTGTTTGTGTAGCATCTCTAGCTGTTACACATATAACTCTGAAGAGTTGTCACCTTAAATTCTGGACCAGATGCCTCAGATTTTTGGAGAGTTTTAATGGACCAGTAAATGAGTTTCTTGACCATAGCTATGAATCTTTGCAGTAATTAAAGTCCTCTGTTGTGCTTCACCATTAAGCTGAATTCTGATACAGGAGATGGTGCTAAGTCCAGTTAAACAAAGGTACCTCCATTCAACACAGACCATTGCAATACTAATTCTCTTCCAGCCAATTCTCTTCCTGAACACTCAAGTCACATTGTCTATAAACCCCAACCTTTTTGTGTTTCTCTACACAAAAATATTTACCTGTATTTATAGGCTGGTCTTGTCAAACAATGTAAGCAGCCCTGAGAGACTGTTCTGACCAGTTTTAGCAGCCTGCCTTGAATTTAAGCTATGCATGACTTAGGAAGAAGGACCTTGTTAAACACATTCCAGTGGTGAGTTAACATAAGAGAACACATGTCTTCCACAGAACATTAGCAAAAGCATTACTAAGGGGGTTTAAACTGTAAAAAATTGGCTTAAGTTGCTAAGACCCTGGAGTGTGAACATAGTAAAGGAGTTGTGGGTAAGGCATGACTCCCTCCAGCTCAGGCATCCATACTTGCATGAGCTTCAGAATACTGAAAGAAGCAGAAATAATTTTACCAGGAAAGTGAAAGAATCTGACTTTGATATGAAGCTACTCCATGCCAGTGGATGATACCAGTCCTTCTCTTCTGAATTAGATTTGTTAGTGCATACAGACAGACAAAACTTGCTGCTTGTATTCAAGAAGTATCTTTAATAATATTTTTAATAAAACTCAGGAGACATCAGGTGAAATGGAACACAGGCCTATCATATAATATTCATTTAAGTACATATCTTGCACTCTAATTAAAATGGATCTTTTGGTCATAGCCATTTTAATATTTTCTTTTGGTTGAAATAGGAAGCCCTGCTCTGAATTTGGAAGAAATGCAATAGCTGCACTGTTGGTCCTTCTCAGAAAAGATGTATTTAAGAACCACCTGCTCTGAGAATATAATCTCATATATATCCTAGTGTGTTTTCTGACATAAAGGAAATTGATATTAAATCTATTCAACTGTCATGACCAGAAATCAGCACTCACGTCTAGAACTATTCTTTCTACTTTTTTTTCCCAGAAGATTCAATGGTCAGAGTAATGATCTTTGTATTAAAACCAAACCAATCAAACCATAAATGCTGCATCCCTGCTTGAGCGAGGGACTCTTCATCAGGGACTGTAGTGATAGGACAAGGGCTAATGGGTTCAAATTTAAACAGGGGAGATTTAGGTTTGCAATAAGGAAGAAAACCTTCCCTGTGAGGGTGCTGAGGCGCTGGCACAGTGTGCCCGGAGAAGCTGTGGCTGCCCCATCCCTGGCAGTGTTCAAGGCCAGGTTGGAGGGGGCTTTGAGCAACCTGCTCTAGTGGTAGGTGTCCCTGCCTGTGGCAGGGGGTTGGAACGGGATGATCTTATGGTCCTTTCCAACTCAAACCCCATTCTATGTAAATTATTTATCTGTACATTAGGGTTTAGCTAGTTAAGAAGAATTTCTTCAACTGTAGGACTGAAATATATCTCAAAACATGAATTACCAGAAACAGTATTTTGAGCTTGGCTGCTCCACCTCATGGATGCAGCAGTCCCCTCCTGTGGTTGAAGATGCTTTTCTCTCAGTTTTGCAGCTTTCATGGCATCTTTTGATTTCTGGTCTAACCACATTCTTCATCTTCCATGGCAGTTCCCCTCTGCTGAGTCCACTTGCAAGCTCACCTTCTTTACTCATAACACTCAGCCTTTCTTAATTTCTTTTTACCTAATCATCAAAAAGCAGTTTGCAGATATTAATTTGCAGATTTGCCTCCTGGTAGTCTCCCACTTTACAACTCATAGTACAGATTTAGAAACTGAGGCATGCAGAAGTTTAGTCACTACAGCACTACAAAGCAAGTCTGTGTTTAATAGAACTCAAGGGGCTGCTCTTATTTTTACTTACATCAGCTTGTACATTTCTTTATACTTCTGATAATTGTGAAACATGGTCCAGCAGCTGGCTTGTTTTCTACAGAAAAGACAACTTCCCAAATCCTTTCATTTGATGCTGGGGAGAGGAAGGCTTCTGTGTGGAAGTTTTTGAAGGGTTTGCCAGATAAGGCCCCAAGTCAAACTGAGGCATGCTATATTTATCTCTGATATGACTCTAAGTTGCAGTAGTGATGTTACAGTAGCAGTTAATTTGGTGCTTAGGGCTCAAAATGGGGTAAAAAGCAACTTGGTATTCAGTAATTTTGTATTATTAAGTACTGGTTATGACATTTCAGTTCTTAAAAGGCTACCTCTTAAATACATCATAAGGAAACTCCTTTTTTCTAGGAGTTATTGGTATCTAGATGTTGCTTCTATGTAACTTCGCATAAAGCAATCCAAAGCAGAAACAAAGGTGGGGAGGAGGAATCCAAGTAGTGCTGTGGTTTAAATAAGGTAATAATAAGATCAAAAAAGGGACAGCTGTATTAATTATGCTTATTGGTGCATGCACAAACCAAAATGCTGGTACTAACATACTTCCCTGCTCTTCTTTCCAGTGCTACTACTTTCCAGTTCTGCTACTCTTAAATTAGATTTTGCCAATTGTTCAATACAGCAGTACCTCTGCAACAGGTGTGTTCTCTGCCTAAAACAACATTGCAAATCAGTCTGGGCAGTAAGTTAAGGAGCAGGTTAGATACCTGTCCTTATATGACACCAAGCTAAATTAGAAGAGCCTGTGAGCTCTTACAATGTGCAGTCAGACTACAACAAATTAAGATGAGGTTACTCTAAATATGGCACCTAAAGTCCAAGGTCATCTTAAAGACATAGAATATGTGATAGTTGAAACATAAACTTCTCCTATTGCTCTCTGCTCTCAAGCTGCCTTTATAACAAAAAAATCGCAGAGCTTAATTTCCCTTTTCCCTGTGGAATGGCTGCCTTTTGGAGTTGTTATTTGCTGAATATCCTGCCTACTCCTAGCTCTTCATCCACCCATGTGGTAGAAGGTAGGGTCTTGGGGAGAATGAGCCCTGCTCAAACCCAGGTTTTGTAGTGGTGTCACTGCTTCAGCAAAGAGATTTGTGGGTTTTTTTTTTGTATCAGTTAAGGCATGAAGAGGTTAAACATGCTTTTGCTCTGTTATTTTCCAATCCTGTATTGGTATGAGTATGTACATACTGATTATATTAATTACATTTAGAGTTGTATTCCCTTAGGTATAACATTTTAGCTGCAAAGCTGTGACAAATACATTTATGATAGTTTCATCCATCTAGCTGTTTTGTAATAGTTCTGACCTTCTGCTTCTCAGCTTTTGGAAGCTACCTATAAATCATTGTCTTCAGCAACAGTCTCAAAGTTTGATTTATGTTCTATTTCTTGCTACATTACTCACAGCTGCTCCTATGAAGTCTTTAGTGAGAGGTGAGTGGTAAGCAGCTAGGGACATTTTTTCATTCACTTTGGTACTTTGCTTACTCCTGAAGGTCCCCTACTGTCCTCCAGCCCTCAAGAGCATTGCAGTGCACCCCAGCGCTGGGATGTTCAAAGTATGAGTACCCTCTGCTGGCATGTCTCTGTAAGTAGGCTCTGTCCTCTAACTCTCCAGTGTGGCTGTATCAATGCACAGCACATGACCCACTTACACTTATCCCCAGATATTAATTTTGGGAATTCATTTCAGTAACAAAATTTTGTCTTTATTTAAAGTATTCGCGATTAAAATCTATTTTCTTTCTTCATTTCTCCTCATTAGATATTTATAAAGTATTTTTTGCATTAGTTGAAAGTCTGGTGGTGCCTTACTACATTAGAAAAGATGCCATTCAAAATACCTGCAGAGCACTGTTAGGGGTAGGTATTCCATCAGAGGCAGTTTTGTACTTTAGAAATTTACATAAGTTTTACTATTCTAAATATGCATTTTTTTTCCCATCACAGTGTGACACACACAGGTCATTGTAAGTAATTTCTTTCCCTGCTTGGTCTTTAGATCCTTGACATAAATATTTTCCCCAACAATCAGCATTTAGACTAAACATGTGATCACTTGGTTATAAGTGCTGATACACTTGATGCATGTTACATACGATGCTGACAGTCTGCAGGAATCACAGATCAGTGGTGGGAGCCTTGAGGAGGAATCTGGCAACAGAAATAGAAGGGGCTGTGTCATCATTGTCTTATTTTCTACCAAGGAAGTAAATAGCAAAAAAGAAATGTTCTTCTGGTGAAAAGACGGGAAGAAAAACTTCTCATGGGCTGGAGGTACTATTTGGCTGGTGGACCCAGGCCCTGTTCCGCCACTCTTAGCTGGAATTCAGAAGGGAAACCATGGGATCTGAGCCCTTTGGTGACTCTTGAATACAATGGCAAGATAGCATGGCTGGAAGCAAGGAGTAGCTGCAAGTCAAGTTTAGAAATCCCCTGCAGGGCAAGGGAGGAAGCAGAGATGGTGCTGGCTGCAGTTTGCCCCGTATCTGGTTCTGACCATTCCCTCTCATAAACAGTTCACTACATCTTTATGAAAGAAAAACCCAGGTTCCCTCGGGCCCTAATTGTCCTGCTGTATTTAACTCCTCCTGTCTATGCATCTCTGGCATATAGGAACCAACTGCCCCCTTCTGGGGCCTCTCACAGATGTTTTGTAGGCTGCTTTATAACTGGACAGCTGTTGTAAGTTCATAGAAACCCACATAAAACCATGACAGTTGCTTTTAAAGCTACTTTAGTGACAATTGCCTAAAGCAAAGTCTGGTACCCCTGGTTTCTGTAAAACATCACACACATCTAGAACAATAAAGCTATCACTGAGCAAGCAACACAGCAGAGATTCTGAAATAACACTTTGGGCTGTACACAAAAGAGTAAATGAATGTATTTATTTTCTGTGTTTCAAATAGTCCTTTAGAGTTCTGAAACAAAAAGAAGGCAGTGCCTGGTAGGTGCTGGTAGGTCCTTTGCAACTCATTCCATAGCTTCACCACTGCAACCACCAGCTGGGTCACTGAAGAGAAAGACAACAGCTTGATTTCTTTTCCTGTCCTTGACACCTAGAGAATCTCTGGTAACTAACATGGCCCTCCTTAGATGTGGCACCTTATGAAACAGCTCTTCTTGAGTACAGCACCCTCCAGAGGGACTTCCCTCATGTCTGTGCTTCTGCTGTGTAGTATTTGCTATGAACATGAAACCATTGCTTTGCAGTTTATACTACAGCCCAAAATTGCGTTGTATTCCCAATTCTGATGATAATAACCATTTGAAAAAGCTTTGACATCTACCTCTCTGGAGAAACGAGATCTGCTTTCTTTTCCTGATAGCTCTGTCAAACTGAAAAGTAGCTGTGAAATACCTGGTGGTTTACAAATCAGACCGAGGAATGAGAGTTTGCAAGTCTGAAGCTGTGTGACTACTGCAGATAAAGTCTGTTAAATTAAGATATCTGGATTTTTGTTCTTCTTTCTTGAAAGGAACCTGTACTGTTGGTTTGCTTTGCCTTGCTGTTTTGATTCATACTTACAGCCATGAGGCATAGCTAGCTTCAGCCCCTTTCTTCTTTCAGGAGCAATCTTAGATTCAAACTCTTAGTCATTGAAGTTGCAGAGTTTTGACTTTAAGATCATTGGACTTCTTTACTAGGGTCTTCTGATTTGAAAGATTTGTTTTCAAGAGGTTTTATCTGTCTTTAATTGTACTTTGTAAACTGAGTGGTCAGATCCAGCTGAGATCAAAAGGTTGCCATCAGATTAAGGGAGGGAGGTAAATAACTATTCTGAGACCCCCTCAGAATTCAGAGACACAGACAAAGCTGTGTCATTAGCAAAGCAGACAGTTGGTAGGATTTCTCTTCTCCAGCCCTAACTATGGCCCCTTTCACACTTGCATGTGGTTATCAAACAGGGGCCTTGTAACACATTATGATGCTAATATCTGACCCAGTATCCTGCTGTCATTTATGTTGGACAATTACAGACTACATGGAGTATGTTCATGTGAAGTACAGAAAATAGACATGGGAAATGTCTGTTAAGATATTGGTCCAGTAATGCCTTTGTTAGTGGTTTGTCAGGAGAGGGTAGGAAGAAAATTTGGTGCATCTTGGCTTGACACTTTCTAAAACCTCCTTTCATCTCCCTCTTCCTTCCCATCCTCCCAAAGACAGCCCTCACTTCAAAGTGCCTGACTGCAAAGATTTGCAAACTTGAAATACAATTCCATGATTTTCCCATTTCCATCTCCTAAAATCTCATCCAGATCACCTAAACTGTTTCCTCAGCATCTGCAGCCACCCTTAAAGTAAATGAAGACTGCAGCTGCTCAGCACATGTAAAGCTTTGGATCAACCCGCTCTTTTCTGTTCCTGTGCACAATGCAGTGTCAACACTACATCAATATTTATCATTCATTTCCAGCTATCAAAAGGCAGTCCCAGTATTTGCCCAACTTTTTAAAGTGATTGGAAACCTTTCAGTGCTATGTATTAAATAGCTTATTTTGATGCTGTTAATTGAAATATGTATAACTGCTCTGGATATTGTCCAAGAGCCTCTCATGATCCCCTTTTTATTCAACTGAGGCTTCAGCTGGGAGACAGAAAACGTGTGTGTGTCTGGGAGAGGGTGGGGTGGAATATTCATGCCATTGAAAAGACTCATGTTGTTACTTAACAGCTACATTAACCTCATGTCACAAGTCGTGACCTTGTTCTGACCCTGGCTAGAAAAGCAGCACAGCTTCGAAGTACAAAACATGAAAGTGGGAGAAGTAAGTAGCAGAGGAGGAGAAAAGATCAGCTCTTCATGGAAGAGGCTTCCAAACCCATTCAGACAAAATGCCAGACAATAGCAGCACAGGGGCTGTGCATAGGCCATCTCCACCCAGCCACTCACTCACTGGTGAAGCATTTTCATGGTGAGCCTTTCATAGCCAGCTGCAGACTGACATGACCTTTAAACCGTGAGGTTCCTTTTAATGCAAGGCACCCTGATAGTGCAAAGGGAAGGAGCCCGAGCGCATACAGACTGGAGCCTTTAGATCTCTTGTTTCTGTCCTTCTTTGCCTTCCAGTAGAGCCCTGTTTGCACAAGTGCTGCATTCAGAGATGAGCCTGGCAGCTCATCCCACCTGAATTTCTGAAGGGAAAATCACAAACCAAAGATCCTTTCTCCTTGGCTTTTTTTTTGAGTCATTTTGGTGGCAGTGATGGGATTTACAAACCCCCCTCTGCAATGTCAATATTGGGAAATGAGCAAAGTGACCCCGATTTTAAGTAAGAAGGCAGGAAGTGGGATTTGATTGGAGAGCAGAGCAAGGGAGGGAGGGCAACAGGAGTTTGTTTTGCACAGCAAGAACTGTGGCAAAAGTTGTGTGGGACCTGTACACAGGTATTTGCAAGGCAGGCTGGTGAAGGGCTCTGGGGGGAAATACCAACTCCCAGAAGCTCAAGCACAGTGTTTTTCTCCAACCCGTATTTTCTAACAGAGTAGCAACAAAAGTGGTGACACCACAGGATTGACTTGGCTGGCTTCAGTGAGCCTGTGGAGGAATTACTCACATGCTTTGCTGACCACATATTTTGGTCAGCAGGCACCTCACTGCTCGAGGAACTGCAAATCCATCTGATCAGTGGCTCATTTACCTTTGTTTGCCATGTCCAGCAGACACCAGGACAGGGTGTTTCAGAGGAATTGCCATAAAGAGCCTTTCTAAAATAGCCTACTTCAAAAAGAGGCCCTTGGTGCAAGCAGAGATTGGCTTCTGTTCTGAAGCTTGAGGTTTATGAAAATTGGTGTTTCTCTTTGATTTTCCAGTAGTAAATAATTATAGGTTTGACATCCTCAGGCTTTAAAGTATCATGAGTCAGTCACCCAAGTATGAGATGGTTCATAAAATTCTCACTAACCTAAAAATAATAAACACTGGGTTATTTTTGCTTTCTTCCTGGATTTGCATCCTTTATGGTTACAGGTTTTGGGGTTTCTTCTTTGACCGTTGAACATCTACTCCTTATTCCAAAGGCTGAGGACTGTACACATGCACAGCAAATCCCAGCAGTGGGGTCATTCAGAGAAGCTGGACAGCTCTCAAGAACTGCAATGAAGTACAGCAGGTCTGCCATGAAATCCCACATAGTAACCTTGTGCCAGGCCAGGAAGTTCCCAAATGTATCTGGTCCTATACTCTCAAAGGGGCTGTATCTTGTGTTTGATCTGCAGGGGCCAACACCAGATAGACCTTCCCGTTTGACAACAGCCAGGCCCGGCCAGCTGTGCCATGGACCCCTCCTACTTCCCTCTTTGGATCCTGCTTTCAGCTCAAGGCTGCTGGCCCAGCTCTCTGTTTACATGTTTCCAAATTCAAGGAGGAAAAGTGAATATCAAACAGACCTGCTCTCTTTTGAAGTGGCTAAAGGATGCTATCAGGTCTGGGGAAGGGGTGTTGTGCCTTTGAGGCTTGTTTGTCTTTCCCTGGTCCTTCTGTGCAGGACTTTAACCAGCCATTCGAATCTTCAAAGCTGCCCTAACCCCAACGGTGCAGCTTCTTTGGAGCTGGCACCATTACCAGGACTAGGATGTTTTGTGTTGAACCACTTTTCTGTGTGGTTTTCAGACGTGGAAGTTTCTTTATTCTTTTGAAATAAATAATTGGACTGAAATTAGTTACTGTCCAACAGGAAGAACACAAGGGAATTAGTTTGTTTTTCAAGCAGGAGGTTTCGTCCCTCAGCAGTGAGCTTCCTTCTTTTATGTCAGATGCAATGATTGCCATTTGGAAAGCTTTTAGCAGACTTATACATTAGTAAGTGACAGATTTATGTTGCGTCCTACTCCTTTTCTCAGCTTTAGTGCTTTACTTAACCAAAATCTTGCTGTGGCTTTAGGGCTTCAGCCTCAAATTATTGTCAGCGTCTGTCCTCTACTGGTAAACGGTTGAAATTGCTACTTGGACACTAAACGGTGTGGAAAGGCAAAACTAAAGCACTCGGGATGTTTTATGGCTTATTTTAGGACCATCTCACTTTGCCAAATCTCTTAATGTGAATAATCTTTAATATTATAAATGAAAGACGTGATTTTGCTAATGAGAAATTAGGGAGGAAAATCAAATGTTGAAACTCCAAATTCTTGATGTAGTTGCAGTTTTGAATATCAATATTAGAAAAAAACAGCGACAAAATATTTTCAATTCATTGCTAAGAGCTTTTTTTTTTTTCATCCAGGATCTTATTAATCGAGTCTTCTTATAGGTTTTGCAAGAACTACACTAAACGCAGCTCAGACACAGAATCATTGAATCATTTAGGTTGGAAAAGACCCTTAAGATCGAGTCCAACCAAGGCTCTGCCAAGGCCACCACTAAACCATGCCCCTAAGTATCACAGCTACTGTCTCTTTAATACCTTGAGGCATGGTGATTCCACCACTTCCCTTGGCAGCCCATTCCAATGCATACAACACAAAGCTGTGCTCTGGCTAAATGCAACCAGCAAAAGGTGGAAAAAGAAAAAAGAAAGAAAAAAAACATTCTGGCCATTTTTCTAAGTTTCATTTTTCTACGTTTGTTTTTCACTTAAAGATTGTCAGCAATATCAATTCTGTTTAGAGGAATTGTCTTGGATATTTCTGTGTTCTAGACAGCTGCACAGAAAAAGTGCTATTTTTGTTTGTAGGTCAGTTAGTTATGCCCTAAATGGAAAGTAGCAGAGATTTTGCATTCTTTAGTATTCTAGTCAGTGAGTGCAGGTAACCGTTGAAGGCAGCAAGATTGACATTTTAGAAAGCGATTGTTTAGTATCTGGGCTTTAATCTTATTGTGATCAATCTTTTGGTTCTCACAGCCCATAGGTCTAGTGAAGGCAAAGCTTGTTTTCAGCTCTGACTTCTGGAGCTTGCTTCATTTGTGGAGTAGCAGGAACCTGCTTTAGATTTGGCAGCTGCAAACCTCGCCAAATCCCTCTGCTTTGGAAGTTGCATGTCCACATGGTTCCTTCATACAGGGGAATCACCTTCCTTGAGAAAATGCTCCTTTGATGAATCCTCCTGCATTTGGCTCTTTAGAGCTAGCAAGGCAGCATATACGGCCTAGAAAAGAGCCTGGAAAAACAGGTCTCTGCCTTCTAGAAGATCTTTCTTCTTTACTTGCCAGATGCCTTGGACACCTCTGCAAACTTGATAGGCGAGCAATAGGGGATAAAGCATCTTTCTCTCCTCTGCTAAAATCAGTTTTCCCATCCCTTTGTGTATGTAGTAAGGGTTTCTCCTGTTGTTACAAATCTATGTTGGGTGCCATTCAGATGGTTTTCCTGTAGGAACAGTTTTATAAAGGTTTAAGAACCTGGTGATTGCACAGGATGTCTATGACAGTCTGCATGATTCAGGTACTAAAGTGATCAGAAATCCTAATGAGATCTTTATGTTCTGGTGTTGCTTTGTTCCTAGAGTTTGGTGTGTGACGCTTAAGACAAATGGTTGGAAGCAGCCTGAGATGGCCTGGCTATGGGACTGCATGGGCTGCTCTATACTGAATCCTACCAAAAAATAGCTTCAACAGACTGATAGATTTTGTCCTTGCCCAGTTATAAAGAATGGGCAGAGATTAGAAACTAATCTTTGTTTGGAAGCCTTTTAAGGGTGCAAAACTGTCATGTGATTTTTCCTTGTAAGTATTGTCTTCTGCCAAAATGTTCCCCTTCCCTATCTCCTGTAATTTGTCATAAAATTGTTATCCTAATCTTAGGGACGTGGTGATAATTTCCATGACAACATAGAAAGATTCCAGAAACAGAGATTTCTGACTAAATATATGAAGGTTGTCAGAAGCACAAGTGCAATAATTCTGCCTACCCACTGTGAATAACAGGCAGGAAAGTTAAGGTTACATGATCTCATCTTTTGAAACAGAAATCTTCTTAACACCATGTTGATTTACTTCTTGCTGGATTGTTTTAAATAGGGTGAATAAGCTTTTCTACAAACAAAAGCAATATGTCCTTAATATGCAGTTTCACAAAGCCACCTATGTGTCATAATCTTAAATTGGTCCTGAATGCACGTAAAAATACAGAGCAAACACCCACAGAGCTGAGCCTTCATGAAAAGGTGGCTGGAAATAATGGAAACATTTCCAAACCAACAGATTGATCCAAACATGAAACTGTGCTTAGGTCTTAGTCTGCAGTTTAAACCTCTCCGTAATAAGCCAAGTCCTAATGCATCACATTTGGAAATGTTCAAAAATAGACTTTGACCCTGAGCTGTCATTTCCCGTACTGGCTGATCTGTGTTTGAGGGAGTCAAAGACAGGACTTGGACCTGCTCAAGCGAGTCCCATAGAGGCCATGGAGATGCTGCGAGGGCTGGAGCAGCTCTGCTCTGGAGCCAGGCTGAGAGAGCTGGGCTGGGTCAGCCTGGAGAAGAGAAGGCTCCTGAAGGGGAGACCTTAGAGCAGCTCCAGTGCCTAAAGGGGCTGCAGGAAACCTGGAGAGGGGCTTTGGGCAAAGGCCTATAGGGACAGGCCAAGGGGAATGGCTTTAACCTGCCAGAGGGGAGACTGAGATGAGCTCTTAGGTAGAAGTTCTGCCCTGTGAGGGTGCTGAGGTGCTGGCACAGGGTGCCCAGAGAAGCTGTGGCTGCCCCATCCCTGGCAGTGTTCAAGGCCAGGTTGGACACAGGGGCTTGGAGCAACCGGGTCTAGTGGAAGGTGTCCCTGCCTGTGGCAGGGGTTGGAGCTGGATGAGCTTTAAGGCCCCTTCCAATACAAACCAGTCTGGGATTCTATGTGTACACAGTTGTCCTTATATAAAATGGGGTTTCCCTTATAGTCGGGTATTTTTGATTTTAATCATCATTATTATATGACACCAACACTGTGCTTGATGTGTCCTGAGGTGGGGACAAACCCTGGCTTCAGCAACTACCAGCTTAAAAGGAGAACAAGTCCCTGTGCCTGTGCCTTGCCCAGGGTGGTATCAGGGTCAATCACACACAAAGCAGTTGGTATTTGCTCTGTAGCTCCAGTGCTGGCTAGGGAGGTAACTTTTTAATAAAGCTATTTATGGATTTAGGAAAGCTCTCACTGCGAGTGATCTCAGTTCTTCTCTGTCCTGCACCCACACATGGCAGTGACTAACAGCTTCTAATTCATACTAATAGCTTCTTAGAGTAAAATGGAAATGGTTGGCTCTTCATACTGCATTGCTCTTTTATTGTGGTTCCTCTTTATATATATATATATATCAACAAGCAATGCAATTTACCCTGCTGTGCCTTGCTCCTTGGAGAGAACTGGCTGTTCCTACCTTTCTGCTGCCTTGATAAATGCTCCATTTGCATGGAAAATAATGCAAATCAGTTGTTGAGCTTTTGCCTTATTTAATTGCAAAGCTGGTTCTGTGTAAACAGGCTGATGGTGTTTTGTTTGCTGACAGGAAGAAAAAAGAATTGGGACAGTTTATATTTGCAATGTTTATTTTTTGGGGGTGGCTTCTGGCCTAATCCTGGTGGAGACATTTGGGGTTTATTGTGCGCTTGAAAATTAAAAGACTTTAAAAATAACCCCTGAATCTTCTTGGTGCGAAGGGTTTGGTTCAGCTCTCGTCCCCTGACTCTTCTTCTGTTGTATTAATAAAACCTGAAGTAGCAAATGAAAACAGATTAATTGCATATTGGCATCCAGCAGCTTTGAGTCTCTGTTTTCCAAAATTTTCTGCTGCTACTTAACATCACTAAAAGGCTGTAAATGCTGCAGTGCTGGACTGATGAAATTCCATTTGTTTCACCTTTCTTTATAGAGGTATAACTCATTATGAAAGGTGGAGGAAAAGGCACTTTTGCATGTTAGGTTTTTCTGTGTCCAGTCTTGCACCCTGAGGAAGTCCAGAAACTGCTTATATATGACAGCATCCAGGGACACCATTCTTCTGTATACAGCAAAGCAAAAGAATAATGCTCAGGCTTGGGGCCTGAGGGGAAGAAATGCCTGGAAAGGGTTGGAGGCATGTGCTGCACTCTGTGCTTTGCCAAATAAAGTCCAGTTTTCCTGAATCAGTTCCAGGCCTTTCCTTGTTTGTTTCCATAGTGTGCCTCAGGATGAATTGCTGTATTACCTCTAATAAGACTTGTCACAGATTTTCTTTGGAGGTGTATACGACATTCCAGGGCATTGTGCAATAAGAAACATCCTTGTTTTCCATGCAGCCTTTGTGTATGTGTAGGAATGCTGGTACCATGTGTCAATCCATGAGATTAGTATCTCCCGGTTATCCCAGTCATGATCAGGGATGGCAGCTGGACATTCTTCTACTCATGTGCTTCAGGAGCTGATCCAGACACAAACACCTCTACAGCAGCTCTATAAAGAACTCATTTTTTTCCCTTGTCCAGGTGCTTTTCCTCTTTGACAGCAGTTGTCCTGCTGAGTTTAAGTGTGAAGGAGATATGTCTCCTAAACCCTGAGAACACTCAATTCACATCTAGTAGATCCCTGGAAAAACCTTTCCAAGATCTACAGCTCTCACTGAAGTGACATTAGGACTAAAACCACTTTCTTTCCAGCCCCCTGACACAGCCAAATCACTGTCACACTCTTGTCATTCACATTTATCCAGCAATCCCTGGCAGTGGTGGCTTGTGCAGGTACCTGAGCTGGCTGTAGTAACAATCCTTGCCCTGTGCCCACATTAAGCTGTAAGGACCAAACTAGTTGGTCCTTTAAGTTTGCACCAGCCAGGCTATTGGAGAGGGGAATTCAAACCCAAGTCTGCACACAGTGGGGATGCAGCAGCTCAAGTTGTAATAGCTCATCAACTGCTAATCCAGTCCTTATGTGCAGCTAATCAAGTCATGCTGTGGATTGGAGTGGGTTTAGATAGGAACTCCTCATTTTGATGCTAACTGTTGCTGGGAAAACAAGCATTTGAATTCTGGCAGTTCATGCAGGTGAGATAACAGGCAGTGTTATTCTCCCACTCTTCAAGATGTTGCTGTCTTATGTGGTGAGAGAAGTTTTAATGATACTAGGATTTTGTGGAACAAAGAAATCCATCTTTTCTTAGGACAGACTTAAACTGGATCAGCCTCTTGGAATTTTAGTGATCCAGAGGACATTGGCTTAGTCTCGTGACTCCTTTTCATTCCAGAATAGCTTGTGGTATTTTAGTGATAGGGAGCTGCACAGGCCTTGTCATTCTGGGCCAAAAACACTTTCAGAAGAAGAGACTGCAGTCAAAGAACCGGTTCTCTTAAGTCACAGACTTTGGCCTCAAAGTGTTGTGGAATACCCTGAGCTCTAAATGCAGGAGGAAAAACATATTTGCAGGCAGAGTTCTCATCAATTCTATCAGTGGGGACACCGAGTGGTATAAATAAAGGAACTTCAAGAACAGACTGTATTTAGCACTAATTAAAGGAAGCTTTCAAAATTTGCCAAATTAAGTAAATACTGTATTAGCTCTCTACCTGTTATATCCATGGACAAATTAGTCCATTTGAAAGCTAAACTGCTTCCTGGAGACACATAAAAAGATACTGTGCTCTATATGTTATTTTACCACAGAAAGTTTTGGATGAGCAAAATGATACTTATGCCCAAATTAAGGGCTCAAATGATGCTCTGCAGCCTGTGATGGCTTCCTGCAGCCCTCAGTGACTGTAGTTTTATAGCTCCCAAAAGGACTGTGCTCAATGCAAGGGAAAGCTCACAGGATCTGCTGTATGAAGTTAAACCTGCGGTTGACTTTGCTCCTCATATCTCGAACAAGAGAAATCCTTAACCATGAGGTGATTTGAGAGGAAAGAGAGACAAATCTGGTGTAACCAGGATGGGTTCCCATAGTTGTAACCCCCATCAGGCACCAGTGCTGCCATTGGGACAACTCATTGGTATACCCTTGATTAAGTGGATTTGTGCCAGTGTGTGAGACACCTGGGGCTTTGGGTGCCCAGTCTTACACCATCCGTTGTTAAGGGTGTTCTTTGTCCCATTAAAGAGGTAAAGATAAGCTTTAATATGTGTGGGCTAATGTGGTGGTAAGATATCAGTATGTAACACCTACTTTAGTTGAATATTTAATTACAAAACTGCAATCCCTTCATGAAAGGAGTTAACAATCATGCTTTTGCAGTAGAAGATCATGCTATGTGCAGCAAAAGCTGTTGGAAGAAGGTCTTTCTCTTAACATGAGGGGAAAGAGTTCATGTCTCCACATTAGATATTTGCCACACCAGATAGTTGTCTAGACTCTCCTTGTAGGATCTTTTAAACAAGGTCTTTATTGTATAAGGTTGATATATATTTGATGTCTCCATACAATATGGTGTCTCCATATAAGGGAAAAATAGGTTCTTCGAGCCACAATTCATCTCACCCTGCCAGAGATATTCCCAGATGTCTAGGATAAGACAAAGTGTGCCCTTCAAGTACTCATTTCTCTTAGTTATAGGGAGAAGTTGGAAAACTTGCCCTCAGATATTTATGTCTATGCTGTAGATATCCAAAGTTATGGAGGATAATTTAGGCTGTGTGCTCTTCAGGGATGCCAACAGACAATCTGTGTGTCCAGCTCTTCACCTATTTACACATACTGAACATTCTCACTGCAGATTTGCTTTCATGCAAATGAACAATTTGAGTTCAGTTGCTACAGTCTCAGGAATAATTTAGGGACTTGTCATGATTTCTGCATGGCTGTGGTGCCATCCAGAAATATGTTAGAAGAAAGCAAAAGAGACAAGTTAAAAGCTGGGACAAATCCGAGGAATTCAGTCAGGAAAATCTCATGTGGGATTCCTGAGTCTAATCGCTTTGATTGCATTTTCCTGTAATTTATAGCAGCCTGTACAAGCATTAATCATGCTGCAATGGCAGAATACATATTAAACCCTATCAGCTTCCATAATATATGTGGTTTCTCCTTCCCCATTCCTCCCTTTCTTTCCATGTTAGTTCTTCAAAACTAGAAAGCCTAATGCCAACTCTGAGCTGAGGATTGAGCCTTTTCACAGTTTGGTCATGTCTCTTGCCTTCCTCTGCTTTGGGAAGTGCTTAGCACTTCATCAACCCCCACAGATTTTGTGGATATATTTTGTCAAATCTTCATTTCCAGGTAAGGAAACAAAGGCTTAGAAGGAAATGTACAATCACTGGCTCTGAAACTTTCCAATGTTAGGCTCTAAACCAAGACTTCTATCAAACACTGTTGGTTTCCATTGTTGTCTGCACTGGGACTATTTTATCTGAAGTGACACTTGCTTCATTTCACCAGTTCACAGGTGATCATCTGGGTGTTATTCCTGACAACCACAGAAAAAGAGGGTCACCTTCCAAGGCCTCCAGAGAGCTGGGTTTAAGGTCAACTGTCCTGCAGCAATACAGAACTGTTAAAGTATCAGAGTGCTCCATGAAAGCTCCATGCCATACACACCTGATGGACCTGGCTCGAGGTGACAGGAGTAAAGAGGTCCCAATGCCCACACACATCAGGCACGCACGCTGCTGTATTCCAGCATGGGTTATCCAGCTTGGAACAGAAGACCAAAATCATACACGAGTGGTCTGCAAATAAGCCAGGCTAAGCAGAGCCCAGCTTCCCAAACTGGGATGTACAAAACCACTGTGGGGAGCCTTGATAATGGAAAAAACCTAAACCTCTCTAATTTTGGAAGCAAGCAGGCTCGCAGCTTGTGAGCAGGAACATCTTCGGTTACCAGTAGGTGTCATTGCAGGTTTGCGGACAGGGGGAATTTAGTGGGGCCCCAGCACCAGGCCATGGCCATTCTTCTTGGATGCATGCACTATGGAAGCCTCCACATCGTCCCAACTTCAAGCTTTAGGGTGGTGCAGAAGGAAATCCTGTTTAATCCCCCATCTATCATATTGAGTTGAATTTTTCTCTGTTTAGGATCAGTCATCTCTATTACAACCATTTCTTTTCAGCCATAATAGCCCCCCTCTTCTGTGTATCTAAAACCCTTACAGTCAATCTGACCAGGATGGAAAACTTTAATTCTGAAGTGAAGAATGCTATAGGGATGAATGTGGTGCAACAGTTCAGCATAGAAGATTAGGGTATGCCCTTCTCCCACTTACTTTAGAACTTGTCCTTCCAAGAAGGAATGTTCAATCACATCTGAGCTAATACTTCTGTGTGCAATGTGCTCTGCCATGTGGACATAAAACCACATTTGTAGCCTGCTCCAGGATCTTTGGGGGTCAGAGATATAAAACTATCATTATGGCTTCAGTCTCTCCTGATATGACAGGTTTCCTACCCTCAGTAATTCCTCTCCCTGTTCCTGTCCTATAAGGAATACAGGTGATCAGGGCTGTGGACAGTACTGAAGGGAAGGCCTCAGGAAGGCATGTACAGAGCCACTCGTGCTCAGCCTTTGCTGCAATTATTTAGCCCAACACATCCTCAAATCACATTTCCTGTTTGATAGCTGCAGCACATTGATATCCATACATGCTACTGTAATATACTTCCCCCTTTCTCTTCCTGTGTTGCTTCTGCATAATTAGATGAGAAATTCTTGTTCTCAGCTCCTATTACTATGATGTAATTCCCCAGAGGAATGCCATTCTTCCTGTAGGGCACTCTGACCCTCCTATATATTGATGGTACCTCCCAGCTTTCCATCAAGTTTTACTCGTGTGTTCTGACAGTTTGTGCCAGGGTCATTCATAAAAATATTTAACAAGATTGACATCCAAGTATGATTCCTCAGGAATTCTGGTGTTTGGTCCATACCAGCCTGATCCTTTTTGGTCCATTCTTTTAAATAGTTTTCTGTCCATGCAAAATCCTTACACCATTCATTGTTTTCTGTGGTTTAACTACTAATTTCCCAGCTGATATTTTGCCACATTCTATACTGATGCCCATATAGATCAATTATATGTCCACGGACATCTGGTGAAGAGCCATCCTCTTTCATTAAGTCCCCAGATGCCTATTTGGATGCCTGAGTGGGGGCCACTAAAGCACATAGTTTGGGACTTTGGTAGTGGAAAATGTTGCCCTTGAAGCCTAGTATAAAGTATACCCCTCCACACAGCCCTTCTGTCACTCGGAAGTGTCAATGACACATAACTGCCCCCATAGAGTACATCGGGAGGATGTTGAAGAAATGAGCTACAAATGAAGAGCTGAGAATAATCATTTAATATATAATATACTAACTGCTGTAATAGAATGCACAAATAACTTGCTGTTATCCTTCAACGTTTTATCCAGCAAGACTAACAATTCCCAGACTTTTGGGGCTACAAAGTGCTCTTATCCATAAGGAAATGACTGCACATTGCCATGCACCTGCCCGGCATTTTTCGGTTGGAAATGGCAGTGTAGTTCTGCAGAGCAACTGCAGGTCTTTTATCATGGCCTTGTAAACCAAGGGATGTGATCTGGGAATCACAGCTGCAGCACTAGGCAGTGTTCAAGCTCCTTTTGCCTGCTTCCTAGAATTGAGATTAAAATACCTTCCTTGAAAGAGGCTGGAATTTCAAGGAAAATAGCTGTTCAACAAGCTGCTCCTCTGAAATCAAATGAAATATCTCATGCACACAGGACTGTTGGTAGCAGAAAAGCGGGTTTACAGTGACAAGGCTCTTTTTTTTGCTCTATATTTGCTTGAAATATGCTGGTGTTAAAATGATGGTTTGTTTTTGAAATATTTGGACTACATAAGACTCACATGATGGGCCCAGGCTGAGTAGCTCCTTATAACTCATTTAATTTCCTGCTCCTGACTTTACAGGTAGCATTGGGAATGGGACAACTGGATTTACTAGAGCATTGAAAGGTAGATTGGGCATGGCCAGGCAAGCATTCAAAGATCTTGATGCTTGTGGAGCTGCCATCATCATTAGAAACAACAGTAGAGCATAGGGAGGGAAACACACCAAAGAAGGAACATAACCATAAACTGAATTTAAATAGTATGACCTCAATTTTCCATGACTGGTTTCCTCAGTATCTCTTTAATTGCTTTTATGCCATGCTAAATAACCAGACCAAAGAGTCCTGTTTATTTTTATGTGATAGCTTTCTTAGACCTGGAGTTCTGGGCATGCTACTGCCACCACTGATGTTATAAGCCATGAACATGCTTTGGTGAGCTTAGATGTTTAGAGAACAACGTCTGTCACATCTCCAATTCACAGCACAGTAAGTGTGCAGCAATTGGAAAGGCTGCTCATACCATAGAGCATTTATTAAACACTGCTTGAACTTTAAAGGCAGGGAGATGACACTGCTGATGAATTTAGCCTTTGTTTTGCTCACTGAATACTTGTGGTAAGATTATTTACTTTCTTGTGCTGTTCAAGAGCAGTGGGGCAGTAATTCTGCTCTGTATTTCTCCCATGATGTTGAGCAGTGCTCTATGATTATATGGGTTGTGCTTTATTCATTATGCCCACTTAGAAGAACATCACACTGCATTGTTCCAGTGCCATACAAGCATTTCCAGAACAAATACCCAGCTGTATAACACTAAGGGCATGTCCCCATCACACAATAGAGTGTGGGGCAGTGAGTCCTCAGTTAGTGCTGACCAAACCAGCTCCCAGACTGGAAGCAGTGGGGCTGTGTTAATGCTACATTTTTGCAGTTAAGAGGGATTATGAGCTAGAATGCAGCTTTGTGCTAACAGAGCTATGCTGCTTTCAGCTCTGGGTCTGGCGTGGCTGCAGAGGCAATTGCTGTGCTGTTTCGATGTACCAGCATCACCAGTGATGGCTCACAGCCTCATATACCATGCTAGAAGGTACTGGGGCATCTATAAATAATCAATTTGCTTGTTGCAAATATGATACTTGTTTTATAATAGTCTGATAGGCCACAGCACTCTCTCATGCATCATGGTAGTCTGATGCTTCACAACAGGGTACTTGATATCCCAGAGACATCAATCCTGGTAGGTAGGAACTCTGTGCCAGGATGAATCTCAGTGGGCTATTCCTGGAAAGTGAATTCAAAATATGCATGAGGATTTTAAAGCAAATCAGAGGGCTGCTAAACATGCAGAGCTTCTGTTTACACAGCTCTCCAAAGGTTTTCCATGTGACTTAATGGAGACAACCACTAGACACAAAGGTTAGCTCTTGCAAAGCTTTCTCTGCACTTGCAGAGGTAAGCTGGGCTTTGAAAAGATGGTTGTCCTACTTGGTCTGCATGTGTGAAACTACCTTCCTAGGCTCAGAGATGGTTTTGCTGTGGGTGATTTTGAGGCTGGGTTGAATCCTCAGCTAATAAAACCAGACAGCTGGATTTCTCTTGATCCATACAACTCTCGGGGTGCTGCGGCAATTTACACCACTTGAAAATGTGGCTTTGGCACACACATAAAAAACATCCCAGCTGCTTGGTGCGGAGCCTGCACAGAGCGTTTGCAACAGGAAGCCCTGTGTCAAAACAGTTATGCTCCAGATCCATCCCTTGGAGAATACTCACAAGGTGAAGAGGAGGCAGTCTGCCAAGCCTGACCTTGCTTTAATTCAGCTCCCTGTGAGACATCAATCTGGGTTTCTACTTCTGGGATTCACTTGCCTTAGTAGTTCATCCCTAGGTTTACCCAGAAGCTACAGAGCTCTTGTAGCTGTTGTTTGTAATTAGAGAGCAAAGTTTAATCCCCACTTCCTGCTCTATTAATAACAAACCATCAGCTTTTCTCCACACAAGGGAGCAGCAATAGAATATTGAAAGCAGGGTGACACCTGGCTTTTGACCAATAGAACTCAAACCACATTACAAAGGAAGGAAGTAGCATTCTCATTTCATTGGAACTGAAGCACAGGGGTGGAACAACCTGAGCAACAGCCTGCAGTATTCCTGGTCCCTTAGATTACACCATGGGTTGCATTAGCAGGAAAAGATGCCCCTGAGACAGGGAGTGAGAAGGTATGGGACTAGAGGAACTGGTAGTGTCCCACAAAATATGTTCCAAAATACATATAGTAGCATTAAAGAAGACACTTAAATTAGGATCTTTCAGCTCAGCTTGAAGGCTGAAACTGGATGCTGAGAACCAGTAGCTCTGACATAGGGAATTTTCTTGTGGCCCAGTTTAGAAATAAAATGTTTGGAGCTGCAGGCAGAAGTTTGACCTTTTGCTAAATCATAAATTGTTTCCATGTTGAACTCCTAAAAGCAGTTCTGGAGTCCTCCTCCTTGCAGGAGCCTGCATCTTTATCCTGAAAGCATTAGAACCCATGTTTGCCTGGTAGTCTTGAGACAGGATTTGTACCTCAGCCCACAGAAATGCTCACTGACCAGCTTTGCTGGCTGTATCATTCACCACTCCAAATCTACTGTTAGCAGCTCTGTTATTTAAATCTTTCTGAACCCTGGTGACAAACTGGCCTGAGGATTTCCTGCCATGAAAGGAGTTTGTTTTCTTCATGCAGCTTAGGGGTGAGTGGTGTTGAGCAAGAGGATTTGTCAGCTGATTCCCTTCAGACGTTTGTTATCATTTGGTGGGAAGATGCAGAATTTACTCTTCTCAGCAGTGGGCTGATCTACCAAATCTCTTTGTGTTACTGACATCATTTGGGGAGGGGGTTGTCCTTAACTTTGCTACTTGGAGTTGTGTATTGGGCATAAACTGTAGGGTTTACTGCACTGATGTGTAAGCACACAGTTAGGGCTGCAGAGGTGATCCATGGGAGAGATGGCCATGAAGTGCCATGTGCCTGTCACCAGCAGCTCTCGCACCCACACAACACCCCCTTAAATGACAAAACATGAGCCCACCAAAGGAACATGTGGCGCCTTTCCTCAGATGTGTTTTAGAAAGAGAAGCAAGGAATTGGGGTGGACTGAGTGTAACCAAGGGAGGTCGAGACTGTTGTGTTTGGCTCAAGCACAAGGGGTGATGAAATGTGCTTACTTCAGTGTTTGTGTAATTATTTATGTTTCCTTTTCCCCAATCCCTGTATCAGTGATTAGAATTTTATGTCAATTGACAGACACGAAGTAAGTAAAAATTCCCAAATGGAAACTTTTGCCCACAGAAGAGGAGGTGAAAACAGACTAATATGTGATGAACTGATCTGTAGAAACATATTTTGCCTCAGTGATAGTCATGAATGGGTGATTGCTTTGTCCTTGTAGGAAGCCCTGCAAATGAACTCAAACCAGACCAGTCTGTCCTTGTGTAAGAAGTGATCCGACATCAGTTTGGTCCAAAAAACCAAATTAATTTGCAACCTGATGAGTTTTTACATTGAAGTTTGACATATTGGGTGGAGCCCTTTGGTGTATGAAACGGATCTGGTAGCACAGGAAAAGTTCCACACAGGCAGGAATGATAACTATAGCCAGCAGTACCCCCAGGGGAGTCCCACCTCCTCCATTTGCAGGGTGAAGAAGGACTGAAGCTGCAGTTTGTGTCTGGGCAGAGACACTGTGAGAAACTCAAGGCACATTTTGCAATGTAGCGTGGGAACTGTGCCCAGAGCAGAAGCAGGAACAGATGGGAGAAGCAGAGGCAGCCTGGAGCAGGAAGCCCTTAAAGTCATACACACTTTGCCTATGGCTCCACCACAGCCATTCCAGCTGGCTTGGAGCTGCTCGAGAAACCATCCTCTTCATTTCTCTGGGTGTCTATGTGTTTCTCTGGGTTTATTAGCTCACCGCCCCATGCTTCCCCTCTTTTCTCCCCAACTCTCCCACACTTTGACCTCACACCATGAAACTGTCAGAGCAAGGAAGCAGTTCGAGCTGAAACATTCATTCCACATTACGTGATTCTAGATTAAAGGCAGGAAATGTTTAACCCCTTGACAGCCTTCTCCCCTCATCCTGGGAAGCCTCTGGTTTGAAGCTCCTTGCAAACCATGTGTAAACAGGTGGTGATGAGCACTGATGATTTTTAGAGGTATATTCCTGTCTTATTAGTGGCTTTTACCAGTAGCCACAGCACGGGGGTTGAGGGATTTGCAAACTGAGTGTGTCCTCTTAGCCCTGTTCATGGGTCTTGGTTCTTCCAGTGTTGGGATGTATTTGCAGTGTGGGGAAATGTGCATTGCCAAACATATAATAAGAGATGAACATTTGGCTCCATTTGTTTCTCTTCATTCCCAGTGCGAGGTTCAGAAGTGCAAATGGCTAAAATTAAGAACACAAAAATAGATAAAGAGAGGAATCTCAATGATTAGTACTCAGGATTTAGAAACAAAACTTCTTGCTTTCTTTAAAGCTGACTAATAAATAACGCCAGCAGAAGAGAAATGGATCATTTCACAACCCTGACACAAATATGTATTGTGAGTTTTAAAAGCTGCAATTTTGGCAGATTCTGGCTCTTCTGAAAGCCAGTTATTGCTCTCCAGCACAGATTGATGAACACTAGTCAGATATATTTGGTATTTTGTACTAGCTCGTGGACTCTGGACTCCATAGGTGGTCTTGGCAGTTAAAAGGGTGGATAAGAATGGCCTACACTGAGACCAACGGTATTGCTATAGTCCCTTAGGAGAAGAAGTGACTTTAACATAGGCATAATGGAACCGCATAGGCTGGTCTGTGACAAAGACATGGTGGTTTCAGCACTGCTCTGAAGGGATGTAGATGGGTGATGCTGATGGTCTCCAAGGCCTGGCTTCTGGTTTCTATTTCAGCAGAGCACCTCCAGATCTGTAGCCCACAAAAACATCATGTTGGTTCTGCCTTGGAGAACCCATGGTTTCCCAGTAACCCTTTTGTGCCCTTGCCCTTGGGACGTTCTTCTCACAAATATCGAGCATCCCAAATGAAAGGATGAGAGAACAGGCTGTTGACCCAGAATTGTCATCACTGCCTTCTCTATATTCAGCACTGCCACCAGTCCATTACATCCTCAGTGCTTGAGGGGGAGTCAGTCTCTCTTACTGGAAATCAAATGCACATAGGAGCATCATTTAGAGATTTTATGCTTCTCTTTCATTCCTCTATCCCACTGCTCTTTAAGGACAGTCACAGAACTGCTCAGGTGTCTGACAGGTACCTTGTTCTGCAGGTTAAATAATGAAGAGCCTTGTTCATTTGAAATGATAAACACCTTTTCTTGTAGAGCATGACTACAAGTTCCAGTTCCCAACACAATGTAAAAGCAACCCAGACACCCATGATCTTCATCAAAACCAGGCAGGCAACAGAATAGGCTGTTGCACTGTGGTGTGATATTCCAAAATTGTTTTGCTTTTCCATCATGGCATAGGAAACTACTGAGTTTTGAAGTGAAATACAGTGCAGAACACTATGAGAGTGGTGGCTCCTGCGAGCATCTGGAAACCTGGATTGCAGTCAGCAAGTGATATAATTCAACTCTTTTCATGAGAGTTCAAAGGCTACCTCAGAAAAAGCCCAACCCCTGCTTATCTGGGGAGCTTTCTAACCATGAGGAGGTACAGTGTGTCTCCAGGTTCAGCAAACAGAACTAATACCTTTTCAAAATGACCAGTTACTGGTTGCTTGTGTTCTGCATCAGTACCTAAGAAAAGGAAAACTGCTTTCCTTAGGAACAGTCTCCACAATGATCCATAATAACAACATGAGGCTCACGTACTTTCACCCATCACATTTGGAGAGTGTGCAGCTTCCCCTTGTCCTGCTGCAGAGCAGACAGTAAGTGTCTGTGTGATGAGATCCAGAGCCTGGGTCTTGAAACCCATTTGGATAAAAAGGAAAATGTAAGAAATGCATCTTCTAAGGAAAAGAAGATTGGTTTGACAGCTCCTGAATGAATTAGATACTTGGGTTTGCAGAGCCTACCAACCCTGCTTCATATTTGGTGTTTTTCCATCTGTAGGAACCCATGCTGAAACACTGTTATTTAGGATAAACTTTGCTCACTTTGTGATGGATCAAATTATTGTCACCAGAGGAGGCTGACAGATGAAGGGAGACTAGAACTGGGCTTGCTGCATCATTTTCCATGCTCCTGTTTATTCCAAAACCTTCAATAATGGGAAAAACCTGACAGAGCAGAAAATCAGCAGCTGCTCTGAGCTCAGGTGCAACTTGCACCACTGCTTAGAGAAGAGGACTTGCTTAATTCAACCAAAGAGACTTCAGAGAAGAGCAGCAGAACTTTGTAAGACCTGAAAAGGTTTCAGTAAGCAGTGACTGCACAACAGAAATGAGCTCAACATTGTGAGCACAAAACAAGGGAAGGAAATATCGGGCTAAGGCAGTGAGAGCACTTGGGGAGAAATGGCAGGAATTCAAAGGGTTGTCTAAATACACAGTTGGACTGACTTCATTTAGATGTGCTTTAAAATGCTTTAGGTAAATAAGGTCAAAAGGCTGAGTAGACACACTTCTTTTGCTATGAACTATGTTTGGAGTTAAAATACTTGGAAATATATTTTAAACTAAACAGCAAAAATTATATTTCTAAGCCAAAGGAAGAACAATTGCAGGAGGTTTTGCTTGCTAAATGAGAACAAAGGCATGACCAGAGAGGGATGAGGAAGGGCACAGCCAGTGAGAACAGGGGTGAAAAATGATCAAAGGAAGAGTCTCGCTTTGTCTCCAGAGGTGATAGATCTTTTCTAGCACCATTGCTCCTGTTTTGGGGGCTTTTAGAGTGAAACTGGAGAGCTTTATCGCTTTCAATTGCATGGCTTTCCTGTGCTAGCCCCAAAGGAGATGGGTTCAGCTCATAAGAACTCTGAAGATACATGAACCGTTGAATCTTGGCTAATATGTCATTGTGTTCTGCCGCTCTGGGGTCATGTGCTGGCTCTGCAGACAGAACTGCTGCTCCAGCAGTGTCAGTGTGATTCTGACCCAAAGTCTTCCAGCCTGTTAATGGGCAGAGGCAAATCCAGCAGGAACAATGAGCTGGCAGCCTTCCAGTTTGCCTTGTAAAACAATCAGACAACCATTTTCTGGTACAGCCTAAGTTTCTTTGATGTCTCAGAAAGTTACTCTTTCCTCTTCGTCTGCGCACCTGGCATAAAACCTGTGTGTAGGCAGGGACCCTGGATACAAGTATTTCTGGCTGAGTTCCTCCTTGAAATCAAGATCTGAGTTTTCCATTTGTTCCTATGTTTTGAGTGTAAACATGGGATCCAAACAACTCTGAATTTAAGGAGTCCAGAATCAAGATCTGAATTCAGATGTTAAGGTTTAAGCCATCCCTACTGCCAATGCAGGCAAGTCCTTTGTTTCTCATTGGTGAGCCTGTCTTGTGGATGCTAAATTGCGTAGCAAATATGTGTTAATACTTTCCTCATCCTTACGGACACGTAACTTTGATTAAGAGACCTGGCCAAGATCATCAAGTCACAGGAAAAGTTAAAAATGGAGCCTGATTTTCCCAAGTCACACTGTATTTCCATTGGGAACCACTGGAAACGTGTGAGAAATGCATCTGACAGGAATACTGCAGAAAATAGCCATTCACAAATAAATTCAATAACTCAAAGCCAGGCTTGCTATTACTGCTATTGCACCCCGTTCCAGGATGTCAGCAATGCTTTGCTCAGGCAGTTCCTAACATATCTTATAATTTAAGTAACTTTTCCCAACTTTTAATTACATTCTTCTGTAACACAACTCTCTGTGCTTTGTGCATACCTTGGGGGAGGTGGTATGGTCTGGTAGGTGTTGTGAAGCATTGGGAATTAATTACAAAGGACACAGTTTGTGAGTTCCTCTCAAGCACTTGCTCAGCTGTGTAACCTTGGGGCAAATCACTCAAGTGCTTTGTGCCCAAGTAAACCCAGCTGTAAACCATCTTGAAAACCAGATGGTGCACAAGATTTAAATGGCTCAGGAGAATGAAAAGGGATGGGAGTAAAAGAAAAGTGAGTTTTATAGCTTATTGCTGATGGTATTGCTTGCAGTGGAGTTAATCTGGACTTAATATAACAAAGAAGAGAATTTGCCTTGATATCCCCCCCCCCCAAAACCCACTCTCCAATCTTTTTTTCCTCTCCTCTCTTGACTTTATGCCAAGTACCTTCTCTCTAGAGGCTTAATTTTAAACTTTCAGTAGAATACATGTTTTTTCCTTGGCAGCCTCAAGATTCTAATTCAGGATCAGGTTCTACATGACTAATCTTTGATATTTTATATGATTATTTTTAGGCACTTAATTCTATAGCCTTCTCTTCTCCCTGCTTTTCATGATACCATTCTGCTTCCTCAGCCTTGCTTAGCTTCAGTGGCCCAATGATGTGTCCTAGTGCTTGGATACTGCCCTGCTAACAAAAAGCCTGAGCTCTATTGTCTTCTGTAGATGGCATGTCCTGGCTTAAACCCAGTATCAAAGCTCTTACAGGATTTGTATTGCTGGTCAATGAACAAAGGAAATACTGAAGTTTCTGTAGCAGAAGAAATGTTTGCCACATGTTAGTAGTTAGGAGAAGACTTAAATGTTTCAGTATTTCTTGGCCTTGGCTAAAATGTAGGCATTTTTTTCCCCACCAGTGCCACAGGAATGTGGGAATACTTACTTCTGTAGGAATACAAATGCAGGAATACATGTAGGGTGCATTAGATTGTAGAAGGAAAAATAGTATATTGTTAGTGTAGTTTAAGCAAGGAACATTTAAAGATGTGAGACATTTTGTACACTCTCAGGAAAGGCTCTGAATGTTTTTATTAATCACTATTGAAAATAAAACATTGAAAGGTTGGAAATCTGTTGAACATTTTTCCCCAACTAAGAAAGGATTAGGGCTGCAAGAGTAAGTTACAACCAAACTGAACAGCGAGAGCACTGAATTGTCTTAGGCTCTCATGAGAACAAAGGTTGTCAGCAAATTCTCTTTGGCAAATTTGGCCCCTGACACACAGGCTGGGATGGTAAAATTTTTAATTGCTATTCAAAATATGGATCATTTTTCTCAATGTAAACCATTTGCAGTTTGTGTGTGGCTCACACACTGCTCTATTTCATGTTACTCAATCTTCAGATTTAATATTTGCTATTAGTCATTTCAAATATCGAAATTCAGTGCTATTAAACACCATCCCAAAGTGCCTGCACTGAATAATGGCACTGTTCAAACATTGAACTGTTAAATAGCCTTAAGCTAAAGTAAAAATCCTCTGATATGTTTGAGTCCTTCATTGGATGATCTGACTTTCCTTTTCCCCTCCTACTACCAATTGAAACTAACTGCTAAAAAAGGTGCAGTCCTTTTGTGTGAAGAAGAGCAGTTTACGTCAATGAGAACACAAGCCATTCCCAGCTGACCAGCTGTGGAAAACAATAAATAAACCACAAAGTGAGCTGTAGATAGAGCAAATCCAGGTGATGAGGAAAATCCTGATGAGAGCTGTCTAATATAGGGACAAGAAAAATGTAAACCCCATTTTCAAGCCCTGAGCTGTGTAAATACTCATCAGACTCAATTTACATTTTCACTGCTTGTAATGAGTAAAAGGTTGATTTAGCTCAGTATTGCCAGCTGCAAGTGCAGCTGCGAGGATCTTTCTGTATCCATCAAACAAGGGTTTTCCCTCTGTTCTTGAGTGTAAATCATGGAGCTTTACTTCATTTCATGGGCCTGTGAATTGCTCGTATGGTGTGTTTAAAGCAAAGGTTGTTGCATCATGACTTTCACATGGTCCAACCCAGTTTCTTTCTACTCTCATCGAGCACAGAATGATGGATGTTTCACGTTGTTGTTATTGTTACCATAAAACCAGCCAGCTCACAGGATGCAGCTTGAAATCCCTTTGTACATGCTGAGATACAATGCAGTGGGATGCTGCCAGTGAAGTATGTGTGGATAGACCAGTTATTTGGATGCACTGCGAGGTATTGTGTAAAGTCTGGTCTTAAGGCAAATAACAAAATGATGAATTCCTGAAGCCACAGATTTTAGGCATCATAAATCCTTTTCTTCTTTTCCTTCAAAAAAAGAAGAATCTAATGAATTAAATATACTTTACATGAAGGTTTTCTTTCTCTAAAACAGCATCTTGAGCTTGAAATCTGCCTAGTTTGGAAAGGAAAAGTTCAACAGTTTTAGATCACCTCCTTGCTCTTGATGAATACAGTCCATATCCCTTTCAGAAACAGTCAATGTGTGCTTAAAGAAAAATAATCTGAAAAACATAGTGATTTTTAAACATCTCCCTTTAGAGACACTGTGAGGCTGAAGCTTACATCTGCACGAACCTCTCCCCACCTTGCTAACACCTTCTAAACTGCAATTTAAAGCTTTCAGTTACTACTTTTCACTATTTATGCTCTTCATTTACTTTTTGCCTTTATTTTCCAGTCTCGTGACTTAAGCAAATCTGGTCAATTTTGCTTGCTCAGTGTAGGTCACATCACTCTCCTCGTGTCTTGCGGTAGTTTCTTGCCTATGGGAATACAACCATCCCCCAGGGTAGTCACTTCTCTTAAAAATAGGATTTAATTGTTTCTATTAATAAAATCCACATTTTAAGCCTAAACTATTTGACTGTGTCCCTTTCAAAAGGAAATAATTTGGGACAATCTGGTTTTTAAATCACAGTTTCTTGCCCCAAAGAGCAAATTCTGTAAGTTCCTTTGCTGAATGTGTGCGGGGTTTGTACAGAAGATGTAAAGACAAACTGGAAGAGCCCCTCACGCAACCTGACTGCTGAATTGCAGCAATGCCCCCCATTACCAGCTTATTTTCTTGCCTGTTTTTCAGGGCTGTAGAAAGCAATTCCTGTTGGCTACATCAAAGTGTAGTGGCAGATTTCCCTTTGGAAGTGAGAGCCTGTTTCAAACGTCTCTTCAAGTCCTGCATATTTGGTGACTTGGGTCGCACAAGGTGGAGGCCTCTTCGCTTCTCTCCATTGCAGCTCCCGATCATCCTGCTGACCTCCTGGCATAGCTGCTGGAAGGCTTCATGCACTCCCTCACAGTTCTCTCGGGCTGAGACTTCATAGTAAGTACCTCCCAGTTCACTGGCCAGCTGGAGCCCTTCTTTGGAGGACACCTGCCTGGCTCGCAGGAGGTCTCCTTTGTTTGCCATCAGGAGCAGAGGGATGTTGGCATTTGGGTGGATCTTGCGGATGTGCTGGTGCAGGGGACGGATCACTCTGTAGCTCTCATAGTCTGTGATGGAGTAAACAAAAACGAAGCCATCTGCCCAGTAGATTGATCTGTTTATCTGCTCTTGGCAACATATGCTGTCAGTGTCATCCTGCCATCAGAACCAAGAGGTGTGAGGTTAGGAAACTGGGAATAGGGAGCAATCAGTCCTACAGCACTGCTATAGCTACTCAGAGCTGTGTTTCAAAGTGTGGCTGTTTCTAAATGTATGGGCAGAAACCTCTCTGACTGCCAGGGAATGTACCAGGGACAGGAGAAGTTTCCACTGTGCCAGTAACACATCACAAAGTAAGCAGTGGAGAGGTGTCAGAAAAATTGGTTGGAAAGAAGAGAACAGCCAAAATACTGATACTGAAAAGTCTGTTCTCTGTTCTATTGCACTAAACCACTGTGATAGAAACCCACATTTTTCTTGTGGATAAAATTGTGGTGGGCACAATAAGAGCATTATTAAATTCAGCAGGCCAGTAAAACTACTGCAAGTGAATGGTTGTCCCCCAAGTGGGGTTTTGGGGCTTTTTCCAAGTCTGTATTCAATGTCTCCATAGACAGAGGTTCTCACTGATGCTGATGAGGCCTAACAGGTTTTTCTACCAGATATTCAAAGACAGTTACTTCTAAAAGGCAATTTGTTACAAATAACCAGCTGCTGGGACTGAAAATGCTGTGAAACCTGGCTGCTCATTTACAGAGCAGCAATGGGTTTATATTATGTTTTGCTGGCCACATGTTTGTTCAGTCCATCACTGCTCCTACTCAGACAGCCATAACAATCACCAGCCTTGGGGATATAAAAGTGAACACAATACTGCTGGGGCTTGCAAAGAGATCAGATCACTTTTCAAGATGAAGCTATTTTCAGCTAATCCTTTGCTCTTTGTTATCCATGCTGGCGTGTAACCCAAGCAGATACGGAGATCCCTGCTGCAATTATTGCCTGTGTGCTCGCTTTGTGAGACCTGACTGTCAATATTACAGCTTTCTGGAACTTTGTCATTTCTTTTATATCCAACAAGGCAATAAGCGTCTTCAGTATTCAGCTCTGGAATAAGCTGCTAGGAATTAGAGCCTTTTGTGTATTTTAGGGGGGTTTATCATGAATACAGAGCCCAAGCTGTTATCATTACAGCTAAACTCTATTCAATAAATCTTCATCAAGTTCAGTAAGACTATTAGAACATAAGTTCCATTATCCATTTATCTATAGATATATATCTGCCATTCACATTATTTTGAACAGAACCTGTGTATGTTCAGCAACCTCCCAGAACAGGTCACTTTTATTTAGACACTAAATATGAATTAGAAAACCTGACTTCAGGAAGCAGAGGTAGAAAAGAATGAGTAAAACTGATCAGTTCTTTTATGGTTGATCAAACTGTGAAAAAAGGCTAGTGACAAGGCTCTTCTGTGAGAAGAAGGAAGCAGAATTTCTGAAGGCTCAGATTATAAATTACAGCTTTCAACAGGCATTCTGCTAATTGGAATGAATCATAGAACCACAGACTGGTTTGGGTTGAAGGGACCTTAAAGCTCATCCAGTTCCAACCCCCTGCCATGGGCAGGGTCACCTTCCACTAGAGCAGGTTGCTCCAAGCCACTGTGTACAACCTGGCCTTGAACACTGCCAGGGATGGGGCAGCCACAGCTTCTCTGGGCACCGTGTGCCAGGGCCTCAGCACCCTCACAGGGAAGAGGGTGAGACCTCATCTCAGTCTCCCCTCTGGCAGGTTAAAGCCATTCCCCCATGTCTTGTCCCTACAGGCCCTTGTCAAAAGTCTCTCTCCAGGTTTCTTGTAAGGCCCCTTAACTAACTGCCCACCTTGTCTATCTGACCTTTGCAAATATTTTAGTATTGCCTGTAAAGACACTACCTGGTAGCTCTATGCCCTTGCCAGCTCACAGTAACAGTAAATCCTGTTAGCAGCAAATTGTTTAACAGATGCCCTTATCACTCCTTTCCCTCCAAAACCCTCAAATCCCAAACCCCCTCAGGTTTGCACATGGAGTGAAGAGAGCTCATCACTAGCAGCCTTGTTTAAAAGATTACTAAGAGTGAACTCAAGCCAGGGCAGGGCAGGGCAGGCTGTGGGAAGAAGGGCAATTTGCACTGGTGGCATCTGGGCTGTATCCAAGCTGTGGATAATGAGCCACTCTCCATGTCCTTCAAGCCTCTTTTCACCAGCAAACTCCTTTCATGGGTAAAAAGAACTAATTGCTCTGGCAAGCGTTAGAAAATAGGTTTGGAGAAGGTATACGTTCAGGGAGCCCTAATGAGCTGGAATTCTCAGTTACCAGCTAGGCCCACCCAGGAGTGAGATGGATGGATAATCCCAAATGGAATGCTTTATTCAGGACAGTCAAAGGCTAATGGGCTACTTTTTAAATGGAAATCTCTGCTCCAGAATGAATTTTGAAACACACAGTCATTTGCAATGTATAGAGCAAGCAGCAATGATTCACTGAACAAAACCAGTGATCTGGTTGCTTCTGTTTCTGTCTTAAACATTAACATTTCCGGTGTGGCCACAACCCTGAGAGATTCCGCATGACTTCCTCCCAAAACACTGTGTTCAGGCTGCAAAGTGCAAGACACTCATTTAAGAATTTTAATAGAAAATCCAAACTATTCCCAGCTTTAACAAGCCCTGTTCAGGAGCAGACCCTTCAAAATGTTTCAGATAGAGCATTTGATGCAAACGGAGATACAGGCTAAGAGAAGTGTGTCTGGGAACTGGTGAAAGAGTGCAGACCTTTGACTGGGACAAAGAAAATGAAACTCCTTCCTAACCAAGTTAGGAAGGAAACTTAGAAAGTGTTTCTGACTGAGAAACCTCAGCTGTTGGCATCACTAAATTTTGTGGAGCTCTGGCTACAGTCACACAGTTATAGGGTACAGTCTTAATTAAAACAGGAAAATAAACATGTATCTGGTGTGAAAGAGGGAACTAAATTCTTTCACTCCCTCCTTTCTCCATGGGATAGAGCAGAGAGGGGATTCCCTTTGCAAAGCGTTTATCAGGCGGTCCCAATTGTGCCTAATCGCCACCCACAGCTTCTCTTTGCAGGTCCTCTCTAAGCAAGCTGGCATAGGGCCTTTGTACTGGTAAGTCCCACTTGAATATTTGGAGGACTTCCATAGCAGCTTTTGTTTGCTTTCAGTGTCCAGAGTAAAGGAGGGCTCCTCTCCTCTGCTCTTAGTCAAAGCTTCCCACTTGAATCTACTTCCAGTCGTCAGAGAAAATGGAAATGGAAACAGGCTGCGGGAGCTTTGCTTATCCTGTTCTGTAAACTCAGGGTGGAACAGTTGTAGAGCACAGAAATGAAGCCATCCACACATGGGTCTGTGTGGACAAAACAGGGTGGATAAGGTTGTCTAGGGCTAGCCTGAAAGAACACGGGAGAAGGTGGTGTTCCCATCCAGGCATATATGTGGCCAAGTCTGAGCTTAGACTGAGGTTAAGGCCAAACCTGCAAGTTTAGGTTTGATGGTGACAAGGGGATATCTAATTTTATCATGAAATCCCAGCTATTCTAGAAGAATTATTACTCTCATGAGATTTCCACCATTCACATAAACCCAGATTTCATTATTTCCTGCTGCTTTGACACTATTTTCATCCTCTTATTCTGCATTTGAAGCAAATCTTCCAGAAAAGACATCTTAATCTTAAACCCTGCTTGGAAAAATATTTCTAGAAGCAGATTCCTAGTCAAATATTAAATCTAGAATATGTAAAACACGGATAGAAAGAGGGTTGTAGGTCAATGCTAACACCTTAAAAATGAGGACTGCTTTTAAGAAAGACTAAGGAAAGCACTGGAAAGCCACCCTAGCTGGAAATGACAACTGCTGTGAGGCCCGTCCCCTTGGAAGAAACACCTTTCTAGAGAAGAGAGATTCTGGCCCCAGCTGGGCCTCTAAGCAGGTGAGTTTTCTGCCATGCAGGGCTAGAACCCATTTGACAGGAAATAAAACAACCAAGAAGTTGACAGAAGGGAGCCAGTTTATGATTTTACTGTTCTTTAGGCTTGGGATGCAGTGATATGTTTGAAATAGATTTGGTTTAATTTTGACTTACTTAAAGGAGCCAGATTAAACCTCTTCAAGGCTCATTTTGGTGGGTTTAAGGGACATCCATTACTCTTCTTTTGAATTTCAGCTCTGGTATTTTTCTGCTGCTAAATGGAGTTACTTACAGATGGAAGTGCTGGCAACAAGCAAGAGGCAATGACTGTGTTGTAAAGTACAATGCACTGAGCAGATGTTTTACCTCCAATGAAACAAAGGGAGTATCCTGCACCTGTAGAGAGATCTGTTCCCCATCTATGGTGAACTTTCTTGAATACAAAGCACCTGGTGGAAAAGTAACATCATTAGAGTCAGTGACTGTAACAAAGAAGAAAGAGTACATAAAGGTAAAATAGAACTGTTGAAACACACGTATTTGAGGCTTATGATTTGTAGGTGCTTATGGAAAAGCGCATGGCACCAGAGTGGTTGTGTGGCTGTTTGCTTATGTGAAATGGGTTTGTATTTGCTGTGTGGACGTTCTGAATGCATACCTAGGAGGGTAGCTGGGGAAGGTGGCACTTTGTGTAGAGTCAAATAGTAAAAGTGGATGTTTTCAGTCCACATTGTTAGCTTTTGAAATCTGGACTTCCTGTATTTCTAATCTCAACCCAAGACATTGAGGGGTTGTCTGTAAAAGGGGTGAGCTGTGTCCTAGTGCATTTTTCAGGAAGCTTTTAAGAAAGGGAAGCATTCTAGTTACAGACACAGGGTAAGTGACTCTATACAAATCACAAAGATGCTCTTTGGGATATACATAACCTTAGCAGTCAGAGTTTGGTTAAAATCCCCAAAGACTGGACACTTTGAATCTTATTAATCTGCATGACACATATTCAGAGCCAAGTGCTAGCTCAAAGCATCCAGGACTGACCCAGCTCTAATAAAACCATCACTATTCTGGGCATGAACTTTAGTTTGTTGCTGGAGTGTGGGTTAAGTGACAATGAAAACTTCATTAACTACCTGTGGTTGTGATAAGGACAGCTTCAGAGATTGAAGTCAGCATCAATTTTCTCTAGAACTTGATACAAGTCACATGGATATGTGAAGAAATGCTACAGCAACAGGTGCTGTGTGCAGCCTTTCAGCCTTGTCCAAGTGCAATTGTCACTGCTGCATCTAAAACAATGTATAGAGAAATCTCATCTCTTGGGGAGTAGGAAATTCAGAGTAACAGGGAGGTCAATTAGCGATGATAATGCCATCACCTCTGAAAATCATCTTTGGCTCAAGGAAAAAAGGTGGGTTTATTCCAGTGGAAAGGAGTCCGAGTTCAGAGAAACATTTGCAATATGAGGAAGTCTAAATGGCTGCATCTGAATCCAACATTATCACATTATGGTTTAACACTGACTCTGTGAGGTGATCTAACCCTTCTGGGATAATTTTTAAATCCTATTTTCAGCTGAAAAGATGGTACTGATCTATGGGAAGATGCTGCACTCCTGAACCAAGACCAGACAACATACTATTCCTACTCTGTAATGCATAGCAGCAAACAGAGCAGGTACTTCCAGACACTGAGTGTGCTCCGCCTGACAGCCAAGTGAAGGAGAAGCATGGTTGAATGATCACAAATACACTGCCACCTGCTTCCTATTTCTGGCATATTTATTTCTTCTACAGCATGGCTGTTGAGCTGGTAGCTTAATGAGAAAAGCATGTGGTTCCCAGCAATGTCTCTGGCAGCAATCCATTGTAAAGCTCAGAATTCTGACTTGATGTACAATCTCTCATAGAAGAGAAGAAGGAGAAGAAAGAGCAACAGTGCAGCCAACCATCAAGGTTACATAGGGTCAGTGAGAGGGAGCTGGAAGGAGGAGCTTTCAGGTTGTATTTCATCAGATAGGCAGAGATCAAAGGGTCTTTCACTGCCATCTCCTTTCCTAACTCATCATTCTAAGTTCAGCACATATATCCAAAGTGAAGCAATCACCCCTTTGTTTCCTGTTCTCCTTAACCTCAAAAATGTGAGGTGGTCTACATGTGGGATGTGCCAGTAGGTATGAGTACAGGGTACATGCAACATGGCCAGTACACTTGGCACTTGCTTAGAAGAGAGGCTGTGAATTAAACAGTTCACATTTACACCTCCTCTGAGGTGTTAGATTAAACAAAAAAATGCATGGTCATTTTACTTATCTTATAGAAAGAAGACTTCAATTTGGAAGTCTCCCTTGTCATAAAAGTCACCAAAAGTAAAAGGGAGTACACAGAAAAACATCTGAAGTGCCTTTTACGCACTTCGGAATTCCTCTGGCTTCCCTGGAGTTTCAAAGAGAGCTGTGTTGGGATTCCATGGTTTCGTCCATATGCAAGTTGTTCCTTGAGCCTGCATTTTAGTATAGGTATGTCCCCAAGCAAACCTTTTACTCTGATCCTTTTCCACCAAGCTGGAAAAAGCCCAGCTAACAGGATCATAAATAACGAGGCTTTGATTTATTGCTTTCATAGCTTGAGGCTATTAACTGAAAATATGCATCTTATGGACATATAACACAGCTTGGCTTTCCTGTAATATGCACCAGTCACACAATAGAGCAGATTTCAGTGCTGCAGTGCAAAGCAGACTCACCAGTGTTGGCCTCATAGTCTCCAATAAATCTCTTTGTGAGAAAGCGCACAACCAGGGCTGTAAAACAACGCAGAAAAGATGGGTCTTTAATGTGAACCAAAATCAATCTTTGCAGAACACGTGTCACATCTTACTGGAAGAGTTAGGATAATATGAAACCACATTAATCTTTGAATTGCTCACATATTACTCGGCAAATGCTTCTCTCAACACTCACAGAAGAGTATTTGGGGCCAGGCTGTGATACCTAACACAGAGTTTTTCACAGCTTGTACTGGAAATGACTCCCTAGACTGAGTGTCACTGTTCAATGTAGGACTGGGAGGTTGCTTTGTTGTGACTGCAGGTACAAGCCTGACCTCTGTTTTGACATGATTTGGAAAAAGAGTAACAAGCCAGGAAACTGAAACTAATCCAAATACCACACTTGAGACCTCTGTGTCATACACAAAGTGAGGCTGAGGGGTGTAATGGTTCTTCCCAGCCTTAAAACTGCTCACTCCTCCTCATGAAACCCATTAACGCAACCTAATCACATCCAGCAAACAAACTGCATGTGCTCTGCACACATGGGTTGTGCTGCAGCGCCCTGGGCCTTCCTATTCACCCTCCTTGCGCTGTTGGATTGGAAGAGTTTCCTTTTTCTTGCTCAATTTATAACACTTCAGATCCTGTTGTGGAAACAGTAACTTTTATTCCTGTAGTGCTTCATCTCAGCGGATTCCTAATCATTTGCAAAACCATTTAGTTAATAGCTAAATAAAAGGGGTTGTTCTGCAAACAACTCTATCACAGATTTAATTTAAAATAACACTTTTCTCACAGTGGATACCAGGTCACCTCTTTAGTACCCTTAAATCAAATTGACTTCAGAGCTCTCTTCAACACACTACTTAAACACGAGATCAAAATGCGGCTTCAAATCCAAAGCAACCAAACATTTTACTGAGCCCTGAGGAACCTCAGATGTAGTAAAACAGAATTAGCCTTAATAACACCTGAAATCAGGAACCATATATCCAAAGCAATAATTCTCACATTACCCTCTTCTCCTCTCCTCTCCTCTGGAGAATAATAAGGGAGACACATCTTGTATGCTGTTATTTATCTGCAGAGCATAAAACATTTACAACAGGAGAATAAAGACTGCGTTTGGGGGGTGTATAAATTTAGACATGGCTAAATAATTTGCACAGGACCAGGTAGGATCATTTGCGAGCACAGAGCTCCCAAGAGTGCTCTCTCCTCCTAACTGCCACCTCACGTTGGCTGCTCGCACAGACCTACAGCATATCTGCCTCACCCATTATTCAGCGCAGAAAAAACCCAAATCACTTACAGTGTTCAAGCTGCAACAGTTAATTCACAGGCTTGGGTCTATCTGAGCTGCAAACGAGCTTGTAAGTACAGCAGCAAGAGAAGCACAGTGCTACACCTGTGGACTTACCTGTCTTGCCAACGCTACTGCCGCCCAGCACCACGAGCTTGATGATTTTGTTAGGCACGCAGTCTAACACGGGATACTCGGGTATGGGGAGCAAGAGAAAGTTAGTAGAATACTGTGACATAGTATCCTGAGAGATGAGACGCATGCCAGGAAGGAGAGCTGCTCAACTCCTGCAGGACTTGGGGGAGGAAAGAAGGAAAACAGCTTCCCGGCGTCTGCTCTTGGCTGTATATCCTTGGACAGAGAAGCCTTCTCATTTCATTTAAGCAGTGTTCCTGAGGAATGTTAGCGCGGCCGGGCTCCTCTTCCCGATGCCTCTGCTCAGACAGCAACTTGGGAAAGCAAAAGGGAACTTTTTGATCAGCCCCCGTGAAAACTGACTCCTCCATTCCCCAGCCAATCACAAGTGAAGCCATGACATTCCTCCAGCCGGGCACCAGCGTGTGCCTCCATCCACCACCTCCCTGCTCCCTGCTTTATCTCTCGGCACTGCCTGTTTGCTGTCCCTTGGCTCTTTGCTAAAACGAGATTCTTGTGTTTCACAGTCACCACGGTGGTGTTTTCAGCGAGATACAGGCACCCCCCTGCCCTGCTCTAATTCCACTCTGAATAATCCCGTTCTGCCTGTCTACTTTGCATTTTCAATTGGCTCCAACTCCGTGCTCTGTTCTCCCTTTCCTATTGTGTCCTGCAGTTGGGCCCCTTCGGTGTGCTGAAGCTGATGGGACCCTCCAGGAAAACAAACACATTTCCTCCCCACACGCACACACACAGAGTTTTCAGGCAGCTGTGGGTTATTCCAGAATACCAGCTCACATATGTATCCTCCAGGATACATTTGATCTGCTGGTTTATACACATCGTTGGTCTTAATGGCCTGCTGGAATGTGGGTTAGCATTGGGCTGGGACATTGCAGTTTCTCCAAACATGGAAAAGTGAATTTAGAGCTGGCGACAGGCTTAGGAAGGACTCAGTATCCTTCAGAGGGGTAAGCCAGACAGAGGGAATGAAGAAAGAATGACTTCCATAGGAAAACTCCTCGTTGTTTGAAGACAGCTGGCGGCTGCAAGGTCTGTTGGGATGACAGCATGTAACCATACACTAGCTACAATCAGCTCTCAGTTCTCAAGGATAATGGGAAGAAAAAGGGAAGAGCAGTGGGGAGGGAATGACCCACATAAAGCAAAACTGCAAATAATATAAACCAGATGTAAATTCAACTATAGAAAATATAGTTGGAGCATTTATCTTTGACAAATGTCTCTAAAGAGGCTTGTGAGGGGCAGGAGCAGCTTTAGGCAGCAGTGGCAAGAGGTAAGTGTGGAGCAGGCAGCAACTTCTGAGACATGGACTCTGTCACGCTGTGTGGGAGCCCTGGTGTTAATGGGAAGTGGCACCACAAGCTAATCCACCCACAAAACATAAAGACCTGAGGATGCATATTTTACCATCTTCTGGATGCTTCTGGTAGGCAGAAGATAGGCATGGCTCATTGCATAGAGGCTGAAGCCATCAAAAGGGCCTTTTCTGCCCAGCTACTTTCACACCACTGCTTTCGATCACAGTATCCACATGAGTTCTCCCCAGCAGGTTTTAGTGCCCAGGGGTACGGTTCTGAACTAGCACAAGAGGAGGGGAAATCAGGTCAGGTCTCTGGATCACTGCCCCTTCCAAAAGCACTGGGGGCCAGGCTCTCAAACAGCCTCAATTTCCATGTCAGCATCACAGAGGATATGTTGAGTGTGAACTGGCTTTAGAAAAATCCAGCTTTGGTGCACAGCAGCCCAGTGAAATAAGCACAAAGTCAGAAGATTTATGGACATGTCACTTTTCTAAGGCTCTGTTTCCCCTGCAAAAACTACTTCTGAAGCAGTACTTGTGCAGAGTTGCTGTGTAAGCAAGAAGTGTTATTACTTTGACCACCATGACAATCAGCTGATGAAGAGGTGGAACAAAATGTCTGGAGGGCAGCGAAGCTCATTGTACTGGGGGGGGGGGGGGGGGGGGGGGGAGCCACCAGATCATGTGTCTTTTGGGACATGGCTTCTATGTGAATGGTTTTCAAATCTTCCAGTGTGAATTTGCTGCCTGATTTTGTCAAAGGCCCAAACACTGAAAAGCCTTTTCCAGGAAATGTCATTACCAGGATGCTTTAATCTCACACGAGTTTTGTAAGAACAGGCAAAATGAGAGGAGGAATGGGAAAACGCTCAAGAACTTGCGGTCAGTTAACAGGGCACTTTGTGAGCTGGACACATCATAAATTTTGGGATTAGCTAGCAGCAGTAACTGTCCACCTCAGTGTAGGATGTTGGAACCTGTGTTACCATTTGCTATTAAAAGCATATGTTAGTAATATAAAAGCATTCATCACAATAGTCGTCCCATAAAAACAAACAGGAAAATATCCATCAGCTTCTAGGTGGCCAGAAGAGTTTCAGCCCAGGGAAAAAAAGCCAGATAAGTTAAGCAAGATCATGGAGAATATTCTATATAAGCAAAGACATAGAGAGTAGGTTTGGATTAGACATCAGGAGGAAGTTCTTCCCCGTGAGGGTGCTGAGGCATTGGCACAGGGTGCCCAGAGAAGCTGTGGCTGCCCCATCCCTGGCAGTGTTCAAGGCCAGGTTGGACACAGGGGCTTGGAGCAAGCTGCTCTAGTGGAAGGTGTCCCTGCCTGTGGCAGGGGGCTGGAACTGGATGAGCTTTAAGGTCCCTTCAACCCAAACCATCCTACCATCCTATGATTCTATGATTCCTAGAAGAATACAGATCTGCTGGCTGGCTCCAAAACAGAAGCAACACAATCAACAGAAACACAAGTTAAAGTCCTTTTGGGTAACCAGATGTTGTGCCAGTAACGAGGAACTCCAGAAGGATCTCACAAAAGTGAGTGAGTGCACATAAAGTCAGCAGGTGAACAAGAGTTCCTGCAGTCATCACTGGCAGTTCACAATGTGTGAAACAGCAGCAAAAAGAGCCAACAAACTGTTTGGTATCCTTGGGAGGTGAATGGAGGAGACGTAGGCTAGGATTTTGCTGCTTAAACGAATTCTTGTAGCACAGCCTGCAGCTCTCTGCATCTCAGAGCCATGGTGGATGCTGTGAAGGTGCACGGTAAGGTACCAAAACTGATCATGGCTGTGGAGCAGCTGCTGCATGAGGAGAGGCTGGAGAAGCTGTTTACCATGTGCCTGTATGGATGGATGCTGGTGCTGACACAAGAAGGGAGATGTGTGGGGGCAGGAATGAAAGACCAATGGTGGAGGAAATGTTGAACTGCTTCTTTTGGCAGCTGTGATGGCTTCTGGTTGCTTAAAACAAATGGGAAAGCAGTTTTAGACTGCACCCTGGACGCAGACCAATCCATTTCCAGTTCTTTTACTAATATGGTTCAATCTAAATTCCTTATGCCCTAACCCAGGGTTAGCTTGTTCCTACTGTGAGCAGCAATCTCTGTCCAGGAAGAAGGGGGTTTAGTGACACTAAAAAAAAGCAGCATGTTCTCCAAAATCTTAAATCTATTCTCAAGCTCTTCCATCCCAAATCATAACTTTTAGTCTCTAAGCCTGAAAGAGTCAGGGTAAGATACAGAATCAAAGCCAGAGGTTTTCCTTATCTGATTCTCTAGGTTGTCAAAACAGGCTTTGCACTGAGTGAAACCACTCAGAAGGATTCACCCTATTTGAGATTGTATAACCCTTGGCATGTAGAGAAAGAGCTGTTTTGAGAAGAGATTTTCATTGTTTGTGCACAATGGACTTATATTTAGCTAAGAAACCCATGTTTTAAATTCAAATTCTCTTGGAGAAACAATAGCTTAAATTAAAGGGACCGTGTTTGCAAAACTCTGAGCAACTTCGAAAACATTTGGCAGATTCTGGACATTTCCCTGCCCACTCCTTGGGTTGCTCCATGCACAGATCTGCTCCTTTGCATGTTGCACAGAGATGATGCTATTTCCACACCAAATTTTGCACAGATTTCTTTACTGGCCTGTGTTGCTTTTGGCTATGGCTTTGATAAGATTTGCTATTTTTGTTGTTGTTGGCAGCCCTACACATCTTCAGAGATGGAGTTTTGTAAAAATAAAAATATTTGCCATTACCATAGTGCTTTTCATATAAGGATGTCAAATTGCCTTTAAAACTGGATATAATTGTTCCTCATCCACTTTACACAAGGAATAACAGATCAGCAACCTTGCTAAGACACCAATGTGTTAGGAAATGGTGATTCCCTTCTGCCTAGGGGAAAGAGTGATGGCAAAACTCCCACTTCTCACTGGTAAAAGTGATCTTTCCTCTAAAAGGCTGTTTGTACCAGTGATATTTGCCTTGAGTACCTCTCAGATGTTTCTGTAGAGCAAAGTGAGGTTGTGGTGCCATGGCTGGAGCACTACGGCTCCTTTCTGAGCAGAAGCACTAAATGTGGTGCTGGGGAAACACTGGTTGCTTGTCAGATGCTGTGATTAAACCCAAACTTGGTGGCTCATGTACACATCCCTGCTCCTGATGATCTTCCCAGCACCACCAGACTGATCTTTGAGGCTTTGTCTGACCATCTTTGCTCCACATTGCAAACTTGGGGCCCAAAGGCCAGCTCTTCTTGTAAATAAAAGTAGGGGTTTAAACACCCTTTTGCTCCCAATAACTAAATAGGTGGGAAAGGCAAATAAAAACCATATTTTAGGGATAGATTGGAATGGGATGTGCTTTGGGAGCCAGCCCTTCTCTGTGGGCTTGGGATTTCACCTTGTGTGGAGCTTGATCACGGGGATAATGTGTCAAAAATGCTTCAGCAGCAACCTCAGAAGATATTGCCTGGGGACAAGACTGCTGTTTTAGCACCATAATTGTACCCAGCACAGAGTTGTTCTGCTCCTGAGGCCAAAGGGAAAGGAAGTGTCCTCAGATGCTATTGTGACAGCCACGATAAATCATATTTGATCCTATTTTGGGATGTAAGGGAGACAACCGTTTAAATATATAGTTCAGTTTGGTTAAACATGGCACAAATTCCTCTATTTCTGGATTTCCTGTCCCTAATTTTGTCACATTGCTCTTCATGGAAACCCCTTAAGGATTTCTTTTTGAGGTTTCTGAATCCTCTCCCTCGGGAGCCTGTAGTAGATGACGTGGAAAGTACAATGTGTGTAAGAGAACATCGCTGCGGGCAAGCAACTCAAATAGAATGGAAACATCTTGGTCTCATAAGAAGAGTTTGTGCTTTGGAAACTGAACTATCCTCCCTTCCCCACTGATATTCCCACAAGGTCAGGGCTGGAGTAAGGGGCAGCATGTGGAAACAGTTCCATTGCTGCTGTGTGCACAGCATGGGTAGAGGGTGTCCAGCCACGTCCATCAGCACTGTTCCATTTATAGTAAAAATGAGAACCCTCCTTCCAGGTTTGACACTATTCAGTAGCTCTGATCCTCCTGATGACAAACATTTCTACCCATCCCTGGCTTCCCAAGGGATATTTTCCTATGCTTTTGGTTTTGGTATGCACTGTGTGAAGTGCTATATGGCAACTCTGCAACATTTCTCACCCTTTTTCCTCTGGGTTTACAATAGATGCTGTTGTCATTCGTAGCGCTGTGCTCTGAAAGAGCCTTTTTTTGTGATTCTGCTGAAACAGGGACGCGTGGTGCAGAACAACAAAGGATTACTTGGTGCCAAACCACTGTCCCACTCCATCATCGCCTTTGGTGTCATCACAGCCCTTTCGTGGGTGCTCACAACCACTGAGAAGACTCTCGGGGGACACAGAGCTCCAGCGTTCACATGAGGTGTTTCAGTGCTCCGGGGTGGCCATAGTTTGCCTTGCTGGATGGTTTAGTGATGTCCCCCAGCTCCATGCCGTGAGAACGATGCCTTCGTCCAGTTTCACATGCAGCACCCATCCCACCAAGGCACTATTCCACCTCCATGGGCCAAGGGAATTGGAGCACGAATCAGAGTACATCTGGTCCCACCATCCCCAGAGCTGCATGGACCAGGGTCCCGGAAAGCAGCAGTAACGCTGCGGGAGGCCTTGAACAGCACAACGCCGCGAGAGCCCCTCGTAGGGTCCCACCGTCCGGGTCCGAGGAATGACGCGCGGGGAAGGCGCAGCCCTGCGCGGGGGGAACAAAATGCCTCGGGGAACCCTCGTAGCGCGGCGCAGGGCGCACCCCGCGCCGTTTGCGAGCCGCACCGGCGGCGCCCGGCCCCATTTGGAGGTTGCGCCACCTGCCGCTGTCAGTTGGGCGGCCGCGTCCCAACATGGCGCCGGCGGCGTCGGGCGGATGGAAATACTGATGACGGTCCGGAGACTCGCCTCCATCTGTACCATGGTGAGCCCCGCGGCCGCACGGCCGCTGCCGCCCCGCCGGGCCCGGGGGAGCGCCGGGGACAGCTGGCGAGGGGCTCCACCGCCCGACCTATCTGTCCCGGCCCCGCGCTGAGGGGCTGAGAAGGGCCCGGCGCGGGCGGGCGCAGGAAGAGACAGTAAAAGTGGTTAAAAAGCGGGTTTATGGGAGCCGCCGCCGGCCGACCGCGTACCGGGGGGCTGCGGGAGCTTGGGGGGCGCCCCACTGCCCGCACCCCGCTTCTCCTCCGTGAAGGCGCGGCCGGGCCGCAGCAGGGAACGGGGCGGCCTCGGGGCTGTGCCGGGCAGCGGGAGGGAGGTGTTGGGTGGTAGCTGGAGCAGGGAGGGGTACGGAGTAAGGAGAGATTCGGGGTCAGGAGGGGTTGGGAGTCAGGAGGCCCCAGTCCCAGGTGGGTAAGGGCGGCTGGGGGCACACGGGGCTCTGCGGGAAGAAGTGCCCATAGTGTGTGAGCTGCCTGCCTCATGCAGAAGCGTGTCTGGGGCAGGTGGGTGCCTTCCTCCAGAGCGAGAGGAGGTGAGGGTGTTGTCGAGCCTTATCTCTTCCTGCCTCAGCTCACAGTGGTTAGCTGTGTTAACCAGGCTCTGGTTAGAGGTGGTTATACTAGTCTATAAAAGCTCTGCAATCATCTTGTATGGCTGCATATAACAGGGTATCATCGATGTTGGCAGTGGAAATACAGTGAGAGGGAGACTGATAATTGCATGATTATGCAGAATCTGTAATGAAGGTACATTGCTATGTAGAGGCTGGTGAGTGGTTTGTCTGGCACTGAAACACTGACTCATAGTAAAATACGGCATCTTGTTAACAATGTGCCATCCAAACATTTCACAGGGATTCTTACTGTAAGGAGTTCAGTCAGTGTGGGCTGTAACAGGGGTTTGAATTGCTGAAATCCAACACCAATTCAGGATAAAATTCAGTTTTAATAGTTTGGTTTTCACAGTCCCACATCTCAGTTGCTCCAAGTGGTCAAACTTCAGTTTCAGATCTCATCTGAAACAGGCAAAGAGCAGGCTGCAGTGTCAAAGGAGCTCTGGTGTACCAGCATGCTGAAACTGACTTCATTGTGTGTAAAGGGCACAGGGGTTTTCTATTTCTGTACCACATTTGGGGCTGGGTTTGATTAACTTGATTTGGGTTTGATAACTTGAGGTCCAGCTGAAGTGAACCATCGTGGTGCTGTACAAAGCTGCGTGTTTGGAGTTTCACAGTAATACTCTTAACAGGAGAGGTTAATTTTATTTTGCCTTTTAATGTGCGGCAATAGGCACCTGATCTTCGAGCTCTTGGTGTTGCAGAAGACTTCCCAGCGCTCCACACTTCCCAAATCTCCCTAGATTTTCTCTTTTTTTTCCAACGTAACTTGTATTTTTTCATTGCCCATCACAAACACAGGTGAAATTAAGTTCATGAGAAGGTATCTAAATCAAGACTTTGTTGTGGAGTTCTGCACCCCAGAGGCAAGTCATTGACTCTATCACATATAATATTTTGGAAGCGCTCCTGAGATCAGCTCACTGAGCCTCAGATTAACAGGGCAAACATAAGGCAGTGCATTTTCCTCTGAGCATATAGCCAAACCTGAGTGCAGCCATCCTGCTGCTTGTGATATGGTTTTAGAGCCTTAGCTGTACATACTCAATCTTGGATTCAGTTTTGGTCCTGTGCTTACCTTAGTTTTGGTTGGGGTGGTAGATGAAAGCTAATCAGACACTTGCACCCTACTCATGTCCCTTCTGTAGTACAGTGTTCTTTTCAAGAGGAGTCTTTTCACAGTGCTGCAGCTCTGGGGGAGCAGGCTCTCCTGACTCTGTTTCAAGTGGAGAACTTACTGCTTCACTTCTCTGCAGAAAACAGTCCTGCTAGTACTAACTGTAGGAAACTTGCCTCTAATTTTCTTCAATAGCCATTTAATCAAATGCTGCGGAGTTGTTTCAGCATTGGTGTTTTAGGTGTGTGTATTGCTGAGCTAAAATTACTGTCAGTCTTACCATTTTTTTCCTTCAGCTAACTCAGGAGAATTAAGGTCTGGGTATTACAGTTTAAAATTGTATCAGTTTATTTCCATCTACTTCAGTTAATATCCAGTAGGTCAAAGTACTGTTTGCTTTGTCATAATGCAAACACAAAAACCCTAAATCTTCTTTATGAAAACATTAGATTACATTAACAAATTCCCTCTGGGAAACTACTTTCTTCAGAATAATGTTCATATGTAGTGATTGTAGAGCACTTAATATTTGTGGTTTTTTTTTTAGTAAAATACACAGTTTTTACCAGCAATTCAAGTCATCATTTATGCTTCAGGCTGGAAATGGAAGCACAGGTTTGACATCCTCAAACCCTTCATTCAGTCAGCAGCACCATCAGGGATGGGTGTTTCTGTTTCTGACATTCCACTCTTCTGTAGTATCTCTTTAAAAATGAAATTCACTGCCTGAACTCATTAGTAGACAGTCATGGAATAATAATTTCAATGATATCCCCCTCCTTGAAGTAACTTCCAGGGTTTTGTAGGTTGGATCAGCTCTCTGTGCCTCATGATCGTTGTGTTTCCTTGATGTGAGCACCATCCCCTTTTCAGCGATTGTGTAATGTTCATGTGGCAACTACAGCCTTGCAAAGGGTGGAAACTCACAGGAGAACGCTTGTGCACTTGCATGTGATTCATTGCTTGGTAAGGCTGCTGGAACCATATGGCAGGACACATCCATAACCAAGAGCTGCCAACCAGAGCTGTGGTTCTCTGCTCTGTCCTTTGACTTAATTTTGTTTCGCAGGCCTTATCTGTATTGTAGACTCCAGGATTTTCTTGTTTTCTTTTTGGAAGCAACTGCAGAATTAACTGGGGGAGTGAAACAGAAACCACTCTTGAGGCACTTTGTTCCCCTTGATGAAAAACGCATAGCTCCTGTTCCAAAAATATTTGGAAGTGATATCCTTGTAGTTCTGTGGAATACGCATGGTCACAGACAGATGCAAATCCTCTCTTGACTGAGGAGGGAGAGCAAGGAGGGGTGAATTTCCATGGTCTGACTGTATCACCTAATGCAGGATGTGCCTGCTGAGGCAGTCGGTTGTAGACCTGAGTTTTGAGTCGGGAGTCAGAGGTTTTTTGTTGCTTTAACAATAACTTCTTTTTGTGGTTGCAGAAGGAAAGCAGAGCACTAGAATGGAGCAAGGTGTGAAGCTGTTTCCTCTCTGACAGCTTATTTTGTGAAAAGTCCGTAGTAAGCTGGTAGCAGAAACATTGGTGTTCCTTGGTAGGCTAATTAGGAACACTTCCCCTAGATTCATGTCTCATTGTTTGCTAAACCAGTAAGACATGCCCAAAGAGCTCAAATCCAGGATACAAATTGGTGGCAGTCTTACTGTACCTCTCTGAATCAGGACGGCCTGGATATAATTACTAACTTCAGTGCTAGAGATGACTGAATCATTTGTAAGTAATACATTTCCATTTGCCACTTGAGTAACTTACACTTTTGAGTCCAAGCAGAGCTTTCCTGTCAGAGAGGTATGGTGTTTGGCTTACTGCTGTTTCACCTGTGCTTGTAGAACTTTGTTTTAGCTTTTTTTTGAGAAATAGCATTTATAGCTGGGAAGATATCACTGAGGAAGTGGAAAGGTAGATAAAGGTAGAGCTAGCTAAGCAGATTTCTGTTTCCAGCTCTTTCTTGGTTCTTTTGTAAAGCTGAAGGAAACAAATATTCATCTTTGCACTTAAAACCCAGCTGGAGAATAACCTGCTTTGTTTTAGGGGGGAAAAATATGCATAACTCTTTGCAAACAGTTGAGTAGGTTACTTCATGCAAGGTTCTTCCATGTGCTGTTTGTGCTCTAGTTTAATACTCATTTGTGATGGGTAGTTACTGATGTGTTCTCTTGATTTTGAACTTGTAGCAATTTTGGAGATGTGAGCCTGGGCAGTGCAGCCAGCCTGCACTTAACTGCCGCTTCATGGGGGGGGTGCACAGGTTTCCTTTGAATGATGCTTAGGATTTTACAGCATCCACTTCCTCACTTTTTGCAGTATTGTTCCTCCACTACTTGATGTGTGAAATTCGGGATAAAATCTTGGATATTTTTGGATATTTTACAGGGTAACCTGTATAAAATAACCTGAGAGCTATACTAGGAAGACCTCCACTCTTATGTGTGTTACTAGGTCACCTGAGAGAAACCCAAGGTCAGGAGAAATCTTGTGGAGCTCTTCTCAGGTGGATGAACCAGCTGTGATCATGTTGGTGATCTCTGAGACAGTGGCTAAGAAGTGGGAAATAGGTCGCTTACAGGACCACATTAGAAAGGTTGAGGCTCAAAGCAGGTAGTGCCTGTACTTCCTTTAATCCAGCATCTTTTCCATCTGTGCTCTTTACTGGAGCCTAGCTTTACTATCTAATTTTATAGGGCATAAAATTCCAGAATTTCACAAGTGTATGACCTGCTTTGCCTTTGTGAGGCACAGATCCTGTGGACCTTGCAAGACCAGCTCCTGATTGAATAAACAGTTTACAAAGCATTCTGTATTAATTTATTTAAACCCACTCTAATTAAGGCTTCAGGTTTTACACACTTCATGGTAGTAAACCGATTGTGAAATACTGCATTTCCTGCTTTCACTGTGGTCTCCCTGATACTGGCAGGAGCTGGAGTGCTCTGTAAGAATGACTGTGCAGATAAGGTTCTTATTTGGAAGTGTGGAGTCTTGAGAAGCCTGTGACACTGTTATACCTGCTCCTTTCAAGATTATCAGTTTGTTTTGCCTGTGTAAGCATGGTAAGTGCTAGAATCCAAAGTTCAATTTACCATAATTTGTTATGCCTGGAATGGCAGCCTTCCTGGGTGCGTGAAAAGGATAATTTCATACCCTAAATCACAGTGAGTGATAGCTGAGCTGCCAGCTCTCTGTATCTCACCTCAGTGCTACACAGCAAGGCATTTTCAAAGGTGGGGAAGGAACATCTAATTCTGTGTTTAGGAAACCATGACGGTGTGTTCTGTGAACTTCCAGAAGTATGACCCCAGCTCTGCTCCTTTCTGCACTCCCCCACATGGTGATTTTCACAGTCCAGAAGCTGGAACTATTATCACAGCTAATACAGCAAAGTAAGTGCAGGCAGACTTTATGAAATGTATCATCTCATTCAGATCTCTTTCCTGAAAGGTTTTAAATAGCTCTGGCTTGGCCAGCTTGTTCTTTATTCCCCCATCTTGGGTGTTTTTGGTTTAGTTTGCTCACTCTTTAAATACCAGTTTTCAGTTATGCAGTATATTTAACTAGCTCTTCTCATCTTGAAGGCTGCATGATGGTGTCCTTTGAGGCCTTTCTGTGCCACTTGAAAGCTGCTTTCTCGCTCTTTTTTGAATGCTAGATCTTATGCTTCTCTAACTTCTTAAAAAGAAAGAGTTGAGTGAATAATTAGAGACTTCATATACCAGATATGTTCTGGGCACTGCTATATCTCCTAGATATCTTTCCCTTTTTTGCCTTTCTTTAAGGAAAATGTCTTTTGCAGGCAGGTCCATGTGTGTGCTCAGTGAGAAGAAGCTGGTTCCAATCCAAAGGCTGAGTTAGTGTTGAGCCCAAGCTAGTATATCATAAGGGATTTTGATTTCAACAGGCTGTTCTCTCAACATGCTCTGCAGCTTCTGAGCTTGCAGCTGTAATGGAAGTTGAGAGAGATCCTAAGTTGCAATGCTTTGATTACTGTGTTTGAACTGAATGGTATTAATTGCAATAGCAGAAGGATAAAAGACTTGTGTAAAAAGCATGTAATGGGGAAATTAATATTTTGCACTGAACTAAAACAACCCAGCCTTTCTTCAAGGAGAAATTACTGTATCTTCAGATATCTATGGATTGTACGGAGAGTGTTTTACATTAACTGATTCTCTCTAGCTTGTTAAGAGTAATCTGCTGATATTAGTCTTGTGTGTATTTTAGATTGGGCTAAAGCAGCTGAAGTGTATAGACAAGTGTAGGAAACCACAGCTTAAACATTATAAATGAACAGATAGGATTTTTCCTAGAGCAGTAATATACATCCAGATTTTAAGTGTTCTCTTCTGAAAATCTGCTGTCTACAAATGAACTGTAAATAGAGCATCTCGCATCTTGGAGCATCCCAAAATAAGCACAGCAAGGACTTACTCAGACTTTTTGTAGATTTTGTCAGGAACATTAGTATTAAAAAAAGAAAGTGCAAGTTTGTGATTGTGTATTTTGAAAAGATGAGAAGAGCTTCATGGTTCTAGTTATTTCCTCCTCTTGTACTTCAAGCAACTGCTTCATCCTCTTGGCATTTAAAAAACTCAGTAGCATTTGTCTGAGGAGTGCACTGTCTGCTTAGGTGTGTCTGAATTTCCGTGTCCTTCTAAGTAATCAAACCAGTCTCTAGTGTTTTGTCTCATAATGTTGTGCTAGTCATGAATGGTTAGAAAGCCAGTGACAGTCTGCTGTTGCATGGATGCTCCTGTGTAATTTCAAAAACACTGTGATGAGAGCAATCAGAAATGCTGCTTATGTTGTAGCCTTCTTTAATGACTATTTTAATGGTAATGTTTTTTGTATCTTCACTTACAATCCCTCTTCTTTTATCATAGTTTCTTCTTGTTTTCTTACTGTGCCACTTTTTGTCTTCAGCCTGTCCCATGACTGTCACACATCCCCCTCTACAGTTTAGAAAGTACACCCAGTTGCTAATAGGTAGTGACTGTGCTAATGTGAGGTACTCCACCATCAGTGAAAGCAGATGAGACTAGCACCCTGCAAACGGTGTGAGACAGCTGCCTGTGACCTCCTCATGTGCTCTCTAATCCTTGAGAGACTTGCAGCTTCCCAGTGATAAATGCCATGAACTACTTGGCTTCCCCTCACCAGATTGCAAGGCTGTTGCAGACAGGACAGTGGGATCTTCCCACTTGTAACCCTTTCCCCATCATCCACTTTGTGCGTTTTTTGGTTTTTTTTTTCCCTCATTTTACAGTTTCAGTGCCTCTCTGCTCCCTGTTTGCTCAGGCAGCTTTACAGCATTGACCTGATTCTTTTTGACAGGAGCTCCCAATAACAGCAGGAATACTGACCTAGTGTCGTGCTAATTTTAGTCCTTTTCTTACTGAAGCTGTAGCAGCTCCATGCTCATAAGGTCTGCTCACATGCTTATCAAGATAGCATGACATTGCTTTTAAAACCATTCCAGCGTCTGCAGAGTTACCTTCGTAGCAGCAAAAAGTAGATCCTTATAAATGGAAGTGTGAATTCCTCCAAAGTGTGAAAGTGTTAGTTCAGGGTAAAAAAATCAATAAAGTTACTTAGTCTGTAATAATATCCCACTTACTCTCAGCTAAGTTTTGCAGGGGATCAGGATTTCACTGGGACTTGGTAAAATTCATAGTAGTAAAAAGGGAGAAGTTGTAAGTTGAAGCAAGATCCGTGTGGATGCCGGACATGTGGAATGCTCTCATTAGCTGACCGTAGTTCGTGCTCTGAGCTATGTAGTTGTCACTAATAACTCCCAGCTCTTCTTCTGTTCAGCGACAGTTTCAGAAGAACTCTAGCTCTGAGCTTTAATAGAATTTTGTCTGTAAAGCTACTTATGTACAGCGAGTAGAGAAGTGATAACTTCATCTTCCAACAGTAATTTCTTCTTATGACTCTTGTCAGATAAGTGAACATAATCTATAAGCTATTTTTCTGTGAGAATAATTACAAATTCATATGCTTTCAAGGGCATAGAAGTATTTGAACCCTGGAAGCTGTTGATACGTTTCCAGTTTCTGAAATCTATTAAATTTAGACCAGGAAAATACTCATCATCTTTGCAGAAATAGTCGCAAACTGCAGAATTTGTAAGAGACCATAATGCTGAAGCATATTTCTTTATCTCGTTCTGGTGACACAATGAATTAGCAGTGTAATCTGGCTAAGAAACAGAAGTCTACTGCTGTTTTTTCTACTTGCATAGCGTATCGAAATGGAAATGAATCTTTAAGACTTTTCTACTGAGCAAAAAACCTCATAGCTTACAAGTTGGAGTACTTGATATATCTCAACCCTGGTTTTGATGGGTTCCTCAGTTAAAACTTCAGCTGTACTGTGGGATCACTTCATCTGCCATGACTTGGTTAGGCAGCTACCCCAGGAGAGAGTTTGAAATTGGTCTTTTTGCATTCCTTTTTATTTTAGCATCCCTTTTTGCTTTACCAAACTCAACAAAACTTGTCTTAGGGATGTTTTGTTGGTGTTAGGATTGAGTAAAACCAGTATTTACCCTAACTTCCCTGTATGTGCTGTTGGTACCTCACTGAGTCGGTATGCAAAATGGAGGAAAATTTCATAGGATTTGGAAAGGGACCTCAGTGACCATCTGGCCCAACCTTGAGTGTTTTTGTTTGCATATGGTTTTCTTTGTCATTTCTGATGGGAATCAGTGAGCACAAGTGTTCCTGGGTAGGTCCCTTTTTAATTAGCTATATACATAAAGAAAATCACTGCAGCTATCAGAAAATACTTTACTGTTGGTCTTTTGGGGTCTTTTTGATGGCAACTCACGTGGGCCAGGCAGCTTTCCATTTTCTATCTGACTACTAGTGCCAGAGCTGCAGAAACCCACCGAGCTGAGTATGCTGGCCCTGGATTCAGCATCAGTTCTGCTGGCGGGGGTGTGAGCGGAACAGGGAAGCTCTTGGGAAGTGCAGCCAACCTCCACAACAACATTTTAAGTCCCAGTAATTTCTAGAAGATTAGAAATCCTCATTACCAGTTGCTGAAACTTGATTTGTTACCTCCCCCACCACGGTGGAAGTGATAAATTCTCATCTCTCCAAGTCTAATTATATAAGTAAACCAGTATTACCACTGTAGTTAAAGGAGGGGGATGTTTCCTCCATGGGTAGTTGTGTTGCCTACATAAATTGGTGTTTTGTTCCTGCTCACATTGCTGCAGACAGAAAGTTTTACCATCTCTTCCTGAGCCAGACTAGCAAAGCAGTGTCTTGAGAACATTTCCTTCTTATTTGCAAATTCAGTTGCAAAGATTGTGGACTGTGAGTAGCTGAATTTGACTCCAGTTCTGCAGCCCTACTCACAAGCTCATCATCTATTTCCATCCTGAAACATGACCAGTTTGTGCTGTCACCCTTTTTTTTCCCTTCCATCCTTGTTGCCTGGTGTAGTGTGGTTCTCCTGGACATTCACTTCATGATAAATCACTCTGTACTGTTTGCAGTGTAATTACTTTATCATGGTATGCCAGGCATGCGCATAGTCCAGAGCTTCTTCAGTATGTTATGTGTTATTTAATTTGCAAGTTTGCATCTTCACAACTGTTTGAGTAGTTTGTGAGCTTTGATTCCTCCCACAGTCACTTTGAGTCTTGTTTTGTTTTTTTTTTTATGGTTTTGGGATGCTAATTTCAAATGTTCTCTGACAAGAAACTTCAGAACCATTGCAACCGAATGTCAGGTTAAATGCAGCTTCTAGGGCAGGTTGACTTGAACTTTAGCATTTAATTTATAAAAGAAGCCTTCATAGTTTTATCTGCCCCTGCAGTTAAGTTCCCAAATTTACAAAGTCTGGGCCGTAGATGCAAGGAAGCCCTTAAAAGAAAGACTCATGTAAGCTGTGAAGTTAATGGGTAGATACATGAGGAATACAGGCTGGTGGTTTAGCTGAGTTACGGCTCCCACTAGTTTGTGGGAGATTATTAATTTCTTGATAGCATAGTTTGATTAAAAATTAAAACTCTTATGCCTTTATTTTTTTGTTCAGGTATTTATTCCACATGTTGCCTTGCAGAATGGAGCATTAAGGTTGTCTAGTTTCACTAGTTCTGTAAGTTGTGGTACCTGCCTTAGTTGTCTGTTTCTCTGGTGTTTCTATAATACAGTACCAGATATCAGGGAGGAGTTGAGAAGAGTCCAGAGAAATTTAATCTGAGCTTCATAAGCCTGCAGATTTTACGTATATCCCTTCCTTAATCTCAAAGTATGCAGAATGTCAGAGCAAAGGAACCTCATTTAGCACTCGGCTCTGATTTCAAGACCAAAAGCTTTTCAAAACCTGTGGCTTTTACAAAGCATGTACGTTATAGTTGCCTGCTGGGGTGTTAGCCAAAGTCAGTGCTGCTCAGAACAACGTAAGTGAAGAGACCTGTATCAGCAGTTCTTCCTCATAGGTCTATACCTATGCCTAGATTTGCTTTGTTTTTTTTTTTGTGGGAGATAGTAGAGAGAAAAAGAGGTACTTGGAAGCAGGGAATAGCTGTTAGGAAACAAATGAGAGGAGCTGCTTGAGCTGGCGCTGCTGCCTCGAAAAATATCTGTGTAATTGCTGCTTGCAAAGAGTCTTGCTTGTAAATCTGTCAGCACCTAGTGAATGTTTTTGTGTTTTTTATAGTACCCAATTTTGAACCATCCTCATTTTCTGTCTTGTTTTGATATATGCAATGCACTATAAATCCAGTGTGGGAGATCCAACTACAAAGTTTCCATTCCTTCTGATAAACTGAATTATTTCTCGCTTTCTTTCCTGTTTCTTAGAACATTTTTAGTTACTTCTTTCTTAAAGACAGTCCAGATGAACTGTCTGTAGTCTCTACTTGTCTGTGGTTCATCTCAATAGCAGAATGCTAAGGGAAATGATTAAAATATTTGCTCAGCAATTAAAAACCATTACGAGCTTCAGGGAAACAGATGAATTTTGCTGGGCTGTGATTTTTGTTTGTTTAGTGCTTTTCTGAGGTGTTTTAAGAGGGCTTACCTCTGCAGAAGGATTTCTGCTTATTGTTTGCAGAAGGTTATAAGTGGAGTGACTTGGATGTTTAAAACAGAAGTGAAGAATGCAAAGTGCTTGGATTCCATGTTGAATGATGGCAACTCCGTAGATAACGGCACAAGATGCAGCTAAGGACTGTTGGAAGATAAATGTTAGAGGACAAGATGGAGTGGTATGAGGGAAGATACCAGATCCTAAATGGGAGCTCAGCTGTAGGGTATTGGTAGATTTAAAGAAGGCAACGAATGGAAAGAGATGCATAAACTGCTTTGAATTTGGAGTGGACAAAGTTAAAATTGAAACTAGAATGTTGCTATGCTTTAGTTCCTGTTTCATGTGACAGGTAAGACCATATCAATATGTAGTGCTATATTTCAGTTGTATCGAAAATAGTGCAGTCCTCGTATTGATGGAGATTCAGAATATACTCTAAGCTTAATACATAGTCCTTAAATTAAGGGTGGCAAAGCCAAAGCACTTGTAGGCGATCTGAGTTTGAGGAATGTCTGACAAAATTCTTTCCATTCTTCTGGGGTTTGTAACTATGTTTCACTTGTCCATAGACCCTTCCAGAAATGAAGTTAGAAAAATTACAGTATTTCTAATGTAAAGTGTCAGTGAAGGCAAGATCTTTTCAAGAATTCTTTATATGAGATGCAGATAATAAGCAGCCACATCAAAGCTTTTGTGCAGTCCATAGGACAAAAAGACATCTTTTCTTTCATGTATTTTATAGCCTGTATGGTTTCTGCCCTCTAGGTTTAGAAGTTCTCTGTGCGTTAGTCTCTTTTATTTTTACAATGCGTTCTTGGCTAAATCTCAGTGGGTGTTTCTAGGTCACTGTGACTAACCTGGAGTCTTCGGTGAGGACAAATTTCTTGTCAAATGTCAAATAAATTCAAATGCAACCCCCCCATCTCTTAGATCAGACAGCTCTAATTCCAGCTGAAGTTGAGGTTTGAAGTGGAACCATGATATCTTTTATAATAAAGCATGATATTGGTTTCATGTTGAAGAACATAAGAAACACAAGATGCTGATTCTTACTGGAGGTAGCTTATTTTCTCAGTTTCCTTGGTTTTATAGGGATAGTATGAATTCTGTTGGAATTTTTTTGGTTGGACATTAATGTTCTGTTTCTTTTTAGGGCGCCAATGCCTCTGCTTTGGAGAAAGAGATTGGTCCTGAACAGTTCCCTGTGAATGAGCATTATTTTGGCTTGGTCAATGTAAGTGAATTTTCTGTAGTTGACAAGTTTTTAAATTCATATCCTAATTTTGAATTGAAGAAGATTCTCTATTAGAACTTTATGAATATTTCTAACTAAAAGTGGGACTGCATGAACACCACATCCTGCAGTATGGTGCTTGCCTTGTTATTAACGCAGATATCAATTTAATCGTATAATAAATATGCTTATTTCTACTGTATTTAAAGTCTTTGAGAGAAACCTTCCTACTCAGGTACATTTCCAGTTACAGGATTTCAATATTTAGCTGGAAAGGACATTGATAAAGTGTGTAGATTGTTTATAGGCTCTTCGAGAGAAGCGAGATTTGATTTTACACTGATGCTGCAGTGTATGGGAGCCTTGAGGTTGTAAAATGAAAATGTGTTACTTCTCTAAAGACAATCCTGGGATTAGTGGAAATTTCTGTATGTGAGGACATAGCCAGGAAATGAAGGACATGGACTTGGTCAATAATTTTCTTACATGTAGTAATACTCCTGTTTGTATGTTTGGACAGCCTTGTGTAACAAACGTTCTAAAAAGATGTATTTTTTGTATCTGTCAGTTTGGATAGACCTGACTTGGCTGGGATCTGTTGGGCAATAACAATTGTCTACCCACATTCCCTTTGGGGAGAAGGCAGCATTGATGTTGTCAGTGGTTCTGGAGGAAAAAGCAGCTGGTGCCCTGACATCTTTTACCAATTAATATAGGAAGTCAGTTAATAGGAACAGTGACAGTGGTTCTGTGGCATCATGTTTATGGTGTGAAAATACAGGGAAACTCACTAGAAACTAGAAGTATACTTCTGTTTGCTGGTAATCCAGGTACATTTCATTGAGAGCCCACAGATGACCTTCTTTTTGACACCAAATAAGGTTAACATAGCTACTAATGTGTTACATATTGCAGCTCATTACCAACTCATTTAATTGACTTCTGTGTGGGTTTCTAGCACTTTGTGTTCTCAAACACCAGGCTATCTAAACACATTGAGTTATGTTCTTTAAGCATGGTGTTAATGGCCATTCCAAAGCTGCTGAGGTTTGCACCATAATGAGAAAAAATGGAAGGCATCTCCAACTGTAACAGAAATAGCAGAGCGATGAATAGTGTGAAGAGGAAAAATAGCATTCTAAAAATAACCAAAATTATTATAACCACATCCATTCTCTGGTTTGAAGAAGAAAATATGACTAATACTGTTGTGCCTTACTCCTTGCAACCAGTTTCTTCAGGATGACTGTTTTCACGCTGTTGTTCTGCAGATCTTTGTCCTAAGTTATCTCAAGTTCTTCCATAATGCAACTTTTAAAAGGGCCGTGTCATGGTTTCAGCATCAGTACTAGTACATGTGGTTGCACTGCAAATAGAATCAGGGGTTGAACCCATGGACAATGCAGGCTCTGTTCTTTAATAGTTATTTTCTCTTTGGATCAGTGAACTGAACCAGATTTTCCTGCAGTCAAACTATTGCTATAGCCACTGCAGTCTGGGAGAAGGGTCTGGTTGTTCCTTCTGTGACAGCCTGTTAAAATAGGTATGTGTGATGTTGAACTGAAGTGCAAGAGGGAAGAAACAATGGTTTCATTCCCAAGTTTCATCTCGGTTTTCATTTCAAGAGGCTCCTATCTTAAAATGAGCTCTTCAGACTTTATTTTTACATTGACAGAGTGCAATTTTACAAGTTCTCACAGAGTCAGATAATGTTGACTCTAAATACAGTCACTTTGAAGCAAAAGTCCACTGTGTTTTGGCATCTAATTAAAACACTTATACCAGAGAAACCATCAGAAAAAGATTTTATAACCTTCATGTTTGTGCCTGTATTTCATTTGTGTTTAAGGACTTTGTACAGTGTGTATTTGATCTGTGCAAACAGCTTCAGGTTTGGCAATACTTATCAGCCTATGAGAAGTGCCTTGCCAAGCTGGTTTTGGGGGTTATTAGAACCCTCTTTTTTTTTCCAGGCAGAATTTCTAGCAAAGTTAAAGTCACGATTGGAAAGAGCTGACTGCTTTGTACTTCTAACTGCAAACTGATTGCGGTTTAAAACCATGACACTATGTAATGGGGTTTATTTGTGGAGAACTCTAATAGTGAGAAGTGTAGATCAATAACCAAGAGATTCAGAAGTTTCCCAATGCCCTAAATTGCTCAAAGTTGGAAGGATTTTGATATAGCATGAGAAAAAGTCAGAATTGTTGAAATAAAATGTATCACGGTCTTTTTGTAGCGTATTTGGCATGCAGTGCAATAGCTAAAATGTTAGCATGCAAGATACTGATTTCAGGAGTAAAAGGTCTTCCACGTTACTTTATGTAAGGGTAGTAGCAAATAAAGAGAGTTGAAATACTTAGAAGGATGTTTGTAAAACCTAAAGCATGCCATGAAGTGAATTTTCACCTTATCACTTTACTGCAAAGCATCTTACTGTCAGGAATTTTCAAAGCTATTTGGCTGGAATCTTAATTCTTTATCTCCTTTGGGTCTTCTGTTTAGTTTGGTTTTAATAATATCTCTCTGTTTGGGTATCACAGCATGACATGTATAACCAGTTGACTTCATGCTTTTTGACATGATTTCTTCATTAATACAGTCCTGAAATCTCATTAACTACTTGCTTTGTAAACTTTTTTGACTTAAGATTTACAGTGAACTGCTTTTCTATTATTATCATTTTAAGATGGCTAATTTCTAGTTACTTTTCTCTTAGTTTCCTAGGATTATTACAGACAAATTCATTAGATACCTCATTGAAAACAACAGTTGATCTGACTTGTGGTAGCTCTCCTGCCTATTTTGTCTTGTATTCAAGTTTAGTTAGCGTTTAGTTTTAGTTGATTTGTGTAGTTGGGCATTAGTTTGTTTCCTAGGTCTCTAACAAGCGTATGAGTTAGGTTCTGTCCTTATTCATATATGTTTTCAGCTTGCATACTTGTTTTCCTCATGTCAGTTTTAAGGCTTGTTCCATTTGTTTGCATGCGGTGTAAATTAATGTAACTATAATGCTGTGACCTTCTTTGCTGTATGAATTTAACTGTTAATTTTCTGTTTCTAATTATTAACTTGAAATCAGTCTGCTACAGTGATCACCCCAAATTTTGGTGGACAGTTGTGGCAATATTCTCTGAGCACCACTTAAACGTAGAAACATGACTGCCGAACATAGTCTAAGATCAATTTGTTTAGAGTATTTAGCTCTCAGTGCTACTGAGATGCAGAATCTCATCACCAGAATATCTGGAGACTGGAAAACCTAGAATCTGTTTCAATGTTTAAAGCAGCAGCATTGTACAATACAATTGCCCAATAAATTGCAATGAAACAACTGGAAAACCCTGATGTATTTCTTGTGGGTGATGTACTAGTATCTCCGTGCTCTGAGTGTTTCTTCTTCTTGAGAAATGTGGAACACTGCCTCTGGAAGTTATCACTGTCCTCCTTTCTCTGAAATGACACTGCCTTCAGATATGGCAGATGTAAACCAGCTGCTCTTTGAATTTGCCTGCATCATGTACTCCCCATCGTATTTCCTTATAAACAGGAAATATTTAACATGTACCTTGCTATCTCTATAAAGTACTTTGTGTATCTGACACAGGCAAATCTAACATAGGAGGTCATGCACTGGCTTCTGGTTGAAGTAATACAGCTGAGACACACTGAATCTGACTGATGCTGTCTCTTCTTTCTCTCTTGTCCCTCTGTTCTGCTGTACCATTGGCACCCCTCAGAGCAGTATTGGCTGCATCTCTCCGGGCAGCATTAGCAGCATTCTGTGTCTCCAGAAGTTTTTTGTGATGAGCCCTCAATTGGAATTTATTTTGTCATTGGTTTCCTGCTTTTTTTTGTGTACCCAGTATCACTGTGACTGTGTCTTCTCTTCCTTTTCTTGCTGTTACCAGCTGGGATAATACAAGGATGAGTCTTTTACACCATACCTCCTAGTATTTCACCAGTAAATGAACTCTGACAGAGAACTTTTCCATTTTCAGTATGTGACCTTCTTAAAGAGCAGCCTCTTTCTGTTACTACTTTTTAACAAACCCAATCTGAGAACATTTGTTTTCCCTTCTGTTCTGTTTCAACCAGTTCGGCAATACCTGCTACTGCAACTCAGTCTTACAGGCACTTTATTTCTGTCGTCCATTTCGGGAAAAGGTTTTGGCATACAAAGTGCAGCCTCGAAAGAAGGAAAGCCTCCTGACGTGCCTCTCTGATCTCTTCAACAGTATTGCTACGCAAAAGAAGAAGGTGGGAGTCATCCCACCCAAGAAATTTATTTCCCGATTGAGGAAAGAAAATGGTAAACGAATAAATGAAGTTTTTATGTAGATATTAGCATGTAAAACCAGTTTATTTCTTAATGAGTCCGAATAGTCAGGTTTTAACAGATTTCTGGAGGATTTTTGAACTGCTGTTTGTGGTGTGATTTTTCACCACCTCTGTAGCATAGGAACAGAGATTGTATCAGAACTGTGCTGTGTCAAAGAGGATTATCTGGGTATCTTTGTTTCTCTGCTTGCACAGGCCAAGTACAGAGCATGTATACAAGTCTTGGTGCTCCAGTTATTCCCCATTGGTATGGTGCTCTGTGGAGGTCTGCTGCAAGTCAGCACACTTCAGCTGTTGCTAGAAATTGTCATGGGCTACACAGATGTCATGGAGTTCGGCAGAGTTGAACTCTCCGGGGAGACTCAGCCACTCTTAGCTTGCTCTCTTACATTTGTGGTGGGATAAATTCCTAATGATGAGAACTAGTGGCTATTTCCCAGGACTGCTTTGTGAGGAAGAGTTCTGTGTGTTGATTTATCATCCCTGCTTGAATTTGAAAGATAACAAACTCAGAGCAGGGGATTTTTGCCTTTTGATACTGGACTTAATGAACTAATAGCCCAAGGCAACTCATCTGAATGTCTTTAGTTTTCTCCCTCCCCAAAGGAAAAAAACCCAACAACAACCCCCTCAAACCACTTGTGGTTTGCTTCAGTTCCAAGAAATGCCCAAACTCAGTTTCCTCTATGTTATTTTGCATCCACCTGTTTCTTGCCAGCTGAGGAGTAGATGGGGGTAACCTAATGTCTACTGTGAGAATAACGAAGTGCAAGTCTTCAAAGACTCTTGAGTGTGTAACCCACAGTTGTATGATAGGGTAGAGAAGGGGGAAGGGCAGGCACTGATTGCTAAAAGTTCAATAACTTGATATTATGAAGTATCTGTGTATTTTCATTCTTTTTGATCTCTTTCTTTCCAGAATTATTTGATAACTATATGCAGCAGGATGCACATGAATTCCTAAACTACCTACTTAACACGATTGCTGACTTACTGCAAGAAGAGAAAAAGCAGGAGAAGCAGAATGGCAAACTGCAGAATGGCAGCATCGAGAGTGAAGAAGGAGACAAGACTGATCTGACGTGGGTCCATGAAATCTTCCAAGGAACACTAACCAATGAAACCAGATGTCTTAACTGTGAGGCTGTACGTTTAAAACAAACCCAAACCTCTTAGATTTTTGACAGGCTCTGGATAATTTTCCCTAATACTAAGCACACTTTTTCATTTATTAGGATAGATGAGATTGCACTCTCTCTATTAAAATATGGAGCATAGCCTATTTTATGACTGTATCACCTCTATGTTCAAACCAATACTCATTAAGGTATGTTTCTCAGAAAGAGCGTAGTGTTTTTTCTGTTCCTCCTCCCTGTTTCCATCAAGGCAGTCTGCACCTGACTGATACAAGCTGCCTTTTTGTCTTCATGTTATTTCCTGTGTCAGTGGTTGATAGTTGATGTTGTGTTTCTACATCAGAACTGCTCACTATTTATTTAATTCTGGGTTAAACTGAATTTCTTAAACGGGAAATCTGTGCTTCTTGGTGCTGGTCCATCAGCACTCTGAGAGCAGATGAAGTGCTGCAGCATCTAGAATTAGAAGAACCACACCACCTTCAGATCAGGAAATTGTAGTTAGTCATGTTCTCTGATTTAATATTTCTAAAAAAGAAAATGAAAACCCAGATGGGGAGAGAAAAAAAGAGAGATGTGATTACAACTGAAATGACTGTTCTTGGCATTTAAAATCTAAGTTAGGGCTATGTGGTGAGTAAAAGCTCTAAAAATGATCTTAAGATTGTCTCAAGAATTTTGAAACGAAATGTGACTGTTCCACAAATGGAAAGCTGCTTTTCCTGACTGCTAACTCCTTTAATTGAAACCCCATCTGCCTGATTTTCCACTTCCTATTTACTGTTAAACTCTGAAATGCAGCAGGAAGCTCTCTCAGTCTGCAGAGCAGAGTGGGATACACTTAGAGCTTCTCCAGCTCTGAGTGGTTAAAAACTTGGTTTTGCCAGTGGAGTAAGCAGATGTGTCTTGGAGTCTCAAGGGGGACAGATGTTTTGCAAGAAGGGGTCTGGGGCTTGGGGTTTTTGTGGCTTTTTTTTCCTCTGTTTTGGTTTTATTCTTGTTTTTTTGTTTTGTTTTTTTTTTCTTCCCCTTAATATTCCTCTCTGGATTGTAACAACACAGCTTATTTCTTCAGTTTTAGTTCACCTCAAGAAAAGGCCTCTGTGTGCGTGTATTTACTTTTTATCATGAAGCTCTCTACCTGCAGCAACGGCATTGCACCATCCCGCAACTGGTTAAAAGAAATCTGCCAGTTCTAAACTGTTATGAAATATTTCTTCTTTTTTTCTTCTTCTTCTTCAAGGTTAGTAGCAAAGATGAGGACTTTCTGGATCTGTCGGTTGATGTGGAACAAAATACATCAATTACACACTGTCTAAGGTAAATGAAAGTATTTGGGGATGGAAAAAATACCTACCCTTGGTCAGAAGGAAAGAGCTCGTGTAGCTGACCTGTTGTGTGACAGATCTAGGCTTTGACTTATGCTAAATCATGTTCATACATTAAACCATGTTTATTTTACTTTTATCCTGAGTTTCTGAGGCTGCTGGTTCCTCTGGGTTTTAGTAGCTAATGAGTATGGTGATTTCTTAGTGGTATGTAGTCAGGTTTTATCAAAATGAAACATGGTATGTTTGGTTTCATAATAAATTGCTATTTATTTTAACATTGTTGCTGCATTTCAGTTGCCTGGTCCTCATGTTTGTGGTTAGATTTATGTTTTTTTTTTCCCCGGTAGAAATTTGCCCTTTGTATTTAACTGCTAGCTCCAAGGCTTATCAGCTGCTTGGATACTGCAAGTTGCATGTAGCATCTGGCTTTTTAATAGCTGATAATAGATGTATAATTGCTAGGAGCTGAAAGATAATCCAGGTTTGGCTAGTCGGTGGCTAATGGCTATAGGTGTTAACATTTAATGTCTGGAAAACATGGAGTGGCTACCTTTGGAAACAACACACAATCACATTATTGCTGTTGATGTGCCGTGTTTGATTCCTGCCCAGAAAGTATGCAGTTAATACTTGAGGGTGTAATTTTTCCAGCTGAACTTTGATAGTACATCTCAAGACTGGGACAGCTACACCTAAAATGTGTTTGGGGGCTACGAGCGATATGAATAAGAAGAATTTCATCTTCTGTGTGTACTTTGGTTATTTTTAGCATTATTAGCAGTAACTTAGAACTGGATGGTCTGAGTAACTATCCCTGCTTATCTGACTTTTCTTTCATTTCCACAGAGGATTTAGTAATACTGAAACTCTCTGCAGTGAATATAAATACTATTGTGAGCAGTGCCGCAGTAAACAGGAAGCACAGAAGAGGTAAGGTTCAAATATTCAGGCTAATGTAAATGCTCTTTAAAATGGGCAGCTGTTGGAAAAATACACCTTGTGAATTCAGTGAAACGAAACGTTAAGACTGTTTAGGTCTGTGTTAGGGAAAGGAGTAAGGAAAAGCTGGGACACCAAATAACTTTATGGCAACCTCATCAGAGAGAAATGAAGAGATTAATTTTGTATTCCTCCCAGAAGAGCTTCTATCTGGTGCTTCCAGACATTCGTGTTTTCCCCAGTTAGCATTAATCAGCTTAAAGCCACTGAAAACCATCCCATCTGCTTTCACTATGAATACTATATACAGAAATGTTACTTTTCACTCTTACTTGGTCACAGCCGGAGCAGCAGGACAGATTTATCTGTTTCTTCCCACTCATGTGATGAAAACCTGGTGTTTTCAACATAGACATTTGTCCTGCATTTAGATGCCAGTTGTGTAGTTAATAATTCAGAATAAATACTGCATTTTCTCACTGGAATATACATGAGAAAAGCAGCCTTTTGAAAATCTTCATCAACATTTTAGAAGCCTTCTAAGAAGCTTTTTCATATTAAAATTGGTTTTGAACAAAGCTTTGTTTTAGGTGATCTGCTAACTCCTTGTTCTTTGTCTAACATATTTTTGTGGTTCAGAATGAGAGTGAAGAAGTTGCCCATGATTCTAGCTCTGCACTTAAAAAGGTTCAAGTACATGGACCAGCTGCATCGATACACCAAACTCTCCTACCGGGTAGTCTTTCCTTTGGAGCTCCGGCTCTTCAACACTTCAGGAGATGCTACAAATCCTGACAGAATGTATGACCTCGTGGCTGTAGTTGTTCACTGTGGCAGGTACGTTGGTTTTGTGCTTTCTGGACCTTAAATGTATTTCCTTGCAATTTCAAAGGAGTCTGTCAACTGTATGCCATTTTATGTTATCAGTGTGGTGCCTGACAGTATTGGAGCATGCTGAGCAGCATCAGAGCTAGTTGTCCAACAGTGTTTCAGTCTTTTTACTGCTTTAAATTTTGCTTTCTGAGTACGCAGTTTAAGCTTTGTTCTTTCATCAGCTTTCAGGTATGATGGCAATTCAGACAAGTTGTGCCTTTGAGCTGCAGCAAAGTAAAAGCAGGCTTTAAAAACTCAAAAACAACAAGAAAAAAAAAAGCCATTCCCAAACCTACTTTCCAGGAAAGTTGAATGAAATAAAAACAAATCTTGGAAAAACACGTACTAAAATAGAGTCAAGTCACTGTTCTCATGGTGCTACTTGGGAAACCATTGAAGGTTTTTTAGAAGCTGGTGCCACCATGTGGCGTAAGCTGTGTACTGCGGGGGTTTTAAAATCCCCATATTCTATTACTTTTGTTGTTGTGGCTTTAATTCTGTTTTTTAAAAGCAAAGAGGAAAATATTTTTAAGCGCTTTTAAGAAAAAAAAAGCAGCCATGGAAAGCAAAAAAAATACAGCTGCCCTCTGGAAGTGGGAGTTTTGAAGTAATAAGTTATTACAGCACCCAAATGTTTTGAACTGTGCTTGTGAGGAGCAAGACAATAGAATCAAGGTGCTAATATTGCACAGGTTTTAGTGTAAATAAACTGCATAACATTCTAGGTGATTTCTGTTGTGGTACAGTTGTGCTGGGGTTTCTTTATTTTTATCATTTTAAGATCTTATCCTATGCAATTTCATAGAACGGTTTGGGTTGGAAGGGGTCTTAAAGCTCCTCCAGTTCCAACCCCCTGCCACCGGCAAGGACACCTTCCACTAGAGCAGGTTGCTCATTTTCTCTGTAGATTCTTATTTTGCAGTACCTGTAACTACACTTACATGTTTTAACAGTGGTGAATAATAATTCAGATGTATTAAATGGCTTTGCCTTTTCTTCTCAAACTCATCTTTTAGGAGCCCTGTGACTCCTTGGGCTTCAGTTCTTACTAGAAACTTACCAAAGACTTAAGAGAAACTATATTTTCTAAATATTTGACTTCTCAGAACTTGTTTTTAAGTATTTTGCCCTTATACTTCTACTTTTCATTTAGTTGCTCTAAACAGAGAAGTTTCATTCTGTGACCGGTAGTGTTACACACAATCTGGAAGGACTAGAGAAGTACTTTCTTCTGCCTGAAGCTGATATGAATATAGGTTATTTTAAAGCCTTATGTAGAACCTAAGTAAAAAGTAAAGCTGGAAGGTGGGGAATATATGTATTTATATTTATTTTTTTCCATCATGTCCCTGGGCTGTTCTCTCAGAATTTGAGGTTAGTAGATTGGTAACTCAGATTTTTCAAGTGGTCAGAGTACTCAGCAGTGGTGAATGTAACAAAGCAGTGATTGAAAAAAAAATGGCTTTAATGTTGCTTTTTTAATATATGAATGACTATATGAAATACTTACAAATTGTGTAGTTTGGCTATATTGCATTTGGCAAGACAGAAATTTTATTTCAAGCAATTTGACAAAGTGTAAGAACCTACATGATGTTATGAGTAATGTTAGATAACACAAGGAGCTGGGAAATCTTAACTGCCAGTAATAGCTGAAGTCATGTGGGAGCAGTGGGCCTGCCTTTGTAGGCACAAGAGTAATAAGTCTTCAATCCTTTTCTCTGGCAGTGGTCCAAACCGTGGACATTATATCACCATTGTGAAGAGCCATGGCTTCTGGTTGCTGTTTGATGATGACATTGTAGAGGTAGGTACACTATAACATGGTGAAAACAAGTGTAGGCATCATCAATGTCCAGCTCTGGTTTTATGTCTGGGGTCAGCTTTTGCACCTATGAAAGTATTTCAGTGAAACCTGTGCACAAAATAATTCTGGACATTTCAAAAGCAAACTTGGGCATTCTTGTACATCTTTGTTGTAGAACTAGTACGGAGAAGGGCAACCAAACACAAAGGCTGCATTGACACCTCAGGCACAGGGTGGTATGCACCTTGTCAGGCTGAAATTGTCTTATTCAAGATGTAAAATGCTCTAACTTCAACCCACCTTTGGGACTCCTTTTTGCCACTAACTTGCTTTGTGATAGTTGCATCTCATTGCTGCATCTAAGAACTTCTGATCTTTTTCTGTAGGCAATTTTCTCCAAGAAATTGAAGTGTGGAAAAACTGTTAGAAAAAGATGTGGGAGACTCTAGTAAGGTCCTGAGAGCATACCAAGATGTTTGGACTGTTAGCAATAATGTTTTAACAGTCTGCTCAAGCAGATTTTTCCTCAACTTTTCTACTGACATAACTGTGAAGACCAGTACCCAAACTATTTATAGTTCTATGTCTTTCACGTAATTATTAAGCAAATATCAAACAGTAGAACAAAAACCACAGTAGAACTGCTTTTTGTAGAGATGGAAGTGTACTGTTTGCCTCTCAGATCTCATGGGGAAATTAAGGCCTGATCTAAATAGGCACAGCAAAATCTTTGCTTGCATTGAAATAAAGAAGATGTAGTATGTTCTCCTTTTTTGTCTTTTTCTTTGCTTTGTGCATCAGAGGTGACTTCCTGATAATTTGGACAGCTTGTATGACTGTGAACAGTTGACTTTCTCCCATTATTATATTTTGAGGGTTATTTTCCTCTGTATCTGTCATGAACAAAGTCTGTAATTGTGTCAGCTAATTTTGGAAGCAGCATTCACCTCAATATTTTTAAATTCAAGTATTGACTGTCTTTTTCCAGCCAGGAGATAATTTTTACATTTTAAAAGGAGATATAAAATAACCATCTCGTTGTTCTATATTTGCTTTCTATCAGTCACTTCTATGTTGTATCTTATTATTTAGGTCAAAACAGGGTTTCTTTTTATCTGCAAACACTGCTGTCACTTAGAGATGTGCCAAAATACAGCGTTTAAATATGCACTGCCTGTTACGGGATCGTAAATTCAAGGAACTGTCACAAGTATGTAGTTCCTCTCTTCTGGAGGGATGCCTTCTTTTTTCCTTTAAGTTGGTTTTCTGGCTTTAATGATGGCTTTCTTTAAGTTCATCTTTTACAGAATTTATTTAAAATGCTGTAAAAATAAAGCTCTTTGATCTGAAACTTCTACGTTTGTGCTTTCCATGGTTTCACTGTCTTGATCATGCTCAGCAGCATAGTTCTATCCTGTAGCACTACCTCTGCCCTGGCTGTGGGATCCAGAAGCGTAAGACTCCTTTTCCTGCTAGAAGATTCTCTCTCCCTGGCTGGTGTTTGCATATGTTTGTTTTCTGTGGAATTTAGGCTTTGTTCCTACCAGAGGAGGGCATGAAAAATTGCATGTGAGTTTTGCACGATTCAGTTGAGATCACTGTCCCTTTCTGATGAACAAGCTGCTCCTTGACCTGCTTTGGAGGATGTAGCTCCAGGACCCCTCCTGGGGTTTTCCACAGGATCTTTTCACTGACTATCTGTTGTTAAAGCTTCCTAAGTGTGATGAACATGAAGCTTACCTCTGACTTCCTTCTCTTAAAGAAATACCACTCTTTCCTCCACCTTCTAGAACTCACCTGAATTTCTGGTGATTCAGTGATCACAGAGAACAGGATAGCGGAGACTGCTCTCCCCCTCCTGATGCTACAGGCTGCTGGATGAAGTAGCTGCAGTTTTACTCATTTGTTCTCTCATCCCACTTAGTCATCAACTCTTGAGGGTTAGTTCCTTACTAGTGCTGCAGGCTGTGCACTGAAAAACTGAAGCCACAACTACTTTTGTCACTTCATCTGCTGCCTAGATAGTTGAAATATCTATTCTGAACTTGACTAAGTACTGCTTTCAGACTGCTTGTGATAGTCATAAGGTGGCACTAGGGGAAATATGTTGCTACGTATGACATTACAGAGGTTGTCCTCAAAAACGGAGTGGTAAAACCCTCCCATAGCCCCTAAAATGTGGATTCTGTATAAGTTTCTGGGTTTTGGGCCAAACATAGGAGCCTTCTACTCTTCAGAGACTCTTCAGAACCTGAAAGGTTATTTTTTACCCTTTTTTAAATCCTTGCACACTTTAACATTTGAGGTGTGAACTGGCTCCATAGCAAACCAGGTATTACTTAGCAGACTTCAGAAGATGAGTCCAAAGCCCTTGTACCTATATAAAGATGTTGCAACTGAAAGAGAACCCAGGAGAAAGCTTCTTCCCCTTAAAAAGCTTTGTTGCATTTTTGGCAAGTGATGTGAATTAATAGCTCTGAACTGTCAGTAGGAAGTAGTTTATCCTTATTACCCAGTAAATGTCAGAAGCAGTGAAGTCATGTTTATTTATCTGTTTGGATTTGGTTGGAAAGCCAACTTTCAATTAAATTGAAGATAGATGGTAATCAAACATACTACAGCATATGTGAAAAGGAGCTGCATCAAATCCAGGAGGCAGATCAGTCCAAATGGGATCCTGTGCCAAGAAAATTAATTGAGAAACCCGAGTAAATGATCTCTGGCTAATTTGACATGTTGTCATTAGAGCAGCTAAGTGATAACATCACAGTGACAATGTTTATCTGAAACAGGGGAAAATGTCCATCCAGGGAGCTCTCCACATTGAGCAAAGAGGGAGATTGATTGTATGTATTTGCTTAAATGCTTGGTCAGAAATCTGCAGCATCCAGTTAAGCGCTATGAATCATGTGGGAAAGGAGGATTTGATTTGGGGAACCAGAATAGTTGTCTGAAGATGAGCAAAGGGTATGTAAACTCAGTTAACAGGAAAAATAGTCTTCATGCCAGGTAAGACTAGAGAATCCTAAAAGTAAGCATCAACTGGTTGTTACTCTAAAGCTACAACTGGTTAAAAATTTGCTGTCCACAATATGTCTGGCCAATTAAGGATGGGAAGAATAAAGTGCATATGCACATTCTTTCAGTTCCACTGTGGTTTTTTGTGGATAGCAAAATAAAGGAGGAAGTCAGTTTTGCTGTGATAAGGCTAAAAATATCTGTGGGATGAATTAATCTACATCAAACGTTTGAGTTGCATTCAGAATGAGTCCTAGAAATAGGCTTGATTGCATGGCAAGTTAGTTGGCACTTAGAATAAAACATGTTTGAGTTGTCTGCTAAATATATTACAATGGCTGAAAAATGTTCTTTTGCTATTTTCCTGTTAAAATGTGGGTCTAAGTTTGTAGTAGACGTTACGTTAATAAAGTGTGTGAAAACACAAAAGCCCTCAGCTTCTCTGAAGTCCTTGAATGGAGAAGACAAAGACAAAACAGCTGTTTGGGGTTCCCCCCCCCCCAATTTATTTTAGCAGAAGATGTTAAACAAAACTATTCAACGAACAATTTCTGCAGCTCTGTCCTGTAGTTAGATGCACCTTCTGGAAACTTCTTATATCTCTTGTGCTTCAGAAAGGCTGGGGAAAGGATGGCCTAAACTTGCACATTTGGCAGTGCTGTGCAGAGAAACCAGGGCTTTTGTGTTTGCTGGTGATGCTGAAGTCTGGTGAGCAATGATTTAGCTCACTGCCAAATAGACTCTGTAGCTGAGGAGGCTTCTTGGTGGAGTCATAGCGTGCTCCCTTTCTTTTAAGATGTAAGCGCAAGTTGGTCTCTGCTGTTCCCTCTCATGATCAAAGCAGGTGTTCAGCCCAGAGCTTCTTGTTCTCTGAGCATTTCTTTGCTTCCTCAACTTTATACCTTGGGGAATTAAGGAGAACTTTAGGCTAGTCTTCCTTTGGTCCTCCACAACAAATTTGGGCTACTTCAGCCCCTCATCTCTGTGAATCTAGAATCCTAAAGGTATTTTGAAATGCTAAAACACAGTGGAGTGCTGAGCAACACAGGTCATTGGGAGTATATTATTTCAGTGGTTTGGTCTCCATGCTTGCTCTCCTCCAACTGCAGAATCAAATTTAGTAATGTGAAGCCAGTTCTTCTCAGGAGTGGGATCAAGACTGTAGAACTTGCATCATTAAAAGCCCTTTAAAATGCCCTACAGGCCTTGCTGGTTGGAGTGTAAAGTGAAAAAGTGCTTTTCTGCATATAGTTTGCAACTTTAGATATAAACACACCGTTTAATTCTATTCATATGGCAAATAATTTATTTCTCTTAAAACACAAACTTTGTAGTAATATCCATTAGGCATTGTACCAGCAGATCCTGAGGAAGGACAGCTCTCGTATGACCAGATCATCACCATCAGATGAGATCCACAGATTTCGTGCTATAATTACCAGTGGCACTTTCAGGACTTCTCTATGTAAGAGGGTCACAGGAACTTTAAAATCTGGAGTTACTTTAGGTGAATATTAAGTCTGCTCAAGATGGTCCTTATATACTTCCAACCTCACAAAAATCTTTGATGATCAGTGACTGCATTTTTTTGTTTGCACTACAAACCTAGAGTCAGGAAGGATAATGCTAGTCCAGATGAGAAAGCAGATATAAAAATGTCATTTAATCTTTTAAGGATACATTTTCATGGATCCCTTTTTTATAGTCCAGTTTAAGAGTGCACCACTTCAGAGAGGTTTATTATTTCATCTTGATTTCCTTTTTTTCAATAGTGAATAAGGTATTAAATGGAAAAGATGTCTTGGTTGTATTCAATGATACTGAAATGTCTCTGTATTAATAGTGTGTGGCTTTCTAGCATCACCTCCAAGAAATGGAAATAAGGATTAGTCTGGGAAGGGAGTTCTGCGGGTGATGCTTTGACTGAGGCTAACTGTAACTCTCATTGATTTCCAGAAAATTGATGCCCAAGCCATTGAAGAATTCTATGGGTTAACATCAGACATTTCCAAAAACTCAGAATCTGGCTATATTCTCTTCTACCAGTCAAGAGACTAAGACAAAAGATACCTGTATATGAAGAAAAGAAAAAAAGGGATCAAGATATGTCCAAATGGAGCATATTTGTGACAGCAGAAGCAGTTCCTCGTTGTTGCTGTAGGACCAGGACAGATTCAGCGGGGTGACTAAAGGTTTCTCCCCGCCATTTCGTGGAGGATTAGTGCTGACTGCCGTTAACAAGAAGAGCTTTTGTTCCAGTTTTCTTTCTGGGCTTTTTTTACGTGCTATCTTCCAAAATCTGTGTTACCTCTACTTGAAACCTGGCTGCTTATTTGTTCATGAACTGAAAAAGAGATTTAAAAGTAGCATTATAGGATTTTTACCATGTAACGTTGGCCTGAGGCTATACCTTGGTTTCTGCCATCGTCGTTTTTCTGTATTTTAGCAGAATGATTTCAATATTCAGTGTCAGCTGAAGGCATATTTTAGGATATGAGCAGCAGCTGGTTGCTGGATATTTTTGGTGACTCAGACTTGAGAAGCAGTACAAAGCTAAGATGTATTGGAAATGTCAAGTCTGTAATTTTTATAAAAAAGCAGACAAAAAACTCACTCCGCAGCATTGTAAACTGCCCTGTTATGCATTATGTTGGGTTTAGATAACACTAACAGCGCTGCTGCTTCTTGGTTTTACTGTTCTGTTTCTTCTTCAGAAGGTATAGGACTTTCTCCATATTGTGCATTTTTCTTTCGAAGCAGAGGTTTTGACTCAAAGCCACGTTGCTGCAGATTTAAGGGGAGCAGAAAAGCAGTTACCTTTTGAAGAGCAAGCCTGGCAACCAGTTGCTGTAGAAAGCTTGAAGTTAAAGCATTTCTTGAAGCTATTGCATAAACCAAAAGTGCCCTCATTCTGAAACAGGATCTGTTCAACATTTCAGTACACAATAAACTGATGCAACTAGCATTTTGAATCTATGCTAATACACAGAAACAGCACTAATTGTGAAGGGTTAACCAGGGGAAGCATTATTTATGTCACTAATCCAGTTGTTCTTAGTCTTCAAGGTAATGAACATGTAAGAAGGAAAACCAACCAACCAACCCAGAGCTTCCCTTGCTAAGTGTTCTCATCGTCTGTCTTTAATGTTTGTGTTGATCTGGGAATCCCAACGCTCTCCTAAATATGCTTCTGATTGTTTTACCTCTCTAGGCCTTGCTTAACAGGGGAAATTGTCAGTCTTTTGAAGACTGAAATGAAAAGTAACTATCCGTTACGTGTGTATATATTATAATCTCAAGGATAACTAGAAAGAAGAGACTGAGGAAGTCTGTAAGGAATCTCAGAAAATCTTCTGTAACTTTGTTTGACAAGTGCTGTTGCTGTGCCAAAGCTTGTTGCAGCTGGCTCTAAACTACCAGTGGAAATGAGTATTTTCCTTTCTCCATCTTATTAGGTGACAAGAGCTGTCCTCTGTGTGGTTGTTCCCAGCACAGCCATTCATGGTGTGTACCAGTGCTGCTTGTTCTTGAGGACATTTAACTTATGCAATTCTGTGGCTTGTACAGGATAGAAAATATTTTACCAAAACACTCCTCAGGAAACCAGCATTTCACAAACAGGTTCTTGTGGTGGTTCTGTGTTTCTTGTTTCTTCTTCCCATGACCAGAATGTTAGTAAGTAACTCCTGTCTTCAAAGTGCAAATTAACCATTGCCATTGTATTCCAAATGGGTACAGGTTCCATTCTCCTGGCACGTCTCTTCCAGAAGTTAAAATATGGATGTTGGGTTTTTTAATTGCTTTTTTTTTTATACAGAGTACTGTCATTGTCAGAGATGTGTTCACCAACAGCAAATGTTCTTGTCATCTTGTTCCTATTGTGTGAAAATTGTTCCTGGCCAAGAGTCTTCTCCCTTCACAAGCTGTGAGTCCTCTCGTGATGCCACTCCCAGAAGACTCATCACCAAGTCTTGCAAAAAATGAAACTAAAAGAGAGCACTGAGCGAAATAATCTAACAGGTAAATACAGACCTTAATGTAGGACACTAGACATGTATTTTGTATATCTGGTGATACATTTTTACAGATAAAATACCTGACCGAGAGAGAATATTGAAAGATATATACTATAGATTAAAAACAAAGTGCACTTTTGCTACAGATTTATAAGGAGACTTAAAAGGAATTAAATTGGAAGAGAATGGTGTGATGTTACTTCTGTATAATAAATGACCCCACCTGTCTCCAATAAAGATCATGTATGATCAAATGCACATGGCCCAAAGGCTTTTCCTTGCATTTCCATCCGAGGCAGAAATGAAAGTACTTGGTTAGCTGCTGGCTCTCAGCTCCCTCTGTGCTGGCTGGGAGATGTGGACCCTGTTATATTTGCATGCTCATAACCTGTGTGTAACTAGTTTAAACCAAGAGAAATTACTAATTCAGTGTTGTAGATAATTGATATGCTGGTAAACTGAGGAGAGGTCACCCCAGGCACATCCCACTGCTGGGATTCCTTCTTCTCCCCATCCCCTGTAGCTCTGCCATTGTCCTTCCCTGGGATTTCCTTTTTCCTTCTCCCTCTTTCACCCCTTGCTGTCGCACTCTAAGACTGTTGCAAATATTATCTGACTGATCTGGAACAGAGACATTTAAAAGCAAAAATAGCACCATATGCTTGGAGCTTTTCAAGTTCATGGCAGGCCAGGTCTCTGTTGCGCAGTGGTTCACTGGAGTTCACTTTTATATTGGGAAAATTTGATGAAAACCTTGCCCCTGTGAGGAGGAATTCATGGGACTGGGTCAGAATGCAAGAGAAGCAAATGAGATTGGGAAATGACAGCATTTAAAAACACATTTTAAATCCCAACTGCTGTCTGGTCTTTGTCCTCCTGGGTCACACATTAGCGACAGATAAATAAACGGAGCTAATTTTAACTCCAGTGAATGTGAATTTGACTTTCAGTCACTTTTAGAAAGAATATTGTCCTGAATTAATTTTGTTGAGGGCTAACAACCAAAATCAGAGCATTTGGAAGCAAAGTGGCTTTAGGTTTTGAGTGTACCAGTAAGGCAGGATTGATACTAGCATTTGGGGGCTGTTCTTGTTGCTCCAGGACTCCAGAGCTGGAGTAAGGGTGAAGACCTGTCTTTGCTGACCAGCAACTGAAGCAAAGCACACCCTGTGTTGCTATCTTTGCTTCTACTTTAGCAGTTCCTATAGCTTGTTTGTGGTGAGATTCTGCCTTAAAGACCTCAGGAACAGGCTGTTCATGAATTGGTGGTTGTGCTTGGCGTGTTCTGGTTACCAGCAGGAGCTTTTGAAGTCACCATGCCAGCTCGGGTTAGCGTGTGCTTAAATCATATTTGCTTGGTACGAGAAAGAAAATAGACTAACAAAGGCCCCTGAGACAAGTGAAACCTTCCCATTGTGGTCCTCAGTGTTCATCAAAAGGAAGCAATCCCCTGAAACATCATTAATTCTCAACATGTAAAGTCCTGCCAGCGGTTGCTGCTGTTGCACTGATTAACCTTCGGGCTACTTGCGTTTGCTTCCTTCCCGCTCCTGCAACATCGGCCCTAGCTGATGTGTTGTAAGGAAAACGGTTGAATCCTTTCTATGATCTGGGTAGATTAGGATTAGAGGGGAGATTGGGATGAGATTTTAGGAAGGAGGCCTTCCCTGAGGGCGCTGAGGCGCTGGCACAGGGTGCCCAGAGAAGCTGTGGCTGCCCCATCCCTGGCAGTGTTCAAGGCCAGGTTGGACCCAGGGGCTTGGAGCAACCTGCTCTAGTGGAAGGTGTCCCTGCCCATGGCAAGGGGGTGAAGCTGGATGAGCTTTAAGGTCCCTTCCAACCCAAACCATTCCGTGGCTTTATGAAAAGAGTCTCCAGCACTGAGGCTGATAACTTGTCCCTTTGCCAGGGCACCTTGTGCCATGCTGGGAAGTACTTTTCTGAGGAGATGGATCTGGAGCGTGGCAGATGATGGGTGTAGGAACAGGTGCTGTCTGAGACCCACATGCCATGGTAGGGACTAGACCTATGAGCTGTGTCAGCTTGGGCAGGGAGTGAAGCCCAGGGGCCTTGACTAGAGGGTAGCTTGAAAACCCCAAGAGGAGGAGCTGGACCTGGAGGGCAAAGCTAAGAAAGGATTTATGAATACCTTAAAATATCAGAGCCCCCATAGTATTACTCTAGATACGTTGGCCCAGATTTATTGAGGGCAAAGTGCTTTTGGTGCCGTGCTGCTGAGAAGCATCCTCAGTCTCTGGACCTGTCCCCAGGGAGCCCCACAGAGCTGGGGCATGCAGTGGAGGCACAGGTTACAGTGAAACCTGTGTGAAATACGTTCAGGGAGTCCCAGCTGGGTCTTCCCTGGTGATTTCCAAGTCCCAGGCAGTGTGCAAGAATGAGCCTGCAAAGGAAGGGGAGAAGGGCAAGGATGTGGGCATAGAGCTGCATTTGGAGTTAGGAACATCGCCAGATCTACCAAGGGTTCATTTCCATTTTGAGATGGTTTTTGTCTGGAGTATAGCTGCTTTAGCAAAACATACTGTGTGAGGGATGTAGAGGTGGAAAGACATTTACTTGGCTTGAAGTCCTGGACAAGCTGTCCAGCTAGACTGAACCTCAGACTGCTGCTGCCCACCAGACCATGGAATGGGTGAAGGTAAGGTCAAATGCAGCTGAAGCTGCATTTCTCACTGTCCTAGGTGTAGGCACACAAGTAAATAGCAGGTGGTTTTCAGCAGGAGCTGAGTAACTTCATTTGCAATTAAGTATCCTAATTAGCACTCTATTAGTGTTTCCTTCTGTGAGAAGCAGCCTGCATCTACTGCAACCAGTCATTGCAGGCCTGGAAGGCAGAGCAGGGACTGTGCTGTGAAGGAATGGAGGGAGGGAAGAGATGGCCCAAGGGAAGAGAAACCAAACCTTGAAGCTCTGCTGTGCAGGGCCGTGCATGCCCTGAGGTTGGTATCTCAGAGGTCTTTGTGTGATAAGACCCTGGTCAAAACCTTCCACCCTCAGAAGCAAACCCTCAGCGCCTCCCTGCAAAGGTGCACTGAAAAGCATGAGGGAGCATGTGGTGGTGATGGCAGAAAAGTGTTATTCTCTGCAATCCTTTCCAAGCCCTCTTTCTCAATTTCTTTTCTCTTTGATGTTACACTGTTCGTTTTCAAATCTTGAGTCACAATATTTCTCCAAGCGAAAGGCCACAGGTTTGGGGAGAATCCAGTTTATTCCTTCAACATTCTTTGCCATTACTTCAGCAGAAAGAGAGCCAAACCACACTGGTACCTGCTGCTGATGGGGATGGAGGAGCAGCCCTGTGCCAAGGATGCTCAATGGCACCTTCCAAAGCCTCCTGCCAGGTGCTTGGGGACGTATTGTGGGTGGTGAGGACCGGAGAATGAGTGGCATTAAAGGATGTCTGAAGCCTCCAGAGAGAGCAAAATGGAGATGTTTTCATTAACTTATCCCTAGGGTGCAGTTAAGTGGAGAGTTGAACTGAGAGATTTTTTTTCCCTGTCTTTGCCTGGTTTCTCATGGGTAGAATCATAGAATAGTTAGGGTTGGAAAGGACCTTAAGATCATCCAGTTCCAACCCCCCTGCTATGGGCAGGGACACCTCACACTAAACCATCTCACCCAAGGCTCTGTCCAGCCTGGCCTTGAACACTGCCAGGGATGGAACATTCACAACCTCCTTGGGCAACCCATTCCAGTGCCTCACCACCCTCACAGTGAAGAACTTCTTCCTTATATCCAATCTAAACTTCCCCTGTTTCAGTTTTAACCCATCACCCCTTGTCCTGTCACTACAGTCCCTAATGAAGAGTCCCTCCCCAGCATCCCTATAGGCCCCCTTCAGATACTGGAAGCCTGCCCTGAGGTCTCCACGCAGCCTTCTCTTCTCCAGGCTGAACAGCCCCGACTTCCTCAGCCTGTCTTCATACAGGAGGTGCTCCAGCCCCTGATCATCCTCGTGGCCTCCTCTGGACTTGTTCCAACAGTTCCATGTCCTTTTTATGTTGAGGACACCAGAACTGCACACAATGCTCCAGGTGAGGTCTCACAAGAGCAGAGCAGAGGGGCAGGATCACCTCCTTCGACCTGCAAACTGGATATAAACCGAAGCTTAAGGTTTTGGGGCTTCTCAGCTTCTTGAGCTTCAGACACGGCAGAAAAGCCAAGCTTTGGCTTTGCAAAGTTTCACCCCCATCAGGAGGAGGTTACTGGATTGGGAAAACCAGTTTCTCTGTGCTGTTCCTCCACACTTTGAGCCAAGTGCTTCAGCAGCAATGACTTGGGGACAGGAGAATTCCCAGGAGAGCTGCAACCACATTATCTTCTTCTAAAAATACCTTCCAACAAAACATAAAACCTCTCCGAAATAACCCATCAGAAAGAGTGGGATCCAATTCCAGGCTTTCTGGAGGCCAAAACCTGCTGTGTTAAAGGGGCTCTGCTGGGAGAGCATCCTCTGCAGCGCGTGCCGTGTGCAGGTACCAGTGATGAGGAAAACGGGAGGTTGGTGGGAAGGTGACTCGACTCTTTGTTGTGATCACATCCCTGCACAGCAGTGTCTTGGTGGCTCCAACACCAGGGTGCTCTGAGCATCCTTGTGGTGGGAGGGTGGCTCACGGATCTCTCCTCGGGCACTGTCGAAGTTCATTCTGCCCTCTGGAAGTGCGGAGTGGCTCCTGAAGCTGGGTTTTTCCTCCTTCCTCCTCCTTCCCGGAGCGTGTTTAATTATTTGCGAGTTAGTCATATCCCTAAGAAAAGCAAACGTTGCATGATGGTGAGTGGCAGCTCCTGAAGAACTGGCACTAATTATATCTCAGCACTGAAACAGAGACCACGCCAGGCTGGCAGATCCTGCTTGGAAGGGAGCTGGCTCCTCCAAGCGCTTGTGCCAGCAGCTGGGATGCCCCAAACTCGTCGAGCAGCCGCTCTCCTGGCCCACAGACCCATCTCCATCTCCCTGCTGTAGGTTTAGGGATGAGAAATGTCTTGCTTTGGGTTTCATCCCATCCATTTCCACCCTGCTTTTCCTCCAAGCCTGGTGGGTGGCATTTAGGGAGGTCTCCCCTCAACTTGTATGTCTGTGATGGACTCAGTCTGCCGCTCACCCCTCAGCAGCCAATGCTCTGGGTTGGTACCATCAGTGGCTGCTTCCCCGTGCTGTTCAAGCAGCATCACCTCTTCCTTGGGTGCTGGGAGAAGCCAGGCATTTCCTTTCCTCCTGTTGCAGTAGAGCTGCTCATGAGCCAGGAGCAGTAGATGGAGGGATGAGCTGGATGGTGCAGCTGAGGGATGCTGGGTTTTAACTTGTCCATTTATCCTGCTGAGCGAGTGGTACTGCCCTGCTCCCAGTAGGGTTTCGTCCTTTTCTGGGGTAGCCAAAACACTGTGTTTTGGGACATTCCTCCTAAGACCCTCCATCCCCTGTGGGTGGGCAGCAGGGGCCAGCACCCGTCCTGCTGCAGGACATGGGGAAGGTGAGGACTTGGCGCCAGGATTGTGTCACACCATGCGATGCTGTGGGCACCAGGATCACCCTCATCTTGGAAGGTTTTGAGGATGAAAATGCTGTGATTTGGGGTAAAAGATGCTGCTGGGGTTGCCTGGTTGTGTAAATGGAGCAGAGGGAGGGAGGTGCTTGCAGGCACCTTGGTGATGCCTCTGCTGTGGCTGCCGGACCTGCATGGGGACCGCTGGTGTCCAGCCCAAATCCAGAACATCCCCAAAGGGCCTTTCAGACCCTTGTCAGAGCGATCACCCCCCCTCTTCCCTTTGAACAGAGACAGGCGATCCAAGCAGTCTGCACTTGGGCTGAAATCCCCCTTTCAGCTAGGGGTCTGGTCCCCAGCCCCAGAGCAGGAGGAGGGTGCAGGGATGCTCCCAGGAGCACGGGATGCTCCCAGGGACCGGGCTCGGCGCTTGGCTCGTTTTCCCCAGCGTTTCTGCGGTGTTTTTCCTGGATGGGGGTTTTGTTTTCTCAAAGAGCCCAAGTGGCTAAAAATAGCCCTGAGCTCGTATCCCGGCGGGAAGCGGGCGCAGGCTGCGTGCGGAGCCGACCTTCAGAGCCGCAGCTCCGGCAGCGGGAGCGCGGCTGCCTCTTGTGCTGGGCTATTTAAAGCAGCTCTTTTGCCTCTTGTGTGTCTGTCTCAAGGAGCACCTGACGGGAAGGCAGGGGGATGGTTTTCCCTTGCTGAAATAGCCACCTGGCAGCGCGTTATCCCGAACTCGGTGGGTTCGGATCGGATTGGGTTGTGCACTGGGCTATAATGAGCATTTAGTTGCATGGGCATTTGGCATCTCCCCCTCCCAATGGGACAGAGGGGGATGTGGGCACGGCTGTTCCCTCTGGGGTCATGAGCCTTGGGGTGCAGCAACCCAGAGAGGCAGGATTTGAGTGTGAGGGACTGGCTGAGGCAGGATCTGGACAGTTGGGACTCAATAAGGTGTGATTTGGGGGGGAAGAGACTCAAGAAGGCAGGATTTGGGATGCAGGGACCCAATAGGGCAGGGTTTGGGGGACTCAGGCACCCAACGAGGCAGATTCAGGGACAGACACCCCATGAAGCAGATGGGAACTGCTGCTCCCTTCCCAAAGGATAAGGGGTTGGGCTCTCCTTAGTGATTTTGGCTGCAGCAGCTTCCCTGGACCTGAGGACAGCAGGGACTGTGGTGAAGGAGCACGGACACAGGAGCAGCATCACACTGGGATGAGTTAAGGGGATTCACACTCATCCTCCTCCCCGAGCTGCCTGAAAGCATGCCGGGGGTTGTGTGTAGTGCTAAGGCACGTGTAGTGCATGGAACACCGAAATGACCTTGACACTGGTTTGTGCAGGTCAGGTAGTGGGTTTCAGCTCCAGTAATGCCCTCTGTGGGCTCCATGAGGACAAACCCGCTGTGGTGCTGGCACTGGGTGCTGTGGGGTGCAGCTCGCCCCAGCCCTTGCTCTCTGCTGTCATCTCTGCAGCAGTTTCACCCGCAGAGTAAACCAGAAACAAGTAAATGGTGCTCTGGGCTGCTGCAGAGCTGTGACACCGCATGAGCCTCCTCCTGCCTCCATCCCTCCTGGCTGTCCCTGCATCGCCCAAGGAATGAGTGTGGGAGAAAAGGGGTGTCCCATCGCCCCCCATCACTTGGTGGGGGTGGGATGGGTGTCCCCCCCGGGCTGGGCATGGTGGGCAGGGACAGAGGGACCCAGCTATGTGCTCAGTCCCCATCCCTGCTCCGGGGTGCTTGCAGCCGTATGGCACCGGCAGCATCCCCATGTCCCCATGCCACCTGTGAGTCACGCTGCAGCTCAGCACATGCTGGGTCCCACCCGCTCTTTGCAGGGAGCTGAGAGCCAGCGCCTGGGAAGCACCATGGTGAGATCTGGGACCCCACAGCACAGGGTTTGGGGTCGTGGCACCCATGGACCAATTGCTGAGGATGACAGCAAAAGATGGGTGCTTGAGCTGGTCCCTGTGTAGCACCTGGAGGTGAGATCATAGAATAATTAGGGTTGGAAAGGACCTTAAGGTCATCCAGTTCCAACCCCCCTGCCATGGGCAGGGACACCTCACACTAAACCATGCCACCCAAAACTGCGTCAGGCAGGCAGGGCTGTGCCTGTGGGACCATTACTTTACCATGTGTTTTTTATCCCATTGCATCTCCTCCAGTGACAGTTGCTCCCCCGATGTTCTCATCCCCGGAGCTGCTCCAGGACCAGCTGGGTTAGAGGTTTTCTTCCATGGAAGAAAGCTGTGGGATTCACAAACCTTGTGCCAAGCAGCTGATGGAGCAGAGGGGGTGTTGGTAATTCCCTCCCCCCAAGCGTGTTGCCAGCATGAAGAACTCCCAAAATGCTTGTGGAGCTTGGCTGGATGGGGCCAAAGCTGCTTGGAGAGCACAAAAGCAATGGGAGTCTTCCCCAGTGCTGTCAATGCAACCAGGGCACCAAAACATCCACAAATGGGTTCTTCTGCAATGCTTTGAGCACTGCCCACTGCACAGGCAACAGGCTGGCTGCTGCCTGTGAGCGTTGGGTCGCCCCTGGTGCCATCCTCCTTTTATCTTCCCCACCTTTTATTTTCACAGTGGGATCTGTGAAGAGGAAAGGATGCTCCTCTCAAACCCCGCGCTGCTGGGGGGTTCTCCCCACTTTTCTCCCCATCATTGAGAGGCACCAAATTCTCCTGATCCGGAGAAAAGGGTGTGAGTGGGCAGGAGCAGCAGAGCTAAATATAGCCCATGTACACAGAGCGAGAGCGCTGCGGTGGAACGGCATCAATGAACACTATGGTGGTAATTAAGAGCTTCCTAATGAAGAGCTGGGAAACCAGGGGTGTCTCCGGGGAGAGCCTCGTGCAGACGTGGGGTTCCTGACAGCAGTGTGGGGGGTCTGCAAGGGTGGATCCGGCAGAATCCACCCCCCATGTCCCATGTGGAAGTGGCTGGGAGTCCCAGAGCAGGGAATAACCTCCCCCCCCTCAATAAGTGTTGGCATGAGAGGGGAGAAGGTGAAGCAGAGGATGAAGGGATCAAGCAGGCACCCCTGAGGGGTGCCTGGCTCTGGGGTGGGGATGCCCCATGGTGATGAAACCCAGCAGGAGAAAGGCTGTCAAACAGCGGGCTGGGAGGTGATGGGTACTGGTGACCTTGACCACTGGCCACAGTGATCAGTGGCCTCATAGCCAAAGGTAACAAACAGCCACAGCTCGCCTTTGCCAATCAGGGCGCTGGCTGCATTGCAAAGGAGCCACGGATTTTCCTAGGATATATAGGAACAGCCTAAGGACGTATGGGCGTTTAGTGAGCTGGTGATGGGGAGCTCATTGGTGTCTCCTTCCATCGCCACCGCAGTCCCTGCAGCTCCCGGGTTCCCCAGGGTACCAAAGCCAGACATTGAGCCGCATGCTCATCCATATTTCTCCCTGGTCCCCTCCATCTCCCAGCCCTGTGGTGTCTCCAAACTTGAGCCTGTCCCATGCTCAGGGACCTGCCTGCCCGTCCCTGCAGCACCATGGCTGGGAAAGAGCCCGGTATATCAAACTGTGTTGGAAAGTTGGAGTGAAGGGGAGTTTTTGTCCTGGTGTTGTCTGGGGTTGTGTTTCCCCGTCACAAGCAGTGATTAGGGTAATGAAGGGATCCTCTCCCCTCTGCTGCCATCCCTATAGCAACCAGCAGCCTCTTCCCGTTAAACAAGTGACTCATCAAACACAATTACACTGATAGCAGGGACCATGATTGTGACTTCCAGCGCTGACAAAAGAGCTGACCTTTCGGGAGGGAAACATAAGGGAAACAGCGCAAAACTGGATGGGAAGGTGCATTCCCGTGCCTCGTATCCCACCTCTCCCACTGCCCTCGCCCTGCCTGGGGACTCCCAGGTGGGAAATCAGAGCTGAGAGGTGTAAACCCCCTGTGGCTCCGTGCCGGCGGTGGGAAGCAGGATTCCCGGTGGGCAGCTGGATGGCTCCAGTGCCAGTGCTGCCGGCAGCACGCAGGACCTCAGTCCTGGCTGAGCATGGGATGACACATCCCTGCGGGCAGGTGTGACCTGTGCCATCACCCTGCTTCTGCCCATGCCGCACACCGTGTTCCTGTTCATGCCCTAAACCTGACTTCCCTCTGTACCATGCATTGTTCTTCTGCACGTGCCAGGGAAACTGTTGTTCTGCTCCCAGAAACTCGGACCAAGACCTCCCCAGCCCCTTCACATCTGGCAGGTTTGAAGTGTTTGGAGGGTCTTTACCCTCTCCTGGTTTTCCACTTCCTCCCTCTCTCTGCAGGTCCCTTTCCTCCACAAATCCAGCTGTGGGAATCTCAAGGGAATGATGTCTCTCAGCCGAGCGACCTCCAGCATCACTGTGGGGAGAGGCACAGCACAGCTCTGGGGTGAAGCCTCGGGGCGGAGGGGCAGCAGCTCACACAGTCCCATGGGAGCACTTGGCTGTACCTGGTTACAGCCCTCCCTGACTCAAGTGAATGTGTTTCCAAGCCAATTACTCACTTTGTACAAATTATTTCAGTTACCAGCAAGCCATGACCTCTTCCTGATGGAGTCCTAGTGCACCCCCTGTTTCAGACTGGGCATCTGGGTCCAGGCAGTGTGGTCCCCAGCCTCATTCCAGGGAATGTGCCTGTGCTCGGGAGATGCTCAGAGGGGAGCCTGGCACCGTGAATCCTTGTAGGATCCTGTTTAAATGTCAGAAGCCAGAATTAAAGCAATGAATAGGGAGGCCTGGCTGTGCCTGGGCGAGGGGGGGTCGGAGCTGCCTTTGCTACACTTCAAAGCTGAGAGTTTGCTCCCCGGGATTTATGGAACCCAGCGTCCTTCCTGCCCAGCGGGAAAGGAGCTGGAAGTGCTTTGAGTGCTGCCACGGGGGGCTTCTCCCACTGGGTGGGCTGTGGAGGGGGGACCAGCACAGGGTTAAGTGCTTGCGATGGAGCAATGAAGGTGTGCGATGGCTGCACATCCTTCAGTGCTGATGGATCACCATCTCCAGTGGCTTTTCTGCAAGGACCTGGGACCTTCCTGGTCCTCAGGCTGCATCTCTGCGGGGCTCAAGTGATCCCAGAGTGGGTGCAACAACTAAGCTCCTCCGGAGCAGCTCACTCCAAGCTGGAAGCTCACGCTGGTGGCAGCAGGGACTCCAGCAGGCAGGGAAGGCTGCCCGGCACATGGCTGCAGGGAGGCTCCGGATTCATTCTCTTTAAGAATCTTCCTTATTCTGCCCCTTCCAAACCACAGGAAACCTTCCTCTCCCCTGCACCACGTCACGTAAACCAGGTTATCATCAATTATTAATTGTCACAATGATTTGCCTTAATATTTTGCCTCGCATCCCACATGCTCCCAGTGTTCCCTATGGCGGCGTAGGCGAAACACAGTCACTGCTGATGAGGTGGCCACTGAGAGCAGTAAATACAGCCTGGGAGAAGGAGGAAAACATGGCGCAAAAGCCCTTTATTTCAGAAACATCACCCTGCCCGAGGAGCCCTGCTTGCCAGAGCTGAGCTGACATATGGTGCCATGGTGTGTGCCAGCAAAGGTGCTCCAAAACATGTTCCTCTGGCTCTGGAAAGCTCGGAGCCAAATCATTCAGGTGGGAATGAGACCACTGAAGGAAGGAGGAAAAATCCTCCCCCTGAGTGCTTGGTGGGGATGGGGGGGAGAAGCTGGAGCAAGCAGATCTGCTCCTTCCCTTCTGGCACAGACTGGCATTGCCCCTGCTCATCCGCCCTGCGAGTCCTGTCTCTGTGTTTGGTGTCATTTGGGTCCTGTCTCCATGTGCGCACCAGCGGGGTCCTGTCCTCCTGTGGGTTCCAATGGGAGGCAAGGAAGAGCTTCTGCCTAAGAGCTCATCTCAGTCTCCCCTCTGGCAGGTTAAAGCCATTCCCCTTGGCCTGTCCCTACAGGCCCTTGTCCCAAGCCCCTCTCCAGGTTTCCTGCAGCCCCTTTAGGCACTGGAGCTGCTCTAAGGTCTCCCCTTCAGGAGCCTTCTCTTCTCCAGGCTGACCCAGCCCAGCTCTGTCAGCCTGGCTCCAGAGCAGAGCTGCTCCAGCCCCTGCAGCATTTCCATTTCCTCCTCTGGACCTGCTCAAGCAGCTCCACGTCCCTCTTGCGCTGTTGCCCTAGAGCTGGACACAAGACTGCAGGTACCAGAGATACCTCATGTTGGTGCAAGAAGGTCTTGCACATCTCCGCAGCATGGGCTAGGCTGGGATGTGTGTTCCCTGGCGCTGCAAAAGCCAACCCTCCATCCATAGCTACCGGAGAGGTAAAAGTAGGGTTGCAATGGTGCTGCTGCAGGCAGGAAGGCAGAGGTCACTTTTGCAAGCCAGACCCTCAAATGGGCCCAATCCAGCTACTTGTGAGAGACTTTTCAGCTGAATCAGCTGTTTTTCAACAGGGATGGATGATTTCATAAGCCAGACTCCTGCCTGCCTCCACCTCCTCCACTGCCTGGATTTGGGCACCTCATCCCAAACCCGTGATGGAGCCCCTAATCCTTCCTCCTGCCAGGATGGGAGGCTGGACCCAGCAACTGAAGCAGCACTGGGAGAAGTCCCTGCTCTCGAGCAGCAGCGTGAAACCGGCCTCATTTCCTGCTCATAGTCACAAAGATTATGCAAAGCCTTTGAATGCAGGACTTTCCGTGCTCTTTGGCGGCGCCCGGCCCCCTATGGCCCTGTTTTGGGGAGGCTGGCGCTTGTTTGCCACCCTGATTAGTCAGCAGTGCTAATTATAGCTCCGCTTTACCGTCTTACAGCCCTCCAAGCCCCGCTGGAGTAACAGGGAACAACAGAGGTGCTGAAATGAGGCTGTGTCCGCTCGCTGCGGAGAAGGTGCTGGTACAAATACAGGGACGAGCTTCCAGCGGTGCGGCTTTGCACGCTCATCCCGGGGGTCTCATGCAATGAGCTCAGGCTTTGCTCTGGCAGGCGAGAGAGCTGGGGCGGGGGGAAGCTCATGATGCAGGGAGGGAATGATGTTTCCCCCAGGAGAAGAAATAAAGCCGATTTTAATGCTTTTGGAGGAACAAAAATGACGGCGAACTGCATCACATCTGTTCCACTGGATGTGTCCCAGGTGGGGTTCTATTACAGCCCATGATGGAGAGCAGAGGATGCCCCAATGAGCTCCCTGCATGTCCACGGAGCCAGGCCAGTGCCTGTGGAGCCCCACTGCATTAACAGCAGTCAGCAATGGTGCAGGGCTCCCTGCATAGCCCAGGGGAACTAAACCCTTTGTCCCTCGGCTTGGTTGCCTGTGGTTTTCAGGGCATTTTGATGGCTGCAAACCAACGCACAGCGGTGAAAATGCTGCCAGTCCATTATCTTTTGCAGGGTGTTGGCATCATGGTTATTCCTCTTGGTGAGCTCTGTACCGCCCAGAACAGCAGCCCCAGCACAAACTTTGATTACAGATGTGCTCTGCCTTGGATGAGCAGGTGATTGATCAGTGATTTGCCACCCCATACCCACCCAGGCATTCATTAGCTCCTCATAGGGCCACCCAATCACCATGAAGGTATGGCTATGGGAATAGCTGCAGTGAAGCAAATTGGGAACATGGATTCACCATCCCAAGTTCATCTCCTGCCTGCCAAGCAGCCACGTTACCAGTCATTTCATTTTTAACCAAAAAAGCACAATTTCCAAGGCAGGATGAGGCCCAGGTCATGTCCTGCTGTGGGTTGGCAGCACCCTGTGGTGTTTAGTATTGAAGCTTCCTCCTAAGGGCCAAAAGCCAAGGAGGAAGATGAGAAATGAATGCGGGAAATGGAAGGGAAAGCCTTGTCCTTGCTGAACAGCATTCCCAGGCGAGGCTGGAGGCCTCACAGTGTACTCACAGCACCAAGGTTTTGCTGGTGTCTTTGATCAGTTTGATTTTTACTGCTTGCTGTGGAGTCTAAGTTGCATATATAGACAAAGTGTACTTCATATACGGTCAAAAGGTCCTTGCTGATACTCAGGGAGCTCAGAGCATTACATGCAACTATAAAAATCAGATGCTCAGACATTACAAATCATAGAATCATGGAATGGGTTGAAGGGACCTTAAAGCTCATCCAGTTCCAACCCCCTGCCATGAGCAGGGACACCTTCCACTAGAGGAGGTTGCTCCAAGCCCCGTCCAACCTGGCCTTGAACACTGCCAGGGATGGGGCATCCAAATACAATGCGCAGCATTGCATCCTCACAGGGGTAACAGCACTTGCAGCCGGGGCAGCTCTGGGGTGGCCTTGGTTTTAAAATGGCCAGATAATGTCACTGCTGTTACCACGACACTCCTGGGGTGTCCCAGCGGCCCCAGCTGCCCCAACACACACAATTTCCCCTTCCAGCCCCCTGTGAGCTGCTGAATCCTGACAGACCCACTGCTGAGCTCTGTGCCCAGCATGGGTACCAGCACCACTGAGAGGGTCCAGGGCATTCCCAGCTAACAGGGAAATACTCTGGTCCACAGCTGTGTGGCCAGCACATGGGATGGTTTGTGACCTCCTTGATATGGGACCAAAAGGAGAGGAGGATGGGGATGTGTTGGCAGAGCCTTGAGACCTCTTTCAGCCTGTTTTGTCACCTGGATGCAGACTCCAGCAGCCCGGTTGTGGCATGGGGCAGAGAAAGAGGCTATCGGGGCCACCATGAAGTCTGGGATCAGACAGAGACTTGGGTGTTTGAGAGGAGAAGGGTTGGATGCCAGAGAGAGTGGGATGTCCAAGCAACCACCAGTGAGACCATGGGGTTTGGTGTCGGCTGAGACCCATTGGGGTGTATGTGTGTCTGTGCAAGAGGCAGCTCCAGATGAGAGGATCCAAGGGCCAACTTGCGTCTGTGTGTCTGAGGGCAATACTGGAGGGATGCACAGTGCGTCTGCACATGTTGAACCTCGGGGTCTGGAGCTGCAGCAGCCTCTTCTCTGACAGGTAGGGGATTCGGCAGCCCCCAGCAGATCCGGTGGGGACAGCAGGGACAGCCCAGCTCAGACCTGGGCTCTTCATGGTCCAGCAGCCTGGCTGGGCTGAGGCTGCCCACACCCATCTCAGCCTGGGGTCCCTGGGTGAGCCGGGTCCCTGCAGAGCATCCCTCATGGGCTGCAGCCCCCTCCTGGCAGGAGCAGCTGCGGATGGGAGTCAATCAGGGCTCCGCACCCGCCTCGCCTCTCCCGGGCAGTGCGTAATTACCGGGAGCGGGAGAGGATTCATTCAGCTCCTCGCTCGCGTTTCCTCCGCCCCTTTCCGTGCTGCTCATGTCACACAACGGCGCGCAGTCACGCGGCTGCCATCCCCAGGTAGGTGACGATCTAAGTCCCCTGGAATGGGGCTTGGCCTGATTCAGAACCCAGATGCTCCTCACTGGGGTGATGGGGTTCAGCCAAAACCACTGATGCTCACCCGAGTATCTTTGCCCATCAGGAGGTGGGGATCCTTCCCGGTGTGGAGCTTGCTGCGCTGCATAGCTACAGCCTGGAAGAGAGAGGAGGATGAAAGAGTGAAGCTGGAGTGTTACGAAACCAGCGGGAAAGGGGGGAGAAGGTGTAGCTAAAATATTGCGGAGCCGGGAGCTGAGCATCCTGCTTTGAAGATGCTGCTCCTGAGCTGAATCACGGAGCTGTGTGTGGCTGCAGAAATAATCGCGTCTTTGGGACTTGTTCCTTTCCAGGTTGATCCTTTCCTAAACAGTCAGGAAGGAAGCCCTGGGGATGGGTGGGTGCTGCAGTGTGGTGTGGGGGACAGACCCCTGCACCCAAAGTCTTTGGCCAGGTCTCCCATGCAGGAGGGTGGGTGCCGGGCTGGGCATCCCATGCAAAGCTCCTGGGTGTTGATCCTCCCCGTCCCGGCTTTTACACTGGCTGCCCGGAAGCCCGTGTGGGATGAAGGCTTTGAGATGTGACATCTGCCCCAGCCTGGCTGCACAGAGCCCCCCTCAGCACCCCGGCTGCCCGCCCCGGGGGTGCGGTGGGGTTGGTGCTGCTGTCGCTGGGCATTGCCCTTGAACGGCACAGCGGATCACCCCCTCCCGCCACATCCCCGCCTCCCTTGGCACAGGAGGTAAAAATAAACCTTGCGAGCGGCGGGGCCTGGCTTGCGCCCAGACTGCATCCGCAGAACGCAGGTGGCAGGGCCCGACCTTGGGGAGGTGCGTCGGGAATGCTCATGAATGAACGGCGGGGCGGGAGCGTGCGGGGCGCGGGAGCGTGCGGGTACGCGCAGCCCCTCGTGCCTGCGGGTGTGGACGGGATGTGGAGCAGGGAGTCAGCCTCGTTGTTATTCTGATCACAGCGGCTCTGATTCACAGACTTGGATCATGAATATAAGTGAAGACTTTGACGTCAGAGTTGAGATTTATCAGCAGATCCAATGGGGCAGGAATATTAAGTGCAAGTCGATGCCAGCTATCTGCCAACGTTATTAGCAATGCTCGCCGAGGAATGAGGCTTAACACCAAGAGCTGGAAGGACTGGGAAGGGAAAAAATAAAGACGGGGGGAGACAAGCTGATCCTCGAGCATTAAAGCCAGGTAAAACAACAGCCGGGCGGTCGCGGCTGAGGGAGGGAAGGAGGGGGGATGCTGGAGGGAGTGGGTTGTTGGCAGAGTCCCCCCGACCTTCACACCTTCACACCAGACCCGGGGGGGGATTTACGCTGCCAGGGGACCGCGCCGGGGCAGGGCAGGATCTTGCAGCTCTTTGCAGCCGGCAGGGAGCATCTTGCACCGGCTTTTTCCATAGGATGGGAAAGGAGGGAGGAAGGAGAAAGTTAATGCAGGCTGTTCCTTGCCGCTGCCCTCCCGCTTCATCAGCGGCGCCGCATACATGCGAGGGCTGGCCTATTAATAGCGTTTATTTTTACTCGCTGCACGCAAAAAAGAAAGGGCTGAAGGAAGGGGGGGGGTGCGCTATAAATAGGCGGCAAAAGGTAGTCGTGTCCCGGGGAAGGGGGGAGGACGGGGCCGCCGGTACTGTGCTTCCCCCGGCGGCGGGGTGCGCAGCGCCTGCGGATGCTGCGCGGGCTGAGCGCATGGAGGGTGCTGCCTGCAGCGGGGCGCTGAGTTGCGCTCGGCCTCAGCCCGTCGGGAGGAGCGAGAGACAGCGGAGCGGCTTCCCCGGGGCGAGGGGTGCGTGTGGGGCCGGGGTGGGGGTGACTTCCCTGGGGAAGCCGCAGTCGGGCTGGCGGGCGGGGATGCGCCCTGCGGCGGGCGGGGGCGCTCGGTGCGGGGCTCGGTGCCTCTCCCCGCAGATCGGAGTCCCTGTGCTTCGCCCCTCATCGCATCCCTCTCCCTCTCTCCCCAGCGATGCTGCACGGCCCCGCCGCCATGGGGGAGCCGTGGCAGCCGCAGCCGCAGCAGCAGCGGCTCCCGGGGCTCGGCAACGCCTCGGAGCCCAGCGCCTGGCCGGGGACGGCGGCACCGGGTAGCGGTGGTGGCGGTGGCGGGGCCGGTGCCGGTGCCGGGGGGACCGTCAACCCCTGGGACATCGCGCTCTGCGCCACGGGGACAGCGGTGGCGGGGGAGAACGCGCTGGTGCTGGCCGTGCTCTTCTACACGCCAAGCCTGCGGGCGCCCATGTTCCTGCTGATCGGCAGCCTGGCCCTGGCCGATCTGCTGGCCGGGCTGGGGCTTGTGGCCAACTTCGCCGTGCGGTACCTGCTGCGGCCGCCCAGCGAGGCGGCGGAGCTGGGCGCTGCGGGGCTGCTGCTCGCCGCCTTCTCCGCCTCGGTCTGCAGCCTGCTGGCCATCACCGTGGACCGCTACCTGTCGCTGTACAACGCGCTCACCTACCACAGCGAGCGCACGCTGGGCTTCACCTGCGCCATGGTGCTGCTGATGTGGCTGCTGTGCCTCGGCGTAGGGCTGCTGCCCCTTCTGGGCTGGAACTGCCTGCGGGACCAGAGCGCCTGCAGCATCCTGCGGCCCGTCACCAAGGACAACGCGGCGGTGCTGGCCGTCACCTTCCTACTCCTCTTCGCCCTCATGATGCAGCTCTACCTGCAGATCTGCAAGATCGCCTTCCGGCACGCCCAGCAGATCGCCGTGCAGCACCAGTTCATCGCCACGGCGCAGGCCACCTCCACCCGCAAAGGGCTCTCCACCCTCTCGCTCATCCTCGGCACCTTCGCCCTGTGCTGGATCCCCTTCGCCATCTACTCCCTGGTGGCCGATTCCAGCTACCCCGTGGTCTACACCTACTCGCTGGCGCTGCCCGCCACCTGCAACTCCCTCATCAACCCCATCATCTACGCTTTCAGAAACCCAGACATCCAGAAGTCGCTGTGGCTGGCCTGCTGCGGGTGCATCCCCTCCACGTTCTCCTCCAGACCAAGGACATCCAGCGATGTGTGAGGACTGAGCACGGAGCGAGAGGCGCGCCCTTGCTCTCCTCCTCCTCCTCTTTTTCCCCTCTGTCGTTATTGTTTCCTACCGGGAGGAACCCCCCGGGCAGCACATCTCGTTCCATGAAAAGATGGCCAAAAAGAGAGGGGAAAAAAAAAAAAGAGAAAAGGGAAGAAGAAGGGGGAAAGAAAGAGAGAGTAGAATGATAATGGTTTCCTTTAGAAATGTTATTTTCTTACACATTTTATTTTTTATTTAAAAACTCAAAACACCAAAAAAAAAAAAAAAGGAAAAGAAAAAAAAACAACAAACAAAAAAGAGGATCCTCGTTCGATGGCGTTTGTCTGCTCTCGGGGTAAGGAGCCAGGGGTTCTCACCCCCCCCGAGCCCCCTCCGGCACCACATCCCACAAGTGGCAGCCGCCGGGAGGGCGACAGGAGCGGGTTAAGGGTCCGGGTGTCGTGTGTGTGTGCGTGTGTGTGTGTGTGTGTGTGTGTGTGTGTTTGTGTCCCCGGCGGGGCTGGTCCTCACGCGTGGGGTTGTCGTGCGGGGCGTCCATCCCCCTAAAATCAGGGCTTGCGATGCTATGCAATAACGGGGGGCGGCGTTCAGCACCGCGGACAGCTCCGGCTCGGGGGCCCAGCGTGGCTTTAGGGATGCGGAGGGGATGAAGGGGACCGGGGGGGGACGACACACTCTTTACATGTCGTTTGTGAAGCACTTTGAGAACTTGTGGGGCGAAAGGCACTTTAGGGGACGGACGCTGTTTTGGGCTGTCGCAGGGATGGGGGTACCCGGGGAATCCATTCCCCTGCGGCCCCCCCCCCCCCAACCGAAAAAGGGGAGAAAAAGGTGTGCAGGTGGGGGGGCAACCGGAGTGCTGCTGTGTGCTCTGGGGGGGCCGGGAAGGGTTCTTCGCCCTCCCGGCTTGGGGCCGTGGGGTGATGCGCTCCCCCGGCTGCGCTCGCTTTCACACGGATCATTTGCAGGGGGCGGATTTTCTTCCAAGGATGGGTCCGGGCTTGCTGGGGTCCCCTAGAGGGAAGCCTCTGTAATCACACGTGTTATTCCGGATGCTACCAGTTTAATTTGCTTCATTGGAGAAGCTAAAGCACCCTCACATTCCTCTGCTGTGTCATGTGCTTTGTGCGTTAGTGAGACCGTGATGAAGTGTCCTTTACATTGTGCTTTCTTTTGGCTGAGAAGTGGAATAGCGCGTTCACTTAAAAAGCAAGCAAGAAACCCAGCAGCCTTCAGAGAGATGGCAGGGCTTGGGGCGAAGCATCTCGGGTGGCTCAGGGTGCTCACATGATGGGTGCTGCTCTGGGGCCCAGCGCAGGAGCAGCTCAACGGTTGAGGCAGGAGTCCCCTGCCAGTGGTGTCCCAAATACATTTCTCCCCTTTAAAGATGCTGTGATCTCCAGCATTCAAAATGCCTGTTTTGAGAGTAGGAGCTGGGTTCTGCTGCACCATGGGCAACAGAGACCAAGGTTCCTATCAACACCATCTAATGGCACCACCACCAAATCACAGTGTGTACACTGGTGTGCTGTGGAAGACAGAAATGCTCCTGCTTTGTGAGGTTGTAGTGGGTCCACAGCCACCTTATGGCTGGATACACACACAACCATGTTTTCTCTCTGGGTCTGTGCAATGAATTTCTTGCTCCTCAAAGCTAAATACACATGGGGAAGCTATGGATCTCCAAAGCATGCCTGGGGCTTGGGCTTTCTGCCTACGTTGAAAAGGTGGCCAGTCTCTTTGTTTTCATTTCCCTTCTCTTTCGAATACCTTGGGCAATGGGCAGTAGGCACCACATTGAATCAGTATATGTTTTAAAGTAACCAAATATATAAGAAAGAATAATATATAGGGGAACACTTTTCTCTGCTCATTTTACTTCTCTGGTTTCTGACAGCCAAGTCCCTGCAGTTCTTCAGTGTGAAAACTCAAGGCACAGTTGGTTTAAACCATTTTTTGAGAGGTTGTGAGCATTTTTAACCATTTTTATACAACCCTATCTAGAAGACAGCATTTGTTTTCCTGGGCAGCTGGTTTTGTATCTTTAAATGAAGTGTAGTATTGACTAATCAACTCTAGAGAAACCTTGACATGTAAAAAGTTGCATTTTTCTTGGCTTTCCAGCCAATCCCCTGTTACTGAAGGTTTTGATTTTAATCATGTTCTTTTTAGAATTTAAGTGTATACTTGAAATCTGTCTCAGTTCGAGGGATCTATTGATAAACTTTGACAAAAGCATACAAGGGTCAATGGAAAATCATTTCTCTCCACAGCAGTAGGAGAAAGATTTGGGGTGTGAGGAGCTACAGCTGAGGATACAGCCACTACCAGACAGTGAAGCCAGAGAGGAGGTGGAGATGTCCTCGCTGAAATGCTTGGTACTAACCCAAACACATGTACAACAGCTTTGATACAGGCCAACTGAAACCTGGTCCTTGCACTAAGGAAACTTCTATTCTGCTGCACTAAATCCAACCCACAATCAGTATCAAGACATGACACAAGTATATTGTGTGCTCAGATTTAGTATAAAATGCCGATCTTATTTTTTTTAAGTGATGGTACAGGATCCCTTTCTTGGAGTCTGTTAAAGGTGGCCATGGAAGTGTTAAAACACTTGGTAGGCTTCAGGCAACCTCAAGAAATCTCTAAAGACCACGTTGGTAAATTGGCTTTTTGCAGTCTTTTGACTAAACAAAAAAGAAATGCATTTCCTAGGTAGTTTTCCTTTGCTGGTTTTCCTCTTCTTTTTCATCAGTGGAAGGAGGAGAAACCAAGGTGAAGTGAGGAAGAAGATGAACAGGTAGAAGTTCCCTGCCATGCATTGCGTTGTGGAAATCCCTGATCATTTTACTGCGCCTTTGCTTCGGTGTGGTTTGGTTGTTGTGGTTTGTTTCTTTTACTGGGGGAAGTTTTGTGAGGCAACATTGGAGATCAGTGAGGGTGTTGGATGTCGGAACCTACTTGAGCTGGGCATCAGGAGAGCTAACTTAAGACCTTAAAATATTTACCAAGTTAGTGATGCTGTGTGCAGGGTGGGATTGCCCTGGTGTTTGCTGTCCTTCAGTGCTGGCTTTGGGACACATTTAATACAGAATACAGGACCTGACTTTGGATGAGGTTGTGTTGCTATAAGTAAGGAGCAGCTCTCAGGAATGTAATGGTATCACATGTGGTTGGGGTACCAACAATAAGAGGAGCACTGGAAAACAGAAGTTTTCCAACGCATTGAATTCTCCTGTGGCCACTCCAGGTGGAAACTGGACCTGCTTGGAGAGGGATGGTCAGTGTTTGGTTGTGAAGACCTCCATTCCTCATGCTGCTGAATGGCTCAGATCTTGCCATTGTACCTTCAAAACTGGGCTTTGCAAATAGATTTTGATAAAAGATGAAAGGCCAGGGCTTGGCCCTGCTTCCATTCATATCACTCTGGACCCTACAGGAGCTAGTCTAGATCTAAAGCAGCAGAAACAAGCAGAACTTTGATTCTGAACAATTACATGAGGTATATAACCAGCCCTATAGCAAAGATCAGTGTGGCCAGCGAAATGAATTCACTGCTTATTTGGTTGATTTATTTGCAGGTTTCTGCTTGTCTTTGGCTTTTCTACCATGAGTTGCAAGCAGAAAATAGGTATGAAATGCTTTCTGTGTTGTTGGTGGCTGTTTTAGTCAAGAGGATGACAAAAGAGTGAGCAGGAGAAAAGAGAAAACATTCCCCAAATATACCGTGAAAAGGCCAGGGACATCATTGGATGGGATGAAAACACAGCTGTATGAATGCCCTGAGTTTCATGGAGCTATGTTAGGGGTGAGTGTGAGTTTACGCATTTACAACAAGCCCTTGTCCCTGTCTCAGTGTATTTCAACCGAGAAACGATAATTTAAAGAAGGCTGATGAAATGTATAGGCTCTGCCAACAGAGGAGCTTGGTTTGGGGGTTTTTTCCCCATTTTGTTCAGTTTGGGACTTTGAGCCATGAAAACGCCTCTTTTTAACCAGCTTCATTTCAGTAACTAGCAGTAAATAGCTCAAGGATCTCAGTCCTGATGTGGCAGCCACAATTTGTTCATCTCAAAGAGAGTTTTAATTGAACTTTGACTAAAACCCCAAGAAACCATTACTGTTCTCAGTAGGCGATCAAGTACCTCTTCCTTGTAGAAGCATCAAATTTGGGGTGGGGAGGTCTTGAAAAAGATGTTGATCTCGGTAATCACTTGCATTGATGTGTACTGACCAGCACTGATGACTCACGTAATTGTTAACAATTAATTAACAGCTCACTTGGAATTGTCAGGAGTAATTGTTCAATGCACATGGTATTTCCTTGTATCTCCTTTCATTCACATGCAACCTTTCCTCTGGGTGAGGCAGTCAAGCTGATGACTTCGCATGTACCATTTGTACCTTTTCTGTTACCAAAGCAGTTGCCTACTGCTAAATTCCCGAGAACCACCCCTCCTGCTGTCCCTGCAGCTTTCCCATTCCCATTGGAAAACTCTGCAATACAGAACATTATAGAGAAAAAATGGATTTTCAGCAAAGACCCAAATAAGAATGGGTGGTCCAAAGCTCTTTTTTGTCCCTGACTTTGAGGGATGGGAACAGATTGCGTCCAACCCCAAGGGTAATAGTTGCCTTCACAAATCCTGCTTGATGTCAAGTGGAATTGTGTCTAAAGCGAGGTTATTCCTTTACAATTCGAGCACGCTGAAGCGGGCAGGATGCTGGATGTCTGGCAGCACATTGTATCAGTAGACACTGAAATCACAAGCACAGGTTTGTGGCCTTATTGCAGGATCTGGGAGTTGGAAAACATCTGGCTTGTCCCATGAAAGACTCTTTTCCAACTAGGCAGTATCTGGCTAAGGATGAGAGGTAGTGCTGGCCACTGGTGGCAAAACAGGTGGCTCTTGTCTCTGCCTTGCCTTTCCCCTACACCACGTAGAGAGAGATGAGGACAGGGCTTGTTTCTGATGTACCTTGTGAGTAAGACAGAGTCAGGCCCCTGGCAGGAAAAACAGGATCCTTCCTAGAGAGTGAATCCTCTAGCATGGAGGGAGCTCATCCCCATTCCCAACCTGCCTCCCATCCTATCTGCTTCTGCAGGAACAAGGCCATTGCACAGCAATCAGAACAGCAACTTATTTTGATGTAAGTGTTTTTATTAACCTTGGCTGGGAAAGTTGATCTCAATGGAAAATGTACAGTTATCATTCAATTCTGGTTAAATCAAGCCCCTTCAATGCACTTTATGAACGAGTGAGAAAAAAAAAATGCTGTTATTGCACTGTATCTCTATTGTGTATAATATTATACATTCATCTGTAAGAGTAATTTATTTTTATTACTGTAAATAAAACTGTTGAAGTGATTTGTCAAGAGGATATCCAAAAATAGGGGGAGGGAGGGTTAAAATTAAAACATCTGAAGATCTGGGCTCCTGTCCCAGGTACGTGCCATACTGTGTGTGTCTGTGTTTTGATTTCAGATGAAGTGAGTCTAGCACAGGTGTCTGCTTTCCCTCTCCCTGTGTTTCCTTCTACTTGGATTACGATTGAGGATAAGAACTGCTCACGGCATTGATTTATGGGTTGGGAAGGAACGGCTCCTGCTGGTTGGAGCCTCCAAGCACAAGGATGGAGATGTTTCCATCAGCAAGCCATCCTCTGCCCTGTGATTAGCCAGGCAGTCAGGGATTAAATACCCATGGGAATGAATTGATCTTTGAGAGCTGGTTTCTCCAAATGAAGGGTTATAGAGATATCACAGCTTTCTGCTGCTGCTTCTGTGCCCTGGCCTCTAATAGAGAAGGGAGTATCACAGGGCTGATAACTCACAGCAAATGGACCCAGCGAGGGCAAGCTGACAAAAAGCCGAACTCAAATCTACTTTAACCTCTTAAAATCTTTATTTTTTAATATTTTTTAATTTTTTTTTTTAATTAGCACATGCATAAAGTGTCAACAGTTTGGGATTAAGATGACATTGTCTGAACAAATGTAGTTACAAGCGGTGCTTCGGATCAATCCAGGTTTCCTCTCTACACTGTACAGAAGAAAGCTCGTGTTGCCACCGACATAGTCCCTACCTTTCCATCATCGTGTCACGACAGGCAGAACCCACAACACTGGGGAGAAATACACTTGTTCACACGTAGCAACTGGGTACGGTAGATAGATACAAGCAGCAACATCTACTCACCTATTGACTAAGTGCACATGGTTAAAAGATCCCATTAGACAGTGAACATCTCCTTTTTTAATGTCAACTATATAATACTGGAAACCAAGTTATGGCCTGTGGTGGGTGACCCTCCCTTGGGAGAGCTGCCCATCTCCTGTCAGCTGCTTCTAGCAAATGGCAAGTCAAAGGAAATACAGTAATGCTTCTCCTGGTATTAAAACCAAGCCTTTTGCAGGAGCATCAGGGCAGCCCCACTGATGCTGAGCATCCCGGGAAGCCAACCACAATGTGCCACCGGGATGGCGCCTCCCTGTCCCTACCCCTGCAGAGCTGGAGCCAACCTCTATAAAGAGCAGCCCCAGCCCTGGCTCCAGGCTGTGTGTGTGATTGAATTGACCAGTGCCAAAAGGGGAGAAAACGGCTTTTAAAATGCTCTGCTCAAGCTGGCTGCTCACTGATGCTCTGGTTTAGGAGGGTTGGTTGCTCCAGTGCTCCGGGAGGTCTCCCTAGTTCATAGCTGCTGAGTTTGGGTTGTGCACAGGGGGCTTGGGGTGTCTGAGGTGCTCCCAGCCCAGCCTGGGCAAGCCTTGATCCCTGGGCTGTTGGCCGCAGGGCACAGGAGATGATCCTCACCTTCAATGTCCCCCGAAATAACACTCCTGCAGCGCCTGGCTTGTGCTCCTGCTCACACTGAAGGTCATGGAAACCTGGCAGCGAGATGGCTCCTGGGAGGAAAAAGGCTCTCCAGCCTTTCATCCTGTGTGCATGTGTCACCACAGCAAAGTGGTTTGTCCCCTCCTGGCATGCCCACCTGGGGACTGTCCCCATTCCAAAGGTGCATCTGCACCTGGAGATGTGTAGTTGCTGGAGCCAGGTTTCCTTGGGTTGGCCAAGATCGGAGTAAATGATGCTCCCAAAACTATCCCTGTGCAGCTGTGGGGTAACAACCCATGCACAAGGAAGGAGGAATCCCAGTGGATACCTTGGGGTCTGGGCAGGTCCAGGTTTTCACCCAGGTGAGGACAGGCTGAGCATCAGCAGTGCTTGGAAATGCTCTGCTCTCCCTCAGCCCTGTGAAGCCCCGTGTTCCTTGGCCATGCAGTGGGGACCTCCAGGAAAGGCACTTGTGTCAGTAAGGAGCTGCCACACCATCGTGGCCCCACTGCTGTCCTGACTGGGGAGCACTGGACCTGAGCCCCATGTGTGACACAGCACTGCTGAAAACAAAGTGCCAGCAATGCCTCAGCATCAACCCAAACTCACACCGGGGTTATCCTGTTCCAGATTCCCCCACATGAATCAAGCAGCCCCAGGATGAACCAGGTCTTTTATGATGAGGAGCCATCAGCCCTGAAACACTCCTAAAAATGCGTTTTGGAGAAAAAGACTTTTTTTTTTTGTGGGGATTTTCTTTCCTTTTTCTAACTGCTCTGATCTGAGATGAAAGGCACCACAAAGAGAGGCCCCGTTCGTGGGAAACTGGCCAGAGCTAAAGGTAGACCTGAAACATCTCAGTATAAAAATGACTTTGGTGGTGTTTGATGCTCCTAACAGTAGGATTTTTGGAGACCTGTCAGGACTGTGCCAAAGATGTGCCAGTGGGACATCAGCAGCTCCTCCACCTGCACCACAGTAACATCATCAGGCCCAAAGTCCACTTTGTTTCTAGTAAGATTCTTATGGTTGGTTTTCTCATGGCAAGAAGATGCTTTTTATGAAGTGTTCCCAGCTGAGGCATCAGGGATGCACAAGCATTGGTAACAGGTGAAAATCAATGGGATTTGAAACACTTGAGCTGGGGTGGGTCCTTCAGGGACAAAAGTACCTCCCATGGTGAGAAGAGACCTATTTCCTTCTTGCACGTGTGGGCTGATGTGCTGCTTCCTCTGGTTTTAAACACTGGTGTCTTAAGAGCTACTTTTTGGAAGTGCTGATGGTGATAACTGCTCTGTTTCCTGGTGGCTACCTGGGAGGAGAGGCTGGGTCTGACTTTCCCTCGAGGTCCAATGGAAGGAGACAGAACAGATTGTTCCTTCTGGACATCACATGCAAGCTGTTTGGTTGGTTTAGTTTGGGGGGTTGGGTTGTTGGGTTTGGGTTCCTCAGCTGAGCTACCCCAAATCAAGTGGTGACTTAAATTGTTCACCTTAATGTACCAGCATAGTTTACATGCTGTGGTCTGTGGGCCATGTATGGTCTGGAGGAGCAGGCTGCTGGAACTGCTGCCTTCTAACTGTTGTAGCACAGCAATATCAGCTGCACAGCGTGGCTTTTGGCAGTTAGTTCACATCCTTCTGTCTCAGGTGTTTAATCTGCAACGTTTTTTATCACTGTTGTATTTGAGGGTTAACATCAACACCAGAAAAGGGGCAACAAAGCTAAGGGAGCATGCAACCAGGCTGCCCTGGCTGACTCCTGGATGGTGTTCTTTGGGATCATCCTATTGTTTTCCTCCCACACTGCTTGTGGGCACGATATTGAAGGCTGTGGGGCAAGCCCCTCACTCAAGTTCTTGACTGTGGTTTTTCCTTCCCTCCCAAGCCAAATGTAGGCACAATTCTTACCTGGAGAAAGTGGAACTTGAGACAGTGGTCCTGGAAAACCTGGGGTTTGTTAAAGGAAGATCAGATTCACAAAAAACAACTCTTTGACCCCAAAAGATGGAAATCCTTCAAAATCTAGGTTTGCATGTAAGTGCCCGAAGGAGGAAAGACACTTTCTATGAGCTTAGATGCTATTGCTTGTATTGCATGGGCAGCTCCAAGTGTTGGCAGGTAGCTGCAGTGGTGTGGCTGGGCATGTTTCCTATGGCATGTGTGGTCATCCCAGAGGAGCAGGGCTGTGTGAGGATTGGGAAAGGCGCATCCTGAGGGCATGGTGACCCTTTCAGAGACAAAAACAGCATTTCTTGGCACTCCTGTACTTTGCTCAGGCACTTCTGCATGGGGGCAGTGAAGGGGTAGGGGAACCCCACCGCTGTCATCGGTGGGGGATGTGGATGTGGTGCTGGTTGTGGGGTCACCTAAGGAAAGGACAACAGTCCTCAAGGTGCTGCTGCCCAGCTGAGGGTAAATTCATGGGCGAGTGAGCATTTGAGGCTTCTAAAGTGCAGTGCAGGTTATATGGTCTTTGCTGTAAACTGTGAACTCCTCAGGACAGAGTCTTTGCCCTTTTAATCTGGAAAGTGGCGTGTGAGCTGAGAAATCCTTACCCCTACATAACTACTACTACTACAGGAGAACAGGAATCATGGTGAAAGGAAGGGCTTTTGTTGCCCTTGCCAGCACCCCATGATGGGGAGTGCTTTCCACACCTCCCACAGTCCATCCACAAGGAAACAGCACAGTGCTCCTGCCAGCCATACACCTCTGGAAAACACCCCTCAAAATACCACCTCAGTTGCTACAGCCTGCATCCCTCCAAGTGGAACTTCCACTTATCATTAAAGCTGAGGTGTTAATTTGGGCTTTGTTCCCAACAGAGTCTGCAAAGCTTCCATTCAGGCCCTTGGGAGACTTGAAAAGGAGATAGGGATGGAAAAGTTACTGGGAGGAAACTCGAGGGCTCCAATGCGAATAGAACTGTCTGCAGAAGCCATGTTCAGCCTTGTGTTTGTCCCCAGAGTAAAACCTTCCCAAGACAAAACAGCTGCAGAAGCGGGAGCTCTCACGAGACAAGATGATTGCTCCTCTCTAGGACTCTATCCAGGATGGAAAGTTAGAAACTACCCAATCCCTTCTTCCTTCAGGACACGGATAATCTAAGAGTCACTGGTGTCAGCAGCAATGCTCCCTCAAAGTCAAGAAGACTCTGAGGGTGCAAAGTCAGGATGTGAACACTGCCAGACTTCCACCAACCTTCATGAAACTTGCTCAAGACCCAGACTTCACACCTGACATAGCCTTCACAGGCAGTGACCAATGTACCATGGGCATGGTGGTCCCATTATGTTCTTTCTTGGCTATATTGGAGATGTCCAAGAGGTTCCTGATGGACTTTAAGGTCTACAGCGCTCTAAGCAGAACCAAACTGGCTTATTTACTCTTGTTCTGACTCTGGCCCAATTAATTTGTAGGCACACAGAGTATACTTCACTTCACCCCCTTGGCAATTGTATTTATTATTTTTAATCTGTGCCCATCATTTGGCAAGTAGGAGAAAGTGGATAAAACGGGAAGAGAAACTCTTGGGACATCAGTTGGGCTCATTAAATGTTTGGCACTCTGATTATCTGTTGGCAATGAAATGCCACTGCTATATTTTAATGTGGAATATGATACCTTAATGTACAGGAGAGCCTCCTCAGCCCAATTCTGGTACGCTTGAGAGAGGAGCAATTCAATCGTCTGCGACCTGATTGTATTTTTAATGGCTGCCAAGCTAGATAAAATATTTAAGTATTCACTTTTATATCAGCCCACATGAGGATTTGAGCCTTCCAGGTTGTGTAACGCAGCCTGGCCTACTTTTGGAAGAGCCTATGGAAATAGGCACATATGTACAGAATAGAGTACACAGCATATGGGTCAGCCAGCCAGTGTTAACTACTGTGGCACAACCAGGTCCAGCACAGCTAGGCCAGACCAACCAAGGAGTCTGTGTCCCTTGTGTTGGATTTCGTAGGTCACCTGGGCAAAAAATAGATGAATGCAGCTAAAATAGAGATGGTCATCCTCAAATGTGGCTGAGTCCCTCAGGCAAAGGCACTGAGGATGGTGGCTTGCCAGCAGAGCTGACCTTGCAGTATTATGAGACTGGGGCTCTGTGCCACCATGTGCTTGCCTGCCTCGTGGTGCTGCTAGAAGGGAGCTGGGAAGAGCAAGGTGCACCATGATCAGACTAGAAATGGCTGTCTACAGCCCACACTCACTATGCAGGTTATTTCTCCACCAGCTACACAAGAAACCTGACTAGCGCACTCTGATGTAGACATCTTACTGGGGAAAGGCTACCTGTAGATCAGCTCCAACCCTGGTATTAAGACTGTTTCAGTGGAGCTGAGGCAGTTCAGATCCCTGGAAGAGCTGGATCATGATGTCTTCAAGCCATAGGCGATGCTGGGAGGTTATGGTCCTACTTCGGAGTCGAGTGTGTGAAATGGGCCTGTGCTATCGGGCTGGGAATTTCATTAAGTGGGATACAAACATGAGGATGTGCTGGGATGTCCAGGGATGGTGTAAGAACACACAGGTGTGAGGAAATGGAGTGACCTTTGCTACCTGCACAGGGCAGGCTTGAGTTACATGATTGTCAAGTGCTCCACCATGCATTGGCATCGACCCCGATAGTAGCATGGGCTGACTGACTGCTGCCATCCCCAAGCACAGCAAAGTCACTGTGAAGTGACAGGGAAGTGGGGGACTACAGCACATGGCACACACAAAGCAACTAGTGCATGAAAAGAAGGGAGGCAGCCTCCTATGGGCACTCGGCTCCTCTCCAGTTTCCACCAGGATCAGTTCAGCTTCGTGTTACTGGGATGAATCAGCCCCTTCCCTGCTTCTGTGTGCTGGTGGGACTCCTTGGCTCTGCCCAAGCCATAGCTGGGTCCCTGCAGCCAGCTCTGCAGCCCTTCAACCGCTGTCACAGGTAACCAAAGCTCCAACAGCCTTCTGCTATTCCCTCTCTCACAAAGGGCTATTGCTCTTCCTAAGTGATCCAAAGAAACCCAGTTTCTCTTCACATACAAACAGTCTTGTGATTGCACCTATATTAATAACGCTCCACAATAAATGCCACCAGGTGGCTGCTTCAATGCTGCTCTGAATCTTTACAAGACTTTCTTGTGACCTTGCTCCAGGCCAAATCCCAGCTGTGTTCCCAAGGAAAGGCTGTCGCAGGGGCTCTGTGCCTGGACAGACGTGCCAGGCTTTGGCCAAATGCTTTTGCAGCGAGTTCTCTTGCATCTCAGAGGGTTAATATCAGAAATGAGAGGTCTAGGTGAGTGCCAAGTATCAGGAATTTCCTGCTCACCTGCAGTACACTGTCTCCATGCCTTGGTTGGTCAGTCCTGTTTCCCCTGTGTTTTGTAGGTGAGCTGTTCTATGCATCCTATTGCTCTGCTCCTCCCTGCCTGCAGTGGGAGATCGGTGAAATGGGAGGCATGGAACCTCCCAGCAGGCTGATGTAGGAACTGGGATGGATCCCTACAGTTACTCCCACACTGTCAGGTCTTCCTCTTGTTGGGAGAGGCTGCCCTTGACAGGTGGAAGAGGACAAGTGCCTGAGCAGCTTAAATGGTGCTGCTGGGATAGGAAATTCTGGGGTTAAATCCAAGGATTTTATTTGGAGTTCCTGCTCCAGCTATCAGCCCTGATGAAGTCAAGAGGAGCTTTCTCTAAGGAAAAGTGTGTGTGGGGGGGCAAACCCGGATGCTTGTGGTATCATTCACACTTGCATTTCTCAGGGTGAATGTAAGGATTGGCCTTTGGGTCCCAGCCATATCCTCCCACCTCCTTTAGCAGGGTGGTTGCTTCTGGATAGTCAAAATACTACTTTTAGAGCCATCACCCTCATAGCTACTGGGAGAGCCAGGAAGGTGGGCTCAGAGCCCAGCTTCTCCCCAGAAGAGATGCAACATAGAGGCTCCGTTTAACCCCATTCAGGGACTCATGGTATACAGGAACACAAGAGAGAACCTCGAGACACCAGGATGGGCAAGCCCATGGCTGGTCCTGGCCCATTTTCTGCTGGTGGGGAACCTCTCCCTGCCCTATTCCATACTGTGATATGCTCAGTATTCCCACTCCTTTGCTCTGCCTGCCTTTGCCTCCCCTCTTCATAGCTGTGTGAAAAGCCTTGAATGAATCATGCTCTATTTTGACAAGCAAAGTGGTATTTTCAGTGCCATGCTGAAGGGGGGGCAGCTCTCCGGGGTCCCCCATCAGTGCTCAACGGTGAGGTAAGGGATGGGGCAGGATCAGGTCAGTGGGAACTAGTGCCTGGATCTGAGCTGATCCCAATTGTACAAGTGCAGTTTCTGGGGCTGCAAAGTGCAAGTTGAGAGTTTACCTAAAAGCAGCATTTTGCCTATTTATTTTTTCCCCAAATAATACTGAAATGGTGCAGCACTAAGGCCAAGGAGAGCTGGGCTTGGGGAAGCTCCCTGGACACCTCTGCTCCCTTGCCAGCTGCCCCTTTTCCCCTGAGGACATCACACATTGCACCTTTCCAAGCCTAGACAAGTGCTGTGTTTCCCTGCCAGCTGCACAAGCCTTGCCTTCACCCTTTTCTCCCCAAAAAGTAGTCCTAAAGGATGGAAACAGGCTCAGGTCACCAATGCCTTGGTCTTCTCCAGGGAGCAGCAGGACAATGGTGACCATTCCTATATGAAATATGGTAAAATATTGGAACAGGTTGCCCAGAGAGATGGTGGATGCCCCATCCCTGGAGACACTCAAGGCAAGGCTGGATGTGGTTCTGGGCAACCTGATCTAGTTGGAGATGTCCCTGCTCACTGCAGGGGGTTGGATGGGGCCCTTCCAACCCAAGCTATTCTATAATTGAATGATTCTATGGGGAAGGAGGCTCCTGCCCACATGCAGCCTTTGGAGCTGCCAGATCCTGCAAATGCAGGCAGCAGAGCATCCCCGAACCGAGTGCTTGGCCACCCCTGCGCACCCATGGTGGCACCAGCTGTGCAAACAGGCTTCTTTTCCAGGAGCTTCCCATTAACACATTTGATGTCTAGCTGACAAAGCACTACTGCCTCTGGGTTTCCCTTCCCTAGCAAAGCACACTCAGGGTTGGTCTCTGCTCTTGCTCCAGGTGTAAACCTGGAGTAATCCTATTTAATCCTGCCTTCAAAGCAGTCATTAAAACGTGAAGGTGCTGCTAATTTCGGGTCTCACTGCCTCCGAGGTGTATCCTACCAGTGCTGCTGCTGCCTGAAGGGTTTTTGACATAGTGTAAAAGCAAAGCTCCGGAATGAGCGGGGCTGCCCGCGCTTGTTGGCATCGAGGTTGGGGAAGGTGCCTGCACACCCCTGGTACAGAGCTGGGACGCTCCGTGCCCGCCCAGCCCCGGGGCCCCTCAGTCTGACCACTCATTATCATCCAGCTCCGAGTCGTCGTCGGACTCGCTGTACTCCACTGCGATCCGGCGGGACAGGATCGTCGCCACGTCGTTGCCCACCGGCTCCTTTTTGGCCTCTTGTTCCCATTGCTCCTGGACTTTCCGGAGTTGGATTCCTGAGGTAGGAAAGGGGGGAGAAGGCTTTAGGGGCAACGTGGCCAGCACCCATGGATGCACCTGATGTGTGGCATCCCACCAGCTGAAAGTATTGGCTGAAATGAGACGGCTGCAGCCCCCTTGCAGGAAGATGCACAGGATTATAAAGCTACACGAGATAACATGATGCATGAGATTATAAGGCTACATAACAGAATAAAGCTGCTCCTCTGCTTCCACTTGACCTGAAGAGGCTGAACTTTCTTGAAGGTTAAATCCACAGTTCAACCTAAGATTTGCAGGGAAATGGGAAGGACTTTGGAGCACGCCTGCTGCAACACGGAAGGAGGCCACACACACAAAAGCTTCAAGACGTCCCTGCGGAACTCCGCACTACCTCCGATGATGGGTTTCCCCCAGCTCCCTGCGCTGCACCTCTTTCCCTCCCCAGGTCCTATCTGGATGCCACCATCTTCACACATCATCTTGCACTCCCCCCCCCCCCAAACCTATACCAAGAGGTGTTTTGCCACCATGCGGCAGCACTCGGGACCTGTCCCCCCCTTCCTCCCGCTGCCCCCGCTCACCCCTGCGGATGGCCGCCAGCAGGTCGCTCCGGGCATCGCTCATGGGCATCAGCGGGATCTGCGGCTTCCGAGGCTCCATGGTGGGAGCCGGTGGCGATGCCGAGTGCGCCGGTGAGGCGGCAATAGCGGGGGGCCCCGGCGGCGGCGGTGGGGGTGCCACCGGGGGTCCCATGGGGCCGGCCTGCGGCGGGGAAGCGGAGTAGGGCCCGGGGGGCACAGGAGGGGGTGAGGGTGCGTAGGACGGGGGGCCGGCGGAGCCGGGGGCCAGCGCGGGGGGAGCCGAGATGGGGCTGTCGAAGGCGGTCTGTGCCGAGGGGATGACGGGCGGAGGGGGCGGCGGGGCGGGCGGCACGAAGTACTCTGCCATGGGCACTGGCTGCGGGCTGCAACGGGAGCAAAGCCATGTCAGTGGGACAGGAATGACTGCACCCATCACCCATCCCGGGCACCCGACTGGCTCTGCTGTGGCTTGGTTTGCTCTGGACCCTCATGTAAGCTCTGTCCCAGGGTCATGGAGGTGGGGGGGCTCTGCTGGTGGGGGGGGCAATAGGGCATGTAATGGGAAAATGGTCCCCTCCATCCACCTTGTTGCCGTATCTGGGACGAGGTTACCCCAGAATTGCTCCTGACTGATTTGGCCGTGGGTCTCACTGGTGGTTTTGGCTGCAGAGGAGGGCTCTCCCTACTACCCCAGCCCACCAATGGGTGGTCAACCCGTCACCAAGCCCCCCTTCCCCTGGGCATCCCTCCTCCATGAGAGAAGAGCAGGCTGAAGCCCTACCCGTACTCCTTGACTAGGTGAGGTCTCGGCCCGTTGAGGATGGCCTCGGGGGGCTGCGGCACATGGGGCTGCTGGAGCCGGTTGAGGCTGTTCTGCCGGCTGCCCGCTGACGGGCGGTAGACGTGCTCCTGGGGGGGGGCAGCCACCAGCACCCCTTCCTTGTGCTCCACAGGGGCCTGGTGGGATGCTGGTGCCAGGAGCTGTGCCGGGTGGTTGGGGCTCGCTGGGTATGAGTGATCGGCTGCATCCGATGCGTAAGATCTATGGCACAGGAAAACCCAACTGTTGTATTCCTGGGAAGGGGGGGTGGCTGGGTGGGGGTGTCAGCGAGATGTGGGGTTTTTGGGAGTATTTTGGGGTTGAGACAGCAAAGCAAGAAATGGGCACAAAATATAGACGTGCAATAGCAGAGAGATAGCGGAGGGGAGGAGAACACCAGCACAGTCTCTTCCCTTAGCTGCTGAATGGAAAGTGCTCCAACTTTATCCCACCACCAAGGCTGCTCCTGAGGTCCTGGTTGCGACCCTAAAGGCACCAGCTGCCTCTGAGCTACCACGGATGTATGGTTTGCCATCCCAACCCTCCAACAGGCAACGCATTCCCCCAAAGACAGAGAAAAGCAAAGGAGAGGCGGTGAGCTAAACGTGCAGTAGGTAAAACCTGCCTATTATCTGGGGACAGTGATCCTTCCGATGACGCCATGTGATAGGGGGATGGTGAGAACCTGTTATCGGGCCGGAACTCTTTATCATACGCCATCATGTTCCACTCCAGGCGCCGGTTGCGGGCTTTCCTCACTTTCTTCACCTCCCGGGTGGAGTCTTCCACCAGCCGCTGCTCCTGGGGGCACACACAAGCCACGGCTCCATCTCAGCCCAGCTCCTCCATGGTCACCACCCAGCACCATGAGATGTGCCCACTGCAATGGGCTGGAGCACACGGGATGCACCAGGAAGGTGATTGTCCTCCAGGTCCTGGGACATCCCCCCGCCAAGGATCCCCACCTGCCTCTTACCTTCTGCCTGCGCTTCTCCTTTCTCTTATCTTCTGTTGCCTGCAACATTTTCTCCTTCCATAAGTTGAAGAAGTAGGAGGGGTCAGTGTAGAATTTGAGGCCATCCTTTTTGTCATCCCTGGTGGGTTGGGAGAGTGGGTTATCAGCCATAGGAGAACACCCCCCTTCCCTTGAGCATGTTGGGGTGGTATGAGCACAGTCACAAGCTGTTGCCCCACCACGAACATGTCCAACATAACAGTCACTATCTGGGGTACCACTGCGTCCCAACCACCCTACACCCTGGGGATGGTGGCACAACAACTGGAGAAAATAACCTCTCAGCCCTTGCTGAGCAGCAAATGGGGTGCAACCCTGGTGTCTCTCCTGGAAAGGACCTCCAGGACCCTTTTGTTCCCCCCAAGGAGTGATGCACTGGCCACCCTACCTGTAGGGTGTGAGGATGTTGAGTGGCGGGGGCTTGTCGCAGCGCTGGTACATCTCCATTACTGGGTTGGGGATAGAGTTGCGAGACACGACCTGTTGGTTCTGCACCGTGGAGCTCTTGAAGGCTTTCCTCATGTTGATGTCCTGCAGTGAAACTGGGGGCACAAGAAGAAGAGGGGATGCAGGGGTGGCCTCAGCCCCATGAACCTGGGGCTAGTCTGGCCCTGAGCACCCAGCCACCACCCCAAAACAGCCCCAGCCCCTCACCTTCCTCCACCGTGGAGTCCAGCTGCGTCACCTTGATGACCAGCAGGTCCACCCTCTCCTGCAGTGAGTTCATCCTCATGTAGAAGCTGTTGGCTTCATTGAACAGCTCTCCGAAGATGTCCTCTGCGTGCCTGCCTGGCAGAGGGCAGTGCGCACATGTCAGGCAGCAGTGGCTGGCAGGCAGCTCTCACCCTGCCCACCCCTGCACCTCACACCTTCCCTCACGGGCTCCATGGGGCTCCCTCCCCAGCCATGGGTTTTGGGAGCTGAGCCTCATTCTCTCCCAGACCTGGCAAAGTGTTGCATGAAGGGAGGTGAGCACAAACCACCCACCCTGCTCCTGCCCACTCCTCTGTGCACGAGCATCCTTTTCAGTGACAGTGGTACCCATGGGAGGCACTAAATCATCACTCTCTGTGCCATAAAAAGCCTTTGGATCTAATAGGACAGATACAGCCAAAAAACCCACCATCATACAACATGACCTGTGGAAACCCAGTCCTGAAGGTGGAAAACCAGGAGCAGGGCAGTGGGGAGAGTGCTACAGCAGGGGGAAACTGTCATTTATTTCACTTTAGCAGTTATTCCCCTGCAGCGCTCGGTGTTATGATAACTCTTCATTAGGGCTGTGACTATCACGGGACTGAGCAGGGCACCTGGCAGAGCACTGCTGACATCTGCAGGCTACAGCACCCATCCCATTTCATCCCCCAGCCCAGCACCTGGAGGTTTCCTCCAAAACCATGCATCGAATGGCTCCTGGAATCAAGGCACTTCTGGAATCCTCTCAGCCTGTCACCCAACTCAAACATTTGTATTTGATTCCCTTTTCCCCTGGATGAGGAGCCATAGCCTGAGCATCCATGGGTGCTGCTCATGTGAGCGCCTGTGCTTCCAGCAGCTCCCTAAAGACAGGGTTTATTTTTTCTGGGAGTATTTTAGAGAAGAATCTAGTTCTGGAGGAGGGGGAAATCAGAGGGGGGGCCCTGCAAAGCCTGTGCTTCTTTCTCTATTTTAAGTCAATACTCAGCAGTGAAATAGGTTGCCCCTATTAAATCTGCACACTGGTGTGTGCAGTGCTCTCATCCTCCCCTTTTCTGCTGAAAGCAGTCCCAGCATAGGAAGACAGATGAGGATTTAGACCTTTTATATAGACCTCTCTTTCACACAAAGCTCTAAGATCAAAATGAATAGGTTGGGGTTTTTTAATCTTCACCTGACCCTCCTGTTTCAGGCCAACTCAAGAAGCAAGAGGCTCACAAAGGCTTTTTTGTCCCCCACTGCACAGATCAACTACGGGAGGAAAATGGGTCTTAAAAATGTCATCAAGTCCCCATTAGGGCTTGACCCTGAGCATCCTCCTTTTTTAATTAGCTGGATAATTCCCACTGAATTCGGGGTGGTTGCAGCCCACATGGCTCTCACATAGCCCCATTTCTCTGTGATTGGAACTGGACCAAGCAATTGCGGTGTCCCATCAGCATCCCACCAGCATCCCACCAGCATCCCACGCTGAGGTCACTGTGCTGTGACTTACTGAGGCTGCCCAGCTGCTTGATGATGGCAGCCAGCGTGCTGTTGGTGACACATTCCAGCTCACTCGTCACCCCCTCCGGAAGAGCCCCCCGGCACAGGTGCCGGGGCTCGATATTCCTCTTCACCAGCGGCATGCTGCCGGCGAGCCCTCACGCCTCTCCTGGGCAAAGAGAGAACAAGAAACACTCAGCTTTTACCATTTGTCTGTTTTTATCCCCATTCCCTCTGCTCTCTGCCCAGGGCACTCATCCTGCCTGCACCGGTACACAGCAAGTGCAGCCCATGCAGTGGCATCAGGGCTCTTCCAAGCAGGGGATGCTCTGGGGGTGCAAACCAGAGAACGCCAGGATGGAGGTGAGGACCCTACCCTTGTGCTCCACTGCCAAGCCACTGTACCCAGGGAGCTTTTCCCACTTCCCTTCCTGGAGCTGTGCGCAAACCAGGAGCAAATCCCCATGTGCTGCAGCTCTGAAAAGCCTCATCCAACCCAAACAGCAGCCAGAAGCGAGCAAGCGCTTGTAATGCCATTACTTCCAGCTCAGTGCAAAGCTCTCCGGGGTTTTATTTGTGCACACCGAGGCAAGCTCCCGTGGCCAGCTCTCTGTCGCACCCTACATGCCCCCTGCTCCATGCCATCCTTGCCTGAACTGGGGATGGTTCTTTTTCTATGGGTCTTGAGGAGATGTAGGGAGATGCCTGCACCCAGCAGTCCCATCTCCAGTGAGAACACTTCTGGCAGCTGGCAAGGAAGGAGGATAATGGGTGCAGTGGGGTAGGAAGGGGGTGCTGGGGGCAGGTCACCCCACTGATGTAAAGGGCAATTGGTGTGAAATAGGCTGAGAAAGGAGCACAAAAAGGGGCATTTATTAACCATGGTGCTGTCTCCTGGGGTGCTGCAGGCTGGGACTGGGACATGGACAGGCACAAAGCACACAGGCTTGCACAAGGGGGTCTTATGTGACACGAGTGCATCAGGCCTCAGATCCATCCCTAATGCAAAGACAAACTGATGGCTTCAGCATTGCAATCACCAGGAATTGGATCCAGGGCCGGTAAGGACCGGAGGGCATGAACAGTGAGATGGATCCCCCCATTCCACACCCCCATTAACCCCATCCTTCACAAACGCCCGCTCTGCTTTGGCAGTGAAGGAAACGCAGCTCCCGAGCAGTGCTGTTAATAGCTGGGAGCAGAGCAGCTGGGCACAGCAATCCCAACCACGAACGGAGCCAGAAATCTGCAGAGTTCACATTTTTTGGCCCCGGGAGCATTCGACAGAACAGTTTCCCATTGATGGCACCCGTCCCCCCACCAGCACCGCCAGCTCCTTCGCAGTTTTCAAATGCAAATGCAAGCTGCCTCCATGAAAGAGTCCCAAACTTGTCCCTAAATCATTCATATCGAGCTTCCCAAAGGGCTGATTGTGCTTCCGGAGCTGTATGCGCAGGGTTGGGCTCTGCTCTGCCCCAGGGCACACAGGCCACTGGAGGAAGGACCCCAGCCCTGAACCCTCCTTAGAGGCAACCGTGTGTCCTCTGGCGCTTCCCAAAGTCACTGCACATGCGTGGGGAGCTGGTACTGTTCCTGGCTCCCCAAAAATCCTAGAGGCTTCTGCCAGCCGGGTGTATTTTGGCTGAGAAAACTGTGATGGAGTTTGCAGGGGAGGCTCTGGATGTTGCTGATGGATGTTTGCTCTGGATACACACAGCTCCTCTTTGCAGGCACCCCCTTAACCCCACTTGGGCTTATAAAGAGAGGAGCAATGCTGGCAGCTTCACCCCAGGCTCACTTCGAGATGGTTTCACCTATCACCCCAACATGTGCACTCAGAGGCTGAGCCCCAGCATGTCCCCATGGCAGTGGCTGCAGGGACCGGAGGGTGCAGGGCAGAGCAGTTAATGAGCTGCTTGGGCCCAGCAATTAGAAACAGGGAACAAAGAGCCATTCTCACCATCCGCTTGGGACACGGCCACTGGCACCGGGGCTTTTTGTCCTGCGCATGGGGCCTGGGGGGAATCAGCCTCCAGCCCTCATGGGGACCACAGAAGGGAATGAAGCAAAGAAGGATCTGAGGTCTGATACTTCCCAGCAAGGACAGCCAGCGGGGCAGAGGGTGGGGATGTGGTCTGATAACAGCATGTGAAACCATGCCACGGGAGAGCATCCTGGAGAAGAAAGGTCCCTTTAATCTCCCCCCCCAAAAGCACTAACAAGACTCAGAGCTTGCAGCAGAAGAAACCAAGGAGTTAGGCACACACATTTTTAGGTCAGGGTAGCCAGGACAGGCAACTTTTCAGTTGCTGGGTTTAACCTCCCCAGTTAATGGCTCATATTCCAAACATGGATAGAGTTTGGCCAAGAGCACTTCATGATTTCTTCCACACACGTGGCCACACCAGACCCGACCTCAGTGCTCAGCACCACGGGCCATCACTGACACACCATGTGCATCAGGCTTAGCAGCAACCACTATGGCACCCCCAGTACAGCCCAGCTTGCCAATGCTCCAGTAAAGCCACATCTGGGCAGCTGCAGGACCAAATTACCATCTTCCCATAGGCACTATTAGCCCCTGAGCAGCCTCACCTGGGACCCATATCCCCACCCATGGGCCAGGAGTTTATTTAAGCTCAGCTGGGGGTGCTAGTCCTGCCCTGAAGGATGCTCCAGCCTTGCTCCTAGCCAGACCCTGCTGGGTATCACCCCTGCAAGCAGCTCCTGCCCCAGGTAGGTCCCTCAGGTGGGTGCTGGCACGGATTTGGTGCAAGGCATCTGAGCCATGGGCTGGGTTCTGCTATCAGATGCCTGTTCTGGCACCAAGGGTGTGGAAAGGAGTTCCTAAAATCCTCCCTTGGGATACATGTCTATCCTTGCTGGCCGTGGATGCTTGTAGGTGGGGATGAAGCCTTCCCTTCCTGCTCTCCTCTCTGATTACAGCTCAGGAGAGGTACCAGCCCCTGAGGGCTCGGGTCTTTCTTTCCTTTCTAGCTGAGGGTGCATTAGGAGATGCAGCAGATGGCTCTGAGGCAATGAGGAGATTCCAGCTACAGCTGCCCCGCACAGTCCCTCGCATCCCACCTTTCTGCTGCTTTGGCATAATGGTACAAGCCCCCATGATGGTCCATCTTCAAAGCCTCACTCAGGTTTAGGTGGCTATATGGGCTTTTCCAGCCACAGTCAGCAAGGTTAGCTCCTCTTTATTTATTTCTCATGGACAGTCCCAGTTTCTCTAGGTGCTTCCTGGGTGTGGGATTCACAGATGCAACCTCAACCAACTGCAATGGTCTGAGGCTTCTCATTCCCATGCGCATCTGTGGGACGTTGTTGTAGCGTGAGCATCTCTTCTGCTGGGTCTGGGGACATCAGCCAGGTTCTAATATTGCTCCCATGGACTAAATCCATGAGGTTTTGTTATCTCCTCAGTGGAAGTGAGGAGCAATCAGAGGGGTAATGCCAATGTCAGGCTGCAGGAGGAGGAAAATGAGAGCCGCAAACCCAGCAGGAATTTCCTGGAGGTGGAAGGCAGGAACGGGATCAGCTGGGGGCTTCCCAGGAGCTGCTGCCATGGCACAGGCACACTGTAGGCTCTCCCATCACTCATCTTCTCTCCCTAACTACTGACCAGGTCAATAACTCTGGGTCTTGTAGTACTGGGAAACACTGCAGGTGAAAGGCAGTGGTGACAGCTCAGCTGTAGGACCAAGGACACAGTTGATGATGATGGTAACTAGAAAGTGCCCACTTCTCCACATCCAACTCACTGCTGCCCAAGCAAAGATCAGCTGAAATACCCAGGCAGGGGAGAGGAGACAAGGAATGAGCTTTATCTTCTGCCCTAAGAAGCTGATTTCTCCCATGGAACAATCAGCAAATTGACTGCAGCATCCCAAACCCTGGAGCGGTCCCTCCTTTCCCAGGCCATGCAGGGGGAGAGAACAGAAGGGATGGAGCTCAGTGCTGCCCTGGACCATGACTGCCAGCCCCAGGTCCCTGCAGACCAGATGGGCAGTGTGAGCTGCAGGTGCTGGCTTACAGGTGACCCCTACAGCTGGCTCCTTCCAGATGTCATCCTTCATCTCTGCAGGCATCACATCTGGCAGCTTAAGTCCTCGGGGTCCATCAGGGGCAGGCAAGCAGCTCTTGTTTTGTCAGAGGGTCCAAAAGATTTGAGTTTCATGTCCAGCTATTGCTCCTTATATTCTTTGCAATAGCTCTTCATGTACATAACTGTCTCCTCACCTTCACTCTGCCCTCAGACCCACTTGCCTTCTCCCACTGAGACTGAGCTGTGACTTGCAAAGCCAAGCTGGATTCCTGTGCTGGCATCCAAAGTGGCCTGAAGGATCATGCATGCTCTGGGTGGCCCTGCAAGGAGGGACCAGCTGGGTGGCAACAGGCTTCTCATGCTGGCTATTCCCCATGACAGATGTTTGGTTTGTGCCTACCTGCACCTCAGCTTCAGTGTCCCGCTTCATACTGCATGAGAGAGCAGAGGGATGATGCTCTGCTGCCATCCTCCTTCATGGGGCCAGGGTGGGACAGAAGGCAGTTTTGGGGTTTGTTATCTATTGCTGGGCATTTCCTGCAGGAGAAACCTGGACTGGAAATGGAGCCATGGCAGTAATGAGCAGAGCTGGGCTGGGGAGGATGATCAGCCATGGAGGTATACTTCGTGTGAGGGTACTGAAGCACAGTGCACACCCATATGGATGATATATGAAGCAGCAGCTGAGCTTGTATGAGATGGCCAAAAGAAACCTAATTCACCATGTGCCAGATGGCCAAGACCAGCCCTGAGCCTGGATTTGGGGAAGACATGGGTAAGGGTGCAGTGAGCACAACCACCTCAAGACCGGGAGCTCAGCTCTGGGCCAAGCTTTGAGGACAGTCCCTTTGCTCCACTCTTGTAATCAAAGCTCTTGCCCAAACTGGGCTCCCCAGGGTGCTGCTGAGCACCGAGGACCAGACACTGCCAGGAACTGAAGGGTTTTGCAAGGGAGCAAAAGCTTTGGTTGGATGCCAGGAGCCCAAGCAGTGCAGAAACCAAAGGGGTATGTTGAAAACTCCATTATCCTCGAACAGAAGACAAAAGAGGTTACAAATTAATATCAAAACAAGAAGGGCCAAATCTCACAGTGCCTGTTCAGGACCGCAACCTGTGTTTCAGTGCAGGTACCCTGGCAATGGCAAGGTTCAGAAGGGCTGTGGGCATAGGAGCAAGGAGGAGACACAAGGCAGTCCTGAACTATTGAAAAGAGGGGAAAAAAGCCAACTCTGGAGTGAGGAAAAGGACAAGAGGCAGAGGTGACACTCAGCTGGGCTGGTAGGTGCCTGAAGGAGCCTGTCCTGTGGAGCCTGGCAGAGCAGACCTGGTATGAGAGGGCTGGGAAGGGTCTCTGGGGTGTGCAGTGTTTCCGAGCAGACAGAAGCAAAAGCAGCAGCAGCCCTTTGAGCTGTTGGTTTGTGGAGCTCTGCCCCAGAACGTGCTGGAGATCAGTGCAGGAGGGTTCAAAGAGCAACAGGACAGATCTGCAGGGTCACCAGCAGCTACATAATGGTTGAGGGGCAACCTCTGCCTCAGGGGAACCTAAATTCCTGCTTCTCAGCCTCAGGTGCTTGGCTGCTGTGGAGCACAGGCAGCCTCAGGAGGGAAAGCAGAGTCTGTAGCCTGAAGGGGCTGAAGCTTTGGTGCATCAGGAAAAAATCAACCATCAGAAACTGTGCAGGTGGCTCTTTGCAATGCGGAGAAACCTCCTTGCTAGAGCTGGACCAGATCTGCTGATTTACTTCACTCAAAATGGAGCGTGATCTGCACCACAAGGACTCATTGCTCTAATTCATGAAATGCATCTGTGACCACCTTCTAATCTGTTGCTAGTCCAAACAACTGAATGCTACCAACGTGACAAATGTCCCTGCTTTGTGCGAAGCCGATCATCACTCCAGAGCTCTTGTCCAAAGGTGAAATGTATTAAAGCTGGTTGGATCTCCAGCATTCCCCTTGCTTAAAATAAACCAGAGGGCAGATCTTCAGTGGGAGTAAATTCTCATTGTGCTGAGGCTGATGGGTATGGGAGAAGCAACACCACCTCCTGGACCTCTCCGCATCCACGTGTCCACCTTTACACATGATCTGGGGCCATGGGAAGCATCCCAGCCCCATCCCAAGTGAGAAGGATTAGAACATCTCATGTGAAAGCATTGGATGGCAAAATGCCTTTGGGACTGAAAAGCCTCAAACTGTGGGATGCTGTTTGTGGTCCCCCACCTGCAGCTGGGGGCTGGGGACTCACAGTTGAGAGGTCTCAGCCCTGATCCTGGTGGCCCAGAGGAATATTTGCTGTTGGCCAAGTACAGATTAGGGCTGAGCTGCAGCAGCAGGGGAAGGGTCAGGCCCTCCAGCCAAACAGAAGGAGGGAGCTGGGTCTCCGGCTGGCCCTGGGGCAGAGCTGCATCACTCTCTGGGCTGGGACTGCACCAGTGACCTGTGTCCCATAGGAAGGCACACCACCCACCCCGCAGCAGCACCTCTCCTCCAGTCCATCTGCAGCTCTCCTCCCCTGCTAACTCAGCTAAAGGCAGCTCTACCACAACTAACAACTGCCAGGAGGCTTCAGCGAGCAAACACTTCACAGCAAAGTGCAACATAACGTTAAAGCACAGCTAAAAATATTCCTAAAGAGTTTTATTAGTAAATGCCACAGTAGTTTTCCCCCCCCCCCCCCTTTCTACTGCAGAACGCTTCAGCTCTAGGAACAGCACTTGACTAAATTGCCTCTAAATCACAAACGCCTCTGAAGGCTGGGCTCTGCAACACCAACCTTCAACAGAAGCCTGCTTAGGAGGATGCCATAAATGCAACGGCCTCGTTACCTTGGGGTTAGTATAAAAAGCTCATCCTGCTGCCAGCTGGGTTTAAAGCAAGCAGGCTCCTTGCACTGTTTTTTATCTAAATGATGTTTCTTCACAGGTTTGCGGGTAGCAAACAGTGATTTGGCACATGGGTTTTCAGATACTTGTTTTCCTTAGGTTTTAGTTGATGTGTGGCTTGATCTCTCAGTGATGCTGATGGAGCCAAGGGCCAATTCACCAGGCCCTTCCCATCCCATAGAAGCTGCTGCGAGCCCCAGCTCCACAGCCACCTTTTGGCTCTGTCTCTGCTTTGGATACAAACAAAATCCATGCAAACACAATGCCCCAGTATGCTGAAGGGAGAAAGGGGTGGATAAAACTATGTGTGATCCCCCTCCATCATCCTTTGGTGGTTCTGTGTGTGGCTCCCGTGCTGATGCTGCCTGGGAGCAGCAATGCCTGCCTCGATCTCCAGAGGAGGAGTCAGGGGATGGGGTGGTGGGAACAGCGGCACAGATCCCAGCTATGTTTTGGCTGGAAGAGATCCCTGCTGACCGGGGAATCATGTGTCGTTTCTCATGACTCTCTATCACCAAAAGAAAACCCTCAATGACATTTCTCTCCCTTTTGTGCTCAGCTCATTAACAGAAGGACCCCTCTTGCTCGCCGGCGGTTTGTGTGACCAGGATGCTGCTGAACAAACCACCCTTATTCTGCCCAGTATAGAAGGAGCTTTGATAAACCCAGGAAACCCTCAGCAAGCAGCGAGGGTCCTTCTGGAAAGCCGGCTCTCACTGCCTTTGGGAACAGCTGCAGGACCGGCATCTCCAGCCAGAGAGCTGGCATCTCCAGCCAGCTCAAATGCGATTCCCCCAGGGCTGTGCCATGCGCTCGGGTGGTCCCTTCCCAGAGGGTGCCTTTTGGGATAAGCAGCTCTGCAAAAAGGAAAGCATTCCTGCCTGTTTTATTTTAACACTTTGGGCTTGAGGGCTGTTATTCGTAACTTGTCAAGATCTTGGCATCTGCAGCTGATTTGTCATCCACCATAAAATGGAGGATGAGCATCTTTGGTTCAGAAGTGGGCCAAGTGAGATGATAGCTCAAAGCAAAATAGGCTTCATCTCGAGTCTTCTCCGTGGGCTTCAGCTCCTTGGGGAAGGAGCGGACATTTGGGGTCTAAGTTGCATCACAGGCATCATGTGTAAGAGCCCTTGGCGTGCTCTGCATCTGTGACAGAAGAGCACGGTGCACATTAACCTCCTAGCTGCCAGATGAAGTTTTGCTTGGCTGATGCCCTCTTCAACCTCTCCTCAGTGCCAAGCTGTTCACCTGCCATGGGGATGCTACTGAGATACACAAATGCTGTTATTTTATATATATATGTATATTAATGAATCTAGCAACCTCTTTAAAACCCAGGCAATGAGATGCAGCAACTGAGGGGTGTACCTTGGCATGCTGAAGTTTGGAGATAGATAAATTATTAATTCTGCCATTGCTGATCTGCCCATAGCTCTGTGCTCCCTCCCTTCAGCTTGTGTCCGGCACTGTATCCGGCCCCTGGCTGCTCTGGGCCAGGCAGCCACAGACAAAGCAGCCACAAACTACACGAAAAAGCATCTTAATCCATAGGTATTTTATCGTGCTGACACCACCACGAGGCAGCAAGAACTCGAGTTTGAAGCCATAGAATTAAAGCTCTCTGCAAGTAGCTGAATCATGGAGGATGGAGGCCCCAGCTCTGCGCTCTTTGGGGGTGTGTGCCTGCCTGCAACCTGCTTGTGGGGCTGCTGGAGGGGCTCCAAACCCCAGGGAGGGCCCTACGTTAGGAGGTTCCACGCATGGCAGCTGCTATCAGGTTTCTGACCTGCTTGGCCTTGTCCCCTCTGCTCCTCTAGGCTCGCACCATGCTGCAGCCCCTCCATACCCTCCACATTCCCTACCCGGGGGTGATGAGCCCTACTCTATGCTGTGCCTCTCGCTGCACACCCTCTTATCTTCCACAATGACGTAAAAACGAAAAGCAATGGTGGATCCTCCCTCCCCACGATGCAAAGAGGTAAAGTGATGTGCCTCCCCCAATGCAAGTGTGAAAGGAGTCAGGTACCCCACTGTCCATGCAGGAATGCAAAGTGAAAGCACCCACACACATGCAAAGGTCCAAAGAGGCTCAGAGTACCGTGATGTAAATGTGTTAAGTAATTTGGGGGCTCCCCTGCATGAAAAGGTGCAAAGCAGCCTGACTCTCTCCGTTCCATGCAAAGGATCATCCTTACCACCCCCCCCCATGAATAGGTGTGAAGTGACAGGCACTCTCCACTCAGGGATGCAAAGAAGCTTGGACAGCCCCCTCCTAATGCGAGGCTGCAAAGCGACATATACACACACACACACACACACACCCCATGCACGATGCAAAGCTATGAGGGACACCCCTGCAACCCAGGGATGCAAAGCGGCCCGGACCCCCCATCATGCAGGGATGCAGAGTGGTGGAGATCCCCCCCCATCCATTAAATGATGCAGAGCGCTGGGGGATCCCCTCCATGCACGGATGCCACCCCCCTCAAAAAAGGACGCAAAGCCAAGGGGGACCCCAATAACGAGGCTGCCAAGCAATGATACCCCCCTTGCAACTCACAAATGGGGGTACCCCCGCTTTCCCCGTGCCGCGTCATTCCCGCATCCCTCCCCGCTCACCTCCGCCGGCTTCGGGGGTTCGGGGGGGGGGGGGGGGGTCTCTCCCTCCGCGGCTGCCCCCGGGGCTGCGCAGGGCTGCGGCGGCAGCCGCGCTCCCGCTGCGCGCCCCTCCGCGCCGCTCCGCAGTGCGCGCACGGCGCATGTGCCCGCTCCGCCGCCTCCGCCCCGCTCCGCCCCGCTCCGCTTCCCACGGCCGAGCCCCGGGGCCGTTCGGGTCCCAGCGCCCCGGGCCGGGCCGGGCCGTGCGGACCCCGCTGCCTGCCCTGTGCCACCCGCCGGGGCTCCAGCAGGGGTTTCCAGGCTGGCTCGGCAGCGGCATTGGGAATGACTCGCTCAGGGGCTGGCACTGCGGGAGCACCGCCCGGCTCTGCCCGTGCCGGCTGCGGGTCCGTGATGCCAGCGGAGCCAGGGCGGGCTCTGGTGACCCTTTATCCCCTCCCCAATCTCCTGGTGACCCCTTACCCATCCTCGGACCCCTGGTGACCCTCTGCCCCCTCCTCAGACCCTTGGTGACCCCCTTCTACATACCGTTGGTGAACCCCTATCCCACCCTCAAACTCTTGATGATTCCCCACCACCTCTTCAGACCCCACAGTGACCCCCTCCCTAAGCCCTGGTGACCCCCTATCCCTCCCCAAGCCCCTGGTGAGGCCCCGCTCACAAACAGCCCGTTGCCGTAATTCCAGCCGCTACTAGAGGGCAGAGCGAGCCCGGCGAGGAGCTGGGATGTGGGAATTCGTGTCTGCTTCCCACTGAGGCGTATGGAGGAGAGGGAGAACTTCAGCAGAGCGAGGGATGCTGTGAAATGGTTTGAGGTTTGGAGTAGGATGATTCACACTTTGATTTTTTCCCATGGAGCGCTCCAGGGCTGGATTAAGCAGTGTTTGCAAAGAAGATACGGCTGAGCTCCCTGTTCCCCAGCACATCAGGGTGCTGCACCTCGGATCCTGAGCACCCCCGTGGCCATTCCTGGTCCTCATCAAAGACAGAAACCAAGAATGGATGCATGGCACGGACATCCCAAAAGGGACAGCTGATACACACACTAGGCTGGGCCTAGGGGTCTGGCACAAGGCTATGTCCCATCCCAATGCCTGTCTCTTTTGCAGGCTGCAGTGTTAAGGGCAGCTATGACATGCCTGGAGGTACTCAGGCAGGTCTGTAGCCTGTGCCAGCACCAGCCATGGGTGTCCTCATGGATCCTCCTCTAGTGGCTATAGCAGCTTGGCTGCTCAAGCTGGCTGCTTCAGATTCAGCCTGGACTTCCTTGTCTGGCTGTGCTGTCCCCATGCTGATTCATGAGCTGGTGCTACCAGAGGTAAAAGTGTTCCCTGACCCTAACAGAGCCAGAAGTGCAGCTGGTCAGGGTGAGGCAGGCTGATGCTCCTTCCAGGACCAGCACAACCTTCATCAGCACCTTGTCGCAGAGACAGGGAGATTCAGGGGATTCACCGTTGGCCAGGAGGTGTGAGCATCCCCTTTGCCATGGGTGATGTACCCGAGGTGAGAGCTGAAGCCATCAGTCACACCCAGACCATACCTGGAGCAGCTCTGGGGCTTGTTGTGCTGCAGGAGCAGGTCAGCACATCATGAAACCACAAACTGATGGGTGTCACAACCATCTTGCTCCTCAGCCCCAGGAGCCCCTGATAGTACAGAGGCCTTTTCACCTGGATTTAGATGCTTGAATGCACTAAAAATTGATCTAAATCCCTCCTGTATGGAGAAATCCAGTGGATAATGCATGAGCCGGTGTCAAGCATCCCATGACAACCCACAACAGCAGCTGCTTTCCTCTGTGATCCAAGCTCTAGTCCTGGATCTGCACTCCAGGAAAGGAGATGATTTGCAGGGAATCCTAATCACTGTTGGTTTGTTCTTTTCTAGATGTGGATGAGTGTGGTGCAACCTCTGGCGTGTGCGATGGTGGCGAGGGCACTAACACAGCAGGCAGCTACGTGTGCGCATGTCCATGTGGTTTCATGATCAGCCCTGATGGATCACACTGCATTGGTAAGATGCTAAACAGATCTGAGGACCACAGATACAGGGAGAGATCCCCTGCTGAACCCCAAAGGGGAAGATTTGCAAATCACTCTCTGGTGATCACCAGGTTTGCAGATCAGAGGGCACATTGCTTCTGCAATAGCTGGGAAATGCTCTATTCCATGTGCTGTCCCTCATGTGCCTGTTCTGATCAAAGGTTTTGATGCTGTTACATAGAGTCATAGAATAGTTAGGGTTGAAAGGACCTTAAGATCATCCAGTTCCAACCCCCCTGCCATGGGCAGGGACACCTCACACTAAACCAGGGCACCCAGGGCTCTGTCCAACCTGGCCTTGAACACTGCCAGGGATGGAGCATTCACAGCCTCCCTGGGCAACCCATTCCAGTGCCTCATGACCCTCACAGTAATGAATTTCTTCCTTATATCCAATCTAAACTTCCCCTGTTTCAGTTTTAACCCATTACCCCTTGTCCTATCACTACAGTCCCTAATGAAGAGTCCCTCCCCAGCATCCCTATAGGCCCCCTTCAGATACTGGAAGGCTGCTCTGAGGTCTCCAAGCAGCCTTCTCTTCTCCAGGCTGAACAGCCCCAACTTTCTCAGCCTATCTTCATACAGGAGGTGCTCCAGCCCCTGATCATCCTCGTGGCCTCCTCTGGACTTGTTCCAACAGTTCCATGTCCTTTTTATGCTGAGGACACCAGAACTGCACACAATGCTCCAGGTGAGGTCTCACGAGAGCAGGTCTCACGCTCCTTTTGATGCAGCCCAGGATACGGTTGCTTTCTGGGCTGTGAGTGCACAGTGAAGCTGGCTCATGTTCATTTTCTCATCAACCAACACCCCCAAGTCCTTCTCCGCAGGGCTGCTCTGAATCTCTTCTCTGCCCAACCTGTAGCTGTGCCTGGGATTGCTCCGACCCAGGTGTAGGACCTTGCACTTGGCATGGTTAAACTTCATGAGGTTGGCATCAGCCCACCTCACAAGCGTGTCGAGGTCCCTCTGGATGGCATTCCTTCCCTCCAGGGTATCAACCGAACCACACAGCTTGGTGTCATCGGCAAACTTGCTGAGGGCACACTCGATCCCACTGTCCATGTCAGCGACAAAGGTGTTGAACAAGACCGGTCCCAACACCGATCCCTGAGGGACACCACTCGTTACTGGTCTCCATCCGGACATTGAGCCATTGACCACAACTCTTTGTGTGTGGCCATCCAGCCAGTTCTTTATCCACCGAGTGGTCCATCCATCAAATTGATGTCTCTCCAATTTAGAGACAAGGATGTCGTGTGGGACAGTGTCGAACGCTTTGCACAAGTCCAGGTAGATGACATCAACTGCTCTGCCCCTGTTCATCGGTTCCGTAAGGAAGTGCTGTCCATCAGCAGCCCCTGGACCCTCTCCCTGCACTGCTTGTGTGTTTACAGCCCTGCACATGCCCGAGCTTGGAGGGCGCAGGCAAGAGAGCAGGCAGCATGCCCGGGGTGCTCCATGCAGCTTGGCCATCTGGTCCACGCATGGCAGGGTTGGGCAGGGAAAGGCAGTGCGCTACTCCTGTCACAGATAGAGGGAGACCCAGGGAGCATCAGCCCCACTCCTGCACACAGGGGCCTTTGCTGTCTTACTGCTGCCTCAGGTGGTGGCCAGCCCCTGTGCTAGGGGACATGTTGGCAGACAGTCTGTCCCTGGGAGGTCCTTGCAGATCTCCTCTGACTCTTTACCAACCCTGCAAATTAGGAACTTCTCTTTCCGTGCCCTCTGCAGAGCTATGGGAAGGGATGCTTTGTGCCTGGTATCTCTGCTGTTTCCAGGGGTGCTGCAGCATGGTTTGGGCAGGGTGCAGGCAGGCAGGCAAGCAGCACCCTCAGAGCTGAGCAGCACCTCCAGCCCAGCCCAGCCTCTGCCCAGGCTCTTCCCAGCTCTGTGTACACCAGGTGTGGGTTTATTACCCAATACTTTTTCCTGTCTCACTTGCAGGCTGGGTCTTAGACCAGTGGTGCACTCCTGCTTGATCTCAGCTGCACGAACCAGCTGCACTGATACTCCTCTGCTCCCAGAGCTGTTAGCCCTGGAGATGTTTGTGCTGGCTTTGCTATGGGCCATGGGGCAGGAGCAGGCAGCCCTCCTGGCCATGCAGCTGTGAAGATGCTCCAGGCTTGCTGCAAGCAGTGGAGGGCCAACCTCATGCCGTTCTGGAGCTGGGATGTGTTCTCCACCTCCAAACTCAGGAGCTGATGGGGAATTTGCTCTGTCCCTGGATAAACTACACAGTTATCAGTTCCTACCAGCAATTAAGGTACTCTGGGAACAACTTCTGCTAGGACCACATCCACAGACTTCTCTGCTAGCAATGCCAAGTAGGTAGCACCTACTTGGATATCTCCCACAGTAGTGGCACTGGGGACAGTGACACTGTAGTAAGCACCGAGCCCAAAACCCCACAACTCCAACCCTCCATCACACTCAGCTCAGCAAACCAAGCTCTGTGCATCCAGAGTCAGATGCCAGGAGGCTGCCAAAACCTGGCTGCTCTATGGTTTGGGTCAAAGACCCCCAGCCGGCACAGGAGGAGGTGCTGGTGCTGTGCCGCTGCCGCACGTGCCTGCCTCCCGCGCAGGCTGCTGCAAGGGGTGAGGTAATCCTGGGTAATTCCTGACTTCCATGGAAATGCCTCGGGGCCGCGATGATTATCGCTGTAATTAGCCTCTCTGATTTTTCTTGGTGTTCTATAAAATATTAATTTACAGCTGGATCCTTGCCTCCTTTGTGCGCCGGTTTGAGCTCTTCCCGTCAGCAAAGCATCTCTGGCACCTCTCACCAAGGTCTTGTGGGGTTACACAGCAGAGCCAGGGCGGCCGCTGGCGGCCGGACTGTGGTTGGGATTGGTGGCTCCAGACAGAAGCTTCCACTTTCCCACAGGAACATGCCCTTTAAGCTCCTATTTCAAAGGAAAGACACAAAACCAGTGAAGCACTCTCGGGAAGCGCTTTTCACACCTCTTCAACTGTATGATGAAGGTGAGCAGGCAGCCAAACCACTCCAGAAGCCCTATAATACAACATGAATTCATCTTCTTGCTCTGTTTGGTCAGAAATAGCATTTTTTCGCTCAACCGTATGGTAAATCAGGCAGGACTGCAACTGTGGTTGAGCCAGACCATGTTCCCTGCCCAGCCTGCAGCTGCCAGAGTGAGCATGGTGCTGTGATTTCCACCACCAAATAAAGACAAATGTGGGGCTTGACGGCACATAGTGCCCTGAAAACCTGCTTGCTCACACCAGCACGTTTAAGTTGCCTCATTTTTCAACCCAACTAAGTAGAATCGACTTTAATCTCGTTAATGAGGCAGAAAATGCCACTTCTAATATGTTGATCCCAACCATTGTGAAGGTCAGGCAGTGGAAGGATGCTACAGAGTGCGTTTTGCCTTGGCTGGGTGTAGCAGGCAGCAGCCCTGCAGTGCTGCCCGCAGCCTGGCTGCCTGCTGTCAGGACTGCTCTCCTTTGAAGGCAGCACCGGCAGCATTACAAGTCCTGGTATTCTCTGGTATTCTTACTGCCTTCCTACCATGACAAGCCCTGGGCTCTGCACACTGTGACCCAGCATCCCTGCCAGTGGGTGACTGCTGCCATGTCCCTTCAGGCTGCTCTCAAGTTGTTTATTCCTCTGGGATAATGTATGTGGTGTCTTTGTCAGGCCAGATGTAACAGCTGTCTTGACTACTGCTGAAATCTGAAGAGAAAAGCATTGCTAATGACAAGAAGGGGTCGTGCATAGCATGTGAATGTCTCTGTTGGAGCTGCTCGCTACCAGAGCTGTTTTTCTGGTGCTTTCAACCAGGCAGCAGATGCTGTCAGTGATGTTTTGTCCTCAGTGTGCCCACGCCACTGTGCAACACCCACTGAAACAAAGACAGGTTGCAAAGCCAGCAGGAATTTGTATTCTCTTAGGCCACATCCCGCTGCAATGCTTCCCAAGGTGTTTGCATAAGATGTTTTATTCTGTCACTGCCCCTTTCCGCAAAGCCAAACACACACATTTTGTAGCTGCCAATCCCTTTGTCAGAGGCTCTGGCACCACATTTTGGAGACAAGGAACAAGCTGCTGAAAGCCACGCTTTGCCTGGGCAACCAGAAGCCTTTCAACCGTGACATGAGGTGCCACACGCCAGCTCTGCAGGGATGTCAGATGTGGGTACCAAAGAGCTTCACCATATCCCATACCAAGCCAGCAGGCTGGGGGCTTTGGGGAAAGCCATGCCATGGATGCAGGAGGGTATTTCTATCACTGAGTGTAACCAGGCAAGAGCAGCTGTAACTGTGTTTTTCTCTCTTCTATTTTTAGCCATGGTTACTGAGCTGCAAACCCTCTGGGTGGGATGCTCCAGTCTAAATAAAAGCTGGTCTTACACCGGTAGCAGAGCTGCTTCTGCCTAATGTTCCCTGAGCTTTCCATGCTGCAGCTCCCTTGTGGATGAAGCCTCCACCAGCTCGCCCAGCTCAGCCCTTTAACCCCACTTACCCCCGCCCTGTGATTTTACCCCCAGCCCCACTGGTGATGTTCAGCTCAGAAAGCTGCAGCAATGCCTGGCACAACCAGCACAAGAAAACACTCTCAGGACCCTGTGCAGCCAACATCCAGATGATGAGAGATGCTGCTCAGTGGGTTTTGTGCCTGCCTTAAGGTCCACAGTACTATTCACCTCAAAATTCCCACTCCATGAGAGCCTTCTGTAGCACCGGAGGGGAGAAGTCCTAGTACGATGGTGTGGGCTGTGGCTAAGGGCTCTCCCATCCCTCTCTCTGCTGTTTTTAATCCAGCCCCAGCTCTGCAGGATCAGGGACTTAGCACTGGAGAGGGGGCAGCTTCTTCCCCACAGCCTGGGGTCCTCCAAACCCTTCCCTCTCAGGTTGCTGGGCCTTCACGAGATAAACCCCGCAACCTCAGGCGGCCCTACGCTGAAATGGTTGTTAGAATCCAGCTCTGCGGCTCCTCGTGTCGGCAGAGGGCAGTGGAAGATGCGCCCAGAACTCCCCAGCCTCGCTGCGGAGACGGGGATCCGGGGAGGAGACTGCACCGGAGAGGAAGGGAAATAAATGCAGTTCCTCCGCCAGCGGGGCTGAGCTGAGCGTGGCGGCACCGCCGGGCACCCTGCCGGGAAGGGGGGGATTTAGGGCTCATCCATCGGCGTGGCGGCGATGCGGGATGGCGTGGGGAGGAATCCGCATCTCCCATCCCCGCAGCCCTCCGGCTTGTGTCTCTCCAACGCACACGCAGGCTACTGGGAGCCAGGGGGAACCGCTCACTGCTCCTCATCCCTGGGCGGGAGAAAGCGGACGGCAGTGGAGCAGACCTGCAGCTGGCAGTGATTCGCACCTAGGAACAGGCAGGCAGGCCGAGGAGAGGCTCCTCTGGCTGTAGCCGTGTCCCGGAGGGTCTTCGCCAGGCCCGGCGAGCCGCAGCACGTCGGCAAACGCCTTCCCACCCTGCAGCCCGCCCGTGTGCTGGTGCTGCTCTGCGGCGGCGGGAGAAGCGAGGAGACGGTGCTGGAAGGGGGGGCCCTGCCTGCTGCCTCGCTGCTTGCTCCGCACCCTGCTCCGCTGCCTCGCCAGGCGATGGTAATTAATACCCCTGGAGGTAAAGAAAGAGCAGCGTGAGGTTGGGATGTATTATTTTACTCTGATAGGAATCTGACACTGACACAGCCATTAGGGTAAAGAAAGAATAATAACTTAGACTTGGCATATATTAAAGTGCAAATACCTTCAGCGTGTGAAAAGACAAGCTTTAATATATTGGTGGGTTTGTAATTATTTATTGAAAGAAGAGAAAAGGCAGAGCTTATTGCAAAAAGAGAGCGAGGTGAGAGAGTAGCTCCCTGCCGCATCCCTGCCCGTCCTGCTCGGTGAACCACAGCGCAGAGGTAATGTGGGGTGACCCACAGCCCTGGGGAACATCCCGCATCCCGCTGCTGGGATTTACGTCGTGGGCTTCTCACCTCCCCACCCCACAGCACGGAGCTTGCGTGGCTCGGGGCTGGTGTAACAAAAACGTTCTCAAAACTCTCGGGGTAGGGGATGCCAGGAAGCCAAAGATCCCATAGGCGACCCGGCATGAAATGGGATAATAAATTCCTTCATCGAGGCTGCGTTTTGCTACCGCTCAGCCTGTTCCTGGTGCTTTGTGTACCCCGGTGGGGCAGAGGGAGCAGCAGCATCAGCGGCCCCACCGCCGGGCTGTTCCCCTGCGGGATGCTCCCGCAAGCCGGCTGCCGGGACGCGGGGCCAGGGCTCTCCCGGGCCGGGGGTAGCGGGAGCAGCCGGTGTCTCCGGTGTGTCTCTCTCCCCGGCCGGGCCCGGTGGGGGCGGTGCTGGCTGCGGCCCGCCCCGGGGCTGCGCCCGCCGCAGGATGCAGCGGCGGCGGCGGAGGCGGTGCGGCTGCCCGACGGGCGATGCGGGGCCGCAACCGGGCCCGGGGCCGCCTTTAAGCCCCGCGGGCGGGCGGCGAGCGCGGGCGGCGTCGGGGAAGCGCCGCCTGCCGCTGTCCGGGCCCGGGGAAGGGGGAGGGTGAAGCGGGAGGGTAGCGGCCCCCCCCCCCCCCGGCGCAGGTAGAGACCCGGGGGCCGAGCGGCGCGATGGAGGAGGAGGAGGAGGATGGAGGCGGTGGAGGGGAGGCGGGGAGTGAGGCTGCGGCAGGAGGGGGCGGGCGGGGGGGCCGGCCGGGGGGGGCGGCGGGCATCTGGGACCGGCTGCGGGGCAGTCGGGCTGCGGGCGGCGGCCGGAGCGCGGCCGCGATGGAGCAGCGCGAAGAGAAGGGGCCGGTAGCGGCGGCGGGCGAGGGAGAGCCCCGGGCCGGGGCAGGAACCGGGACAAGCACCGGGACCGGGGCAGAGACCGGCACCGAACAGGAGCCTAGCGGGGCCGCCGCGCCCTTCCAGCCCCCCGAGGGTGGCTTCGGCTGGGTGGTGGTCTTCGCTGCCGCCTGGTGCAACGGCTCCATCTTCGGCATCCACAACTCCTTCGGGATCCTCTACATGATGCTGCAGAGCGACCTGGGCGAGGGCAATCAGGACCCTGCGCTGGAGTTCAAAACAGGTACGGGTTCCTCGGTCCCTTCCCGGAGCTTGTCGAAGCAGAGCCGGGTCCGTGGCCGGCGGGGTAAGGTGCGGCTCGGCAGCCGCTGCTTCCCGGAGCGCACCGAGGTGGCTTCGGGGCTGAAAGCTCCTTCTCGGATGTGTTGAACCGCGGTTGCTCCCTGCCCCCTCCATCCCTGTAGTTGTGGCGATATTTATCTCCTACAACATCATGTGTTTCTAAGCTCCTATGTACTCAATTAAAATTAATACATCTGAAAAGCATGCCCTTAGCTTGTCCTGCCTGGTGTTTTGGAGTAAGGAGAGCAGTGCTAGTGAATCAGCTGGTGTGTGTGTGAGCCGCCCCCTTTATTTTTTATTATCCCTGTCATTTTGTTACGGGTTTCTCAAGCTGTTTGTTTGTCTGTCTGTCTTCTCTGCTGGATCGCTCTCGGGGGTGGCTGCAGGAGAGCATCAGCCTCACCAACATGCATCCTCCGAGTTGCATCGATTTGGTGGGAAAGCCTACATAGGGCAGGTCTGGCAGTGCCGCCTGCACGACCATGCCGAGGGTGCAGGGTCTCCAGTAGTTAACACCTGTTAATAGGAAGACTCACGACCTGCACCCCGTTGTGTGTTTTGATAGGACCTAACAGGGTCAGGCAGCGTCAAGACTGTGTAATGTTAATACAGAGAAAAGGGCTGTTTCTCACTGCAGACACCCCAGTGTTTAAGTAGACTTGGCAGAGGGACATCAGCCTGACGGGGTGCTTGTCCCCAGTGGTCCATGGTGGACATTGGTGTTAGCATGCCTAGTCTTGTCCTAGGTCTTGGTATCCTCCCCTAGAAGACTATATCCATCCTCATGATGGACATCCATTTCCCAGCTTGCTTTTATCTGGTGGCTAGAGACAACCACTTGGCGTTGAGGGAACCTGCTTGTAGTGTGCCCTCACTCTGGATGGGACATTGGCAGAGTCAGAAACTGAAGCGGGAGTGTGCTGCAGAGAGCGGCAGTGCTGGGGTGGGGGGGGGGCTTGTGAGGTCTTTAAACTACTATTTTGGGGACCAGTGTTGCCTGCATTCCCTCTGCTCAGCTGATGCATGACCAGTGATCATGCTGATGAAATGCACTATGAGATACACCACAGCTACAATCACAAATTAACTCTGAGATAGTGTTACTGGAGAAACGATGTGACCGTGTAATTATGGGCAGTAACGGAGTGCTGCGGAGAGCTGAGGACATGTGGCCGGTTGTAATTAGAGTGATTGATGGGCTGTATGTGTGTGCGTGTATGTGTGTGTGATCCCCAGGAAGCTCATCGCGTAGCGCTCTGTTTCCTGCTCTCTGTGATCATATCTAGAAAGCCTAAGGCAGAGCTCTAAAGGTAGAAGCGGTAACAAAAGAAATTAAATGCTGCAAGTTCTGGTGGTTTAAAGGCTCCATGCCCAAGACAGGGGTTGTAGGAGTCGACATTTGCCTCTTGCTCCCTATTTATTTATGGCTGTGACCGCACAGAGGCCTCGAAAAAGAAATCGTGTGGGTGTGTGAGGTGAATCCAGGCTCGGTAATTAAATTGCCTGAGTGACGAATATATGCATTTTGGCCTGGGTGCTTAATGAAGAGGCCATTAATAACCCTTGTGCCGTGCAAAGGCTGCTCTGAGGCTGCGGTGCAGGGGCTCTGGCGGTGGAGGGGAGAGGAGGTGGTGATGGAGCCCATCTGCAGCCACAGCGCTGTACCTCAGGGGCTGCAGCTGCGCTGTCTGGGGCCGAGGGCAGCGGGGTGCAGCGTGGGGCCCCCCTCCAGCCCTTCCTCCCTTGCTCCCACCCCTCCCTGCTCAGGGTTGCATAATTTCCCTGCGGCGCTCGTTTGCGTGCAAACACAATCAGGAAAATATTGTAGCTCCTTTCCAAGCGCTAAGTGATAGATAGGGCCTTCCTGAAAAGACTGGTGCTGTCTGTCTGTCCTCTGACATCCCTCTGCTCCTGCTGGCTGCAGCAACAGCTGGACCCTGGGGTCCCCCTTGTCTCCCATGAACCAGCAGGTCCGGGGGATGAGGACATGGTGCAAGACCGGCGTTCAGCACATTGCTTAGCCTTTTGTCTCTGCTCTTAAATCTCCTCTCTGTTCTCAGGACTGAGGAACAAGATGGGGTTTGTATCAAAGAGGAGATCTGGAGGCAAAATTAGGAGTGATGTTGTGAGGCATCCCTTTAAAAATAGGGTTATGTTTATGCTAAAACGGGTGCTCGTCTGCACTAAACAATAGCCGCCCCGGCACTTGGCTATAATTATCAAGGTTTATTTCTTGTTTGCATTGGTCACGTTTTCTCGCGTTTGATCTTGGGAAATGCAGGATCTGCGGAGTTCAGGTTTGGGGTCAGGCTTTGAAAACAAACCCTCTCGCAACAATGCATCGAATGCATAGGCTGCTTTGTCTAAAGAAATATACTGCGCTACGTATGTCAACAAGCAGCACCGGGCTGGCTGGGACCACCGCGTGCCCCTTCGCTGCTGGATGCCAGTGCCGGGACTTTTGCAAGGCACACTCTGTGCTTTTGGGTTTGTTTTCTTTTTGGGGGGGAAATGGAGGGTTGGGGGGTGGGGTGGGTGGATAATGCTGGAGCTGGAATGAAAAAATAATACACATGTGAGCACTCAAGGCAGGAAAAAAATCAGTCTGCTCCGCTGGAGAGGTGCTGAGTGATGCTTGAAAGCGTTTGCTGGGAAATGAATGGTAGCGTTTCCCTCCGGTTGTACAAGGCTTGTTCCGGTGCTGAGGGATCTTATGGGACACGGCTGCTCCAGCGCTGGTCCTGCCAGGTGCAGGCTGATGCTGAGCTGTCCCGGTGTGCTCATCTTCTCCAGCCCCAAAAGCCAATTTGAGTGAGAGAATGGGCCTGGTAAGCATTAACTGGGCACCGACCCTGTGAAATCGATATCTGCCACTGCTTGGATGCTCTCCCAACCCTGGCAGAGGTGAGCGCAAGGTGAGTCTGACCCCAGCCAGGGCTTTGCTCTCATCCCAGGAGCACCCAATTGCACTCATGCCACCCAAGGGTCCCAGTGGGTGCTCTGGCTACCTGGGGAGAGCCAGGGAGGATGGTACCTCTTGGTGCATCTCGTTCCTCCAAATGCATCCCTGGTGCTGTGCTTGGAGGTCTGGCAAGTGCTGGTGGGGCAGCCTGGAGAGACACATTGATTTTGTACAAAGAATTTTATCTTTTTCTTCCCCCCTCCTCCACTTTGTGTCAATAGCCCAGGTACAGATTAACTCTCTTTGCTTAATATTTAATGTTTCGGTTGCTGCAAATGCTGCTGCAAGCACTTAGAAGGATGGCCTGAGGAGCTGGTCTGGCTTGCCCACAGCTCCTCTGAGTACATCCGTGTGTCCAGCAGCATCCTCTGGCCTGTGGGCAGGAACTTAGAGAGCAGCTTTCCCACATTAGTCTAGCGGAGTGGAGGCTGATGGAGCACCCCATGCTCAGGGAATCTGGGCTGACGGACCATATCCCTGGACTTATCATATCCCATTGTGCCCATGAGGCCAGAGCATAGCTGATGTCATCTTTATACCTGAATTCCCATCTGTTGTGGGGGGAATTTCTTCATGAGCACTGATTCACATCCTTAGGACAGTGAGCTTAGCTGGAAAAGGCTGGTTTTACTCCAGCATTGTAACAGAGCCTTGGTAAGAATGAGTTTGTTTCTTGGAGAAAGTAAAGCATTTCAGTGCTAACAGTCATAGTGAAAGATGGAGAGAAGACAAGGACTCCTCTCTGGCCTGAAGAAGAGTCCCAGGGTGGGTGAGTGTGGCTGGAGCACTAGGAGCTAAGAAGGGAAACCCCAAGGACAGCATAAATCGCAAGAGGTAATTCTTGGGAATGGTCCCAGCTGAATTTCAGCAGCACACCATGGCCTGGGTGACACCAAATAGGGGTGGCTGCCATGAAGCTGCACTTCATTTAGCCTGCTGCAATGGAAGGCACCTACCCCATGTATGAGGTTTGGGTTCGGGAAAGGTGAGGGTGCTCTTATGGACACTCTTACATACAAATTACTAACCAGTGGTAGGTTTGACACCTGTGATAGTTGTCATCACCCAGTGCTGGTGCTTAGGAAGCTCCTGTCTCCTGAAGGTGATACTGTGGTTGTCACCCTCTTACCTAAATCCACAGGATTTGGAGCTTTAATTAATTGCCAGGGAGCTCCCCTGGCCCCATTTGACACATGCATTGGCCAAGGGCACTGTGGACCTCGACATTCCTGATGGCTTCCTCATGTCCAGCCAGGCTTCCAGTCCTCCTCTGCATTTCCTTACCCCATGGAGGGATGCACTGTCATAAACAGTATTTACATTGCCTGGATGGGGATGTAAATCTGTCCAAAAGAGCCAAAGAAGTACCTTTTATCCCCCAGCCCTGCTATCTGGGGAGTGCAAAGGGCACCATGGAGCTTTCCCAGCTTTACTGGGAATTTCCCACAGTGGGATGCTGGTGCGCTGGGCTCTTCCCCAGCTCAGCTCCTACTGCGTTGGGAGCTGGAGCTTATGACCCCAAGGGAATGGGAGTGAGTTTTGAAGGAGCTGGGTTTTCATGGCTCGAGCTGTGTGCAAGGTGCCGTGTGAGATAAAGCAGCCTGAAAAGCAAACAAAACACCGTTGCGTCATCAAACCTGCTTCTTGGGGCCATCGGGAGCGCTTGAGGTTATGAGGAGGCCAGAGCACTGTTTCTAAGGGAGGCTCTTGTTTTTAAAGACTGCAGGGGCCCTCCCAGCCAGCGCACTTGCTGGTTTAGTGGCTTTTAATTCATTTTTAAAGTCTCCTCCAAGTGTTACAGATGCTTTCCCACCTAGCCAAGGAGATGCTCCAGTCTTAGTTGTATTTCCCGATGGCCGTTGTCCTCGAGTGGTGGCAGCTCCCGTGACCTTGCTGCAGTATATGAAGTGGTGCATAGGGTTGTGCAATTGGTTTGGCTTTGTTGTTTCTCTTTTGGTCCTTTCAGTTACAACAAAACAAACAGAACCACCCCTTCTTGTGGAGATTTGATCATAGTTTAAACTGTGAAGGTGCTGGGTTTCAGCTCCATTGCTGAGACAGGGCTGAGAGGAGGAAGGCTTGGAGGGTGAAGGGGCTGGGATGGATGCAGAGGTGTGGGGTGAGATAGGGTGCGATGTACAGTGCCATGGGGCTTAGGGACAGCAGCAAAGGAGCAATTTCAATTTCCCTTTGGGGAGAAATCCACGAGTTTGATCAGTCACCCTTTAATCCACTTAAAAACCCTCAGCAGATGGAAGCCAACCATCAACTGTGGTGTCTGACACCCAGCACCTTAAAATAGACCTGACCCATCAGGTTGGGTGAAGCCCCATAGCCAGAAGGCACTGCTGACCTCACTGCAGTGCCCGTTGTGCTGGCTGCACATAGCTCACACGGGCGTTGTCACCCGCTCGTGTCCCAGGGCAGCTCCTCTGGCTCCCTCCCTCCTTATCCCACGTGTTACAGACACCTTCCTGGCTCATCACACTTGTGGGGCAGCCCTTCCAGGCACCCATCCCACCAGGTACAAGCGGAGGGGAGGGAGAAGCTGTCTTCCCAAAAATCCAGTGGCCTGATGGAGACTGCCAGGTGGCGTGGATGTGGAGCTGGGGCTGCCGAATTCCCTGTGTGGTCTGTAGGCTGTTTGAGGAAGGAGCAATAACCTGGGTTTCCACCATCCCAAGGCTGGTTTTGTATTCTGGAGGGGGCAAATTCCCGCTGGGGATATGGGTAAACCCAGGGTAGGAGCCCTGCTCTTATTGTGTTAACAGGTTGCCAATCCCAGTGGGACGGTGGCACCAGCAGCTGCTGCTCCAGAGGGATTCGGATCAGTCAGCAGCATCTTGATACAGGGTCTGAGTAACTTCTTGCTTTCTTATCCCGGTAACTCCTTGGGACCTCTGCCAAAGCAGTGTGGGGTATGTGCCAGCCATAGGGCGAAGCCACGAGCGGGCTGACAGGGACCTCAGTGGCTTTTGGGTCAGTGCCACATGTACTTGTTCTTGCCTGCTGCCCCCAGTGTGGGCTCCCAACACAGTGCCCCGATGCTGGAAACCACCGAGGCTTTACCCTGGCTCAGTAATTGGGGTTTTGCCCCCTTTTTGCTGGTGTCTCAGTGCCATAGGGAATTTTCTGGCATGTCACCGAATACCTTGGTCTCTTCCACTCACTTCTTTTAGGATGACAACCTCTCAGGAGATTCCTATGAGCCAGGCAGGCATGAAGGAGGATGCCAGCATTTCCCAACTGGGGCAGTAGCTGTGCGTCCCCCCTCCTGCAGCCAGTGGTTCCTTGGGGAATCACTTTTCCCTGACTTTCCACAGCCATGAGCCTGTGGCATCACCATACCTGCTCCGGCAATGAGGGGCAAGTGGACTTAGGTACCCCCACCATGTACGCCAATATAACATGAGTACAAAAATGCTGCTGCACCCATTACAGCAGGTATTTGTTGGGCTTTCCCTTCCTCTTCCTCGAAGGATCAATTAGCCCTTATTGCAAGGGAAGGCGGTGCTGCCTTTTGGCATTCATCCCGATGGAAAAGGGCCTGGTGAGGGGCATGTCCCAGGCTGGGCATCGCCCGGGGCCCTGCCGCCTCTCGCGCCGGGGCGTTGCCGGTGCCTGCCACGGGCGCTGCGGAGCTCGGTTCACTCTGGGCTCTTTCCGTTCATCCACCCCGAGACAGTTGGGGCGGTTGCAAAACCCACATGACGTGTGCTGGGAATTGCCGTAACACGCTCCTCGCAGGCGCGAGCCATTCCGATCTCTCCCAGGCACCTCGTACAACAGGTCCTGCCAGCTCCCGGGGCAGGCGGGATGCGGGGCTGCCCGCAGCACCCTTGCCTGCACCACTGCCTGCCCAGGGCATGGGCCGCAGGCAGCAAAGCTCCCGCATCCTCCATCAAGCACACCCTATGGGCAGCGATGCAGCCGCGGAGCGTGGCACAGCCCTGGGTTCCATCAGCACAACTTCAGGCTCTTTTTCCCATCCTTGCCCTTTTATTTGTAGATCCCTAAAAATTTACCTGGTTCCAGAGCTCCCCACCCTGGAGCACATCCCTCGAGAGCCAGAATGGGGTGAAGCGTAGGGGAAAGCCCTCGGGAAGGGCTGCCAGGTCCCAGCCTGTGGTGGGTTGCTTCGCTGGGACTCGTCGTGGGCATGCCTGGAAGCTGTGCTGTGCTGCCCTCCGTGCAAGGAGCAGCCCAGGGCGCTGCAGGCAACCTTTTTGGCTTGCATGGGATGGGCGAGAGGATGGTGATGGCATGCTGGCAGTTCAGCCCCATCACCTCTTTGCACCTTTGCTTTGCACACTCCATGGGAGCATCAGCCTGGGGATAGCCCGTACCTGCATCCCATGGGACACAGGCAGAAGAGCATCGCACCACACTGCTGTGATAGAAGCTCTCAGCGCTGTGTCCCAGTGCAGGAACCTTGGAGATGGTATTTTGGGGTTGGTGCTACCAGCACCATGGCTGTGGGACCATCTGGTCTGCAAAAGCCTATGATGGAGGAGCCCAGCTCACCAAGACCCTGTTTCTTCCCATCTCTGGGTGGGGTTTTGGCTCTGGGTTTGGATTTAGCAGCTCAGTGATGGTTTTTATCTTGCTTTCACTGGTGCAGAGCAGAGAGCAGGGCCTGCAGCCGGTCTCCCTGGGGCAGGGAAGCCCCACATGCTGCCGCTCGCTGCATGGGCCGACTTGTTGGGGTTTGCCCCGAGCAAACACTGGGGCCCTCCTTGGGGAGGAGAAACAACCCTCCTGTAGTGCCTGCAGTGAAGGGTCCTGCTTTGAGCACCCACCCATTACCCTATCCCTATGGATCAGCTGGAATGGAGACCTACAGTCCTCCTGCCCTGCCCGGTGGCATCCCCAAAAGCCCCTTTCTTGGCCATCTTGCATCAGGCACCAAAACAAAGGCTTTGTTTCAAGCTCTTGGCCTTAATCTGTCCGCCCGCAGCTCCTGTGCGTAAAAGGGAGATGAAATCCTTCCCTCTCGGGGGGATGTTGCGTGAGTGACTGTGTTGATGCTTGCCAAGGAGCCAGGAGTTTGGGCTGGAGGGTTTGCACAAACCTTGTGTGAAGCAGAAGGAGCTCATTTAACAGCACACTGGGGCCCACCGAGGTGGAAACCAAACCGAATGGCAGTTCCTTAAGTGAGGGTTGTGCCTCCCGTGCTCCATCTGAATCGGGTCTGATGGCAAAAAAAACTCATCTGTGATTAAAGATTGACGGTAATTACATAATGGGTATGCACCAGATGATGCCCAGACAAGCTCCCTCCTGGGATTTCCCAACTTTTGGAGTGTTTTAACCTTGCAATCATCCTAAAGTGCTTCTACTATGGGGAGGTAATTGTTGATATTACAGCAGCACCCGATGCGATTGCACAAGGCTTAGCAGTGGCACCGTGGCCACTGGAGCTGAGCTGGTGGATGAGCCTCTGATAGCCTGGACAGGTCTGGGGCATAGTCAGGTACTAGGGATGGATCTCCCCATTCCATACCCAGCATTGTTATGGCAGAAAAGAGTGAAAAATAAGAGAGAAAAGCTGCTTTTTTGGGTCTGGTGCTGCAGTGAGGAGGGTAGTGGGGCTGAGCTCTTACTCTATGGGCAGCTGATAGCAAGGAGACAATGTCAAGACGTTCTTGATGGCAGGCCACCTATTAACGCACGTATTTTAGTAAACCCCAGTTTATTTCTTAAGGTTTGTGTAAGCAATGGAAGTGGGGAGCACTGGGGCTGTCTGGGATTAAACTCGCCTGAAAGCCAAGCACGCCAAGCTCGCGAGCCCGGGGAGAGCTTAATTAAAGTCAAAGCAGAAGCGTTTCCAAGAAAATAATACGGGGTTATTTAAACGGGATATTTGTGTTCGGGGCCCAGAATGTCTCCTTTCCCTCTTCGGTGTCAGCTTTAATAAAACAAAATGAGATCTCCAAGAAAAACAAATTGGAACGCTTAAAGGGCGCTGTTGCGGAGATAAAAATCAGTAACACTGTTGCTGGTAACACCTTGGGTTATTAAAACGGAAAGAATGCTAACGATGGGATTTGCATCGGCCTCTCTTGTGGCTGAGCCCCGCCGGGAGCCCGCTGGCCCAGGGAGAGGGGCACAGTGTGGACCCGGCACCCCTCACCGTGGCCTCTGGGCTGGAGGTGCAGGGAGCTGGCAGCCTCGCTGGCTGGGCAGATTGGGGGATATTTGGGAAACGGTCACGTGGGGAGGATTTGGGAGGATTTTGTTTTTCTTTGCTACGGCTGCTGAATACGGCTCTGCCCAAAGCCCGTGGGGTCAGGCGCTGAGGTCGGGTACTGAAGGACTTGGAAAATGGCAGGAATCAGGATGCAGGGACACCAACTTGAAAGAACAAATGAAATCAGGGCTGGTTTTGTTGGGAAAGATGCCGTGGCCCATCAGAGCTCTTCCAGAGGCGCTGAATGTGTGGATGAAAAAAAATGCCAAGCTGGACTTACTATGGCCTGAGAGCTGTACACTGAGATGCTGGGCTTGGAAACCAGGGTTGCCGCCTGTAGAAGCAGTACCCTGATCCAGTGGGATCAGCTGAGTGTGCCGAATCCCGTCCTGAGGGGATGCTCTCAATGTGTCCTGGCTGTTGCTGTTATCAGGTTCTCCCGGCTGCGTGGCCACAGGTTGCTCCCAGGATGCTGAAGCAGGGATGGGGAGGGCTGGGGAGCAGCTGGTGACATGGGTTTGCACTTTGGTCTCTTGACCATCTGCCTCTACCTCCCTGCTAGAAGAATGGATTAAAAGCTGCCCTATTTTTTCCCATGTGCTTCCATCCTGTCTAGAGCTGACCATCTCCTGGTTGGAAGCTGGACAAGCCCATCAGTACCTTCCCTGGGTAGCAGCCGTGGTCTGTGGGGATAGAAGTGAGGCAGCACACAGGCATAGAGGTGATGCTGCTGACCCGAGTCTGGGGTGAAGAAACACAGTGCTCTTTGGGGTCCTGTCTGCTGGTCTGTCTGCCAAGGAGGGGGATTTTGAACAGGGGGGCTTTAAAATGCCTGGGGTGATGTTTTCCATCAGCAAACCCAACCCACTGTTGCCTGCCAGCGGGACAGGGATTCAGAGGCCAGCTCCTGCCTAGCTGCCGTGCCCAGCTCCATCAGATAAGGCAATTATAGCTTATCACTTAATTGCAGAGTATAATAATAGCACGATGTTATTGAGATTGGATGTTGCCAAGGGGTGGATATTGGTGCTGTTGGGTTTCTGTTTCTTTTTTCAATCTAAACTTGTCGAGGCCATAGGGCTGCTGGAGGTGTGAAGTCTTCATGGAGCAACTCCTTCCCCTATCCCACCACGTCCCATGCCCGCAGGGAGATTCAGCATCAAAGAAGGGCCATGCTGACCATCCCAATGCCAGGGAAGCTTGCCCACAGTCAGTGAGGAACCACTGGGAGGGGAAGGTGACAACTTACAGGGATGTCATCAACTGCTTTCTGGGTGTGTGGTTTCCATCCCTTGCAGGTTTTTCTTGTCCTGCTCAGCAGGTTGTGGGATGCATGCTTGCTGCTGCATGTGTACACTGGGTTAATGCTGGATAGCTGGATGCCCTCGAGAGGGACATCAGGGTGTGCATCCTAAAGCCCTTGCAGGAGGTATTTCCACTGCCAGTGTTGTGTGCGAAATGCTTGACCAGTGCCTCTGCACCAACGTGGGTGAAGGAAAACTTCGTATCTGGCAACTCTTTCCCAGCCTTCTGGAGCTGGTGTGGGAGAGATGAGTGAGGCGTCAGTCCTGATACCCAGAGCTCTGCTTTCCTGTGGCCCGTGGGGTCTCAGTTTTCCACTGTCCCCATGGAACTCTGTGGCTGACAAGGTGACTGTGCGCTCCCTGCATCAGGATTTGGGGCATTTCCCTGCCCAGACTGGCCTGGCTGTGGATTTTCTGCCTTGAATTTTGAGACCCATACTGGTGCAGGGTGGGTTTCTCACCGAGAGCGGAAGTTTTGCCATGTTTGTCCTGATGTCCTCAGGGTAGGGTGATAAAAACTCAAGACACCTGGGCAGAAGGGATGGTGTTGCAGCTGGGAGAACGTGGCCCTTGCGATCTGCATTTTGGGAGATGGCCTCTTTTAAAGGAGATTCATATAAACCCAAATATGTTGCCCAAAGCTAAGAAATCATGGCATAAGCTGTTAAACTCTACCCTGCTTCAGTTCATCAACCAAAGCATGAACCAAGGAGTAGAGGTACTTCAGGTCCTAATTCGACCTCTGTGGCTGGCTGTTAACCCTCTCTGACCCATCCTAAAATACACCTGGAGATAAGATTAGCTCTGATCTGGATTTCGAAGGTTGCTTCCCTCCCTTGGGGCAGCATCCTCCCAAGGCCAGCTTTCCCAGCCGCCCCATCTGCAGCTTCTCCCTGCCAGTTTGTGCCCCACTGGGCTCGTAAAGCAAAACACACCACAGAAAAAGGCAGAGAGTAGTTTTTACAGCAGGGTGGTGGGGAGTTTTTCTGCGCAATGAGGGCGGTTGCTTGGATTTTTATTGCAGGATGAAGAGGGAAGGAGGAAAATAACAGCCCCAAAAGCTTTTGGGAGCATGATGCCAGGGAGAGCAGCTTGAAAAGCAATGACTTTGACGGTTTTAATGTTTCCTCTGCTTCAAAAAGCAGGAATTAGCTATTGCAAAATGCCATTGCTGGGTGATGGTGGCCCCTTGGCCACACACTGACACTTCTTGCAGCACATAAGTCTTTTCTTTTATCACCCACTATGCTGGAGCAAAGCTCAGGCTTTCTCCAAACATTTGAAGTTGGGAAGATGCTAAAGAGCTGAAAAAACAGGATGCTGGGGCTGGTGTGCAAGCAGCAGGTTGTTGGCTGTTTTCCCCATTAGTCAGGCCTGGTGTCGAGTCGATCTCTTGTTCCATTTTCTTATGAATGAATCAGTTCTGGCTCAGCCCGATGGTCAGACTGGTTAAGCGAGAAGCAGCTGGTGTTAGTCTCATTAGAAATCAAGACAGAAGTGAGCCTCTCCCTGGCTCTGCAAACACCCTGTGCTTCCCAGCCGGCCCTCAGCTGCTGTCTCGGTGCCTGGCAGGAATGGCAGCAGAGAAGCCCTGGTGGCTTCTCCATGACCCCATTCCGTCACACCTTTGTGCACCTCCCAGCTCCTCAGCACACTGAAGCTTCATGGCCAGGGCAAAGCAACTGGTGGATGCAAACAAGGATCAGCATCCCGTGGCTCCTGCTGTCCTATTGGTGAGTGCCGCAGCACAGATTTATTGGGGGGGGGGGGGAATTTCAGCTGCAAGTTGCTTGCAGTGGTCACTGCTTGTCTGCAGCCAGGGAGCGTGGCTCAGCTGTGTTCACCGTTCCATCCCCAGGCAGCCCCAGTCCAAAGGTGGTCCTTGGTTAGCAGAAAGAGCTTTAGCTCTACACTGCTGAAGCTGCTCAGCCGCTGCTCTTCCCTTTGCCCCTGGGCATGCATGGGCTTCATGACAGAAACTGGAGCTCAGGTGCTTGAAAACAAGCCCAGGGACTGCAGCGTGTTACCTTACAGCAATCCCACACCTGCACCTGTGGAAACAGGGTAGTTCTGATTCCTGCCCCTACCCCAAAAGGCACTATTTCCATGGGGAGAAAGAGGAGGCTCCCTCCCACAGAGGTAGGATGTGCGGCTTTCAAACCTGAATTGCAGGAGAACCAAAACTTACCCAGTAACTGATAGAAACTTTCATTAACCTGCCCTGTTATTTATTTTGATTTCAAAGCCCTTGATGCAGCAAAAAGTGAAGGCATTTCTCCAGGGAAGCATATTAATGTTTCACTGGGCTTTGGAGCACTTTGCTGCCGAGGCACTTTGAGTGGAATGGGCTGTCCCTGGCTCCCCTCTGTCTTGTTAAACATTGTGTGGCTCCGGGGAAGCCACAGTGCAGCTCTGCCCACAGCCATCATGTGGGCTACAGCTCTCCAGGGATTGCTTTTTAATATATATGTATATGTGTGTACATATAGATGCTCTGAGGGCTTGAGCACCTCTGCTCTGGAGCCAGGCTGAGGGAGCTGGGCTGGTTCAGCCTGGAGAAGAGAAGGCTCCTAAAAGGGAGACCTTAGGGAAGCTCCAGTGCCTAAAGGGGCTGCAGGAGACGTGGAGAGGGGCTTGGGACAAGGGCCTGTAGGGACAGGCCAAGGGGAATGGCTTTAACCTGCCAGAGGGGAGATGGAGATGAGCTCTTAGGCAGAAGCTCTTCCCTGTGAGGGTGCTGAGGCGCTGGCACAGGGTGCCCAGAGAAGCTGTGGCTGCCCCATCCCTGGCAGGGTTCAAGGCCAGGTTGGACACAGGGGCTTGGAGCGACCTGCTCTAGTGGAAGGTGTCTGGGCCCATGGCAGGGGTTTGAAACTGGGTGAGCTTTAATGTCCCTTCTAACCTAAGCCATTCTATGATTCTTTGCACACAGGCACATCTATATGCACATAGATAGGGGGGGTGTGTATGTATTATGGATCCCCATTCAAGGTGGAGGGCCTGGGGCTGGGCTCCTGGGATGCTAATGGGAAACACTGATTGGTGGGTACCAAACCCCAACACCTTAGCTGTGGCTTTTCTCTGCCCACCCCAAGCATTAAAGGGTAGGGCTGTCAAAGCCACTCCGTGTCTGAAACACTTTCAAATGAGACCAGGTCAGCTGAAAGTAACAGCCCAATGGCACAGGGGTGTAACCTGTTTCACTTTGGGGAAAAAGGAAATATTAAATACAATAAAATATTGCTCTTCTTCAGTTTCCTTTAGCTATCGGATTTGCTTAATTACAGCATGGTCTATTTCTTCTGAGCTATCCACTTGTTCTCAGATGTGTGCTTTAATGTAAGGAAACTCCAAAGAATTGAAATCACATGGATATTTCATCTCGCTTTTGGCCTCCAGGCGTTTGGTTTAATGTTAATACTCATGCCTTGCACTGATGGGGATTTTCTTCCCCATCAGTAGGCTTCAGGAGCACTATCCCAAAGGCGTTAGTGTCTCTGTGTGGAAACTCTCCAGTACTGGAGGAGGAAATAATTCCTTGATGGCTATCAGAAGAGCCCAGATCTTCCACCACGGAGCCATTTTGCTGCATGGAAGGGGCTGGGGCAGGTGTGCTGCTCAAGGGCTCTGCTCAACCTGCTTACAAACAGCTTTTCTTCGTGTAGTTTGGTGTTTAAAGATGCTCACTCAGCAGAGGAGGCTCCTCAGTGGATCCCCCTCTGCGGTCAGTCATCCCCTTGCGCTGTCCCTTGTGCTGGGGCTGAGCCCTGCCACCAGCCCAGGGAGCTGCTGCTGTGTCGAGGAGAGCCCAGATGGGAGAGGCCATTGCAGGGGGGTGTTATCTCCTTTGTGAATGAAGCTTGGGGGCAAACCAGCTTCAAAGCCAACTGGAGCAGCCTGGAGAGGGGCCTCCCTTCAGAAGGTGCTCGCAGCAGCCGCCGCCGCTGCCTTGATTTTCCCTTTCATATCCCTAACCCCGTGTGTAGTCTGGTATTGGGCGGACTTTGTCTTGGGGGAAATTGGGGCCATGTTGGGTGTAAGCAAATAAGTAACATAACTGGAATAGTTTGATAATGTTCGGGTAGGCGGCTCTGCTTGGGTGCCGCAGGGGAGGCATCGCGGCTGCCCCAGCGCTCCCTATTCTGGGGTGTTTGCCCCAGGGGGGGCTCAGGATGAGGCCGTGGCAACATTTTTCCCCCTGGAGCTTGGGGGGGGGGGGGCTCCATGGGGGGGTTATGGGATGGGGGGGTGGTTGTGGAGAGGATGCTGCTGTGCAGCACCATGGTGGGGCAAAGGTGGCAGTGCAAGTGCCTGCTGCTGGGACAAACATGGGGGATGCTTTCTTTCAGCATCACTCATCTTTGGGGTACCCCAGCCTTTTCCAGTGGGTGCTTGGGAGATCTGGCTCTTCCTAAGCCATCCCCATTCCAATGGAGAAGGGCTGCTGGCAGGCCTCTGCCTGGTTACCTGCAGCACACACACCCAAGGTGTGCTCTCCAAAGCATCAAACAACCTTTGGGGTTCAAAACCCATCAGTGGCTGCAGGCCATGGCAAGGACACCCCAACACAGGGCTGGGAGTAATAAAGCCATTAGGGGTGGCAGGAGCCCTCTGTCCCTGCAGGGCTCCTGCGGGGTGGGTATTTTGGGAGGTGCCTCTTGGGGTGCAATGTGACAAGAGCCAGGAACCACATTGCACTGGAGGGAAGGAACAAGGGACAGTTAATCAGAGGGACATGGAAAGGTATCTCCGCTAAGCTTCACACACAGTGAAAGGGTTGGGCTGACTGGGAGAGGAAGAGGAATGGCGTACAGTGCTGACAGCCAGGCTGGGGTTGTTCCTGCTAGAGGAGGGAAAGCACATCACTGCCTTCAGCTCCCTAAAAAGTTGCTAAAAAGGCAATAATCTGTTTTCTCTGTCTGGTGAAGGACAGGCTGCAAAGTGATGCCTTGAAATTGTGCAGCAGGGATGGTGTTGTTGGGAGAGATCTTTGGAGTACAAGATGAGCCCTTGTCTAGGAGAGGGTTGGAGATGCCCATCACTGGAGGGCTTGGACAAAAGGGTGGGCAGAAGCCTGTCAGGTCTGGGAGGAGACTGCAGATGTCCTGCAGCAGCACTTATTCGTCTGAAAAAGGGTGGTTCAAGTGACTGGGCCGGGTGGAGGAGCTATGGCCAGGGCTGCTGGTTTGGTCTGAAGAGCACTGTGACTCTCTCCTTAATGGTCAGGGCTGGCAAAGGGCTGGAAGTGGTTTGGTTTCTGAGCATCCCGTAATGAATTGCAGGGAAGGCTGTCAAGTACCCGACCAGGAGCGGAAAAAGATCTCCATGAGCCTGTGACCAGCCCAACATTTCGCCTGTTTATTTTCCCTGGCCTCTTTGTTTTCCCTTTGAGTAAAAAGGCTGTTTCTTCTCTTTCCCTCCATTTAACTGCTATTTATTTGCTGGTAAGTGGAAGGAATTCAGCTGGGATCAGCCCTGCTCCTGCCAGCAACTGGAGTTGAAAAGTTTCCGTGGGGGAGATGTGAGAGCAGAGCAGAGGGGTTGTTTTCCAGCCGCCGGTCCTCGCTCTGTGGTCCCTGCGTCATGGCTAACCAGGTTGGGTGGGTTTAATTCTCCTCTTTTACTGGGATGTTGACAAGTGCCCATGGGAATTGCAGTGGGAGGAGCATGGACCTGAGCTGGCGGGTTTCTTCTTGCTGTTGATGGGAAACAGAAGATGGCTTGGGAGAAATTTGGCAAGGAGGGAAACTTTTCTGTCTCTTCCAGCTTGGAAAAAAGCATCCTTTCTCACCCCAGCCTCCCTGCAGAAGGTGGAGGGTTCCCAAACACAGCCCATGCAGGGTTTGCTGGAGGGGGCTGAGAGAAGACAGAAAGCGCCCGGTGATTTCACAAGGGATGTCTCACTCTTGGGCCACGAGATGCGTTTTGGGAGGGTATCCAACCTGCCTTCCATCAGTGGCTGGGAGCTGTCCTGTCTTCTCCATGAGGCATCGAGGGGTTGAGACGTCCCAGGTGCTTTCACCCCAGCGTAATGCTGGAGATTTTTGGAGTCTTGGGTATAATACAGATGGAGATGTGATGCCAGCTGTGGTGGTGGGTTGTGCTGGGCATAAGAACCTGTAGGGATGCACACGATGCTGTGCCTGGCCGGGAGATGAACCGCTGACCTTAGTGTAAAGGGCCTCTTTGGCACTGTCCCCTTGGCCTGGCCCACGTGTTACAGTACTGCTTTGCTGTCTGCTCTGGTGCTGGCCGGGAGCCATGACCTCTGCATCCGGCAGCGTATCACAGAGCAGCCAAGCTGCTCTGAGCCAGGGAAGTGCCGCAATAGCCACCTGTGTGGGGCGGCTGGTGGGGCACTGCGGTGCAGGTTAGCAAGGGGCAGGGGGTGAGGTGCCCACAGGGTCACCCTCCTGCCCTTCTGGGGTTTCAGGTATCCCCCCAGCACTCATCTAGGTACCAGCTGCCTGTGTGCTGCAGGAACTGGGTACCAGGATGAGTCTGCCGATAGCAAGAAGCGGCCACAGTGGGGATTTGGAGGAGATGCCATGGTTTTGGGCTGGGGGAAAAGGGGGGGGGGTGGCACCACTGCACTGCTGGGGACAGGAGGATGGCTGTGGCATAAGTGCTGAGCTGTTCCCAGTGAGTGCTTTGTGGCTTGTGCAAGTGAGTGGAGGAGGTTAATCACAGTCAAAGTCCAGTGGAGTTTGGACGGGTCATGGCTTTTCCAAAGGCTTAAAATTTTGGACGTGCAGTAGGCAGTGTTCAGGGCCACGGCTGACCCACACCATCCCGATGGAGTTAATCATTGCCTGCTGTCAGCAATGGGAGCCCTTTCCCCAAAAACACAGGGTGAGGAGCCAACACGTGGGGCCTGGAGGAAACCCCAACCTGTCACACTGGGCTGGAGAGAGCTGGGCCCCCTGACCCAAACCTTTACCCTGTCCTTAATGCTGACCAAAACCTTAAATCCTGACCCTGACCCAGACCCTTTACTCTTCCTCTCATTTCATAAGGTGGATACTGTGTTTATTGCCCTGAGGAAGAAGAACTTGGGGGTGTTGGTTGATGAAGAGTTGAGTGTGACCTGGCTTCAAGTGTGTGCTTGAGCCCAGAACCCCATCATGTGCAGGGCTGCATCCCCAGAGCATGAGCAGCAGTCGAGGGAGGGGATTCTTGCCCCCCTGATGCGCTCTGGGGAGACCCCCCTGCAGTCCTGATCCAGCTTTGGGGCAACAGCACAAGGAGGGACCTGTTGGAGAGAATCCAGAGGAGGCCACAAAGATGCGCAGAAGATCTGGAGCCCCTCTCCTATGAAGACAGGCTGAGAGAGCTGGGCTGGGTCAGCCTGGAGAGGAGAAGGCTCCTTAAAGGGAGACCTTAGAGCAGCTCCTGTGCCTAAAGGGGCTACAGGAAATCTGGAGAGGGGCTTTGGATAAGGGCCTGTAGGGACAGGCCAAGGGGAATGGCTTTAACCTGACAGAGGGGAGACTGAGATGAGCTCTTAGGCAGAAGCTCTTCCCTGTGAGGGTGCTGAGGCGCTGGCACAGGGTGCCCAGAGAAGCTGTGGCTGCCCCATCCCTGGCAGTGTTCAAGGCCAGGTTGGACACAGGGGCTTGGAGCAACCGGGTCTAGTGGAAGGTGTCCCTGCCTGTGGCAGGGGTTGGAACTGGATGAGCTTTAAGGTCCCTTCCAACCCAAACGATTCCATGGCTCTGTGATTGCAGGGTGGATATCCAAGGGACATCACATCTGGGGAGAAAAATTATGTCAATAAAGAAAGATAGAAGGAATCAGGATGAAGGCCTCCTGGGCTGAGTGCCATGTGTTGGGGTGAGCACTGGGAGCTGTGTGGGCAGCTGGACCCTGGGCCGGTGCCTGTGGTGCTGTGCTCACTGCTGGTGTTCCTGACGCTGGAAGGGGTTTTTTATGTATATATAAAAAAATACTTTCTTCTCCCTGTGGGTGTGTTTTGAAAAGGGGCTTGGGAACAATGAGAATTAACAAGCAGATAGAGAATTAAATGCAGGGTTTGAGTCTTCAAATGTGTGCGCATTTCAGAGCGCGTGTTTGTGCCAAGACAAACTCTGTCAGGAATAAACATCATTGGACATGAAAGGCTAATTACAGATTGGCGCTCCGCGGGTGGGAGGAGGGAATTTTCACCAATTAGAATGGAACTTTTCTGTTTTCCATAAAATTGCTGGACGAAAACGCTGCCAGGGGCTGCTGAGGTGTTTGACAGTGCAGTCGAAGGAGGGATGCTCACTCCCAAGCCATGCTGGATTTCCCCCTGGTACTAAAGAGGCTTTACCAGTTCATTCAAGCAGGAGCTGCGTGAGGGCACTGGTTTTGCCCAAGAGCAGTTGAACCCCAAGAGCTTCCCACTTGCAACCCTTGGCTCTCCCCCAGCTGGATGGAACATGGGCAAACTTGGTCCAACGCCGCAGCACTTGGAGTCACCCAACTGCAGGAGAGATTGGAGTAACCAGTCCCCAGCTTCCTCAAGGGTGCAGGTCATAGAAAGACATCTGGATGGGACGTGGTGGATGGGAGCCTGTGTTGAGATGAAGCTGTTGCAACCCTAGCTCCTATTTGTTGGGTAACTTTAATGTGTGGTAGGTGAATCATCCCTCAGAAATTGTAAGCCAGAGGCGATGCTGAGAAGAAAAACCTTCCCGGCCTGCAGAGGGGAGTGCTGGGGAGACACGATCCAGCCTGGGCACACAGTGGGTTTCAGCTGCAGAGCATATGCTGCCTTGTTGCTTTTGGATGGATTTCACAAGAATTTGCATTTCTGGACCAGCTCTGGGGCCTCCAAGGCCGAGTGGGAGCCGGGCTGTGGATGGGGAGAACGTGATGCAGCCCAGACATGAGCTCCAGCGCCATTTTGCTCTACACAGGGTTGAATTTTACGGTTTTGGAATGAAATGATTCAAAATGTGGCTGGGGCCGAGTTTCTCTGAGATGCTCAGTGCATGAACCTCAGGAAAACACTCTGCGTCTGCCGCTTGCCAAGCAAAACCACAGATCTGTCTCCATCTCTGCTTAACATGGCCACAGGACAGCTAATATTGAGACTTTCCTCTCACATAAGCTGGTATCTGCCACTTAGTGGTTACAGGAGGTGGCCTGGGCACTGTCCCTTAAAAGTCCCCTGTGTCCTTGAGAGCAAGGGAAGGCAGAGAGGCCTGATTGAGAGAGATGTAGTGTGTTTTAAAGCACAGTGTATTCCCATCCTGTCCTGCTCTGCTTCCCTGTGCTCCTGGACCAGGTAGAACCTGATTCTTTAGGTTTCCTATGGCAAAGACTGGATGGATGCCTGCTGGGTCTGGGAAGCTGTTGTGTTATCTGTGGTCATGGGAACGTGCAGTGATGATGGTAGCTGCCACTTCTCCAGTGACATTCCCACTTTTCCTTAGCCTATTCTAATACTGTCACAAACAGGGCACTGAAAGGGTCTTTAGCCAGACCTGACCTTGAATAATTCCTCTGAATAATTCCATTTATTCCAATTTTCAGTCTTTTATGGAATTGTTTCCAAAAGAAGGGAGGGGGCGGGGGAGAAGTCAGCCAAACCTGATAAAGGAGGACTTTGTTCTGAAGCTTTAGGGTATGGTACCAAGCAGGGCTTGCTATACAATTAATGAGTTTATCTGGCTTTTAGCCGCACGTGATGCATGGTGGCTGCCACCGCATGGCCCTACCACTACCTCCCATCCAGAGGAGCCCAGCTGCTCCTCAGCTTTGGTTTGCTGCTCTTTAGCTAAGTTTCCCATCCTGCTGTGCATTGCAGTGGCCTCCTCAGATGTGACTTTGTGTCTGCCTTCATTTAAGCCTTGACCTACCCTGCTGCGATGGGCTCGGTCCATGGGGGGTGTTGAGCACATGGGGCCAAGCCGCCGGGAGCATTTCAGGCTGTACTTTGAGCAAGAGGATGACGCAGATTGCTTTTTAAGGGCACAAGATAAAACAGCTGCTTCATTTCCACTGCAGATGTGTGGCGAGTGGCATGCATCAGCTCCACAGGGGACGGGGACAGTCATCTGCTTCCCCACAGTGTCTATGTAAGTAGGGCCATCAGATTGCTTGGACTTACAGGCCACCTGCAAAGGGAGCCGGGTAGGGCTGGGAAGGGCTTTGAAGATGTGTAATGAGGTTTATCATGCTAGCAGAGATTCCCTGTCCTCAGAAAACGGGAGTCAAGGGGCTACTTATTCCTTGGAGGAGCAGTGCAGATGGGGAGATGGAAGTGAATTACCTTTGGCTGCCGCATCTCTCATCCAAGAAATGCCAAGTGCCGGGGGAAGGTGACCCGCTGCAGCATGTCCCCATCCCCTCCAGCAGCCGCCGTGTCCTGGCTGCACCGCACAAGCGGGAGAAGCCGCGGGAAGCGAGGGAAGACACTTCCTCCAGTGGCGGATCTGAGGTCACCTCCTGGCCCTTGATCCCTCCAGCCGGAGGTATTTGGGTCAGCGGGGAAGCACGTCTGAGAGCGACGTCCCTTCCTCCTCTCTCCCTGGAGATTAATTTTTAAAGGAACAAATAGGCTTGGCCGCAAGTGCTACGCAGTACGAGGGTTTAATGATGTTTTTTGGAACAATGAGCTAAATACCAGGATCTGCGTCTCGGAGTGGTGATGTATTCTCCTGTTGTTTCTCACCTTCCTGCCACCCACCTTGCTCCGCTCCCAGAAACCTTATTCGGCTCAGGAAAAAGCCAGCAAGGAGCTTTTCATCCTTTTGGGATGGCCACGCATGAAAGAAAGCTGATCCGGTGTCTGGCAAGTGGGACCTGCCTGGACTGACCCCAGGGGTCCTGCCTGTCTCCTGCTGCCATGAACATGTGGACATGGTGCTCATAGCCCTCCCTGGTCCCTTGGCATCACCAGCCCTATTGCAGGTCCTGACCCCCATGTGCCAGTCCTCCTCTGGGTCTGCAGCAGCATTGGCATCCTCTGGCAGGAGGAGAACGTAGTGGCTGAAGCATGCCTGGTACCAGAGCTCCATCACGGGCACAGCTTGATGATGTTGGGCTGATGGTAAAATGGGTCACCTGCCCAGTTTCTACTGCCTTGAGCCCGGAGTGGTGCCAGTGCTGAAGGTTCAGCTTGGCCACATCTCCTGTATCACTGCATCATATTCTTCTTGGAGATCCTCAGCCACTGTATTCCCGTGTCCATGTTGAAGGACTTGTTACTTTGGACCTGCCATAGGCCAACAGTTTGGCTGTCTTTGTGAATCAAGGTGGGAGTAAACAATTCCCACCTTGAATAGCTGGAGCTTCACCCTGCTGTGGGAGGGCTGCTGGTGGGATGCTCCTCTTGGTCAACCTCTCTGCTCCAACGAAGGGGCACTTGCCCCATGCTGGGCTCTTTCCATACCCCAAAGCATCCCTAGGACCACCAGGAAGGTCCCATCAGCTCTGGAGGCTGCCGGTGGCCTGAGTGGCAGCAGGGTGTCATGATCCCTGCCAGAGCAAGCAGCAAGGAGTGGGGTACATGATCTGGGGGGGAGAGGGGTCATGGCTCCCTAGCTGCTGTCTTATTGCCTTCAGGAGGGATTTTGGGTGGGAGCAGGGTGGCATGGGTAGGGCTGGTCTTGATGTATCTGACAATGCCAAGCAGGGTGAGCAGAGAGGTGGCTTTTGGGGAGGGACAGCATGTGTTGAGCCACTTCTAATGCTACCAGCCCCAAATCAGAAGTCATCTTTGCTCCTCCTCACAAAAGGAGATCACTTTAAATGCTTTTTTTTTCTGCTAAAAAAACACCCCAGAAACAAACCCTAAAGAGGTGGTTTCTGAAGCTTTTGGTGTTTCCTTAAAGGCAGTCCTTGGTAGAGGGGTTTCTTGACCAATACCAGCCCGATCCCCCTGCAGCATCCAGCCAGGTAGCTCCAAAACCAGCCACTCCAGGGACATGGTTAGACTCATGGCACCTTGACACTCAATCAAGTCTCAACCCGACTCCTGTCCAAGTTCTGCGCAGCTCTTGAGCTCCTTCCAGCCCCATCCCCAGCTGGATTCAGTCCATTGTTTCTTTCAGGATCTGCTTGATCGCACCATGCCACTGATAAGGCTTCGCGCCTCTTGTGGGGGCTTGTCTTTGTGTGTTTCAGTATCTTGCCCACGTTATCAGCCACAGAGGGTTGCGAGGTGTGGCCGGGTGAGGAATTAACAATCTCATCCAAACTCTATGGAAATCAGAAGCAAAGATTCCCCTCTTTTTATTTTTATCCCGTGGGCTTTAAATCAAGTCGTAACTTCTCCAGCATCGGAGGAGCTGCCGAAGGGAAGCCCTGACTCAGGCTGGTTAAGCCCTGTCTCGTTTCCACCAGAGGAATAGCTGCCTCTGCCCTTCATGTCTAGGAAAATCCAGGAGAAACTCCAATACTGTGTTGCACAGATTGCTAAAAATAAACCCTCATTCCCTGGAGCGGATCCAGAGACTCCGGCTCCCTGTCTAAAGGTGCGGGTTTGGGGCCACATTTCACCTGAACCTCATTTTTATCCCAGCCTGTGGTTTTCTGCCTTGGCTTTCCTCCAGCCTTGCCCTCACCCAGGTGAAGGAGATCACCACCATCACAGTGAGGATAAAACGATGGGGAGGGAATCACAGAGCCCCTTCTCCAGGGGCTGCCTTGGTGTGAACCATGCTGGGAACAGAGCTGGGACCGAGGTGGCTTTCTCCTGCCCCCAGATCTTGCTGAGGTTTCCTCCCAGTGCTGGAGCTCGCCCAGCCCTCCTGGCTTCCCGGGGCTTCGCTGGGAAGACAAAACCCTGCTCTGGAAGTGAGGCTATTGTTCTTACTAATTTTAACTTCATGTTCTTCCCCAAGCCTATTTTTATTCATTGCTTGTGGTAAGCCCTTTCTCTAAGGTAGAGCAATTTGCCACGGGACTCTATTTTTGTGTTTACCGGTTTTAATTGAGTGCTATCTCCTTTTGACAAACCCAAAGCTGGAGGAGCTTTTAAGCGCCTGTTGCTGAGCCTCTCGCCCTGGGTTTGCTTTGATCTCTGCAGGTGAGTGCGTGTTTTTAGGGCCAGAGATTGATACTGCTTATTTGCATGTAAATCTCTGCGTTATTAAGCTCCAAATCTGGCCCTTTAAATTTAATACTTTGCTTTATGCTTTTATTTCCGCGTTTCTTAAAGTAATTTCCAAAAATAACAAACTTCAAACATGATGGGGCCATCTAACGTTTTACTGCCTTGGCTGGAGTAGAAGGAACATTTCTGGAAGTATATTATCCAATTTAACGAGCCTTTTCCATCTTGGCTTTGCTCCCACCCCTCACCCCCTCTCGGAGTTGTTTTGGACGGCTCGTTGGAGCCGTGCCACCTAATCCTATTAGAAGGACTTTCATTGCACTGTGCCTTGTGTTTATAACCAAGAAAATCAGCTGGAGAGGGGGGGTCCTCTCTGTCTCCCTCACCCTTCTGTATTTTGCCTGGTGTTGAGACAAGAGCCTGGCAAGTCCCAAAGGTTCCAGCTCGGACCTTACTTTTCTTTTCATTGCCCTGCTCTGCATTTGTTAAGGAAGACTTCAGACTAAATTGGGTCCTAGAAAACTTATAACTAATTTGGAAGGGTTAGTTCTTCCCAGGCTAGCAGGGGCTTCTTTGTGTGGTCCTTTTTGAAAGGCAGAGGTTGGAGAAGCTCTTGTATAACCAGGGTTTGCTATTTTTCTGAAGGGACCTGGCTATTTTCTGAAGATCCCACAGCTCTCGGAGGAGGGGTTGTTATTGTACAGGGCTGTGCTAAAAGGGTTTGCAAAGTGTCTGGTTTGGGTGCAAAAAACAACAGCCCAAAAAAAAAGGGATTAAAAAAAGCAAGGAGCACATATCCTGGGGCCTGTGTGGGGCAGATCGTGCTTGGCAGCCCGGAGCTGGAGCTGGGAGATGCTCCAGGAGGTCCCTCCACTTGGTGCCAGGTAGGGCTGGGGCCCCCTTGTCTGTCCATCCTGCCTCACACCCCACCAAAGGGACTGCTTTCTTCTCCTCAGAGCTGGTAAACTGAGATGTTTTTCCTTACCACATTGCTTTTCTTGAAATCCTGCCTTTCCTCCCAAAAATAGTCACAGAAACCATTAAAGAGAGACAGTGGAGGGCAGGGAGAAGATGATGAGCTGAAATAATCTGGGAATAATAAAAGCTTCTGGAAAAAAAGATAGACAGCCAGAGAGTGGTTTTCTCCAGAGGTGGGTTGGAAGGAGACATGAGATCATGGTTCACTTGGGCATCACCTGGCAGGGCCAGGGCTGTGATCCAACCTGGCACAGCCCATGTGTCTCCCATCAGCTCAGCTGCAGTGAAAAATCCCCACTGAACATGGGGCAAGGGGCAGGTGAGGCAGTCCTGTCCCTGGGGAGTGGTGAGTGAATAAGTGTGGTACCTGGGGACACAGAGCTCAAGATGGGAAACCCTTTATAGCCAAAGCCAGGGAACAGTGAGCTCGGAGGAGCTTGTGGGGGGCTCCTTATGGAAACAGCACAAGTGGAAGCATCATTAGGTATCCTACATCACAGGACGCAGGGCTCCTCATCACACAAGGGCCATTGGGAAAAAAGCATGGAAAGCTCAGCACCTTCCCTATGACACATGTGAACCCAGTGGAGGGGAATAGAAGGAAAAACTGACCAGTGAGATGCTGCAGATTGCACCCTGTCTGTGATGCTGGTGGGCAGCACAGTTGATAATAGTGTTCTTTGTGAGCTGTGCCATTAGTAACAGTGTAGTGGGTCTGCGTCTCTGAACGGCCACCTTCAAAGCTTGAGTTGGTCCCTGTTTTTTCCCCTTCTGGCCCCTATTTAATGTTCCACCCTGACCTTCACCTTTCTTCTCTTTCTCCCCAGCATGGGTCGGCTCCTTGGCCATGGGCATGATTTTTTTCTGCTCTCCCATTGTCAGCATCTTCACCGACCGGATTGGCTGCAGGACCACGGCAGCAACGGGAGCTGCCATCGCCTTCATTGGGCTGCTCTCCAGCTCCTTCACCAAGTAAGGCTGTAAAGAGGCCATCCAGCTCCTCAGCAAGCTCCTCTTCCTCGCTGTTCCCTCCAACCCCTCTGCTTACATGTTGCTGCTGCCTTTTGGGGCAAAGCAGGTGGTTTCTATCCAGATGAGAGGGCTCCTGGCATCCCTACAGGCCATGTGCAGCTCATGTGTGCTCAGTCTTTTACTCTCCAAAGTGAACCAAGTTGCTCTTTTGTCCTTGTATAACAAGAGAGCAAATTTTACTGGGGTGAGGGGCTTTAGCTTATGGGATTTCAGTTCTCAGGTCCTTCATTTGGTCTTTAAAACACAGTGAGAAGTTGGTGGTGCCTCTTGCAGGCAGCTCCAAAGAGACACTCGTGCACAAGCCAATTCTCTTTTGCAACCAATTTCACATTTGGTACTGAAAGTAAATTAATGCTTAGTAAATTTAGCGGATGCATTTGGATGTTTGGTATACTTGATTCAGTGTGAGATTTTTTCCAGCCCAAGGCATTTGCCTCTTTGTGGGAGCAAAAAGAGGTCACCTCTGGGCTCCTTTATGCAGCACTTGTTAAAGTGGAGTCTCAAGGGCACTATGGAGACACCCTCCAAAGAGGCATTTTTCTGTACAAAAAGCATTGCTTTGGGTTGGATTTCAGTTAAAATCAACATTGTTTTAATTAAAATGCTTTAAGTGGCTTTTTTTAAAGCAAGTACACACTAGTTTCCCAGCGGGCGAGTTGCCTCTGCTGTGCTCCTCCCTGCCCACCCTGCCTGCACAGGATAGCAGACCACCAGCACCCTTTCACCCTGGTCATTGAAACCTTCATGTTTGCCCCAGCCCTGGTTCCCTGTGGATAGGTGCTGTGTGATGGGTCCCCAAGTCCCCAGCGGTGGGAGCCCCCCACGACATAGAGGGAGATTGGGTATGAGGGCAAATTTCAGCCAGTGGCCTTGGGGTGCTAAAACCACCTCGGGAAGCAACATGGGCAGCAGTGTGGAAAGAACCACACTCTGCAGCTTCCTCTGCAGGTGCCACCCCTTTGTGTTCCGAAAGATAATAGTAATCGGAGAAAGTGCAGTCAGTCCTGAAGGGATGCTGGGCTCCTGGCAGTGCAGATCACAGGCGCTTCCCATGTAATCTTGCTTTCCTTCTAATCAACGAAGCTTGTAATATTCTCCCCCCTCCTGTAAAATGTTCGTGCAAAGAAAAGGAGCTCTTGGGACCGTATCGCTGCCAGTGGTCCGTTGTGTTTGGCTTAAAAAGAACCCAACCGGCACAGACAGAGAGGAGTATTATTTCCAGGAGAGCTCCAGAGCTGAAATTCCCATTTCCTGCCTTTTTGCTCTCGGTTCACATTCCTTTGGCTGCCTTTTAAGGGAGAAAGGAGCCCCTTTGCAGCTGGACTGCAGCGAGGGAAGCTGCCTTCGGCACAGCCGAGCCGGAGGAAGAGCAGCAAGGCTGTGGGATTTGGCACTGCTCCATCTGGATGGCGAAGGCCAGTCCTGAAATTTGGAGCTAGCAAGTCCTCCTCACCCAGAACAATGGAGAAGCTTTTCTTCCTGGTCCCCCTTGCTAGCTCCCCCAGCCACAGCTGGAGATGACCCACTCACTGCCAGCTGTGCTACACGCACTGGTGCAGAGGGAGCTGCTGTTCAAGAGCTGCTGCTGCAAAGGGAGACACAGCCTGGGTTTGGTGGGCTCAGGCAGGGTTGGATCAAGCCTGAACAAGCCTTTATCTCCTGGTTTCTCTAAAATGGGTTTTATTTGTCCAAATGGAGGTTCAGGGGTTCCCAGCACTGCATCAAGCTGATCCAGAACCCCACTCAGCCACCGAGCCTCCAAAGCTCATGTTCAGTACCTCCTGCTCTCAAAGTATTGGGAGTTTCATACGAAAACGACTAAAGGAACAAAATATGGTGAAAAGTAGAGCTCTGGGAAAGGCTAAAGTTTTCTGGATGGGGTTGGGGCAAAGCTTTTTCTCTTCGCTGCACACATCAGGATGTCTCCTGCACTCATCATCAGCTCTTTCCATGGGAGACCTTGTTAACCAAGGGAGATGATGCCCATCCCACCACAGGGCAGATGGCCGATTCCCAGCAAGCAGGGTGGGAAATCCTGGATAAAAAGCATGGCTAAAAGGAGCCCATGCTCATGCAGGGGTGTCTTAGCATCAGCACGGAGCAGATGGCCAACTGCAGCATTTGTCTCAATTTATCCAACACGTCAGCTTAGTGCAGTGCCAAAGCTGGTGTGACCCAGCTGAGATGACCAGGGCTGGTGTGTGGGAGGTCGGTGACAGCCTGCATGGCCCAGCTGCTTGCCTGGCTCCTGCAGAGGGGGTTTCTGATGTGGCTTCATTCTGGAGTAGCTGGAAACTGCCTTTTGTGACAGTCGTTTGTCTTTGAGCCGTTGGGTACAGCAAGCGTGCTCTGCTCTCTGCTTGGCTAGCTAAAGAGACAAGCATGTAATGGAAGAAATTATGAGGTTGTAAATGTTTTGTCAGCTTCAAACTCTCTGTTAGATCTGGGCTGCTGTCTTCTTGCTTACTGCATGAGCAGCTCTCAGTAGCGCACGAGTTGGTCTGAGTGTTGGTGTAAAGACCCTGTTTGTGCAGTGTGCATGGCGGGTGAGCTGCCCAAAAGGTCCCGTCACACTCTCTTCCCAGACTTTTGCAGCTGAGCGTACTGCATGGGGATGAAGAGAAGTCTTTCATGTGGGGGGCAGCACAATGGGTTATTTGCGCTGCCTAAATTTAAGCTCCTTTCTCTGCTGCTTTTGTTGACAAAACTGGGCTGGCAATTGGGAAATGGCTCTTTCCAAGGACTCTCCACCTGTTGTGTAGAGCAGACGCTTTGCTCCCTTCTTGAGAGCAGCTACCAGTGTAAGGTACAAACGAGATTGATTAACTGTCTAATTGAAGGTCCCAGAGCAGCTTAAAGAGCAACAACTTCATTACCCAGCCTGGAGTCTGGGCAGAAACTCAATGTTTCCTTCCTAAGTGCCTAATAACCAGCAAGGCCGGTGCCTTCTGCTTTCAAACACTGGGTGCAGAGTGTTTTCAATTAGTCCTTTCAGTGTGGAAAAAATGTATTTCCAGCTAAAAATAACCCACCCTGGCTACCTTTAGAAAACCTTGCTTGTTGTACTTTAAAAACCATTCCCAAGGAGGGCAGGTTGGCTGCTGCCCTCTCCTCTTTGCAGAAAGCACTCCCCAGCTAGCCTTCATGTTCTGGAAGATTTAAAGTGCCAGCTGTGAAATGAGGATAATCCTTGCTTTGGCTAGGGAATAAGCTCCTTGAGGCCAGCCTGTCTGTGTAGCATCTATGGCATGTAAGACCTGGGTCTTGACTCAGGACCAGGGGGAAGAAGGCTTCCTTACCTGTGCGTAACGTAACCACCTCCATGTGTTTTGGGTTTTTTCCCCACTAGGTCCCTGGAAGTTCGTTATTTCACATATGGGATCCTCTTTGGCTGTGGCAGCTCCTTCGCCTTCCAGCCCTCGCTGGTCATCCTTGGTCACTATTTCAAGCGCCGCCTTGGCTTGGCCAACGGCATCGTGGCCGGCAGCAGCTGCCTCATCTCCGTGCCTCTTCCCTTCTTTCTGAAGGTTGTTGGGGAAGCCATTGGGCTGGCACATACTTTCCAAGTACTCAGTGCCTTAATGCTCATCCAGATATTCTTGTCCATGACCTATCGGCCCATCTTGCCGCCTTCTTGTGACTCTCGGCAGGATGGGCAGGACAAGCTGGGCAGCCGGAGCATGCGGCAGCAATGCTGGTCCCAGACACGCAAGTATTTCAACTTGAGGATTTTCCGGAGGAAGACCTATCGGATTTGGGCCTTTGGCATCGCTACTGCTGTCCTGGGATATCTTGTACCCTACATGAACCTGGTAAGAGCCTTGGCTAGGTCTGGAATTGAAGGGAGGTCCCTCTCTATGCAGGCAAGGAAGAGGTGGGAAGGTGGAGATGGGTATTAGGGAAAGGGCCACCAAAAGCCTTGCAGCTAAGAAACTGCTGCAGGCATGTCCTGTAAACAGGGATAATGATGGGAGGAAGCAGCTTGTTAATGCTGCCGTGTGTCCTCTGTGCCCGGGTGTGCAGAGTGGGCACTTCACATGGCTCCTGAGAACAAGCATTGGTAACAGGAAAAGAGGAGGGTGTTGGGTTGATACGTGCAGGTCAGCTTGGTGTAGACATGAGGGTCACACAACCACAAGCTCTCTGTGGGAAGTCTCATCCTTTCTCTAGGATATGAGCGGGATTAACCGAGGATTCACATCCTTGCATCCTTCCCTCCATCCTAGGTAAAATACGTGGAGAAGCGATTTCAAGAAACCAAAAAGGACTGGATCCTCCCTGTTTGCCTTGGAGCCATGTCAGGGCTGGGGCGCTTGATTGCAGGCCGCATTGGTGACTGCATTCCCGGGCTGAAGAAGATTTACCTGCAGGTAAGTTGTGTCCAACCCTCCATGTAGCTGCTGGCTAGCCACTGTGGGTCAGGGGATAGCATCTCTACATCAGAATTGGCACTCTGCTTAATCACTGACAACTACAGACTGCAAATCCTTTCCTGGTTATTAGCTAAGACCCTTGTCTGCTGTTAGGGAAGAATATTTATTATAGAAAGGTGCACAGGGAAGTTACACACTTGACTTGAGGTCTCGGTGTGCATTCAGTAATCAAAATCTGCTGTCTCAACTCATCCCAAATTGCTGGACAGCCTCTCACCTTCTTGTGGTTTCTGAAGAACAAACTGCTGAAATGTAGCAGCTAATCCAGCAGATAATCCTTCCCAAAGCTTCTTAAAAGGTTATTCATAAAGGCCTCTCCGAGATGAGAGCAGAGGCTGGATGGCATTGCTGGGTCCAGAGGAGGCGGCGATGTCATTGATCTGTTCAGGATCATCCTCATGATACTTCCTGCTGCCCATCCCCACTCATCCTGCACCCCAATGATGTGCCCACTTTTTTCTCCCCAGGTTGCATCCTTCGTGCTGTTGGGCATCCTCTGCATGATGATTCCCCAGTGCCAAGGGTTTGAGGGTGTCATTGTCATCTGCCTCTTCCTCGGCCTTTGCGATGGCTTCTTCACCACCATCATGGCCCCCATTGCCTTCGAGCTGGTGGGGCCCATGCAGGCATCCCAGGCCATAGGGTACCTCATGGGGCTGATGGCTGTGCCCATGACCGCGGGTACGCCGATAGCAGGTTGGTAGTGCCACGGTGCCGGACCTGGACCCAGCTGTTGGGAGGGAGCAGATCCTTGTAGAAGCTTTCAGCTGTGGTGATATTTTGGTGTAAAATGAGATATATCGAATATGTTTGAATTTTCTGAGTTATCACGTTGCATGGGGGTTGAAGAATGGGTGTAGCATCACTTCATTGCTATGTCCTGTAGCATCTTGGGGCCTTTCTCCAGGGTGATGAAAGGCGACCAGAGGGGAAACAGTGAGAGTGACCCAAGATCACATTAATTGATTTCTGTTTGAATCTGAGTTTAAAAATGGCAGATAATTAGGTTTTTAGAAGTCATTTTAGATATCTGAAGACTGATGGTTAATAGATAACTTCAGCCCTTGGATTGTTGAATCAAAGTAAAAGATGGAACCACCTGAACCTATGTTTTCCCAAGACTTGGGTATGGGTTGAAGCACAGTAATAACCACAATGTCCCTGACAGTGAGCAGCAGAATGTCTGCATCAGCAATTGTGAAGCTAAAGCTGTTTAAGTGCCTCTGATGTCTCTGCTTCTGGCAGCCAAATTCAGTTTAACACCCCTGTGAAGGAACATGGGGGTTGCAGATGTCTTGCTGTTAGGGTGCTGCTGCAGGCTTGCTGAGTGAAGGGGCTCGTTTCATGGACATAATCCCCAGGCAGGAGGGATATTCCAGTGCTGATAAATAGCAGTGTGTTATTCTCCAAGGATTCCTGGCTGTGTCAGAACTTGTCAAACCAACAAGTGCAGAACCCCATTGGTTTTTAAGGGATCGGTTATTGTTTGTAACTGACTGAAATCCCCAGAGATAAAACATCCATAAGCACACCAAGGAGGTTTGCCTTCCAGATGGGGGTCATCTGCAGAGGAACAGCCTCTACCCATTTTTCTTATGAGATCCTGGCCGGCAAGGCGCTGGGAAGAGTCACCTGAAATGTTTGGCTGTTTAACACTGCCTCAGCTTGTGTATGGGATTGTTTGGGATGTGTGCCAGTTGTGTCCTGTTCTGGTTAAATAGGAAGGACAGCTGAGGCTTTCCTTGGCTTCCTTGCTACACAATGCTGGCTGTGCACATCCTTTAATCAGGAGCATACAAACTCCAAGGAATGCAGTGGGAAAAGGATCGGTTTAAAAACCCAGATCTGGTGGTTGGAGCACTCAGGGACGGAAACGAGTTGGTCATTAGACTGACAAGGCTATAACCGCTGTTGTTCCTCTCTTCCAGGATACCTCAATGACTATTTTGGGAATTACGACGCAGCCTTCTATTTTGCCGGAGTGCCCCCCATCATCGGCGGCTTGGTGCTCTCTGTTGTCCCACTGGTCCATCAGAGGATGCTGAAGAAGCAGCGCCTGGATTCTGGCAAAGACAAGATGCTGTCCTCGGAGGCGGTGGTGAACGGGGAGCTGCTGCCAGGCTGTCCAGCCTCTGAAGCACACATATAACACCCCGCTCACCGACACTCACTGTCACCACCAGCAGCCTCTCCATAGCCCAAGCACAGGTCCTTTCCTCGATGGACCGTAATTCCCAGTGATTGCAGATGCACTATGTTTGTAAAAGAAAAACCCACACAAAGTTCTTCTAGTTAAAGGCTTTTAACTAGCAGAAATGCTCTTTTCTGGGGACAATTTTGGTTTCAAAGCCTGTTTTTGGTGGTTTTTTTTTCCTTTAACCATTTTTCTAAGGAGAACTTTCTCACCAGGATCCAAACTTGATCGATCTCCTGCTCCTCTCCCTGGTTTTCTATACATCACAACAGAGGTTTACAGCTAACAAATGCCTTTTCAAAGCAGGCTGCAAATGGAGCTTGTGGAAGCAGCTGCCCATCCTTTGCCACCGACCGGTGCCACTTGGGTGTCATGTCCAAGCAGGACAGCCCCCTTCCGTCCAGCACCAGAGGCTGGTTTGGAGCCAGCGGATCGGAAGAAGGAAAAAGGCTGCTTTAGTCCAGTGCACAAACCAAATAAATGGTCGGCATGTCCTGCTTTAACCTTCTTGTTTCCTTTTCCGCTGCTTTCCCACACACCAGGGAGCTGCAGCTGGGACCGTGGGGAGCTCAGCCAGCTCCAGTCTTTCCACCCTCATCCACCAGAGCCACGCAGGAGCAACATGTTCCTGCAAAATATGCCTTAAAAATACATGGACGAGACCAGCAGGTCCCTTAGCCACTTTCCACCTCTGTTTTCTTACTCAGTGACTAATGATTGGGCTTTCAAGGTGTGAAAGAGAGGAGCAGCTCCCAGCACAGCCCACAGGATCTGGCTCTGCAAGGTGAAAGCCATGGGCAAGCGGCTGAGATGGACACATTGGAGATATCAAGGCACACAGGGTTTGGGGTGGAACCCCATGCATTATGGGTTCACTTCATGCCAGGAGGCAGCTTCCCTGCCAGGCACAGGGCACCCATGGGTGCATGGATGCAGTTAGATCGGGGTACAGGGTGTCACTGCTCTTTTTTTAGGGCCAGTTGTGCATCATGCAGCAATAACCATATGTTAGTATTGGCAGGGGAAGCCCGGTGTTTCCAAAGGGTTTGAAAGCCCTGGCAGTGTTTAACTCGGAGCCTGTGTGTTGCTGTGCAGAGCAAGTGCAGGGTCAATGCTGTCCCCAGAGGGAGAGGGAGAGAGCTCAAGAAAGCAGCACAGCCCATGGGTACCCACCACACAGAGCGAAGGCAGAGCTCAGCCTTGTGTAGTCCTCCTGCCTTGGTGGGTCCCCATGTCAGTGGTGCTGGCCAGGACCAGGGTACCTTTTCCTGGGAATAATAACCCAGGAGAGAGCAAGAAACAAAGCTCATGTTTATCCTGGCTGCAAAACCATCCTTTGTTGGGTTTTCATTTTGTTCATCTGCCATTACAAAGTGAGAAGCCTGAAGAGGGATGTGTGCCATGGGAATCATCCCTCAGTCCCCCCCATCCCTCATGTAGGGGTTTGTAACACCGAGACAAGGCTTTGCTGTTGAAACTTGGTTTCATTGGAGGCCATCCTGTGAGCAGCGGTGGGACCTTTGTATATAGGCTCAGGATCCTGCATGTCCCTCTGGTCCTGGTTTTAATCCACATTGGCTAATGCATTAGAAGGTCTTGTGGTTTTGTGGCCCTTCTGTCCCCGTATGAGCTGGAAAATTAACTGGTGTCTTGTGACGTGTCTGTTTATGACTATAAAACAAGATGTCCATTTGCCTCTTTCTTCTCTATGCTTTTCTGTGACTGTTATTACCCTTCATTGCCCATATTGCACCATCTGCTACAGCTCTGCTGACCCATCGCTTGGTTTAGGAGGCCATAGGAGGCAGCAGAAGCTTCACTGGGAGGCAGGACATTGCCAGGAACTGAATCATGGTGTCCATGCTCTGGCCGCATTGGGATTTGCTGGGTTTATCCTAGGGCAAGGCATTAAAGTGGTGTTTTTCAGTTGGGAGCATTGGCAGTGGAGCATCTTCAAAGCCATCTGATAACTGAATGAAAGAAATAAGTCTTTTTGTGAGCTAGGGCCTTTGTTCAATGAAGTTCTTTAAATCATGTTTTTCATCTAAATGCCCCCTGAAGGAAAGCTTATGAGGGATTTCAATACAAGAAACAGCTTCTTCAGATCAACAAGAGGACCAACAGAGCTGCCTCAAACCCATGTCTGGCCTGAGCGAGAAGCTGCACGGCAGAAGCACCGATGACTGCGCCCTCAAGAAACTTTGTTGTGGTAAAACCTTGCTGGTCCTAGGGTGATTTATGCTTCAAATGCCAGATTTCTACAGATTTCTACTTGCCTTACATGCTCTGCCTGCCTGCAAAGGTCTTTGCCCCGGGAGGAGCCTGCATTCAGTGCAATGTGTGCTTAACGCTGCAGCAGCATCAGACCAGCTCTGTGTCAACCAGGAGCCAGCGAGACTCCCAGGAGGGATGGTGGTACCCATGTTCATCCCTCCTGAACTGTGGTCTTTGCCTACTGCTCTTTTCATCAGCCCTCTAGGAGATTTCAAGTGATGAGCTGCATTCATGGACTACCTGAGTCTGGTCACCCTCATCCTATCCTGGACCAATATCTGGGAGCAGCCTCCCAAAACAACTTTCAGCATCTTTGTCTGGTCAAGAACCTGTCCTTGATCAAGATGAGGGCAAATTCTGCATCAGAGAAGGCATGTTTGAGCAACAGCAATGAAAGGTTCACCTCATCTGCAAACACAGAGGGGAAGAGGAAGGGCAAAGGTTGGAGTAGTCTGTCAACATAAAGGGGAGTATTTTGGGGTTGGTTTGTGAGCTAAATGCTGCCTCTTGTGTGTGTGGTTTGTCCCTTGAGTATCAGGCAGTTTAAAAGAATTTTTGCAGACTCGTGGCATGTGAGAAGTGGGATTGTGGCCATTTGAACGTCTATAAAGAGGGAGAAATTGCATTGGTCTCCTAAACATCCTCTTAGCCTGTTGTAGTCTTGTGCTGTGACAGCAAATAGGTGCAAAAAGCTCAGTCCTAAAACCCCTCCTGTTTCTTCCTATCAGGATCTACTTATCTTTGCCCAGCACATCCATGTCCTCCTCTGGATGGACGAGGGCTGAACAGGAGGCAGCATTCACAGTGATACAAGGAAGAAGCTCTTCCCTGTGAGGGTGGTGAGGCACTGGCACAGGTTGCCCAAAGAAGTGATAAATGCTTCATCCCTGGTAGTGTTCAAGGCCAGGCTGGACAGGGCTTGGAGCAACCTGCTCTAGTGGAAGGCGTCCCTGCCCATGCCAGGGGGTTGGAACTGGGATGATCTTAAGGTCTTTTCCTATCTGACCCATTCTGTGATTCTATGAAAACTGCTTTTTATTCAGCTTCCTAATAAACCCCCCCAAACTTGTCCCTCCACTGTGAGTGGAGGCTGTGATTCCTGCCCTGCTCCCTTGGTATGGGAGGGGAAGGTGGAGCCTGGCACTCCAGGCTCAGCCAGTTTTGGGGACCACGGGAGCAGGTTGAGTGCCCTGGGTGGGAAAGGGGTGGAAGGGAGTGGGGAGGGACCCGCTTTGCTCCATGGCCAGGGTGTTTGGAGAGCTGCAGGCTCGCATGTAGCCTTATGTAAGTGCACAGCAAGCACAGGACGTGTCCCAGCAGCGCCCTGCTCGGGGCTTGGCTGGGGCTGCCTTTCTAAATCTTTAGCTTCAGGGTGTTCAAAACCGAGTTGTTGTCTTTTCTTCCCTTTTCCTTCTGTTTTTTTTGGTGCTGCAGAGTGAGGCCTGGGGTTTAACTCCTCTTGCTCTGGCTGAGGGATGGAGTGAGAGCACCAGCTGAGCTGGTAGGGCTCGGGGGGTGCTTGTTTTCAGCTTTCGGGTCTCCTGGTGATGGGCAAATGAGCAGGGCAGCAGCTGCAGGAGCTGCCCGGGAAGTGCCATGATTCATGGCTTAGAGCTTTTTTGCAGTTGTGAAACAAAGCTGGAACCATCTGTGGGAGCTGCTTCACTGCAGCGTGCCCTGCCTTGAGGTCCTGTGGCCAGGGAAATGCGTGTTTGGAAGTCACATAGCTGAAACTTCACAAATTCTGGCCACTCATTGGCTGGGCTTGAGGTTTCCTACCATTGTCCTGCTGTGGGAGCTGTGGGAAGGCCTCATCCTAATTGCCATCAAAGCTTGAGGGCTTTTGCAGGTCCGCTGCGGTACCGTGGGGTTTGGACCCCTACTTTCAAGACGTTTTGGCTCTGCCTCCCACCATCGTGGGTGGTTTGCAACCCTCCGGGCTGAGCTGCCTGGTCCGGAGGAGCCAGGAGCAGGAGGTGGCCTGCAGCTGGGCCAGGACATTCCTGACCTTCCATGCCTGACAGTGCCACGGTGATAGAACGTCTCTTCTGGCGTTGGTACGTTGGTGCTAGGAGCGATTTGCACTGGGCAGTCTGATTTGGTGCTGAGGATCTCATCTATGCTTGCTCAGATCACTCTGGTTCAGCATCTTGGGAGGCTTAGGGAAAACCCTGGCTGACATCTGCATCTGTATGTGGTCATACAGACCTCAGAGTAACAACCTGCATAAAGGTAACGTGGACCAAATCCTCTGGACTCAGAGGGGGGCAGATCCAGCTGCCCCTTGCCCGTCCCTCTAGCCTTCACTGCAACCATTACCAGCTTTCACGTGCCTCCGTACTCAACAGTTCCGTTTGGGGGTTACCTTGGTTATTTTGGCTTCAGTAATTTTCACGCTGGTGGAGTTTGCTTCTCCTTATCCAGCTGGAAGCAGAAACCTGGAATGACTTTGAAAGCCCCAGCTCCTTTGCCAAGGCAAGCGGGGCAGCCCCCTCCCACCGCCCAGCCGCTGCCTTTCTGCCACAAAACCCACACTTGGGCAGCTCTTTTGGGCATTTTTGTTTAACCTTTGGGGAGAGTGATGTGATTGATGGGTGATCCTTAAATACTCCTCCAATGTCCTCTGCATAACGCAGGGCAGGGATGGAGCTGGTACCGTTATAGAGGGGCTCAACCGGCAAGCAATAAACCAAAATAGAGCTGTTTCCCTTCTTTTGGAGAGCCTCTGGAAGGAAAGCAGACACAGGGACAGATAGAGCTGCCATCCCTGTGCAGCTCTGAGTGGGTTTTGTGGCTGAGCTCCAGGGGTGGCTGCAAGGGTGACCGTCCCCTTGGCCAGGGGTTGACCATTGCTCCAGGGGCTTCATCAGCTTGGCACAGAGGCTCCATGGAGTTTAGTCCTGGCGACACTGAGGTTATCACTGGGCTGTGGCAGGTCCATCCTGCACAGCCCCTTTTGGGGTGATGTGTTGCTTTATCTTTGCAAACATTGCAATCCCCTTAGTGCTCCCACCAAGGACAGACGCTGCCAGTGTCCCCGTGTCCCCTCTTCCCACCCCAGTCCTGCCACCAGGGTGGTAAAACACCAGCACTGATTGCAGGAGCAGGGCTTGGGTCCCTGCTCCCCGTGGAGGCAAAGCAGGAGGGGAAAGAAGAGCAGACCCTCCTGTTTACTGCAAAACATGGCTTTGGAAGGAGGTTTTATGCCTCTGAATTTTCTCCTCTTTGTGTAGCATTACTTCCCAGCACTCACCCTCATTCCACCTCCAACCAGCAAGGCACACCTAGCTCTTAACCGTAGCATTATAGGCAAGACTTAGTGTCCATTTTACTAAGGAATGAAGCTTTTCCTCTTTTCTGTTTGTTCATTTTTAATCACGGCCTGTAAGACGAGTTGTTTACTGGAGCAGGTTTTTGTGTAGCATCGTTGCTGGTTGGTGACGGCCAGATTGCCTCAATGCCGTTGGGTTTTTGGCTTCAATCAAATCGTTTTGGGAAAGAACACAGCTTCTCGAGGCCTCAACTCTCCCAGCATATCCTGTTTCAGCCATTTAAACCTATTAAAGCTGGAGACAGGACATTGCTGGAGAGGCTGAGGGCAATTAGGAAATTACCCCGCTCTCCCTCCCCTGCCCTGGAATCCAGCAGGATGAAGCCAAATATTTGCTTTCGGATGGGTGGGTTTGGAGCCAACTCCACATAAAAGCACCGGGGCAAGGCTTGAATTTTGGGTAACTCGTGAGACAGCTTGTTTTTAAGGTAGGACCTCCAGTCCTGCTGCCATCACCCCCCGCTCAGTGAAGCCTGATGTGGTGCCTTTCTCCTGCCCTGCCGCTGTCCAGGGCTGTTGTGGCCGGTGTTAGCTCCAGATGGAAAAGCTCCTGCCCCAGCCAGATCCTGTAAAGTGTCCTGGGCTGAAAGCAGTGGCCTGAAAGCAGCCACAATTCCATGCAGAAGTCAGGCCTTGAAGTCCAAAATGATTCCTTTTGTTGTGCCATCTGTTCCTTGTAAGCCATTTGTATTCCCTTCACATTTTGTATCTGCAAGTCAAGTATTTGAATGTGTGTCTTAAACAGTATGAGCATCCTTTCAAAATGTGAATTCCTGGTTGTTGAACTGCAAAAAAAAAGAAGAACCCAACCTCCCCCCTATTAGCACATTTTTGTAATTAATGTTTTATGAATGTTGTTTAAAAAAATGGTGTAGAATAAAGCCAGTTTAAAAAGGAACAGTGTCCATGCCTGCGTCTTGCCAGGTTTCCTCTCCCTGTGGCTTTCCTGACTGCTGCCAACTCTCTGCCTGGTGCCTCCCCAGGATTTCCATAGAAAAGGGGCTGGGCTGGTGGCAGCTTAACATGGGAGTTATTCCTATCAAGCCTTTAATACACCCTGAGGAAAGGCTGTGTTGAGCTACTGGTACCTAAAGGAGAGACGAGCTCCTGATGCGATGCAGAAGGATGGAAGCTGGATGTGGTGGCGGTGGGTGGAGGATGGTCCTTGTCCCTCCCAAGGCATAAAGGACTAAAACCAATGAAGAAGCTGAGAGCATCTTGGTGCCCAGAGTGGTGCCAGTGAGATCCCTGTGTGTCACAGGGGCAGGCTCCCCTCCATTGCCCTGGGCACTGATTTGGCTCCCATCAAGCTTTTGCTCCATGGGGGCTCTCACACAGGGACAGCATTGTAGCTTGTCTTTTAACTATTATTAGTAGCATCATTTCTCCCTTTTGGCAGCAGTCTGGGGGCATGGTGAGGCCTCCCAGGTGTTAGCACTGATCACAGGAGAGCTACTCTTTTCTGTCAATAAAAGCAGTTATGGGAGGGTTGAGGGTGGGAAACACCAGGGCTGATTATGCATAAGTGATGCTCCTGTGGCTGTGAGACATTGAAAACAAGGCTTTTATCAAGGGCTTTGTATTAATGATTTGTTTATGCTGGGTGCTTCAATTGCCATTAGATGAAAGCTGATGGATGCATTAGTTTTGTATAGCTCAGGGTTTTTGGTTTTTTTTAGTTTAAAGTGCATCTGAATCCTTTTTCAAGTTAGGGATGTTTACTGCAAATAGTCTTTAAAACCAGGAGATAACAGCTGGTAAATAGAGATTCAAAGGGAATGAGAGTACAGCAACCAGCTCCTCCGGAGGACTCGGTGCAGTGCATGCAGGGACACAGCTGCATCCCAGGCCTGAGAGTGGAAAGCACCGCGTGAACATGTGGAGCTGCACAGAGCTTCATTTACAGGTAACACAGCAGTCAGTGTGACCTGAACGCTGTGATCATTCCTGCACATCTGGAGAGGGTGCTGGGGTGTGTGATAACAGCAGGCTGCACACCCACAGAGACACCCAGAGAGGGATGGGTGAGCCCATCTGCTCATCACAGCCCATCTCCACAAGCCCCAGGTAAATCAATGCATAGATATATATGTACAGATGTACCTCCATAGGTGTGTTTGGGCATGTGCCCAGTGGGAATCCCCACTCAGCCTCACTGCTGGCTGAGACCAAGGCTCTGCCAGGCTCCTGGGGCTGGCCCTAATGGATGGAAAGCTGGAAAAGTGGGGAAAAAAAGAGTATTTTAGATGGGAGCAAATCCCTGAGTTTTCCAGCAGAAAGGCTGCAAACTAGAAAAGACCAAACCAAGCAACAGCAACAAAAAAAGAGTGTTTTCATTATCATAACACAATAGTTAAGTGTTTATGTAGCTATTCATGCATTAACATTGCAAGAGCATGGATTAAAACAAGCTGATTCTAGATAATGGTTTACATTTGTACTTACAAAAGGCAACATTTACATGGATGTTTTATATCTCAAATGTGAACCACATGGCAATGTTTTAGGTTAATAGTTACAAATTACATATGGTTTTAGCTCTGTATGTATGCGAACGGCATATATGGTATCTACAGCTCCATTTAGCTGTTATTGTTAATTTATACATGCATACTCCCACATATATACATGTGTATGTGTGCCAGTGGGGGAGGCTGACCACCTGCAAGTGGTTACTGGGCATTTGGAGGGTGCTTTTTTGCTCCTCTCCCTGCGGACTCTGGGCTGGGCTTGTTCTCTTTCATTGTCTTCTCCATCTGTTTTCTTTCTGCAGGACGCTTAAATATTATAACCCTTAAATAATAAATAAACCACCCAAAGCCAGTCTGCAAATGCCTTTGAAGGAGGCATTGATGAGTGGCCGAAGTGTTTCTTTTCTGCCTCTAAACGCTACTCCTTCCTAGAGCCATTGCTTTGCTGTCGTTATTTAAAGCAATCAACCATTTGGAAACGATCCCTTCCCAGGGCTGTTCAGCTGCACCCATGCTCAGCAGGGATGGGAGGGCATCGACCTGGAGGGGTTTGGGATGCTCTGCCCCAGATGGAGTGCTAGGCATCCATCCCCAGGTCCTGGGATGTGTCAAAGAAGGGAAAGAACACGCTGGAGGGGGTGAGCGTTGGGGTGAGCTCAGGATACACTCGTCTTCCTGCGGGTTGGGTCCCAGGGACTTTTCAAAATGCAATAGGGGAAACCACTTAATACTGGCAGCAGGGCAAAGCCAGGCAGGAAAAATGCATCTGTGCTTAGATCTAAGGCAAACAGCACAGTGGAGGCATGGAGAAAGGAGGAGAGGGGGAGTGCAAGGTATGCGTGGCTAGGAGGGAGTGAACAGACCAGGCTCCCTGTGGTACCCAGGAGCCAGACCAAGCCCACCCCACCGGTGCGGGAACAAAGCAGCACACTGGGCTGCAAGAAGCACTGATTGTGTTTGGAGTTTGTTATTCATGCTTTATCCCGGCCTAGGCTTCGGGGTGTGCTGCCTTTTGATGCTGGCACAAGAGCTGCACTGAACAAGTCCCTCCCCATCTCCTGCAGCCCCACTGGATCCCGCACTGGGAACACACACAGCATGGGGGCTTTTTCGGCTGGGTTGTGTAAACAGCCCCTCCTGTGGCTGCAGGGTGTGAGTGTGTGTGTGTGTGTGTGTGTGTGGTGTCCCCACTGTCCTCACCTGCTCCAGCTCCCGCTCTGGCACACACTTCTGGTCAGGGTTGTGTGGTTATCATCTGGTGCTGCTCATCTGGAGCATTGGTCAGGCCGGACCAGCCCCGTGGCTGACCCTGCATCACCCCCAGCAGTGCCTGCAGCCCTTCCACTCAGCCCCCAAGGACCCGAGCCCATGGTCCCCAAGTCTCTTCTTCCAGACCTCCTTTGCACCCTCGTGACCCAACCCTGAGGATCCCATGGTTTTCCTCTGCCCGTGTTCTTCTTCCACCTGTGTTGATGTTTTCAGCAGTCCCATTCAGATGAGCACAGCTCAAAAGCCTTTTCTTTATTCACCTTTACCCAGTTTCCCTTCAGTTTAATTCACCTCCTTTTCCCCTTCCCCTCTTCTGTCCTTCATCCCCTTCCATTATTTCCCACACCCTGTCCTTCCTGGCCACCACACATGCAGGGAAGATGGATGAGCAGCACTGCCAACAGCAAGCAGCTTTTAGGGCATTTTCCAGCCTCCCACAATATTTCAGTTTATTCAGATGCATCTTTACAAATTAAAGCAAGAAGATGCCAAAGGTGCCAGCAGCAAACACCGAGTCATTTCCAAGTTTATTTGGGATTTATTTAGGTTGTTTAGAAGTCAGAGATTAAACTGTTCCTCCCACTGCAGATCCTCCTGCCTTTCACCTGCCGGGCGCTGCTTCCCCTCGGCCAGCAGCGAGCGATGCTCAGTGCGGGCGCGCAGCAATCCCACCTCCCTTCATGTCACAGATCCCTGCGCTGGGATCAGATGAACCCTGTCCTGAAATAGCTTCATTTCAAGAGCTTTCACACCCACAGCACCCTTCAGTACCAGGCAGCCTGTGGGCAAGGTCTTGGTCTGGGCTGGTGTCAGGGCTGTGAAGGGAAGCGACCAGAGCAGGTATTAAAGCCAAGAAAACAAGCCAAGCGCTTTTTGCTTCATGGCTTTTCATCCAGGACCCATCACAACAATACAGGAGCAAAGCTCCTGCTCCAGAGCAAAGAACCAAAGGCCGTGAACTTTCAGCCTGGAGGAATCACCTTCTGCAAATGCATCCCCAGACATCAAACCGGGGCAAACAATAATCCCTGCTGACGACTAGGAGCCTGGCTGGTGTCCCTGCTGCTGCTGCCATGGGAGAACCCACCACAGCCCCTGTGCAGCTCCCATAATCCGACTCCCAGCGCTATCGCAAGGATGCCGCCTCAGTCTTTTCCTTAGGAACCGAGGACGTTGCTGGTGTAGGGTGCCAAAACCCAAGAAACCCTCAGCAAATATGGGAGGACTCCTGGTTTATGAAGTAATCATTGTTGAGGGGACTTGCCGCCAGCATTTCCACATGCTTGGCTGAACAGGGGATTTATTCAGGGGAACAGTTGGAGCATGCAGCACCAGCATCTCATTAGCGTCACAGACAATGCCCCTCCAGTTCAAGACTAAAAAGTAGGTTTAATTTTCCCTATATAACTTCATTGTAAGGGTTTAGGGAGCCACAACAGAGCTGAATTTAAGATCATTATATTAACAGCCCTGAAACAGGTTCAACTGCGCTTGAAGCAGCTGGGAAGGGCGAGAGAGCAGCAGCCAGCCTTTGCTTTCCTCCCCTCCTATTTCCAAGCACTGGATCCCAGTTCTTCCAGAAGAGGCCTTTTGGAGGTGAGAACCCCCCGCATACATGGATATTCCTGCACTCCCATCGCTCCGGGATGGACAGGTTTGCCAAACACGACCTTTCTCCTCCCACCCAGCAGCAGGACCAGCAAAGGGCCAAACACATTCCCCCGTGAAGGTCTGGATCCGCCACAGAAACGTGCCCTGAGGGGAGGACCAGTACAGTGTAAAAGGTTACAGGTCTAAGCACCAAAAGGGAGGAACAAGGTTATATAAAGTTTTACAGGTCAGGACAAAGACCTCAAATATATTAAAGAAAACAAACATAGGGATGAAGTCAGCCACACACGTGCTCCAAGGATGGTTTGGACTCTAAGCAATTTGAATCACAGAATCCCAGACTCCTTTGGGTTGAAGGGACCTTAAAGCTCATCCAGTTCCAACCCTGCCACGGGCAGGGACACCTTCCACTAGAGCAGCTTGCTCCAAGCCCCTGTGTCCAACCTGGCCTTGAACACTGCCAGGGATGGGGCAGCTATTGGGGTTGATCAGCAGCTTTTAAGGAACAAATACAGGGCTACCCAAACCAAAGGACTTCCTAAAGGGAGATGTGGGGCTGGAGAGAGCGACCTAGCAAAGAACTCCTGATGCAGAGTGTGGGAAATGCTTCATGGATGAAGTCACCGAAGTAAGAGTTAACACCAACATTAAAGACAGTTTCAGACGGAACTGCACACTTGCAGAGCAAGACAGACCGCGGAGCTCAAGACAAATCACATGGGAATGGAAGGGAAATAGAAACCACCCTTATCCAAGAGCTTTCCCTGCGGAAAGAGGGAACTGGAGCTGAATCCTGACTCAGTGCAACTCTGGAGAAGCCCACGACTTTCCTCCTTACCCACCAAAGAGCAACACTCACACTGCTGTTGAGCATCAAGGTACCCAAAACACGGGGCATCACATTTCCAAGCTATCCATCACCTTCCTACCTTGTCTTTTGTTTTACTGTCATCACGCCCCTCCCGGGGAGCTGAGGTGAGGGAAGCTGATAATGAAGATGCCTTCCCACACCCTAAAAAATTCCCTTCCCACTCAAGTATTTGCACGTACATCAGCTACTGACTTTAGGATGGTTTTAGCTTCTCCTGAAAGCCGCTGAACACTGTAGTTTTAGGGAGACTCAGCCCTGATCATTGGGCCCTGATACTGGCAGGCATCCATAGGAGTCACAGCTATGACCTGAAAGACCACGTGCCGACACTGCTTTGGTATCTCACATCATCCACTGACAGATTTACACTAGGCTGGGACAGTGAGATTTATTGCTTCAGTTTTATGTGGTAGAGAAGCAATAAATCCTTCCAAGAAGTCAACTCTACCATTCTGGCTCCTTCCTTTCTGCTCAGCCTCAAGCAAAAAGCCTATGGAGGAAATAGATTCCTACCACATCCATCATCGTTTACTCCAGCACACTCCCACCATAAGAAGGACAAACCCAAGGAGTGATGATCAAGCACAAAATGAGCACTTCATGCATTTTATTGTCTATTTAAATTTGCATTATGACATCTTACATAGGGAACAAACACCTCCTAAATGTTAGCTAGCAAATCTGGTCAAACTCTTGTCCCATGACCTCAGAGTACCATTTGGTATTAAACATGTCCAGTAGAAACAGCTGTAAAGCACTGTATGAAAGAAAAAAAAGGGGAAAATAAGGAAAAATAAAGAAACCTGTTACATTCTCAGTGGAATTCAGGGCTTCCCAACCAACAGCCTTACTAACAGGTAGTGAAATGCACGAAGGGGCCTCGGTATTTTAGCTTAAGGGAACAAAACCAGATGAAACAATCAAAACAAACTCAATGGCATGCTTTCCCATAAAAAAAAAGAGGTAACTTCTATCAAAAGGAGGTTGGGAAGCCCTGGTATAACGGATGAAAACACAAGTTTGATGTACTTTGGGCAAGTTACCCTTGATTCTCTCTCCACCCTCCTCCTTCCCTCCCTAGCCAAACAAACAAAAATCCCAGTGTATGTGAGGGTGGGAAATATGTCTGAATTAGTTATAAATTCCCCTAACGTGGCTCCAAGCCAAGCCTCATCCAAAGCACCTCCTCCTGGGAGAAGGCAGAAGCACAGGCAGGCACTGCCGTAACCACAGAACCAGCTCCTCACCAGCTCCACCAGTACTACACACCCTTCCCCAAGCAAGGAGCAAGGATGATCAGTGAGAAAAACAAGACATCAGTTACATGAACACATAACACTAATGAAAAGCGTCCCAACCTAACCGTAAGGCTGTGGCTAAGCCAACATGATGCTTTGTATCATAGAGTGATGGTGAAGATCACGCTGGGAGATTCAGAAACTCCCTCATTGCACTGTTAAAAGGCAGACATCCATGGTCAGACTGTAACTGCGTTTCTTTTCTCATCTTCGCATTAGACCCTCATCATTAGGAGAGCACGGGGAACCTCCTCTTTGTGTAGGCAACCATTTTGAGACAAACGTGGACACAGATACACCAGGAAACATCACTTGGACTTGCCACATTTGCATAATCCAGCCAAGTGACAGGAAACTGGAGTGACAGCCATTGTGGTCCATTGTGCCGACTGTGGTGGGAAATCCATTCATCCTCAAGTGGGCACAATGGACAATTCCAGCTCCTTCAGCACTGCTGGGATATTCGTGTCAGTGCAGCTGCTGCACCTGCACATCCAGCCTTCTCACAAAAGGTCATTTATTGAGCAATGTGCAGTACCTACACCAATCAAATCCTTTCTAAATGAGATCAATTCACTGCCTACAATTTCTCTGCAAAAAATACCCCGACTTGTGCAAAGAGAAACGTAAAAACCCCAGGAGTAACTTCAGTCTTTTAATGGACAAAGCCCCAGTTAAAAAGAATCCAAGCACCCAAAAGTCTGTATTGGCTTATAATCTGAGTTAAACCATCAAACATACTGTTAAATAACATCACCACTGTGCGTTCTTCTCTGTTTTGGCCTTGTGACTTGCTGTGTATTAAGGTCCTGTTGGTAGAAGGAGGAAAGGAATTAAGCTCTCACAGCAGATAAGATATTCCCAGCAGGAGCGTGGATGGTTTAGCAGTGTGACAAAGCCACCACGATAACTACTGAGGCGAGCAATAACAAAGAACTCCCTTCAAAAATAAAGCTACAGCCTTCAGTGTGAAAGGAACCACGCTGCTCCGAGCAAGGAAGGCTGAGAGGCTCCCACATGGTGGCACTGCAAACCAGGCAGCAGAGGCAGCCGGGCAGCCTCTGCCTCTTCACTCCCCATTTCTGCACAACCAGGCCTCTGAACGCAACAAAATTAGCCATTTTAACCCTTCTGTGGCTACAGGCAGCAGTTAACACGGCTGGATCCCTCCATGAAGGTGTAACCTAAGGGAAAGGTTAAAACTTAGGGGAAGTTTAGATCAAGGAAGAAGTTCTTTACTGTAAGGGTGGTGAGGCACTGGAATGGGTTGTCCAAAGAAGACGTGAATGCTCCATCCCTGGTGGTGCCCAAGGCCAGGTTGGACAGAGCCTTGGGTGACATGGTTTAGTGTGGGGTGCCCCTGCCCATAGCAGGGGGGTTGGAACTGGATGATCTTAAGGTCCTTTCCAACCCTAACTGTTCTGATTCTATGATTAAGTGGCAAGTACAAATGCTCAATAGCAAAATGATCCATAAACTGTGAATTAGGCTAATTGCGAGCCCTGTTATATTAAGAACATCCTTCGTATTTGGTTAGCAACCCAAGAGTTAATATTAGCTTTTTCTAACTCCCATCTAACTTTAAAAGAATAGAAACTGAATTACCAGAGGCCAACAGATGACTCAGCTACAAAAAAGAGGTCTTTGCTGTATCAGCAATTTAATTATGCCAACTCCTCCAGACATCAGACAAGAACCACCCCCCCCAGCACCTTCAGCACGCTCAGCATAGGAAAAGGCACAGAAAACATTGAGAACACTCAAGGTCTCCTGACCTGAGATTAAATTATTTGTTCTTGGTACCATTTGGGAAACCTCCAATATTTTATTAGTTGCTATTGTTACAGAAAGATAAAATGTTAAGGCATGCCACTATTAAGCTATAACAAAACTGTAAAGTTGATTCGACCAATGTGAACAGTTACTGGAAACTCGGAACGTTAAAAAGAAAGCTATGTTGAATGATAGGTATCACAGCCGTGCTTCACATTGATTTGCACTAGCGGGCTCCTCTCTTTCTGGTCACCAGCGTTAGTCCTCAGAGATGTACATCAGGCTTTTGAAATCTAATATGGTATTCACATAAAGAGGGGTTTTTCCTTCTAATTCTATGCTCCGTAGTCAGTAAAGCTACTGGAAACTGCAACTGATAGTGTATGTATTTGCAGCGTGAAGGCTACTAGAAGAAATTCAGAAGTGTTATTTTGTTGAGGAAATTTTGGCATAGAGAGTCCAGCACCTGAAACAGCTCATTTCCAATTATACAGTGATGCATGTCAAGAGGGAAAAATGCAAAACCCACAAGCTTATTGATTCATCTGTTCAAGAAGAATGCACCCAGGAAGCCCCACCAGGAGGAAAGCAAGCTCAAGAGCCAGTCAGGGTTTCCCACTGAACCAAGCACCACAAAATGCACACGTAGGAAAACTTTGGAATTTTGGGACGTTGTGGAATCATTAACTAGCTGATGAGATGTTCAAATGGCTTCGAGCAGAGACTACAGTTTATGCAACCACCACTGTAAAACACCAAACGTGTTTTAATTAGGAAAAGAAAAAAAGAGATAAGCCAGCTTTGGTTTTATCATGTGAGGAACAAGCAACGTTTCCCACAGAGCCAGCAAGAGCAGTCCATATCCCTCAGCAACTACTGCCGTGGAGTCCAGATACATACTGCTTTCCCTGTCACACGTGAAAGCCAGGAAATAGTCATTACACAATAAAACAAAACTGATCACTGAGGGTGAAGGATCTTTTCCCTGACACAGATGAGCTGAGGCACATTCTCCAATTCTCCATTTCAATGTCACACACCATTTAAAAAGTAAATTAATCCGCTTTTAATCTGTCCAATAGGAGCATGAAGAGTTTGATATGCTTAGACCTGGCTACACAGTTAAGTGTAATCCCATAATCAATTATCATTTTCAAATTTAATCTAACTCTGATAATGGTTTCCAGTTAATACTTCAGTTATTTTCCTGTGGCGCTCAAGTCACAGGCTACTAACACTGGATGCATCAGCATGTTCACTCAACAGATGCAGAGGCTGCCAATATAATCAAAAGTGTTTGGGAAGAAAAAAAAAATGAAACCTATCAATACTTATTTGCTGAATAGTTGCAGAGAGTTGCCTCAAAAATTGGAAGTAAAAGCTGATAGAAAATAAAGCATAAACCTCATTGAATGAACTGGTACATACTGGTTTGTATTATCATGTATTAGCAACCATACCAAGAAATAACCAGCCCCTAGAATAGTCTCCTTTTTGGTGGCATTACCAAGCCAAAACACTGCAATTGTAACATTTAATTTCCATTTTTTTAATGCAATTAAGATGTCTAATTCAACTGGGTTTATATTACAGTAGCTGTTCACATAAATAGTACAGATATGCACTGCTCTTGACAGGTACACAGTTACAAAAGCAGCTCTCTTGTATTTAGTTTGCTCTCTGTGTGGTGGGTTTTGTATGAAAAGCATTCTTGATTTCTAAGCATGGTACAATTTTAATTCTTAATGCGTTAGTACAACAGTGCATTGGAAAAGTACTGAGCTTCTACAAAAAAGCTTTACAATTTTAAAACAGATTTTTTTTTTCTTCTTTATTTAAACAAGCATAGGCAATTCTTATATTTCCACAACAAGATAAATATCCCAGTTAAGCTAACAGCTCATCCTACAGCGTGTCATAGTGATGGGGAAAGGGCTAACTAACATTAGTGTTATTTACACAGACATGTCCAATATCAACCCAGGATGAAACTTAAAAGTAGGTTCAAGTGTGCAATTAAGTTCACATTATTCTTTCAGAGAGTTGGATTTCTTGCAAAAACTCCTCCTTGACTCAAGTACGTTTAGCTGGGATGACTTCTCAAAGAGCTCCTCATAAGCACAATCTTGAGGACATAACGTTTATTGGACTGGGATGGCAGGGGCTGGGTGAGAGAAAGAACTTAATACTCTTCACAAAGAAAAAAAGTATGTTTAAGTGAGTAGATGCCTTTGGACAAGTGAAATTTAACACCCAAACTGACTAAATCTCGAAAACTCTAATTAAAGAAACTTTCCAATTTTAAAAGCTTGAATCCAGAGAAAATGCTTTCATGAGGGAAGATTCACTCCAAGTCATTACTATACACTGAGGTACCACTCAAAAAGTGGCCATAAAGGAAGTGACTTCTTTGCCCATCACTATCACACTAGCTGCTTGGCCATAAATCCAGATCTCATTTAGACAACACTCTCTCTGTTACCAGAAGCTAAGACTGCTCTGCGACAAATGGGACAAGTAGAATTCTCTGATAACCAGCGATCAATGCAGTGGACGTGATACTCGTGCGAACAAGGCAGCTTCCGGAGCTTGTTGCCTTCCGTGTACTCGGTAATACACACACTACAGGTTTTCAGAGCATCGCTCTCACCAAAATTCCTCATTGCTAGGTTGTCAATTTGTTCTTTGGTGAGTCCTCTTGGTTGGTCATCGTCATCTTCATTTAGTAGGAAAAACTGTGCTAGGCTAAGGAATGGTAGAGAACCACTTTCTTCAAACGTGACCGAACCCCTCGTATTCCGACCTTCCCGCCTGGCACTAGATGTTGAACCACCTTCATTGCCACCTTCATACACCTCTCCTGAGCTAACATCTGTACTTTCATTGCCTGAAGTACCACCACCTCCATTCTGTGGCTCAGAAGCATCCACATTCTGATTTGGAGCTGGGCCACTAGGGTCTGCATCACTATCACTATACATAAAGTAACTCAGCTCTCCAAAGCCTGTCATTATCTGCCTTAGCATAGTTTGAATAGCAACTGATGTAGTCTCGCTCAAGCCTGTATTTAAGATCCTACGGATTGGAATCCTAATGGTACTGACATAAGTTCTCACTCCAGCCCTTTCTGAACGTGAAAATGTGCGCCTAAACCCTCCCCGTTCACTTTCGTAGGTGACGGTGTTGTTGGGTGTCTGGGACCTGGACCGAGTTCTGTTGGCTATGCTGTCTCTTTGCCGGTACTCTCCTGGACGAACTCTTCTCACCTGAAGATCAAGCACTATGGTAGGAGGCCTCTGCCCAGGAGCTGCAGACTCACTGGTACCGTTAGTTTCTGAAGAGCCTGCCGCTTGAGGAACAGGTCTTGTTTCAGGGGTTGAAAACAGAACTGCATTTTCACTTGGCATCTCAGTCCCCACTGTATGCTGCCTTAAAGTCACATGCTGCCTAGTTCTAGAGCTTCCCTCGACTTCATTCACTGAGGAGTGGTCAAGTGTTTGAGATGATGTATTGTGATGAGACCTGCGAGGAGTCTCACTAACTGGATTAATAGGTGACCTACTTCTATCAGTCCTAGCCCGTGTTCTCCGCTGTTCTGGACTCCTACTTCTTGCTCTCCTCTGCCCTCTAGGAGGGGAAGCTTCCTCAGTTGTTAGCTCCTCTGAAGTGCTCCTTTCTGATCCAGGCTGCCTTACAGATGGTGATTCGGACCTTGGAATTTCAGAGTCACTTTGGCTGTTTTCCAAATCCTCCCCACTGGAAGGCTCTACAGATGGCTCATTCTCAGTTTCTGGATTTGTGTTCCCATTATTACGGTTGACATTTATTTCCAAGCTGAATCTGAAGTCACCACTATTGGGGTTAGTCCGGCTCACTGCTCTCCAAGACTGGTTTCCTCGTTGCCCACTTCGTGTTGTATTTCCAGTCTGTCGGACTGAATTAAGCCAGTCTATTATAGAATCTCCATTTGAAACATCTTCTGCGGACTCTGCACCTGTGAAAAAGACAGGGAACTACCAACATTAGAGTACTGAGCTAATTTTGGAGCGATCTTTTCCAAGAACATAATTGCTTAGTTTAACAAGTGACAATTTAGAAGTGCTTAATCCTATCAAGTGCTATTGTGGTTTCACACGCAGCATTACAATTCTTAGCTACCAGAGCTCTTTTAAGGGAGCAGGAGTGGACATTTTTCTAGTAAGTACAGATAGGCTGCAGCCGTCACTTAGCAAACAAGTCATCAAAATAACACACTATCTATCATTCAATGAATGGAAAGTCACATTTCAGGTGTCTTAACACATCAATATTCTGTGTTTTCCTTTCCAGACAATTAGATGATCTATCAACCCCTAAACAGACAATTAAAGTTTATCTTGACCCTTCACTTGAAGAATAGCTTTATAGCAAATCTATCTCACCAAAGAATGAACCCCAGTGGTAAGCTCCAAGCGTCCTCCACCAATCTCTATAGAAGGGGGATAAAAGCAATGTACCATCTTTGGAAGGGAAGAATGGTGACTAAAAAGAGAAGGACTGCCAGCGAGCATCCCAGAAGGGAGCACACAGGAAGACAACCTTTGAAAACAAAAAAGAAAAACTAAAAGAAAACAAAACCAAACCTAAATCAAACTTAATCTTGATACCAGTAACAGATGCATTACGAGTGAAATCTGTCCCAGACTAACCTCTGCAGCATGTATCAGACATAACGTTCACTTAGTTCCAGACCAAAGCTCACCTTGCACCTGCCTAGGCTTAACTTGTTCCACTCCTGCACTCAAGTTAAGGTCCGTATGGGGTGCTAAAGTTAAGAGTTTTCACAAATACTGTATATACCTCTATTCTCATCACTGTTTTGCTGTGGCGGACCTTCTTTAACTTGGTGTAGCCTTCTCAGCAACTCTTCTTCAGTAATTTCACCTTAGAAAATAAGCAAAATTTTCCAAAAATATTTCCAAATCATATGTATGGCAAGCATTATCAAAAGCTTCTAAAGAAGGTACAAGCCACTGCTTGTCTTTTTGTCTAATTAAATCCTGCCATAATTAGATTGCCAAGCAGGTTGCTAAGGGGAAGTTCTGACACTTCAGCATGACTGTCCCAAGTAAGTTTTGCTGAAGTGGAAAGATCCAACAGTTTCAACCTATTCAAGACAGATGTGCTTTCTGGTTCTGTAACCTCTACAACTTGTTCGCAATTGTCGTCATCCTACACCAATTAAATGGCTGTCCAGAGTAAAATACTTAAAATAACACCTTCACAAGCATGAAAAAAAGTTTAGGTTAGTTCAAGCAACGTTTTAAATGAGAACTGTTTTGAACTGGGTATCATCCTATGAAGAGTCAATTTAAAGTATTAAGTCAATTGAAAACTGACATTAAAATGCCCATGCAGAATCTCGTATTAGACTACTTACCCTAGTTACAAACTCTTAACTCACCAGCACAAAACTTTTATATAGATGCTTATGGGAGATTACTTTTCAATCAAAAATGTCTAAGGGTTCACAACTGGAATAACTCTGGGTGCTCCCACCAAGTCGTGTAAACACTAGGCTTTCATATCTGATGAACCCACATCATCCTGACTACCCCTCCAATAGTCAGGGGACCACTCAAATTTGAATATGCACAAATCAGCAAGAAGCTGCTTCACTTCCTACCATGGAACACAACTGCAGCGCACAAACTAAATGGGTGAAACAGTTTCAGGAAAACAGAAAATGACACAAATCACCTACAAGCAATCCTTGCAAACGTACACACAGAAGCATTACCTACCTGGTGTTCCTAGCAAATTGTTGTCTCTCATAAGCCTGTAGTCCTCTTCACTCAGGTTGTTTACAAACTGATAGAAAGCTTCTTCTCGATCTAACCGATCCAGCTGCCTCTGACGTTGTGCTTCCGATTGATCGATATTCCCTTTATCACTGGAATCTGAGCTTTCCATCTTGATGAGTGGAAGAGTACCTAAAAAGGACAAAACAAGCCCTTTATCCAGTGTAGTGAAATACTGGCATGGAATTCTGGCATATTTACTCTGTGCTACAATCTTCATTGTTATCCTTAAACTGGGGGGAGAAGTAGGTTATTAATGAAGCTTCAGTTAAGATGAGATGCATAACTGCAAGGGATCAAAAGTGAAATCATTCTCCAAGCATAAACCTCTTAACGAATTACTAACAAAATCTATGCCCATCAATAAAGCAGGAAGTATGAACGCATGGAATATCATCAGCCATAACCCTTAGTCCATCTTTACATTTACTTAGTTGACTTGGTGTCCACGACACTGCTTTTTAGCATACAATATTCCTAATACTGCAATTGCCTCCCAAAGCACGCCTTACAGTGCCATACCAATATAAGGCATAAGCCATCCTTGATCGTTCCCTCTAAAAGAGCATGGGATTATACATTTATTGGTTCTTCCTACCTGCTACAACAAACACCCTCGTCACCATCCAAGTGAATTTTAACAGAATGAAGGGGTTTATGAAGAATTCAAATACAGAAGATGAAGATGTTCCGAAACATCATGTGTCCTATTCTTTTCCTCAAAAAAGGAAAAGGGTTTGTAAAACCAACTTTATAGTTTTAAGTCAGGAGAAGAATTTGCTTGCAAGTTTCAGCATTTACTGAATTATTAATACTGCTAACTAAAATTTTCAGGACAAAACTCCACAGCTTACACCAGATACAACTCCCAATATAAAGAGCTGTCTTCTGTATTCCATATTTTTTAATTATAATCTTATCCTCCTTGGTTTTCATTTGCATGAGATACTTGACAATGTCTCCAAAAAATTATTGATGAATGACATGTCGATATTTGATAAATATTCTAACAAAAGACATGCAAAGCAGGAGACATTCTGACACTAGTTGTACTATGCAAATATATCAAATGAGTTAAAATAATAACTAGTTTCCTTAATCACTATGCCTCGCTATTCACAACATCAAGAATTTTCCCCTACAACTGGTAGAATCTAGTTACTCAGAGAGGCGATTAGCAAGCTAATCCTTTGCATGCTAAAAAGCTCTGCAATAATATTCCCCATCAGAAAACATTCCTTTCATTTAAACCATACTTCATGTGACACAAAAATACTGGAAGAATAAAGCTTTTCTGTTTCTCACTGGAACATTTCCAACACTTCGACATCTGTCTAGTGCAAAAAGCATCTTTTTTGGGTTTGTCAGCACAGCTGTCAAGTCAAGACTGCCCACAGTTTACATTAGTGCTTCTCCACGGAAGAGCAGCACCACACACTCTCCAGGGGCACTTTATTTCAGCTGCTATTGAGAAAATTAAAGTGCACTGAAAACCTCAGTGTGCAACAGTACAAGAATTCCAGAGGATGGGGCATCTCATTATTGCAGACATGTAAATTATAAAATAGCTGCTCCAACCCTCTGTCTTCAATTCTGACACAGTAGAACTCACTTTTAAGTTAGTCACACTACAGCATAAGTGACCTATTGCCACTCAGTAATACAGTTTGCAAGGCTACCGGTGTTACTTGGTTCTGTGAATTTCTGTCATTTTACCAATTGGGCTTATTTCTGACCTTTTTATCAGTAAGCAGCAGCGATCTCTAGGGTTGCTACTGTTTAAACTGGAAGCCTATCGGCTTTCTCTGCATTTCTAAATCTCTAGTGCAATCTGAAGATGTCACGGCCTGTCTGAAGACTCGCATGTGACATGCTGTCAAATAGGCTGATAAATGAACCCTCTCACAGTGGAAGTTGTGCAATGGTTTCAGCAGGTATGTTCAGCTCTGACTGGGCTCAGTGATGAAATCTGTATGCCCTTCAATTCTCAGACGTATTTCTAATGAGAACATAGCTTGGCTTGAAACTCAAACAACTTTTTACAAGCTTTCTGTAACAGAATTATGATTCCAAGTAACTTCATTTAAAGACACAGTCATTCCAAGAAGACACCAGAAACACAGACAGCTGCTTTTAAAGGAAACAGCTGAATAAAGCCGTAAGTAGAATGAGCCTCTCATCCAAACTGAAGCCTTGAAAGATGTAGAAGTTCTCCAGGGATACACATCAAAACTAACCAGCATTCCCTTTTTTAGGACAACAATAAAAAAAAGCTGACAGTAAGATTAAGAAAATAAGGGAATGTATTAAGATGCTAAGGGATGGAAGCAGCATAAAGTTGTGTAAAATATCTTCCTCCAAGTGACTGCCACCTTGGTATTTACTGACTTGTAAAGACATAGAATGTCTTCATAAAGATGGCAGTATTAACATATTTGTAAGCATTAGACTAACTCTACAACAGCTTTTAAGAAAGAAAACTGCACTATGCACACAAAGCATGACATTTGTTTACTGCTTATGCTTTGAAATTTTCCTTTTAACTGCAAATTCCAGTGCTTACAGGCACCTTAACTATGTAATGCCTACTGAACTCAAATACATTTGCCTATTCCATTTCAGAAAATTAAGGGGCACCATTCCTGGTTATGGAAAATAGGAGTGTCTAAAGAAGCTTCAGAACAAGTGAAGTATGTGTGCGTGAAGAAATAAATATCTTCTTTACCCCCAGAGTGATGTACACTCTAATAGGTGATGCTTTAGGAAATGCTCAGAGTAAATCAGTCTTACTGATTTACAAGTTTGCTCCTCTTCTCTCCTCCATCATCTCAGCTCTTCCTCCCTGAACCATAAAATCAGCTCTTGGTCAAGACTGAAAAGATGCTATCACTAAGAAAAAAGCTGCACAAGTAGGATCTTGGATTAAGAATTTAATTTACATTAGGACTATTTTTACTAGTGACAAACTCACTGTGTTTTCCTTTTGCAAGCTTCTGTAATACATTACACTCCCCCACCATACCCCAATTCCATGCTGTTTAGTTTCAATGTCCTAGGAACGCCATGAATCTATACGGGATATTTACACAATGGAAATACAGAAACACATATATGTGCATCAGCACCTTCTCCCTAACTTACTATTGACAGCAATCTACCCCAAGGCTTCTGCTACCTTCTGTCTTTTCACTGTCCACTTAGCTCATTGTCTACATTGTCCTTTTTAAGCTTCACCCCTCACACCACTGCAGAGCTCTACCAGACTGAACTTACTAGAATATTTAGACTACTACTGCCTCAGCATGACTCCATAGATCCCATCTGGCTGTAGCACAGGATCTCCATGGTGGCAGTTACTGTATCACCTCCTTCCTACTTCAGCATGGTACAGTACTGTGAAATAACATGGCCCTCACTCAGGAGTCTGCTCTCAGCTCATACACGGCAGAAGATTAAGACCGTCTTAAGGAAGCCAACTACAGTAACACAGGGAAACCCAACAAGTATACTATTACCTTACAACAAAGCAACCAACATTTGATTATCTAATAAGCAGGTACGCTTCAACTCTGCTTCTCCTAGGGGTTTAGTTCAACTCGGAGGAAGACTTTGTTCTTAGCCAAGTTAAAAGATTCACAATTTCCTTCTTTACTGTCCTTCCTTGTCAGCAGTGAGTTGACAAAGGGTGGGGAAGGTCATGTCTATGAGCAGGAAGTCCAGATCTGCTGATTACTGCCGACTTCAGCTGGGATATCAGGTGATGAAAACCTCTTTATGGAAAAACAGGGGGAACTGCCTAAAGGTTGCACAAAACAAGTGAATTACAACTAGAATAAATAATTTTCTTCTATAAAATAAAAAGGAGACAGGGAATATTCTTCACCAGCTGAATATCCACATTAACTACAGTGAATTCTTAACTGGTGTTCCCATCCTTCCAAAAGTCAGCAAAGTATCTTCCCTGCATTTATGCATTAACAATCTCAGAGATTTCAGAGCACACATGACCAAATGTCTCTCCACTGCTGCTAGAGACTGCAGGAGCTAAACCAGTAAGCCCACAAAACATATTGTTTGTTACATTCTTTTATTCAAAAGGAAGTAATACTGTGCTCATTTGGAGAGGGAAAATTTAAGAGTACTAGATATTCCTTCAATAAACTACTACTTATTCCTTCAATAAAGTACAATAAGTATTTTATAATTTCCCTTATGCCAAGTCATGTGTAAACTAAATCCAACCCATCAGGAATTTACTACAGCTTAAAACCAACCTAGTGGGACAGCAAGCAGTGGTAACTTACTTATGTTACCCATTTAGCTTCAACAATAACAGCATATCTCCATACTGCAGAATTCTTCCCAGGAAAAGTACTAATGGACCATGAGGCAAAGTGATAAATCACTAGCTCTTCCTCCTTCAAAAATGTGTAATATTTCCTGCTATCAGTTATCTCTATCAAACACCAAGACACTGCTTTAGCCTGCACTCCTGATTTTTTGAATTAAAACAAAAATTACATGTAACATTAAAACTCTCATTAAACTAACTAGGTAACACTTACCAGATGTGTCAAACTCAAAAATCCCTCATTTGCACCGTTAAACAGAAAAGCAATACCTAGAAATTAGAAAAAGCAATACCTAGAAGTTAGAAACCATCATGAGATTTATGGGGCAAGACTCAAATTCTAACAAGGATAAAGGCACTGAATTAAATGGCAGAAACAACTCTAACGCTCATGTGCTGTCTGTAACTTCCTCTAGAACTCCCCATTTAGGTGTTACTGGTATTTCAACGTTACGTGAGAATTTGTAGCGTGCTGTATGTTAGAAATGCTTCCTGAATCACCTCCTGTTTCAGCAACATAGTTACCTTTGCATAAACAAAAAAGATGAGGGCAATATGAGTGTTTCATAGATGTGTTCAGCAGAAGGCTAATTTCTCATTTATGATTCATAACTTCATCATAATTAGGTACTTAAACCGGTAGAGCACCTTGCCTAATTCCAGTCTGCCGAAATTATCAAACCCTTTGACTACAAGAAGTGACTCAGGAGTGGAAGCCAGAAATACTTATTTTCTGGTTTGGGTTGTTGCAGATTAACTATTTTTTCCCCTTCCCTGCTTTCACTGAACATAACTCAAAGACATTTTAGCTCTACAGCAGAAGTACAACACAGCTGTCTGTTTGAAGCACTTTCCATGAACTCTGACTTCAACAGCTCTAACATACCATCCCATTTGGCAGGACCAGCCCCAGCACTCTCTCCAATTCCGTTTCTCAAATGGCATCAGAACAGCAGCCAGGACAGGCAGTTCTGTTACTTTGGGTTCTCTATGCTTAAACAGAACCAGCTGCATGTGCAGTGTTCATCAGAGCCACCCCACCTCATAACTACTAGGTTATCCTAGAAGAACTACAAGTTGAAAAATAGTTTTCATGTCAGTCAACATCCAGTTCCTCAATACTCAAAGCTAGCAGAAAGACATTACAGAAACTACATTTTCATCTTAAATATTTCATCATTCAAGTCTGCAAGCTCAAAAGCAGGAGGAAAACCTGACTGCCAGTGAACCCTGTCATTAAAGGAAAAAGATTCCATAAACCAGTGAAATGAAACAGTGAAGTATTTGCATTATACATGGAGCTTCATTATGTCAAGTTTGGTTTGCTGATTTTTAATTTCTGTACAGGTGCACAAGTTTCCTTTTGTGAGCACAGCAATGACTTTGACAACACAGGTACAATTTACTCACCTATATCTTCAAAACAGTAACAAGTAACAAACTTTTCTAGTTTTCAAAGCTACATCCTGAGTTTTGGATACACTCTTTTCCTGCTGTTCTTGCTTTGTATTGACACTCAGATGAGCAGTATCTACACTCTTAACTAGATTTCTACTATATTTTAAACACTCAAGAACTATGTCCTCTTTGCCTCAAAAAATATCATGGAATATGTAGCACTTTTGAAAAGCTAGAAGGAAATTGTCTTCTATATAGTGTTCCATGTAAGCTGCTACAGAATTTAAATGCCATTCTTAGCAAGGAGTGTTAAACATGGACTCAGCTATTTCACTACCCCAAGTATGTTCCAAAGGGAAAGCCCTAAAACGAAATATCGTTCTGAAAATACATTTTAAACAATAGAAAGCAGTTGAATACTTTTGCAGAACAGTTGCGGAAAACTCCACAGAATAAAAAAGGAAGGAAAACATTTCAAGGGAATCAACTGCTGAAATTAAGAGAAACACTCTTGGATGTACTGTGAACTCCTGAGAAGCCAGAAAGTGAAGAAACCAGGAGTACAGAATCCCAGCACTCTCCAACAGTCCCACAGTATCTAAGGCACAGCAGGCAACTTACTGTATAAATTCCCAACTCAAAAAGACCTAGTTATAAACCAAAGAAAGCTCATTACAGTCTTCCAAATTTATCTTCTGTATGAAAGGGTAAAGCTTAGCAATCCCAGAACACTGAGCCCATGTGGAATGAAGATGGAGCTCTGAAAATAAATGCACTAAGAACTGCCAGAACACAGGGCTTCACATTAGCATCTGCACTTACTAAACCAACATTTTTTCATATGCAAGTTGAAAAAATTAAGATACCTATTGCCTTTAAATTCAGATAATCTGCTTAGTGTGTACACAAGATGTAGCAAGTTTCCAGGAGTGGAGTCTCACAAAATGATGCTCTTTTCCACCAGAAGTCAGCTTCCTGCTAGGTCAGCAAGCAGAAGGGCCACTCTGAAGCTCAAAGGAAGAAGTAATGGAGCACGCAAGTAACCAGTGTTGATACTGAAAGCCAGTGGTATAAACAAGATTGATACCAAAGGAAGCTGTACCCACAAAACTATATGATGACCAGCATGTACTGCTCTGATTTCTGAAGAAACAGAACTTCTGGTTAGTGAAAGCACTGAGCCAACCATAACTGAGTTTCAATTAGAAAAGAAACCCCCACTTTTAAATTTACTGCCAAATCTCACCATCTCCACAACACTGCTGCTAATACAGCTACTACTGAAAGCAAAATGCTGATAAAACATTGACAATCACTACAACCACAACCCACACAGGAATTCCAATACATGGATTTTGGTTGTTGAGGTCTAGTGCCCAATAGAGGAGCAGAAAATCAAATTAAGCAAAAATTTATTTGAATTAAAGTATCTGAAGCTTCAAATTCCATTTCTGATGATATACCAAGACAGGCAAGCTCAAGCATTTTAACATGACTACGTGCACACACATCTTGCGTATTGAAATTGAGAGTGCTCCAAGCAAAATGTTTTTAAGTTACTAAATTAAGAGAAAATGTGAGCTGACTTTTCCATATTCATTTATTGTTAGATGGTTTTATGAGACCATATGACTGCAGACCTCCCTGAGTAAAGCTGAGCTTAAATACTGCACATCAGCAAAAAGTTAACACATACCTCATTAATGTAAAGCTAAACAGTTTGAAGGAGACACAGGCTTGTGTGCTTCTTATGATCTTAACTGCAGCCAGGAACCCATGCAAAAGCTAAGTCAAGTCTCTGCAATGCTTCTGGCTATACCTGCTCACCATCTGAAGCTTCTGACTAACTTCTGAAGCTGCTACACTGTTTAGAAGTATTGTTTGAGATGCACAAGGCCATCATAAAATTATCTTGAAGAAGGAGGCAGTCATGTTTGGGTTCATCCCTTCCAAGGTTCATTTCTGCAAGCTCAAGAGATGGTAAGTACTCAAGGCTGAGATTAAATTGCAAAACCTTAGATAAACAGCCGATAATCTGGGTTTGGGGATTTCAAAGTTTTAATATATGGAAACTGAGTTCTCCACAAAAAAAAATTAGAACAGTCCAGTAACATGTTAAGCTGTATTAAATTGGACTTAAGCACAATCTTTAGACTCAAGTATATGAAGTTGTAACACTATGTTATGGCTGTAAAAAAAGTAGTACACCACTTCCACTGCAACTACAAGCATTCTACTAAGAGTAATATATTCCCATAGAGAAGAGAAATAAAGGAACAAGCTAGGCAGATACATTAATATATGGGTGTTTTGAAACCATTTCAAATTAAGAATCACACTCTCAATCCCCCTAAAAATACCAGTGCAAAATGAGGAGGGAAAGGAAAAAGAAAAAGACACACAATGGAGATTCCACAACTTGCAACACTGCTTTCCAGTACATTTGGGCATGTCTGTGAATTCAGTAATAGGGAAAATAAATATGATACAGATGACAACCACTACACGCTTGAAAAATGCTGGTGTGGTTACTTCAGTGACAAACATTCATGTACTCAGAATTGCTGATGAAGAGAACACTGTAGTTGTTGAGCTTTAGTGGTCTAACATAACAAGAAACCCTTAATTTTATAACATATGGTGTGCTTGCTCTTGTTAGGAGCAGGCAAGCCATAATTCCAAGCTATAATTCCTTTAATTCCAAACTGGTAAATCTGTGGAGGGAATACAGTCTGCTTAACTGCTTCAGTTGACCACTACAACAAAACTAAGCTTCTGATTTCCAATTATGATAATTAAGTGCACAAGAAACAGCCTGTTTAGTTAAAGAAAAAAGTAAAAAGAAAAGGCTTGACAAATCACTGCAATTGAAATTCAGGGACAAACTGGTGTCAGAGCTTCTTTAGCATTCTGACAACCATTTTCAAATAGAAACTAACCAGATCTGCTCATACGAACAGGGAAAATAAATGAGCTCTGTGACGGTACTGCTGGGTACAATTGAGTCTGAATTCTAGCTTACAAGCTTCTCTGTATAGACTCTATCTTCCTGAAAATGGTGAAACAAAAAACCAACCCTGTATCTGTTGCTGTGACACCTTTTGTCAGGTTCCTTCTATTACACACTAAAATAAAAAACATAACAAACCTTAATATCAACATTATATATATATACATGCACTATTATATACAACCAGATATTGCTCATCTAGTAAAGTAAATCACTGAAGATAGAATAATATGTATATCTAGCTGGACCTGACGATTTTGAAAACACAGTAAACAGAAACCTTAACTGTCAACAAACTATTAAAAAGGGAAGGAACAACTTGCACAGGAAACTAAGATGACAGAGCAAAGATGACGTGATTAACTGGAGAGAAACTCGTAGGGCAGGGATAGCAAACATCACGGGTTTTAACAGGTTCCAAGCTGATCACGACCCTCACAACACAACATGCCAAGGGTTCCTCTTGCCAGTGTCCCACGATAAGACTTCTCGTCTCAACTCAAGGGAATAGCCTGAAAACACCACCCTGAAGAGCTACAACTCTTTAAGTAGGCACTAAGTCGTATAGCGAGGCCCAAGACAGTGCCTATAATTCCCCCAAGCACTCTACCCCTCCGAAAAGGGGCTAATTTCAGTTCCTCCTCCAGCCCAGCCAGATGCGTAGAGAGCGAGGGGCCCAGCAGCCCTCCCGGAGGGGGAGCGCAAACCCTCCTCCAGCTCCAAATGGAGGAAGAGGTTCGCCCCGCTCCGGCGGGAGGCCCTGCCACACACCCCGGGAGAACGGGAAAAAGCGCCCAGGGTGACAAAGCCCAGCACATCCGGGGGAGACGGGGCCGAGGATCCCCGCAGTGCCCCGGGCACACCCGCGCCCAGACCGCCATCACCGCCGCCAGCTCTATCACGGCACCCGCTCCGCCTCTGCCGCGGGGCGGCTTCGGCCTCCCGAGCCCAGTAGAGCCAGGAACCGCCCTGCGCTGCCCGGGACCCCGCAGCCCGCACGGCGAGGACCCAGAGCAGGGGCAGAGGGACCCCACAACCCCCGGCTCCCCCCCCCACTCCCGGCTCCAGGCGGGGGCCGCAGCCGCCGCCGCCGCCGCCTCCCCTGGGCCTGGGCCTCTCCCTCCTCCGGGCCATTTTGAGAGTTCCCCTTGGGCCTCACTACTCACCGCCCGCCGCCGACGCCCGCCGCCGCCTCCCCAGCGCTCGTTCCGCTGCTCTTCCCGCTCCTCAGCGGGCTCAGTCCCAGCTCGCCCCGTTCCGTCCGTCCCCGAACAGCCGCAACGTCGCCCTCCCTCCCCTCTCAGGCGGCCATTTTCTGCTCCATTGTTACCAAGGAACGGGGGGCCGGAAGCGGCCGCCGGCCAAACGGAAGTGAAGGCACACGCGCGTCTGCGCAGGCGTCGCCGCCCCCTGCGGGATGGGAGGAGTGGGGCGGGGAGGGGAGGGGGAAGGAAGGGGGAGGAGCGGCGCAGCCCAGTGAGGGGAGGAGGATGGCGGGGTACAGCGGGCTCGGAGCCGCCGCCATTTTGGCGAGGGGTGCAGGCCGAGGCCTGCGGGGAGTGGTTGATGGGAGCCTCCGCAGGCTCCCGCTGCCCCGAGGCGGTGCGGAGCGCCCCGGCCCTCGGCGGGTCCAGTTAGAGCGCGACAACAGCGGGGCCTGGTTTGCCACAGCAGCAGGGCCTGGCAGTGTCGGGACCATTTCATGTCACCTCAGTGTGTGGTGGGCAGAGGGGCCAGCGCCCAGGGCCGGGGTGGGCAACGCTTGTGAAGGACGAGTTGGAAAGCGGCAGTGAGTTGGTGGGAATGCTTTCCTTGCCCTGTAACCTTGTTGTGGTGGTCTCTGCTGCTGAAGTGTGTGTTGTGTATTCAAGCCAACTGCCAGGCTGTATAAAGGCCGAGATACTCCTGTTTTCCATAAGACACTGAATTACCACTGGACTACACGTGTTCTCTAAGGCTGGTTCTTAAGTTAAATTTTCCTGCAGTTCCTCTTGCCACTGAAACTCCAAATGGCATCTGTGATACCTCCAGGGACAGAACATCTCCTTAATGGCATCCCGGCAGAGAAAAGAGGTCAGGAATTGGAAACACACAGTGGGAAGAAAACTCGCTGAAAGTACATAGAAACAGGAGAGAAAAAAACCCTCCAGTCTCAGCTTTGAACCCAAGGGGGCTTGTGCCGTATTGGGTATCAGTGCTAGTTTGAGGAGAGGGAAAGGTTGCGGCTCTTCAGACTTGTCTCCCATAGAGGATGGAAGGGATTCCCACAGAGTTCTGAGAGCTCCCATCTTAAAGCCTGAAAAGTTTATTTTGCAAGGAATATAGAGGCCATTCCCTCTTATATAGCGATACCTGGGAGAAGGGACCGACACCCACCACGCTACAGCCTCCTTTAGGCAGTTGTAAAGAGCAGTAAGGTCTCCCTTGAGCCTCTTCTCCAGCTGAACACCTCAGTTCCCTCAGCCCCTCTTTGTAAGACTTGTTTTCCAGACCCTTCACCAGCTTCACTGGTCTTCTTCAATCATAGAATCATAGAATAGTTAGGGTTGGAAAGGACCTTAACATCATCTAGTTCCAACCCCCTGCCGTGGGCACTAAACCATATCACCCAAGGCTCTGTCCAGCCTGGCCTTGAGCACTGCCAGGGATGGGGCATTCACAATTTCATTGGGCAGCCCGTTCCAGTGCCTCAGTCTTACCCATCTAAACCTGCATTTCTAATGTTAATTTCATGGAGTACCCTAAGCTGTGTTTGATGAAAGGTGCAGTAAAAATAATCACCTCATTGCCAGCAAAACTTGTTCTGGAGGGGGCTGGTGAGAGGAGGATGGCAGCTAAACACAGTAGGAAATGTGCAGGAATTTAGCACCCACAGAGGTGCCGTTTGTGCCTTTTAAAACTCAGTTCCTCGTATACAGAAACAGGAAGATGATCTGGTGACCTCCCGTTTCATTCTGTCAGCTGAAGTGCGATTTCAAGGTAGGAGTATGAGCTGTGTCTGAAGCCATGTGGATTCTCTGAGCAGGTTCTTGTGCCCTGGCTGGATTTGGTTCTGGTCACGGCCATGTCATTGTTCCAGTGCTGTGTCTCTGCCAGGCAGCAGCAGCACAAGAGCTGCCTAGAAGATGTGCAGGCAGCATCCCTGCCTGCTGGCTGCAGCACTGCTCAGCAGGTAGTAGAGGATCCGTTTTTGTCTTATTAAAGCAGATGTCTTTATGATAACACAGCTCTCCTGCTCAGAGTTAGAAACAGCTTTAAAGGTTTCCAAGTGACTTAGAAACATTATTTGCAATTAGTTATGGCTGATTTTCCCCTTCCTTAACAGCAGCTCCGTCTCACTTGGTCCAGGTAGAAACAATAAATAGTTTGAGAGCTTCAGAACTGCTTCACATCAACAGTCACACATCGGGGTTTGAAAGCTTCAGAATGAACCAGGAAACAAATACAAATGTGGTGTAAAAATGAGGCAGAAGAGCATGTTGGCAACCCACGTGTCTGAGTGACTGATCCAGCTCCATTTTGGCTTCTTCTGCTGACCTAAAGGCTAGATCCTTACACTGTGCCTAGTGCTTGCACTGTGTGTGCTACATTCCAGTGCACGGCACGGTTAGGCAGGTTCCTCTGCATCCCTTGGGTCAGGCTGAGGACAGAGCTGCAGTGAAAGGTGCGTGTCCAGGAGCACAGTGTCAGCTGAAGACACAACGTGTCTTTGTTCTTCAAGGCAGCCCAAAACTTCAGGCTATGAAAGAATAAACAAGTTAAAGCAGAGAGTGCAGCAATTTAAACAACCCTAGCATTAATGCTTGACTTTGTAATGATGGAGTGCTTTGTTATTATACCTGATTCGATGTTCAGGCTGGAACTGTCCAGAGCCAACCTAAGGCAAGTATTTCCCCTTTGGTTAAAAAGATTTTTAAACATACCCTGATTCAACTCCACAATAATAAAACGTCGGAAGAAACTCTGGTAATGTCATGGGGTCACATTTGTTTATTCCGAGTGGGTCAGTCTGTTCTAACATACTTCCGTCCAGAGCATGTTGGTAGAACAAGATGAACATCCGTCATTAAAAAGGGAATTCCTGGATGATAAATTTGGCAACTTTCAAGAGAGGACGAAAGCCCCAACTCACCATGAGGTGTGGAGAACAGGCTGAGCAGGATAATGACGCTTGGTTGTACGCCATGTTCTACAAGAACTTTGACAGCCTCAATGACAGTATTGCCAGTACCTGAAAGGGGAAACAATGATCTGTTTAATATCTCCCCTCTCCCCTTGTTGGAGAACTTGTCCTCAGCCACCAGAGGACATCCGTGCTCACACTGGGGTGTGACTGAATGACAACACCGTCCTTTCCCACTGCAGAACTATCGCCTCTGCATGTATTAACTGTAGAAGGCTTTGGTATCCTGAAGAAGGAACTTCCTCCCAGCTCTGAAACAGCTCTGCTGGGTTTGAGCACTGAAGTCAGTGGATTTGATTAAAGCCCCGAGGCAAGAAAGCTCATCTAAAATAGTAAAATAGCAATTAAGAGCTCCATGTGTAGAACCAGAATTAAATCTTACCCTGGAAAAGTTACTTCATCCTGACGAACTCCTCACCACACTTACCAGATTATGGGTTTTTTGGTAGTATTAACTGTATTTAATTCTAAAGTAATTTACTTCTAGGATTCTAATACTAATCCAAAAATGTCTTTTAACAGCATGAGAAAAATACGGTTTGAGTCTTTTCTCATGGCACATATTAAGAAGTTAAATTGATAGCAAGTCTTAATGCTGCAGCCTTTCTCACAAACACAGGCGTGCCCAGGTGATCTGCTCTGCATTCATGCTGGTGCAGGCTGGCTAACACGTATTCTGGCACAGCCTGACCAATTCCCTGCTATGGCACCTAAACCAAGGGAAAAACCTAATCAAAGCCCCTGAAATTTGGCAATTTCCCTTTCAATTCCACGTCCTCCCTGTCCGGATGAGTCGAGCTGCACGAAACAGACACTCACTGAGTATCGGGTACATGAGCAGAACCTTTCTCCTGTAGATGTCTGGTGGGAACTTGGCGTAGTACACTTTGGCTCTCTGCATCTCCTCGTCGCTCTGTATCAGGATCTTCCCAATGCGGATCGATCTGCAGCAGTCTCGTAATCCTTGTTCCATTGCCTCTCCTAAGAGGAGCAGCACCAAAAGCCAACAACAAATTGTCACACGCTAAGTAAGGGCACAATTGCATGAGGCTACGATTGAGCAGACCCTGCAGTGCTGTACTGCTCACAACAGAGATTCTCCCCCTCCCATTCCAGGTGTCAGAGCCACCTGAAGCTCTTTTCTCTCTGTCTGGGCAGAGACAGACTCTGCTCAGTGTCACTCCTCTCCTGGGTGTCAGTGTTCACACACAGCAGCACTGAGCCCTCAAAGGAAACGTCAGAACAAACGTGGGGTTTGGAGAACGTCTTTGAGCTCTGCCCAGAGACGCCCCGGTGCAGGATGCAGTGCAGGAAGCTGTGGGGCCACTGGATTTTACATCCCAGACACAAAGGCCTCTGCAGCATTGGGCAGAATAACCCTGAGCATGGTTCATTTGGAGCCCTGTCCCTGAGCTGCAGTGGTTGGAGCACACAGGACACTTGGCCTGGCCTCTCACAGTGAACAGCTGATAGAGAAGAGGCCAGATGAGATCTGTGGCAGCTGTTTCTCTCCTAAGAAGTTAATGACAGACACTGCTTGATGCTCTGGGATCAAGGATACCTAAGAAGCAGGAACTGCTGGTGGGTTTGGGTAAACCCTTGCTGTAGAGAAGTGCTGTTGCACGGTTTTGAAAGGAAGTTGCTTACAGGCTTCCAAAACATTTAATTCATCTCATTAAGCAACCAGAAGCTGCCTACCACTTCTCATTATGCTGACTCCACAGTTTCCCTTTTCAGATCTGCCTCTTTAATACTTGTGTCCTGTTGAAGTGCTCACAAACAGGCACAAGCCTGCCTGCAGAAGAGATGGTAGGGGTATCACATTTTGCAATAAGAGGGCCCTACAAAAGACTCAGTTGAAGGCTGAGCCCATCTGGGGATGGGAGTGAAAGCATGGCCTTTGCTGGAGCAAATGTGGTGTGTCTCTGTCACGCTGACAGTAATGCCAAGCAAAATAATGTAGGTAAGAGGCCTCACTAATAAAACATTTCAGGAAGCTACTGTAACATTATGAAAAGTAGGCTTTGTTGAGTTAACCAGACACTTTCCTGAATGTCATGGTTTCAAGTAGTAGCGCTGGTAGAGTAAACCTTGAGTTAATGAGACATCTGATCTTGTCTCTCACGATATTTTGATGGAGGAAGAGGAACCGATGTAAGTCAATATGACAAGTATTAATTGGACTGAAAACGAACTGACAGGTCTCCAAGTGTAATTGTAAGCAGAGGCATCACGGAAGGAGGCACAGCTCCTTTCCTATGGGTTCTTGACCCTATGCCGCTCAGTGTGTGAGCAGTGACCTACAACAGAATGTAAAATCGTTACTGGTGATCTGCAGGTGCACAGAAGTTAAGGGCAGGTCGCTGATACCAAACCTAATCTGAATCACTTAATGAGCTGAGCTTAAGTAAACAACATGTTTTTCAATGCCAGCAGATGTAAAGTCGTTAGCCTATGAATAGAGCCGCAGCTGGACTACAGGGTGGGTGACAAAGTCATAGAAAACACTGATTCAGAAGAGGAATAATCAGCTGAACATGAGCTCCTAATGAGATGCTCTGCCAAGAGGAGCTGATGCTTCTGTGCAACCAAAAAAGAGACACAGACAAGGGAGATTTTATTACCTAGGTTGTGGGCTCCAGGAAGACTTCCCTGAGGGCCAGAAAGCACACCTTCATGAGAAAACACCCAAGGAACACAGCTTATTAAGACATTAAAGGCCAAGGGGCATTTTAAACACAGCCCCTAGGAAGGCAGATTTGACGTTACAGGGTTCTTTAGCTGGCAAAGTAGTGTTTGATAGCTGGACATCCAGATAGGCTGCTATGTATTTTTAGCAGTGGTGAAAGTTGTCCACTGCAACAGTCCACCTACGGTTTGCCGGCTGGCAGAGCGCCTGTCACTGCAGAATCACTGCAAACACTTAATGAGATTGGGTTTTTCCAAAGGAAACGCTGTAGTTTGAACAAGGATCAATTCAGAGGAATTCAGCCTTCGTATGTGGCTGGGATTGGGAGCAGGTTATTGGAACAGCTCCTGCTAGGCTCCTTCTGAATAAATACAGAATCACTGTGACTGCAGGCAGGGGCGAAGGGAGGAGGTGGAGCAGCTGCACACTGCCTCAGCTGTGATTCGTGTGTGCTCCCAGTTAGGTGTAAAGGACATTTGGAGTCACCTCTCCTCCCTTTCCAGGTTTAGGCTACATCCGTAACGGGCTGCAGCTTTTCAACACTTTTTTTTTCCTGTGTAATATTATCAGTGTGAGCCATAGCCGCCCTGAGCAGCACAAGCCGTAGGGCAATCAGCATGTGCAAAAACACAGCTACCAAAACCTGCCTCTCGCACTTCTGTTGCCGTGCCTTTTGCTTTAACTCTGTGCTGTAAGAGCAGTATTAGTCACTGGGAAACTGAAATGTGTTACAAAGTGAGAACACAAGGCAGCCTTGGCATTTTGAAAGAGCTGTGTATTCACTGGGGTTTAGGTTTTGTTTAGGAGAAGTAGGGACTCTGGGCAGGCAAGGACCCTGGAGAGGCAAGGACTCTTGTATCTTTTCACTGAAGTGTATTCAGAAAACAGAATGGAATATTTTGTGTCTGAGTCCATAAGAGAAAAAGGGAGAAAGTGGGAAACACAGGATGGGGTTGAGGGAAAGAGAGACATCTTTCAAAGACATTTTCTTACTCAGTGTAGATACTTGCCCTCTTATTTACTCCCAAACCGCGGTTTTGATGGTCACTCACCAATCCTCATCTTCAGGCGTGATTTCTAACATCTGATACGTAGCTTGAGCGTGTGTCAGTGACTCTGGGTCCTGCTGCCTGGTTAATCACAGGGCTGGCAGGGGGGACCCGCAGTGGGTGTCTGCCTGTTCTTCTCTGCAGCTGTTTCAATAGCAAATGCTAATTCCTCTCTCAATGTTTTGCTCTTTCTGGGAATTTAAAAATAACTCGCCTAATGAAGCAGTGCTGAGCAGCTCATATGTCCAGACAGATAGGAGTGAAATGCTTCGCTTCAGAAAGCAAAGCCGCTCGTGGTGGCAGTGCCTTTGAACAAGTCCCCCAAGGCCCTTTTTCTAATAATCTCAGGACTGGCTGAAATTAATGCAGGAAGAAATTCAGAGGAAGGGGGAGAATCACGTCAAAGGGCCTGGGACTTGGGAAGACGTTTCTGGGTGAGCTGTAATCAGTCCCATCCTATGACATCCCTTTAGCGCTGCCATTTAATTACTCCGTTGCGGGCAGGGTTTGATGTGTGTGTCATATAGCAGAGACATGCGGAACATGAAGGAAAAATGTGGTGCTTACTGAGTGCTTTACTAAGATCAGTGAAGCTCCTTGTCCCTTGTTAGTGCAACGGGAAGCTGAGCACAGAGTGACAGAGCTGCCTGTCCAAGAGCAGCCACCAAAGCACAAGCAGAGATGCAGCTGTGGCACTTTTCAGTTTCTCCCTCAAAACCCCCTTGTTTTGTTACTCAACTTTAGTTTTCTGTCCTCTGTACCTGGAGATCACCGTCCCCATTGAAGTTTACCCTGCAATGAGCACATCTGCCTCCGTAGGACAGGACACATGAGAACAGCAAAGGGTGAATACCCTTGTATTTTCAGGAGTAGCTGTAAGAGCGATTACAAAAACAAGCTGGGCATGACATGCTGGGAAGCAAAATCACTATGGAAAGGGAGGCATGGGGTCTGGGGAGATTCTGGGCTTACTTTGGGCCAAGACTGGAGGCAGAAACCCTTCCCCTGCCCACTTCTAGTCTTCATAGCCTCTTGGATTGATTTGCAACGTTATTGTTCTCTTCTCCTTTGAGATTAAATCATTTATGATGCAAGTCCTTGAGGTTTCAGGCGTACTTCTGTGGGTGCCATAATACCTATCCTCGAGTAAATGTTACCCTTTCTAGTGTATCAGTGATAAAATCCTTTTTCTCTACAGCTAGATGGATGATTATTGCATTCTTCAAATCAATTCTCATTTTTCTTTAATTGCTTCTGATGCCCTTGGCACTGTTGAGCAATAGGGTCTGCACTAGGAGGCTACCAGGGTAACCCAGCAATCTCCTCACCTACCTGCATAAGAGGAAGTTATTGATCGCAGAAGGCTGGTGGTTTTATTTGGGGCAGAGAGGTTGAGGAAAGCATCTGTCAGAAGAGTTTGCCAGGCAGAGGCTCACGCTAGTACCTGTGTTAACCCTGCAGAGCATGTAGGTCTGTATCATGCAGCATGTCTGTATGTTTTTCCTGAACTGCCCTTAGGAAATGCCAGCTCTAGGGTGCAATTCATCATTCGCTTGAATCTTGCATCAAATAGGCTGTACTCTAAAAGGATGGAATGAAGCCAAACCTGAAGGATCACGTGTTACTTTGGCTCTGTCCTTGTGTCAGGGAAATGGAGGACTTCCACCACTGGGGTGCAACTGCTGAAAACCAGGAGCTTCTCTCCCTCTGCACAGAATAATGAATTTCATCCTCCTCCTCCCTCCTTCCACCAAGGATGTGGCCTGTGCCATGTCCAGAGCAATCCAGGCAACAGCACTTTTCCTTTGTCAAACTGAAATCTTATCCCACTTTGTAACCGCAGCCCTAAAGTTACACTGGTGATCACTCCGTGCTCCACAACGCAGCTCAAACCTCAGCCTCCATCAGCCTGTTTCCTCTAAGTTAGCAGAACTTTACACATAGGGCAATAATGGAGAGATTTTTATCTTCCTGTGCTCAAATCCTAACCCTAACTTCAAACAGCCTTGACCACCCAAGCCTTGGAAGGCAGACGCAGGGACTGTGAGAATGAAGACCTTGCACCCACTGTAGGAGAGGATCTGGTTCGAGACCATCTTAAAAACCTGAAAGTGCACAAGTCCATGGGTCCTGATGAGATCCATCTGCGGGTCCTGAAGGAGCTGGTGAATGGAGTTGCGAAGCTGCTGGCCATTATATTTGAGAAATCCTGGCAGTCAGGTGAAGTTCCCGACGACTGGAAAAAGGGAAATATAACCCCCATTGTCAAGAAGGGGAAAATGGATGACCCGGGGAATTACAGAGCAGTCAGTCTCACCTCTGGGCCTGGCAACATCTTGGAGCAGATTCTCCTGGAAGGCATGCTAAGGCACATGAAAATCAACAAGGTGCTTGGTGACAGCCAGCATGGCCTCACTAAGGGGAAATCCTGCCTGACCAATTTGGTGGCCTTCTATGATGGGGCTACAGAACTGATGGACAGGGATAGAGCAGTTGATGTCATCTACCTGGACTTGTGCAAAGCGTTTGACCCTGTCCCACACGACATCCTTGTCTCTAAATTGGAGAGACATCAATTTGATGGATGGACCACTCAGTGGATAAAGAACTGGCTGGATGGCCACACACAAAGAGTTTTGGTCAATGGCTCAATGTCCGGCTGGACACCAGTAACGAGTGGTGTCCCTCAGGAATCCGTGTTGGGACCGGTCTTGTTCAACACCTTTGTCGCTGACATGGACAGTGGGATCGAGTGTGCCCTCAGCAAGTTTGCCAATGACACCAAGCTGTGTGGTTCGGTTGATACCCTGGAGGGAAGGAATGCCATCCAGAGGGACCTCGACACACTTGTGAGGTGGGCTGATGCCAACCTCATGAAGTTTAACCATGCCAAGTGCAAGGTCCTACACCTGGGTCGGAGCAATCCCAGGCACAGCTACAGGTTGGGCAGAGAAGAGATTCAGAGCAGCCCTACGGAGAAGGACTTGGGGGTGTTGGTCGATGAGAAAATGAACATGGGCCGGCTTCAGTGTGCGCTCACAGCCCAGAAAGCAACCGTATCCTGGGCTGCATCAAAAGGAGCGTGACCAGCAGGTCAAAGGAGGTGATCCTGCCCCTCTACTCTGCTCTCGTGAGACCTCACCTGGAGCATTGTGTGCAGTTCTGGTGTCTCAACATAAAAAGGACATGGAACTGTTGGAACAAGTCCAGAGGAGGCCATGAGGATGATGAGGGGCTGGAGCACCTCCTGTATGAAGACAAGCTGAGAAAGTTGGGGCTGTTCAGCCTGGAGAAGAGAAGGCTGCGTGGAGACCTCAGAGCAGCCTTCCAGTATCTGAAGGGGGGCTATAGGGATGCTGGGGAGGGACTCTTCATTAGGGACTGTAGTAATAGAACAAGGGGTAATGGGTTAAAACTGAAACAGGGGAAGTTTAGGTTGGATATAAGGAGGAAATTCTTTCCTGTTAGGGTGGTGAGGCACTGGAATGGGTTGCCCAGGGAGGTTGTGAATGCTCCATCTCTGGCAGTGTTCAAGACCAGGTTGGATGAGGCCTTGGGTGATATGATTTAGTGTGAGGTGTCCCTGCCCATGGCAGGGGGGTTGGAACTGGATGATCTAACGGTCCTTTCCAACCCTAACCATTCTATGATTCTGTGATTCTAAAACTGTGAAATGAGTGGCTGACTTGCACCAGGAGCTCCTTGAGCTTCTTGGGCCTTTCAGATTCAGTAATAAGACGTATTCTTCAACTCTTGGTTTCAGTGACCCTGGTATCATAGTCCCAACAGAAACCGGAAGCTTCCCACACTCAAGGAGATAAGCTCTCCATCAGTCTACCTCCAAAACCCCCTGAGGGTGTTAAGCCTGTTCATAGGGAGGATCTGTGATAGTGCAACTCCTCCCCATTGCATCAGGGCACATTGTGGAGGGGTCAAGGCAAGCACCCACCTTCTAACAGAGCCAGGGTGAAGTCCAATGTGTGCCTGAAGGCTGGGCCCACCTTGTAGCCAGGGACAGAGCATGTCCTCGAGGGACTTGTGTCAACACTAGATCTCTGACAGAGGGGCTACTGAACAGAGGCATCTCACTGAACACCACAGAAAGAAAGATCTTAAATAGTCTTCACAGCCAATGCCAGCGTTTTAACAGCGTTATCCGATGGGACAGGAAGGAGGGATATAAATGCCTTAAAAATAATCCTCATGATGTTAAATAATGTGATTAAGCAGGCTGCCTAATTCTCCTCCTTGGTATTAAACTGTCCTGTTTATCACTGGTTTCAGCTCTGCCCCCCTCACTGCCCTGTCCTGGGCACACTGCTGCAGCACGGGGCTGACTTGACACTCCACCACTTCAGCAGCTGCCTGCTGTAGAAACGTGCCCTTATCTCTCAGTCTGCAGTTGATGTTCAGTCTTTTTATTTCCCTTCATGTAATCATCAGACGTTTCTGCGTTTCGTCGTGATAAATACCAGACTGTTGAATCTCTGGGGCTGCCAAGAATTGCATCTCAGCATAGCACAAATAGAGCTGCTATTTTGTTTAATTCCTTCCTTTAGTTTAGCGTTTATTCTTGCTATTGTTGTCCTCAGAAGGATAACTAGGGCTGCATCTTGCTGGCATACATTAGATGAAATAGTAAATAACATGATGGACTGAAGGATATGAGGACTAAACATACTATATTGAGATAGTGAAGCACAGGATGTGATAATGTGCTATTCATTATACAGGTGCACCAGTGCTCGCTACAGGATAAAATTAGATCGACTCATCTGTAGGTCATGTACCTTATACGGCTCAGAACTGGCAGAGATTTTCTGCTGTCTGTGCTGGGAGTGCATTGAAACAGGAGCACGTCAATCACAGCCCTGCACTCCAAATCAAGGTTTCCGTGATCACACTGTACTACACAGTATAAGGCATAAAGGATCCTGGTCATCACAGCTTTGGTACCACTTTTGAAGACATCTTTTCATTTATACTTTTTAAATGCCACAGGTTTCTCTTTCCCTTCCTCTCAAAGAAGATAGATGTGCAACATGCAAAAAGATAAGAAGCACATGATGGTTGATAGACAGCTGGCTATATCAAGCATTACCCAGGTTATTTGCTCTAGATCATCATCTGAAGGCACATTCAGTGATGCTGAGTGACTCTCTGAAGTGGTGATACTTTGATAGGCAAAGCCAACTCACACCAACAATGGCTATTTGCTGCTGCAGTAAGTCGTGCTGCATTTCAGACAGCAGGACAGGCTGTGGCTCTGGGTTTCCTATTTCCCATCCCCTCTGCCAGCTTACAGCCACTATTCCTGAGGTACTTCTGCCATAGAAGCTAGCTATAAAATGTCGTGTGCTCCAGAAAACACAACCCTTAAATACTTTTCTCTTTGCAGGTGGATTTGCTGTCTGAAGCTGCCTTTATTTATACACCACTATGGTTATTTCCATTAAAAGGCTGGAAGCCTGATCATGCAGTCTGGAAGACCTCTGAATCTATTGTGATGGTAAGGAAAAAAAGGTGCAGTATAGACAAGAAGAGATGGAAGTGTCTTTTATGCTTTATGCAGGAAACAAAGAGATGCAAGATGGGAACTCACTTCCATGGGAACTCACTTGTAATTGTTTAAGCCCTTCTGTCCCCCAGAAACAGAGAGCCTGTGATGTCATTTTGGCTGCCTGGGTTATCTCCCTGGATGGCTTGTCTGCAGGAAAGGCCATTGAATGGGAACCCTCCAGGTATAACTGCTGGTCACTCTCTCTCTGGATGACAATTACTTCCCCTTCTGCATTTTAAGATGGCTCAATATATAAACTTGCTGCAGGGCAGGAGCAAAGACAAAGCACCAATGAAGAGCTGGATTTAAGCTCTTCTTCCGAACAGTCATGGCTCCCTCAAGAACACCATTACATTCCGAACGAGCAGAAGGTCCCTCTTTCCCATCAGTTTTTATGATGTTAGTTCTTACCCAGTGTCCTGTCTCCCATTCTTGAGCCATTTCCCAGTGTGATGTTCAGCCACTGCACTGAATGTTGCTGCAGCTAGTTGTGGTCACTGCAGCTAATGGTGGGCTGACCACCAAGCCCTGTCATGTCATCCCATCCCAGCAGGAGCCAAGCACACCGTCGTCAGTTTGTGGCAGCACATGAAGCCAGGTCATGCTGTGCTCTGCATCTTGGGTACCTTCACACAGACAGAGCCATCTTCCCTGGCCACAAGCAGCAGCTGTAGGTAACATACGTTTTCTTTGCTTGTCTGTTGACTGCTGCCAGCAAAAAGACATTGCTGTTGCTATATGAGGATTCCATATGGCACAAAAACCTCTCCATGTCCTTAGACACAGAGGTGGCTGCAGAGCAGATCAGAGGGGCTTAGGAGAGCGGTGCTACAGCATCACTGACACCAGTACCCTCATGCAGCACCCAGTGGGATGCCTCTAGAGCAGGAGTGAGATGAGATAAAGTGGAAAAGACATTTTAAGGGATGCTGCAGAATTAGTCTTTTGCCTGGCTTGGATTAGCCAGGTTTTCATTGGTGATGAGGTAGTGACAGGCAGCTGGAGATGAAGGTCAAAAGGGAGGAGGGCAAGTGGTTGGCTCAGGACAATTTCTGAGGTTTGGGGTCAGTCAGCAGAGAGATCGCTTTTTCAGACAGAGAATGGCTTTCACCATGAGGGATCTGGGCTCTTTATCCTCCCCACAGGACAGCTCTCCAGCACAGTAAGTTCATCAATGCCAGCACAAAGCACTTGGCTGTTGTTTGCACTGGCATGTTCCCAAGCTCAGCAAAACAGAGAGGTAAGCAGTGCAGCCAACAAACTCCATGACCCACACAGAAGCTCACCACTTCATAACTGCTACAGCATGCTTAATACAAACCTGCTGTTGTGTCAAGCCCCTTATTGGGTTCCAAAAAGAACTGTGGTGGGTTGACCTTGCCTGGGCACCAGGTGCCCATCAGGCTGCTCTATCACTTCTCTCCTCAGCAGAATGGGGTAGAGAGGGAAATACGATGGAAAGAAACCATGTGTGTCGAGATAGAGGCAGTTTCATAAAGCACAAAAGGAGGCCATGCACAGAAGCAAAGGAAAGCAAGATTTGTTCTCTACTTCCCATTAGCACACGATGTCCAGCCACTTGCCAGGGAGCAGGGCTTCAATATGCACAGTGATTGCTCCAGAAGACAAACATAATGCCCCTTCTCCTCCTTTCTCCTAGCTTATTTGCTGAGCAGACATCATCCGGTATGGAATAGCCCTTTGGGCAGTTTGGGTCCTGGCTTTGTCCGCTCCCAAGATCTTGCCACCCGGCTCCCGGTGAGGGGCAATGTTGGAGAACCAGCCTTGATGCTGTGGAGCACTGCTCACAGTGTGTTGTGACCACTGGTGTGTTACCAACACCTTTCCAGCTACCAGCACACAGCCCAGCACAATGAAGGGGAAAATCAACTCCATCTCAGCCAGACCCAGTGCATCTCTGTTGTTCCTTTTCTCTTGGAAGAAATCAGGAAGATGCTTTGCAGCCACAGAAGCCCAGGCAGAAGGAGGGGAGTGCTTGACAAATGAGTGTTTAGATGGTAAGAAAGTGTTGAGAATTGAGGAGGAATGAAATGAAATGGGAAAAATGGAACTTTTGTATCTCAGAATGTAATGAAAACAAAAAAGAACAGGAAGAAGCTGGCCATTCCAGCTGCTGCTTTACACCCAGGACCTGGCACCACCCCGACATAACAGCTCTTACTGTTTCAGGAGAGGTGATGAGAACCATCCAGCACTGATAAACAACTTCCTCACATTGCTGGGATTTAGGCTCGTTCCTTTTCCTTAATTTCCTCCAACACTTCTAAGTCTCAGCTCCTCCTCTCCCATTTGCATGTGTTTATCTCTTCCAAATACTTGTAGACAGCAACCACATCTCCCCCCGCATGATGTAGCTTTAACTAGGGACAGTAAAATGACAAAGAACCTGCGCAAACAAAAAGGCAAAGAGATGACAGGGGCGTTTTGCTCCCCTCAGCACTAAGGCACAGTGACTGCTGTACTTCACAGTGGTATCACTGGGGTGTATTTAAATCATACACACTTTGCAGGCATGCAGGAAAATAACCATCCTAAGGAGGAATTCTTATCTGTGTTATCTTCTGAGCATGAGTTGGCTTGTGAGCCTCAGAGCATCTTAAGACATCAGCAGAGTAGGAGATGCAGGAGTGAAGCCTCAGTCCCGCAGCAAGGTGGGGACCATACAGCAGCATCACTCCTACCTCTGTCCCAGTATCAGGGTGGACAAAGTGCTCCAGTGGCAGTAAATGCTACTGGGGACACAAAGAACCAGGCACTTGTTTGCGTTCAGCTCGTTGGAGCTTGTCGGTATCTTTGGACTCCTTTTTTTGCAGGGGGGATGTGATTTTTTTGTTAATTAGATGTAATCTATCACAGTGTTCAGGAGTGACAGAAATGGCCAAGAGATGGGCTGGCAATGCAGTGGTAGAAGCTCTCTTCCCTTCAGAAATCAGCTTAAAACCCCTAGATAACTGGAGAAAAGGCCCTGTTATTTGGTGACCATTTATATTTCAAGGTCTCTGTCTCCAGTGAAAGAGGGGATGTCTGCATCCTTCCTTCCTTCCTCATAACCAGAGTTTATGACCTGGAGACTCATTTTTAAGGTGCCCCTTTCTATTGATCTGCAGTTCCACTTCAGAGGCTATAACTGATAATACTCGATTTTAATCAACTCAGATTTGGTCATGAATTCTACTGTCAGCTATAGGAATAGAGTTAACTGCCTCTTGCCTTTTTCCTATTTATATTTTAACTGCATTATGAGGGAATAATGTGGCATCTTCATTCAGAATTAGTCATTTACTTTATGTAGAACTCTGCAGCACGTAGTAATCTCAGCCATATTCAGCCAAGCAGGTAAGCACATACTGAGGTCTACAATTAAAATCCTTAATTAAATCCTTAAATTAAGCACATACTTAAATGCTTTGCTAAAGAGGGATTATAATCTCCAACATGCTGAAGATAAAGTGTGTGTTTAAGAGTTTTACTGAACCAGTGCTTTTGCTGCCACACAAAATCTATTTGTGAAGGTGTAATCACACAAAAACCCCAGCAGTTTGATGGGGGAAGCCTGTGAGTATGCATCAACATAAACCACCCATCACCCATTCTGACAGCTCATACCTGGGGTTTGATGAGGTGTTTCCAGGCCAGTGGACCACCATTGGCTGTGCTGGGACTATGGCAGCGCGAACAGCAGGGTTTGGAGCTCATCTGTGGCTTGGGTAAAGGACAGTCGCAGCTTGGGTGTCTGTTGGGCTTTGTGAGGCTTGGTGGGCTTACATCCGAGATTCAGGGCTTACATCCAAGCCTTGGGGCAGGTCTGGGCTCCATGTTGACTTTGGAAGATGGAAAGACCTCCTCCACTCCACCAAGCACCAGAGCCAGCACACTGCAGTGGATAGGCATATTTATGGAGCAGAACAAGAAACAGGCTTGGAGATGGTGCTAGGGCTGCATCCTGGGCCTGAGGGAAGGGATTCTCCCTGAGTTTCTGCATGAGGTGAGCTGAAGAGCTTAACTGCTGCATCTGCAATGGCTCACAGGGTGAAGGTGATAGTTGATTCTGGTATGAAAAGGCAGGGATGTCAGCTAGCTGCTATTAAAGCTGAGCTTCAATAAGCTCAAGGTGGGCTATCTAGTTGGTAATGGGGGCCAGGATGAGACCTGCTGCCCTGAGTGCACCTGAACCTCCTCCTCCCCACCAGAAGATTTGCCCATGGCTCCAGTGCCTGTAGCCAATTCCCACCTTGGATGGTGTAAAACCACCTGTAGGGCATAAGGCATCACTGGCAGTTGGGCTATGAATTTGTGGAGGGGAAGTGTGAGCATCAGCACACAGCACTGTTTGCATCGCGTGCCGCTGCTTCGAGGGCTGCAAAGCCCGCAGGCAGTCGCAGCACTGCATCAGGCCTCCTCATTTAGGGCTCCCAGGAAGCATCGTCATTCCCGAGTTTGAAGCACATCCAAGAGGAGCGCTTACAAACACCCGACAGAAAGCAATCGCCAGGTTTCTGTATGCACTCTCTTGCAGGAAGAGAGGGAAACGCATCCACGGTGTAAACTCATCACCTGACACCCTCTAGAGGCCTCCCTCCCGCCTGCAAACGCTTCAGCGTGAGCTCAGCTCAGGAGGATATTCCCACCTTGTGCTACTTCGTTCCAGGTAACGGCCCCAGGAGGGCCAGCGGCATGCAGGGTAGCGGCTGCGCTGAGCCGGTCCATCGGCGAGACAGGCACCAGCCCATAGGCACAGATTGGGAAGAGGAAGACCTGAGTCCTTGAGACGTGATGTTACCAATTCAGGGAAGGGTCAGCAGAGAGAACAAGCAGTGCTGCAGCCCATCCAGCCCGTTTTCCTTTGGATACATCACGCAATCCAACCGAGCTGTGGCACAGGATGACCTCCGATGTTGGGCAGAGCTCGGGCTGCAGCTCTGCTCTCTGATGTCTGCTCTGACTGGATCTACACCACCCCTAAATGCTACACAAGGTGAGCCCTTGGGATGCAGCCCTGTACCTGGCTGGCCCTTCTGACCCTTTCTGAGTGGTTTTTGCGAAGCCCACTGGGTGGTTAAGCAAAGCTCGGGTGCTGTTGGATTATTTTTCCCATCACTGCTTTGCTCTCACTGCAGGTTCTCTGGTTTTAGCATACTGCACATCTTCCGCCAGTGTGCTCTGCAGCAAGAGACTGATTCCATTAAAGCAAACCCCAAGCAAAATGTACAGTAAAAGTTCAGCTTCCGCATGTATTTCAGTCCATGCCATTCCCCAGTGTGGGACAGGGAGACCTAAATGAGTCCCTGATGGGCTTGTGCACCCTTAGCCAAGGCAGGTACTCCAGCAGCTGGAAAATGGCACAGCTGTGGTTCCCCAAAATGAGTGCAACCACATCTAATGCACCCTCATAGTCCCAAATCCATGCAAACAGCACCCAGACAATCTGTGTCCCCGCTCAGCATATACCCTGGGTAATAACACATTAAACCCCACTGACCCTGCCCTTCAAAATGAAAGAGCCTCTGAGCTTTGGCAAGATAAAAAGGAAAAAACCCACCAAATTCATTGGAGAACTGATCAGCTTCTCCGATTCCATGCTCTGATCAGGTGAAAAACCACCACAGTCCAGCCTGCCTCAACTAAACCAGGCTGTCTCCTCTCCCTGGATGAGACCCCAGACACTGGGTTATAGCAGGCCAGAGGGAGCTGAGCACCGCAGTGGCCCATCCTCAGCAGCAGGATCCCACAGGAGCCCCTCACAGCAGGAGCCCTGTGCTTCTCTGGGACACTTGTGCCCAAGCCCACAGGATTTAACTAAGGCGTGTTTGAAGGGGGTGATAAAGACAGGCAGACCACCAGGTTACCAGTCAACTGATGCCATTGCTCACACCACTCCGGGAATCTGGGATGCCTTGTGGGGATTCTCACCTGGATGCGGACGAGCTTCGTGAGCACGCCCTGCTTAAACACATGGCTTTGCTGGGACCAGATGGGGACATGGACAGGCCTGCAGTGATTTACTGCCTCCCACTTCCTGAGTGTTGAGATAACTGAGTTCTCTGCAGAAAGCAGCACCACCAGGAGGGTGGGTTTCTCACACCGGCTGCTGTGGTGGTGAGCATGGGTGTTAAGGTGGCTTTGAGTCAAGGTACAGCAGAGTAGCCTTTAGGCATAACAGGAAATGCTATAGGAGACAGATTCCAAGTCTAACTCTTCCCAGGATGTGTGTGTGTGTCTCCTCACACACCTCCTCGCTACTGCCCCTGTTAACCAGGCAAAGCATCTACACAGGTTGAAAAGCTGCTGTGCAAACCCCTCCTCCTAAGCCATCCTGGGGCATGGGCTGCAGAATCCCATTGCTGCTGCAGCTGACGGCAGTCAGACTGCAGCTGGAACCACTGAGGAAAGGCTGGTTTTACCCAGGGCAGGTTTGTCCGCAGCCTGAGGCAGCAGCTCCCAGTGCTGTTAAATCACATCCTCATTAAAACCTGTCTCTGCTTTCACTCACCCGGAAAAGCCACTGGGCCGTACACGGAGATGGATGCTGGTTCATCCAGAAGTTACAAGTGCTTTAATTACATGTGCATCTAATATAAATGTGTTAGATAAACACAAACCCACTTTAACAGAGCCCTTTCTGTAGCATTACTCAGGTATACAAATGCTTAATTAAATGTGTTTTATTTGGGTAAAGATGGGGGATTTATGCAACTAACAGGTGCTTTATTTTATAGGGTAGTTTTCACTGTATTTTGATTTTTAAATGTGGGAATTTATCCCTTTGAACAAGCACAAACCTCTGCCTTTAAAATGCTACAAAGATAAGACTGTGCAATTCAAATGGCGGGCAATTTAACTCTAATTTACCCTTCCCAGCTGTTTATCTTCATTTTTAGTACTTACTTTGCCGAGGCGATGATGGCATCTCTGTGCTGGTCCCTTCCATCAATCCCCACCTGGGATCACCAGCTCTGATTACCAAAACAAAGCAAGTTAATGCCCAGATTAAAAGCACAGGGGCACTGGAAGATCATCATTAACCTGTGCAAGATGGCTGGGGCTTTGCCAAGGGGGAATGCCTTGGGTGGCTCAAGACATTCTTGTCCTATGGCAAGAGGCCCTACTATAAAGTCTATCCCCAAGACTTCCAGCTAAAACTTGCACTGAGGAGCTACAGCTATGTCCAGTCTGCAGGCTGTGGGTCTGATTCCATGTTGGAGGGCAGGCTGGATGGATTGGGTGACCATGGGCTTGACTCGGTCCCTCTACACTTTTATTTACCAGTGAGCAGCACCAGGTCGGGTTTGGTCCTTCTCAAAGCTGAGCTGCAGACAGGCTTCCCTGCTCCAGTGCTTGCCCCACTCGCTGCTCCAGGCTGCCACCTTTGGGACCTGCATGGCCGGGTTGGATGGGGCTTGGAGCAAGCTGCTCTAGTGGAGGGGGTACCTGCCTGTGGCAAGGGGTTGGAACTGGATGAGCTTTAAGGTCCCTTCCAACCCAAGCCAGTCTGGGATTCTATGCCTGGTGGGAAGCACTGAAATCCTGTGCCCCACTGTGCCTGACACAGTTCTGGGGAGGCAGCACTGGTCTGGAAGCAGTTTGTGAGCTTAGGCAGTTGTAGAGGTGCCAGGTCTGCTTCTGGGGGCTCATTTCCTGCCTGTGCCAGGCTGATCCCATCATCTGGTTGCTAAACACAGTGCCCATGTCCTGCTTTCTTCTGGCAGGGCTTGGGAAGCCCAGAGACTGAATTAATGCCCCCCTCCCATTGTTCCTGTCAACATTAAGAGTTAATGACAGGAATGGGAATTAAAACCCCACCATTTTCTAGGGCATTTTCACAAGAAACTGAAAACAGCAGCGCTCATAACCATGGGGCATTCCACTGCGCCCACCTGCTCCTGCCCAGGAAAAGGTCAGTCCAGGGGGTGCTTCCAGCAGTGGGAATGGGGTGGGAACCCCTCTCTCCTGGCACTGTGGGCTGGGAAGAGCTTCAGGTCTCAGCATGCTGCACTGCCCATCTCCATGCCCTTGGAAGACAAACCCGTAATTCCTTTTGCTGACGTTCCCGTTCCTCAATTAAAAATACACTTCTTGGAGCAGAAGTGAGCCAAGCGCTTTCCACACCTCTTCCCATCCACAGCCGTGCCTCCATCTCTAATCTGCTTCAATGCTAAGGCGCATCAGCCCAATGGAGCCATGGGGCTGGGACCAGGAGCGTGCGTGGAGGGGACCGGTCCTCATCTCTTACAGTGATTTGTTCGAAAGAAACAATTCCTAATAGTCAATAAACGGCAGTTTTAATTTCTTCTTCATACATGATCTTAAAATGAGATTTTAAAGGTTTTTATTTATTCCATAAACAATATAACAAACCTCAGCAAGTTAACAAGATGACGTTTCCACCATACAGAGTCAGTCACAAATATTTAAAACCTTTGCAACAAGAACAACAAAACCCAAAATCTTACAAGAATAATTTACAAGAGGATCTATAAAACAGCAAAGCGCTCACAAATTGTCCAGGTTCCTTTACACGATATCACTACACTCGTTCACAACAGCTCTTTTTTTTTTTTGGAGGGGGAGGGGGGGTGTTTTTATTACAAAATTCCCAACAAAAGTTGTCATTTTTTTGTCTTTGTATTTTGGTTTTTAAAACCAGAAACTTTTAAGTATACATCCTTTTATTAACACCCGGAGGTGCAAAAAAAGGGAAACCTCACACATACAAACACTTCACAGCACTTTCCTAAGAAAAATATACACTTACAAAATATTTTACAAATTGGCACACTTAAAAATATACAAGATTTTGTAGGCGTCTTAGAGTGATCCTTAAGAATTATACTTCAATTGACTCTACAGAATATTTATAAAGCTTATTCTAAAAGAAAAAAGGCAAATCATTTCCAAACATGTTAAAATTGCAGTGTAAAATGTGGAACAGAAATGGATATGTTACATTCATAAAAAGGGCCATTTTATAGTTCTTAAATGCTCAAGGGGGGGATAAAAGTTTTCTTTAGCACCATAAAACAGGAGCAACTTCCTAACGAGGTGCCTCTAGTTCTATGGGAGGGAACTCAAGGAGCAGTAAAGTACATTCACATCTCTGGAGGCAGCAGTCGAAACGCCCCGGAACGGAGCAGCTCCTTGGATTTCTACCCTGCTTCCCACTGGGAGTAAGAGACAAAAGGAGTTTAACTGGTACCTTTCTTTTGTGTGTGTATGTGTGTGTGTGTGTGGTTTAGTCTACGTTTGAGTCTTCCCTTTGTGCTTTTGCAATGGACGTTTGTCTGTCTAGCGAAGGGTAGTGGCGAATATCAATTTGACTTCTGGTTTCCTTTTGTACCAAGTGTTCAAAGGCTCAGTAAACGTGTCTGGCAACCCAAGCATCCTGCGAGATGGAGGGCATCCTCCTGCTTTAGATCCCAATTCCCTTAGATGGCTGTTACTCCACTGTCATTAGTGTCACTTGTTTACCTGAGAAACAGATTTGAAAGCCTTGCTTCTACCACAGACATTGTACTTTGATTATTTTATATATATTTAATTCCTTTTTTTTTCTTTTTTTTGCATTATTTCATATGCTGAAGAGATAAAGAGGCACATTCTCAAACAGACATCAGTGGCTTGAACCATGCAACTTCCACTGGACCCCCTGGGAGCTGCACAGAGTCCAACACACCGAGCTGAGAAAGTAAGACCGAGGGCCTGATCCTGCACTCACTGAAGTCCACACACCTGATCCTCTGCTCACTTACACTGACCTCAAGGGAGTTTTTGCTCATGATTTAACAGCAAAGGCCACTGCCATCCAGGAAAACACTTGGGGAGGAAGAGCCTATGGGACCCACCCGAGTGCTTTGCTGGATCGGGACCTTAGGGAAAGAAGAATATGGTCCAGCAGGTAAAGGATGAAAACGTTTAAAACATCTTTATTTTGGTTCGTGGCTCACTGGAGCCATAGTGCCAGGAAAAACCAATAGCAATGGGTTCACAAAGCGATCCCGGCCGGGCTGAAAACAGCCTCAGCTCTTTCTCTGAATGCAGGCCTGGCCTCGGCAGGACAGTGCAGCACCAGCAAGGACAGCCCTAGTGCTCTGCTCACCTCCTCCTCCTCCCAGAACAACGCCTAAATCTGGTCCACGGTCATTATTCTCAAGCTGTTGTTCAAGAAATCCCCCCTTTTTATGCTTATAAAAGAAAAGCAAGATGTAAACCTGGAAAAGAGGCTTTTTTTTTCTTTTATAAAAACCTATTACTTGAATCCCCATCATTGATTATTTTTCTATTTACAAAACCTCTGTATGCAAGTACCTCCAGCAATCGATGGTCACTGGGGGTGGGCTGGCTACTGCTAGGTTGCTGTAGGGTTTCTTTCTGCAGGACATCCCCTGCATGGCACAGTCACTGCAGAGACCCATGCTCCCATTCCACAGGACTCCTTCAGGAGGTGGAGCAAGAGACATAAGAAGTGCTCCACGTTGTTCTCCTCTCAGATGGATTTTATGACCTTCCTTTGCAAGTGGCTGGTTTTCCCTTCCTAATTTCATTGCCAATTATAGGTTGCCCAAGCCACAGTGTGCCAGCACAGTGAAGCTTTAGGAGAGCAGCATCACCGACACTGGTCCTGTCATACAGCGCCCAGTGGGACGCCTCTAGAGTAGGAGCGAGACAAGAAAAAGTAGAAAAGACATTTCAGTGGATGCTGCAGAATAAAAGTCTTTTACCTGGCTTGGATTAGTTGTCCCAAAGAGGCAGGAGCCCAAGAAGAAGATGCAAGAGGAGGCTGTAAGTGCAACGGGACTGAGCTGGAGGATGAGCTGAGATGGGAGCCAACACGGGGAGCCCCGGAGTGCGTGGATGGTGGGCAGGGATGGATGGAACCCATGTCCTGGTCCTCCCACAGCTGGGAACTGTGCCATAAAAAACAAAATCTCACCAATACTGACAAGAAGGGCAAGCGGAGAAAGAGAGGTGGGATGGCAAAGAGTGGAGCAAGAGTGGGGAGTGATGACAACCTTGAGGTAGTGATAGGCAAGTGGAGATGAATTTTAGGAAAGCAAACTTGCAGCTCTTCAAGGAGTTGGTCAATAGACCCCCCAAGGGAACTGTCTGCAGGGACAGGGGAGCAGAGCAGAGCTGGCAGATCTTTAAGGATGCTTTCCATAGAGCACAAGAACTCTTGATCCCCAGGTATAAGAAATCAGGAAAGGAAGGCAAGAGGATGGCCTGGCTGAGTTGAGACCCACTGATCAGAGTAAAGGGCAAGAAGGAAACACACAGGCAGTAGAAGCAGGGGCAGGTGTCCTGGGAAGAGTATAGGAATGTTGCCTGGTTGTGTAGGGATGGGGTTGGGAAGGCCAAGGAGCAGCTGGACCTGGACTTGGCAAGGGATGCACAGAATAATAGAAAGGGCTTTCACCAAAGGCAGGTCCTGCCTGACCAACCCAGTGGCCTTCTATGAGGAGTGACTACATGAGTGGAGAAGGGATGAGCTACAGATGTCAACTATGTAATGATTCTGTGATTCTGATTCTGTGACTTCTGTAAGGCTTTTGACATGATCCCCTAAAGCATCCTTCTTCCTAAATGGGAGAGATGGATCTGATGGATGGACTGTTCAGTGGATGAGGATGGATGATGCCACATCCAGAGGGTAGTGGTCAACAGCTCAATGTCTGGATGGTGATGGGTGACAAGTGGTGTCCCTCAGGGGTCCATACTGGGACCAGCGCTGTTTAGTATCTTCATCAGTAACACAGTGGGGTTGAGCACAATCTCAGCAAATGACACCAAGCTGAGTAGTGTGGTTGAAATGCCTGAGGGACACGATGCCATCCAGAGGGACCTGGACAAGCTTGAGAGGTGGGACCATGCAAACCTCATGAGGCTCAACAAGGCCGAGTGCAGGGTCCTGCACTTCGGTTGGAGAACCCCCCAGTATCTACACAGGCTGGGGGTGAAGGGATTGAGAGCAGCCCTGTGGAGAAGGACGTCAGGAAGAAATCTGTAATGATGAGGGTGGTGAAACGCTGGCACAGGTTGCCCAGAGAGATGACAGATGCCCCATCCCTGGAAACATTCAAGGCCAAGTTACACAGGGCTCTAAGCAATCTGATCTAGTTGAAGACATCCCTGCTCATGCCAGGGACCATTAAAGGCTCCTTCCAACCCAAACCATTCTGTGATTCTATCAAGATCAAAAGGGAGGAGGACAAATGGTCCAGATTTGGAGGTCAGTCAGCAGAGATCACGTTTTCAGCCATAGAGAAGGGCCAGTGCCACACAAGGAACCCAGGCTCATGAATATCTTCCCAGTCAGAGATTTTATGGAAGGACAAGGAATGACCACCAAAGACAGAAGGACTGAAGCAGAGAGCAATAAGGCAGCTGGTATTTGTGATTAACAGCATCCTGAAACACCTAGCTGGGTATTCATGGATTTCCAACATACAATAAAACAGCTGATATGTTTCATGCCTTATCTTCATGCCCTATTGAACATCTCTCACAAGCAATAAATATTGCTACCTGTTTCAGTACAGGGTATCTTATTACAATGAGTCCTATATTCATAATATTAAGCATAACGAGCACAGTGCAGGCCACTTGAAATGTGCTTGCAAACGATGGTTCTGGGTCAAAAAGAAGAGCCATGCCATATCCCAGCCCTGGACCTGACCTGTCTCCATGGGAGCTGCAGCCTGCAGGAGGAATGCTGAAAAAACGGGATACATCAACACCATGGCAGTGGCTGGAGATTGTAGCACCTGATGACCATACAAACAGAAAAGACAGATACTGGAGTAGCAGGGGAGAGGGTGGTGGCTGCAGGTGAGCCTAATACCCAGGGATTAAAGCCTGAGCATCCTCTGGGAGCCAGAGCTGGGATGGGATGCTGCACCCTGCAGGGTACCCAGGGACCACACTCATCCAGAGCAACTTGCTCCGGACAACACCAGCATTGCATTTTTCATGGCATAAATGAACTCAGAGGATGGTTTTCAGAATTCCTGTTTTGTTCAGAGTTCCTTCCTTCATCTGTTAAGCAAAATGCAATGCAATTACCTTGCTGTTCTCTGCGGGATTCAGAGCTGAGCCTAAGCTGTAGCTGGAGATCTGCAAATGCTGAAAACATTTTGATTCCAAATCGACACTCTGCAGCTCCACTTCAGCTCTAAGTGTTCACTCTGCTGTTTTGCCAAATTAACTTACAACTACTCTGCTGTTTTGCCTTGCACCTGGGCTGAAAAAAACCTACTTGTAAGGAAACCCAAGTGTAGTCCTGTGCTCACGATCAGGTCAAGAACATGACCTGTCTGACTGCTATTAAGGCTCCTCTTTCTCATAATTTTCTATTGCATAAACATGTCCAAGCCTCATGTCCTTCTGCTCCCAACAGCTCCCAGTTAGCAGGGCTCTTGCATATCAAGGTTTCGTAAGAAATCAGCAGCAAAATGCACAGGCTCTCAGTTGCACAAGGAAAAGAGATACTTGTTGGGTTTGTTATTGTGGTGGAGGGTGAGGGTGTGGTGAGTAGGGTTACAAATAAGGCCTTTTGAGAATACATTTAGCATTCAATCCTTAATGCTGTCTTGATAAAGTCCAGTCATGTATGATCCGGCCCTGATCGGTGACTTCACAAATAGCTCCGTTTGTTTTTATGATCCTATGAACTGAATCAAAGAAAAGGGTCCGAGTTGTGTTTAAAACTAATGACTTAGCTGTTGACAGTTCAAACTATATTGGCATCGCAAGGTTAGACATGTAGGAAACACCAAAGCTATGACAAGGAGAGCGCTTTGGACACGCTCTGCATCGAAAATGTTCAAGAAATTACTCAAAGGAAAAGTAAATAGCAGTAAAGGTACGAAACGTATTAGTTCTGTTTTTATAACTCTTTTAGAATTCATCCCAGGTTCTTATAAAATATATAAAACTGAGATACAAAGAATTAGCAATGTAACTTTGCATTTCAAATGATCTTCAGCTACAGGTTTTGCTTTAAGAAAACAGACACTTGAAAAGCAGCTAGCTGTTCTGTAGTCTCTAGATGCGGACACTTGAATTCCTGGCAAACTTACCGTGTCAGTGGGTTTCTGAACTCCTCCACCATTTCAGCTCTCTCCTATACTGAAACTCAACACTTCACCATGAAGTTGTTCTGTTCACGGTTTCAAAGAGAGGACGTTACCATTTCCCAGCATCGGTTTCAAAGTTCCTTTTTCCTTCCCCCTCCCCCCCCGTTCTTTTCCTTTTTTTTTTTGTTTTTTTTTTTCCTTTTTCTTTTTTTTGTTTTTTTGTTTTTTCCCTTTATGAGCTTTAAACCACAGGGTGAATCCATGAAATGAGGTAAGTAAATTTGGCACACTTTTAGTCATGTCCATAAAACTTTTGGTAAGTTGTAGAAGTGAACAACATCGTTTTCCTCGTGAGTTACAGGTGCTTTCAAAGGGGGGTGGTTAGTACTTAACAACTGGAATGTTTCTAGTAAAACCAAAAGGCATAGCTGCAGAAAACACTCACAACCCAATGTTGATAGAGAAGTAAAAATATATACAATACAGTCACTTGTTCATAGTTTGGCACAATTGTTTTGTTGTTGTGGGTAATAGTGCATAAACTACTGTACAACAGTATGACTTTTAAAACAGTCTTTCACAGAGAATACCAGATTAGGTTTTGCTTTCAAAGAATAAAATTCCCACAATTTCAAACTCTTCATTTCAGCACTTACATTTCAACGTACCACAAGGCAGATTTCAGAAAGGAACCGATGGGAAAACAAAAAGTAAACCCAACCCAAAAAGAAACCAAAAGGAAACAAACATCGACCGTCTTTCTAGAAAAGGGAGTCTCTTCTTCAAATACAGGAAAACCCAAAAGTGTTGTTTCTGCTTTAAGAAGAATGGAGTCTGATTCCCTGCAGGAAAAAAATCAAACATTTGATGCCATCTCAAGTTAGCTCGTCTGGAGTCACCACCACGACGGAGGGAACGCGCTAAAGGCGGGCGGGTGGAGAAGATGCAGCTTTAGATGATGCAGGTTAGGAGATAAAACAGCAGAGGGGGCCAGAAAGCACTCAAAAATTGCCACGTGAAGCTCAATTAGGAGCGAGTTCTCATTTGCAAAGGAAAAGAGCCTTTTAAGTTTTGAGATCTTGGCTTTTGGATGCATAACCTCTCTTTTTTTTTTTATTTTTTTTGTGATTTGTTTTTAATCTTTTTCTTACAAAATGTTCAAAAAAAAAAAAAAAGAAAAAAAAAGTCTTTCCAAAATCATTAAAAACAGCGTGAAATTGTGGTTTGTTTCGTTTTCCCCCCAATAAATAAGGAATTAAAACCCGAAGAAGCCAAACAGCAGGAAAGAGTAGCCTTGTTAGTTTTGTTTTCACCCCCAGCCAAGCCAGAAAATTGGTCATTCTTTAGGTAGCTTGCAAGTAAGAAGTATTTCATGCATTTCAAAAGGAAAAACCAAACCAACCCAACCAAAAGAAACCCCAAAACCAACCCCAAAACCAAAATGATAAAAAAGGGGAATGTCTTTTTTTGTGTTTGTTTTTTTTTCATGCAACTTTTGCTTTCTAGGAAGGAAAAACTGAGGAGCAGCCTAGCAGGTGGGAAGGAGGTTAAGGGGCATTCCAGCCAGTTTGGTGCAGCATTACCTCAGTTTCTCAAAAGCAGCTGTCACGGGTGGGTCCTTGTGGGGCTGTTCGCGGTCCATTCGCTTGATTTTACAGTTCTCATCCCGCAGCGATTTCGAACTGGATTTGTGACGGTAGAGTTTTTTATGGGTAGGTCCGTTATTGCCTAAAGTGCTCAGGTTACTATAGTTTTTATCAAAAAAGGGAGTGGGAATGTCCGTGGTGAACCCGGTTGAGCAGTTGGGACGACCGGGATCGCAGGTTGCTGCTTTGCCGTTTTTGCTTGAGCCCTTGTTGGTCGACTTGTGGTTCTTGGCTGCGGGTGGTGAGCCACCATTCGCCTTCTTCTTTGACTCTTGGGATGTCCCTGCCAAAATCTTAAGAGTTTTCAGTTTCAGGCTGTTGGATTCCGGTGACCGGAATATGTCTGGAACACTGTTGTGGCTAACAGGCCCCCACAAGGGCTCGATGGAGGCCATCATAAACCGCTGGACATCCGCCATTCCCGACGCGATGTTGGACAGGATGTTGGAAGGTTCTTCAAACTCCCTCTGATCGTCGTCCAGGAGGCTGGTGGCATTGCCCAAGCTGGCTTCTGACCAGCCTGTGCTCCCCTCTTTTCCCAGCGCCCACTCTCCAGACAGCCCATTGTGCTTGCCCAGTTTCACCCCGGCTGGGCTGCAGTGCTGAGAGCTCTCGGCAAGGCCCTTGGTGGCAGTGGCCATGTTGCTCAGCTGGTTGACCACCCTGCTGCCAACAGCCGGAGCCTTCTCAGCATTGACTCCCACCGCATTCTTCCCTTTCCTGGTGGATTTGGGAGCTTGCCTGGAGTTTTTCCCTGGCGGTTTATCAGTTCCTTTGTTGGTTTTGGGCGATTTTTTCCGGGTGGCTTTCGGGGAAGAGCTTTGGTTTGTACCCACATTCTTGCTGGATGAACTTTTCCTCTTCGATTTTGACACTTTGCTATTGGTGCTAATTTGACCAGATGGCTCATTAAATGTTGACAAGCATGGACTCTTTTCGAGAAGGCTGACAGAATCTTCATCGTTGAACATATGGAACTGGAACTGGTGATTATTTAAAGCAAACCCATTATCTGCCTGATCCTCGCTCTGCAGGACCCCACAGTTCCACTTGACCTTCTCGGAGCTGTTGAGGGCAGCCTGGGGGTTCTCTTGAAAGCCCTTCAGGGTGCCCAGAGGCTTGGTGTCGGAGCCAGCTATCTGCGGGGACAGGTTGGGGGTGTCCGGAGGGGACATCTCCGAAAGCGACGACTGGCGGAATCTATCAGGCGTGAAGTTGGAGATGTCTAAAAGGTCCGTGGACTCCTTCAATGGGCTGATTTCATCTATGCTTTGCTGGATCACTAGCTTGGGACTGCAGTGGGCCAGGAAATCATCATTAATATCATCCTCACCATCCTTCTCGCAAGACTTTAAACTTAAAGAACTGTAATTGCTTGAACTAACTGACAATGAACCCACTGAATCAAAACTAATGAGCCTGCCATCATCTGTACTTAGTGTACCTCGCTGGAAATGAAAGCGCCCCTCTCCATTATTAAAATGACATGACTGATAGGAATCATCAGACTGCACTTGTTGGTTATCCGGCATGTAATTTTTTTGGTAAAGCAATTTGCCGTTGTTCAGAGTGACTTGAGTGTATCCAGAGGCAGGGAGGCCGTCGGCACCCGTGGTGCTGCCGCCGCTGCCAAACTCGCTCGGCAGCCCGGCCGCCTCCTGCATGTCTCCGGGGAAGTCCTGGTGGTTGCTGCCAGCAGCTTTGCTGGCCGGCCACATGCTACTGAAGCTGCTCTGCTCCATCTCCAAGTGGCCAGGAGACTGCTGCAGCTCCGACTCGGAGGGCGGGGAGAGCACACAGCTCTGCGCTGGCTGCAGAGCCGGGAAGGGCTTTTCCGCTGGGACGATGCTGGGGAGCGAGTGCTGCTGCTGCTGCTGCTCGGAGGGATGCTGGGTGAAGTATGAGATACCGGTGTTGCTCGACAAATCAGAAGCATCTAACAACGTCTGCAGATACCCTCCGGGGATCAGGGGTACATTGGTGGTGATATTAGCAGATGGCAGAGGCTTGTCTGAAGAGGAGGTGGATGGTAGGAAAGGAGAATTTTTAGCAACCTTATCCTCGTGGCACTCCGGGAGATGTGAGCTGTCTGAAGCACAGGGTATGTTTTCGTCCTTCAGACGCGCTGCAGAGTCCTGGTTTTCCAGCGCCGGGGAACCCTCCGCCGTGCTGGTAGCAGCTTTGATCTTCTTGCACTTCAACCTGGCTTCACTTTTGAATTTGATTCTGCGGAGCACTTTCCTCTCCTTGTGCTCCCGTTCCTGGGATTTGCATTTCACGGCAGTGATGCCTGGGATGTCATGTACGTGCAATCCATTGGCACAGCTGGGGGTAGCGATGGCCAACGTTGGCAGCCCTTTCAGGCCTGCGTCCTCTTTACTGCTGCAAGGCTGCTTGTGATCAGAGGAGCAAGAACCCAGCTTGTTCACTGACTGCTCGATGGCTTTAATTCTTTGAATCCGGTGCCTGTTTGCTAGCTTGCATTTTCGCTTCCGTGGGTGAGGGAGGAATGAAGCATCTGAGCCGTTAAGATAGAAATTCTGCTTGTGGTAGAGAGACGATCTGAGCAAATCCAGCCGGCTCTGCTGCCTCTCTTGCCAGAAGCCCTTCAGTGGGGCCAGCTTCTTGTATTTGCTGAGCAGCTCCTCGTTTAGGGTAACAGTTGTCTCATTGGCATCCACTTTGCTGAGCTTCACCAGCATATGCTTCTCCCCTTTAAACCTGTTAATGATGATGTACTTGATGATAACGGGGGGCTCCTTGCGAGAGACTTTTCGCCGTTTCTTGGGGCACCACTCATCATCATCCTCTTCCTTGGGCCCATCAGGGAGCCACTCCTTCTTATCCAGGATCTTCTCATTCTCGATGGAGTCCACATCGTACAGGTAGTCATCGCTGTATCGCACTTTCCTTTTAGCCCGCAGCCCATAGTTCTGCTGAATGAAGGAGCCAGAGTGGTCCCGGGACAGGTACCGGCTGCAGTCCTTGATATCCCGCAGCACGTCGTAGGAGGACTCTGTGCAAGTACTGTCGTCACTGAACTCCCCGGAGTCTTCCGTGGAATTCACCGAGTCCAAGAAGTGGCTCCTCTTGGAGCCCACGTACTGCACCATCTCCGTGCTGTTGCAAGATTTATTTAAGGCAGCTTTCTCCTCCTCCTCGCCATCCTCTTCCTCACCATCCTCCTCCTCCTCCCCCCAGATGATGCCTTCTTCAGACTTGAATTGTGAAGGGTCGGTGGCACCGCTGGGCCCCCTTTTCAGGGTGCTCCTGCTGTCCCTTTTGGTGCAGTTCCCAAACACGCTGGGGAAGAAGTTGAACTGGGCGTCCTCCTGTAGGGTGGTGGTCTTCTCCCGCACGTTGTCCTGGAAAGATTCATATCTAATCTTTAGGGAGCAGACATCGCTTCCCAAGGTAGAATCGTCGTCATCGAACATGTAATTATCCACGTCTTCCTCAGAAAACAGATTTACAGAAAGCTCATTTTTGGAGCAGAGGTCAAGCAGCTCAATTTTACTTTCACTAATGAAAGATTCAAAATAGCCCCATTCCTGGTTGGGATTTGTTAGTAAAGGTTCCTCACCATTGCATTTGTCTAATAGTAATCCCTCGTAATAATTTTTCTGAGTGGGGTCCTCTGAATCACTGTCAGATTTTTCTGCATCTCTTTTGTCCGCTGCCCTCGATTTATGCATAGGGAAGCTTAAAAGCTGGTCTGAAAGCAGTTGATCCCCATATCTCATGGTTTCTCCTGTGCTCATGCAGTGAATCCCTATATCAGAGACTGAACAGGTGTCATAATCCCTATTTATATCCCCCACTTTCAAGCTTATTCCCGGCTCTGCATCAATGCCGTCCTTTGATTCAATAAAGCAGCCCAGACAGGTCCGGCTCGGCTGCATCAAGCAGTCACCCGTCAACGCTGACATGCCTCCAGGCTCCATCATGGTGAAAGGAGCCTTCTCGCAGTCACCCGGCAGTGACCAGGAGCTCATGCCCTTCGTCACGCAGGACGTGAGGGAGATGGCGTGGGCAGAGGAGTCATCCGAGGCGTGCTCGGGGACATCCGTGAGCCGCAGCGGTGACGGGGGGCTCAGCAAGCAGGGCTTCTTGGACGTCAGGGGAGGCAGCGCCCGGTGGCACGCGTGGTTTTCCTTCTGAGCTGTCGTCAAGGCTGAGAACGTGACCGCGGCGTCGGTGGCGGTGCAAGGCCTCTCATCGCCGTCCAGGGCGTGCAACTCTGGAAGGGTAAGGACAAGGGAGGGAAGAAACAAAGAAAAAGAGGATTTAACAACCTCGCAGCTCTGCTTGGGCTCAACGCCCCGCTCCCTTTCTCCCTAGGGTCTGGTGGTGATGATCAGGTCAAAGGAGGTGATCCTGCACCTCTACTCTGTTCTGCTTAGATACCCCACTTGGAGCACTGTGTGCAGTTCTGGTGTCTCCAACGTAAGAAGGACATGGAGCTGTTGGAGCAAGCCCAGATGAGGATGATCAGGGGACTGGAACACCTCCTGTATGAAGACAAGCTGAGAAAACTGGGGCTGTTCAGCCTGGAGAAGAGAAGGCTGTGTGCAGACCTCTGAGAGGCTTCCAGTATCTGAAGGGGGCCTACAAGGATGCTGGAGAGGGACTCTTCATCAGGGTCTGTAGTGACAGGACAAAAAATGATGGGTTTAAACTGAAACAGGGGAGATTTAGGTTAGATATAAGGAAGAAATTCTTTACTATGAGGGTGTTATTTAGTAGTCTTTACTGGCACAGGTTGCCCAGAGAAGCTGTGGCTGCTCCATCACTGGCAGTGTTCAAGGCAGAGTTGCATGGGGCTTGAAGCAACCTGCTCTAGTAGAAGGTGTCCCTGCCCATAGCAGGATCTTGGAACTGGATGAGCTTTAATGTCCCTCCCAACCCATTCTAGGATGCTATGACATTTCCCATGCTATGACCTTTCCCAGCCGCTCCTTTGGGAAGTGCACATGCCCCACGAGATCCCTTCCGGATGTAATTAACATGGTGATGTGCAAGGAAGGGAGAGGTAAACACTCCCCCCGTGCAGCCAGCTGGAAGAGGTACAAGAGTATGTTTAACAAACCAAACCCATCCGTTCTTTCCTCCTCATATACATACCGTTACCTGGATACTGCCTTTCCAATCTGACAAGGTTATTAAAAAACAAAACAAGCCTAATAAAAACGTTCCCATTAACATGGAAAAAAATTAAGGGAAAAATAAGATTCTTAAAGAAACAAAGCATCCCCCCTGTGGTGTCTGCAGCTGAAACGTACCTGAGCTGCGTTCCTGCTTGAGAGGCAAAAAATTATGGCTATTTTTAAGAAGCTTTAAAAGTCTTTTTGTCACTGTCCACACCAAGGGGAAGTAGAAAGTCCCACAGAGTTTAAAGCAATGGTTGTTAGAGTTATTGTGGTTTTTGCCATCCTTCCCTACTCTCTAAAAATGCCTTTTTAACAATGTAAGGATGGGTTTTTTCAACCTAAGGATTTTGTATTTTTACCTCGTCGCACGCTTTTATGGCAGAATAAAGTCATGGATATACTTTTATCTGACTTCTGCTTCAATGGATGAGACGACCCTTGAAATTTAAATATGGTGTCTTTTCATCCAAAAACATGCTCTGATATCACTGTATTAAATATATATATATAAAAATATATATAGATATACATACACCCCAATGTGTGCATTCATACCAGTCATAAAGCTCTGCTGACTTGGAGCTGAGCCCGATGCTTCTGTAGTGGCTCCATATAGTGGCTTCATGGTGGCTCCACTTCAAGCGGGGGGCAAAAGCAGAAGCAACACAGGCTTCTCAAGGAGTGACAAGCCCTTTAAAAGGCAGTTGGAGCACCAGGCTGCCATAAGGAATGGGGTATCCAAAGGGATTTGGCACCTACATGGTTGCTTTTATTCAAAACTGATAGAAAAGCAACCCTCTTACTGCATCCCTGGCAGTGTTCAAGGCCAGGTTGGACACAGGGGCTTGGAGCAACCTGCTCTAGTAGAAGGTGTCCCTCCCCATGGCAGGGGTTTGGAACTGGATGAGCTTTAAGGTCCCTTCCAACCCAAACCAGTCTTGAAACTACATTTAATTAAAGCACTTTTAAAGCCCTCTCTAACTGAATTTCATGGCTACAGTATCAGTTTCTAGAAATGACCCATCTTTGCTGAAGAGGTAAACACTGACTTTACTGCCTATTAGATTAGACAAAGGGACCACAGCTAGAAAAGGAAGGGAAACACCAGCACTACAAAATACCCACTGTGCTGGTCAGGGTTCCAGCCTCCAAGTGGGCAACATGAAAAGGAGCAGGATGTGATGGAGGGCTGCCTGCCTGTGCCAAACATAAAACTTAGAGGAGGTCAAAATCCCCCTAATCTCATCCCAAAATGTTCCAGCAGTTTTGTGCTACAGGAGCCTTAGGGACAGAGCCATTTGGTCAAGTCGTAAGCCAGTAGAAGCAAGCTGCAGTCGGAGCCATGCAGCACTCTGCGGACTTCAAATAACTTTCTGACCACTATACAAATCAAAGCAGAAGTGCAGTGCAGTGCAGTTCATGTCTTCAACATGAGTGACTTGGAAAAGACCAGACTGACTTGTTTGAAATCTGTGATGTTTCCCTTAATAAAAAGGGTTAAAAAATGACATAAATAAAACGAGCTGATTTTTGAGTCCCTCCCACCAGTTTTTCGATCAGAAATGCAGAGGTGGTGTCTTTTTCCTTAAGCACCAAAACAAATTAACCAGTGCAGTTCCACTTCAGAAGTAAAATAAAATAAGAATCAGCTTGGAGCTGACAGGAAGCATGGAAAATTTGAGGATAAAAGAAGAATGTCTGTGAATGCCGCAAGACTCAAAGAAGGGGGAGGCAGAAAGCTGAAATTCAACCTCAAATGCTGCATTCAATGGGCAGAGATGCTATTATATAAAATAAACTGTCCCTGGGTGTTTCGTTAGGTTTATACTTGTGTAAGTGAACTTAATTCCTGTGGAATACAAATGCCAAAACTTGGTTTTCTAGGGCTTGTATCATGCTAAGATCAGGTGCATGTTCAGGGGATGCTACGAAGTAAACAATACTCCAAAGGGCTACAGTTAAAATGCTGGAGAAACAAAACCACCTTTCTCAGTTTAACTCAACAGCACATGGGCAGCCTGAGTGGAAAACTACTGAGCTGTCTGCTGCCAGCCAGCTCTGAAGACAGACCAGACTCATGGTTAGGGTGAGAGGAGGCAAAGAGCATCAGCCCCATCCCCAGGGCCATCAACAGGGAGGTGGTGGCATCAGTGCTACTTGGTGGCTCACTGCTTTGGATCCAGGGGCACCTCCTACACAACCATGCTTAAACTGGAAGTTTAACCTGCCAGAGGGGAGATGGAGATGAGCTCTTAGGCAGAAGTTCTGCCCTGTGAGGGTGCTGAGGCGCTGGCACAGGGTGCCCAGAGAAGCTGTGGCTGCCCCATCCCTGGCAGTGTTCAAGGCCAGGTTGGACACAGGGGCTTGGAGCGAGCTGCTCTAGTGGAAGGTGTCCCTGCCCATGGCAGGGGTTGGAGCTGGATTAGCTTTAAGGTCCCTTCCAACCCAAACCAGTCTTGAAACTATATTTAATTAAAGCACTTTTAAAGCCCTCTCTAATTGAATTTCATGGCTACAGTATCAGTTTCTAGAAATCACCCATCTTTGCTGAAGAGGTAAACACTGACTTTACTGCCTATTAGATTAGACAAAGGGACCACAGCTAGAAAATCTACTTGCAGCTCCAGCCGCTGTCATCAGCTGTGGCTTTACCATGTGCAGTCATGAAGGAGATGGGCTGACAATGGCAGTTACCTCCAGTATCACATCGCAGGGGCAAGTACAAGTGCACATTTCACCTAGCACCAGCATACGCTGCAGTGTCCTCATGGGCGTCCTCAAGTCTGGAGTTGCTCAGGGTTTTTGGTGATGAATAACAGCAGCATTTGCCTCTAAGCACCTTGTTTTGAAGTGACAGAAGGATTTGAACATACAAGATGTTCCGTTCTGGTGTCCTCAACATAAAAAGGACATGGAACTGTTGGAACAAGTCCAGAGGAGGCCACGAGGATGATCAGGGGCTGGAGCACCTCCTGTACGAAGACAGGCTGAGAAAGTTGGGGCTGTTCAGCCTGGAGAAGAGAAGGCTGCGTGGAGACCTCAGAGCAGCCTTCCAGTATCTGAAGGGGGGCTATAGGGATGCTGGGGAGGGACTCTTCATTAGGGACTGTAGTGACAGGACAAGGGGTAACGGGTTAAAACTGAAACAGGGGAAGTTTAGGTTGGATATAAGGAGGAAATTCTTTCCTGTTAGGGTGGTGAGGCACTGGAATGGGTTGCCCAGGGAGGTTGTGAATTCTCCATCCCTGGCGGTGTTTAAGGCCAGGCTGGACAGAGCCTTGAGTGACCTGGTTTAGTGTGAGGTGCCCCTGCCCATGGCAGGGGGGTTGGAACTGGACGATCTTCAGGTCCTTTACAACCCAAACTATTCTATGATTCTGTGTCAGAGAACAGTTCTTGATAGCTAGTAAGGTCAAACCTTTATATATAAATAAACTTCTCTCTCTCTCAAGATTTACAGGGCAATAGAAAATGTAAAAAGCCATGAAAATAAAAATAAAAACATGGTGAAGAATGGGAATGTCAAGCTCTGCCTCAGTGCTGGACTGCCCCTGAATTTACTGTGGCTGGTGACTACAGTCCAAATGACTTGAGAAACTGCTCAGAGGCATATTTATTCCAATCAGGTTTTCAGACAGCAGAGCACTGTTACTCCCAATTAGTTATTGCTTTCGAAAGCAAATATGGAATCAATTAAACAGATACAGCAACATTAGGTATTTTGGGCTGGCTGCTGGAAGAGTCACAGGTGCAGCCTTTCCTTTCCATGGGTGCTTAATCTGGGTCTGTTTCTTCTACCCAATCTAATTTTAAACCAAGTTGTAGGGACTAAGTATCCTTCAGCCAAATTTTGCCGAGATTAGCTAGTGGGTTCAGAAGTAACTGTGAAGAGAGGCAAGAAATCCCAACAGGCAGAGGGCTGCATAGTCTTGTATGACTTCTTTCCCCTAAGAAACCAAACTAAAATCTGTAATTCAAACTGCGTGTGCACATGAATATTTCCCACCATGCATATGTATGGGCAAAAGCAGTACTTGTTAAGACGTAAAAAGGTGGAGATTCATAGCTGCAGTGACATCTGTGCAGAAAATACCCATCTACTGAACTGCTCCACGCTGCAGAGATACCTGCCCACTGCTAAAATTAAATACATGGAAAGAATTAGGGAAATAAGTTGGCTGCAAGTTGTCACTGCTCCCTCATGTACTGTAATTAAGTTCCTTACCGTTTTCTTTCACCCCATTAATCAGGATCGTTTCTTGGTCTTCTGAGGCACAATCCTGCTCTTGTTGGTCATCCATCAATTTAACCTCTTTCTGTTCACTCCATGCCCCGCTGCATCTGGCCAACCTGCACATTGCCACAAACGTAACAGCAGTCAGGACAATTCCCAGAATTGGGCTCAAGGAAGTGTGAATAAAAAATAGCAACAATAAAACCTCCCACAGCCTCCCATGCTGCCCTTGCCCTGCTTAAGAGGACACGTACTATTTATTTAGGCTGTTGTATTTTCACTTTTCCACTCCACAAGCCAAGTCCAATGTATTTTGGGTGAGGTTAAAATGTTATACATCACCATTTCCTTCCCCAAAGTCCTTCTTTAGAAGGTGGAGCGGTGCTCTGCACCTCTGCAGTACCCTTTGCATCGCTCCAAACTGCTTTGCAAAGGCAAAGGTAAGTGCTGTTATCTCCAGATAGGTGAGCAGAGACATAAAGAGGAGAGGACTCACCATAGTTCAGGCAACAACAACTGCATCAAGTTGCAAGAGAAATGCAAATATCCCAAATGGCAACTGCTTGCCCTAGCTACCTGTCACTGGTCCACTCTTCCCAGCACTGACAGGTATGAAAACACCCTCATAAAAGCAGCTTTTTTTGGGGAAAAAAAGCATTTCTGGTCTCATTCTTCACTCTAAACATGGCAGCACGAGAGCTCCTTCCTTGGAAGCCCCATTCCCCTGACACCTACCACTGCCCGCACCATCCCCATTAGGTGAAGTTTCATCTCGGTTCTGTCACCACCAGTGGAGGCTGCCTGGACTTTATGATCCTTCTCCAAAGCAACAAAGCCAAGATCAGAATCAAGCCCAGATTTTCTCTCTTCCTCCACTGAAGATTCCCCCCACATTAAATGGATCACCTGCCTAAGGACAGGGAGACCGTGCTATGGCTGAGTCCATGTACGGGTGGCACAGGATAACCCTCATCAGTGCTCCTGATGAATTTCACCTCTGACTGTAAATTCAAGTCAGAAACTACTTTTTTTTTCCTTCTGGCAACTGGAACTTAACTTTTTCTCTCTCACAGAAGAGGTTCTAGATTGAAGCATTGTTTTAGGGTTATTTTTGTGTGTGTGTTTTTAGTGTTAATCAACATTTGTCACTGTCTGATCTTCCCACAGCATTCACTGCCCTGGGTGCAGCAGCCAAACTTCATTCATATTCAGATTTGCAGTGGAGTCCTCTTAATTAACGTGAAATCTTTACAACCGTCTTAGTAAGTGAAACCTTCACTGAACTTAAAGATGTTGTGACACCAAGAGTAAGATAAGAATAACAAGCATCAGTAACTCAATTCCTCTGCATATTTAGAGGAATATTTAACTAACCCTGAGAGCTTTATTTGATGCAAATCCGCATTTCAAAGCTCTCGGCATGCCGGTTGATTCACCGCAGTAAGACCCCTCTCTCCTGCCAGAACCCCCACCCTCCCCACCACCCCGCGCTCCCACAGCCACCAAGAGAAGCTCCGGATGAAGCATCACTGATGGGTAACAGGAGCGACTTCAAATGCCAAAGCACAGACCAGGCATCGCTGGGAGTTCATCTCCATGCAACCTGAAGAAGATTAACTTCTAAGTGCAAAAGCTGCTCTGCGTTTTCCAGTGAGCCTACAACTTCATGCCTCCTTGATAACATCTTCTGCCTATTAAACATATCTTAATTAATATATAAATATTAATAAATGAAGGTTTTAAAATGTGTATTAATGAAAATATTAATAGAATATCTTAAGCCTCAGGAGAAGCACAGGCTTTGCGGGAAATCAGAGAACTACCAATGGCCCCACATGTGGTCCAGCATGACCTCTGGGGAGGGGGCTGTTTGATGCTCCAGGAGAAGGAAAGGCAGAGCTGAGTAAGGAGCTTCAATAGATTGTGCCCTGGTAGATGTGTTTGCACACCCTCGTGGTTTGCCAGGTGGGAGAGACACGTGCAAAGACCTTCCACTTCAATTACCCACGGGCAGGTAGGGTTGGAGGATGGCACATCTGGCTATGCACATTTACAGATCTGAGCATGTTGGTCACTTCATTGCACCCCGTGCGGGTGACGGGACTATCACCTTCAACATACAGGTCACAATCAACCTTTTTGTGTACTCTGATCTCCACCACCTTTCTGAAGCACAGAGGTGATGCTCTGCTAGAGGCACAGTCACCCACAAAGTAAAAGGGTAGAGGCCCTGCCATGGTGCCCTGCTTGAGACTCTGCAGCTGAAGAGCTTCAGCATTCAGAGACTCCATCCACAATTTATTCTATTAATTTCCCCAATTATTTTCAACCCTGTTGACACTGCTGGCCTCCACAGCACCTTGTGGTAATAATGCACGTGGCAGCTTCTGTGTTGTGTGAAACCTGCTTTTGTTTGGTTTGAACCTGCTGTCCTTCAAAGGACAGGCCAAGTTTTCTCACAAGAAACACAGCCTCAGCCCTAGAGATGACTTGGAGTATGACCATCATTTAAATAATCAGTAATATTCACATTCACAGGGGAATCACGGCAACATTCCAAGTTAACCAAGTACATAAACCCAGTCAGGATACTACTGAACTTTTCCTCACTGTTCAATGTTTAACCCACAGGAACTAGGTTGAGGGGTAAGAGCTGACCCAGTGTTGCTGTAGAAAGCTTCTTCTCACAAGTCAAGTCTTTGTTTTATCAACATGATAAGCTGAGACCCACAGATTTAAGCCCAGAAGCACAAGCACCATATCTGCGTGACTTTGCTGACCTGTTTGTTGCCTGGGTGTACTGGTTTATAGCCATTTGGTGTAAAATGCCACAGGTGGCCTGTTTTCAACCAGTAACGTAACCACAGCCATATCAAAGTAATGGTTTGCAATGAATAAAACATAGGACAAACCAGAAACAGTAATTCTCCAATAATGTAAATCTGTCACTCCCAGCACACAAAACATCTCCAGAGAGAAAATAACATGGACATAAACCACTAGCAAGCTCACCAAGAATGATCCCAAGCATTTTAAAGAAGGCATCACCCTATGATTGCTGGGATTTCCACCGGAGGAGGAAGGAGCAGGGTCTTACGTGTCTCTCTGCCTGCCTGCTTCTGGCTCCTTCGGTTTGTGGAGTCAGTGGTTTGACCCCAGTTTGCAAACACACATGAGAGAGGCTTCTGCCTGTCCTTACTTCTGGCAGATACTCAATGGCCAGCCTTCAAGGAGAGAGCAGGGCTCATTTTGGGCAATGGACTGAGAAGGTGAGCAGTGGGCAGCCAAGGAGGCAGAAAAAGAGAGTTTGTAGGCGGGGAAACGTGTGGGACTTTTAATCCTCTATTATTATTTTTCGGTGTGTGTGTGCATGAAGGGGAGGGAAATGCAGAAAGGACTTTTCCAGTGGACGCAATCCAAAGCTCCGAAAAAACAATGAAGACAATGAAATGCAAGAACAAAGGGGACGTGCCTGTGCACAACAGAGTCAACTGCAGTAACTCGGACAGCAGAGCTGAGCTCTAGAAATGACCTGGAGAGAACTGAGAAGAGTTCAGACAGGGGATCCTCACATACAGTCAGAGAGAGATGAAGTGCGAATGACACAGACAATGTGACGGTCCCTGAGACCTGCTGAACAAGGGGACCATTTGGGAGCAGTGTGACCATGAAAGGTCGCATCCCAAGAGGGACAAGGAGAAACACCGGCGACTGCGAAAGAAAAGCTGACAAAGAGGTTTGATGTGATGCAGAACAAGAAGAAACAGAAGGCTGGGAATAACAAAGAGGAGGAGAACAGCTGGGTCCCTGGGAAGAAAAACTAAATCAAGAGAGGTCTGGGGTATAAAGGCAACGGGCAGAGAATACACCAGGTAGAAGGAAGGCACAGTACACAGAACCATCTGCAGACAGAAGTATAAAAGGGAGAGAACATGGATTTCAGAGAGCATCAAGCCATTGAAGAGGTATGTGATGGGGGTCACGCTATTAAGAACTGACAAGAGGAAAATCAGCCACCAGCTTGAAGTTTATGAACTTGACTGGAGCTGGAGTGGATGGAGGAGCAAGAGGATGGCGTGTGGAAGATGATGGTCAAAGCCACGAACTCCAGGCCTCTGGAGAAGGAGGGCAGGAGCACAGCTTGGCATGCTGTGCCGCAAGGACGGTCACAGGTGGTTCAGTCACAGGGAAGAATTCAGAAGGGCTTTTTTTGATTGCACCACATACTTTAGGGCATTGGTCTGCTAAGATCAGAGCTGGCACAAGAGAGAAAGATAGGAGCTAAGAAAGGAGATCAAAGGGAAGAAGCCTCAGAAAGCAAGGAGTGGAGCTAAACAATAATTCAACTAGATGTAAGCACGGGATAGACAAATTAATGGACAAAAGAATGGGATGCAGTTGCCCATGACAGCAATACCCAGGACTTGGTGACCTAGAGAAATCCCTTTCAGCCCTATGACTCCAGTCAGGTAAACGATGGCAAGTGCCTCAGAAAAACCCTCAGCATCACAGCTGAGAAAATCCTCCATTCCTCATGGTTCCTGTCAGTTTTCCCACTGCTTGTGCTAATGGGGTTGTACAAAAGCTGTTAGTGACAAATCTGGAAGAATACAAACGCAGCACCCAAAATGGACCTTCCTGTTGCCTTGCAAGCAGGTTCCCTTCAGCCCAGATGGCAAATTAACACAAAGCACTCAAGATTGATTCTCATAATACTCATCATGATACTCAAGATGTTTTACAGGCATTGCTGCTGCTGGAGTGGAGGCAGACGCAGTCAGAGAACAAAAGCCAGTGTCCCAGCTGAGGCCCCACTAGCTCCCTCTGCTCAGCAATACAGCAATATCCTGGTAAAACATTCCTTCTGGTGATGCTCTTTGGAGTAAAACCAGATTATTTCTTCTTCTGTAAATTCAACAGGGTATGAAGAGCAACAGCAACACGAGCAATGCTCACTATCGGAAAGGAAATCAAGGAATGCTGGTTATTCACCTATAGAATGGAGGAGGAAATGCCTGAATCACAAAGCCAAAACATCTGGACATGTTCCTACATTCATCTCCAGTCACGTAAATGATGGACCTTACGGTCACTTAAAACTGGCACTTTTTTTCACACCTTGGATTTAAGCATGTTCCTACTAATACTAATTTTACAAAGGCAGATTTCTGCAACCATGAAGGGAAAATGCATCTGCTCAATGCCTGTCCTCTACAAAGAAACCAACAAGCTGCTTTACTTCTCTCTCAGCTAGAAAATGTCCATTTCCCCCCAGTATTGCATGCAGCTGTCCTGAATGGAGGTTTACAAAGAGTACAGGTAAGGGTTCATCACCTTGCTGCAGTCAGAGGTGCCATGGGAAGAGATGTGCTCTTCAGCATCTCCAGCTGGAAACCCCTGGTGCCCCAGATGCTGGCTTAAGGATAGATTGTGCCAAGGAACCTGCTGGACAGATTTCCTCCCCCCAGGGAGGACTCTCCACAGACTCTTCCTTGGGAAGCAGCAGTGATTTGGCTGATAGCATTTTCCAGCAGAAGCAGTGATGGTTGCAGTGACACCCTGGAAGCACTTAACAGGAGATAAAGCAAAGCCAGCTAGCCATGACCACCACCTAATCAGTGCTTGGCCACGTGTGTATATATACATATATAAATATATGTATGTATATCTCCACAGCTAGGTGAACATCTCCTTGTTCGTATTTCCTGGGCACCAGCATTATACTGTTAAAGCTTAATACTCTCCTCCCAAGCAGAGGAGAAAAAAATAATCTACCAGGTAAAAATAAACAGCCTACTCGACTGACTGAAAGCCCACCTACACATATGGGAATTATATTAGATGGACTAGATTAGGGGTTAGCAATAGCTCTTCCATAATTAAAGTTGCAAGAGTGTTTCGGCTTAAAGCTGAATAAACAAAAGGTCACCAGCACCCAGACAAAAACCCAATGTGCCAGTTCCTATTTACACACAGCTTTTATATACTGAGTGCTTTTTATTTGTTGTAGATCATGAGGGTAGATGGAGAGGGAGTAGCGAAAGTGAAGGAAAATCTTTTTATGGAGAAGTGGGGGAAGAAAGCGAAGGAGAAGACGTGGCTTTTTCTCCTGCAGAGTTGTGAATAAGCGCAGGTGTTCCATATATGCAGTTGTAGCTTTCAAAAAAAGAGCTTTAGAGAAATTAATTACATGTCAGAGCCTCTGACAGGTCTTTTAAGAATTATGATACTTTTGAATGAAAACATTATATACTTAAAAAGAAATACCATGTAAATGTCTCCGGGATTTTTTATATTCAGTGGAGTAATAGTAGAAGAGAATTCAGTTCTACCCGTGGCACGAATGAATGCTGAACGTGCTGTGCTCTTCCTAACAACGGCGTCTCCTGCTCTTGCAGGACTTCACGAACTCTCCTGCAGAAGCACAAAGCAAGAGTTCAGGGGCATCTGCCAGGGATCAGCTGTAAATGGAAACAAGCTCTCCCGAAGAACCACATTTCCTGCCCCTCCAGGCTGCATCGCTGAGCGCACAGCTCCTCTCGAAAGCGAGGCCGCCCCATCACGCGCCTCCTCCTGAGCTCAAGTGGGCAGCGAGACCTCTGCAGAGGGAGATAGCCAAGTGGTTTTCTGTTGTCTTCTTTTCCTTTATCTATTCCTCCCCCCGCCCTTGGGCTGGTTATCCTTTTAGTCCTGACAAAACCTGGGTAGGACATAGGATAGAGATCTTCCCATGGAAAATGTGTGGTGGGGCAACGATCCCATCACACCCCAGGAGCTGCTGCAGCTCTCTTCCTGACCTGAAGGATGCTATTTTCCTACCAGCTTCTGAAATTCCCAGGTTTATTCCAGGGATTCCATTTGATCCTTGTTTTTTTTTCACTATAATTTGATAACTGGTGGGTGAAGTGACAAAATTTTCATTTGCCAGCAGATGGGGATGTATTTTACTATGAAGCCTAAAAGTATGGCTCTAAGTAAACCTGTTTTTCCAAGGATTTACATGTTTATTTAGGCCAAGGGTCTCTGAATTTTGCCCAGCACCATGACAAGAAAAAAGATATAAAGAGTACATGAAGTTTCCAGAACCAACAGGGTTGGAAAGGTGAAATCTGTAAGGAAAAGTACACTACAAAACCATCCTCCTGCTCTGCCCATCATGAAGTCCTTCTCTAGTCCATGAAAGGGATGTTGGACTTAAGGATTCTGGTTCTAAAGTTATCTTCCCAGGAAAAACTCATAGGAAATCATATCTCTCAGCAGTTCCCTGGGGCTTTTATATCAATGATGGTGAGCACATAGGAGAAAAGGTCAAGTGAAGGAGAAACAGAAAACAAAGAAGGCCTCTGTGGGTCAATCCCAGCAGTGATATATCTACACCCTAAAGAAGGTAAGGTTTGCTAGAGTCAGCATTAGCTGAGAATAGGTTCAGCAACCTAGGACTCTTCATCAGGGCCTGTAGTGATAGGTAATGGGCTCAGACTGACGCTTCTCATCCCTGGCAGTGTTCAAGGCCAGGTTGGAGGGGGCTTGGAGCAACCTGGTCTAATGGAAGGTGTCTCTTCCCATGGCAGGGGGTTGGAAAGGACCTTAAGATCATCTAGTTCCAATGTGATTGAATGATAAATACAGATAAAAGCCTCAATTCAGGAATAAATGTGAGGGATAAAAAAAATGAAACTGATACTCAAAGAGCTTGTAGAGAAAATGGAGAACACAAAAACCATGAAAAGAAGAAACAATTTTAAGTAGTGTGTTCCCAGAAGGTGTAAAGGATGGATGGCTTGTTAATATTCATAGCAAGCCTCCACTTTTTCCTCAGCTGAAAGCAGATGCAACAATTATCACAGAGCCCAAGCCCTAACTCCAGCAGACCCCAAGATAGGATATGAAGAGCAGCCTGTTTTAGAGCCAACTCTGAAATAAATGACAGTTTCCGATCTTACTCTGGGAGGACATAAGGTGCAGGTGTTTCAGACCTGTCACAAACAACTTGAAGGAAAAAGGAAGGAAGTGAACAAAATTATAGCCTTCCTGACAAAGCACAGGTAAAATACAGAAGGAGCTTTCTCTGTAAATGTATTCTCACACATCAAGAACAGCAGTATATCATAAAGGGAAAAAGGCAGCAATTAAAATCCTTGCAAAGCTGAAATACATGAGGGAATGTCTGAAATATGGTGTATTTCAGCATAATACTGTACTGTATTAGGGAAAGGAGAGCTGAACCCAAAAGATGAGAGAGTACCAAAATACAGAGAAAGGGAGTAAAGAATGATTGCACTATGAGTGTGCAAGGGATAGGGCAGTAACTGGGGAGAGGGGGAACCTCACAGGGATATAGAAGTTCAAGTAGTAATGTGGAGAACAGAGAGACTGAGAAAATGGGGGGGGGGGGGGGGGGGGGGGGGAATAGACAGTCCAAGTCCAAAATCAAAGGACACCAGCACTGGAAGAGCACAACTCAACACCACATTCTCCGACATGCCAGTGGGGAACCTGTTAGAAAGTTGGTGACTCAAGTAAGGAAGAAACTGATGTCCCTTTTCACTAGATGTGGGATAAAACAAATATCCCTTTTCACACTGTGGGACCAGAGAACTATTCCCCTGGGAATAACAAGAGTGAGGAAATGCAGGTGAGGAGCCCAGGTAAACTTGTGAGGGTTTCAGTCAGTACACCCGATTTTAGGGTCAAGAAGCACAAAGAGGATTCCTGGGTACCAAGAGCACGGGAGGGCTATGAAGAAGAGTCGCAGGGTTTCTTTTTGGTCAGGAGGAAATGAAGCAATAATTAGCATCACCACTGTGTAGATCTGAAAAGCACTGGCAAGCTGAGGGCTAGATTTTCATCTCTGAAAATGAAAAAGAATACAAACTTTGGTTTAGCTGAGATGGCCTAAAGTAAAACATCTCTACAATTACTAAAAAGAATAGCCTTATCCAAAGAAAAACACTTTTACAACTGATGACAGACCTAGTATTAAGCCACTGGTACAAGCCTATTAAAAAAATCAGTGATGAAAACTGTGACAGCTACAACTGCCACTTGATCCCCAGGACAGGCTTGTAATTTCATGAGCTAAATACATCCTTTCTGTCTTAGCAGACAGGCTGCTGGATGAGGACTCCTGGTCCCCCCTGAGCAAAGGTCACCTTAGAAGAAAATTAACAGCAGCAGCTATCGAGCCAGGGTTAGCTCCTTCTTTTTGCAGCTTGTTAGGATTTCTACTGTATTTAGAGAAGCAGGTTATCTTTGTCTGGGATGGGATGAGGGAAGGCAAGAGAGGATTTTAGGGATTTCCTAACCTTAGCTCTTGATACATTGAAACTGTAAAGAACGGAGAAAAGGAGGATATTTGTTGGAAGAGCAAGACCTGAATATATCTGAAAGAGGAAGAACCCTGATCTCACTTCTCCGCAGCACAGGCACATATCTTAGGACTTGAAACACTCTATATAGCTCCCTGAGGATCATAAATAAGCAGGTTTAATTATGTCCTAGCAGAGCTGACTTCAGTAGACAGGAACTCAAATACACCCAATACTTGGGAATAGCGCACACCTGCCCTATGCTGCCTCTCAGCACCAGATACATACAAAGATTTTCAGGAGTATCTAAGATCAAATCAATTAATTGCAATGGAAGGCTGGCAAGGCCATGAAGAGAGTGAAGAGCTCATTAACAAAGCTTACTAACAAACCGTAAGTCACAAACCACCCCCCGCAGCAATATACCAGAAAAGCAAAGGAAGAGACAACCACAGTGGCCCAGGATTGAGGCCCTTCCAATCCCGGGGTTCAAAAACTGGCAGAGAGGTCCCAAAACATCACCCAATACTAGGAATCAGAGGTAAACTGTTGTGCAAATCAGTAAAGCAAATTAACTTATTCTCTGAAACAAATGCTAGGTGAGCCAAGGAGAAGCTAAAACAGGCTGTCAATCCTGCTTGTAAGAGATACCAAGGAAAACTATAGTTCACCTGGGAGAGAAAACAGACACTCTTGGACAGCTTTAAGAGGGGCCTCTTCTCTCAACCATCAGTTCTAGCTTGTACGAGAGGTAAAATCCTGCCTCAGCCAGAACCAGGAGAGAAAGTCCTTAAACAACCCCACAAGGGAGTGGGAAGCAGATCCCACCACTTACCCACAGATAAGCAAGCAGATCCACCTTGGTTCACAGCTGAATTTTAAGGGCTCTGTATTGTTTCAATGGCTCTGCTTAATTAGATTAGGCATGGAGGTGATACTCCCTCCCACTGGAAAGGACCGAAGAGAGCTGTAGGAAGCACACAGGTGACAGATTGTACCTACTTTGTGTCCTATAGACTCACCTCACCAACTGATGCCCATGCCGAGCGTGGGCCGTCACACTGGCAGATGGCCAGGCGGTGTCCGAGCTGGGGGGGTGACTCCGGATTCGCTGTAGGCGGACAAACTGCTGATAGAATGAAGAGGGCACTTGACACACTACATGATAGCTACAAAAATAACGTGCAGGATACCACAGCGAAGTCTCAGGCCAAAGTGAATGGGAAAAGAGTGAAAGAAGCATTTTTCTCTAGAGATGAGTTGAGAAGTTACGTTTTTGCTTTGTCAAGCAGAGCTGCTCTTGCTGGTCTAGCATGAGGTGTTGCCTTGATGAGGATAATATGAGCAATACCCACTGCTGTCACTGACCTGCCAGCAATTACAGGTAGAAGAAGAAAAGGCTGCCCAAAGGCAGCCCATAACGCTGCTTTCTGCCTTTCCACCTTAAGAACAACTGTAATTCCAAACATGCAGTTTCCACTCAGCCTGCAGATACAAAGTTAAGCTAAATCAGAAATGTTAAGGGCCTGCATTTATTTCTGAGGAAATCAGGCTGGAATGATTAAAAACCCCAACTCACATAAATCTGCAAAGGTTGAAAATTCAGTGCCCTACTGGGGTATTAACCTTACAATACCACAAGGATCTCTCCAAAGCTAATTAGGTATCAGTCTAATCTAAAATAACAAAAGCCATAAAAGAACAGTTTGGGATGGGGAGTTCTCGATGGGCAGAATTGCTTCATTTAAATGAACTTATCACCAAAATTCTCTTCCTGCTGCAGTCTTTATGGACACGTGTACAAGACATATCTTACAAGCTTAGCAAACTCTTCCTATGAACTTAATCAGGAAATATGAGAGCCCAAGGTCAAGTGCATTAATATTACAGAAGCTTACTAAGAAAGGGGATGTTTTACAGTCCCTTGCACACTGGATTTTATCAAATAACCCAGCTGAAGAAGGGTGTGTAAAATCTTGTTTAAAGATATGGATTAACACGGAGCCAGAAGAGCACGAGGAAATGGGATTTCACAGAGGGATGTTGAAGAAAAGATTGTCCTAAACTTTACGATCACCTTTTTCTTGACTTCTTAAGGTTCCCCATCAGAAACACTCTCTTCTCATCCCTGTTAACCACCAGCTTTAAAAATAGAAGAAAAGAGGAGGTTTTTTTACTGTACAAATTTGTAATATATTAAAGTTTGGACTAAGGAGAGCAATTACGCTGCCTGATGCTGGAGGAGGATATGAAAGCTCGTCAGGATATTTGCAGTAACCCTAGTGGGGTAAACATTTCTCTTTTCTAATATCTTCAAATTAGAAACATTGTAGGAAAAAAGAAATCTCAGCAAAGCTCATTTGCCTCTTATTAGCAATTGGCCAACGTGGACTCAGGTTAAAAAGTGTTAATTTCTCAAGTATACGTCATTTTCATGAAAGCACAGATCTAAAGGGCAAACAAGTGAGTGGCTGGCTCAGGCACAAGAAGGAATTAAGGAATTAAGCTGGAGCAGGAGGAGGAAGGGCTCGTTCCTCCCATGTTTAAGCAAAGCACTGCCTCAAGGAGCACTGCATGGACAATCCTTGCTCACGGCAGTGGCAGGGGCTCCTTCCCCCTATGACTGCAGTGCCTAGATGTGGCGGGTGGAAGGAAGCTCCATCGCAAAAGCTGGACCCTCAGGTGAGCTCTGCCCAGCCCAGTTCCTCCACTGAACCTCCTCTCCAGGATATTTACTCCTCCTATTAACTATGAAACAAGGAGCTGCCTGCAGGCAGAAGGGCTTATTTCCTCTCCTCACTACAGTTCCCTTACCATGGGACATGTGAGGTACTAAAATACAAGTCACCATCAGCTTTGAGAACTACAGAAAGCAGATGGTTAGAGAGGAGGCAAAGGTGAGAGACCCTGATTAAAAGGGTGATGTTCCTCAGGGATGTGGAAGACAAAGATCCTTCAGCCATTATATCCAAGTTTCTAGACAGATCCTTCATAAACAACCTAAGTTTTAGAAGGTTTTTTCCTTTTTATATACATACAAATAACTGTATTGATAGCAGATGGGCTCTTCCATATGATTTCCTTTTAAAACCTTCAACTTCATGCAATTCCTGCATATTTCTTGCGTTGGGAAAGGAAAGCCTGTGCTTCTTAGCTCCAGAGTACAAAGCTGGGGTTACTTCTGATCATTTGCTTTTGCTTTCAAAACCTTTAATTACACAACTGGGTAGCAGCTCTTAAATACATCATCATCATTTTTTCCCAGAGACCACCTTAGTGCATTGGGTCTGCCAGGCAAGGCGAAGCCAAAAGTGACTTACACTGAGAGAAACGACAGTCCCCACTGACTTATGCATATTTTCATAACAGTGTTAGTAGTTTCCTACAGCTGACACAGTTGGACCACCAAATTTTATGTGCAGAAAAACTTCCTAGTCTCATCCCGTGATGTGCATCTAAAGGAGAGAATGCTTCTGGCTAAAAAGGGAATAAGGGTAGGTAGGAAAAGCAGATGATCAAAACACTTATCAGGCTGAGAAAAGAATTTATTAGGCCTGATAAGGAGCCTGAATTGATGACAGCTATAAGGTACCATCCATTTTTAGCTAATAATTCAGGATGAATTAGGTGAGGAATAACATGTGATCATTTATTTAAAGACTTATTCTAATGTATACACTGGAGGACGCAGAGTTCAGGTTGTATGAACACTTTAACACTTACACTTCCGGAGGGTTATACCTCACCATTCAAATGCAGAGATTTAATAGCCTTGTATTTAGCTTTAAAATACAGCGGAGGGTTTAGGTTATAGGACTCCTGCATTTCTAAACCAGCAAGCCATTTTACAAGGCTGGTTTATACGCATTCCACTTTTCCTCCACTTTCCTATTCAGATTTAATAAATCTGCCAACACTTGCCTCTGAGAGCTGGTTCAGTTATTTAGAATTCCCAGACAACCCCTCTCCCCCGCTCTGCATGCCTTAGCAGTTCACCCGACTAGACAATAGCCTCAATTAAATGTAAAGCTACATCTCTTAATTTCCACTTGGAAAGATTTTGGGTTCCGCCAACTGCTGAAGGCGATTTCTGAAGGTAAAATCCTGCATTAAGAGAGACTGCAGCTCCTAAGATATCGGTCCAAAATCCCCATCCGTATCCAGGTAACAATCTGGAATGCTGATATTTAAGAGGAGAAATATCTGGACAGCTGCCCCAGCTCCCTGGGAAGCGATGTTTAGTTAAAGTCTTGGATATCACTGAAAGAAGATGTGGAGATGTCACACTGTGGCTGAAGCATTTTTTCAAGTGCTGAATTATTCACCCATGAATCTCAGATGTGAAATCCAAATGCTCCAGCACTGCCCTGGCTTTAGACAATGTCTAATTCCTTTCTGTGCCACTGCAGGGTCTCTTCATCAGCTTTCTTTCATCTATAATCACAGCCAGGTCATGGATTATTAGTCATATTCAGTGCAGAATTCAAACCCTGCTATACCAATCAACCAGCTTGGGACTCCCAAAATGCTCCCTCTGCATTAATAACCACCACACCAGAGGACTGGAACACTCCTGGCACTGGCTTACAGGGGCACAAAGAGGTACAAATCACAGCAGCCATTTGCCCAAGCACTGAGCTGGGGTGAGGCCACCAGCACAATCTGCTGCTGCTGTGGCTCTGGCCGCTCATCCCACCGGCTCAGGGCCGGCAGCGCTTGGAATGGAGCAGGAGATGTGTATGGAGCTGTGTTTGTACAGCTGTATGGCACCAGGAAAACCAGCCTTTCACCACCATGCAGCTCAGGAACTTGAGTTATTCTTATCATGCACAGAGCCCTTCCTGGGATGCAAATTCCTTCAATGTAGGAATGGAAGGAAAAGCAGTTTGATGCTTTGGGCTCCTCTCACAAACCCCACATACAAGGGAGACATGCTCCCCATCCAACATATGCAGCCCCACCAGCATTCTGCTGTCTACTCCACTCTCGTGAAGCCCCACCTGAGTACTGTGTTCAACTCTGGGGACTCCAGCACAAAAAGGAAATGGACTTGCTCAAGTGGGTCCAGAGAAGGCCATAGAGATGCAGTGAGGGCTGGAGCAGCTCTGCTCTGGAGCCAGGCTGAGAGAGATGGGCTGGGTCAGCCTGGAGAAGAGAAGGCTCCTTAAGGGGAGATGTTAGAGCAGCTTCAGTGCCTAAAGGGGCTGCAGGAAACCTGGAGAGGGGCTTTGGACAAGGGCCTATAGGGACAGGACAAGGGGAATGGCTTTAACCTGCCAGAGGGGAGACTGAGATGAGCTCTTAGGCAGAAGCTCTTCCCTGTGAGGGTGCTGAGGCGCTGGCACAGGGTGCCCAGAGAAGCTGTGGCTGCCCCATCCCTGGCAGTGTTCAAGGCCAGGTTGGACACAGGGGCTTGGAGCAACTGGGTCTAGTGGAAGGTGTCCCTGCCTGGGGCAGGGGTTGGAACTGGATGAGCTTTAAGGTCCCTTCAACCCAAACCACTCTGGGGTTCTGTGATTCTCACCAGGGAGCTGCTGGGGACCACAGACCCTTTACCAGCTGCCCCCAGCCTCAGCACAGTTCCCTTGAAAACGCACTACCCAGCCATACACGTGCCACTACCCCAGCGATGCTCCGCAGGTCCCGCAACCACCTCCCCATCCCTGCTTCCCGGCACCCATTATTCCCCGTTTTGTTAAACTTTGTTACAACTAAGAGGAAGCCAATACATTTCCCCATCCCTTCTCCATGCAAACAGAGCAGGAAGAGAAAAGAAATCATAAACAAAAGCATTTATCAGCTTTTGCTGGAGGTGTTCCTGTGCACATCGGGCCGCTCGGCTGCAATTGTTTCATTAGGAGCACCCCGGTTATGTTTGCAACTTTAACGAGTCTCGGAGAAGAGAGGAATAAAATACTAGGGGCAACACTGCAGCAAAGATAAATAGGTAAACATCCTATGGCTGACATTAGTTAATACATCACAGCTTTATTCACTTAGGGCAGCCATGAAATCAATTCTTCAGTAAAAATAAAAGATTTGTATCCAAATCTGCGCTCCCAATATGAGCGAGGCAAGACATGGTGCAGCGGGGAGGGAAACCTTGTCTCCGCTCGATGTTTTAAGACTGCTGCTTTGTCTTTGCCTCATGCAAAGCCCCGCTGAGTGCTCTGCTTTCCACAAAACGGGATTTTTGCCGTTTTTCCTCAAAATTAAACAATCTGTCTTTTTTTTAAACTTTCTCAGAAGTCAGCAGTGATGTGTCCCCAGCCTCTCAAGGACATTTTAGTGTCATTTCCCAAGTATCCCGGATAAATTGGGAGCAATGATGGAAACCACAGGAACTGCTAAAAATAAAAACCCCTCCTTCTCTTTGGTAAAGCTAAAAAAAATCCCATCTTATCTCTAGATAAACTTCTGAGCCTCACACCCTAAAGAATGAGGCTGAGAAAGTCAAAGCCAAACCAAAAGCAGCCTATTGAATGCAAACCAAAGGATTAATTCCTGTTTTCCTACCGATTCTCCTGGAAAACCAAGACCAGATCACAGATAACTCATCATAGAATCATAGACTGGTTTGGGCCGTGACCTTAAAACTCCTGTACCTCCAACCCCCTTCCATTAGAGCAGGTTGCTCAGGTTGCTGATTTGATGCTGTACCTGAGATAAAAATGAATCTGTTGGAATTCCCGTCATGACATGGCTGGAAACAGGGCTTGCTCTTCAAAGACACCCAGTCATGACATGCAATCCAATCAGGCAAACTCTGCCCAGAGACTGAGCACTGCAGCCCTCCAGCAGTGCACATACCGGGGCCACCGACACTCACCTTGAATAAACCAGGCTTGGAGGGAGGAATCCGGCTCTTACATGAACACTGTGAGCATGAGGGTATCTGCTGTCTCTGTAGAGGTGCAGACAGCTGCTACAAACACAGTATTCTGCAAAAGCAACACATACGATGCACCTTGAGGCTTTCCTTTGTGGGTGTGCTTTGCTCATGTCCCCGCTGTTACCCACCCCTCCATCACCTGCCTCTGCTGCCCTGGCCCTCAAATGCATGACAAGCTTTAAAGGAGAACCCCCTAGTGGGAATGCCTGGCTACAAGGATGCCCAAAGAGCAGCACATCTCAATTTCCAAGAGGACACAAGTGATGGATGGGCACCCAATGCTACCTGAACCAAATTCTCCACCTACCTAACAAAACGATGGCTGATACTCAATACAGACCCCTGCAAACTGCGACAAAAGGCGAAATAGAAGGAAAATGGAGCCTGCTTGGCTCCATTTCCAAAGGAAAAAGGCTCTGGCTTGGCAGTGGAGATACCACTGGGGAAGAATGGTGATGTCAAGGTGGCTGCACAGTGCCATCAGTACCTGTGGTTCACATCACTCAGGCACTTGGTGCCACCAGTACCAGCCTGACTGGGACAAAACCCAACTGCTTCCACCCTCAGAGGAATAGCAGATGACCAGGAGGTACATTTATTATCTAAAGGAGGAGCAAGTAGCTTCTCTTCTAAACCCTACAGCCAGCTCTACTGATGGATAAAAGGAGGTGGGAAGGATGCACCCTCCCCACCCCATGTCCATCTTCAAGGGATTTAACAAAATCCATGCAACACCTTATTCCCTTTTAGGTTTAACACTCTTACACTCCTATCTGCAATTAGAAGGCGGACAAGGCAGGAGCCTGGGGAACCCGCACCTTCATGCGGGCACCTCAAATCCAAACTATTTAGCACTTCTGGGGGCAGGAGACATTGCTTATGAGGGAGCTTTCATCTATTCTGAGCTCAAATTGACTGGCAATTTTGAAGAACGCGCTGCAAATTGCTCTGCTAATCACAGCCACGTAACCACATTCAAATAACATCAGTGCTGAGGCAGAAAACCGAGAACAGCCAGGAGGTGCTGAGCTGCGGCTGCCTGCTCTGGATCCCTCATCTTGCTCAGATGGGGATGCTGCAGCCTGCCTATTTGCTCCCCCTCTGCAGTGATCTGGCTCCAGATTCCAGATGGCTGCTCGCACCAGTTCAACAATAACAAGAGGCCACCCGCCTGCCACAGGCAGCTCATTGGGGCAGAGCTGCAGCTCTGTGTTTGGAAAATGAGAGTGTCAACAGTACCTGGGAAAGGCCACTCATACAGCTGAAAAATAATGTATCCCTCCAAGGGAACACTGACAGACAGAGAACGAGGAGGAGATTTACAATTCCTCTTATGACAAGTTGCCTCAAAATCCTTTTACCGGAGACAGACAAGACGGGGATCTGCTCTGAGCACGTGGGTGCCTCCATGTGCCCTCCAGCCCTGTGCAGCTCTGCCTTCCCCCAGCTCCAAACCCAAAAAGCTTTAGGAAGCATCATATTCTCCTCTGTTTCTTAACAGCCTGAGAGGAAAGACTGCGGTGGAACAGCTGGCTCTTTTCATTCTGCTCCATTCACTCTCATCCTTGAGATCCCAGCATCTCCCACCAGGGCCTGGAGAACTTGGGACACCAATTCCAGCTCCAAGGCGAGAGCTCCTTTGTCATGGCGACATGATGACACCGTGAAGCATGCTTTGAAAAGTGCGTTATTTGCCAGCTCATCAATTAAATTTAAACCCCCCAGATTAAAAAACTTCATTTAGATAAACCAAACATCATCCTTCACACTCCAAGCAGGGGCACAGACCTGGGGCTGGTCCAGGTCACTGCCATGGCTCAACTTCAGTGCATGGGGCTCTCCAAGCTCAGGCAAAGGGCCAGGAACCTGCTTGGGAAGGGGATGCACTGTGTCCAGGCTGTTTGCATGGAGCAAGCATCAGCAGGCATGGGGCAAATGGCTTTTCCCCGGCTTGGAAACCTTCAGGCAGAAGAATCTACTTCCCATCTGCTGATGGGTGTCCCAGTTGCTGACTGGCCTAAACAGTAGATAAAAGGGGAAGGGGAACAATACCCTCGCCACTGGCTGATAAACACAGAGGTCAATAGGGAAGGATAAATCACCCAGTTCTCCCTTTCCATGCGTTTCACTTACATTGGTGAAATATCCTCTACAATGGATTAAATCAAAGTCCATCGTCAAGTTCAAGAACACGTTTAATGCAGATCTATTCATTTCAAGGTGGCTCTGCACAATGGATACCTTTCCCGTTCAAAAATTATTCAAAACTACATGCTTCCTTTTCACTCTGCATCTTAACATTTTAAAATGAAATACAGTGTATTTGTAACAGAGAAACACGTTGTACAAATCATAGCCTGCTGTAAAAAGTGTATTTCACAAAGCCTTTCCATGTACAGGGACAAGGACCACTTGTTGATAAATTACTTTCCATCGGAGAGTGGAAAGATGTATTTGTATGCACCATAAGTGGTGCCATTGTTCGGCAATTTGATGGAAGTCCAGTAAAATTTGTTGTGCAGGTTTTATTTAACCTCATTAAAATCAGAGTAAGGGACAGGGATGGTGTCCAGGGACAAAGCAGAGTCCTATATGCTTCGGTGCATCTCTGTATCTTTTGAGTTAAGGAGTATCTATACTGAATCATTCAATTAGGCCGCCCTCATCTCTTGAGATTTACCTATAATAATGAGGACCTGAGAAGCTTGATGCTGCAGCTTCAATTCTGCATGCAGCTTTATGTCACATGAGGAATGGGCAGTGCAAAGATCCACCTTTTCAGATCTGATGTCATCAAGATCTTACAGAAAACCAGAAACCCGCAATGAGAGCTGCCTCCATTCAAAGCTCAGGACCACACACGTATTTGTTGATGGAAAGAGGCTAGGTACCACTGCAAGAGCTGCAGGTAGACCTGTGCATGAAAAAATAACAGCAAAATCCCTACTACATAAAGCCAACAAAGCTGAAAGCCAAGATGCACCCAAACCACACAGCAAGGTTTTAAAACCAAAGATATGTGTAAAATGTGTATTGGCTAAACACTGGTCTGGGAGAAGAGCCTGAGTTTTGTACCCAAACTCTTCCCGTGGCACAGGGGAAATGACCCCCAGGGATCAGTGCTGGGGATGGTCCACCCCAAAATGAGGAAGTTCATTTTGAAGATGTAGCCTCCTGGAAACGAGTGCAGAGCTCTGGATCTGGATCACAACGATAATGGGCTGCCTAAAAATGACCTGGGATTCCGTTAGGGCTAATAACCATGGAAAAAAAATGCTCCCAGACGTGCATTACAAATTCAGTCTGTAGAAATTCTTTCAAAGGTATCTCGGTTAAAGGAAATGATGTGTGGGCATCTCACTTGCAGTAAACAAGCCATTCTGCCCCTGGGAGTGGGACCAGGAGCTGCTGGGAATGGAGGCTGCAAGGAAAGAGGGGCAGGCAGTCTGCTGGGAGTGGGATGGGAAGCAACCAAACCATTGCTGTGGCCCAGGACCTCCAGTGAACTCTGCCTGCACAACTGCCTACAGCTCCAAAGCAGGAATTGAACAAATCCCTTTGCTGAACAAAATGCAGTTGCAACACAAGAGCTTGAAGGAATCATAGAACCACAGCCTGGTTTGGGCTGAAGGGACCTCAAAGCTCATCCAATTCCAACCCCTGCCACGGGCAGGGACACCTTCCACTAGAGCAGCTTGCTCCAAGCCCCTGTGTCCAACCTGGCCTTGAGCACTGCCAGGGATGGGGCAGCCACAGCTTCTCTGGGCACCCTGTGCCTCAGCACCCTCACAGGGAAGAGCTTCTTCCTGGTATCATGGTAGGGATGAAGGTGAGTGGGCAGAGATGCTGGGTGCCCCACCTTGTGCTGCTACAGCACCACAGTATACATGCTGCTGTCACTGCAGGCTTTCTGCTGATGAAATGGAGATGCTTTCCTGATTGAAGAATGGGAGAGGATCTCCCCTATGATCTAGCAGACACCAACACGAAAAAGCAAGCCTACCTCTTAGCAAGAAAGAGAAGAGCAATGACCCACTGAAAAAGCTTCAGAGCAATGCAGAAATTAGGTCTTAAACTAGTCCTCTAGCTGTGTCCATGGTTCTTGTTTAAGGACAAGACATCTTAAGGAAAGACATCTTGAAGTCACTTAGAGGATTCCTGTCATTACCACGGAGAGGTGATGCTGTGAATGATGCAGCAAGCAGAGCCTGGTTTTTCACCCTGAATCTTAAAAATGGGGATTGGCATGTGGAAGTATACCTAAAGCACAGGGGACAGGCTGCTTTCACAGCAGGACAAGGCCTGCAGCAATTTAAAGTGATGGCTTTTGGCTTGCCACGCTGGAGAGGTTAATGGAGAAGGTATTGGGCAGCATGTCTCTCTGCCTGTTTGCTAAACCGACATGATATCCCAGTGCATGCTAAAAATCTCTGAGCAGGAACTGATAAATGGGCTGTGGTAAGCTTAGGGCTGCAAAGCTGAAACTAGACCCACAGAAATGTGAGCTGTTTCAAAACCAGCCAATTTACCCTGGGCACGGTGAGGTGGAAGCTGTCACCACCTAAATGAGATCAGAAGCTGTCAGGACCGGCCAGCCCCTTGTGTGCTCCCGGATGCAGAGTTTTGAAGGGCTCTGGTTGTGAAAAGAAAAGGTTGATTTCCAAGTCTGTTGATGTTTCAAAACACTGTATAGGGAAACAGCCCTTTCAGCAGCAAGCAGAGTGGGATGTATCGCCCTGAGAGCTACAGCCTGGCTCACCCCTGGTTTAAAAGGGTTTTATGGGATGGATGGCAGCTTGAGGGCTTCTACTTCAGGTTCATCCCTACCTGAAAACCACAAAGGTCTTGACAGAGGACTGGCTTATTGCAGCAAAAACTAAGCACTGAAGAAAAGAAACAATTAAAACACTCACAGTGATTAAGTCCATAAAACATTTTCACTGCTATTTGTCTGGGAATAACTTGCTAGAAATGACAGACCCCACTTACATGTAATAACTTTAGGAAGCTGTAGAAATCCCATGGGATGAGAGGCCAGGCGTCCAGGCATCCTGCAGCGCTATGATTTTGCAATCAAACGCAGCCCAGGGCCCTGCCAAGGTTGTGCTGATGCCTTGGCTGCAAAGCTAAAACCCATCCGATGGGAAAGAGCAAAGAGAACAACTGTGCCCAGAAAAAGAGATCTGAAAGAATGGAAACCTGTGCTGGAAAACAGATAGGGCTCAGCTCACCGTGCACGTAGGTACTGGGGTTTCTGCCAAGTACTGCAGCAAAAAAAGCCAAACCCAAAGAAGCAAGGAAGTAACTGGAAATCACAGCTCAGGGCGAAGATCTCCAAGGTTCACGTTGACTGAAGACATCTTTAAAGTCTGAGAATATTAAACATTTCATGGTCTTTTAACAGAGAGGTTTCCATCAAGGAAATAACCTACGACAACAGGTTTGTTCTCCTACATGAAGAAACCCCTACAGCTACGTGCCATAACTACTAGGGTATGGGTTGTGGTGCAGAGGATGCTCATGAGCCCCATGGCTCAGACCTAGGGAATGACAACGTGCTGTCACTCAACCGCATGGACAACGGGGGTGCAAAGTGGGGCTGGGAGGAACCCAGACTTTTCAGCATCTCCTTGGGCGAAACAGGCTCCCAATTGTGATTCTGGTGACCCATCCACCCTTCACCCCTGCGCTGATGCTCCAGGTCCAGCCAATTTCCCGCAGGAATCCGCCGTGCTCTGTTAGCTCACGGACAAGTGGGAAATTGCCATACACAAAGCTGAGCCCCCATAACGTTTATTTACACGGGGTGAGTAGCCCAGTTCCGTGTCTCAGTCTGCCAGGTGACAAATGCCCTCGGTTCCCATTTACTTCAAGATGTGCTGAGAGCCTTTCAGAAATTAAACCTCTTTATTCCAAGGTAAATGACGCATGTTTTGCTGCACAATCTCTTTGCCTATTATGCACCGTGCCCATTACTGAATGCAGGTGTCACGCACAGTGCAACTCCATCGTGCTAAAGGGCTTTCGTCCTCCTTTCTTTGAGCGAGTCATATTTTTCTCTCAATAGCAACCAGATCTCTGGGTTGAATTGGCTCAGTTGTGTCAGGTCACTGCTGTAACTCCCCTGCCTACCAGCAGAGATTTCTCTTAGAGCTTATACTGTTGCTTTTCCTGGCATTGATTTGCTAATATTTCATTAATACATCCCTGAAATGTGTTCTTTGTATAGCTTGGGGGGAAAAAAAAATGACACCGTTCCCCTCACTCTTTAGATCCGATTGTGGGAGGGAGGTGAAGCACCACTGAATTTATGCTAAGATTTAAAAGGATGCTATCAATTTGAAACTCACAAAGTACTTTAATCCTTTTTTTTCACCTCAGTTAACAATCTAGCAGCGCTGCAAAAGTGAGGGATTTTAAATGATCTAAATTTAGTGCTTCCAGCTCACCCAATGTGATCAGCTCTGTTTGGTGTCTTTTCTGAATGCCTGAGCTCCTGGAGTCGAGCGCTGACATGACAGCCTCACCTAAAACAAAAGTATGTGTCTAGCCCACCAGACTGCGAAGAAATACTTGAAAATAGGAACCAAGTGCAACCCAGAGGCTCAAAAAACAACACACACAAAGAAGAAATAAAGATATATTTCCGAAAATCGTGTGATTTAAGCCACTCTTACAGTTTCTGAGCACATAAGGATTAACCATGTTCCTTATCTTTCACCATTTATCCAGCCTGTTCATATTCTACCCTGGCATTCACAGCTTGTACAGCTCCTGTTCTGGTTTTCCTACGTGATGTCACTGTGCATTAAATGATGTTGATGTGCTTGGAAATGCAAAGCTGCAGGACATTATAGAATCATAGAATAGTTGGGGTTGGAAAGGACCTTAAGATCATCCAGTTCCAACCCCCCGCCATGGGCAGGGACACCTCACAATAAACCAGGGCACCCAAGGCTCTGTCCAGCCTGGCCTTGAAAGCTGCCAGGGATGGAGCATTCACATCTTCCCTGAGCAACCCATTCCAGTGCTTCACCACGCTTACAGTAAAGAACTTCCTCCTTATAGCCAATCTAAACTTCCCCTGTTTAAGTTTGAACCCATTCCCCCTTGTCCTATCACTACATTGTATTATTTCCCCCTTTTTAAAGAGCTTCAAACTAAATACAGAAACGGCTTTGGACAGCAAATGAAATTGGACTTAAACTAGTAAATAATAGTTGTGTTTAGACCCAAGTCACTATGCAAAGGTCCCTTTTACACACAGCACCATTTTCTCACACTATAAGCTAAGGAAAAACTAAATAAATACAAGAGATTTTTTGGAAGTCACATATTCTTGAACACCTTCTAACGTGCAGACATGTATCGCCCATAAAAATACTCCTCAGCAAGCTAAAACCTCTCTTTTAAAGCCCAGCTCTGAAACGGCTCAATGGATGAAACCATTTTGGGGCTCAAATTTCATTTTTCATTTTTTATTTTTTTTGAAATTGCATCTGGGCTGACAGCTTGAACGCTGAGTTACAGCCCCTGAGACAGAAATACCAACTCAATCTTAACAGCACTGCCGCTACCAGTTGCTATAATGATCTTAATCAAAGAGTATTGTGATAAAAAAAGGACTCTGGTTTGACAGCCTTTGGCATATCCTAGATATCAGTGTCCAGATTTCACATGATGCTGTTGGAGAAGTGAATACTCTATGGGGAATTGCTCCCTAATCCATTCTCTACTGAAAGGGTGCATGTGTGGCAGTCTCAATATTCCCTGCACTCCAGGTTATCCCTCTACACCCCAAAGCCAGTGGAAGCCAAAGGGAGAAACATTGCCTCTTGCTCCTTCCCCTCTTGCCATCCCTGCCGTAGAACCACTGCCTGCTGTTAAGAGGAGACACAGCACCGGGTGAAACAAGATGTTAAATGACTGTTAACACACACTGACCTCGTGTTTGTCAAAACTACAGTGCTGCTGCTGGGTGACAGAGTGGGATTCATGGAACCACAGAGCGGTTTGGGCTGGAAGGGATCTTAAAGCTCATCCAGTTCCAACCCCCTGCCATGGGCAGGGACACCTTCCACTAGAGCTGCTTGCTCCAAGCCCCTGTGTCCAACCTGGCCTTGAACACTGCCAGGGATGGGGCAGCCACAGCTTCTCTGGGCACCCTGTGCCAGCACCTCAGCACCCTCACAGGGCAGAACTTCTGCCTAAGAGCTCATCTCAGTCTCCCCTCTGCCAGGTTAAAGCCATTCCCCTTGGCCTGTCCCTACAGGCCCTTGTCCCAAGCCCCTCTCCAGGTTTCCTGCAGCCCCTTTAGGCACTGGAGCTGCTCTAAGGTCTCCCCTTAAGGAGCCTTCTCTTCTCCAGGCTGACCCAGCCCAGCTCTCTCAGCCTGGCTCCAGAGCAGAGCTGCTTCTGCCCTTGCAGCATCTCTGTGGTCTCCTCTGGACTTGCTCCAGCAGCTCCACGTCCCTCTTGTGCTGGAGTCCACACTGCGCTCTACCGAACCTAAGCGTGTGTTTGGAGCAGACACACACACGCAGCTGAGTGTGTTCCACCACCACTGCAAGAGCACCCAAGCAAAAAGCTGGTGTGAAGGCCAGGAAACCCAAGCAAAAGGTATGTGAGGAACCAAAGCAACACCTTTCTGAAACTGCTGATGGTATTTCACAATGATGTCTGGGCTTAAAAGAGCTGTGACCATCTCCCCTTGCTGGAGCTCTGCCATTGCCCTCCCCACTGCTGCCTGTAGTACCCACAGACCCCGGTGGTATCCAGCCCTGCAACACTCAGAGCAGCATAGGCAGAAATGATCCCCACTGAGAAAATGATAGAGTCTAATTTGTGGCAAAACACAACAGGTGCTACAACACAGGCGGGGGAATGTGAGGAGGAGGAGAGTAACACCAACGGGAACAAATGCCTAGATAGACAAGACATGCAGAGGGAGATGCTCTATTTAAATACTCTGCCAGTTAAAAGTTAAGCAAACAAGTCGGTGAAACAAATAACGTGCTCCTACCTCCCACCAACCGAGAGATACCACGGCAGAAATAGGTCATGTAAGTTCAGATAATGAAAGCACGTCATGAAATACTACACAGAGCCCCACGTGGCTGTGTACCTGGTAGATACAGGCAGGCTGGGTTAGGGACCGCACTGAGCAGGGCAGGCTGCAGAGGAAGAGGTCTGTCTGCAACCAGGACATCATGTCTCATGTAGGTCTGCATATGTCAGTGCTGCAACACGGAGCACTTAAAAAGTATTGTGTGCTCGGGACACATCTGCCCGTGTCAGACCTTCTGAGCTCCTGGGATCCACACTGCCCAGTAAAAGCAGAACAGTTCTGAAGGAGGCACACCCGGGTTGAGCCATGTGGGAAGCCAGAGAGAGATCGCAGAATCAACTCGGTTGGGAAGATCTTTAAGATCATCAAGTCCAACTGTTCCCCCAGCACTGCCAAGGCCACTACTAAACCATTTCACTGGGGCCTCATCTACACAGTGATTCCACCACTGGCCTGGGCAGCCTGTTCCTCTTGTCCTATCGCTTGTTACTTGAAAGAAGAGACCAGACCTGAGCTCTTTGTTACCAGAAAGAAGAGACCTCCTGGCTGCATCCTCCATTCAGGTAGGTATAGAGAGCGATAAGGTCCCCCCTGAGTCTTCTCTTCTCCAGACTAAACCCCCCCAATTCCCTCAGTCATTCCTCATCACACTTGTGGCTCCAGCCTGCCCAGATCCCTCTGCAGAGCTTCCTACCCTCTAGCAGATCAACACTCCCACCCAGCTTGGTGTCACCTGCAAACTTACTGAGGGTGCCCACGATCCCCTCATCCAGATCATCAGTAGATATTGACCAACACTGGCCCCAGTATCGAGCCCTGGGGGACACCACTAGTGACCAGTCACCAGCTGCAGCCCACACTCCCTGCTGGGCCAAGGGCACTTTATCCTGAAAGATGTGGATGATGATGCTAATAATAACCACCTCTAAAAGCCTGAACGTATTTATACCAGGGAAAAAACAAAGAGTTAGCATCTGCCACCAGCCCTCACTTGCCAAGATGCAGCATCCAAAGTACTTCGTAGAGTCCAGATTGGCAATTCCAGGCAAGCCTGGCCAGGGTAAGTGATGCACACACGTGTCACTGGTGTGGACACTGTGCCTGTGTCCCAACACAAGCACCTCCTCTAACAGGAATCCCACCAGTTCTCCTTGGGGTGGCAGGGGCAGGGTCTCCAACCCCTGGAAGGACAGAGGGTGACAAGTCTGCTGGATGCCATGGGTGGAAGGATGCATTCTGCTTGCTAGCATTGCACATCCCGACTGTTTTCACACAATAATTTTCCACTGGGAAGAGCCACCACATAGTGTATGAAGGTGTTTCAGCTCCGTGAGGGCATTTCTGGTGACCCCCTGGAGAATCTGCTATGAAAAGCAGGATGAATTACAGAAATTCAGCTCACTTCATGGTATCTCTAAGCACAGATTAATTACTGTGGTTTAGATCATGACAACAGTCCTGTAGCTCCCGCGCAGAGAGAGGAAGGGAGGGATTTCACGGGCAGCTAACAGAGATGGCTGAGATTGCAGTTCCATCTGTAAATCCGCTTTAGCTTTCCTCCCTAACACCATCGAGCCACAGACTCTCCATCATTTCCTAATTTGCAAACCGGACTATTACTGTCTTTAAAGCTGACACTTATTTCACTCTCTTTACCAAGGATGCCAATATACAAGGTGACTTTCCTTCTGTGTTATTACCAGAACAACTAAACAGTGCTGGCTGCAGTACTACTGGAAACAAAGCAATAACATTTTCATTTCACTTTGCTAGACAGAAACATTCTTACCCTTGCACTGTGCCTATTTATTGGGGAAGCAAAGCACAAATAGAAATAATAAATGCTCACAGGGAAACACAAGTAGGTTTAGGTGCAACTTCAGCCTTAAGAAAAGTGTTATTTTACATAGCTATGATCATAGGGCTGTGTCCAGCTCTGGGGCCACCAGCACAAGAGGGACATGGAGCTGCTGGAGCAAGTCCAGAGGAGGCCATGGAGATGTAGTGAGGGCTGGAGCAGCTCTGCTCTGGAGCCAGGCTGAGAGAGCTGGGCTGGGTCAGCCTGGAGAAGAGAAGGCTCCTTTAGGGAAAGCCTTATAACAATCTTCCAATAACTAAAGGGGGCCTATAAGAAATCTGGAGAGGAACATTTTACAAGGGCCTGTAGGGACAAGCCAAGGGGAATGGCTTTAACCTGGCAGAGGGGAGACTGAGATGAGCTCTTAGGCAGAAGCTCTTCCCTGTGAGGGTGCTGAGGCGCTGGCACAGGGTGCCCAGAGAAGCTGTGGCTGCCCCATCCCTGGCAGTGCTCAAGGCCAGGTTAGACACAAGGACTTGGAGCAACCGGGTCTAGTGGAAGGCCCGTGGCAGAGGGGTGGAACTGGGTGAGCTTTAAGGTCTCTTCCAACCTAAGCTATTCTATGATCCTATGAAAACCTCCCTCCCCTGCATTTAAGTTGCACCAAATCCACAGCATTGTATGAAGTTGTAGGAGCGGGAAAGACATAACTGGAAAAGTAACAAAATTCAGAAGTGGTGGATATTCATTGTCCACATCCAGCCAAGTACCAGCAGTAATCAGCCCTCATCAGCAGTGAAAAAAGAGAATTGCATTTTAACGTTCCTTTTACTTAAACAGCGTGATGCCATTACGGCTATGCTGAGCACTGATGGGAGAAGCTGACAAAATTCCCTCTTTCCCTTTTTCTCCCTCCCAGCACCGGGTGTTCAGCAGAGGACAAGGCTTGCTCTTCCACACAGTCCCACCGGAGGGAATTGCCATGGATCAAGATGCCTGATGCAGGTGCCAAACAACTGTCACTTCTCAAACCAGGTGGCAGCGCTGCCCTTCACTCACTGACCCTGTGGATGGCTGCTTATCACCCCAGGTAGCACCAATGCAGCTGGGTGAGATTCTGCCAACAAGGAGAAGAATATGAATAATCATCATTATTGAATATAAATCAACGAAAATCTCAAAGCCTTTTTGACCAGGAAGGGATGGACATACACAGGAAGGATGTGATGCGGATGGCTGCAGCATGTACCAGAGCTTGGCAGCTGCAGCAGTCCAGCAGTGATGGGTCCAGCAGTGATGGATCCAGCACATCCAGGGCCTGTCCCCACCATAGAACTGCAGCCAGGATCCAAACCCATCACTCATTTCTACTGATGCCAGCCTCCAGCAACTCTGCTGATAGCAGAATAACAGAGCTCTTGCTGCTCAAAAGGCCTCTTTGAAAGTATTTGAGCATCTTACATAAGATTGCTATAAACCAATACCAAAAAAGAAAGCAAGTAATTACACTACTGCCTTGTAAGCTTTGATTCTGTGCTGTTTGGGAACAATCTTAGGATTTTTTTGTTAGGCTTATGAGGGTAATGCAGAGAACAGCAAAGCTTTGGAGGTGGGGTAGTCTAGCTTTCAAGCTCCCATGTAAAAAACAGGTTTCCTTAGAATTTCACAGCCTGACAGGCATGACTAGAGAGAAGCAGGAGACATTTCTGCCCTTTCCTAGCAGCTTCTATATTATTCCTTAAAAAAATAAAAAAATAAAAAAAAAAGAAAAGAAAAACTTTCAGAGAATGTGGTGCCTTTATTCCCTTGTGCTGTTTAAACCTTTTTTCATGGCACCACACAATGAGCTTTCTTCGGGAAGTACAACAGAGGCTTTTCCTTAGCCCACAGTAAGGCAGCTACAGCTTCAGTGCCTTGAGAAGGTGGTGGATAAAATACAAAAAGGAAGGAGAAGAAGGAACCAAAAGAGAGAGAATGAATAAGGGTACAGTAGGGAACTTGAATCACTGAGAGGAAGGAGGTGGGGGGGAGAAAGGAAGAAAAAGGCATTGAGTGCAGGTATAATTGCAAAGCACCAGCACACTTCTTGCACCAGGGAGAAAAAAAGGAATGGTAGATGATTCAGGAGTATGACAAAGAATCCCTTCAACAAGTTGTCTTTTATCACAACTTTGCTGCTCTACAGCTACACTGCAACAGGGAGAAATTGCATCACGTCAACAGCAAGTTTATAAAGATAAACTGACTCTGAAGACAGTGGAAATATGCTGGCAGTTACTTTGTGTTTTGCTTATCACACTGCAATAAATTCACTGAGAACAGCATCAGCAGGGTATGAGAAACAAAACCCCACCTGCAGCTCAATGGGTCAGCTCTGTAACACTGGGGTGCACCCCTGGGTGCATCAATGACCCCTAGGTAAAAAAGTCCAAACCAGCCCCTGCTGCTAAGCATCCATGTGTGTGACTCCAGTCACTCCAGATCCCAGCTCCCAGACTCCAATTCCTGATGAGCAAAGCTGAGGGAACTCAAATTCAGGCTCTTGATTAATTAAACCAGAGCAGCTCCTTACACCAGCTATTACAAGACACGAAGACATCGCTCTTTGCAGCAAAGACTGAAGACTCCCAATGCAAAGTGCAATAACACCATTAGCTTGCGGCTAAAATATTGACTGTGCATGGGTGACTGAGTGCTGTGTCGCAGGTTTTGGCTCAAGGATGGTGGCAGGAAACCAAGACCTGCTGACAGCCAAAGGGATCTTTCACTGCCCTGTGTGGGAACTGAAAGCACAGGGTATCAGACTGTGCCTGTGGGGACCAGAGCAACCTTCACAAAGCACCTGCCCCAGCTAAACAGCAGCTTTGCCCTATCAAAGCCTAAATGATGAATGAGTTTGGAGCTCAGGAATGGAACACTCCTCACCACCTCCTTCTGATCATCCCCCAGCCAGGAGGGTTGTGATGTACTAAAGGGCTTCTCCTGCTTCCTTCTGTAGGCTCCTTCACCCTCTTCCCTGGCCTCACCCCTCCGCTCCATCCCGGAGAACGGCTGCTGGTTTAAATGCAAGTAGTGCACATGCAGGCACAGGATCTTTTTTTAAATGCTGAAAGCTGAGACTTCTAAGTTTATCTCAGAAGGACACTGGAAAGATGAATAGAGAGAAATTATGCAGAGAAAGAGAAAATATTCAAAGAGTAGAATTATGTATGCATAACTGCCTGGCTCCCTGGGGTGCATGGGCGAGTACACCAAGTCACTTTGTGAAATCATTCCCCACAACTCCTGTATCCTAATTATAGTGCTGTAAGTGGGGAGAAGCTAATTTTTCAACAGTCCTGATGGGGTAACTGGAAGAAGCACGAGCATGCTGTTAACCCCTCACCTACTGAGAGTCTTCAGGCAAAGAAGCTAGCACAGAAAGAGTAAATGAAATGTCAGTGAAGCCAATGCCATCATCCTCTGGTTGACTTAAAGGTGTCCAGTACAGGAACCAAGCAAGCACAAGCCTTCAGGCTAAAGAGGAAGGGCACACTTAACAAAACAGGCCAGAATGAAAAAGCCCACCAGTAAAGTGACCCAGACTTCAAAGGAGTTTGGATTCAGCATTATGATGCTTCTGTGTCCCTTTGCTCTATACAGCATGTTCTCAGCCAAAAGCTTTATAAGCCATAAATATGCCTGTACAGGAACCACTTTATCCATGCAGAAAATGCTGCCACCTCAGCACATCACCCAGTGCAACATGACTATTTGCAGCAGAAAGGGCTCAATCTGGTGTTCCCTGAAAGCCTCCAACTGGTTTGCATGGGATGGAGCTGGTTCCAATGAGGATCTGCTAATAGAACACCTCATCACACCCATGCAGGTTGAAGACACTGATGCATCAGTGAGTGGGAAAGGTCAAAACAATGTATTTTTGACCCATTACCATGCAATGCTCAAGCTTGACTTCTTTCACAGGAAAAATAAAAGGCACTAGGACAGCCCTCGTGCTGCTGATGCAGAAATCAGCCACCAACCGCCTTTTATCCTCGCTATGCTCAACAAGTTTAAGCTAACTAAAACCACTCCTGCAAGTCCCTAAACTCAGATATTTTGACTAAAACTGTCACTATTATTTTGACCATATTCCCTTTAAATTCCTCAGCCTGCTAATGTTTGTTCTCATTTACTACAAACCCCTTAAAAGGTTTCAATTAGCATTGTTTTTCCCTACTGGAATAGATGCAGGCACACAGTATTAAAAAAGGAAAACATAAAAGAAGATAAAATACTCCATTAACGCATCTTGGGCATGCAAAGAGTTCTTTTTCCCTCAGCCATGCCTTGCACAATACCACTAAAAGCATGGAAACATCACTTAGGGCTGGCAGAGGCACAGCACATGCACCGGGGCTGCAGCCATTTCATCCCGCTCCATGCTGTATTCCAGGCAGCATTTTGAATCTCCTGGCTACTCGGGTCTTTGTATTTCTACCATGTTCATTATGGGAGGGCTTCCCATGGCTGCCTCCCCAGCAGAAGCCACCCATGAAGATGGTTCTCCTTCAGCCCATGCAGGCACAGCTACAGATTGGGCAGAGAAGAGATTCAGAGCAGCCCTGCGGAGAAGGACTCGGGGGTGTTGGTCGATGAGAAAATGAACATGAGCCGGCTTCAGTGTGCGCTCGCAGCCCAGAAAGCAACCGTATCCTGGGCTGCATCAAAAGGAGCGTGACCAGCAGGTCAAAGGAGGTGATCCTGCCCCTCTACTCTGCTCTGCTCTCGTGAGACCTCACCTGGAGCATTGTGTGCAGTTCTGGTGTCCTCAACATAAAAAGGACATGGAACTGTTGGAACAAGTCCAGAGGAGGCCACCAGGATGATCAGGGGCTGGAGCACCTCCTGTATGAAGACAGGCTGAGGAAGTTGGGGCTGTTCAGCCTGGAGAAGAGAAGGCTGCGTGGAGACCTCAGAGCAGCCTTCCAGTATCTGAAGGGGGCCTATAGGGATGCTGGGGAAGGACTCTTCATTAGGGACTGTAGTGATAGGACAAGGGGTAACGGGTTCAAACTGAAACAGGGGAAGTTTAGATTGGATATATGGAAGAAATTCGTTACTGTGAGGGTGGTGAGGCACTGGAATGGGTTGCCCAGGGAGGTTGTGAATGCTCCATCCCTGGCAGTGTTCAAGGCCAGGCTGGACAGAGCCTTGGGTGACATGGTTTAGTGTGAGGTGTCCCCGCCCATGGCAGGGGGGTCGGAACTGGATGATCTTAAGGTCCTTTCCAACCCAAACTATTCTATGATTCTATGATTAGTCTGGGTAATGAACAGACATTCGCAGTTCCCCTCTCTGAGAAAAGCCACCTCCAAAATCTTATGGATATCCACAGGATTTAAGACCAGAAGACCATTTCAGAGGACCTCCTACAATAACAAGCAATTAAATCTTACCCAGTCACCTCTTTGTTGGAGCCAATTATTTGTTCAGAGTGTATGTCCAGGAAGATGTGCTTGATTTCAAGCACTGGTCTCAGCATGTGAGGAACTCTCAGTGCAGTCTTACAAGTGAGGAACTCTCTGCCAAACCGTATCAATATCTAACCCTCATGTTCTGAAAATTAAATATTCAACTCAAATTGAATAGCTATTTTTTGGACAAAGAAACCTGATCTTACTATTTAATCCTCTCACATTGTCTCAAGTTCACTCAAATTACAGCCATTTGAACTGCGATCTGAGCTCCCTTCTGCTTAATGAACTAATTAGACCAAGGACAGGCAAACTTAGTGAATACAGACCTTTGCCTGGCTAAGAGCTGCAGGACAAGGACCACACGGTGTGCAGCGGGGATGGAGAGGAATGAAGAGCAGAAGCAGGTCCCTGGTGGGCATCCCAATGCCCAAGAAAAGCAGTACAGCCTGGAAGAGACAGTTATTTTCCTACATATTGTCTATATTTTCTTGGAAAGAAATGTTCTGTTCCATCTGAAGAAAAGACATCATTGACAGACCCTCATCAGACATGTGAAGGATCAGACCTGCAGTGCCATTCTTGGGGGAGTAAGAGGTGACAGTGATGGCCAGGGACTCCTTTATGTGAACCAAGGGACCCAGACTTCCCTTCCACTCCAGAAGAGGGCCAAAAGGACCCAAAGAACAGGATGTTCTGAAGATGTACACTTGACAAAAGCAAACACAGACTGCAACCTCGTCTTTTCCCTCTGGAGCAAGATCATTTCAAAATTCAGAAAAAAAAAAAAAAAGAGTAACTTCAGACAGAAAAACTTGATGGACAGCCTCAAAACCTTGTTCTTTGGGGCATTTCCCCCAAAAGAGGAGATTCTGGTTTATAATCTTATTTTGGGTGATGGTGGGTTCAGCTTGTACCTTGTATTATTTCTTGTTATGTCCTCTCCAACAAAGGGAGGATGACACAGCCACGTAAACTTAAGTAGATTTGGGATGATATCTAGCTGTGGCACACAAAGTCAGCACTTAAAATACAGATACACAATATTATCTGTGCATATTTACTTCTGTTCTTTGGAGAAGAGAGGAAATAAAACTCCTGGGGTAATAGCTTTTAATAACAGATGCAAAGAAAGAGTTTGAGGATGAGAAGTAGGACAGGGACCACAACATGATGACAGAAGCACCTCACCTCTAGCTCAGATCTGGACCTAGATCAGTAGTGAACCATGAATTTCCTGATAGATGGTTTATTACTGAACCTCTTTTTGAGCCTGCCATAGACATCAACAGCACGATAACCTCCTGCTTGACAGTTCAACAGAAATGACAACACCTATGCAAACACTGAGATCACTGTCTGCAATTATAGGTGGTCCTGTCTGAGCAAAAATCTCATCAACCACACTAAATTTGTAATATCGTTATTATATGTCTGTCGTGGGTTAAGCCCACCCGGTAACTCAGAACCACGCAGCCGTTCCCTCACTCCCCCCCCCCCCCCCTTCCTCCCCACAGCTCCCAGAGGGGTGGGGAGGAGAATCTAAAGAATGTAACTCCCACTGGTTGAGATAAGAGCAGCCCAGTAACTAAGGTATAACACAAATCACTGCTGCTGCCACCAATGATAATAATGATAAGGGAAATAACAAGGGAAGAGAATACAACCGCTCACCACCTGCCAACCAATACCCAGCCCGACCGAGCAGTGCTCTCACCCTTCCAGGTAACTGCCCCCAGTTTATATACTGGGCATGACGTGCTGTGGTATGGAATACCAGTGTGGGTCAGGTGTCCTGTCTCTGCTTCCTCCTGGCTTCCCCTCCTCCCTGGCAGAGCATGAGACTCAGAAAGTTCTTGGTCAGAGTAAACATTACTGAGCAACAACTAAAACCATCGGTGTTATCAGTGCTGTTCCCAGGCTGAAAGTCAAAAACACAGCCCTGCACCAGCTACTAGGAAGGAGAAAAATGACTGCTACTGCTGAACCCAGGACAGTGTAAAATGCCCAAAGGTATTCCTGAGGAAGAAACACGTTTAGTGGTAGACCTGGCAGTGCTGGGGTAACAATTAGGCTTAATGATCTTAAAGGTCTTTTCCAACCTTGCTGACTCTATGACAGAGTCCTAAATTCAGTTTGATGCAGTATCACTGCATTTGCCATCAGCAGACAGGGAGGAGCTCAGAGTGGACAGGAAGGTTACAAGGGTGACTTTTATTGTGCTGGTAGTTTTATTCCATCACTTCTTGAAGACAAGATGCTAGAGGTGAGTTTAGGAGGATCTGTAGGCACAGAAGATATTTGTTCAGGAGCCTGTTCACACCACTTTCAGCATAATGCAAGGATAGGCTTGCAACTGTTGGAAAGCCAGGGTATTCCCCAGGAGGTGCAACAGGTGGTAGAGGCAGTGACTGCCAGACCAAGACCTCCTATTGGGCAAGGGCAGGAAGGAAGAACGCTTGGAGAAGATTGAATTCAGGCAGATTTCCACAAGGGTTTGCAAACTCGCTAAGAGGGTGCCAGGGGACTGAGGACAAATCCACTCTCATTGCTTAGGTGGGTCCTTGACACCTCCTGGAGCCAGATCATCATGTTGAACTGGGCTACCCCATGAGATTCTGAGGTGGGTCATGTTGCAAAGTAAGATCCAAGCAAGTCCTACCCCAGAGTCAGTCTCTTGGCAACGCCAAAGAACAGGCCTAGGGAAACCAAGTGCATGTGTCACTCTTCCACCCTGAGAGCTGCAATTTGGTGTGGATGATCTTATGACAAGATCGATGAATCCTGATATAGCAGCACTTGAGATAAATGTTGCTTCAGAAGGGCTCTTGTGCGAGTATTTGGAGTGAAGAGGAGTTTGGGAGGGACGGATGACGAATGAGAAACAAAGGAACATCACCAGCTGTTGGAAGCACTGTACCACCTTTTGTACAAACACAGCTTTCCCGGGGTGATCCTTACAACTACCTGCGAAATTATTCCCTATTTCCAAACCTTCTTCCTGTAGCATTTGCAAAAGCTTTTTTGCATCTGCAGAGAAAACAGCTATAGATGCGTATGATACAAAGAGAGTTTCTATGTTGAAGCTGTGGCTGCCCCATCCCTGGCAGTGTTCAAGGCCAGGCTGGATGGGGCTTGGAGCAACCTGCTCCAGTGGAAGGAGTCCCTGCCTGTGGCAGGGGGGTGGAACTGGATGAACTTAAGGTCCTTTTCAACCCAACCCATTCTATGGTTCTATTACATTACAACAGTTAAACACCTCCAGAGAAGACCGCAATGGGCTACACCTCCAAAACTCCTCTAGTTAGATCACAACCACATCAACAGAACAACAGTCATCCCGATGCCTCCTGAGACAGAGCTGCCAGCAAGCTCTGCACAGCACAGCACCACGGGCACCGGAGGCTCGCATCTCCAATTCCCAATCCCTGCAATGCTGAGAGCCAGCCAGGAGCTGAGGCACCCCAGGGCACTGATTGAGCAGGACGCACAATCTAGGACACAGATCTACAGACAACAGCACCTTCAGGGACCTGATTCCCACCATCACAGAGGTTTTAATTTCCGCATTGACTTTAATTAAAAAAATCCGCAAAAATTTAAGACTCTTCCTGTATCCTTCAGCAAAGTAGAATCGTGTCAAAGCTCCGAGCTCTGCTTGACACAATGGACAGTCTCATGAAGGGAGTGAATGTTTCTAACCCGTTTTGAAACAATTCCATTCGAAAGCCATTGTGTGCAGCAGCAGCAGGCAACGTGGACTGCAGCAAGCAGACAGCAGGCTGGATCAATTGCAGGATGGAGGTGGGTGCAGGAAGGCAGGAGCAGCAGACTGTGGCATTGAGGCTAATAGCGCTGTAGCAATTTATTCAGTGAGAAATGCTGCAGAGACATGGGGGTCTGCAGAGAAAGTAGGCAGAGAGTACAGCAATGCCTGGGAGGGAGATGGTCCCTGACTCCACAGCAGCAAAGAGCAGAGAGGATCAATAGGAAACACTCCAGGAAAAGCAGGGAACTCTTCTTCCCATACAAGAACTGAATAAATGACAATTAATGGAGCCAATCCAGCCATCTGCAAAAGAAATGGAAGAAATGCCACACAAAAATACCCCAGCAAGATGAAAGCTTCAGCGCCTGTCACAGCATCGCTGTGTACAATCCTTCCTTGCTGCCTACACCCTTCAGAGGTTCATGGCCCTACCACGGCATCCCGATACAACATCCTGCCAGCAATGGGGACAGGCTATTCATTATCTGTACCAATGGCACGGGAAACTCCATGGAACAATTTCCAACCCCTTCCCCAGCTAGGTCCCACATCACTTCTCCAGGTTTACCTGGAGACACGCCACGTCTCCTCTCCCTGGTGGCTTTCATCCATGCTTTGGGTGAATATTTAAGGAATGGACATGGAGAGCTGATTTGGGGAGAGAACAAAGGCAAACGGCTTTGTGGTTATGACAAATGAGCAAAGAAATCGTGTTTGATCATTATGCATGTCCTGCAATGCAAGCCCAAGAGCTCTGCATCTCCTTGCAGACAAAATTTGCTCTGAACTGCTCCTGCTGGTGTTTGCAGCCCAAGGATAATGCGATGCTCTTTCCAGATCACACTATCTCCATGCCCAAGCACATATGGTCTGGCTAACTAAGAAGCCCTGGAAAGGCTGTCAACAAGACTAGAGGAAGGTGTGCATCTGTGCAGAAACATATGCATGCCCCAGCGCTGCACAGTGAGCCACAGAGAGGATGCTCATGACCAGAATCCCACCAAAACCTGCCTGGCTCCAGCAGAAGAGCGGTGCAGGACCAGTGCCACTGCTGCTGCCACGTTCACAAACCCTTCCCCTTGCTCCCTTTGTGCTGCACGACTGAAAACCCAGCAGTCCACCTCCAAGAACCCTCTTGCCAGGGTATCTAAAGATGATGTTCCCTCTAAACTCAGCCAGCACAGCCTTCCCAGCATTGCTGCTCTGGCTCTCATCTGTACACCCACTTACACGTCTGCTTGAAAGTATGTGCTTTATGTTCATCTACAAAAATCTCCCCCATGGTACTAAAAGCAATGGAATAATCTACTATTTCAACTCACATCCCTTAGAGAATTCTGCAGTTAAAAAAAAAAAAAAAAGGAAAAGAAAAAGAAAAAAAAAAACAACCCTGGTTGAATTTGATTAAACCTTTGGAATCTCTCCAATATTTCCAGTTATTCCATCTGTAGAAACACTCTACTGGCACTTGGCACATTTATAGCATTAGCTGCCTTCTAAATCAGCAGCAGTTCTGCCTAACAATTTGGCATTTGCACACTGCCTTGTAAATTACCCACCTTACATCTCTGGGTACGAGGACCATCCCCTCCGAAAAGCCTATCACTGCCTCATGGAAATTCTTTGGGAAGAAAATATCTTCTTATGGGCTTGTGTCTTGACAAAAAAAAAGGGGAGGAAATGGCATTCAGTGGGCACGGTATTAACACTGTGGCTCATGGTGTTACTATGGCAGTAAAATGAAACCCAATGCAACCAGCTGGTTGCTATACTGCTATTAGAGCCTCTTTTCTGTTTCTGACCTTCCTAGAACTCTCCAAAAGGCATTAATCTGTTCAAAACTCATCCAGGATCTAAAGCGCGACGCAAGGTGAAGGTGTTGGCGACGCGGTTCTCCCGGCAGGCACCACGTAGGGAACAATTACGGCTCTGCCAGGAAGGATTTGCTCTGCTTTCTTTTCTGTGCTACGGCACGGCAAAGTCAGGAACCAGGCTAGGAACGGCTGCAGCTCCACATCAAGCCACAAAGCAGCAGGAAACCACTCGGCAATATCAGCAGCGATTTGTGCATTTCTTGGTTGAAAACAAAGAGCGGTGAAGGTCTGCATTATTGCCTCCCCACTCCAAATCGCCTCCCTTCTTTTGTCTACCCAAATCGTTGGGAGGCAAAAAAGCTCCCCTTCCCAAATGGCTCCCGGCTCCAAGCTCTTCTGAAAACCCTTTCTCCTTATCTTTACCCACACCTGACCCATTCTTACACATCCCCATCAACAAAGTGTAGGAAAATCACCAAATTAAGCGCCCATCCCGTGTCCTGCAGAACAGCCATCTACCTCGCCTGCACCTCAGACCTTGTTTCCTACTCCCAAGCTGTGCTCTGGTTAGCTGGTTCTTCCTAGCATGGGTTTGGTCTACAGGGGTTAAAAAAGGGGATAAAAGGACAAGGCAAAAAAAGAACCACATTGAATTAACTCTTCTTCTGCTGCCTCCTGCTTCTAAACTGTGCCTTATTGATTTTTACACCTATTATGACCCTCTAGCATTAGAAATCCAGGGTCACCTGAGGACTCTGAGATGGTCACTGTGCTGCGTCATGACCGCTTGCAATGTGACAGCAAGACAGAGTTCAGAGCTCTGTGCTTGAAAAGGGCTGGCTCGGATTGTCGGGGCTGAAAAGGAATTTCTTACTTCTTGTTTTGCAGGTGGAGATCCAGCACCCGGAGCTGAACTGCTCCCATCCTGTCCCACAACAAGCGGTGACTCAAAGTGACTCATTACCATTCTTTTGGAATTAGTGACTTAGGTAATGCTCCCCATGCTAACATTTAATAAGATGGTGTTTTTTCTGTTCATTTCTATACTCTCCCCTCTCTTGGTGTGTTTCTTCTTTTAACTTCGGGGAGGGATGATCTCCCTGGGCTGCAGTTAACAGAAAAGAGCAACCCATAGCAGTAAGGACCCACTATCTTCATCAGCTCTTTTTTATCAGCTCATAAAGTCCCATCCTGTGTTCTACCACATAGCAGCAAGATCCCACACCATGTCCATAAGTGGCTGTGGGTGCTAAGGTACCTATAGTTACGTAATAAATAGCTTAACCCACCCCTCTGCAAAGGGCTGCCAGGGACTCGGTGTCACAGAGGCACCAAAGGATGCTCTGACTCCAGAGGTTGGTGTGCCCCTCGTGTCTCCATCTCAGGCTCGGGGCGAGTGCAGGGGCTCTTGTAACACATCTGGAATGCTCCAGTGCTGCCTCAGCACAGGGAAGCTGGCGCAGGAGCAAGGATCTTAGAGAAGGAGAAATGAGTTGAGCTGAGTGACAGCAGGCAGCGGCCGCAGAGACCACTGATAAAACAGAGGATCCCAGCTCCGTGGCTGCTCTGCACTTGATGAAAATGTCTGCTCCCTCTCTCATAAACACACACAAACCCAGAAATAAATAAATAAACCCCTCTCCCTGCAGCCAGTGATGCATACGAGATGACTGCCTCCTCAACATGAGAGCAAAAGGGCAAATGAATCACATTACACTCCATGAATAAAAAACAGAGTCTTAATGCAACAGTGACTTAATGATTTCATTTTCCATGCACTAGACAGTTTGGCCTCATTTGCAGAGGTGCTGAGCAATCCCAAGTCCCACTTCAGCTAATGGGGACCGCAGGCACTATGCACCTCAGGACTCTCCCATGAGCCCTGGATGTACCTAGGAAGTTCTCCCACCTGGCAGGGAGGCTTTCCCTAGGGTTTGAGAGATTGAAAGCTGAGAGCAGGGATAAGCATGAGCCAAAGACCTCAGATCTCGACCTGCTGCACCTGGATCTGTCCTCAGGAGGATGAGATTAGGGTTTACAGCTCTGACCGGTGCTTTATTTCCCACAAGGTGAGGAGGAAGGAAATACGGCCTGCAATGGTGCCCAGGCACTTGGCTGGCCTGACTCTGCACATCCCCTATGCAGAAGTTGGAAGAGATGGCAGCAGCAGCCACCTGAAACAGTGAAAACAGCATTACCCCTCAGCAAGGTGCTCACAGAGCAGGTATGGAAAAGCACGTAGTGCAGGGGTGGCAGAGCCAAACCACATCCCGTTGTCGTTGCATTACTGGAAAGGGGCTTCTGCAGCAGCCCAAAGCCAGCCAAGCGCCACACCAGCACACATGCATCCTGAATAGAGGGCCTACAGGGATGCTGGGGAGGGACTCTTCATTATGGACTGTAGTGATAGGACAAGGGCTAATGGGTTAAAACTGAAACAGGGGAAGTTTAGATTGGATATAAGGAAGAAGTTCCTTACTGTGAGGGTGGTGAGGCACTGGAATGGGTTGCCCAGGGAGGCTGTGAAGGCTCCATCCCTGGCGGTGTTCAAGGCCAGGTTGGACGAGGCCTTGGGTGAGATGGTTTAGCGTGAGGTGTCCCTGTCCATGGCAGGGAGGTTGGGACTGGATGATCTTAAGGTCCTTTCCAACCCTAACTACTCTATGATTCTATGAATAAACTCTGTTTCGACCCTGTCATGGGGCCAGACACACCACTTCCCCTTCCTGTGCTTTTAGGCCTCCCTATGGCATTTCAAACAACTCCTGTGTCCACTTTGTTGAACCTTGCTGTTTTCTTTTAAGCATCCTTCTGCACTAGCAGCGTTTCTCGAAGCAAGCCTTGGTATCCATATCCCTATCATAGCCAACACAGTGGTGGTGCAGACAAGTGTGAGCTGCACCCCGGCCTTGGCTCCATCCTTCTTGGAAGGAACAAAAACAATAAAAATACCTTCACTATTTTCCTACGTCTGTTTGGAAAACACATCCCAGGACAACCTCTCCCAAACAGCATCAGTCCTCTGGCAAACAAAACGAAGTCAAACGCAAACTATTTATTGCCAAAACCTCTTCCTTCGTTGTAAAATACTGTTTAATTTTATCCCTTAGGCATCTATTATCTCATAGCCCATATTATTTTTCCAGCTATTACTGCTTAATTTCCCCCATCCAAAAAGTACGTACAGACACAAGCCAATTTCCGTCTTGGCATAATTGTTTATGAGAAACAAACAGCTGTTTCACTAGGGTCCTAACAAATAGAGGGGAATCGATGCTTCTCATCTCTTCATTAGCTTCCCACAAGAAACTGGCTGCTGTCACGTGTGCTCTACCACTGAGCATCATCACCCTCCCAGCCCCAGGCAGGGACCCGCATTGATGGGGGGGACACTGGAAGGAGGGAAGAGAAACCAGGGGAGATCCACTGGACCCCATGTTCACAGGCTCACACTGTGATGGAAATAAGAGCCTATGCTGAGCATAAACATTTCCCTTTTTTTCTTTAAATAAAAGCTGCTGAATTTTAATAAGAGCTTGAAATAAAAAGTAAAACCCCATGGCTAATGGAATACGCTTATGAAAATGCTTGGACTGCTTCTCTTTTCCCATTTGTGGTCAAATTTCTGTGGTTTAGTGCTTGGTTTTGTTGCGTTTCTTTTACTAGCAGAACTTCTGTAGGGTCTGAAAGATGTTTGCAAGATGCTATTGCTGGCTGTGTAAGCACAGGACCTTCTCAAGGTCCATAACCCTCCTTTTACGGAGATGGTGGTGATGGGATTGTGCAGCAGCTGGCACAGGAGGCAGCAGCAAACACCCAGCAGAGGTGGAGGTTCACAGAACAGACCCCAGACTACAGCATGCAGCAGATAAAGAATAGCCAACTTAGAAACCCAGATAAAGAAAATGATTGAAGCAATTAAGGAATATGCAAAACTGCAAAATATTGTAAAGGCACACAAGTAGCTCAAGTTAAACAAAAGCCGTGAAAGACAAGGTGTGTGTGCATGTGTGAGATGGACACAGAGCTGGGTGCTGTTCTGGTTTGCATTTCCACGAGCGTTTTCCATGCAGAAGTCTGTAATTCAGTCTAATTCCATTTTGGGTTAAACATCCCTTGAGATTATTTCCCTGTTTACGGTAGCATTGGGGTACTTGGTGCTTGTGGAATTGTGCGCAGTTACACATTCCCAAATGAGCAGGCAGAAAGGGATTTGTAATAGAGGGGAAAGGGAGAACATTTCTTAGGGATCATGCAAGAGCCTAAATATGCTCAGCCCTGGGTATGGGGCAGAGCATCTCCCACTGTTGATACTGTCTTGGTAGCCAGTTTCAGCGAGGAGGCCTTTAGGGACAAAGCCTATGCTAAATATAGGGATGGCCATTTCAGCCTAACTCCTACACCAGCCAGCCACACACAACCCAAGAGGCATTTCTGCTGCTGCTCCTTCATTTGAATACTTTATTCATGCTTGTGACAAAAGGCATCACTAACGTTTTCCTTTCTGTCACCCGTCCCGCCTTTAGCTGCTCAATTAAAAAGCAGGAAAGCTCCAAAAGCTATTGCAAGCATCACATCAGTGCTTGCGACGCTCCCGCCTTGTCCAGTGGGTGTTCCCACAGCAAATAGAAACTGCAAGCAGAGGCCGAGCAGCAATGAGTCAGGAAGGCAGAAAGGCGTGAAACCAAAATGAATGGAAAGGCAATAAACCTGCAATATTTCACCACTGGTACGGAGTTCCGGGATAACCTCCATCTATCAGCATTATCAGCGCCTGGGAGCTCACCGGAGCTGTACTTACAGTACATTAGTGACCCCAGCAGAGAAGAGGCTGCAGCCATGTGGGTACATTGCCATGTCATGGGCTGAGGCCACCGTGGGATGTGGCAAGGGTAACAGGCATTCACCATGTCCAGCATCCTGGGATGCTCCTCCAGAACAAGGGAAAGAGCACTCCAGCTTTTACCTGTGTCCCAGGTGGAGCAGAGGAGAAACTGATGGAGCAACCCCTGGCAGCAAGATGATGCCCTGGTCCAGGAAAGGGACCGATCAAGGAAAGGGACCAGTGAGGGATACACATGCTGAAATGCTCATGGACCCTGATGCAAAGGAGAAAAAAAGGCTCCCACCCCTCAGGCGTGACTCCAGCAGCAAACCAGGTGTGCAGCTTAAGGAATAAAAGGAATACTGTTCCCTGTAAAAAGGCTGCAGAACAATTCCAGGAATCAAATTAAAAAAGAAGACTCTTTTCCAGTCACCCCAAAACCCACCAGTGCCCCTTTATTTCTCATGAAGGCACGAAGTGTAGCAGCTCCTCTTTGGGGCAATGATGGGCAACCCTTTCTCTGTATCTACAGAGAGATTACAGCATCATTACTAAGAAACAGAGGATGGGGACTACCTCGATCCCTTGTGTTCCAGAGCACCAGGTACAAAATACCCTGCCAGTCCACTTCTAGAACCCATGACTCATTTGTCACTCCTGTGCAGAACAATCTAGTTAGCTGCCTGCAACTCCTGCCCATCTCCTGCACCATCCCCACCACGGCGGTGGGAAGACCCAGCTATACTTCCAATGCAAAAAGCAGTCGTGTACAGGCTTTGCAGTCAAGTCAGACTCATGGCATTACACAGAGAGCTGTCACCCCAAAAACCTGTGTCCCCTCCAGTGACGCACAGCTTGGACACAGGTTGGGGTCCCCTGCCCAGGCTGTGACTAAAAACCACCAGTCTCTCCCCAGAAAGAAGCTAATTCCCCATTAGTGTTGCAGAAAACTCGGGCAGCCAGCAAGAAGAAAGCTTTTTAAAGAGATATAAAAACAGGATTTTTGTATTGAAACACATGCCACAGATGGTGTAGCAGACGAGGATTAATTCATGAATCATATTTCTTAAATGATACAATCTCTCTTTTCACTTCCATACTTTCCCTTTTTGACTCAGAAGCAGGGATTTAAGATGCCCTTCCCAGATATGAATTTTGCATGAACAAACATTGCAGGGGTAAGAAAAAAAAACACCAGGATATAAAAAAGGCAGCAATAAACCAGAAAACCCAGATGTTTAAAGCTAAGTTCTCTAATGTAAGCGAACACATATCCTGTCCATCTACGAAAGAGCATGTGTGGAAATGCAATATATGCAGGCACAGACCTGGGACTAGGGTGGGAAAATGCATTCCCTACCATTTGGAGATTACTAATGCTTCACCCAGGGGTCTGAATCACAGAAGCTGATTTTCTATCTCCTCCTATCTTATTCGCCACCTTCACAGCAAAAGAAAAGCCTTAAGGCAAACATTTCCACTGAGAGGCCCTCCACACTCTGCCCTTCAGGTCTGTCCCTCCTCCACCCCCATCAGCGCTTCCCTTTGGAATATCCTGGCACTGGCACCACCAGGTTGCTCTCCAGGAACAGCTCACGGAGCCCACAGCACCCAGGGGATTGCAGAAAGCAACAGCAAGCCAAAACATCCTGCCCCACGCAAACGGATCAACCGTAGCTTGCAACCACAGCTGAGTAATGTTTAAAGTGGAAAAGAGAGGAGGAGATGACAAATGAGCTTTTCAGTAGCTGGAGATGCTGAACTCCCAGCTCCTTCTCCACTGGAAAGCTATCTCCAACCAGCCAAACCCATACAAAGCCCATGACCCATGCAGGGACATGACCTTTACCTAGACAGAAGCACAGATCAAACCAGGGTGAGAACAAACAGTGCCAACACTCCAAGATGCCAGCACGCTGCCCTTCAGGGCTCTTTCTCACCTGCCAAAGGTGCTGCTATACCTTGCTTACACCACCAAATCAGCATTTCAGTCATTTTTACACATAAAGCAGCTGGGTATTTGCTTTACAGCTTCTTTATCCAGCCTTGCCCTTACTATTGTAGCTTTACACACAAAGCTGCAAGTTAGAAGAAGGGTAAAAAAGATTACTTACCCTTAAATTATTTCAATCTTTCCCTGCTTTGTGTATGACGTGGGCTTCTCTTTTGGTTACTATTTCCAGATTTGGTCTTTGGGTAGGTGAATGGAAGAGGAGAATGAAAGGAGTTGTATTTGATGACGATGGAGACTGTAAAATAAAGAGAAGGATTTTAGTGCACCACAGTCCTCTCTATACATCCATATCAGATTAAATTAAATTAGTGACACCTACATAAATGCTTCCTACTGTTTTCATGCACATACACACATATCACAAGTGTCAAGGAGGAAGCAGCTGTCAGTGATATGGCAGGGGGGGAAAGGAGCATTTTCTATAACGGAAAAGGGGAAAAAATAATCTAGCATAACAACCAGCACTGGAACAGCAGCAGAGGGGCTTCCATGGGTTTGCAGGAGGAGGCAGCTGCCCACCAAACTGAGATGGGTCGAGACCACATGGGAGCACAGGGAAAAGGCTTGAGCAGAGAACAGTGTGGAAAGAGCACGGGTCAAACAAACCCAACAAACACACTTTTGCACCCCAAAAGTTGAGCTGCGTCAGCTCAACTGCTGTTGAGAAAGCAAGAGAAGAGCTGAGAGTTTCAGGAATCACAACTCCTCCATACCCTGTAACGAGGAAAGGACTCCTAGCACAGAAAGGAATGCATAATTTGGTCACTGTACCAGCAAGGAGGAAGACCCTAAATCCCAGATTAATCTCCCACCATCGGCTTTAATAGCAGCATTTCTGCTAAGTGGTTTTCCCCTACACAGACCCACATATCCATGTAAACACACAAACAAACCATTTGGCTTCCCAGTCGTGGGGTATGCAGCTGCTCAGGGAAGGGCTCGGTGCCTCTGACATGATGCCAAGGTTGAATTCCTGCCACCCCATCTACTCCTACCCCTCTCCCACCGCTGACTCCGTGCCCTGCTCCTGAGCAGGCTCTTTAAGGCAGCCCAAGGCTCCCCAGCTCACCCTGGGATAGCCACCTCCTCCCCATTTGCCTCCCCAAATCACCATCCACTTAACAAGGCAGTTGAGATCCTTCAGCAGTAATTTCATAGACTCAGAGTGGTTTGGGTGGACGAGACCTTAAAGCTCATCCAGCTCCAACCCCTGCCCCGGGCAGGGACACCTTCCACTAGAGCAGGTTGCCCCAAGCCCCTGTGTCCAACCTGGCCTTGAACACTGCCAGGGATGGGGCAGCCACAGCTTCTCTGGGCACCCTGTGCCAGCGCCTCAGCACCCTCACAGGGAAGAGCTTCTGCCTAAGAGCTCATCTCCATCTCCCCTCTGTCAGGTTAAAGCCATTCCCCTTGGCCTGTCCCTACATGCTAAGTTGCTTACATTTCATTGCTTTCAACTGCTTACATTTCATTGTAAGCAACCGAAAAAAAGAACAAAGATGAAAGGAGCTGACTTCCATGCTATCATTTTTCTCATGATTACTCTTCCATCTTCTGTATGTAACTGGCATCTCCAGCACTGTGAGCCCCAGCCCAAACACCAAAAGCACCCCCAAAAAAACCCATATTTACACAATTACTAAGAAGGTGCCATTCCTGCTGGTGGGAAAAGAAAAGATCCCTGAGTCAAGGAGACTCATTTTCCAGCCTCAGTTGGTTGGAAAAGCACAAAGGTCACTGCAAGGAGTATATAAAAATACATGCTAACATTGAAGAGGTATAAACATAATACTAAATATCAGGTTTTATACCCAGATCAGTATTTAACACTTGCCCAGAGGCCTTTGATAAACCCCAGGCGCTTTAACAAAGCGAGGAAGCTTTTCACCGCTATTTAGCAGAACGGGAATAAGTAAAGCACAAGAGAATAAAACTGCTCAAGACATCAAGGATCAAGTCAGAAACAAAAAGCCAGGTCTCCTCATCCAGCTCCTCCACCGCTGAACGCCCGCCCTGCTAGGCTGCTCTATTTAAATAGAAACACTATTGTTAGCCATAAGCAATGCAGACTCATTAACATTTATTTTAGTGTTATAAAATATATTTTTGAATGCTTGAAGCAATAATCCGGAGGAAGTGCTAAAGCTCGGAGCAGATTTCCAATATGTCCCAGCTTTTCCAGAGAGATTTCAGGCCTCCTGGAAAGACACAGACCGTCTCAAGGCTGCGGCGCGGGAGCGTGCCGATACCTCCAGCCAACCCAGAAAAGCAGCACATGCAAATTCCCTGCCCCTGCTTCTGCTCCCGGATTGTTCAGCGAGAGGTAAATCTAAAAATGCTGTTGGCTTTCATTACTCATGGACCACAGAAACCCCAAACTATCGCTTCCAAAATGTTTTTAATGCATGTGGGTGTTCATATGTGAATAACACTTGGAAACGGAGGGACCTGATGCCTGCAGAGACACCTCCTCGAGGAGCACGCCGGCAGAAACCCCCTGCCAGCACATGCAGCTCCCGCTGGAACGTCCTCCATGGAGCCCAAGGTCAGCACGCAGGTCCCAGCCAGCCCGCATCATATCCCAAAAGCTAATGGAGACAAACCATGTTTCAAATCCTACTTTTCATTAGCCCAGCCTCTCTCCCCACCGCCGTGAAGAGCAGGCAGCATGGGCAGCAGCCCTCACCAATCCCATAAGCCATCAAGGAGAGAGTTTTGGGGTTGGTTGAGAGGAGCAGCAGTTGGTAGTGTTTGTTCCAGTGGTATCCTTAAGAAAATCCAGAGAAAATTGTGTGGGAGGATGTGGAACCACACAGACATAAGACAGATTCAATACTGAGTACAGAAACCAGAGGTACACACCGACGTACAGAGCACAGTGCCCTGTTTTTACCAACCCCCAACGTATCAAGAATAGGGAGGGATGCATTTTATGTTATACATACACTTTACAAGAAAACTCCAGTTTTCCATATGAGAAAGCCAGCCTTGGGCCACTTTGGACAAAATAAAATGGGAAGAGGCAAGAAGGGAGAAGAAAGAGTTTTCTTTTTCAGTGCCAGAAAAGTTACTGCACCATCAGTGTTTTACAGGTGCTCCATCATTTCAGAGTGGCCTTTAATCCATGTTTTGGTAGGGAAAGGAAGACCCAAGACCTTTTCTGCATGCCATGATGGAGCTAGAGGAGCTGACACGTCAATGTTTAAATCCACACATCTCTTCCCCAGTGTGGAGAGGGAGGGACGTGCTCTGGAGCTCAGCCACGGTGGTCCCTGGCACTGTGCAGATGGCAGTGGTTTGGTTACCCGGTGCTAAACGCAATCTGCGCAAGCTACAGCATACACCAAGTTCAAAGTCAAAATGAACATTTGTTCTACAACAAAACACATTGCAAATGATCCTTAACAAATTTTAACTGTTGGTACAGTCAGATAAGAGCTCAGTAGCGTATATCATACCCTGTCGTTATTGCAAGCTCTGTGCTGCTGAACATACGAGTGGCAATGCGGAGATCTATATTTTGTATTTCAGTATAAATTATAAAGCAGTGTATAGACCTGAAGAGGCAGCTCTGCTCTTTCCTGCATTGCTTCCTTCACGTGTTTCAGCCCATTAAATTCCTTCTCCATTTAGTTGCTTTATTTTGGTTCCTTGTTGTATAAAATCGTTCCACATTCACCAAGCGGCAAAGCCAAATAAATAATCACAAAACTTCCCTGCACAAACTCCAAGAGCTGTTATGGGAAGCAGAGAGGGTATCAGCAGATAGAGACAACTCGAAGGCAACCTGAGGTTTGGTATTCTGTGTCAGCTTGACACACAGGGGAAATAACCCTTTAATCCAGTGCAGTGTATTTCATTTACTGTAGTGTTATCCAGTTCGAAGATGTTATGAAAGGAATCCCTGGAGAGACTTAAGACTTCAAAACCAGCCTGAGTTTGAACTTAATTCCACCATTGCAAAAGGCTGTAGCCGTGGAAGATGACCTTTTCCATACCTTGCATGCCAGGAGCCATTCTGCCTCATAATGTCATGCCAAATTAGAATATTCTCTTTTTGTTTTACTCAGGATTTTGTTTTGCCTTTTCTTTTTAATTAAAAGCATCTGTCACTATTAATGAAATGGGGGGGGAAAGGAGAAGGGAAAAAAATCAATGAGACAAACAGATTAAAACCGGTGACGTCAAGAGCTGGGGAGAGCAAAAAGCCACATAATTAACAGAGGGACTTTCACCTCCACATGATCTGGTCACCACAGAACAGGTCAGGACCAGATGAGCATCACTGCCACCTCCTTGCTGCTAATTGCCCACCTGAAACAGAGGGATGCTCTTGCCATGCTGGCCTCTGCCCAGATACATCACCCAAATCCCACCAGCAGCGGGAGCCTGGGTGGTCTCTCTCCTCTCCTTGGATAGGAAACAAGAGGGGAAAAATACCTTTAAACTGCAGATCTCAAAGCCGTTCAGGTCTTGCCAAGGTTATCCTGAATAACAGGTTCAGATGTGTCTTAAATACGGACTGTAAATCCATGTTAGTAGAACAGAAGCTGCTGGAACTCCCTGTGATGGCAGGGATGAAGGTGTGAAGTCTGACCTTCAACCAGTTGCAGGAGCTTCACTGACCATATGGAATGGGATGGACTGGGCTAGACTAGAATAACCCAGGCTGGAAGAGACCTGAAGGATCATCTGGTCCAACCTTGCACTCACTGCATCTTACAATTTGGATTGTGAATGTATTTAAATGTAAATTTGTATTTTCAAAAACAATGTTTTCCCCCCAAATACTAAATTAATTACAAAATGTCTTCATAATGTGAAATCCGATAGCCTGTTAAAGCAGCACAAACAGCTTCATTGTATCACTAATGGTTAGAAATGTTCCGTCAGCACAGTTGAAACAAATGTAAACTAAATATGTCAAGGATACATTGCTTTCTGCTCTCACCATTTTTTTAATGTCTTATTTCATGGTAGATAAAGTGAAAAATCTTTTTACCTGACTTGGTGAGAGGCTCATTTACTCATGCAAATTTAAACCCAAGTGTCATAATACAATGAAATTATAAAAACATATCAGAAAGAAGTTAGCGAGTCACTAAATTTAGCTCCTAATGGAGTTCAACCTGTCTTATACAGTTGTATGTTAATGGGAAGAGCCTACAGTGCTCTGTAAACATCAGAGCACAGCTTAGAAACCATCATTGCACACATGGGCTTTCTGAGAGGAACGCTTCAGGTTTACAGCCTCACACACCTATGATCTAAGGGTAACTTCAATTTTGATCCCAGCCAAGGTTATGAGCACGGAGAGCATAAAATAAAGCAAAATGCATTGTAATGGGCTCATTGCAAGCACTGGGCTCTGTGGAGCTGCTTTGCAAACTCCGGTAAGGAGCAGGGGGGACCTGGGATGAATTGTAGGTTAGGGAGTTAACATACAGAGGGATTTTCTAAACCCATACAACATATTATGGCTGACATGGTGAAGCGCTGAGTTTGTGGGCTGAAAGATACTTGGCAGCTTCAGGGCTTGGCTCTGAAGCTGGGTAGATCCAAGCAACAAAGGAAAACTGGTGCATCTGAAATAACAGCAGCAAACCACGCACTGAAGCAGCAGCAGGATCCTCTGTTACAACCTGATTTTTTAACTTGCCCATAGTCCAAGTACAGCACTAAGATGAAGTCTTCTCTCTCAGAAACAATCTCTCATTCCAGGAGGAAGCCAAGAAGATGAAAGGGTTATAAGAGAAGGGAAAGAGATGGCTAAAGTCAAGATATGTCCAATCCATCCTTCAGACCTCCACTGTTCATCAAAACCAAAGCACCAACTAGGCACAGTGGGGAAAAAATGCCTCTGCAGAGGAACTGGCTGAAGAGACAGGGAGGCAACTTCCTAAAGATGCTGATGTCCATACCCCTGCCCATAAGAGCAGGCTTGGGTTTGGGTCCCAGCCATGGAACCTCCCCCAGGTCATTTACTGGGTGGCTGCAGCAGAAACCACAGCAGGTACAGAGCAATACTGGCCCATGTAATGCTGCTGCAGCTGAAGCATGAAGCTGGGGCCCAACACCCCATGGAAGGAAGAAACAAAGATTCCTCACCTGGTAGGACATCGTGAAAATAACACCCTGTAAGGACAAGAGGAACTAATGGAAAACATCAAGTTGCATTAAGGGCTGTGTTAAAGGTTTACAACAGTCTCCAGACAAGTTCCTGAACCTGATGTTCCTGAACCTTTATGGACCCACAGGTCAAACCAGAAGCAAAAAATACCAGTTTTAGGAAATACCACTTGTTGTGACACAAAAAAAAACCCTCCACCCTGTCCCTATGCATGGGTAGATATAAAGACCTTTCCTCGTGAGAATGAAAGCCTGCTGTAGAGTTATGCTGTAACTACAAAAGCACTAACCTGTCCCTGCCTTGTAAAACACAAAGGCTGATACAAGGAATTAGGGAGCTGTCCTACATCTAAATGCCTTAATTAATTTGTGAAGCTCTGCCCCCTTCTCGGAGGCGTGCGCCGTGGCACTTTTGTTGCTCCCTCCGATTGCCACAGTTCTCTATTTTATTTTTATCCTGAGTTAGATATGAATCAGGATCTGCAGAAGACAAAACAGCACACTGCAATCAGCCAGCATGCCAATTAAACTAAAAGATACCCTGGAAATTAAAATTAAATGCCATATCTATGAAAAGAAACAGACAGCTTCCTCAGAAACAACAAAAAAGCGCCTGGATTATGGGAACACGACTGTGGCAGCCCAAAATCGGAGCTGAAGCAGTTCTATAACTATCATCCTTCACATCTGCATACTGTAGATCTTCATCAAATTGTGTATGTTTTTGCACATTTATCATCAAGATTTATTGAAGTTGATTCCATAAATTTCATTTAGTTGTTCACTGCTGCTATTTGTTTCCAAGGCAACAAATGCACTTTGCCCAAGCTGCACGGTAAATCACGATTGTTCAGAATTTGGGGGTCCCTGCCCCTTGTGCTGCACAACGGCTGCACCTCCCGATGCAAACAACAGCGCTGGCAAGAATTAGCAACAGATTTGGTGGGCATTTACAATAAAAGAAAGAAAAATAATCCATGCAATGGAAGAAAAAGGCAGAACTAAGCAGACAGACAGCGGGCTGCCGGCGGGAAGAGAGGATTCATGCAAAGCTCCCCTCCTATCTCATTTACACCTTGGATGGCTGGAGGTTGAGAAATCCATTCGCAGGTTCAGGAGGAGTCAGAAGGCTCTTCCTGCAAAATATAATGATAAGAGAGTCGTCTCCTCGTTGAGGCATTGCAGAAGGGACAACTACAATGGTGAGGGAAACAGAAAAGCTTTGGATTTACAAACATCGCACGTGCGCCTCAGTCCCCATTGGCAGCACCCAATGGCTCTGCCCCTGCAACATGGGAACACCAGGGAACTTTGCAGAAGTTCAGCTCAGGGTAGGAAAAACTCACAGTCTAATCTGTGATAACATTGCATCGTTATCTCCATTGTCAGCAGCTGAACTGCAGGAGGTGGACAACTCCAAGTGCTAACTTGGCTATTGCCCAGTTTCCTGCTATTTGAAAGCAGCTCAAGGCTGTCTCATTCACCGAGCCATCCAGGAGCTCTCCCTTATAGTAATGACCCACCATGTCCAACACAGGATCACTAAAGCACCTTAAATAAAGGGCAGCAAAAGGAGAGACCACAACTGCAGGAAGACAAAAATCAAACACAAGAGATGGAGCTAAACCTCCGTACTGCGCTCCCCGAGCCTCCTCCGGGGAAAAGTCTCGCACAAAAGCCATTACTTCAGCAGTTCTAAAAACAAAACCTATCTCATACGCAACGTCGCTGTTTTAATGGGACACGATGGCTTTCAAAAGACAATGCAGTTATTTTTGATCATCTATCATAAGCAAATACCCAGGACTGCAAAAGCGCCGTGCAAGAGGTAGCTGACGAAGTCGGCACACTGATGTCGGACAGTCCACATGGAACTGGAAACTACGGTGTGAATCAGGGAAACCCACGTTCAGCTTCCAACCCTGTCACTGGTGTGCCATGTAACTGCAGAGGACCAGCCCTAATTACTGAGTGCACAGGAAGCTACAATCCCTTCCCTTTCCCCCTGTTTTTTAAAAAACCCTCTTTGTTGGATAGCACATTCCCTTGGATTCATGTATTATTCCCAGAGTGGCCAATAAAGACAGCATCCCTGATGACAAAAGCCACTAGTTTTGCAACGTTCAGCCTCAGAATTGTTACAAGATTGTTTGCTTTCTAAGTGCAAGTCCACGTTTCAGAGGAATAAAGAACTTGCTGCAGCAGGCTGGATTAATGATGCAGCCAGGCAAGCCTCTGACCTCCAGCACGGTGGCTGGGCCCAGTGCTCCTGGAAACAATAAAGTAACCACACACTGCTCCTGATCAGCTGCATGATGCAGGAAATGGGGAAAAACTTACTCCTGATACCTGGTGCAAGGAGATACCCCCTTCAGCTACGTGAACTGATAGCTTTTATTAGCGCTATCATTGTCAGGCATATTCAACCCCTTTGCTGCAATGAGTAGCATCTGAGATGCAAACCTGCCTTTCATAGCCATGACACTGGTAAAACGGAAGCAGGACAGATGGAAATGAAACAGCATCACCTTCAGTTCAGTAGCAGGGAAAAGGAGCCCTCGCTGTCACCTTACAAAGATGAAGCACATGCTGCATCCCAGACACGGGGACCACAGGCAGTGATGCTCCCCATTGACAACATCAGCTGAACACCACCTCATTCCTCTGATAGCAGCAAATAAAACCCACCCTGTGAACACCATCATCTCTTCTAACAAGAGACAAAGGAACCACTGCTCAGGCACTGAAGTGACAAACTGCACTGACTATCCCAATCGGGGCAGCGCTCCAGTGCTTCCGCCTCACCCCTTCACGCCTAACTCCAGTCTCTGCTGTTTACAAGAGCGTGACAAATAACGTGTTCCAATGGCAGCTTCTTGTTTTACACTACAATAAATGAAAAGCAATACAGGTTGCAGGCCATGAATCCCCCTCCTTTCTCAGGAAACGTGTGGTCCTGCAATTGGGTGATGGCTGCAGAACATCCTTGAAAACACCTAAAAGAAGAATGTTGTCCAGCCAGCAGCACAAAAGCAGGGAGAGGGAATAAATAACCTTTGAGGAGGGTGTATAAATAACTATAGGTAACATTTGCATGCTATAAAAATCCTCCCTTTTTGGCCCGGCTTTGCAAGCATCAGTTTCCTTTCCAAGTGTTTTGCTTGTGCTTTGCAGACCTACTTCCCCTTCCCTTCCAGGGCAGGGACTCCTCTGAACCCCTTACTACACCGTCGGAAGAATGGCAGGCGTGTGAATTTGTGTTGCCAGCTGTTTACAAGAGATCCTATCCAGGCTGATGGGACCAAAAATTGGATGTGTTGGGCTAGATCCTTCCAGGGGTTACACGTGTAGGGCTGGAGTTGGGCTGTGATTTAACATGTCTTCCTTAGATAAAACCCAAACAACTACGCGCATGCACACACGTCTCCTGCTTGCTCCCTCTCTCCCAAATAAATACTATCTGCCCTCTGAAGTAAGAACCACGAGCTGCCAGCCCCCGAGCTGGGTGAAAACACATCGAGGAGCGCAGCCGGTGCGTGTGCATGTGACACAGGCATCTGCATATCACGCCACCCCTCTGCCTCCCGCCCTCCCTCCTGCTCGCCGGGTCCATTCTTACCAACCAGCAGAGGATAAAAATGCTCTTTAAAAGACCTAATTTTCCTCCCCAGCTATTTGCTGGCGATGCAGCCCATGGGTTCACACAGCTCCGAGAGGGAATTTCACACAGTGACAGTCTCCTCTTGGCAAGGCTGTCCCCTCTCCTCTGCAGCAGGATCAGCATCCCCAAAGATGCTCCAGCCCATCACTCTCAGCATCTCCCCCCTGGTTCTCCCCCAGACGAAGCAGTGTCCTGGCAGATCCATCTGATCCATCTCCCCCTCTCAATATCCCTAACGAGGCCAGAGAGGGAGCAGCCCCCTCCAGCGCTGCCTCCCCCAGGGGAGCGGGGCTGCAGAACAAGGCTCGCCGATGAGCGCTGGCAGAGCTCGCGTACCACCCGGTGAGCAGCTCCCCGTGGCGTGCAGGTGGCTCCTTTGATTCCCAATGATTTGTCAGCCTTGCTTCTGGCTGGCACCAAGCCCAGGCCAAACTTTGCAGCGAGCGGGTCACCCCACCAAACAGCATCGCCAAATGGTCTCTCGGAGATCCCACGGGAAGGGAACGGAGAGCCGGTGCCTGGAGGCACGGCTGTGCCCCAGTCTGGGACCCCCAGTCCCAACTGTCATTCCAGCAAGGGGTTTGCACCAGTGTTTATCGAATGATGCCCAAGCAAAACCATTGCATGGCAAGGAGAGCGCAAGAGAGCTTCAAAATGGAGCTATTAGAAACATTCCTGTTGAAAAACATTAATCAAGGCCAAAACATTGTGCAGGAATATGCCAGTTTTAGCAGAAATCTCACCAGGAATGTCTTGTAAACCCAAGATGCCCAGAGCAGCTTACAGCATCATCTCCCGGCCAGGGAAACCTGGGTCCATGTCCCTGCTGTGTTCAGCATCATCTCCCACACCCCTCCAGGGGAAAGCACGTGGAGTAAACCCATCCAAGGACACTCAACGCCAGAATAAGACACAAGCGAATGGACAAGCCACTACAGAGCAGCAAACTGCTAAATCCACAGCTCCCCAGGCTAGTAACAGCCTCTCATCGTCCCACAGCCTTCAACAGAGAAAGCTGTAGGAATCCAGGCATCCTCCAGTAAAGCTTTGGTGAGTTTGGCCTTTTTTCCACTCAGCACAACCCCTGCTTTAATTCCCTCAGTGTTTCTGAATCTGGGTTTGGTCCTTCTGTGGAAGCCCCATGTGTGTGAGTGTCTATACACAACAGGGACTAGTCATATTTGTGGGAGAATGAAGGAGCTAATTGAGGGCTTTGGTGAGATGAAAGGAAAAACCTTAATTAAAATAAGTTTTAAAACCCATCAAGATTTATTTTTTCCTTATCTTATTCAGATTAGCAGCCATCCGAAGATTACACTCTGAATCTAAATGTACTGCTTCTCTTAGACCTTGGGGGCTTTGCTCACAAAGCCCTTAAGACATCAAAACCTTTGCTAACCTAATAAAATAAAAATGGGGGAGAAGTACATCTGACACAGAGTTCCTCAAAGAATGCAAGTAATGCCCTTAGTTTGTAAAAACCTTCCTTCATAGAATCATAGAATGAACCAGGTTGGAAAAGACCTTTAAGATCATCAAGTCCAACTGTTCCGCCAGCACTGCCAAGGCCACGACTAACCCATGGCACCGAGGGCCTTGTCTACATGGTCTATGAACACCTCCAGGGATGGTGACAGCAGCACTGCCCTGGGCAGCCTGTTCCATACCTGATCACCCTCTGGGGAAGGATTTGTTCCTCAGCTCCATCTAAACCTCCTCTAGCGCAGCAGCTTGGGGCCGTTTCCTCTTGTCCCATCCCTTGGGAGCAGAGACCTACCCCCACCTTGGCTCCATCCTCCTTTCAGGTAGCTGTAAAGGGCAATAAAGTCCCCTCTGAGCCTTCTCCACATTAAACCCCCCAGGCCCCTCAGCTGCTCCCCATCACACTTGTGCTCCAGGCCCCACACCAGCTCCGTCGCCCTTCTCTAGACTCTGCTTCCCTTTAACCCAGCTCAGAACAAGCACTGCTGGAAGCACACCACCATTAACAGAGGGTCTAATCAGCTCTTCTTGCACAAGAAAGCCACCAGCAAAGGGCTGGTTCGCTCATGGGTTTGCACCATAAGGACATTACCCTGCAAATTCTCTGGAGCAGGCAGGCACTGAGAGCAGCAACTCGACTGAGCAACTCTGACCATCCGGGCTGGGCTCCAGCCTCAATTCCTCATCCTCAGCTTAGGGAACCCCATCCCAAGGCAAAAGTAGGGGTGGGAGAAGGATACATTTCCATGGCAGGCTGATTGTTAAAGAAAATTCCCAAACAAGGGCTCCTTTGCAGTGCTCACATTCATCGCGACAGAGACAGGGTAAAGAGTGATCAACAGCACACGGTAAAATGCAATTTAGCATCAGGAATCCTCAAGCCATGACTTCACTTTCAAACCTATGTGCACAAACCCCAGGCACACACCAGCATGTCCATCTGAGAGGGGCTTTTTTTGAGCAACAAAAAGGTGTTTGTGGCAGGGGATGGAACTAGATGATGGTTAAGGTCCCTTCCAACCCAAATAATTCTGTGATTGTATAAAACCTGAGGAGTTATTGCAACAGTCTCACACAAACACGTTTGTACAATGATGAGCAAGCACAGAGAGAGAGAGTCTTCTTACCATAATTCCAACTAAAAAAATACATTAAACGTAGGGAAAATCTTTCCTGTTCAGCGATTCCTCCAGGCACACCCACCCTCACCTCCCAGGCAACTCACTGCCCCCCAGCCCCAGAACAGGCCAGGATTTGGGCTGCTTGCTGCACACACAGCCCTTCCAATCCTGCCTTTGGGAATGCATGGCTGATGCAGCTGTCTCGCTGCGACACACAGTGAGGCAGGGAGGAGGAAACGCCGCATCTCCCAGCAAACCGAGCCACTGGATGGTTCCTGCTCCCCGCCCCGCAGCCATCCAAGCGAGGGCATCATCTGTATTGCAGACCAGGTACCATTAGTTTGATATTGAGTTTGCTTTAAGGAAAAGAACCAAATCAATTTCTTGGGAGCGTAAACTTGCAGCTAAAGGGAAAAACTACAATTACACTTTTCAGCCATGAAAAGTAAATCAGATGGTGCTGAAATCCCAGCAGAAAACACAGATTAATTAAAGTCTGCACTTTCTGAATCTGTTATTCAACTAAACACAGCTGTTAAAAAAATGATGCCTTTGCTGTAATTTCCATGTACGCTCACACCACTGAAATACAGCGAAAAACATTATTAAGTGCATTCAGTTAGCTGCTGAAGTCGTACGGGAAAAGCAAGCACACATACATGTTTAATTATGACAGGGATTGGCTTATTTAAAAGAAGGAATTTTACTTGGGAGATCAAACGCTGCCTCCAAGGAAGGGATAGAATTTATTAGAAGGGCGAGGAAGGGAACCTTGAGGTGGAGCCAACCAGCATCACCCAAGCAGGGCGGGAGCTCCTCCGGCATCACCGGTCCTTGTCCATGCCCACAGCACACACTATCCACCCATCAGTCAGATCCTTCTGGCACAAACCCACTTGCACTTCCAAGTGCTTTTGGCCATCTGTCCGTCACAGCCCGTCTGAATTTCACTGATTTCATTAACCCTAATACATTTTTAAGATCTTAGAGGCATAAAAAGAGACAAAACACAAAACAGTTTCCTTAAAGGGTCTCAAGTAAACCCCATCAAGGCAAAGAGAGGCTCCTGCTCACTTCGGATCGAGCTCTGCTTCCACACACAGCCAATTCATTCATCAGGAGATGACGCAGTTGCCAACACAGTGCTCAGCACCAGGAAGACCCTACAAGAGACACAACCAGGTCCCTCTGCATGTCCTGATCCCCACCACGCTCCACAGGGTGTGTAACATGGGCAGAGCACAGCTACCACTGACATGCTGTCAGGCAGGGAAAACGCAACACGCCTGAAACAAAAGCTTCCCTGCTCTCTTCCCCCCCTTCTCTCCAAGTCTACATCAAGGATCAAAGTGGAGAGCTCCTTGCTCTGTCACAGAGGGAAGCAAAATTGCTGTGATTTGAATGCAACCTAAAAGGCACTCTGCAATTCAACTCAATCAGTATAAACTTACTTCCCAGCCCTGACACAGCTGTTCTTCCCCTATGGAAGAGAAAATAATACTTGAACCTTGCCTCCTCTGCAAGGGGGAGAAGGCTTGTGAGAGCCCTCACTGCCTCTCAATCCTTCTGAAATCATTTCAGCTTAAAATATAATTAGCATGATCTAATACAGTAATAGATTAATATTGGCAATAGCTCCTTGCCTTAATATCAGCCTGTAAAGCCTCTCGTAAATCCCAACTTGCAATCGCTGCAACACGAAAACAATGCCACCAACACACGCTCATGGGTATGTGCATCAGGGGAGGACTAAGACCTGTGACTTTAGAGGGGGAAAAGCCACCAGGCAAATGCCATTGGCTGGACTGACCGCACTGAACCACAGCATCTCTACAAGACGGCAACCACAAGTGTGTGATGGTCATCTACATTACAACGTCTGGAACTGCAGTTACACCTTGATGTGTAATGAGTCCTGGTTTGCATTTAGCCTGCAATGATAATCATTACATTTCCAATCCCCTCCATTATTTATCTTTATGAAAGCAAAACTGGAACAAAAGAACATCTCCAAGTCTGTGGAGGCTGTAAGAGTTCTCGGGTCCAAGAAGATCTCTGATTCTCTGCACAACAACGATCAGTCAGCTATGTGTAACAAGAAATGTGCTGAATAAACTGGTCCAAGCAACTGCTCCACAACTTCCCTGAGAAAGACACCTCTCAGTAGGTTTAATTGTCACTGGCTTTTGCATAACACACCCCACTGCATCTACTTACTATTACTCCTCTACCTAATCTACCCAGCCATGCGCCTTTGCAAGTTCCTGAAACATGATCAGCTAGAAGAAGAAAACAATTTAAACCAGGAGGTATTGGTGAAAAAGAGAACCTGTATTTCTTCAGGGATGAGCAAGATGCACTGGTAGCAAACCACTTCCTATAATCTTCCATTACTGGGCGAAGGTTTTAATAAAAAGAAATAAAAAGAGCTCACATTTTGATCTTTTCTCAGAGCTAGACATGGTTTTAATTAGCTTGATCTCATTATGTAAACTGGAAAGGAAAAAAGAACACCATTAAAGCAATATCCCACTGGCAAATGAGACAACCTTGACATCAACTAAGATATGTTCTTGGAAGAGTCTCCTCTGCCTGTGATGCAGCTTCCACACCTCTTCCTCATCACAAGGTCTTCATCATCCCACCTCTTCCAGCTGTCCTGCTCAATTCAACAGCATTTCTTGGTTTCTGCTCCCCTTTGAGAAGCCTGAAAAATGCTGGTAGTAAAAGAATCAAGCTGGATGTTGACTTGGTTCTATGCAGCCCCAGATCATTCAGCGTGCTCTTTAGAAAAGATCAACTGGAACTAAACATTGCCATAATATACTCCATCTGTTAAAGTACATACTTTTGTAATAACACATTCAGAATTCAATAAGAAAAGGGAGAATTGCAAACAGGGTGTCCATAATGAGCCTCGATATAATTATTAAGCCAGATAAAGTAGGCCTGGTTTTCAATCCAAGAAAGTTATTTTTACCTTAATGATAATGAAATGTAAAAAGCATCTGTAATTTCCACTGAAATGTACTGCAGAAAGTCAACTCAGTGCACGTCACTTTGTTAAGACTATTCTTATTATTGTGTTTGCAATGACAGCAAAATGCTTCTTAGTTCCAACTCCTGGGATATATAAAAATATGATTAGAGCACTATAACAATACAACAACGGATTAATTTGCCCAAGCATTACATTTGGATCTGAAAGACTTTTATAATTTATTTTACCAACTGAAAGGTGGTTATTTGGGGATCCTGGCTCACAGCAAAGTAGCTCAGTGAAGCATTTTGAGATGTTTCTTTACATTCCAGCATCAGCAATACTACAGGGCTACCCTGAGCTTCTGTGCCTGCCCTGTGATTTAGCTTGGCCTGCCTACTTATAAAGGCATCACACATCCCATCACCTGCAAAACAAGGCAGTGGTGACTTATCTGGAGAAGCCATTACCCAAGTAGAAGAAACTGATACTTTGGGGGGATGCTCAACAATATCACCTACACCAGGAAAGGAGAACAGAAAGCACTAATCAGTGTTGAAATCTACTGCTAACAAACAAAATCCAAAAGGTGTTGAGAAATCTGGCCTGAAGGGCACACGATATAAAGGAAAATAATTAATAACTCATCTGCTGAGTGTCAATGGGAGCCACCCTCTACAACTGCAAGATTAGCATGGAATAATCACAGATTATTAGCAAATCCATGGGCTCACCCTCAAATTAAATCACTGCCATTTAGAAGGGAATGGCAGTTCCCATTTTGGCCTAAAATGGGATCAGCACCACCACTGTTTGGTTTGACTGGACCCAAATTTCACTGGTTAAGGCAAAATCCCTTCCCAGACTCCTTGCCCCAATTCTGTCCATTCTTCTGGTGACTCCTTCTCTTGAATTTATTCCTCTGCTATTTTATTCCAGGTACCCTGCCTGCTGGACCTGGAGATCAACCTGCTCTGAGCATCTCTCCCAAGATAACATCCCCGTGCTGCTCAGAACATCACGTCTGCACTGCCACATGTAGATACATAAATACATTCTTAGCCAAATACAAAAGAGTTGGCGAGACCCAGTTTAAGGCTGAGTTAAAGGGAAGTAATTCTAGCAGTGTTCCAGGAGGCAAGCCATGAATTCTGGGAACACCACCACCGAACCACACATGGATACTCCAAGCCAGCTCTCCTGTCATCAGCCTGGTCATTGGCAGCACAGTTGTGACCCCTGGGGCCTTGTCCCATGGAGACCCAAAGGCAGGAGAGTCTTCCGCGACTGGTCTAAATCCTTGACAGTGGATGCTCAACACTATGGAAGAGACCATCTTCTGCAGACACTACTTGACAGTTCAATGACATTATGAGAAAACAAGCGCTATGTTTCCATGAGTCAAGACTATACTCTCAGTTTTATACTCTTGCACTCGTTTTACACCTTTCACACTACACTACAGACAGACTGGCAGCCTCACCACCAGAAAAATAAAGTCTTCAGTCTTGTTTTGAACACTGGCATCTGACACGAGCCTTCGCTGTCCTTTCCCCAGCCCCTCAAACCATGCCATTTCTTCTCATCTCCCTCGCATGCACCACAAGCACCCCAGGATGATGGCACTGCCTGGGTCAGCAAGGAGAAACTGAATGCAATGTCCCTTTTAATTGCAGTGGCAAGGCAGAAAAGAAAGTGCAAAGGGAAGCTTTACTTGCTCACGTTCTCTGCTTTTAACCAATACAGGGCAGAGCGCTGTAACTCAAGAGGCTCCACGCACTGACACTGTAAAGCCTGAGAGTAATGTGGGCCTTCCACAGCTTTAACCCACACAGCCAGAGAACACAACGACTTCATTTCTGGATCACTGTTTCACTAATATCCTCAGCTTTTAGGCAATGAGACTTCTTATGCAGCCAAGTGCCCAAATCTTGCAGCTGACTTTTTCTTCCTTTTTTCCTAAAGATTTTAAGGGAATAAGAAATCTGTCTCCTCTTCAGAGAATCATGGAATGGTTTGGGTTGGATGGGACCTTAAAGATCATCTAGTGCCAGCCCCTCCCTCCATGGGCAGGGACACCTTCCATCTTCATACATAACTCTAGTTGTTGCACAACTGACTTTTACGCTTATTTTTGGGTTCTACAAAAGTGAATTTGGTCAAGTATAATATGCCACGTGCCCCTCTTCACTTGAGGAGTGAACCAGAGCACAATCTTCCATGTTATTTCCAGAAAGGAGGAAAACCAATGCTGGGGTCAGGCTCAGCGACATGGCTGGTAAAAAGCGCTACTGATAGGTCTCATCCTCCAAGTTTTAATTAAAGTCATAAAGCCTACAGAGGATCTATTCCCGGTTTTCTTCCTTGGAGAGTTTGGGGCAGAAGTTACTCCGCAAGGATTGCAAGCAGGTTGTGCAGCTGGCATCTCAAAACTAGGCAGGAAGGATGGATCTAAAAACCCTGGAATTTACAGAGGTTTTGAGCAGTCTGCAATACTGCAGCTTGCATCTACGTGTACTATTTCAAAAGGGGTTTGTCCCCTCCCAGTCTGCACTAAAACTGATTTACAAGCTAGACAGTGGGATAGGGTGGATTTTGGAAAGGAAGAGGAGGATAAAGGACAAATGCAAGCATGTGTGCATACAGAGTCATCTTAAAACTCTTCCTGCCCTGCTTTCCATATGAAATCATATGAGCTTCCCATTCATTACTATCAGCGCTGTTGCTGGATTTGGATGATTGCCCAATTGCTACTATTGCCAGAAATCCTAAACATCACAGGGGTGATTCATCTGATGCCTTGACAGCTCTGGAGCTGGGCTAAGGAGGCGGGGGGGGGGGGGAGGCACAAACCCAAATTCCACAGTGGAGTCCCATCACATCCTGCCCAGCTGCTGCAGGAGCCACTAACACCACATGGTCATTGCTTTGAGCTGCACCTCTCCCACTTGCTGCATTCCCAAAGGATGATTTTCTTAGTAGCAGTAGCACATGCAGTTTTACCTCTGTTTTCTTTGTCCACACCACAGGAGCTAATCGCCATAGTAGAACAAAACTGTATTTCCGTAGCAGCAAAGCTCTTCCACATAGATGCCGTTTAAGTCTTGTTTATATGGTGCTCACTCATCCAAAGAGTTAGCAACTGGAGAACAAGAGGGGCTTTGTACCTCCATGCTCTGCTATGTTAAAAATTGATTTAGCATAATGGTTTCAAAGAGATTAAAATCCAATTTTGTAAATCAAAGCAGGAACTGTACTGACTCACTTCTACAGCAGCAGCAAAGAACCTGCCGAATTCTGAAAGCAACAGTCGCAGCCCTGATCCTCTATTAGCGCAGAGAAAGTAATTAACCAAGCAAAACCACAGTTTAATAAGCTGTATTTTACTGTATGCATCTGCTCTTTATCCTCACATCCATAACAAGATGGGATTTTCAGCTAGAGAAGAAGAAAGGCAGTGTCTGGGTTAACCACAGCTACTCAGGAGCATCCTCCAGCTGACCTACCCAGTGTGGAAGGGTTGTTCTTGGCAAAACCACCATGAGATCCCTCCTCCTCAAAGTATTTATCATCATTTCGGATTCAGCTTTGCATTATTCCACTTCTAGAAATTGCTTTTAGCATTAAACTTCATTTCAAACAAAACCACAACCAACCACAAATAAGTAAAATGAGATAAACTGAGATAAAACAAATGGGTGCTGCAGATGTCCTACGAACTCCAACACACAAACTACCTCCTTCAAGGAAAACACATTCCCTTTAATACCCTGGATATGCAGATATAGCAGGGAAGAAAAAAAATCCACACATTCAGAAGCATTTATAGTAAGTATCTTTGATGGTTACGGCATTTTTTGAATTAAAATGCAGACACACTCAAGGGCCTGACGCCTACCATGCAGGCTGGAGACATTATGGGATGCAGACAACCCAGGACTCATCAGGTCTTTTAAACATCATTTCTTTCACGCAGCACAAAATCGTATCACTAATTCGCATATGAAAAAGCAATCTGAGCTTTAAAGAACACGTGAAGCTTTGCACAGGCATATTAGGAACCTGGGGATATTCAACCTCATGCGTCTACGCAGATGAGGTGGAGTCTGGATTTGTTTTCTTCTAATTTTGTTTTCTTTTAGAGGGAGGATATCAGCATTTTCCCTGGCTTACCTTTTAATACAGAAGTCAGCCTTGTTTATGCTACTTGCTTCTCACCTGAATCAAGATCTCTGTGCTACTACACAGAAACATTTTGGATCTATCAAGACCCTACAAAATCCCCATGGAAAGATGAGGACTTGTCCCACAGACACATTTAGGAAGTCTTGGAGCAATGGAAATAGGAGGTTGGGAGGAAACCCTCATGTCACTGACATTCTCCCAAAGAATTTTTTTAGAGCTGGGAGCAGTGAAGAGCAAATAGTCACAAATTTCCCATTGAGAAGAGTGAGATTAAAGAAATTTATATCAAGAATGGTGCACAAGGGCATTGGTGGGGAGGAACAGTCAGATCCACACCATGCCCACAGGATGCAAAAACTGGAAAGGCCTTGGCCATGCCCAGATCACAGTATCATAGACAGATCAGGGTTGGAAAGGACCTTGTGATCACCTAGTTCCAACCCCCCTGATCTAAGACAAGGACTCCAAGATGCCTGAAACAACGTGGTGAAGTTCTTCACCCACCAGGCACTGCTGGCTTTGCATCCTCCCAACCCCCGTGGAAAAATCCTTCCTTCTCCTCCTTCTGATCTAGTGAAAGGTGTCCTTGCCCATGGCAGGGGATTGGAACTGGATGAGCTTTAAGGTCCCTTCCAACCCAAACCAGTCTATGATCCTCCTCAGCTGACCAAAGCGCCATGTCCCAGCACCATGGTGGTGGCTCTGCTGCCTTGGGCACCCCAGGAAGAAAACCCCCGCATGCCATAAAGGCAGCCCTGCAGCTCTGCCTGTGAGCAGGGATGTGCCACCAGAGCCCGTTCTCAGGAGCACGGGACCTGTCCTGGTGTAGCATAGCTGGGGATTAAGAAGGAGAAAAAGGAAGGAAGAAATTGCTCCTCCTTCCCCCACCAGCATGTGAGCCAGATACACATACCTTTTAATTAATAACATCCTGCACAGCTGCAGTTTTGATGGGCGTTTCATCTAATCCAGCATGAAAAACAACCACCATAGCCACACTTGGACCATCACCTATTTAGGTGAATCTCTGCTGGTGCTGAGTAACTTCATGGTGCTTTGAGCAGCTATAAAGACAGTGGCCATGTCACCAGGGGACAGAGAGGAATTGCCTCAGCTCCAGCTATGGTTTCCAGTCCAACTCCAGAACTTAATAACTGGAAGAGCACTGGTCACACTGGTACAAACTGCAAAACCAGTCTCCTTTATTCCCTGAAAAACTGTCAGAAATGCTTTGGAAATGCTGCCTCAACATGCATCCATCTCTCTCTGACTCCATCATCATCATCAAGAACCTTCAAGCTCTCACCTCACGAGCTGTTAGTCCTGTTGCTTTTATCTCAAATGAAGCTAGAAGAGAAATAATGGGCTATTATATCAAGGAGAACATGATCTTCAACTGAAAACTCTACAGCTTCCCCAGCTCGAAGGAAGGATCCCTTCTGGTTGCCACAGACCCAGGACAACCCAGAGATCCCGGCCCATTGCTGCTCATGGATGAGGACCCAGGAGAAAGGTGCTGTGCTGAGACACAGCCTGATGCAAAAACATTATGTAAATGAGGAAAATGAATATTTAAATAAAACATCTACTAAGACCATATTAACCCTGTCAATCAATGCTCACTTTCCTTTTCCCACCCCTCCGGAGGGGCTGCACAATAACCAGTTTGGGGCTTTCAGGGTATATTTAGTTCAGTATTTAGGAGTGCAGCTTCCTGAAAGATGGGTTTTTTTTCACAATGAAGTGCATTTCCTTGTGCAAAAGAGAACAAATTGCTACTTAAACTTTCCTCTATTGTCTATTTGCCTGCAATTTCCACCTCATTTACAGCCTTTTTGTGTCTGCCCTTTTGTTTAGTTTTTACCTTTGACATTCTCTTAATTTCTCTTCAGAGATACCTGACACCTTTACATTAAACTCACAATACCCATAATACGGGAGGTTTTGGAGAGAGGATGCAGCCAACCCCCAGCCAGGCGGGGAATCCTGTTTGGAAAATCATTTCTCAGCAAAGAAGATCTTGAATCAACTGGAAAATGATTTCTCAGCTCTAAAGTTTGTAGGGAGAGCAAGGAGCGCTGGCACGGGGTGGTGGAGGACCTTGGCTGGAACCCAGGTACCCACCCAGCTGCTCCATCAGTGCCCTCCTCAGCTGGACAGGGGAGAGAAAATATAATGGAAGGTTCCTGGGTCAAGATAAGGACAGGGAGATCACTCAGCAATTACTGTCATGGGCAAACCAGATTCAACCTGGGGAAATCAGCTTCATTTGTTATCAATCAAACCAGAGTAAGGTGACGAGAAATAAACCCAACTCTTAAAACAGCTCCACCATGGGCTGCATGGGCACAGCGTGCCTCACCACGGTCTGCATGGGAACCTCTGCTCTGGAACCTGGAGCGCCTCCTCCCCTCCTTCTGCACTGACCTTGGGGTCTGCAGGGCTGTTCCTCTCACACATTCTCACCCTTTCCTGCCTGATGTTGTGCAGCAATTCTTATCCCTTCTTAGATGGGATCTGCGCTGCATCCTCCTCCCCAGGACCAGTCAGGCACCAGCACACCAAACTCAGCAGAGCCAAAGCATTTTGATGCATCTTGGTCCTTTTCATTCTCAGTTTCCTTTCAAAGAGTGTTCCAGTTCAGTCTCCGCTGGTAACAATGGATGGGTTATAGCATAGTGCTGCTACAAGAAATAACACGAGTGTCCTCCACCTCACCACCTTTCAGAGACTGCCGAAGCTGAAGCGATGCTTCACTTCCGCACCCGGAGTGGGGCACACTCTAAATGGTTACCCTGAAAAGCATTAAGTCCATCACCCCAATCCTCGGCGGATCAGACACTGCTTTTGTTAACGTTCCATTTTGTTTGCAGAATAAAGTGAAATAGGTTGTCCCCTAAATGCCTGCTCTCGGTGTGTCTCCAAGCACCCATTTACTCTTGCTTTCTCCTCTCCTGATCTAAAACCTGCTCCCCTTTGCCCTTCATCAGGAAAAACCCCAAACCAAAGACAGTCAGGAATTGGCATCTCCATCAAACACAGCCGTGACAGTAACATAAAAACCCCCCAAACCCAACAAAACCACTCTTGGCTGTGTAAATGTTGGCTCCTGCTGGCTCTGAACACGCAGGAGCCAGGCTAAAGCCCTGAGTGCTGTCAGCAGCACGCACGTTCCTCCTGGAAACCCCATCACCGGGAGCGCCGGGTCGGAAATTCTGAGAGCACCGAGATTTGATTTTCATCTACTTTGTTAAATTTCTGCTAATTGCTTTTAACGCACTTCCTCCACTCGAGTCTTTACAGCTTAATTCCTCATGGGCATTCATTCCGGAGTTTCACTAAGTACAGGAGGAGAATGAAACCTGACTACATGCCAGTGATGTAATGGCTTACAGCCTTGGTAATAAATCACAACAGAGGTTTTTGATGGCGGGGAGTGAGGGTTTTGCCACCGACGGCCTTCATCGGACTTCGTGGCCTTCATCCAATTTTCTAAGTTGATGGAAACCAAAGTTGAGCCAAAGGAGCTGCAGCCCTAAAAATACTATGGGCTGTGATGTAATGCAGTCCAGGGTTTTATAATTAGCACATTAGCACAGTGAAAAGACTCTGAACTGAAATACTTGGGCTCAAGGTTTAATAAAACACACCCCTAACTTCCTGCTTTACACTAAGATAAGTTGTCACCATAACCGAAGAAACTCCAGATCGTTTCCAGTCGTCAGCACACTTCAGCCCGCATGACTTAATGCATTAATACTCTTTTACTCACAGACAACAAGGATGTAAGATCTATAACTCCCAAACAATATTATGCATAGAATGTACGTTTCATCATTACACATTAATAGATTTGGGAGTGAAAGTTGGAGGGGTGGTGTTACATGTCACACTTAATTATAATGCCAATAAGCTTAAATTCAACAGGGAAGTTCAGGTTGACTAAATTATTGTGTTGAGTTACCAGCACTGAAAAATCAACTGAAAGAGGCTGTAGCCTTTTACTGCAAATCCAAAGGTGGATTGAAGAATATTGAGAAGTACGAAAAGTAAATGGCCAGGCCAATCCATTGCAGAGGATTTTAAGTGACAAAGGAGAGTTCCAAGTTAGGCTGTATTTATTCAGGATACAATTCTGCATTACAGCTGTTAGAGAGTTCAATGGGATCTTATCTTTTCATCATGGGCTTACTAAAATTGAGGACCATTGGCCACAAACTATGTCAGTTGAGGTAAATGAGGCTACTTGCTTCCTTTGTCATTTAAAGCCATGGAGGAAACTTCAGCACCATTTCTGTAAGACTTTCTCAGTGTCTTTCCAGATCAGGTGCCTCCAATATTGGTAAAGGCAATGAAGCAGATTCCATAAATTCCACCTGTACTGAAAACGTGAGTTGGCAACTTCAGAAGAATGCCACCATTAACATAACATTGCTAAACCAAACCCAGAACAAAGCAAAACCAACCCCAAAACAAGCAGAGCCGCCCCCCCAACCACTAAGCATTTAAGCACTCAGTGTGTCGTCATAACAGCTGGAGTACTAAGAAGAATGTTACTGTGAACAAGGATGAGAACAAACAAGCAAGTACCACATGGACATTTAATTCCTACAGAGTCAATTAAATGTTAACAATAAAATACAGTATGTGTTAATGCTAGACAAAAGGATTAAGGAATGAGGGAGGGCTTCTTTATAAACATACAAATGGAAACCTGGTTTAGAAGAAGTCGGGGAATTAATAAAAGATAAAAAGAATGATTCAAATATGGCAAAGAAGGGGAATTCCTTTATTAAATTTGTCTTCAAAAGTAAATTAAGGAAAGATGCCTGAGCTATCAGCGCGCGATGGCGAGCTTATAAAAATAGCTGCCACTGAAGGAGAGAAAAAGGGAGTATCTGGAAAATGCAGACATGTGCCAAATCGCTCAATCTGTGCAATTAACCGAAGAAATCAAGTGTTGTTATTTGTGAGGAATTAGTTTTTAAAAGGGAAATTTAGCAAATTCCTTCAAACCCGAAGTCTGATACCTAATTCTGGAAATTACTTAAACGGATGGATGCAATTAGCTTCCATTCCTTGAAAAAGAATGGAAAAAAACAGGAAGAAGCAAGTATCTGGTTGCAGACAGCAGTTCATCAAGCTGCAAGAAGTACAGATCTGCAGAGAACACCTCTTGTTACGCACAGTTGGTTTGTTAGCACAAATTATTTATTTAATGGAAAGAAGAAAGGAAATGCCTCGTGGATTACAGTAGCATTTTCCAGAGTCAACCCTGAAATTAAAAGCAACGGTCCTGTGAAAATCTGAGCTGCCTCCCTTCTCCCTGCTTTAGAAGGGATTAGGATTTAGCACCTGCAAGACTGAAGGCCAACTGAAAAACAAAGGAGTTGGAGGAAGCTGCCAAGGTATCACAAGGATCTGTGGTAGGTTTAAGCTGAACAGCTTTGTGAGCAGTCTGGAAGAGGAAAGAATACGGTTTATTACATTTCACCTACTATGCACTGAAATGCATGGCAGGACTTGGCAGGAAAAATAAATACATACAGAAAAAGTATTGCTTTGATTCATTGGGACATCTGAAATTAAGAAAGGTGCCTATCCTCTCCCAGGACCACCCTGTCAACATCATTCAGAGAAGCCATTTCCCCATCCTCTTCAGAAGGCCCTCCCAACCCTGCCGGATTTGAAAGAAGATGGAAAAATCATATGAAGAAATAGAATACTGAAGAGATCTATCGCCAGAACACAGCCATGCTCTGAGAAGGAGAAGCTGGGAATGCATCCATCCAGACTGGGACCTGGAAAGGCAGAGGGCAAGCAGCTCAAGATGAAACTGGAGGAGGATGCGGCAGCTAAAAAGACAGCTTAGCTTCAGAGACGGAAAACACAGAAACACGTATCACATCGCAGGATGTTACAGTCTCTTCTCTCTACAGATGTAATTAATCCATAAATGGAATAATGTATTCACTTCTGGACACCTCATTACCAGAAAGACATTGACAAATTGAATGGAGTACAAAGGAAACAACAAAAATGTTTGAGGGTTTCAAGGGAGAGATTTCGAAGGAAAGATCAAAAGATTTGAATATGTCCAGCTCTAAGCAAGAGCACAGCTTAGTAGGACAAGATGTATATCTATATGTGTTTGAAAGGTACAAACATCAAGTAGAAAAACCAGCATGGGGGGGCTATTAGGAGAAAAAACGCAATGAAGTTCCTAAAAAAGAAAACTTTAGATGAAAATCTTCTTGCCCTATTAGGATTCACAGTGAATCTTGAGGGATGCAGTAAACATGTCAGTGCAAGGGAACCAGCCAGGCTGGACAAATTCTTCATCAGCTCGGTTAACCCCACACCAACCAAGAGTGGGGCTGGGAACTTCTGTTTCTGATCTCCAACATCTGCTTCTCCTCTGATTTTATATACTGACATAAAATCCATTTGTGGACATTCATATAAGTACCTGATAAGTATCCGGACCAAGAAAAGGAAAGGTGTGCATGCATGGCTCCCCCAGACCAGATCAAAACTAAGTTCTTCACCATGAAGGTGCTGAGGCCCTGGCACAGGGTGCCCAGAGAAGCTGTGGCTGCCCCATCCCTGGCACGGTTCAAGGCCAGGTTGGACACAGGGGCTTGGAGCAAGCTGCTCTAGTGGAAGGTGTCCCTGCCCGTGGCAGGGGTTGGAACTGGATGAGCTTTAAGGTCCCTTCGACCCAAAGGAGTCCAGGATTCTGTGACTCAATCCTGTCCTCATTTTATCTCCCAAAACTGCAGCGGGTCTCTAATGGTGATGAACAGCACAAAGGCAGTCAAAATGGGAAAAAGAGATGTTAAACCATGTGCATGAAAAGGTAATGGAAGTTGATGCACTTCACCCATATCACAGTGTCAAAGTGATGCAGCTTTAAATAACCTCAACTCTCCCTGCACCAACCTGCCAGGGCCACAAACCTTTCTCAGGCAGAGAGTGTCTTCCAGTCAATCAGACTTTGCCCAAGGAGATCCTGCCAGGTCAGATTAAGCCTTGTATCAGGAAACATTCAATACCAATACATTGTTCCTCTTTCACTTCCCACAGAATATACCAACTAACCTAAGTCAAGGTTATATTGAAAGAAGATCATTAAAAAATTACAGTAAGCCAGATGCCAGCCTGCAGCATCTTTTAATGACTGCTGTCATTACAGACAGACACTTGGGAGCTGTGCCCCATGTGGCAGGTTGTTATGTGAAGGGCTAAACCATGGGATTTTCTTTCTGAGTGGTGAGCAGGGAAAAACACAAAACAGAAACAAAACACCCAACTTGAGAGGAAGACCCACACCAAGAAATAATACTGTAATCCCCCTTCACTGCTCCACAGCAACTTGCAGTGCCAGGCTGCCCATGCTATGGGTTTCTGCAGTCAGGAGCAGTGATAACATGAGAGATATTTCTCCTTCCTGAAGGATGGCAGACACAACATCCTCATCCAACCTGCAACCTGAGAACCAGTGTCCCAGACTGAGCTAAGCCATGGCCAGATGGGGAATGGCCAGATGCGGAGGCTTTGGCCTCCCACCAGAAACCACCCCTTTATTTCTCTCTAAACTATTTCCCTTCTTGTATTCCCAAGAACTCCAACAAAAGGTTAACCTGTAAAAGAAGAAAAATCTGCAAGACGGGTCATCTAATGGCTCTCTCCTGGCTCTCGGCACAAAGCAGTGTTTATAGCTTATTGATGTGCTTCAGACTGGGTCAACTGCACGTTCATGGCCTGCCTCCCTCTTGCTTTCTCCAAACAGTCGGAATGAGTACCAGAGGAAAGCACTGCAGTGGCTGGCAGTGTACGCTGCCCAGGCACTGCCTCATTACCATGACAAAGGGAGGTTTGAATGTCCTTCAGCAAACACCATGGCTCCCTTCTAGCATCTGACTGAAAACCTGGCAATGAGTGCCTCCAGCTCCTGATACCCTATTTAGTCAGGCAGAGGAATAGGATCAAATACATTTTAGGTGCTTTTACAGTTTTCCATGGAATTGCCTTTTTATCTATAGGATTCCTCCCAGCCCTGCACCACTGCAATATTACAGTGTCCACCTTCAGCAGCTCAAATGCTGCAGTCCCTCTGGTAGCTCACAAGGACATGAACTTTCTCATCAATTCTTCCCTCCCCAGAACACTAGAAGGAGGGATGACAAGCTTTTACAATGTGAAAATGTCGATGTTTGTTGCTCGCAGAGGCCAGATTTACAGCAAGCCTGAGCCAAGCAGCATGTTTCACACCTTCAAATTTAAGGGGAACAGTGTTCTCCTCTGGAAAACGCAGCCCCAAAGTTGCAATAAAACAGACACAGATCTGTCAATCACCACGGATGCGAAGCTGTGAAGAGCTTCCCAAAGGAAAGCATTTAGTACCAGATACAGAATGGTCAACTGCAAACCCTACCTCACTACTCACTGCAGCACGCCTGTCTGGAAGACTGCCCCATAACACAGCCTGCACAGAATATCGTTGTAAAACTCAATATACATAGGACAGAACTGTACAACAAGGAAGAAAGTCCTTGTGAAAAAGAACAGGATTTTGGTAGCTATACTATGATACTGTGTGCTAATTTACAGCTAATACCATGGAAATCCTACTATAGCATCACCCAATGTAAAGAGAGTGCCAGCAAGAAACAAGTGCTGTGGTCGGCAGGAAAGCCCCGGGAGCCTTCAGAGGGAATATTCCTCCATTAATCCTTCGGCTAATGTGAATTTAATGCTGAGAATAGATCTGTATTACCTGTGCTGGGAAGGTAACACCACATGAGATGATCACACTTAAGAGGTTGCTATCCTGAGCATAAGGGGTTTGTAGGTTAGATGAGCCTGGTTAAACGGCATCAATCTCTACAGCCAAGAGATGCAATTAGCCCTGCAGCTCCCTGACTTCTCCTCCAGCCCTGCAGTCCAGGTTCTTTCAGCTGGGCTCATTTGGAAGAGCTGAGCACTTCAGACCTCTAGATTTGTTACAGGTATCTTCAGCAGATGGGATTTGAGCAGTCTGCAGGAAAGCAAACCTCTGCAGCAATGTCCAGCCACACTTCAGAAGGTCTCTCTGGACAGCCTTCCTGCCTAAAGCTTCACCTCCACACAACAATGTCCTGCCACAAAGGTTATACCTGAGCCATCACTGAGCTGAAACAGGTATCTCACCGTTACATATTATATATGTGCTTCTTTCCAGCATGATTTCAGGATACTGCAAGGTCCTTTTTCTGTTAAGGGAGGGTTTTGCAGTGGGTTTCTGTGACCAGATTTGGGATCTCTGCTGCACCTTCATCACAGGCCCCCACAAAGCAACAGGCATCCCTTGATGAAGCTCCCCCACTTGTCTGAGTCCCACTGTGGAAGGTACCTGCTTTCCACATTCAGACTGCGGATGACACCATGTAAACCAGCAAGCCCTTGTCTCCCGAGGCTGGCTTCTCACCCTCAGACAGGCTTGTGCCTCCATGCAAACACGGTCTACATCCTGACAGCAAGTACAAGTCTATCCCAGCTGCTAACAAGGCTCTTTCTGCTTTTTTTTTTTTTCTAGATATTCTCCACAGCACAACCAAGCTTCTCTGTACAAATTGTAGGTGCTAGAAAACAAGATGTTGAAATGACTTCGATTACACTGAAAGAATATCCTACTGCGTCCTTAGGGAAAGGAGAGAGGAGAGAAAACACATTTAAAAAAAGGATGTTCTGGCTCCTATGTAAACCTGCTCTTACACTGGGGGCAAATCTTAACAGACAAACAAGAAACCACCTTTGTGAAAGTTCAAATAGGAGGAAGGGGGCTCCAGCTCCACTCTCCTACTCAAGCAGGTTGCCAGCAAAGCCACAAAAGAGAAGCCAGACCCAAAGCTGAAGTGGAGCTATGAAAGGATGCTCTCCAGACAGAGCAATCCAGGCTGGATGGGGCTTGGAGCAAGCTGCTCTAGTGGAAGGTGTCCCTGCCTGTGGCAGGGGGTTGGAACTGGATGAGCTTTAAGGTCCTTCCAACCCAAACCAGTCTGTGGTTCTATGATCTGGCCTGTGGCAGGAGGATCAAAAAGCTCTGGGCTGTGGCTCTGCCACCTCTTACACCCCACAAAACACAAAGTGCTGTGGGAGGAGGCCAGTTTGTGGGATCAAATTTTTTTCAAAATACCCAAACATTTTCTTTTTGAGTTCTCACTATTCTTTTTTTCCCCCTAAATTTCTCATGGAGCTTCCCCAGCTCCGCTGACAGCAGCACTTGTCATCCCACTGGGAAAAGACAGCAGGCACGGATTAATTTTTGAGGTAAGCTGCTTTCATGCCAATGCATTTGGCAATCGAGAATACAAGAGCAGCTATCCCCAAAAATGCAGTGTTTATGAGAGGAGTGGTTTCTAAAATTGTTTTCACTATGGATACCAAGAAGCACCACCTGATTCCTGACTACTCGCTTGTGCACGTGCTTCCACATGATTATTTATAAGGGTGACTTGAGCATCTCTCTCACAGAACTCCTATCTCCAGGCTGAGCAGCTCCAGCTGGACATTCAGCAGGGCTGTTTTCCAGAACTCAGTGCAGAGTCTGCCAATGGGAAAGGCACTTCTATACCTACAGACAAAATAAAACCTTGCCTGCAGAAATAGAGAGATTCTCTCAGTGCGATTGTGGTTCTAAGATTTAATTATCTCAGCACAGAACTGCAGGTATCAATGCTTCAGAGACAGAGAAGAAGCAAGGCAATTATTCCCAGAAGTCCTCCTTTTCCCCCTCTAACAATCACAAGGGTTACAAACATGCCAAGGTCAAAGAATGTGAAATAACGACACTTACTTCCAATTGGGATGCACAGAAACCTTGCACTGTAATGGTGGAAGAGCAATGGTGTGAAATTCAGCGGAGCCCACATGAATATATGGCGAAAGATCATAAAGGCTATTGCAGAACCGTGTCTGAAATGACGAGGAATAAAATTAACAAGCATCTTTCCAACCAACTCAAACTCTTTACCCCTACTATTTCTTGCTGAGCTGCATCACCAGCACCCAGGCCAGGGACCCACCATCCATTAGACATGTGATGTGTTAGAGATGGCTCCAAGCTGGATGTGAACTTCTAGTGGGTTTGCCCTCTCCAGAATGAACAAATTGCATTAGAGAGCGGAGAAAAGCCATGAACGGTGGAGCTGCAAAAGCTTCTAAAAGCAACAGAGGACTGGAACACATTGTTCAATTCCCTGAACTTCTTCTTCCATTATTTGCATTATCCTAGGACACCACAGGAAGTATTTGTTTGCAGGCACCCACCCCACCAGCAGAACCAGAGCCATGTACATGACGAAGAGGGTGGAAGCATTAGGCAACAGCTGAAATCCTCGCTAGTCGTGCACATGGACAAGTTACTGTCATGAGAGCAATGACAGATGAGGTACACTTCATTATGATGTGCCTGAGCAAATAAGGATGTTGCTTATTAAAAGCTGAAGTGCACCTAGCTATGCTGTGCTGAAGCTTACACTGAGAGCAAAAATACTCATGCCCTACCTGCAGCACAGTAAACCTCCATCATCTTCTTTTTCTGCAATACTAAATCATAATAATTTCAGATATAAAGGCAGGAAAAGTGTAATTTGGTCAAAAAAAGGGGAATACCCAGGGCCGTGGCCTGAAACCTACAGCATCACTGTGCCACAGCAGATTGTTCATTGCTTACAGCACAAACCGAAAGCATTCTGAAGTGAAAATAATGCTTTGAACAGTCTGAAGTTTCATACTTCAGACTTCAACCCCTGCAAAAACTATTATCCTTTTTCTTTTAACCAGATACATGTTTCCTTGCTATTCAACTTGCAATGACAGGATTCTACTCAAACTTCCCAGGTGGTCTCTGTCTCAGTGAGAGCCTAAACAAGAAAGTTCTTGCCAACAAAGTTATTTCTTTGGGAAGTTTGTGAGAAGAGCAAGATACACAGGAAAACCCTAACACTTTCCTCATCATGTGCAATTTTATGCTAAGAATGCATATTTATGACAACAGACATGCACCTGGTACATACCATAGACCATATTTATAGAAACTTTGGAGCATGACTATGGCAAAACACACTTTATACAACTTTAAACCTCAACCCCCAAATCAGACGAGCTCAACTCACTTCCTTTTGTGGATGGGCATTAAGGAATTTACCAAACAGTGCAGAATAGCAGGATCAGGAGCTGGACACGGATGTCCGGGATTCCAGTCCTTCCAGGTAGCAGACATGCAGCAAAATGATCCCACTGGGCACAATTTATTCACACACCTCTCGAGCGCTCTGCTACAGACAGCCTGCTGGGCTGAGTTCCCTATGGCTGGCTTTATGTAAATGGTAGGAAAAGTGAGGGTGGGATCATGCTGATTTGGCTGTGTGCACTACAACTTGCTCAGTGACACATGCATGGGCTTCGTGCCGTATTCTCAACTTTTTTTAACAGTGAAAAGTCTGGATTTCCTGCAGAAAATTCCACCCATTGACTACTCTGTGTTTGGCAGTGAAGGCAAGAGGAATAAATAGAGGATGCAGCATTTAGGTTGGGAAAAGAATACTTTGTTCCAAAATGTAACTTCACTAGAATAATACTACAGATTAAAGCACATATACATAATACATATACATATATACACATATATATGCATATATATACACATACATATATATATACACATAAAGCACATATACCCAAGTTATAACAGTCCGAACTTTGCCAGCCTGTCCCACCAGTGTGACACCAGTTCCAAACCCTGGCTGGGGCTGCAGCCTGAGGCCAGTGATCACTCTGAGCCTCATCGAGCACCTCGGCCCCCTGCAGCTCACACCCTGACTAATACCCCATTAACAGCCTCCTCCAAGGACTTCTCAGTACACAAGGAGTGAATTCAAGGAAAGGAACCCAAGTTTTTAGGTACAAGGTAGGAAGAAAATACTACAGTATCTCCTAGGGCTCAGCCAACACTCTACAAGTCTGTTTCTCCATGCCTGGCAATGCTTAAGGCCAGGTTGGATGGGGCCTGAGCAACACGGTCTAGTGGAAGGTGTCCCTGCCAGTGGCAGGGGGCCGGAACTGGATGAGCTTTAAGGTCCTTTCCAACCCATACCGTTCTGTAATTCTGCTGGTTTTGTGTGCATACATTTCTACAGCACATACAAGCAAACCAGGTTGGAACTAGATGATCTTAAGGTCCTTTCTCAACCCTAACTATTCTATGATTCTGTATACAAGCAAACCTCAACTACAAGGCAAGGTTTTGGTTGAAAGCCACCCCCTGGCAGAAGGATGAGTCATCACCTCTCCCAGCACAGCATCAGACAATGTCCCACTGCACAGAGGACAAAATAAACTGGAGGTGGATGAGGCGAGGTGGATGAGGCAAGGAGGATGAGGAGAAGGAGTGAAAAGGATGAGGAAAGGTGAGGAAAAAGACATCGGCAAAAGATGTGCTGTACTGAGCCAGCGACTGCTGGGGCCACAAATCAACCCTCACAGCACCAAATGGTGTGTAAATCACAGGAGAACGATTGCAGAGTAACTCACCGACATAGCAGTGTCTCCAGCACTGCAGACCTCCAGCAGGAGGCTCTGGTTCTGGCATCTTCTTTGTACTGGGGCAACCACAGAGATGCCACCATTACCAACACAAAGCGAGAAGGTAACAATGTGGGATGCACCAAAGCCTGGCTGGAAAGCTGAGAGATGAAGAGGAGCACTTTGCGCTTCTACCTTAGCCAGGCAGCCCCTGCTTCTTCATTTCCCAGGGAGAGATACTTACTCCTAACTGAGCCTCTTATTACAGTGACAATTCTTCACTTCTCCCCAGGGATCAGCATGGAGCAAGCTCTCTCTTATTGTCGTTGCAGTTGCTGTTAAACTGTGCTCAACAATCGATCCATGCCTGAAAAACCTTCCGGAAGCCCTGCCAGGAGGGAGGACCTGCCGTGTCCTGCCAAAGAAAAGCTCCTCTGACACCCTCTCCCTACACTGTGGGACAGTTCACGTGGGCCAGGAAGAGATGGAGGGGGATAAAAATGAGTGGAAAAATACAAGTTCTCTTCATTTCCTGTTCTTTGTACAGACATCACGTTGGGTGTGATGCTTTGGCCACATACAGCCATGTTAAGCACTCTTAATGAACCAAGAGCACATCGATTTTCCACTTCCTATGTTTGTCTTTACAAACAGGCGGATACAGGAGATGAAGGTTTAGAATGCTGGTTATCAGACCTCAGGTCTCCGAGACTGTGCCCAGTCTCAGGCCATTTTGCAAACATTGCCACGAGGATGTGGAAGTGTGTGTGAGCCATCCCCCTCCATGCTCACCTCTGGCTTTCTTGGATCCAGAGGAGCAGAGGGAGACCACAGCTTCCCACCATAGCCCAGGGAGCAATGAGGGAACAACAATGAACAAGTTTTGCACTGCCCCTCAGCAGTTCTCTCAAGGAAAAGGCAAAGGATGCACAGAAATCAACTGTACTGGTACACAGCTCAAAGTGATTTCACCCTAGGATAAAGATTTCCTACTTACAGACTGCTCCACAGGTCCTGCAGACAGGCAGATGTTTGATATAGCAACACAGAAAGGCAGTCCCTGATATAACAAAAACAGTTCCCAACACTTCCAAAGGGATCCTTTACAACCCCGGTTCCAGACCTACAGCGGTTTCTCCACCTGCTGCACAAAACAGCAGCATTTTCACCCGCTCACACAGCCCTGAAAGCAGACAGCAGCAAATCCACATCTGCCTGAAGCCTCCTCTCTCCAGCAAAACACCGCCACATCCAGAGCGGACCCCATGGCTCCAGGAGTGCCTCAATACACACACGCTTTACACTGGTTTTCCAGAGGGATTCCAAGCCTGCCCGCCCACCCGCAGCACACACACAAAGGAGGGAGGAGGACCACGGCTTCTCCAAAGAGAACGGAGTTCCTGAGGTCTGGAATAGCACGGCGCAAAGGTCATGTCATTACTGCAGCGGTTGGTGACCGGGGGAGAACAGCTCTGGGTTAAAAAAGAATGATTTGGAGAATAAATGCATTTGCTAATTCATTTTTATTCTGTACGGAAATGTAAATTGGGTGCAAAAATAAAACAAACAGAAGAGGCCTAATTATTTATACAGGCATTTTAATCAAACAATGAATAGCACACAGCAACCTTCTACATCAATTAATAAAGCTGGCTTCTGCAAAACAAAAGAGTTACACCATGTGCCCTAATTATACAATCCAGCCTGGAGATGCTTCCCCCCCCCCCCTTTTCCTCCCCCCATACACCTGGCTTCATGTATACCCACCGCATTCCTGAGCTGAGGACACTCGTTAGCCCCACTCTCTATTTACAAATTCATTACTCTGCTGCGTACGTACTCATGTCTCTGACAGTAGGAGTGGTCATAATGCAGCACTCTCAGAGGCAAAACAGCAGCTAATTGAAGGCAGGGGCTGGGGGGGATGAAGAGGAGGGTCTGCCTCCCTTTCTCTGCGCAGGAGGCAGCTGCTTCCACTTCAGCTTAGCGCGTTTCACAAGATGAGGATAAAATAAGAGCTATTAGATGTTTGCATTAGATTCCAGGGAGCCACCTCGATCTTTTGCATGAACAAAGCACGCTTTACAACGTGTTTCTTCACGTCTTACCTTGGGCTTCACTTGATCAAACATTCTTCACCACCGTAACATATGTGACCCAACTGGGTAATGATGAGCTGTCACCTTTTTGAGGAATCAGTGCATATCCCTTCTGAAAGCAGATCTATCAGAAGCAGCCCAGTGCCTTGCATCTTCACACACATCCACAGCACAGGGGCTCAGGCTGCCTCTGAAGGGCTGGTGCAGCAGAGCAGAGGAGGTGACAGCATCTCCATGCAAGCAGCCCATACTCAACAGCCCAAGTGTCCCCAGTTATCACAGAATCCCACAGAATGGTTTGGGTTGAAGGGACCTTAAAGCTCATCCAGTTCTAACCCCTGTCACAGGCAGGGACACCTTCCACTAGAGCAGGTTGCCCAAGCCCCATCCAGCCTGGCCTTGAACACTGCCAGGGATGGGGTAGCCACAGCTTCTCTGGGCACCCTGTGCCAGCGCCTCAGCACCCTCACAGGGAAGAGCTTCTGCCTAAGAGCTCATCTCCATCTCCCCTCTGGCAGGTTAAAGCCATTCCCCTTGGCCTGTCCCTGCAAGCCCTTGACCAAAGCCCCTCTCCAGCTTTCCTGGAGCCCCTTTAGGCACTGGAGCTGCTCTAAGATTTCCCCATAAGGAGCCTTCTCTTCTCCAGGCTGAACAAGCCCAAACCTCTCAGCATCAGTTCAACAGGGTCTGGGGTGCAGGGTATGCTGCTTGCTTATTTGGAAGTAGCTACAGCAAAAGGCAACACTGAAACCACCTGTGTTTCTTTGTACACTTAGAAGTCCTCCATCCACAAGTCAGGTCCTGCAGTGCAAACAGCGCACATGGTACTTTCTGCAAGGCACAAAACACCAATACAGAAATGCAGTTGCAATTAAAATCTGTGAGAAAAATGGATATCAAAAACTCGTACCCAATGCAATCAGATACTATTGAAGTTTAATTATTCTTTATGCTTTAAAATGTTGTTAATATGTATTTGATTCTCCTAGAGCATCTCATTCCATGAGAAAGCTCCCCCCATTTCAGAACTGATGCTTATGTGTAGTCAAGTGTTCAAAACGGTACCTGTCAGCTCGTGGTGCAGGACAGACTGTGCTTTAGAGGAAAGTAAGTTGCACACTCAGCGCCTGCAATCACGAATTACCACCAGGAGTCATGTTTTGGGTTCGACTGCATGGAGGTGCCTTATGCCCTAAATCTGAGTTGCCAAAACTTAAACCAATAGAGTTTTCAACAGCACTTGCACTGACACCACCAGCAAAAGCCAGACACCAAGAGAATACTTGACAGGGGCTACAAACAGCAAACATCCGCTTCTCCCTATTACCTCGACATTGCAATTCCAAGAAATAATGGAAAAACAAAAGCAGCTCTTGAGTTGCTTACTCCTAACTCCAAACTTGGGTGTGCAACACGGGTCTGTGCACATGGCACAAGCTGACTCCCCACATCCTCTCGTCACTAACGGTCCAAATAGGTGCTCAGATGCCACCACATTAAAAATGAAGCTGGTAATGATGAGCATTGGTCCCTTTTGCCACTAAGGGAGTTCACCTCTTTGCAGTTGTCCATGTACAAACCTCAGCATCAACAGCAAAACAACCCTTTCTTTTTCCTTTCCATTCCCTCAAAGTCTTCTTCAGAGGTACAGGCCACAATCACTAAACAACATCACTGTGAGCCAGAGAAATATTAATACAAAATCACTGCTGGTTTGTCCAACCTGACACCAACCTCCTCTCCTCCTATAGACCCTGTGAGGATCTCTCTATCAGTAACATTTATTAGTATCTTCTAACAATTCCTGTAATTATTCACTTTTCACTGCAATTCTCTGCTTCTTCTGGAAGACGCAGCATACTGACAAATAAAATCTACCTACTGAACAAGAAGACCTTAGCTGTGACATTGTGAGCAGTGAAATAACACTTGGGAGAATAGATGTATTCCAGAACCAAACATCCCCAGGGAGCTTGGATGTTAAAAGCAACAGCACTTGCAATGTTGGATAGACACATCTAAAATGTCCTTCTAGGCTACACCATGAATTTCACAGGTAAGAAAAAACCCCAAGCCCTAAGTGCTAACCAGAAATGTGATTCAGAGAGGAGAGATGCTGCAAACAGGGCTGCTTTCTCAGCGAGCAGCAGGACTTCTCCTCTTTGTGATTTACAGATACTTAAAAACAAGTAGGTTAATGAAGCAACAATACACTGACTGCGGAGTGCTGATTAATACAAACTTCAGAGCATAGTGATCCATGAGCCAATTCAGCACTAAGGCAACGTCCAAGAGGTTTAGCTGGGTTTAGTTCAAAAAAAGAGGCCTTGAAAATGTGACAATAGCATTTCAATGTTAACTGAATCCAATAATTCCTGAGAAATAACTGTATGCATCTCCACTGTATGTGGACCAAAAAAACCATATGGATAGTTTACAATATTCTGCATTTTGATCTCTGTTTGCTTCAGTATTTTCATAGAACCACAGCCTGCCTTGTGTTGGAAGGGACCTTAAAGCTCATCCAGCTCCAACCCCTGCCACAGGCAGGGACACCTTCCACTAGAGCAGCTTGCTCCAAGCCCCTGTGTCCAACCTGGCCTTGAGCACTGCCAGGGATGGGGCAGCCACAGCTTCTCTGGGTAATTATTATCTGAATAATTTTTACTATTAGCTTTTTAATAGTTTCATTTAGAAGAAACTTGGTCCACTGAATGGACTGCATCCATCAACCATCAGCACTCTACATGACGTCTCTGACACTGTCTTTTTGCCTCAGTTTCCTTTTCTCTTAGGAAAAAGCAATACCCCTGGGTTGGGGACTGACCACAAAAATGCTTGGGAAGCATTCTGAACACTTAAAAATGTGCAATTCCATCTTGTTGGGAAGCACAACAGCATCCGTTCCTCACCCAGCAGGACCACCAGCAGATGAAGGTGGCACAGCCCTTGCTACCAGCAAGCTCACCAGCACCTTGCTCAGAGTCTCCAACCCACCATCAGGCATGGCCAGACATGCTGGGTTGGGAAGAAATGGGGTTCAAACAAAATAAGATGCGGAAGCATCTTCAAATGGCCTTTTTGGGGGGGGAAATGATGACTTCGGGAGACTCTGGAGCCTGGAGCAGTATAGGTTCACATCATCTCAGCTCACTCGCAAGTCCAAGCCTAGGTCTGCAGGGATGCAATCCAAGCATCACTTCCCAGAGCTGCATCTGAACACCTGATGTCATGCCCCTCTGCTGGAGGAGGGAAACCATCCAGCTCTATCACCACCTCCAAAAACTAAGACATCTGTATGCACCCAAGCACTGTGGCCCTTAGCTAACCACCACATACTGCAGCAGCATTTTACAGCTTGCTTTTTTCCCCACAAGAAGAATCAGTGAAGGTACAACTTGCTATCTGTACATCAGTATTTCTATCTGTTACCCAAAATGAAGGTTTCCCGAGTCGCACCAGAAAAGAAGACAGAATTGAGAGGGAGGGACCCTGAGTGAGGTTAATAAGACCATACGAGGTCATGTTTTTAACCAGCTTTTCCATCTCCAATAATGGCACAGCCAAGTCCAGAAGTGATCTGAATTGCACGGTGGCTGTTCAGCAGTCAATGACACGCTACTGGAGCTCTCAACCCAGTTCTCAGTGAACAAATGGTTGTATAAAAATAGCGATTACCTGAGACGACCATTTTTATTCCAGGACAAAAGAACATCAGGCTGGAAATTGCAGAATTAATCCCTTGGGATTGCAACCCACCATAAGGCTTTGCGTTTAATTTGCAGTGGAAAAATAAAAAATAATAATACAAAACAATCACAGAGTGGTGACCAAGAACAAAGGATGGATAATAAGAATTAATTTCAACATAACCACCACTGAAACCAAACTGCACCCACTATTAAGAGTTAGGCCGATGGCTACTGGGCATCAGCTGAAAGCAGAGGTACTCGCTTTGCTGCTGCTTGAAGCCTTATAACCTGGCTTCTTTGCTATCAGACAGCCAGGGATCAAAGGGGGAAGAGGCACCAAGCACAGAGATGTCAGGGTGCAACAGGGGAAACTCTGCTTTTCCCATGTTTTGCCTTCTCTACAAATGAGCTGCAGGACTGCAAGTGCTGCTCCGGCATCAGTCTTCTGCTACAGCAATCGGAACGCTGAGCCAGTCACCATATAACCCAACTGGTAAATAAACAGTTCAACATAAAAGCCCACCAACATCAACAAACAAAGCTAAATAAGGAGGGGTTTTCATTTGACTCCAAATGTCTCTATTATAGGCCAGGTTGGACAGGACTTGGAGCAACCCGGTCTGATGGAAGGTGTCCCTGCCTGTGGCAGGGGGTTGGAACTGGATGAGCTTTAAGGTCCTTTCCAACCCAAACCAGTCTGGGATTCTATGTTTTAGCGATATTAATTTATGCCTAGCATCACCTAAAGAAAAGACACACTAGTTGGAAACAATGGGCCACCTAAAAAAAGAGCCCATGTGTTGTTCCCTTCCACCTAGCCTGCTACATCTCCTTGTTCCTCACACTAAAACTTGCCAAATTCATGACAACAAAACCCTGTCCTTGTGAAGCCTGGAGGCGGGCTGTGCTGGGATGGAAACAAAAGGCTACAAATCAAGCTTCAAAAAAGCATAGGAGGATGGAAGGGCCCTTTATACAAGTAGAGCATTTATTTGTTGTGACTTAATATTATCAAAAGCAGCAGTAGGTTAGCACTGGGTTAGCATCAAATGCAACAGCTCGTTTGCAGTGACTAACCAGGGCAAACAGGGATAACTGTTGTAATGAAGCAAGTCTGCAGCCTGAGCTGAATTCTCAAAGAAGATACCAAAAGAACAAAGGTGTAAAAGGAAGAGTAAACAACGATCACAACAGAGCCAGCTACCTTCTCATGGCTCTTAGGCTGAGCCTTATGGAAGATGCTCTGGAGCAAGGCTGGCATCGAGGCATTGCTCTCCATGCCCAGCTCCACTGCTGCTTCCAACAGCTCCCATGCCAGTCACATCCATCCTCCTCCTTCCCAACCTTCCAGTCCTCCAGGGCCACCATCCACAAACCAAGCTGTTGCAGATGAAGAATTAAAAGGAGAAAAAAATATATTAAAATAATAAATAATCATGAACCCATTTTTTAGGGTTCACAGAGAAGCTTTTAGGTATGGCCCAAATGCCAGCGTCACCCTGCGAATGCCGGTCTGCAGGTGGCAGCTGCATTCTGCTGCTGCTGGACTGTACGAACAACATCTGAGCACTCTCCTGAGCTCCCTGTGTATTACTGAGCATTTAGGGAAGTGCTGGCAAAGGTTCTGCCTCCAAGTTTACCTCTGGATGAATACTGATAGGAAGGAAAAGCAAGCAGATGTTGGATGACTAACTTGAATGCGCTTGAACAGGATTTTGGAGCAGTCAAAAAAGAAGAACGTCCCCAGGGGATTTATCTACATTTCATGTTCAGCATAGTGCATATTCATTAAAAGCACAGTCACCGGTGGAGGTACGTGCTGACACAATATTGTTTTAACACACAGCAAGAGAGGGACTCAGAACATCTCTAAATTCCTCTAAGTGCCTTTTGGGTGCCCCATCACCACACAGGGTAAGAGCCCTGGCTGGGGCGAGCTGCCCCTGGTGAGGCTTTTAGGAAGTGTTCAAGAGAGTGTGTTACTGCAAACATGTTGTGCTGCTTCTAGCCTGTTTTCATAAATACATGCCTGATGTGTCCCTTAAGGAGGTCTCTCAGCCACAAGAAGAAGCAGCGACTCATTGGGTTCTTTCTCACTGTCCAACTGGAAAGAGTATTTTGGAATGGTGAACACAAAGTTTTCAATGCCTAAAGAGAGACTGCTAAAAGAAATGCGGAAATGGAGACAAAAGAGAGTGACTGACATGCATTTTGACTGAGAAGTAGCAGACAACCTTGCGTTTAGCCAAGCTGCCATTAAGTGCCTGCTGCAGCAAGGCGGCCAGCTGAAGTCCTGACGGCAGAGCCCACAGTGCTGAGCAGCCCTGGGGAGACATGAAGCTGGAGGAAAGCAGATGCCATCTCAGATACAGGTCACAGCCACACCAGGTCACACCAGAGGGTGCAAACCCATGTCAGATCCAGATCATGCATACATCTACAGCCAGTTGGTCCACCAGGCTTCTCCTATCACAGACACTGGCACAATCACCCAAACCAAGCAGGCTGTGCAACATCACGTGCTCCACCATGAGATCACTGCTGAGGGTCAGAAATAATATAGGTTCAGACTTAACTCAAAAAGCCAGTATTGAACACAAAGCCCCCTGACTTGAGGTTCTGATTTCAGTACCACAGTGGTCACCTGGCCAGGGGGTTCAGCAGGGTCACTGCTATCATCCATCCATGGTCCTCATTATACCACTTTACCCCCACAGATGACAAACCATTCCCGAGTCCATGCTTTCCCCTTACACCACCGATGCATCCTGACCCCTCAGGAACTTCAGCTGAGAAGCTGCACACTGTCAGCCCCACCACAGAGCCTCACACAGGAGCACATTTAATCAGCTCAGCTTTGATTTATATGGCTGACTCTTACAAAGCCCGATTTCCAACGCCGGAATTCCGATTCGCTATCACAACCTTTAGACCTACAGCCAAAGACTGTCATTTTTAACACTGGTCGTTTGGCAAACCACAAAGCAAGCTCACAAATCCAATAAAAGAAGGGGTTTTTAAATGAAATAAATAATAAACCCCACACCACAGTTCCAGCCTGCTGCATAGCCATGGGGGGAAAGCACACAGTAAATCACCCGTCTGACCGCTGGGCAAGGGCCAGCACTCACTGAGAACCTGGCTGGCGACAGCACTTTCTCAGGTTCCCCACAACGGGCTGCTTGAATTTGCTTTCTAACTACCAGAGGTCTGACACCAGCCTTTGCTGGCAAAATAGTCTCCAAAAAACAGAGGAGAAAAGCCTGAGTACTCGGTGTGCTGCAGCTGCGCGTGTACACACACAGGTTCAAATCCAGCAGAGCCTCCCAGAGCCAGGTTTTTGATAGGAGACGCCACTGCAGACGAGTTATAAGTAAAGAAAGACCCGGATCTCTTTAGAACTGAGAAAGTCAGGATAAAGCAGTATAACCTTTAGTAACATATACAATACCCCAACCTCTTTTTTCTGTCTTTCATCCCGTTGCTTGCCTGGTTGGACAGGGCTTGGAGCAAGCTGTTCTAGTGGAAGGTGTCCCTGCCCCATGGCAAGGGTTGGAACTGGATGAACTTTAAGGTCCCTCCAACCTAAACCAGTCTGGGGTTCTATGATTCTTTCCATCCATTTCACTCACCAGTTGCTCCTTAGGAATTGCAACTGTCATTCAGGACACATGCACCCTCCATCTGCATCCCACACATGGAGGGATCTCCATCACAGAGTCTTACATACTACAGCTACTCTTGTAGGGGAACAGATGCCCAGCATTTGCCTCTGCAGCTTCAGATACTGTTCTGGTACACCAAGAACAGGCCCATGTACAAAATCAGCTTGTACATACCCACCACAAGGTGCAAAAAGACAACAGAAAACAGGAAAGAGGCAGCCACATGGTTCACACACAACATAACTCTGACCTCCAGTTTCTCTGGTGTGTAAAACCAACCTGACAAGCATGCCCTGTCTCTCCAGATGATGTTGTATGTTTGTAGCACCTACACATGAATCTCCAAACACTGCAAAGAGTGCGCTCGGGAGAGAAACTGAGGCAGCAGGCTCAGCAATCCAGCTATTCTGTTTCTATCTGTGTTTAGCCTGTTTCTCTGCTCCTCTGTGACTCACCAGAACACAGAAGTAGAGGAAAGCACTCACAGATAAAGCTCAGAAGCAAACAAAGATCAAAAAGGAATGATTTCACACTACAGAGCCTGGGCAGCCCAGTAATGCTGCACACCAGTTGCTCCCAGAATTTACCCTGGGAGCATTTCTTATCCATCTGCCATGAGGAAAAGCCAGGGGACACATTGGCCTGCATGCAGTGGTTAGAGAGAGGACTGTATTAGTCTGTAATGCAGCCCTAGTGTTTTTACATGGAGCCTCCAGGCACACAATGTTCTCAGGACAAGTGGTCTCATAATTGGTTAAACAAGGCAGAGAGGGTCAATCTCTGATATATTAGGCTTGTGGCCACCTATGTACTCCATTTCAGCACTAATTCTCTTCCTTTCCACTGTCAAATCCTGCCATTTACTCCCACCTACATAACATCAGGCAGATGGAAAACGTTTGGCCTAATTGTTCACTCTTCTCGCTCCCTGTGTCCTTGCAAGACCTGATTTGACTTCCTATGCATCAAGACAAAAATCATATTAAACTGCATGGGAAAGAAACCCCAAACCAGCCACCAGCTCTGCTACACACAGGATTTGCATCTGATCCCAAATTGCCTTCACACCCAGCACATACGTTTTGCAGCTCTCTACCATAGCAGGACGTTCATCCCTCCCTCTGCACAGCCACTACTTGTCTTGTGGTGTGAGATTGAAGTAGACAAGTGTGAAAGAATCATATAGGGCTCAACATCATTAGGCTCATCCTGAAAGCACAAGAGTTGACAGGTCTGAGGAAGCAACTTCGGATCTTCCCCTGCGGCTCAGATTTGGGGGCTTGGAGGTTGTGGAGAGAAAGGAAGATCTTTAGAAAATAAAGCCAGGGACGCTGGGTGTTGGTGTCTCTCTTTGTAATCTTGGGGCAGCTGTGATGCTACCAGGGCATCAAAACCTATAGAAAATTACTATGAAAGCCTCGAGTTAAACGTAAATCCAAACTGCGAAAACAGAATGCAAGTTCAGCCTGTTAGAAATAATGTGCTGGGCAAAACATTAACACATTTACACTTGGAAGTTGTGAAAGAGTCAGAATCATCCTGCTTAAAATGTATCAGTCAGATGAGACCTGATTTCAGGGCAGAGCATCCTGCAGATAGATAAAAGAGTACATGAATAGGCGTCGTAACACAAACAGCCATTTATTTTCTGCCAAACCAGACCAATGTCCTCTCTCCACAAAATAATGCTCCCTGAAAACGCTGGAGTTCAACGTGCTCACAGAAAGAGGTCACAAAATCAAATGCCCCAAAATGTTTCACTTATTAAACAGGCCCAGTCGCGCGCTTTAGGGCACTGGTCCTTAATTCAGCCTGCTGTGTTTGTACAGAATAAAGAGTAGCACACCCTCACCTTAAGGGCTGGCAGATCAGCTTTGCCTGAAAGGTCAACCAGACTTTTCCTGACTGAATCAATGCCAAAGTCAAGACTTTGCCCACTGAAAAAGCCCAGCAAGGTAAAGCTTGTGGTTATTGCGTATGCAACGGTTACCCTGCAATCATTACAAGTAAACCCTATATGCCTCAGTGGCTCATGGAAGGATAACTGGCAGCTCCGATATGAGAGCAGCAGCTTAAAGCAACAATTGGGGGGGGTTAGTTTGGGGTTTTTGTTATTTCTCATTTTATTTGTATGTGGAAATAAGTGTGAAGCACTGAAGAACAAATCACACGCATCCCCTGCAGCTATAGCCATCAAACAGGTAGGCAGCTGTGTTTTGTACCAGCTCTAACTTCTCCCTGGCCTTTTAGCTTAGCCTTGTTCAGAAAACTCTGCAATAACTCAACCTGGACAGCGCAGAGGGGAAAGGTCACCGATATACAACCAAATTAAGGAGGCACATAAACACACCAACACGACCTATCAGCCTGGGTACCCCAAAACACAATCTCAACCAAAAGTGCACCTTCCAGCTCTGGAGATGGGCAGCCTCCTCCATGGCACATTCGTTAGCTCCCTAGGAAAAGCTCCTGCATTCTCAGAGGCACCCATCATTTGAAATTGCCAGGTTAAACCAGTAACTCAAGTTCAGTAATGCTCTGCTTCCAGATACCTCCCACCAGTGCTGCAGACGTGGTACTTCAGGACATGGTTTAGTGGGACTTGGTAATGTTGGATTTACACTTGGACTCGATGATCTTAAGGGTCTTTTCCAACCAAAGTGGGCCTATGCTGTGTGACACAGCAGACTGTGTGACCCTCTCAGACTGCTCTGGGACACCCTGAAGCCATCTCAGCTCGAGCTTCTGATTGCTCAGCACAGCAAAAAGTCTCCTAACCATAATATCCCCCCCACGGTTCTGCAGTGCCATGTTTTCACAGCAAAACCAAGGCAGAACGCTGAGAGCACAGACAATGGCTAAGCCCCTGTTCAGTTTAGCAGCAGTTCAGTAGCTCCTGAGATTTTTACCATGAGTTTTGCAGTATTCACCTTTATGTTTCTGTCACAAATTCCTTGGGCTGTACTAAAAAATACCTTTCCTTTTCTCCCCCTCTAGGCCAGATTCCCAACTCCCATAGCTGTGAATAAAAGACTGGAAAAGCATCCAACATACATCCCAAGAGCTCAGAAACTAGGTGAGAAGTAAGAACTTTTCCTGCAGTTAATTGTGTAAAAGGTATCAGCTGGTTTTGGGGTGATACTTCATGATTTTTTAAGTAAATACACCTGGCATGCTGGTTTCCCTGGGAATACGTGACATACTCATTCATTTCCAGCCCAGTGTCAGCTTTCTACACAATCCCAAAACAATGACTGTAACAGAATACAAACCTTCCTGATCATCCTTTACGCCTGGGGTATTAAAGAGCACTGATGAATAAAAGGCAGAATGAATATTTCAAGGGGTTGCAGGCAGCAAAAGCAAAAGATGGGGATGAGAACTGAGCAACTCCCGACCCGAGAGGTTCCAAGGCACAAAGTGTGTTTGCTTTCAAAAGCCAAGACTAGCCAAAATTTCCAAGAGGGAGCCATGATTCGTGGTGTTCCCATTCATGACTCCCCAGGTGAGGTACTTTCAGCTGCTTGGTTGCCAGAGCACGGGCATCCAGTGCTTCCAAATCATTCCTCCCCATCCCATGTGGGTGCCCAAACACTGGTGCTCCTAAAAAGATGGTTTTATCTTTCTGTTTCTATTCCTCAACTGCAACACAGGCAAGTTCCTTCAACTACAATCTCATAGCTCCCAAGGTTGCTGGGAGGGGCTGATTCATCTGCGTTCACTATGTTCCTTGAAAAGAAAACAAGTGCTGCATATGAAGCCTCCTCTTTGTCACTCACTGATCTCTGATGCACCCCAAAACTGATTTAACAAGTCCTGCTTGTTAAAGTGAAAACCAGACAGGAAGAAACCCTTCTTGTTATTAAGGTGCTTGCCAGCAAACTCAACTGCTAATATCTGTGTGCAGCGCAGAAAGCCTCTCACGAAACCTTTCATGTGTCTCTCTACACGTCAAGCTCCCTTTCTTCTTCCTTTTATCTTCATATTTAGATAATTCTCACTAAAAGCAAGGTGGTCGTTCCTGCAAAATTACCATAACGTCTCTTGATGGACTTTTAAGATCTCTTCTGCTTGTTACACAGTACTTGGGATGTGTTTTGCCAAGAAGCGAGACACTGTTTATTCTTGTATTAGGAAGACAAAGTGTTTCCCACTTAAGGGCTTCATCTCTCTTAAAACGCATGGAGTAGCAGGAGAGTGAGTGGCACAACTGAAGGGAAGGGACTCCTAACGGCAATTGAATTTCAATTTCATTGATTAGTAGTATCGCCAGAGTAAGGAGATTGAATGCCGAGCCCGGTGTAAATTGGATTCCAATTGCTGTCCCTGTGTAAAAGGGGGTCTCACAGAAAGGATTAAATGCGGGCCAAGGTTGCACAATGAGCCCACTGGCTCATTCACAATCAGCTTTGTGTACTCATTAGAAAAGGGAGCTAATCACCCCAGTTTGTGCTGGTTTCGGAGCTGCCAGCACAAAAGGCTGTGACCTCCCACTGAGAGTCAAAGACAAAATATCCCGCTTTCTCCCATGTACAAAACCCTTCTCATTTTGTGCCTCCAAAATTCAACCTTCGGAGGGACCCACAATGAAAATTAGCTATGGTCAGCAAGGCTCAGCTACCCCTAAAATCACAATCGTGCTGCTTAATATAGGGGGTGAACTGGGAAAATTAAACAACTGTCCAGTGAGGAGCCTACTAGTGACCTAGTTTCGTCCCAGTGTGTGGCTTGCTTGTAAATGTGTTAGGAGCATGTGCAGTACAACAAAGCACAGACACTTCCTAAGCCATCTCACAGGTAATCAAAAAGCTCTTCTACATTTTAAGCAGCACACAGACACGTATTCCTGTGCTTGTTGGTACAGCACAGAATTAAACCAGAAGTCACATGTAGTAGAAAAAGGAAACTTTGCTGGTGAGCAAGGCACTTGAAGCAGACAAAGCACAGCCCAGGAGGTGGGCAGCCACATGGTATATTCCCCCATCACCCCTTTGGCTCTGCAAACAGCTGCTCAAACCGAGAATTACTCCGAGGCTGGATAGGAGCCTACCCTCTCAGCCTGCGCATGCTATACACCTCTGCTTTGGGGTCACAGGCTTTGGCAGATGCCCATCAAGGAGTCCCCAGCATCCCGCATGTGCAGGATAATGGCAGCTCTGTGCACCACGTGTCCTTGAACTCTCCACACTTTCCCATCAAAACCACATCTGCCCCTCACAAACTAGGGTGAAGTCAAACCCCAGGCACACCGCACTGCCCTCTCTGCAGGACAGAGCCCCAGGGCACTGCCTGCTGAGACCCCACCGTGTCCACTGCTCTCCATGGACCATCGGCAAGCTCTGGGCCATCATATTCCTCCAAGCAGCTCTGTATGGCTGCCCCTCCCGTTCATCATCTCAAAATAGCTCCGAGCCACTGCTGTGAAATGTAGTATCAGCAATGTGGCTGCGTATTTTTAGCACAACAAACGTTTTGTCCTTTTGGGAATGAGTTAATTGCCCTGTTTCCTTTCCCTCCTCTGGTCCTCCCCATCTCCTGGAGACTTCTGTGGCCCAAAGCATCTCCCTGGCCCAAAGGGGAGGCAGTCCAGCAGCCCAGCACCCCTTTCACTGCATACCTGTACAGTGCCCGACACACCATAGCGTGACCACAATACAGATATTAACAGCACAAAGACACCATGCTTTCAGTGCTGGAGTAAATCAAGAAGCATCGCTCAGACACAGCAACCCCAGAACTGGCCTTGGATTGTGCACACAAAGATGTCACAGACCCCCATAACCAACAAACTACATCCACTTTATGGAGACTTCAGGGAAAAGTGAAACAAACCAACAATTTGGATGAGGCTTAAATCTTTCCAATGGTCACACCTTGCTTTACATTAAGTCATCCTTGGCTATAATAAGATCCTTGCTTTCCAAATTCCCTGTTCCTATAGAGAGCCCCAGGCCAAAGGAAAAACTTCCAACATCCATTCCTTTTCATATTGAGAAGCTGTGGCTGCCCCGTACCTGGCAGTGTTCAAGGCCAGGTTGGGCACAGGGGCTTGGAGCAACCTGCTCTAGTGGAAGGTGTCCCTGCCCGTGGCAGGGGTTGGAGCTGGATGAGCTTTAAGGTCTCTTCCAACCTAAACAATTCCATGATCCTATGAAAACAAAGTTAGGGTTAGAAAATCCCAAGGAATCTGAGGAGAAAGGGATGATTAACATAACTTGTAACTGCTTTGCAAAGAACAAAGGGGAAGCATTTCCTTGCTGTCCTACAAAGGACACGAACCCAAGGCAGACAGTGATACCTGCAGCACTTGTGCAAGGACTGACCAGTATCAGAGCACACAACAGACCTGGCACCAAACATAATGATGAATTAAAATGAATGGTGAATCCACTTGCCCTCCCAAATGAGTCTCAGGAGTGTGACCCACAGAGAGGAAAGCGGGTCAAGACAACTGCAGAAACATGGAGAAAAGGTATGGAAGTGATTTTTATATGACGTTTAACACATGGGGTTTTTTTAACAGGGGAAGTTTAATAGGCTAGAGGAAATCAATGGACCTTCAAGAAGGAACAATTCCAAAGGAGGTCAGTCCAAAAATATGCTGCAGGACAACTCTGGTCAATGGGGAGAAATTTCTCTGTCCACAGAGGCCTTTGTCAGGCAAATACAATCTTGTGTCAGCAGCTGCACACAGGATCTCTGTTGCTGGAGGATAAAATCAGATTGCGTGCACATTGAGGAGATGTTATCTATTCACTGCCTCTTGGCGCATAATGCAGTTGGCAAAAACAGTTTAACCTAATATCTCATTTTCCTTAAGAAAAAGAAAGATGCAGGCCCATGGCACCAATTACAGATTTCTCTCTCTGCCAATACGTATATAAATAGAAAGTGTTTTATTAAACAATAACCTGTTGGCAATAAAGCAGCAGAGAACCCTCAAAGCTTTCCAGTCAGACTAACTTTCTTCAGGTGGGGTATGAGAAAGAGCCAAATCCAAATGACACACAGAAGTCAGAGCATGAAGATTCCCTCCCGAGAGTTTAGACTGAATGACCTGCCAACATCTGAGATAAAACACATTTTTGTGGTTGTTGGAGTCGCACCACACAGACCAGTCACTGTGTCACTTCAGAACAGTCACTGGTTTATCATCCTGGGAAGCTCGGTAGCTTCATATTTCACTAACACAATGCCCTTATGGCACTTCTGAAAGGATTTCACCTCCCAGTTATGCAGCTCGACCAGCACCTTGCACCAGCACATGAATCTTTGCTCCTCCGTCAATATATTCACAAGGTTCTCCCACCAAGATGATAATACTCCATCTGCACTTATTTTCCAGATCATCAACTGGACTTCTGCACGCCTTACAACCTGGCCTTTGGCATTCTCAGCAAGAGCAGCATTAGGTCCAATGATCGTTATCTCCGTGACTTCAATTTTCCTCTCAGCCTCTTGCAATCTTAAACCAATGCTTTCCAACTTCTTACCCACTGCAGCATGAATAGCAGCTCGCTTGTCTATAATGCCTGCCAACCACTTAGCAAGCCCAGCACTGCTTGATAAGCCAAATCCATGCCTCCTGACGGCACGAGGCTGAAAGCAGTCAAGCCTGACCCACCCAGCTAGGAGGAAGTTTAAAAGTGAAATATCAGGTCTTCAGTGCGTCCAGTCTGCCTCGATTTTCCCCAGCAGTTATTTATTACCACCAACAGCAAACAGTAACATCCCCTGTCCAGGATCACACCCACCACCTCCTAGAAGCTGCCCACCTTTGCAATGCATCAAACAACCATAAAGGTCTGCATAGATTTAGAGCAGATGAGCCAGATAAATAAGCTTTTCACTTCCACATATTGGACTGCACGTGCTGGGAATTACATCCCAATTCCAGGGGTACAATAGTGAGACAAACTGGGGGAGGCAACTGTATAATTTGCTGTTCAAAGCTAGGAGAGGTGAGAGAAGCTCCTGATGCTGCAAGCCCGCTTCCCAGTGTGTGCTCAGCTCCTGAGAGCCCCAGTGCTCAGGTCCTTTCCTTGTGACTCCAGATATGTCAACTCAAAATGCACAAGTGAAAAGCTACGTAGGTAGAAAACCCACATCATCTCCCTTGCAGTAATATACTCATTCATTTCCCTTTTACAGACCAATTCTGATCCTCAGCGCTAGGGTTAAGGAGTAGCATAGTTCCCACTGCACATCCCCATGGATTATACTCACTCCCAACAAGGCTGATCTCTTCTCATTGATTTAAACTGACCTGGCTTTTTGGCAGGGATCTACAAGGAATCTAGTGGGCTAAGGAAGAAATCCTATAAAATAAAGGTGCTTTGTCTGGTTGGGGGGATGTGCACAAGATGGAAGGAGCACAGAGAATGCAACATCTCTCTTAAAAACTCAAAATGTAATGGACCACAATCTATTTCTTCCATCACCTGAAGAACACAAGCAGCACTGAACCACACACTCTCCAGAAAACTAATACCTGAAGGACTCAAACAGAATATTTGATGCATCATTCCCTAGTCAGCTCTGAATTGCAGCCTCTTCCACTAGGAAACAAAATAGGGTAGAATGGAAAACAAATGGTGGAAGACCAGAAAGGTTAGGGAGATGGCTATCCATGATTTTTCCTTCTTTCTCCTCTGCTCAGCCACCAGCACCTCCTAACATGCACACCCTAACCATCCTAACTCTTCTCCATGTGCTCCATACATGCACAGGCTCGTGTTTGGATCTGAAGTGAGAACAGGGAGACAGGAACAGGAGATGACGGTGGTGCTCCTTGAGAGCCACTTCTGGATATGGGAACAAAGACTACTACAACAAGTGGAGGACATGAGACTGCCATGAAATGCTGCTTCACACAGCGTGTGCCCACAGCAGGCACGCTCCTGTCGCAGGGAAGCAGAATACAACAGCTTGATTTTTTTCCCTTTTCTTTAAGAGCTTCATAATTGTTCTGACTAATAATAATGGACCTGTTACTGCTCCCACTATCCTCAAAGGGAGCAAAATCAAGTTTGGCACTTGTAATTATGAATGCTAAAACAGAATTTATCAAGTGCTGTGTTAAGAGAATAGAGGGCATGATCCCGGGCAGTGCTGAGTGCTCTGAGCCTCACTCAGCCTCATGGTTAAGAATCCACTAATTCTTTCTTAATATACATAAATTCATGCTGCCCAAGTCTAAAGGATGCACTCACGTCACATGGCTGGACCGCAGCAGAGAGGAGAGGTCCACTGGGGACAAGGAGGAAGTCTACCCCACAGAGAACCCATTTCACAGAACCCCAGACTGGTTTGGGTTGGAAGGGACCTTAAAGCTCACCCAGCTCCAGCCCCCTGCCACGGGCAGAGACACCTTCCACTACAGGAGGTTGCTCCAAGCCCCTGTGTCCAACCTGGCCTTGAACACTGCCAGGGATGGGGCAGCCACAGCTTCTCTGGGCACCCTGTGCCAGCGCCTCAGCACCCTCACAGGGAAGAGCTTTTGCCTAAGAGCTCATCTCAGTCTCCCCTCTGGCAGGTTAAAGCCATTTCCCTTGGCCTGTCCCTACAGGCCCTTGTCCCAAGCTCCTCTCCAGCTTTCCTGCAGCCCCTTTAGGCACTGGAGCTGCTCTAAGGTCTCCCCTTAAGGAGCCTTCTCCAGGCTGACCCAGCCCAGCTCTCTCAGCCTGGCTCCAGAGCAGAGCTGCTCCAGTCCTTGCAGCATCTCCATGGCCTCCTCTGGACTCACTCCAACAGCTCCACATCCCTCTTGCACTGTTGTCCCAGAGCTGGATCAGGACTGCAGAGGGGGTCTCACCAGAGTGTAGCAGAGGGGCAGGATCCCCTCCCTCGACTGCTGCTTATGCTCCGAGGGTGCAGCCCAGCACATCTCCAACCAGCCAAGTACATCAGGTAAGGAGAAAGCTCCACCGGCCACATCTGGAGGCAGCAGATGACCTGCCATGGGTCGCCCTCCTTGGAATCTGCTCTGCATTCAGGTAGGCATGTGACAGAGACAGAAATCAGGGTCAGACAGAACCAATTAGGCTCCAAAAGCCCAATTGTCACATGTACCCTTAAGGACTCCAAAGCATTTTTTGCTGGAGCTAGTGGATGTCTCCTCCTATTTACATAATATATGACCCAATTTTGTGTTCACTGAGTATTTAATTACAGCCAGTTGCATATAAAAATGACTCAAAATACTCTGTGCACCAATAATTAATGTTTTAATTGTGTTGTTTTGTGGGGTTGTTTTTTCCCCCCACATGCAACGGTTAAATATTTTAAGCACCAAGAAAAAAAAGGAATAAAAACATGGAAATGCATCAACTCCTTAGGAAGCTTGTCTGAAGGGACAAGTGTTTGCTCCATGTGGTGACCCCTCCTCTTCCTCCACAGAAACAGGAATTCTGTATTTCACACTCCTGCAGAATTAATAATTCCAGCCCATTTTGTGAACTTACCCGTTCACTCACCCAACTCCATCCCTCCAGGACAGGGCCTTGTCAAGCTACGGAGCATCATCTGCTTGCCCCTGGCAGAGCTGAGGCACCACTGTGTTTAAAGGAATTCAAGCACAGCTGCTCAACAATTGCTCTTCCAGCACAAGACAAATGTCCTCTCTATGAGGAGCATCGAACTATCCACTAGTATTTGTAAGATACTTAATGGGAACCTCCTTACTAAGTGTGTATTCCCATCCCACACAGGGCTGTATCACCAGGCTGCGCAATCCACTCCTGACCACTCCTCATGGTGGAGTGGGAATAGCTCTGTCATAGCGTATTCCAGCTGATAAACAGACTTGGGAAAGGAAAGACCATTTTATGAAGCCAGTTCAAAACAATACAGATAGTGGTAGATTGAAAATTAGCAAAAGGACTAACAGCTGTAGGATCGTTCACATACCTTCACAGTCGGAAGGGTTTACATGTTCTTAATGTATAAGGAACAAACCCTCCAAGATACCACTACTCCAGTGCAACACACAAGTATCAGTCTTCCTGCAGCATATCTAACACAAGTACTCTCCGTATTTTCCTCCTTAGGAGTGACTCAGATAATGATAGCAAGTGGCAAATTAAATCATACCAGTGTTATCTGAAAGCTGCAATCCTTTATAATTAGGGGGTTTGTTTGTTTAGGGAGAGAAAAAAAAAATATCACATTTATAGAATGCTTATCTGCAGGATAAAGGGCCATTGTTTTTAGACTGCTTTATTTTTTAATAATGTCAGCTTAAACAAAAAATAAAAACAAAATCAAACTCTAAAAGGTCTTCTAAGCAGAGGTTTCTCATAAATAAAACAAAGCATTAGCCTGTAAATCACTGTTCCTGCAAAGCCGAGGAGAGCTCGGAACACTTGCAGCGTGTTAATCCCACCCAAAGCTGTCCACCATTTGTTTCCACCTTCAGCCAAACAACTGGAAGAAAATAACTGCTACTTCAGGAATTACAGATTCATAGAACCATAGGATGGTTTGTGCTGGAAGGGACCTTAAAGCTCATCCAGTTCCAAACCCCTGCTGTGGGCAGGGACACCTTCCACCAGACCAGGTTGCTCCAAACCCCATCCAACCTGGCCTTGACCACTCCTCCTCCCAGTTCTGCTGAAGAGCTAACTGCACTGTTACATGGACATAAACGAGTAATCAGACACAAAAGAAAAAGCAGAAATGTCTTTTAACTTTTGAGATCAATTATTATGCTCAGCATTTCTCACTCAAGGTACTTATACCACGCTCGTCACCTTGCTATCCAAGTTCAATACAAGAACAGCAAAAACTTGTTCACATGCAGCATATTTAATCATCAAATGCTTGACAAGCATCAGCCAATATTCAGGAGTCCCTTGTGGCTTCTCTGAAGGAGCAACTTGAGTGCTCGGGTTAGGAGGCTGAACACAGAGCGGGACATAGAGCCTGAAATGGGGCTTGGGCAGACTCAGGCACGTGGGACGAGCCCTGATCTAAGCAGCCCACACATGTAGTAGCCCCATAAATCTGCAGGTTTATACCACTGAGCCCAAAGTCTCCCTTTGCATCTCCCCAACTTTGTGCTCCTTGTTCCTCTGGATGTAGAAATGAAGACTTCTCCCCTTGGTACCCTCCTGCCTGGTTCCTCCAGGCTCCCAGTCCCAAGCAGACAGAGACCAACAGGATTTCACATTCACATTCAGGTCTGTTGGTTTTACTGCATTTATCATCATCATCATCATCATCACCACCACCACCTTGTCCAGTGTTAAACTCTTCTGTATTTAACTCGGATTTGCGCAATCCAAGCACTTCAAAGTATGACACTGCAGCAGCCAAGTCCTGTATTAAATTTAACTCCAAGTGACCTCTGCCAGAGCCCCAGTGACTAAACCAAGCAGTTGAGTGAACATCTGTGGTCAATACTCAATGCAATCACAGAATAAAGATGGCAAACAATCACAGGGCTTCGGTCCCATGGAAACCTGGCCCAGTGCACGTCATCCACGCTGATCCTCAGGAGGGATGGTGGAGTGGTGACTATGTCACCACTTGTTCTCTTTTGGTCTAATATAAGACAGCCAGTGGTTAGAGAAGGCTACCTCACAGGTGCAGTTGTCAAGGACAGAGTCCCCATCAGCAATGACATTTGGATCTGCTTCTGCCATCACTTGAGGAGGTATGAGTTAGGTCCCTCCAACCCAGGGGCCTGGAAAGACTACCATGCAGAAGAAAGATGGACACTGCCTACAAATGCCCTTTTATACATCATTCTCATCGCTTCTAATGCCTCAGATTAGATTTGGTTTCATTTTTAAATGGAAATTAGATCTTCATCAATCTTGAGTGCTCATTCTCGATCTACCAGTTCTACACATTATCTGTTCATTCTTGCTGGGCTTTAGGAAGGATTGCTTGAACACCTCTTGGAAATGAACAGCACTTTGTAATTACTAGGCTTGATTAATAAACATAGCCTCAACCAATATCTGACCTCTAACTATAAAGACACTAAATAATCTTATGTCTTGTAAAAGTCCAGAACATGGAAGGGTCTGGAAACATTACTCTAAGGACTTGCTTTATTTTTATATTTACTATCTAGTATCATTCAATTTCTTAATCAGCCATTTTCTGTGAAGGTTTTATTGATTTTAATAGCAAATATACAATGCAACTCCATATATCCATGTGGTTCAGCCACTAATTAACTCCTACTGAACACATAACTTCTGACTGAAGCTTGAACACATTATTTTCTCAACAGAACAGCTATGAAGCTTCCCAGCCTCTTGCATTTACAAGGTGCACAAACGTTTCCAGGACAGGAATACATGCAATATTATCTGATATATTATTATTATACCCACAAGTTAATCTATGAAGGATGATTCAGAAGAGAGCACTTAATGACTGAGGAGGAATTTCAAATCTCTGACAGTGGTTTGAGAGCTGCACATCCCCCTGCTTCTCCTGCCATAGACCAGACTTCTCCATGTAGGATGATACAGAAATAAAGATCATAAAGAGAAGGGGAGAAAAAATAAAGTTTCCTTAGTCTTCAACAGATTTTGTAGATTCTGTTTAGTATTTTAATGAAATATTTACTGGGTTTGGATTTTATGCTTTAATTATTCATTACTGAAATCAGTCTGAAGAGCTGCCATACTCTGCAACACAGCTCTAAAACCAACACCATGGAGCTCCCCATTTACTGTAGTTCAGTGACCTTCATCTCAAGTCTGTTCTGCCTGCAAGTCACGAAGACCCTTCCTCTTCATGGGCACTTGACAAACTCAGCCTAGACACCAATGTGCAAGGCGAGTTTCTCATTGTCCTGATGCCACTTCCACCAGTGTTAACAGCATGACTGACCACAACTTGCACGGTGAAGCAGCAGCAGATGCAGAAGTCAGCTTATTCTGCCCCACCATGAAGGTGAAAAGCCACTTCTAGGGCTTACCAAATGGGTAGAGCATGCTTAGGTAGTGCAGAAGGGCTTTGGTGTTGGCTAGGGCCCACTGCACAAGCAAAAGAGATGAGATTCATGTCATTCAGCGAGACAGCTGGGAGCAGGACCTGTAGACAAGCTCCTTCACCCACAGCCAACCTTCTCCTTCAGGGTTACATTCTCCAAGCAGCCTCTGGACATAAGGTCTGCAGAACACAAAGTACCCAAGATGGGGCTGCTGGGTGTTTTGCAGATAAAGCCTCATGCCCTTCTACACACAGAAGAAAACAGCAAAATATAGCTACAGTATGTTTTCACAGTAAGAAATGCCTGTGGATGACACAAAAACCTGCTGCATTTGCAGGGCCTAACAACAAAATTCTTCTCTAAAACTCTTGTCTTTGTAAGGGAAACCAGGGCTCTCAGCACCTCACCTTTGCTAACACAGGACAGCTTTTAAAAGCAAAGTCCCAATGAAGGCTGCAGGTTTTGACAAATTACAATGATCAGACAAGCCTGAAGGTCCCCATCATCTGCCAACACGCCTAAAACCACCTTCCTTGGTCTTTCCTAGACATGCAGCTCACGGCAGTGATGACCATGAATCCCAGCAACTGGTGCCATGCAGGCACCAAACACAGCAATGATTTCGAACAGCTCACAGTCCAACTTCATATCACTGCTTCAGGGAGAGGGGCATAGAAACAAGCAGACTACACCAGTCAATACTCCAGCCATTTGTCAACAGCTTCACTGTTGTCTGCTTTGGAGCACATGATTTTTTTTCACCTCTTCAACTTCATGGTGAAGGAGAAGTTTAGATTGGATATAGGGAAGAAGTTCTTTACTGTAAGGGTGGTGAGGCACTGGAATGGGTTGCCCAGCGAGGTTGTGAATGCTCCATCCCTGGCAGTGTTCAAGGCCAGGTTGGACAGAGCCTTGGGTGACATGGTTTAGTGTGAGGTGTCCCTGCCCATGGCAGGGGGGTTGGAACTGGATGATCTTAAGGTCTTTTCCAGCCCTAACTATTCTATGACTCTATGAGATGATTAAGAAAGACACTGTGGTACCTGTGCAGATACGGAGAGAAGTCTCCTCGGGAGTGAAAGAGAGATGTTTATGTATCTGGGAAAGAAGCAATGAAGTTAGTGCAAGCTCAAGGAGGGCTCTTGTTAGAATGACAACTGGCAAGACGAGAGTTGGCTATAAAGTGGAGGTGAGCCAGCCATGCCTCACGTGAGGAAGAAGTGCCATGGTAGTTGTGCTCTGTGTCCATGGGCTGCACATCTGCAGAGGGTTTGTGTTCTCCTGGAGCAGCATACCTGAGGGCTCCTGCAGGATGCAAATGGACATGACCTTGGGCAGGACCTTGGAGGGGAGTGGGTAACCTCCCAGGTTATCTGCAGGCTCCCTTCCGTTCTGCTTTGTTAAGCAAACTAGGATTTATTAGCACATGGAAAGGGAGGAAGCAGAGCGGTTAGAGGCCAAACCAGGCATCCCCCATAGGGAGATAAGACCAATAGAAGGCTCTGAAAGGCTACTTATGCAGAGCACTGGTGTGGACTCCAATGGCAATTCCATCCAAAGCATTGGATTTCTGTGAACTCCTGCCTCCTAGAAGAAAAGGAGGAAAGAGACAGCAGGAGAGGTTACAAAAGAAAGAGGGGAAAAAAGAATTCCTAGTCCTCTCAAAAGGCATTGTTTAGTTGAACTAATAATTTCTCCTGATGCACATGTATCTATGTAAATACCTAGATAATCATTTGCTGAAAAAGATGCTGCTATTATTTCTTGAACATTAGATACAATGTAAAAATCGGACCCCAAGAGTAATTACGAGGTTCAGGATAATGCTACTATTATTTCTGGAGCTCAGTTTCGGTAAACAGTGTCTAATGCATCTCAGAAGCTCACTATTAATCACCAAAAAATCATGTCTCCCTACCTAATTCATAAGCTGTGAATACTAAGTACTTGCAGAGTGGGGTTTGTTTGTTTTGCTGGGGTGGGTTTTAAGAACTCAGATTTTCCAAAACATCCAGAGGGCTCCTAAGGAAGAGCAGAAAACAAATACTTCGAATTTGCAACATTAACATTCTGGAAGAGGCTTTAAAGCTCACACCAACCACTTATGCAACTTGAATTTTAACCATCTTAACATCCTTAATCTTCATCATGTTTAGTACATTACATTTCTTTGACAACTAATCAATCAAAGGCATCATACCTTCTGTAAAGCTGCCAATTTCGTGTCATTTTGCCCTCTCTCAACAATGATTTATTTTCTACAGAAACTTCCTTGTTTATTTTATATATGTGTGGTTTTCCTACATAAAAATATAGCGGAACAGATAGGGAAATAAGCAAAGCAGCCAACACAGTATTGCATTACTCAGGACTGTCAAGAAGAAATCCATGGCTTCCATGGATCCACAGCCTCTAGTTAACAAATCATCGAGGACATGTGTCCAACAAGGGAAAGCAAAGAATTGGCTCTAAAAGGGCTAAAAAGCTCTGGAAAGAGGCCATCAAAAACCCAACAGCAGAAATAAGCTCTCGTGAATGAACAGCGAGGAGCAGTTACCAGTTCTGGCAGAGGGAAAGCAGGAGACAGTTCTGAAGTACAGTCTGCTACGATGCTCAGTGAGGAGAGGGCTTCCAAAAATAAACCCGTGGAGTACACAACTATTTGTCCATGGCCTGACATAAATGTCATAAAAGATAAAGGAAGAGTGGAAAAAGAGATCAACATTAAAAACTAACAAGAGCAACAACATAAAACTACTCAAGGAAATGCCAGTTCCAAACTCACAGCAAATCTCCCCCGGAACAGGAAAGCGAACATCAAGGGATGCCCACCAAGAGCAGATGTCTCCAGGGGAATTCGGCCAAGCAGAAAGGTAGATCCTCCTGTCAAGTTCTGCTCCTCTGAAAAGCACAGGGGTTTTCAAAACAAGATTGATTTCCTTAATGGGAACAACAGCACAGACTAATTCCATTATTTTCAATGGAGCTGAATTTGAAAGGTCTATTCACGTGTAATGGTACCTTCTGGGGAAAAGGCAGCAAGGAATCAATTCTACAAACCACAGTGATTGAGGCCATTTAAAAAACAACAAAAACAATCAAACCTCTTACAGCAATTCAAAGAACCATCCTCTAAAGCATCTGATAGCCACAAGAGCAGATCATCCTTGCTGTAGCACATCTGGCACCTCACTGTGCTCTTCCCATCCCTCATTTCCCATCCTGTATGCCTGCAGATATTCGGGAACCAGCAGCTGCTGCCTACAAGGCTTCACATAACTCCTGGTAGCACATTTATCTCCAGACAACTCCAGGGCAAGGAATGCAGGTCCAGGGCCTAGTCTGGCTAAGTGGCCTTTGTTAATGGTGCAGGACCATCAGCCCCACAGAGACCTTGGGGAAAAGCAGGGAGAGGGGTAATAAAAGGCTGGGATGATGCCTGGAAGCAAGTTATGCCAACACTGACTGGTGGCTGATATAAAGATACAGTCAGCCTACAAGCCTCCCCCTCACTGTTAAAGCAAAACCATCCCACACCATGGCAGCATTGTTCTCAACCATCTTTTAAGAAGAATCCAAGTATTTCAAAGTTGAGACTCTGAATGAGTTACTAAGAGAGGAGGGGAGGAAAAGGGAAGGAAAGCTTCCACCTGCAGGTAAAGCTTAGAGCTGCTCCTAAATTCAGCAGCAGCAACCTGCACTGGGCAGTAATAGAACTCCAAATTCAAACATGTGGTTAGGGAGGGCAACCTTGCACAGCAACCTCGCAGCTCTTACAGGATTCATTTACAGGCTCTTCATAGATTTTACCCAAACTTCCAGGTTACCTCGGCAGTGTCCCCACCAAGCTGCTCAGCGGTGCTGTCACATTTGGGTGGGTTTCCTCCTGCTGCTTTGAATATACCAAATGGCTTCTGAGGTCCTGCTCAAGTCTTAAAAGCTTGTTACAATTCACCATTCATCCACAGAAATCCTACACCCCCCTGCAAGCCTTGAAATGAAAAGTTCTGCCTAAGTTTTACACCTTAGTGCACTAGGACTGAGATCCAAGGTCTTAGCAGATCCTAAAAGGACCAGAGGTTCCTCCCATCTGGAAGTTACAGGGAATACTTCTTCTTCAGAAGTTTTTTGTGGCACTACTTCACCTCTCTATGAGATTTCAGTAAAACATGCTGCCACCGTGCTATCTGAGAGACAAAATGCCTGGCACAAAAGCCATACTTCCTCTGCAATAAAATGTATGAGAGTCCAGATTTCAGTATTTTCCTCGGTTCTGATCACATTTCACAGGTTCTTGAAACCATCACAAAGAAACAGCAATTCCCCCACCCCAAAAGTCAACCCAAAAAGACACTGTGGCCACGCAACTGCCTTGCCCTGCCCATCCAACATCAAGGTTAGCCAAGCCTAGAAGGAATCGTTATTAGCTGCCTGTGAAAGGATCAGTGACATCCTAGAGCTGGCCATCAACGAGGGGAAGGAGGATAAACTACCAGATACTAATCTTCTAATAAAGAAATATACGAACATTTATAAACTCATGCTTACCCCACACATACAGTCTCCGTTCCACATAGCTCAGGAAGCACCATACAGAAGCAGATTTGTCATCTATTAGAAGGTGTAAGACAAGGCTGCTCCAGCTTCGGAGACCTTGGACCACTGCACTGGCAGGGGACATGTCCCTGCAGTTATTCCTCCTCCCTCTTATTCCAATGAACCTTGTTTACTCCACTCCTGTGCACCTCCAGACAAAAATGGCCCTTCAGCTACTGTACATCTTATTTGTCCTTGCTTCTGCAATAAGCACTCACATCAACGAGTGTTTAAAACAGTGCAAAATTCAAAGGAAAGTCCCCTAGGTGGCCTATGCATACAAATAAGTATATATTTTGCTTTTTCCATAAAAAGACACCCTGCAGGTTTCAAGCTTCTCTCACTGCAAGAGATACTCTCAGGCAACAATGCTGATTTGGTGTAAGCTGATCCGTATCACTGAATCCTGCCTTTGTTTTTGGCAGTCCCCTTTCAAGGTGACTAAATTGGAGTGGAAGTACAGTTCCAGGCAGCCCAACAAGGGGCAAGGCTGTTTTGCAAAATCTAAAAGGCGAAGTAAGATGAAGCAGACCTTCAAGCTAAAGAATTAGCTCATAAAATAACCCCCCAAAACCCCACACCAAAACAAAAACACAACAAAAAACCCAAACCAACAACGTCCATGCTGCTGTCACTGGTAATACTGGAACTATAGGAAGATAATAACACCCAGGAGAAATCAACACTGTACCTCCTGAATCACGTTCATTCAAAACGCCTCACATTTAATGGTCATGGGTATGGGCAGAGCTGAAAAAGCTGCTTCCTCAGTGAACCTGATTTATACGAACACAACTGGCTAAGATCATGTCAAGCAATTACAACAGGTCAGCCCAAAACACAGGGCTGGCCACTGACCCCAGCACTTCCAAACCCAGTGTGTGTGGCGCATATAAACAGACAAATAAAAACCCAACCTTACATTTGTTAAGTGTATGGGCCTGAAATTGCTAAGAAAAAATATTTGCTGTCTGCACCTGTGTGATACTGAGATTGCGGCTCTAAGTGCTCTCGACGCTGCGCACGCCACAGCACCAATGCACTAATCACTGGAGGATGTTCGGCAGCACTGTTAAAATGCAACAGTGAAGAGCAATTTCCTCATCTAACACTGCTCTAAAGATTATCTGATGCATCTTCCCTTCGCAGTAAAACAAAAGCTTGTCCATATGGGGACCTATGTGTACTCCAAGCTAAGACTTCAGTAAATTAGCCAATGCCCCATGTGAACACCGGCTGCACATAATGTGCGGATGCACAATCTTCTGTTGCTGCTAAAGCACATTTTCAGTTTCCTCATATGAATCATCTCAGGTAGAGGCTTTCTTCACACACATCAAGACTGTCCTTGACATTCCAGCTCACCACACATGGGCCTTTCAGTTTGTCTAAAAACCACATCCTTAAAATGATGTGGTGAGTGAAAGACCCAAGGCAGCCTCACCTGGATCTTCACAGCACCTCATCATAGAATTACAATGGTTTGGGTTGGAAAGAACCTTAAAGCTCATCCAGTTCCACCCCCCTGCCATTGGCATGGACACCTTCCACTAGAGCAGGTTGCTCCAAGCCCCATCCAACCTGACCTTGAACACTGCCAGGGATGGAGCATTCACAACTTCCTTGGATAACCTGTTCCAATGCCTCACCACCCTCACAATACATCCCAGCAGGAGACCTAGAAAGCCAAATCTCCAGATATGGTGTCTCCTCCTCATGCTGGAGTTGCCTCAGCACCTTCTGGCTCCATCCCCTCTGCAGCCCACCCTTCCCATGTGCCAGCGGTCCACCTCACCCCGAGATCTCCTCGCCTTGAAGAAGCTGGAGAGTAAAAACCACGTGCATGACCACATCCACAGCCCAGGAGCAGGTAAATGAGGCCACGAGACCAGAACGCCAGTGAGCCGAGCATTGACAAAGGCAGAGGAGGAACTATCTGGGTCATACTATGCTAACAAAGCACGGCAAAGCTTCAGAGCCAGCAGCAGGACCACCGGGAGAGGCCCGGGGAGATGCAGCCTGCTCCACAACCAGCACGTCTCACAGACTCAGGGCCAGACTGCTGCACACTAAAATAGCTGCTGCATAAAAGGCACAGCCAGCTCTGCATATTCAAGATCAGAGCCGAGATAGATGATGAGATTCTCTGTGCTATGCACAAAAGCCAAAAATCACCAGTGCATTTACAGTTCAATATTCCTCTAATCCCATCTTTATTTCTAGTGCATAAATAAAGCTCATTACACATTATTTTCCTCAGAAACCCACTAGCAACCCAAAATAATTTATGAATGTGCTGTTTGCATTTATATATCCTTGACACCCACAGTAAACATCAAAACAAGGCATTCAGTCAGTCACATTGGTTGTAATACACAATTTCTCTTTTCTCTGTGCATTCTGTCACAGCTACACCCAGCAAGCTCCTTCAAGCAGCACCTTTTATGTTATTAGATGTACAGATACACAGACACACGTCATAGAATCACAGAGTGGTTTGGGTTGAAGGAAGCTTAAAGCTCATCCAGTTCCAACCCCTGCCACAGGCAGGGACACCTTCCACTAGAGCAGCTTGCTCCAAGCCCCTGTGTCCAACCTGGCCTTGAACACTGCCAGGGATGGGGCAGCCACAGCTTCTCTGGGCACCCTGTGCCAGCGCCTCAGCACCATACTGAAGATTTTATTTCCTTCCTTAAGAAGCACTTGCACTGGATACAGACTTCAATTTACGCATAGAATCCCCCCTTTCCAAAAGTTTATTCTGACTAGAAGACCACACACGTTCACACACACCAGGAGCACCTCACACAGACCAAGGGCAGGATGAGGAGCAGAGCTGCTTGTGTGCAGTGGTTCCAAACCTTGCTCAGAGCACACATGGAACAGAGCCAGGCATCTCTGCCCGGAGCATGGGCCATGGCAGGGACCAACACGAACCAGCCTCAGCATCTACTACTGCCTGATGACAACCAGGTGTAGCGGATGTGTATAACCTGTGAAGCGTTTTTAGTCACCGTGTATCTTCAGCACGGAACACAACGCAAGAACTAAAGCAGCAACTCCACATCAGATGACAGCACAGCAGACAGGGGAGATGCTGGCGAGGAGGAAAGGATGCACAGAGGAGCCCTGCATGCCTCCCTCTCCTCAGGGCTGCACTGCAGACGAGACTGGTCAGCAAGGAAGAGCTGGTTCAAATCAAGGCACCAACCCACAGAAGGGACCTTCCAGTGCTCGGCAACATGACGAGGATTACCAGTATAATACCAGAAAAAGACCCACGCAGCTCCCACCAGCTCTCACAGTTCTCTCCAATATGTAGAAACCAGACCTCCTGCCTCCCTGACACCAACATCCAAGCTAGCAGCTCTGCAGGATGAGATCTGTCCATCTGAGAAAGCAGCCTGAGCCCTAGCAGAACTCCCTTTCTGAGGGCTTTGTGTGTTGCAAGAGTCAGACACAAAAAGCAACTCTTATTACCTGCTCTGTGCTGAATTAGACATGCACAGTCCTCCTGATTGCACACACAAGGTAAAATTAAGCATCATGAATTTCCTTTAAAAGAAAATGTGTGCGTCAATCTTGCTCCATCAACCAGCAGAACTTTCCTGCTTAGCTCCTGAATGCTGGGTGGTTTATTCAGAGTTCACTGTTTGAACTGAGTAGTATGGCAATGTATGGGAAAAAGAAAAAAAGCAGGAGATGGAGACTACTGCATGTAACACATTTGGAAATAGAATCAGGCAAATACAACTTCACAAATAAGTAGTCCCATGCCCCTGAAATAAAATAAAGAATAACCAGAGTGCAAATTTAGGAAACCAAGAATGAAGCTTGGAAACCTGCCACTAATGGGAAAGAACGGATACGGCTTGTGAAATAACCCCACCGCTTCTGTGTGTAATCATCATTTCCAGTTTGGCCTCCCTACATTAAATCTGTTTTAATCTTCCTGCTAAACTGGCACGACGTTGACTTCAGCTTTTTGGTGTCCATTTGTTCTACCACATGACATCATGAGATGCCTGCCAGTAACAGAGAGATGCCTAAAAGCCTTGAAATTCTTGGCTTTGGATCTCCAGGTTTTCTGAGAACTGTTAATTTACTTTGGCTTAAATCCTAGATTTTGGCTCTACTTGAGAAAAGTATTTCTCACACAGTAATTAAACTTGTAGTGGACAACACTGAAGCAATAGGAGACGAGCTCCAAAAAGACTGTGTTGTCTCGTCCTGCCTTCCTGAGGTTCCTCTGCTTGCAGCCCCACGAAGCAAGCAGTGGAGCTGTGGCACCAGCACTGCAGCTTCAGTTCTAATCAGACAATTAAGGAAGGAGAAATGGTGTTTGTTAGGCAAAACTTTATGCATTATTACAAAGCCCAGCTGTCAATTAAAGAACAGCTTAAACTCAGCCCATGTCAAATTCAGAACAAGGCATTCAACTTTATAGCAGCGGCAAAATTGCCTTTTCCAAAGGAACACTTCATGGGGTCTTGGCTGCATCCTTTTGGTGGTACAAAGCAGAAGCCTCACCTCTCCAGCCCACACTGGGACCCACCTAAACAGGATAAAACCAGCACAAAGGCAGCGTCTTGACCCTCAAAACCACTGGGGACACAAGCCCATGGCCTGCTTCCTCCCCAGCGCCCAATGGGAATTTGGCAGGAATTCCCTGCGCTTCTCGAGGAGCACGAGAATGGAAATGGCACAAGACTGTAAGTTCAAATACATTACAAAATAAGCCTGCAAAAATAGCTGGGCCTTGTAAGAAATATACTTCTCCATGGAAACCACCAGACGCTCTGAATTCTGGCAGACTAGAGAGAACGGGTTTGTATTATTAAAGGAAATGTCTATGCATTGGGGCTTTTACAATTACCACCTTCCAAAAGAGAGGAGCAACCGCTGGTCTCCAGAATAGGTCAACTGAACTTCCTACGTCCTTTCCTCCGCTGCCTCTCACCGGACAGCACCGCAGTTCCCAGGGGGCAGAAGGATGGATGGGGGAATGCACTCTGCAGGTCTCTGCAGTGATTTTAATTACAGAGAGAGGATGGGAAGAAACAAGGAGGAAAATAAGACACCCTGGGGTTTTGAGACACCTGTCCATACAACTAAAACACCTCCACATATTTAGGTGCGGAATGAGGCAAAGCAACGCTCCTGTAATACATTAACAAACCCGATGTATATATTTCAACATCTGTGTATTCCAAACCTCTCACACTCGAGCAAGCGCAAGATAAGCCATTACTATTCTCTCCCTCACCCAAACCAGTTTCCACTTTGGATGCCAGGTGGGGAACTATAGATTAATTAACTCCCAACTGGCATTGATGGGATAATTATAGTCGCCTGTGTCTGGATTTCACTCTTTCCACAGTGAACTGCAACACCAGAAAGCAAATCCTAACGATGAACCTCCACTTCTCTGCTGTATCCCAACCAAGCGCTGACCTCTTACCTGCAGAGGCTGGGATACACAATTCAGAAGAACTTAATAGAATATTTTTAATGAAATAAAAAGTGCTGCAGCCTCAAAACATGAAAGGGACGGGCTACAAAGGAGCACTCGTATAGAGAGCAATTATATTTTTGATATCTAATGGTTCTGCCTCAGGAAGCAAGAGCTGGCTAGCATCAAACTGTATAAAAGAAAGGATTACAGGCTCACGAAGAAAGAATGCCATTTTGATTTAAAACCCAGCAAAGCATAGTGCAGATTTGTTATTTTAACTCACAGTGCTTAATTCCTGTAACGAGCCAGAATGCCATTAAGGGCGAAAAATACACGAAATACTTATGGGTACAAGAAATTAAAAGTAACCTCACTTTTCATCAATGGCTGCTCACCCAAAAGGCCATTCTTTGCTTCTCGAAGCCTTCTTTCACTTGCACAATACAACTCGGCTCCACACGTTTTCAGCAGGAAAAAAACAAAAGCTTAGATTCATTTCTGAGCACTGGCTACTCCACAGCAATTCCCAGCACCAGCTCAGGATAATTCCCAGCCAAAGGAGCCCAAACCCTCTCTCTGTGACTTCCCAACCAGCACCTGAAGCAGCTCCCACCTGTGCGTGTGTGATTCTGTACAGTGCCTTGTTTGCTGGTGCCACAGGTATGGCAGGCAAGTATTAAAACAAATTCCCAGCATTTAATCCCAAATCCTAGCAATCATCATCGGGGTAAAACACAAAGTCTGCACAACAACAGAAAGACGCAGATCTTCCGCAATTGAAGAAATTAAAGGATAATCCCCAATTATTCAGAATATTTTTTACTTTTATGGCAGTGGCTTTGGGGGCTTTGTTGTGGTTTTTGGTTTTTTCCCTGTGCGTTGAGTCCAAAGGATTAAGAAATTCTTCAAAAACTGCTGCTGCTCCTGCTTTTAAAGGAGGGGTGTGTTCAGTGTGCCTGGGTTAAAAGCAGCAACATGCAGTATGATCAGCTAAACCTATACCAATATGTTCTTTCTGCATTAGTCCATTAAAAACAACCCAAACAAAGCAGTTCTGACAAGCAGACAGGGAAGACGCTTGCACCATCCTCGCAGCAATACGTGACACTGGTCAGTCACAGACTGGTTTGGGTTGGAAGGAACCTTAAAGCTCATCCATTTCCAGCCCCCTGCCATGGGCAGGGACACCTCACACTACAGCAGGTTGCTCCACTGATCACAGAATCAGAATTAGACTTCTTTAATTGGTGGCATTGTCCTTCGTTTATCCAAGTGAGACACTGGCTACATGATTTCCTCAGGCCTCCAGTCCCTGATTATATTCCTGAAAGGTGAAAGGGGTTTTGGCATCTGCGTGGGTTTATGCTTGTTAGCACAGATAAGCAAAGCCTAAAGGATAACACAGGTTTTCTCCCATCATCACCTCCCATTCACATAAATGCTTTTTTCTTCTTTTTCAGCTGCAGTCCTGAGCCACAAGACAGACTGAGACGTGCCCTCCCATTCAGAGACAGGCCAGAGGCTGGCATTTTCAACACAAACAATTCCAACAGCAAATCATCAGACGTCAGGTGCTTGTACTTGGCCAAAGTCATCAAAGCAGAGACTTTCTCCAAGACATATAAAGGGGCTACAGGAAACCTGGAGAGGGGCTTTGGACAAGGGCCTGTAGGGACAGGCCAAGGGGAATGGCTTTAACCTGACAGAGGGGAGATGGAGATGAGCTCTTAGGCAGAAGCTCTTCCCTGTGAGGGTGCTGAGGCGCTGGCACAGGGTGCCCAGAGAAGCTGTGGCTGCCCCATCCCTGGCAGTGTTCAAGGCCAGGTTGAACACAGGGGCTTAGAGCTCACAGGTAGGACAGTGGTAGAGCTCAATATCTGCCATGCCACACATGTGAAAGGCTTCTAAGAGCTTCATCACCTGCCCATCCACACAAACCAAACACCACCCACTTTGCTTTCTACTGGGGGAAAGAGGGGAAACTCTTCAGAAACACGTTTCTGTAGTCCCCCATATTCAGCCACACAAGGGTTTAGCCACAAAGCTGGTACCTTGCCTTTCACTGACCTGCGTTTGCAAACTCACACCAAAAAACAATTTTTTCTCCTCATTTTAATTTAATTTAATTGAGAAGCAGGTGCCTGCTGCGATCCCGCAGGGCACATTTATATATTCATGCTGACGTTACAGAGGTTCCCCACCATTCCTGCTGCACGAGCCAAATCCAGCCTGCCAGCCGTGCAGGGCCAGCCGTCGACTGAAAGAAGGTAGACTGTGATGAGCTCTTAGGCAGAAGCTTTTCCCTGTGAGGGTGCTGAGGCGCTGGCACAGGGTGCCCAGAGAAGCTGTGGCTGCCCCATCCCTGGCAGTGCTCAAGGCCAGGTTGGACACAGGGGCTTGGAGCAAGCTGCTCTAGTGGAAGGTGTCCCTGCCCATGGCAGGGGGCTGGAACTGGGTGAGCTTTAAGGTCCCTTCCAACCCAAACACTGATTCTGTGATCTCTTCCCAGTCTCCATGGCAGGGCAAATAACTGATGCACCCTCATGACCTGCTGAAGGACCCAAAGCTGCGCACTTTGGTCCCAACCCCACCAGAGGGATGGATGGACAGACAGCCACCTCCTTGCCCCAGGGGATGGGTGGCAGCCCCCACTGCCGAAGGCTTCCCCAGGGTAATTCCCAGAGCTGCTCTGCAGGGTGCTGGGGTCAGGCTCAGATGCAGGAACTTGTTTTCTTGTCCCCTTGCAGGAATAACTCAAAGCATCAGCTGATGATGTGCGATTTGCATATTTCCAAGGTACAGAATTAAAACCACAATGGGTAAAATAAAACCTCACTGTGGACGACACACAATTCATACCAAAGCGGGGCAGGGTGAGAAAGGACCAGGAACAGAAAGCTGGAGCAGCTCAGTTACCTGGGAGATAGGCCCCTCTCCAGGCCATACAATCTGCTATTTCCTCAGGCTAATATGATGTCCAATGCAAACCCAAGTGGAGGTTGCTCAGTTAAAGGGTCTGCTTCCAGAGATCAAGAGATCTCAGTGTCCACTGAACTCGGCACGAGCCATATTCACATGCACAGCTCATTGATAAAAATAACGCCTGGCTCCTCAGCCAATGCTTTTCATCTGTGGGCCCAGCCACACGGCAGGAATGGGGAGGATGGCATCATTAGCTCCATTGTACAAACCACACAGCTAAGGCAGCGAGCTAACATGACTTGTCCAGAATTCATCCTTGCAAAGAGAAGGGGAGACAACTCAACAGGCCAGAGCTCTTTTTTCACCATTTTATGCGAAAGGCTACACCCCTTGATGCCATAACAAGGCCCAGTTCACTAAATGGATGCACCACAAGGAGCTCAGACCATTTTACAGCCAATTTTAATAGATCTGAAACCCTCTGAAGTCCAAGCAAGTATTTCCCTGAAACCACATCACTGCATCCTTTGAAAGTATTAAAATCCAGAATATTCATCATCATTCTGTCCACTCCTAGGGAGGGTGGGTAGGTGTTCAGCACCAAAGATATAATCGAGTGCTCAGATAGGCTTAGGAGTTTTAAAGCGAGACATCTGTGATAAAAGCAATCACAGCCAACAAACTACTAAGAGGAGCAGTAATGGGATTATCTGTCAACACAAACAAAAGGATAAATGCAAGAAAAAGCATCAGTCCCTGAGACCAAATTCTCATGTATTTATCTCAGACTATGGCAGGGAGATTAAAAAACCTGAGGATCCAATAAAAAGTTATTGATTGTAAAAGTCTTGCTTTACACAAAGTTATTTGTTTATGGGTTAAGCTAACCAGTGTACAAAGGGTATGGCAGCAGCTAATGTAACCACTGACACCAAGGGAACTGCACCATCCCCACTGAGCAGCCAATGCCAGGGGTACAAAATAGGCACTTGTGCTGAAGCTCCTGTTCACCCTATTCTAGAGGGAAACTTCTCTCCCTCCCCAACATCCAAGCAGCAGGAAAAAAACCAACCTATCACTAAATCACAATGTAGCTGAAGGCAAACACACAGTTGCATTCAAATCCCCCTTTCATTTTGCCAGCTTTACTTGTGTGAACAAGGCCAAAGCTGAAAACACTCTCCTTTTAGAGCCTCAGGAATGGGAAGCCAGCGCAGCCCTGGAACTGTGATCTGTGACAACCTCGTTGCATTAGAGGAGCACTAAAGCAAAGAGGGACTTATCCCTGAACGGTCTCTGCTGCTGGTTGCTCCTGCAGATGGCATTTTACAGCACAGCACCATTCATCTGTACCTCTTCAGCATGGTTCAGCAGAAAAAGCACCCTTGGGTGTTTGCATGTGCTGGCAGGCGGGCAGAGATGGGGCACACGCATGCACATACATGCACACGTGTGCACAGGCACTGCCCTCTCAGGCAGCACACACAGGGAGGGAAGCAAGGAAGGAAGGAAGGAATGCATGTTTTCATTCCTCCCACTCTTCCATAGCAAACCTTGCCTTGCCCTCTTACCTTTCCTATGCTGAGTGCAGCTGCCAAGGCTCCATCCAGATGAAAGGCTTCAAGCACGACACAGAAGCATCTACCCTGCTTCCCTTTCAATCTAATTACTGGATTCACCTGAGCACATGTAGGATGGAAGAGAGGAGGCTGGGAAGCCGGAAGAGGCTGTGGCAGCTCCCAGTTCATTTGATGGAACCCAACTTCTGATCCAATTCAAAGCCAGCACTCGGGGCCCAGCAGCACCGTGGATGGCCCTACCTACCCGGGTGACTGATCCCGAGAGCTCGCAGCGCCGTGCTCATTCCTTAGGGCAATTAACAGTGAGATTCTCATTTACTGAATAGGGTGGGCTCAGGCCCTCACTGCACAAAAAGCCTCAGCAATGCCTACAAAACTGGCAGCACGACCCCTGGGGGGGCTGCCTCGGATAGGGATACCTGCCCACGTACCATCAACAGGAGACTTGTTTCCCTACCCTTGCCTTTGCCCCACAGTAACAGACACCCCAGTGCTACCTCCCCACGTTACGACTTTGGATTCCTCCCCTTCCCTGTATTTTTAGGATCCTGTTGTCTCCCCTCTTTTTACACAGATGCCTGAAGTCCACCCTAATCTCTGTGTGTGTGACACACAGCTACAAGCTCCCAAAAATGGAGTATCTAATAGACCAGAGGCTCCCCATGCATTTTTCATCTTCTTACGCAACCGTGCCCCTCTGCACATGACTGAGGAGATTTTGTGCAAACAGCTCAGCTACCCACCTAATGCTTACTTAACGGAAGTGTTTGCAGAAAAACACTACAAGAATTTTCAAATAGAAACAATTAGCATTCACAGTAATTTGCATCTACTTTCCCCCATTTCTAAAGCAGCATGCTCTGCTTTAATATTAACCCCTGCTTGTTCATCAAAGCCTTGTGCAGGGGAGTTTGCCACACAACTCCCATTAGAGACCACAGGAGCAATTCAGTTCAGCGGGGAAAAGATTATATGGCGATACTTGAAACTTGGGGGCACCAGCCTTTGTTTTTAAGCATCCTGCATGTCAGCAGAATGAGCAGCTTCCATCACACTGCAGCTATTTTCACCAGTGCTCTTGTATTTCCTCATCCCTTCTCCTGTGCATCCACAAACCTCAGCAAGGTACTAGTGATGGGATTTACAAGTGCAGTGTTCACCTTAGGTGCCCTAAATGCATGATGGGCTGAGACCAGAGTAGCCCAGTCTACTCTGGAGGTTGGAAGGAACCCAGTGCCTTCCCAGTGTAAAGGTGTGTGTAAACACCTTTAACACTGGGAAGCATGGGAAACATGAAACAGCACTTCCTACCTTTGAGATTTTACAAACTAACACAACGTGAATACCTCCCTTGCTGCTTGGATCCTATCTCTGAAGACACGTCATGCTCACGAAGGTAGTCTGTGGCCCAAGCAGGTTGGCCCCTGGAGTTAGGCACCATTTCCTCTGCCTGCATCACGTAGAAGAAGGTGAGTAGATGGGGACAAGAAGCAGCACAGAATAATTCCCATAACACAAGACTGTATTTGCAAAGGTGCCCAAGAGAGTTACGGCTCAATCAACACGAGATGAGCATACTCTATGAGGCAAAGAAGAAACGAGCAGCTTCTTATTAAAACACAGCATCTTTTTCACTGTCTAGCACAGAGCTCCACCAGATAGAGGGGTTTTTATACAGCTCCTTTTCTAAAACCCTGCAGAATTCCATGGGAAAAAAAAACAGTTCAAGTTTAAAGGCTCCACATCTGACGGCATCTAAGCAGAGACCACTTGTGCAATGCAGTGCTGTCCCCTGTGTACGTGCACTGCTACTCCGTCTTTAGGAGATCACATACTTCGTTCCCTGCAGGACCCCTGCCTCCTTCAGCTGGCTGGTTTGATGGGAAGCAGCAAGTGATGCAAAACAAACGGGAAAAGCCTTGTCAATCTCTGCCTGATTCAGCAGCAAGTTTTGCGCAGGACAGACGTGGATTTACACTCATGTTACTGAAACACCTGAGGTTTGTAAACAAGATGGCTGAAGCAGACAGAAACACCAGAAGGATTCGGCTCCTTCAGAAGATGCTCTGGATTATTCATGAGGAGCTCAGTGGCCAGGGATAAACACCTAACCAGCTACTGAATGCCACCCAGAGATGGGACACACATAATCAACAAAATACTGGGTTGTTTTAAACCATTACAATACAAACTGTACCACTGACGGGTTTCTGAGGATCTTCTTTGAAGAACATATTCTTTTAATGTAGGTGCTGAATGGTGTTTTTTTTTGTTGTTGTTTTTAAGGATACAGGAGTCCAGACAGCATTATATTACTGTATTACTGAAACGTCTAGCAACTTGGTCTAGTGGAAAGTGTCCCTGCCCATGGCAGGCGGCTGGAACTGGATGAGCTTTAGGGTCCCTTCCAACCCCAACCAGCCTGGGATTCTATGCCTGGCATCAGTAAGATGCACAAGACTGAAAACAGAGTTCCCAGGTCAACATCGCCTGAACCAGGTAAATACAACAGATCCAAGCTAGTGGTAAATAAACTCCAGGGCAAGGACTGTTGACAGCACGCTGAAAGATCCCCCCTTGCCTTCTGCTCCTTAAGATCATTTCAAAGCCTGCAGGCAAGTAGTAACTCCTCCAATCTCAAATGATGCAACTGTGCATAAGGGAAAGAGTATATTTTATCATCATCCAAGCAGCTAACCACAGGAACTTAGCAACGTACCCATATCCACACTCCTGATGCAGAGGAGCCTGCAGAGCACAAACACTTCTTGCATATTTTGACTTGACTCTTTCCTCCACACAAAAATAAATGCAGTTGAAGATAAACCTCAGGAAGAGGTAAAACTAAATATCATGCCAGGCTTTGCAAACACCTTCCTTTGCCTACTGCTTGGTGTAAGGTGTATCCTGTAGTTACTACACCACCAGAAAGAAGAGGGTGCTAACTGTGTTTCTATTTTCCACAGCCACAAAGCTCAGAATGAAGTCACCCTCTGGAAGCAGTACCATGCTCTATCTGTTTTTCCTGTGAGCTCAATTAAAGATCTTCTCAACCTACCTCCATACAAAATTCAGTAGCCTGAAGGACTTTGAAATGCATTACAACCCGATGTGGAGCAGCCACGGGATCATTAATACTCTACTTCAATGTAAATGTTTAAAAACTAGGCAGGAATTGAAAATGAGATCTACCTGCACCAGTTTGGTTTGTACACTGTGCAAAGTTGCATCTTTAATGCTTCAGCCTGCCACCAGCAACGACTACAGCATGGTGCAGTGCCACCTGAAAACAGCATCAGGGAGGTGGATGTGCCAGCAGTGAAGCCTCTGTTGAACCCATGAGGCTGCCAGGCCCAGGGCAGGCTCCAGAACCGAATCCAGAGGGGAAGGATTGTGTAAGAAAAGAAAATTATTACTTTCCACAAAAGCTCCCTTTGGAAACTGTCATCCAGCCTCTAATTCAGCTGCTTATGCTTGTTTTTTTCTGCCTGGTGCAGTGCTGATGGCACCTCTCACACTAAGAGCTGACACATTCTCAGCCGCAGAAAACACAAAGGGAGCAGAGATCTTGTCCATCACCTGGAGATAAAACACAAGTCATCCCAAAGCTTGCCTCCTTACACTGGCTCACTGCAGCCTGTAAGCACATGCTTGGAAGTGCTTGCTAGATAAATCAAAAAATGCATATATCCAGAAGGATTTTCCTGACTCCACAAAGTTTTGGGAGCCAGAAGATCCTATGCAGCTAGAGCACTTCCAAAACCATTTTTCAGATAACAACTTATCCTCATGATATTCCTTTAATTTACGCCTGAATTATTTACCTCTTGTTTTGCAGATGAGAAGCTATATGGAAAGGTTAAGGAACACTTATCTGGGAATCCAATCACCTGCAGCAAGGTGTTGACACTGCTCAAGCATGTCCAAACCTCTAACAGAGGTGGGGAGGAATGAAAAAGCATCCGAACTGGATTAAATTTCAGGAGTTGTTATACAAAATTATACACAAAAAGCAGTTTGCAGTCCTTGTCAAATAGCTTGGGGTCTACACAGACGTTAGGAGAGCAAAGTGTTCAGCAAACTGAAACAGGACCTCCAGTGAGCAGGAAACAACTGCCAATTCATATGATTTTATTGATGGGCATAGCTGGGACGGTGAAGAATTAGGGAACTAAAATGAATAAAATTAGGTACAAGACAGAGGAATAGAAGAAACAAGCTGGAGTGAAGACCAGAAGAGCAAGAGGGAGAGACGGTGATCCCAGATTCTACCTCCCCATCACCGCTCCTGGCAGCCCCAGAACAAAGCAACTTCCACTTTTTACCTGCATCCCAGAACACCCCTTTTTTTCCTCCTAAATCTGTGTGGACAGTGAATTCCCAAAGTATCCAGAGTGCCCTTGGTGCTGAACTAACAGGTGAGACAAGGATGCTGTCAGCCCATGGCACATGGTCTCCTGTTTGGGAAGCTGTTGATGCCCAGGGCAAGTCTCCAATGGATCCACAGGCTGGATGCTTGTGATGGATGAACTGTGTAAATGATGAATTCAAGCCTAATTTCCTCCTTCTCTCTTTCTACAAGAGGTCTCAGCGAGGTAACTGAATATTTGGAGCTTATCTGGGACATCTCTATTCTTGGAAACAGGGAGAAGGTGGGTTTACCCTCCCACCACAGTGATAATGGCCTTGTTTTTAAGGTTTGAACTAGGAGAGCAAAGGCAGCTACTATCAGTGCTAATTTCATAAGGACTGATTGGAAGGAAACAACAGTGCCTTTTTTAAAGGTCAAAGCCTATGCAATCATACATTTTGCATGGGTGAAAGTCACTTCAGTGACAGAGTGAACAAAAGAGTGACAAGAAGGCAGAACAGCGGTGGCAGGATCTCAGTATCCCAGGTAGAAAGGAGAATTGCTGCTCTCTGATTTGCATGGCTTTGGGAAGGTGGTTTCAAAAGCAACTTTTTAGATTTTCACAGATAAATACCTGATTTTCTTTTTTAATACACTTTGTTTAGAGAGCTCTCCTGAAAGCATATTCTAGATGTCAAATATTGTATCAGCAACAATGGAAAATAAAGGCTTAGGCAAAAATATACACTGAAAACATCACCTTTTTCAACTGGTTGAAGTCATTTACTCCAGTAACACTGTCATGCTGAGAAAATGATCTTTGTCTATAACTGCTACATAGCTATTAAGCATTTTAGCATACAAGTATGATATTTTTCTTCTCTAGTGTGCAGCTTTGCTTAGGCAGAAATAAGGTGCGGGGAGATGAAATCAGCATTTAAGCTTGGATGGGAAGTTCAAAAAGCAACACACAGTCAACATAAGATAGTGTTTACACTGCAGGGAGAGCAAGAATTAAAAAAGCATTAAGTAGAAGCACAGATGGCTGCTCCATCACAAACTCAGGATAATGCTGCAGCTGCAGCATGTACCTTGGGTCACTCACTAAACAGTGCTACTCAGTAAACATGAAATAAGAATTTCATAGACTCACCAACTGGTTTGGGTTGGAAGGGACCTTAAAGCTCATCCAGTTCCAACCCCCTGCCACAGGCAGGGTCACCTTCCACTAGAGCAGCTTGCTCCAAGCCTCTGTGTCCAACCTGGCCTTGAACACTGCCAGGGATGGGGCAGCCACAGTTTCCCTGGGCACCCTGTGCCAGTGCCTCAGCACCCTCACAGGGAAGAGCTTCTGCCTAAGAGCTCATCTCCATCTCCCCTCTGCCAGGTTAAAGCCATTCCCCTTGCCCTGTCCCTACAGACCCTTGTCCAAAGCTCCTCTCCAGGTTTGTTGTAGCCTCTTTAGGTATCGGAAGACAGTTATAAGGTTCCTGATTTGCCCCAGCAAATCCCCACACCTGGGGATGCTGGTGAAATAAGAGGTAGCAAAGCATGGACTTCTTAGTTTGCAAACTGTCCTTATCAAGCACATGAACTCCGTGCTTGTGTTTTCTTTAAAAGAATAGTTTTAAAAACACTTGAAGAATCTGAGCCAAACGCAAGTTCAAGTGGATGCCCCCAGCCATGCTCAGCAGCCAGAGCAGGGGAGTGAGAAGGGAAAGGAGGAGGAGCAAGAGAGACATCTTTCCCTTTACTATTCCAAGGTGTAAAGACTTCTCCATCATGACAGATTTTTTTCAGGAGCTATCACACATTCATAACACTAATTGATTTTCATAGAGAAGAGAGCAGATGAGGTCTCTTTGGGAACTGCCTGCTACATTTCTGCTTGAAAGGAGATCACTGCTGGTGTGCCTCAGCTCCTTCATAAAGAATTTAATTAACAATAGCTCCAAGAAGGAGCCCACGGTTGGGTCTCCAGCTCCCAGGTGACTCCAGCGCTCCGACACACCACGGCAAATTAAACCTCAGCACACGGTACCTGTCTCACATCACGTTACCATCTCGCAGGTTCTCAGGGATGTGGTGGGAAGCGGGAGCTGCACACAAAGGGACCACAAGATGCCTGCATCCAGCCTGGCAGTGACAACTTGTTTTCCTAGCTGCCACATTTGATGGCTACACGTTTCTATCCAGGATCCAGTGGCGACGCCAGAAAGCAAAATGCTTAAGAAAGCACAGTTCCAGCTGATGATCTTCACAAACATACATTTCAGGAGCAGGGGAAATGGCACATGTGAGCCTTTTGCTCTGGGGTACAGAGGGATGACCGTGTAAATGGAGACTGGCATGTCCGACGGGAGAGGTGCTGCACCGTCATCCCCAGACAGTGCCAGGAATAGAAAACCACCATGTCCGGTCTGGAAGCCCCATATGGCACCACAATGGAGGAGAGCAGACAAGAGTGGATTTCTCTTCTCTCTATCACCACTGCCACCCTCGCTGCCTTACCCCGTAGGAGCTCTCATCCTCGGAGGATTTGTTCCTTCAGATAAAACTGAAAGCAAGGGGGAAGAGAGCTGAAAATAGCAAGAGGTCCAACGTTGTAAACACATTACCAAAAGCACTTCTTGGTTCTGCACATGGGCTCCAGGCTTGCAGGCAGTGCAAGGAAGGGCACGTTTTACAACCATCCCAACTGCACAGCAATTAGCACCACTTCACAAGGCGATGGGCAGTGGGTACAGCCTGTGCTGTATTTTTAGCCCCTGTTTTGTTATCATTCCAAATCTTGCCCCTTGCAGATGCAATACCGATACATTTGATTTATTATCTATAATGTCAAAACTGAAAAGGTTAATAACCATTATTAGTGAGTGCAAATGAGGCAAGATTATCACTCCAATGCTGATGCTGCCAGTGGGAGCAAGTGTAAGGACGAGCAGCCAGGCTCAGGCACTGTCGGCATTCCACCTGCCTGAACCACAAGTCCTTGGCCACAGCCATCACCACAGGAAGGTTACAGAGTGCAAAGCAGCTCCACCAAAGATTATCCCCAAACCCGGCCAAGCACCATCCCACAGGCACATCACCGGCAGCGCTTCCCAGCTGAAGGCTCAGCCTCAGCACTGCACTGAGCTGTAACAACCACATTGATTCACCTCAGAGGGAGCTGCATTTCAGTTTGGGTAAATTTATCCTTAAGAATGAGCTGCAGACTCCAGCGATGCTAAAGCTCCTCTGAAAGGAAGGCCGGGGGAGGGAAAAGAACATTACAAATATACTAACTCTCCACCTAGCTCGTCTCCACAACAGTTGGCAGCATTATCTGCTTCTTCAGTAGTTCAAAAGAAAAAACACCACCACCTCTAATGGGATACAAGGAGGACTATTTTTATAGATATTGTGCTCATATAAACACCATAGATTTATGCAAAAAGCCCTGTCAAAGCAGCAATCTGGAAAAGAAAAGCTCTGGAGCTCCCTGCAGCACCACTGCCTGCTCTGTATCACCGGGAAAGGGGCAAAAATCACCACTGGCCAAGGCCAACACCACCCTGTTTCCAATGAAAGGGCCTGGACCTGTGTGTACCAGCAGTATGTTTAGCTTGATGCATGTGCCACAGGCTTAGATGTGAAAAGTCCCACAGGTTCCAATAGTTCTGGAATATTAAAAGATTCTCTCGGAATACAAAACAGCAACATATATTTGGAGAAATACACAGAAGTTATTAAAGATTTGAAAATCAGACCAAGAAGGTTTTGGCAGGAGGGTCAAAATATACAATTAAACCATAGTATTAACTGCTGTGATAGATGTGCCATCAACACTCCCATCTGATTACAAACTTGCTTTGCTGCTTTGGAGGTGTCTTCTAACCTGAAACACAAACCAAAGCCCTGCATGTACTTTGGGATGTACTTCACGCTCCTTTCCACAACAAAAGTGTTAACAATACACAGGTTTAACTCGTATGTAAAAACCCCAAGATCAGATCATACCTTGCAGGCATCAACTGCTGATCCCATGTGTGTCTGCAGGGTGGGAGACACCTTAAGAAATTAATTCAAACAAAAAGATCATCATCATGTCTATTGACTATTTTTAAGGTGCAGGAACGTTTAAAACCCCTGTTTATTGTGCAGATTATATGCCATTTTATGCTCTTAAAAATCAGGTTTAATTTCACCATTTTTATGTAATCAACTCTGCCTTGGTGATTGTTTTTCAAACAGATTTAAATCTGAAAAGACCTGTATTTACATGAGTCATTACAATTCGAGTTCTGTGCAACAAGCAACTGCAGCAACTACTCTGCTGTCTTCTTCTTTATTAAGTATAGCAATCCAGTGGGAAGGAAGACCTGCAAATATGACACGGAATATTTATGCTCAGTGCAACATTCCCAAGAATAAAAGAACCCTCAAATATTAAACTCTGTTTTGAGAGGCAGAGGTGCTCAAAATGAGACAGGTAGCACTAGTGATGGGCTAAAAACCCCTCCTTTGCATGCAGAAAGGTCAGGGGCTGGCCTGCACTTAATTCGTTTGTCAGGTTTGAGAGGCTTGTCATTCAAAATGTAGGCAAAAGCTTAGCAAAGCTAAACCAACATCATTCCCAAAGTAATTAGAGGTGGGGTCAAGTCTTTTCCCTCTCTCCTGCTCTGGAGGAAATAAAAACTGTGGAAAACCACAGAACCAAAAAAAAATCCAAACAAAAAACCCAACCACACTCACAAAACAAAAAAGAGAAAAAAGCTGCAACACACAAAACCAACCACAACACCGGCGGCGGGGGGGGAACCATATGTTTTCCTGCTTTGCTCCAGGATGGAAATTCGGCAGTTGAAGAGTTAAGAGATGCTCTAAAAGTATCTCACCCTGATATGCTGAGAACTTGCTGGGATCTCACGGAGAAACGGGTGATTCTTACATACCATATGTTCTGTAAACGCTTGCAACAACACAGAGGGGAGCTGGGATGGAAATCCACCTTGGCTGCTGAATTCCCTGTGCTCTCTACAGCGGTGGAGTCCAATGGACAGAACTGGTTTAAATCCAGCAAACCCCACCCCAATGCAGCAGCCTCAGGGTGCCCATCCCAGCTCCACCTGAGCCCCATGAGGCTTTCCCACCCCCTCAGCAGCCCTACAGCCAGGGCTGCATTGTCCTCAGTGTCACCTCCCCTGCTCTCAGTTTCTCCATCTCATGGTGGGGTGGAGCAATGGAGCTGTAAAAACTTGGAGGAATGACTGGAAATGGGCAGGCACAGCACCTCCGCTCTCTGAACTTCTCTGGGGTACTGGATTCAGCTCTGCCACACCAACACAACAAGGACGTGGAGCTGTTAGAGTCCAGAGGAGGCCATGGAGATGCTGCAAGGGCTGGAGCAGCTCTACTCTAGAGACAGGCTGAGAGCTTTAAGGTCCCTTCCAACCCAGGCCTGCCTGTGATTCTTTGATTATATGAAAGATACTCCATGGGGGTGCAAGGCTGGACCTAAAGATATTATTAGAGATGGTTTGTTCTGGTTTGTTCTCTGCTCCTCAAGTATCACTTAGTACGTTGCAACCAACCCTAGCTAGATGCCAACAAAGGCAAGGTAGATCCACTTCTACTACATTTGTAAGTCAAGGTAAATCTAGAAACCTCTATTGCTGCAGACCTCCACTTGCTATAGACCCAAGTGATGGCCATCCCCTGGATTTCCTTACCAGTTGAGCACATAACATTATCCAGGCATCACTGCAGCACTGAGGCAGGACAGAGTCCCTGCACCACACTGGAACATGACTGTCACCATAAAGTCACTTATTTTACAGCTACAGGTATGCAGGAGGCTTAGCATTATTTCTTGTCCACTGTATTCTGCTGCAAGGGAAAACTCACTGTTGCACTAATTTCACTATTGTGCTAATATATTCAGCCAATAATATCCCACAGGAAAAAAGATAACAAAAGCACCAACGAGAACTAGCAAATAACACATCATGTTGCCACAATGTACATCCAAGCTATTGTGAACTTCTCTCTTCAAGAGTTCCACATCAAGAATTCATTATCGATGAAAACTACAGAGAGAATATGATCATTTTATTTTATTGTTTATTATATATGCCATGTATTTTATATGACATATCTGGACGAGATTATAAAAGACCAATCACCTTTTAAAATCTATTGCCATTTATAGGACTTGGAGGTTAACTTGCATACCTTGTCTGTCCCAGTTTCCCCCTAGGAATTTACATATAATACTTCTTTCCAATAGGAAACCTTTGTTGTCTACCGCAGCTGTGTGCAAAATCCATACAAACCAGGGAAAACTCTTTGACTGTACTTGTGCCGGTATCTCCACAAAAACAGCCTGGAAAAACACAAGAACTCTGATGATCTTTTCTCAGGATTGCTTATTTTAAATGCTACTCGCAACACAGGGAGGTAAAAAAACATTCTTACAAACAGCAAATTGTGAAGGTGATGACATCCCTCTGCAAACAGTAGCTGCTGCCAGCAACTAGCCACACTTGTTTTAATTCCTCTTCACCATACCTACATTTTAAGGAATACTCCTTTTAATCAGAGCAAGAACACATGAACTGGGAGGCCCAAGGATTACACCCTAAAAGCCACAGTAGATAATGGTGCATTTTTGAGAACAGAAAGCTTGTTCTCTCATTGTCAAGGAAAAAGCCAAAACACCAGAAAACCCAGAATCAACTGCACCACAGCACCCAAACCAAAACAACCCCTAAATCCTTCTACCACCTCCCCCCCCCCCCCCCCAATATGCAGAAAGTAATGGGAAAGGGGAAAGGGAAGGAAGACAGGAACTTAATCAACTCCAAATTCAACCTCTACCTGTACTTCTCAGCCAGAGCAGCCCAGGCTGAAATCATTAACTGGGAACTGATCACCAGCATTTATAGAATCACAGAATAGTTAGGGTTGGAAAGGACCTTAAGATCATCCAGTTCCAACCCCCTGCCATGGGCAGGGACACCTCACACTAAACCATCTCACCCAAGGCTCTGTCCAACCTGGCCTTGAACACTGCCAGGGATGGAGCATTCACAACTTCCCTGGGCAACCTATTCCAGTGCCCCACCACCCTAACAGGAAAGTACTTCTTCCTTATATCCAATCTAAACTTCCTCTGTTTAAGTTTTAACCCATTACCCCTTGTCCTGTCACTACAGTCCCTAATGAAGTTAATGAATTTAGAACATCTTTTGCTAACTTCAGACACTCAAATTCTGCAATGCATTTTTTGCAGAGGTATCCAGAAATATGGAAAATGTGAAAGCAAACATGAATGTCAAAACGTTCATTCCAAGGCGCTCAAAATGCTTTCCATGCTAAATTATCACATACAAATATAGGCAAGATGGGGCTGGTTACTTACAATTGGGCTTTTCTTCCCAAATTTGATGCATTTGATTTTTAGAGTTAACAACATATCCTCCGAGATGAGGCTCTAAAGCTCATGTCTCAATATGCTGCATATTCAGTTCAAAATGAATTAAGAGATTACACATTGAAGGTCACATAAATATCTACAAGGACTGGAAACAATTTTGTAGTGGGAAAGAAAAAAGCTTAAACCTTAAAAAGAAAATATTCCAGTGGCACTGGAATATTGCTGCTGAAGAGTGAACTAATGCCCTGTGTTGATTTTGGATACCATACCCGGCCAGACACCCAACATCACCATCAAAATCAACGTGACAAAAGGGCTCCTTTGAACTATTACCTGTGAACTACATGCATGCTCACACACATGGAAACAAACTGGAAAACATGGGAAGTTTGGAATCATAGAATGGACCAGGTTGGAAAAGACCTTTAAGATCATCAAGTCCAAACGTTTCCCATCACTGCCAAGGCCACCACTAACCCACGTCACTGAGGGCCTCATCAGCCTGTTCCCATGTCTGACCAGCCTTTGGGGAAGAAATTGTTCCCACTATCCAATCTAAACCTGGCCTGGCACAGCTTGAGGCCCTTTCCTCTTACCCTATCACTTGTTACTTGGGAGAAGAGACAGATCCCACTTCACTATAACCTCCTTTCAGGTAGTTACAGAGAGCAATAAGGTCCCTTCTATGTCTTCTCCAGACTAAGATAAGAGTATTCCCAAGCAAACCAGCTGGGTTTTGGCTAACGTTTGGAATATTGCCCTCGGAGAGGAAGGAGGAAAGAAAGAGAATATCCCCTCACGCCGAAGTGCAGTGGCTGCAGCATTCCATGGAGACAAAGCGAGTGGACGCTAAATGCCAGAGCGCGGAACGGCACGGGAGATAATGCATGCACACAGCATGCACTCCTCACTCCAACTGGTTATCAGATTGTAACAGCACTGCGGCATCCAGGAGCGGGGATGTGCTGTTTTGTTCACATTTTAATGTGCCATCTTGCAGTAGATGCTTGCACAGCAGAGTAAATACAATCTCTATATATACCCTGCGTGGGAGTCGGGGGTTATTTCTGACTGTCTTCATTACACTTCATTGCCAATTTAAATGGAAAAAAAATAAACCCCTGCACAATTCTCAAAGTGATTTCAGACTGATTTTGATAATTATTTCCAGAACCTTTTCATTATGCAATTTGAAATACTTATTGAAAGCTCTCTTACAAAGTTATCCCTGCTGAAAGTCAAGCAAACCAGACGAGCTAAACCTTCTCCCTCTTCTTTCTTTAGCAATAAACACAGACGTGACTAACATTCAGTGTTTAGCCCCCGAGAACAGTTTAATAATAACGCTGCATCTTGCTTTATAGGGAGGGAGCTAAAAAAGAAACTCAAAGGCTAATAGGTACAAATATTGTGCTTCAATTGCAATACATAAATAGTCCTGAACTGTAGCAATGTAACTGATAGCAGCAATCTGAAAGATGTGGGTTTTGGTAACCCTCAAGCTAAAGCCGATTAGGTTTTGTTACACGGGTCCTTCGTGTATTTTTGTGCTGCTGTACCAGTTAAATTGACCTCTACAGGCATGTGTGTTGCTTTTATCACTTAATGGCTTCACATTTTCAACCCAACTTAGGCTAGCAAAAGCAAAACAAATAAGAAACTCCCCCCCAATGCAGCGTGTGTGTTAAACCCACCTGTGGAAAGGGAGAACCGCAGTGGAATACTGTGCACCAAAACCCAGGGAATGCCAAGCAATTAGCACGATGGCAGGAGGACGGGAGAGCTGTCAGGCAGGATGCTGGGCTCAGAAGAGGAATTACAGTTACAGAGGCTGGGCAGGAGCAAAGCCAGGCCACAGCCCACTCTGCTGCTGGAGAAACCAGGCAAGGAAGGGCTTTTTGCCTTCCCACCCTGCAGTGGTCAATAATGAGCATTTCAGAGGGGACACAGAGCTTGCAGGGCATGATGACAATGCTGCACAAAACCCAAGGAAAAATTCCTTCCCAGCATTTCCTTCCTTCTGACAATTGCCTGCCTGTATTCGGCTCTACTACATATAAAAGCAGCAACTCTCAATGACGTCCTTTGTAAATCCAGCCACTTCATTCTGATTCACCCATTCCAGCACTGCGACTGAGCCCAGAGCTGGGCCATATTTCCTCTCCGCAGTGATACTGCAACCAGCCAGACACTCTTTTCACAGAATCATCATAGCCTGGTTTGGGTTGGACAGGACCTTAAAGCTCACCCAGTTCCAACCCCCTACACAGGCAGGGACACCTTCCACTAGAGCAGCTTGCTCCAAGCCCCGTCCAGCCTGGCCTTGAACACTGCCAGGGATGGGCCATCACACACACTCCATGCGGCAACTTTGTAGAACAGCAGAGACCTGAGAAGTTCATTGATGATGGGTCTTTTGCATTTGAGGATGCGAGCCCAACCAGCATGTCCACACAGAACAAACCCCCTTAGCTGGAACAGGGGATAGCTGCCACCAAAGACAGGCCCCAAAAAAGCAGGAAACACAGATGGGAAAACTTGGTTTGAAATTTTCTTCTGCTAGAACACATTTATTTGCCTACTTAGATCATCCTAACTTTAGGGAAACGTCACTGCATAGCTAAAGGGAAGTTTTAGTCAAGTTCTAAATATGTGTATTTTCCTGGAGCTTCAAGGAAGCAGAATTAGTCAGTTATGGCTACAGGCCATAAAACTTAATTACTTATGTGAAATACACTTAAATATGTAACTACAATTGCTAATGGAGTGCCCAGCCCCATAAATCCATAGCAATTCAAAAGGCTGGCATCAGACAGGCAAAACACTGGAGGCTGTTCCCAAAGGAATAACCACCTCTTCAGAAAGAGAACTCAGAAATTAGTTCATAGGTATACAATGGTGAAATGCAATCAGGAAACAATAAGGAAGGAGGGCGGGCAAAATGGTGTATCTTTATAACACGTGGCACATCAAGAAAAGGACAGTTTGGGTAATGGGAAAAGCAAGGCAAGAGGAATCAGTCCACAGAGGAACAGCCCATCTCCTGCCTCTGGGAGATTCAAAGGTCATGGAAAACAGAATTCCACCAGAAACACGAGAAAGGCATCAGCCAAACCCACCAGACAACTTCACAGATGCCACAGAGCAGTAACAAACCTTCAAGGTATGAAAGAACAGTGGTAACTGCAGTTTGCCGTTTAGCAGCGTGAATCCATGGATTTTAATGACAGGGTCTCATTTACATTTAACAATCAGTGTACTAGAACATTTCTGGAAAGTGGGGGTATTTTCTTGTCTCGGTAGGAATATATAGAAATTTCTTCTTGATTAACAGTGGTGTGAAGGAGTTCTGCCCTGAAATCTCAGTCCCTTGGTTGCTCTCTGGAGCTGGATGGCTATCGACACACCAAACTGCCATCCTGATGAGAAAGCTCTCCAAAATCCAGCTGCTTGTAATAATTATGTATTTAACAATTCTTCCACAAGAATAACATTATAAAGCACCTCACATGTTATTGTTCATTTATACCACACATCTGCTTTAAAAAACATTAACAGCCTATCTTGTTCTTAATGACACATTTTAGATGTGACTTTCAAAAGCACTTACAGCAACTTAGGAGCATAAATCCCACTGATACACAATGGTATTTGTGCCCTGAATGCCTGTAGCCATTACTGAAAATCTCATTCTTTTCCAGAGCTTTGGAGTTATTCCAGAGGTCATACACATAGAAAGAAATGGCAAGTGTCACAAGGTATTTCATATTTTACAGAAATGCTATGCAGCTTTAGGACAGGCATCAAGAATACTGAATACATGTACTTAAAACATTAACAGGGAGTTTAGGAAGAAGGGAAAGGCTTGAGTCAAATTTAGCCAGTAAATTTGGAGATTAGGTGGATCTCTCTTGCATTCAAGCTGGCAAAAGTGGGATTCTCATTCATTTTCATTTCACTGGCTCCTGGGGTGCCATGTAACTACACATTCCCCAGAAATACCTCCAGCACTGCACACCAGAAATGTCTTCTCCATCTTTGACAGGAATAATTAGAACTTCAGGCCTTAGTTACAGCTAAATTAAACTGTTGAACAGATTAACAAGGCCATTTAAAATGCATATTTTTGAGCAAGTCCTAATTTACTTCAGCAAGTAGAGGAAACCCCACCCCTGATTAACAACAACCTCACTTACCCCGAGGCACTCCTGCGATCCTCTGCTCAAGCACCGGTTTCCTACTAAAAACAGCTTTCCATGGACACATTGGTTGGCAATGTCACCTACTCCCATTGAGAACCATCACAGATGGGAGATGGCACAAAATGTTAAGGAAGTTGCACGTGTATATGTAATTTTAAATGGAACAGACAACCCAGCTTGCAGTGGCTCTTGCAGCCATCACTGCTTCAGGTTTTCCCAGATCATGGAAAATACAATAAAATCACTGCAACACTAATTCATGGATGAACATCAACCTAGTTCTATTCCAAGAAACAGGTTTATCTCCCAAAAGCTATATAGGGAACCTGGTTGGATTGTATAATTCAGTATCATAGAATCCTAGCCTGGTTTGGGTTAAAAGGGACCCTAAAGCTCATCCAGTTCCAACCCCCTGCCACAGGCAGGGACACCTTCCACCAGATCAGGGTGCTCCCAGCCACCGTCCAGCCTGGCCTTGAGCCCTGCCAGGGATGGGGCAGCCACACATGAGCACACAAGCTTTTTTGTTAGATTAACTAACTTCTGCAGCCTGATTCTCACCCCCCTCACTGACAGAGGGGGTGCTGAGAGCCTGCAGCACCTTTACACAACTGGGTGTCAACTTCCTTCTCTCAGTTTTACTTTCTGCGAAAGAAAGGATTAAAAGATCTGTTACAGAACATCACTGGTACAGAGCAGGGTCCCACTCACTGCTCTCAAAGAAATTGGCTAAAGCTGAGGGACACCAGCAGCGTTCAGCACTTGTCCACAATTACACAGACATGTGATGCTTCTGTGTTACATTTCTACGTATTGCAGAAATGCTTCTTTCATGACGCAAAGTGCACGGGACCTTTTTAAGGACACACTTGGAGGCTGTTCTGCTATTCTGTCATTAACTGAGAAGCAAGAGTAAACCAGAAACTTCCCAGAGAACACAAAGAAAATCTTCTGCTCCAAACACCTGCTTATACATTGCTCACAATCAAGGTTTTCACAAAGCCTTATCCTTTTACTCCCTCCTCCCCACTTCCATACCATCACTTTTGGCTTGCTAATTTAATCTCTTGAACACTTGTGCACACTTACTGGTTTGATTTACGTTATTTGCTTAAGCCAACGACAAGCTCCAGGTAGTTGCATAATGAGAGCCAGACCATAATGAATTTTATGGTACTCCAACATTACAGGCTACTGCATTCTGTAAGAGGCTACTGCAAGCAGTAAAACAGTCCTGCAAGAGCTCTGTGTGCCTCGCTTTGCTGAGCTCTCAGCCCCACTGGCTGCCAGCACGTGGTCACTTCCAGCACCTCGCCAGCTCCTGCATCCCTGCTCCCTGTTACCATCTGCAGCTTGAGACACAGCCTCCATGCCAGGAAAGCAAAGGATACAAAGCAGGGGAAGCCAGGGAGACAAATCAAACAGACAGGCAGTGCCCAAGCTTTCCTGCCAGGACCAGTACAGGCCAACAGGATCATCCAACCCCGAACAGATAGCCACGCTCTTCCGGTGATGGGACAAGCATTGGAGCTGGACCTGTGACTACCAAGCTGTGCAATAATCACAACCACTACCTTTGCTTCTCCTTAGAAGTAGCACTGCTGCTACCTGATTCCTTGCCAGATCCTAAACCCATACTATGATATTCAAGAGACACCATTGCCAAAGAGCATCCCAGGCTAGAGCTGTATTTCTTGCCCCCTGCATCTCTAGCTCTCCTTCAGGCACAGCTTGTCATCCCTAGTTTTTTTGCTGGACTACCGTTCTTCCCAGGAGGGATGGAAAGAAGCCAGGAATAGCAGTACAGCTGCAGAAGATGGGCTGTCATTGCTCCTGCCCCAGCACAAGCATTAGCTTCAACCTCTCAGCAGGCACTCCAGTCCCAGGGCTGTGCCCTCACCCACAAACCCGCACAAGCTACTGAACCCCAACTGCCCGGGTCACACACATACATCTGGCAAGTGACTTCTAACTCCTGATTAGAATTGCTGATCCAGTATTAAAAAGCTGCATATCATTTCCATACACCCTTGATTCTTTCTCTTACACTCGTGGCCCTGGATGTACTTCCGATACGTTTCGAGACTCTCGAGAGAACGCACCTGAGATGTCGAACCAAGACCTCGAGTAGACTCACTGCAAATACACTGTTCAACCCACTTAATCCTTAATTAGAGTTTCATTTGCTAATGTTAGGCTTCAATAATTAGCTCAGGAGAAACTGTACAAGCAGATACCAGGCCACCAAGGACTTTCTCCACACGCACCTCTGCTGCTGTGGCTGCACCATCACTACTACATTGCTGCTGCAGTCACATCACCCTACCTGCTGCTCAGCAGGAGAAGGAGCCACCCTTCACCAAAATATCCACCATGAACCTTCTACACAAAGCAAATCATCTACAGAAAAGGTAACTGACACCTGCTTTGAGCTAGCAAAATAATCCTATCTCCTTAATGTCTCATATTGTTACCCTGCTAATCTGGTACTTTATGCAGACCCCCAAGAGCAACCTACCTCTTGGAACACTGTTGTGGAAAGTAACGGAACCACCGAAGGGAATGGGCTCAGGCAGGGCTTTCCCAGCTTTGCACTCAGACCTACAAACGGGGTCTTCATTGTTTTCAATGGCAGAGGGCTGGAATGAGGTACGCTTTAAGGTCCCTTCCAACCCTCAGCATTCTATGATTCTATCATAATTGAGGTAGGTGGAAAAAGCAAGGACTAAAGAGAGGTTTCGCCAGCTTAATTCATTCAAAGGTGTCCTCAGTAAGCCGTTACACCTTCCATATGCTGCTGCTGTCCTTGTCTGCAAAACTGCTGCCCTGGGAAGAGAGAGCACTTTGCATTTTGGCACTTCGGTTTGTTCTCTGGATTTGTCTGTGCACAGACAAAACATCCGCTGGTGGGAATTAGCAAAGCTTTGAGGTTTAACTCAAGGGCAATTTTCAGAAATCTTCTGGAACATTTTGGCAAAAGCCAAACACAGAACTTCTCAGAAAAGAAACACTTAAAGCCACTAGGAAGAGCTTTAAAAAATAAGAATAAAGCATGACTTGGATGATCTGAAGGACTCTGTCCTCATTACACTATTTAATACCTTGCATGTGCATTCCCTGCTCTGACAGAGGCCTGTCAGCAGTCCAAAGCAACTTCAGCTGAGTCGGACACTGAATTGCTGACCTCTTCCCACCAGTTCAGGCACCAGCATGCCCAGTGAGCCTGCCCATGGTGTCCTGCCACCCACTGCCCAACCGAAGGGACGGAATCATTCCCAAGAAGCTGAACTACTGATTTTGTGAAACATCAAAAGTCACGATAGAAGAGATCTTGTGGAAGGAAGGTTTAAGTGTGCAGTGAAGCTTTCCCTGCCGACTGTTCAAGTCATTCCTGTAACTGTACAATGTACACAAATGACATGAATAATGTGTCTTTCCAAGGTGCACTCACCCTTGATTCCTGCATTCCTTTTGACACTGTATGTTTCTTTTGTATCTATAAAGCAGGTTTGAAATGGAAAGAAAAGCAAAATACTACATTATAAAGCACCAACTTTACTAATTCACAATGGACTAACAGTGAAGATGGAAACATTCATTTTATTACTTTCAAATTATAAAGCATAAGTGAGTTCACTTCATATTAAATTATGTAACTACCTTGTCCTCTGCCTGCCTTTTTATCCCTGAACTACAAGATGTTCAACCAAACACAACATGGAAGCAATCCATACAGCTTTAAAAACAATAAAGGCCCCTTCCAAACGTGCTGCTCTGGTTTCATCATAGGTCACCAGCAGTCACTTCTACACCAGCTCCAGACCCACTGAAACCTTCCATTAGATTCTGTAGGAATCTAATTCACTGTTTCACTGATTCACAAATTCACTGATTTCACTGATTCACAGATCATATTCACTGTTCCTGAAGCATCTATCTGGAAAGTGCTGATTTTAATGGTATTTTTACTATTAATAATGCTATAATCCATAAAAGCATGAGCTTATGGGTTTCTTTTCTGCAGTAGTGTTTAGCTGACAATAATTTTGTGGGCCACGGGCTTATGGAGCAGGGAAATCCAGTCACCAGTTTATACTGAACTCCCTCCCATCAAGTGCCAGGCAGCAGTACCTTTGCTGACCCATCACCATTCCTTCAACTCATCCACTTGACAATTCAGGTCTCCTCCCCGTCATTTACCTTTATGTCTTATTTTATTAATGTTACTTAAACTACAGTTATCTTACATGTACTTATCTATAATCCCTTTCCATTAGGCATCCATGAAATTGTCTCTAGAACCTTCCTGTAATTATGACTTGTTCAACCTTATACCAGTTACTCCCAGCCTGCAAAGGAAAAGTGGAAAACTTACACTGAACAACCTCAGTTTCTGTTCAATTCCAATAAGAAGCCTGTTTTCAATTCTTGCAAAACAGAAACTAATATTGGAGAGTCTTGGACATCCAAGGCCACCATGTTCTCTGGGTAAATTAAAAAATGATTACATTTAGGGTTTTCAAAGGACAGCAAGAACTGTAGAGGAGATCTGGTTAACCTTGAATGAAAATCTTGAATAGGGCTATTGGAAACACATAGAGTGAAGCAAGGTATCAGGCACCAAACTATCTTCAAATCATCTTCTTTCCCACACACATTTCAGTCAAAACACAGTGACCTTTGCTAAAATGAACCCATTTCAACACTGCTGAACCCAGCCCCAGGGGGATATACATCACCATCATACCTTCAGCTCTTCTATGCTTCATAACTAAATCCCAGGCCAAACACAACCAGCTCAGAAGGAATCTGCACAAACTATCACAACTGAAATCTTTTTGCTTCACAAAACTTACCCTGGGACCAGCAAATAAAAATTTATACCAAAAAGTAGCTACCAAAACAGAAAATACTCTCTTTTTTTTGCCTCTTCATGAGCATAAATACAAGACCTCCTGTTAAACAGCATTACCCAAGCAAGTCAAACGCTTTGGACCATGAATAAGACAAAGTCTTGCTCCTGTTGCTTCACTAAATGCATTCGGCTTTTATGAAATACAAAAGCTACTCTCACATAATCAAGGCTGACGGACAGGCTTGTATTCACTCACAGACTACAGTCACCTCTCACGCTATTACTTTAGCACCTAATATAATGCATTTAAATGATACACGGGTCCACAGGCATCGGGATTTGCTTTTTGATCTATTTACCAGCATGTTGGCAGTTCTGATGCATGCTTTCCAGAGGCATAATCTTAAAAATACAGGAATTACACCTTGTTCTGACTTAAAAGTTGCTACAGTATTTGGCTAGACAGATACCCAGTTCCAGACTTTAAACTGCCTGATAGACCTTGACAATGGGGTTGCCTTTAATGCATCATCTCGTAATGCAATAAATTTCGCTTGAAACCTCTTCAGCTGTGCACCAAGATGTGTATGTTGCCATACAGAAAATCTGACATGAAATACTGAATTAATCTTTCAAAAAGTAAATTTAATAAATTAGTTGCTCAGAGAACAATTGTCTTATGACCTGGAAAACACACTTCCGATGAGAGACTCGAGGAGATAATCTTATTTTAGGTTATTGAAAGGTAATTTAAGTGAGGAATAATTATGAAGTATGACTACACAGGCAATGGGTTTCAGACGAGAGACCAAGGTATGAGACTAACAGCCACAGTCCTCTGATTTCAAACTGGAACTGCAGTTAATCAAAAGCTGAGATTCTAACCTGAAGTTAATATTCTACCTCAAACCACAGTGCAGGAAGTTTTGAAGGTGTAACCTGAGCACCCGGTAATCAGAAAACAAGCAGAAGGCTCTAACATTTCTTACTAAAACTTGCACGTTTCTGATGCCTGTGTTTCTGCACGCTTGCTTTTTTGAATTCACATGCTTTGCTCCATACAAAAAACTCTTCCTTTTTTAAGCTAACATTATCTGCCAGCCTTCATGTTCATTGCTTCACATTATAATTCCCCCCCTTTCATTTATGCGCTGCCGATGGTATTCATGAACATCCTCCGAATTCTTATCCTTCTCCTCCCTTCCCACCTCTCCCCACACAGACATTTTCTTCTTAACACACAAACATATGAATCAACCCAATGATATGGCCACTTCCCATCAGGGAACATCACCAGCATCCAGCCTAGATTTAGGTATACATTTTTAATGTATTCCTCTGTCGGCAGTGCTTCCTTCAGTCGGTCTCCTTGCAGATGGACACATGCCCACACCCAGGAGCACGAGCTGACATACATAAGGCTGCCAATACCAATTCCACACACTGTCTGCAGATGCTTACAGCCTACCAGCACCAGCTCTATTCCTGGGAAAGAAAACCAATGTTTTCAATAGAACACAGTCTCCCCGCTGCAGGATGCAGCTCTCTGCATATATCTGCTAACAACATCGCAGTATTTCTCCACCCCCTCCCCATGTTTCTCTTTTTTGTCAAGCTCTCCAGCATTTGTTCTGGGATCTAATTAAGGTCCCTTATCACCATGGCAAGAGGGGGGCAAGGTCTAACAAAACAGCATTAATGAACTGATTGTTTTCATCGGGCACATACAGAGTTATAATCCCCAAGCCTGGTACATATCTACACTTGGAAAAAATAAATAGAGCTAAAGAACTCTGTTGTTTACGCTTTTCCAAGAGTTTAACTAGAAGCCCATGTAAAACTGGCATAATCCAACAGCACCTTAGACCTATGGGAGATATATTCCAATTAGGACAGGCAGCTTCATTTTGTTTGCTCTTCTGAGCATATGCAGAAGTCTTGCGCCTACCATCTGACTCTTCTTCAAAGAGATGAGCTTCCAGTAAACTTCATTAGTTAGATGCCATTTTATAGGTAATTCAGAACCTCTTCCCACCTTTCTGGGTTATTAAATCTATTAACATCCCAGGATATTGTTATGTAAGTACTGCTCATCTCCATTATGCAGCTGAATTAGAAGAGAGCTATTAGAACCAGGTTTGCCTTGTTTCATCTCATTCTCTGTGTGAACTCGGATACCAGAAGCGAGACAACCTTCAGGGGATGCAGCTTTTGATGCTGAAGACAGGTAAAGGAGGACAAAAGAGGTCCATGAGGGGAAAGCAACAGGGGCATTTTAGGTGAGTGCTGTAAGGGAGAAGGTAGTGTTTTCTTGCCCTACAGGAGTAAATTCTTCACTCCTCCCAATATTTATCTCCTTGTTCTCTCCATCTTCAACCTAACTTCCAGTCACATCCAAGGATTTCAATACCACCTACAGTCAACCTAGACCAACATATGTTGCATCCTTGGAGGATGCCCTCCAAGAAATGTCTGGTTTTTCTTCTGAGCTCTACCTCCTCTTGGTTTGGGTTCAACTGACTCCCCAGATGCTTTTTGAAGAAACTGCTAAGAGAGATAATTTCTGGACAAGAAATCAGTCTTGGCCAAAAGTAACCTGCAGAAAGATCTCTCTACCTTTTACTGGAACAGAAGTCTTCAGAAGAATATCATGAACCTTTTGATTAAGCATGATGGCTCCTCTATGTCATATAAAAGGGAAGAAAGTTCTATAGGCCAAACTGTGAAAGGCTGCCTTATTTTTTCAGCATAGGAGTATGCAATCTGAAACATGCAGGCTCTGTTTCACTCGAGAGAGTCTAACAGTTGGCTGGTCCAAAAGGCTTTGACTGCAGTCACACTGGAGTTACTCGTCCTTAAAGAACATGCCTGTGGTCACCACCTCGTCTCAGTACTGGAGATAAGGGCAGCATTTCTCTCTCAAGATCTCATCTCACATCTCCAGGTCCATCCCCCTGTACTCCTGTTAGCCTGTCTGCTTCTCAGCTTTCTCTAAAGACACAGCTAACATTGTAAGAGCTGTAAGGATCCTCCCGGTCTAAACACCTTCTTTAAATAGACGCAATGGAGCATCATTGCAAGTATGTGTCAATGCATACATGACCCACAGACATTGCTCAGCTGGGAAAGCAGCAACCATGAAGCTTCATCAACATAAGGCTCTTTGCCTCCTATTCATATTCTGTGTAATAACACACATACTGAAAATCTGAATCTCAAATACAGGAGAAAATACAACGTTTTGCAAAAATTTATGCATACTGGAAGAGCCATGGGATACTGCACACAAGCAACAGGAAAATGTGAGAAGACTCTAGCAGGAGAGGAAATATTTCCGCTAAAAGAAACAGAAAAGTGGTTTTAAAGCAGTAGTTGTGACAAAGATCAACACTGAGAGACTTCTTCACATGCTTCTCAAACCTTAACTAATTTTCACAACACTCCTGGGAAGCAAACACATCCTTAGTAATAATCCCATTTAAAAGTGGGGCAAGCAAGACAAAAACGATGGCACAGTCATATGACTAAGACAGAAGTCAACGTCGGTGCTAGAGCTGGAACTCAGTTTGTTGGCTCATGTGCTCAGACCTCTAAGTGACACCTCCTGTGCACTTTAAATGTCAACTGTTCCACTGTCATGATGCATTTCAGAAAATAAAAGCTAATACCAGAGAGAGGGACAGCAATTAAGCCCACTGCTTGAGAGCATAGGCTCACATCCCACCTGCTTAAGTACTTGCCTGCCCAGCCCAGCCTGCTTGGTCATCCTCCCTTCTGCATTAAATAAAGTATCCTCTAGTGTAAATGAGTTCTTCTGCTCAGAAGAGCATTAAACAATGCAAATAACACCCATCATGTTATTTGTTCCCTCATCCTCTCTGCAGGAGAGAAGCATGTGCAAGGGTTGTGAGGGGTTTTAATATATATGTGTTTGCAGTCAGTGTGGCAAAGACGACCATAACATGACTGAGAAGAATACAAATACTAGTATACATGTTGCTACATGTTTGTGTTAGATGGCAAAGGCAAAGAAACACCCCTCGCATCCAAACCAGCACTTGTTTTGTAGCTGTCCTTCCAATGCTCATGCTCTGACGGTCCTGGGCAAGCACTTGTTCCAAGACACAGCTTTTTTCAACAGAGTGGATTAAGACTACAAAGTCTTGCTGTGCCAAGGAAGCAATGTTGCCAGCTGCAGTCTTGATCTTGAAGACCTGTTAGGTCTTTTAGCTATCATCTGCACAAGACACTCACCTTCCTGAAGATAAAGACATTGAACTTCATTCAAACTTGGCTGGGTTGCAAGTGGGCTACAGCACAGCAGGGTGCACCCCATCCTCACCCAAGTCTGCCTGAACACTGAGGATGTCACGATGCAGTGTATCACACTGGTGTTAGATGGGACTGAAAAACTCAGCTGAGGTCACTAATGTTCACCATCATGAAACAGCTCCAATCCCACAGCGATAAAGTATCGCTCAAATGTACTGCTGGAACTCAGTATCACCTGAGCCAGGAGCATTCCTCAGCCATGGAGTGAAGGACCAGAGGGAAAGAGGCCTTCTATCTGAGACTTCATAACTAAAATGCTTTCAATGTCCTACTCACCCCACCAACAAAACCTATGTGTAACTTGGTTTGGGTTTAAATTTTGGAGGTTGACTCTTAATAATGTTTCTTGTCCAAGAGTGCTCAACCTGATTTTATTTCAGGCACACCCATTACACAGCTATTTATTACAACATTAATGGCTAACTTTTCAAAATAAAATGGCTGCAAAATTCAGAATGAGGCTATTCATCTATAAAATACAGACTTTTTTTTGGCTCAAACTCTCCCCAGATGTATATCCAGTCACATTGTCAAATGCCACACAATTACAGCTCTGACCTATTGACTTTACTTAGCCAATGCCACTCAAATTCTAGAAGTCCTGTGCTTACAGAGATACTCTGCACATACAATTCAGAAAATAAATACAATACATAGATGTAGTAAACAGATTTGTAATGAATGTTGCTTATCCCCATCAACTGTACTGATGAATAACGCTGTTAAAACGATCAGATCACCCACCAGCTACGAGCACAGCCTTCCCATGTCCAAAAGCCACGTGCTTCTCCCATTAGTTGCTCAAAACTAATTGTCAGATGTAATTTTCAGTCAGCAGTTTCTTCCTTCCTCCTCCTTAATATATTCCTTTCGCATGCATTCCCCACAGCACCTGACTTGCTCAGCAATCTTGCCTCCCTTCCTTACACACTCATGCATTATGTCTTAGACCTAATCTCTCCTTACAGCTTTTGAGCAGAGCTCTTCCAGGCAGCTGACATTTAAATAAGCTCTGTATTGACTTTCCCCTGCTCTACCTCGAGTCCTCCTTGTTTTCCTTATGCTCATATTCCAATTCAGCTTCTGTGCAGCTCCTTCTGAGGGTGACGGCAGTGGAACCCGACTGATAATCAATAAAGACCTTCACCCCGCAACCCCTCCTGCAAGCGTAATGCCCAGCAGGAGATTCCCCTCTCTTTGCATGTACAGTCACCATTTTGGATAAACCTGAAAAGGGAGAAAAGAAGGGTTTTGCCACCCCTGCAGCCTGTTCCTGACAACGTTAAAGCCTCTCAACTTGCCTTTAACTCGCATTAAACTGATACAACTTTTAATTAAAAAAGTAATTTTGAAAAATGGCTTGTGCAGCACGGAAGGTGCTGCTCAGGCAGCACCACTGATCCCTCGAGTTCTGCAGCCTTCAGTTTAATAAACTGAGTTTTCAAGAGTAAACACAGCTTGCATTAGCACAAACCTGCTAGTTTAGACTATGATTTTCCAGCTGTTTTTCGCCAGAAGAGGAAGTTTTCAGTGCGCTACACACTAAACATTGCCACGGGTGTCACTGGACAACGGAAAGGGAGAAGACTTCCAGCCAAGGAAGTCCCTCTCCAGCCAAGGAAGCCTTGTCCAACAGGTGAGATGCCCTCTGCCACCCAGGATGGTGACATCCAGCACCAACACAGCTGTAAGGGATAAAGGCACAACAAGGACTGTCATACAATTTCCACCCGAGCTTCTGCATCATCCTACACTCACACAGCAGCACCTGCCTTCTGCAGCTATAATTTATGCTTTATTTTGCCTAATTCACTCTTTCCTGTAGTAGGTAACCCAGCAGAGGGGAAGGGCAAAGGGAAGAACAAAAGCAAAACAAGAATCAAACCAAAATATTTTGCCCTGGGCAGAAACCAGTAGAAAATACTCTCAGGTTTCCTCCTGCTTGTTTTTATGAGTGTTCGCCTGTTCTTTTTGCAAGTCCTTTTAAGTGAATAATTTGAATCTTCTTTAATCCAAGAGTTCAAAAAGACACCCAGTGACAGGAGGTATCATTTCCCCTACTCTCTCCTATTTCCCCCTTATCAGTTTATCACAATTACCCTATTACCCTGCACAAACCAGGGCTGGGAAGTCAAAGGGTTTGGGTTCATTCTGCATCTCTAGCAGGTCATTAAGTTCTCCCTGAGCTCCTCCACACAGCAGGGAAAGGTGGGCTGTGGAGCTTTATCCAGTGCTTAACACACAAATACTGTGTGAATCAAGGCACACTGTGCTGATCTGAAACGCCAAGAGTTTTGTTAATATACATAAATAAATATAAATATAGCATTTACCATTTCCATCTCCAGTTGTTTGCATTTCTACTACTTAAAACTTCTAATGTTGTGGGAAATGCCAAAACGAGACGACTTTATGTTCTCATACTTATTCCATCAGGAAATGGTAAGCCTGCAGGTAAATTTTCCTTCTGCTGAAGCCCAGTGTATTTCTAACTGCATTTCCTCAGTCAAATCTTCATAAGAAAGCAACTCTAAAGGTGTTGGATTGAGCTGCAGTAATATAAACACTTAAGCATTCAGTACTACCCATGCTGAATGATGTATCTTCACATCCCTTAACTCCAAGCACCATTGCTGACTATCCTGCAAACCTGAACTTTGGACAACACCTATTTTATTAAATATACATTTGGATTTGGTCTCAGTTTCACAAACTGTTTAAGCCTAAACATTAAGCAGGCAGGTTCTCCCCTGAGTTCTGATTTTTTTAGGCTATCTCCTAACACATACAACAAACTCAGAAGATGATACAACACTCGTTCTTGATCTGAAGAGCACCACTCCACACAGCAGCCTTTCAGAGGTGTGCCAGCTTCGGCTCTAACAAGTTCTTCACACTTCCTTAAGACTAATAGGCTCCACATATTCATCTCCAAAGAGTATAAATTCCCTTCTTCCCTCTCCCTTTTAATATGTCTGGCAACATTACAAAAAAATAACATCTGTGCCACAGTTATGCAATAAGCAGCATGATAACCATTAAACTGCGCTTTATAAAGAGCAAGCTGAATTAGAATAAAAAAACAAACAGGATAAAGTTCACCTTTAAGCCTTGAAATCAGGGAGGTTTTCACTACTACCTCTTTGCTTGCTTGCTCTCACCTCCCTCTTCCGCTGCCCCTCTGTCCTGAGCATACAGGTAACGAACAGCACAAATGGACTGAATCTGGCTGGAAAGGGCTTAAACATTCAGGACGAAAATGAAGAATCCCAAAAGTGTTTTAGTATGGGTATACATTTCATCAGAGTATACAAACAGCACTCCCTATTTTCTTGCTACACTTAGCAAGCCTTCTCGTCTCATAAATATAGGTCAACAGAGCTAAACTCTGTTTTTGCCTCAACTCCCACTTTAAATGCATAAAGAATTAGATTTTTAGGCAGAAAAATGAAAGAAATGGTGTATTTCATGCTATTATATACCCAGCCAAGGATCCCAAAGGGTTTGTTTGGGCTTTAAAAACAAAACAAAAACCCTTGGCATTTGTCAGACTAAAACCATTTTGCTTTGGTCTTTGCACAACCATCCTTTCCAGATTTGAATAAATAACATCAAACAAATTCCTTTGACTTCCATTACCATGCAGTGCACAGAAGTTGTTCAAGGAGAGACAGAGCAGGGGGTGAATTTGATAGCAAAGGACTACAAGAAGCACCCTGCACAACCACCATCAGATCTGGAAACGACCATTCCAACCCTTCCACTATCCCCTCTTTATTTTAGCAGCCTGTATTGCCCCCGAAAGAAACAATTCAAACAGACACAGAGATCAGGTTTAGGAGCTACCACCACAGGTATTGCTTTGCCCATAAACACATGGTGGGAGACTGAAGGTATTAACAAATAACAAAAAAACTGCCTAAAGTGTGACTACACAAAGTTCTCACTTTGGCTCTTCACTTACTGTCACTTACAAATTTAGGTGTGATTTAACAGCCCCTTCAGCAAATGCCCAGCCCTAACTGAACAGCAGAATATAATATTGTGTATCCTTAAACCCACTTTTGCTTCAACATCAGCCCACAGAATGCAGGGCAAGAACTCACAGATGATATTGTCAGCTGCAGATCTTACATTTATTAGATTGTAATGGGCAAAATAACCCCTAGGCTTTTACATGAAGTTTAAGGCACCATGCAATCATTAAGCATTTCTGACAGTGTTTGGACTCTACCATGCACAAGCTTATTGACTGCAATGCAGATGAAGACTTTTCCATACCACAAACAGCTTTAAAGCACAATTTAAGCAGCATTTTCTTCTTCTCCCTGTCACTGACACTGAAATGTCACACTGAATACATTGCACCAGCACTACCCCTCCGTAGGGCCCATCTTCCACCACTTCTACTCTTCCATTGGAATCGAGAAGGTTGGGGTTTAATGCCCCAAGGCAAAGCCTGCACTGCTGCTTTTGCTGACAGCCCCAAGGCACTTGTGTTGCAGAACTTCCCTCCAAACCACTGACAGACTACCCACAGTAGCTGCAAAGTTAATCCAAGGTACTTCTGAACTCATCCTGAACTAACCTTTAAGAAGTCTTAAACTTAGCCTGGTATTTGCGGTGAGGGAATCCAGCGAGCACACTGGCAGATTGTGCATGCAGAGCTGTAAACATCACAAACAAGGGAGGAAAAGAGCATGTAGTTAATAGGAAAAAACCTGAGAGACAGACTGGGATATCAGGGTTTGCTTAACACATGAATCAGAACCAGTAATTCCATACACCAGAAACCATCTAACAGCCAATGTAACTCAACATTCAGTACTGCAACACAACCAACACCCATCTTTTGTCCAGACCCAGAAACGCTTCAGAAGCGTAAAAGCAGCACTGTAAATATGTACAGCACTGTTGTATATATCCAACAGCAGCACTGTTGTATATGTACAACATATATTGTTGATGATTAAGCATCAGGTTTTAAACAACCCTCTGCAGAAGGAGGGGGAACTGTAAGTAACATGTGGCTCTCACTTGTCATTGTATACGGACATAAAGCATAATTTGATGGTAAGCCCCAAAACACTGTGGTGCTCAGTAACGCAATAAATTCTGTGACTGAGGCATCAAACCAATCAAAAATCCACCCTTTCAGACTTATTGGCAATGCAGTGGACTGACCAGTTCAAACCCAGAAAGAAAGGGATTAGGGAATTAGCACAAATTAATGAAAGAACCAGGCACAATAAATGAAGCTGGTTTTACTGCAGCACAAACTCTCCATCAAATGATAAGCTAACCAGACTAATAAGACAAGTAAGCCAGTGAAGGTTACTGGGTTAGGACACATTAATTTTTCTGCAGAGGTTTCAGCTGATGGGTTTCTCCACATTTGCTGTGCTTGGCTGGGTTAACACCACGTGGCTGCTCTGCTTCAGATAAACTTATAGGCACCGTGGGCTAGTAATGGTCCTAAGTTCCGCTATTCTACATTAGCCATGCTGCTTGTATCATGATCTGCTGTATTTCTGCACAAATTGGCAATGTCTGCTCCATGTACTTCAAAATGAATATATCACACACAGAGAGAATCTAAGACAAGGCTCTACATGGACAGGTGATTTTGATATAGTGGATTTCCTTCGATACAGACATAAACAAACCATGGGAAATTATTGCTCCCTACAGAGCCAGCAGTGTCAAGAAGAGAGGAGTTGGTTTGTTTGCTCTAATATGACCTGAAAAATTGTGGTCAGCAGCATACTTTCCCTTCTGATCTTCCTGAAAACTCCACCCATCCTTTCACATTAAAGGCACAGCTATTGATGAAGTAAAACTGCCCATGTAACGTAATTAAAGCATTAAAAACACCCCAATCTATCACAACTTTTTGTAGCTAAAATAATCCACACCCCAACAGTTTTCTGCACACAAATGAGAACAGCACCACTTCAAATAAAGGCAATGTTCATTTTTACCTCGAGGTTCAGAGAGAGGCAAGAGTACCAATTGTTCCATTCTCTGAAGCAGTAAAACCTGGCATCCACCTGTATGGCCACCAAAATACAGACACGAACCTTAAATTCATATTCAGGCTATTAAAACATGACCTTGCAGGCTCCAGGGGGAAAGTGCTACTGGCTGGCCAGACACCAAACAGATTCACTTTGTACTTGCTAAACTGCCACCCATAACCCTTGTTTCCGTGAAGCAGTTAAGTATTACTCCGAAGTTATTCAACAACTGTGAAAGTCAAGTATTGTCCTAACTGGCTGGTTGCAAACAAACGCACCTTTCATGTCTTCATGCGCTGCAGCCTGTTACCAGCCACCAAGTAAAACCCTAATCAGAGGGGAAAAGTGACAGTGAATTGGTAACAAAGGCTACACACACCTGGTCTGCAGAGTACAGTCGATGCTTATGGAGGATCTGGCTGACCCAGGGAGAGACCTGAAAATCGAGGCCAAAGCAATGGATGGGAAAGAACTATTTTAATGTATAAAACTTATAGTTTCAGCTAAAATACTAAAAATTAAAAAAAAAAAAGGGCTTCAGTGGCACTTCTGAAGAATGAAAAAAAGGCTTTGCAAGCTTTAGATTTGAAGCTTCACAAGCTCCTTATGAAAAATGCAAGCTTTGAAAAACTTCTGAAGATTTAATATTCTTACTTTGGGCTCTTCTACTGCCAACGGACGATGGATGCTGTAACTAATAAAAAATAATTAATGCAAATAAACAGGCCCTTCATAAGGCTTCAGCTTCTCTTCTCCATCAAAGACTCAAGTCATTCATTGGGACACTGTAGAGGAAACAAAATCCAGCTACAGAGCATGTCTTTTCTACAATTGGGTCTTCTGCACTATAATTCACAATCAAAGCCTTCCAAGTGAAAGGAAAGGAATTTGATCCTCTCCTAAGTAGACAGGTCCACAGACAACTCCCAAGCATGGCAGAGACCTTACCTAGAACGGGACTGAGAAAGAGCTGGAGTTTGTGCAGGAGCCCTCCACAGAGCCCAGGTCCATGTAGGCAATGAAATGACAGGCAGTTCCTCTGGAGTGCTCAGTGTTGAGTGGTACCCTACAGTCCACCAAGCCACATCCCGGCACTCCTGAAAGTCTATCCATGTCCTGCACAGTTCACAAGAGCTGACTTTTTTGGTAAGCTCCATTTGGGAATTTGAATGCCCTCAAAAATGCAATGGTCTCATAGTATTAGCCACTTTCTTACCAGTTTTGGCATGCCAGGGAAAGTACAGTGACAACGCTTGGGCTTTAGCACATGAGAAGCTCCTTACCCCAACAGAGAGGTGAGGCAGGAATTGCCTCAACTATTTGCTTTTACTGTAGAAATCCTGACACTCCAATCTCCCACTGGCTTAGTGGAGAAGCGTGTAACAGCTTCAGACAACACCAGTGAGCACCACAAAGCAGCAAGGATGACCTCCACAACACAAACTGCCAACCAGTGCATAAGGAGCTACCCTCCATAACAGAGGCTCTACATGAGGCAAGGTGAGAAAGCTGAGAAATGGGCAAAAAACCTAACCAATGCCTGAGGCCAAGTGCGCCACCTCTGCTGGTCCTGCCAGTTTCAATGACACAACTAAGACTGGCACTGCAACGCCATGCAAGATGACATCCACAAGTCCAAGCTCAAGCTCTCCCAGACTCTTAGGATGCTCTTGACCTCATGCCTTGGGCTAACAACAGCTATTTGCAGAGACAACGATCACAGCAGTGACAATGAGAATTCAAGAAGCTTTACAACTGATTTGGTAAATTCATAGAATCACAGGACGGTTTGGGTTGGAAGGGACCTTAAAGCTCATCGAGCTCCAACCCCCTGCCATGGGCAGGGACACCTTCCACTAGAGCAGCTTGCTCCAAGCCCCTGTGTCCAACCTGGCCTTGAACACTGCCAGAGATGGGGCAGCCACAGCTTCTCTGGGCACCCTGTGCCAGCGCCTCAGCACCCTCAGAAATCAACCAGTTGGAGTCCAAGCGGAAGCAATGTCAGCCCTTTTGGTGCTCCCATCTTCCCAGGAAGCAACAGTGGTAAATCCAAACGAGAAGATGAATCAGAAACTTCTAGTGACACATCCACCCTGTTCTAAAGATACAGCACAAACAAGAAAAAGAACTACGGGATCAGTGAAAGGGAACAATTAGCCAGCCGAATTTTCTATCAGGGGAGACTATCGAGACAAGGGCTTGGATAAATTAAGCAAATCAGGCATCTTGTAGTAAAAAGCATTTCCAGAGCTTTGTTAAAACCAAACAAGACTGCAAATATGAGCTCACGCATCACTAGGCACACACCACCTTCTGAATGCTTAAGGGTCTGACGAAAACTTTGCCCAGGGACAACAGCCCCACTGCTGCCCACTCCAGGCCTCCCTGGTGTCCCCCAGCACAGACCTTTCCTGCGAGCAGAGGGTGCTGGGGTGCAGCCCTGGTTTATTCACAGAGCTGACGTAGCAATGCAGACACAGATCCAGCTCATACATATCCCTGTTTGGAGCCTGCATAATCATCCAGCTCAGCCCATGCAAAAGCAGTATGAGAACACCTTCTGTACAGAAGAAATTCTCGAGATTTAAAGTTTCAACACAAGCTAACAAACGCCAGGGATGAAAGAAATCCTGGGATGAAAGATCTCCATGACACCTGCTTTGAATAAAAAGACATTGCTACAAAAATATCAGAGACCTGCTGGTCTAGAGCCTTTGCTACATGTCATTCCCCAGACATCAATTTGCAATGGAGGCACACAAAAGCAGTATTACACAGATTACATGCTACTCCCCTGAACTGCAAACAAATCTACCCAGCACTACCCTCTCACCGTCCAACCACAACTGAACTAAAGCCACCTCCTCTCGCTGTTCCTAAGATGACTTTGTGAAGGATAAGCCTCACAGCTGGCTCAACACTCATCTGCAGGACTGACAGCTCCTCCTGCAAACTTCACCCCGGCTCAGCTTTACCAAATCCTCCCAATTTTCCCTTATAGGGAACGGATGGTACCAGCACTTTGGCACTGACAGCAGGACAGCTTATCCTTGGTTGGTGTGCCCTTCAGGCAAAACCCAGGCCCATCGCCTGGACGCTTAAATCTGTAACATCAGCGCTTTCTACACAACAACACAACACATGGTAATTATTCAATGTTTCATTGTAACAGTCCTAAAATCAAACGGGGGAGGTCCCACCAAGCCTCTCACAGAACAGACACATTACAGATTAGGTGGGTCCCTAAACCAGAACAGCCCAGACCCCTTGCAGAGGTGACATCACGACCAACTCAAAGGAAGGAGGAAAGAGCAAGGTACCAACAAAGCATGGCTCGCTCAGTTTTATGCTACATGCCTCATTTACTCACTGCTGGCAGCTTCCACAAAATCAGGCTCTCAAGCACCTGACTGCATACATAGGTAATGATTATAAAGCCAACTCAAGCGGGGCTAAAAGTACACAGAGATCTAGCATAAACCCAAAAAAGTGCAATTGTCTCCCAGGTGAAAACACAGGACTTGGAACAGAGCGGGTGGATTAGAGAAAAATCATTTTGCTCCCAGTCCTCAAAATACTGTTTTTAAATTCCCTGACAGACCCAACATTGCCCTTACTGGGAAGTACTTGTCATTTAACTCTGTTTAACATTCAGACTACACACCTCTCCCATGGCCAAACACAAACACAACCAGCATCTGCACAGCCCTCAAGTGAGGAGCAGGGCAAGGTCTGGAGTATCCACAGCTCTCCTCCCTGGATTCCACACAAGGAAAAGGTTATTTCCCAACATTGCTTTTTGTTTGTGACAGGGCATAAACTTCGAGGGGATGGTCTGCTGTTGTGCTTGAGGAAATCAGCATGGTTGGTTTGTTATTATGATGGAAATCCCTCATTATCCAAGAAGTGCTGCTGTACTCTGTATGGATGGTTGTGTCCCTATAGCCAGAATGCCAGCCTGAGTGAAACCCCACTGCTTGGGAACACTTTCTCCCCAAGCCTCACCTGGGCCCTTCGTGCTCCTGCAAGCACATTTAAGCCTTTTCATCCGCTTCTTTCCAAAACAGGAAAAAGATGTGCACGTGATCGATCACAAAAACATCCATGAGGCACCATCTCAGACAAGGAGGGAGGGCACCACCAAAGCAGTACCCCACGCAGACACACTCCCTGTCCCTGTCCCAGCTACGCAAATTAAAACCCACTGGCCACAATCTTCTCCCCTTTTTTCTAAACCCAAACCAGACTCCCCATGGCTCAGACTCAACGTTTAACAGAGCCTCACCTCCAAAAGGCAACAGCAAGCACGAAAAGGGAAAAACAAACCCACAAAAATACCCCCCTTTGCACCCCCCAAAGGTGCAGAAGGGGAAAAGGGGACGAAGCACATGGGGAAGCCAGCCAGTCGCTCCCCTTTTCTGCCTCCCTTTTATTTCTGCTGAGTGTAGTAACACTTGAACTGGCTCTCTTTATTTGCAGCCGGATACACGCTTTCAAAGATACTGTACTACTGTGTAGGCCAAGCAGGGACTCTCTTTCTTCCCTCCGTTAGGGCTTTTGGGAGAAAAATAATTATTCACCAGAACTGCCATCGTGAACAGAGAAAGCTAAATCAATGTAGCTTTGTATGGGCCATTGCCACTGCAAAGCAAATACTCCATCAAGCCATGGATCAGTGAGAATTTTATCACTAGGAATCCTTACGCACATCTTTGTGTGTTTTTAATATCCCTCTTATTACTCGGTGTGCCCCCTCCCTCCCTCCCTCCCCCTGCTCCTGCACCCTCCTCCCCATGGATCTGTCTTGTGCCACTGGCAGCTACAGGGCTTGGCTGGGAGGTTCACATGCTCAGTGGGACCACCTCAAACACACAGCCAGGTTTATCCTCTTCAAAAATATAAATAAAGCGTTGGTGCAGAGCAGATGTATTCACTGAACAGGTTGATTTATTTAAGAGACTTGACATACATCAAAACCTACTATGGGCTTACATAATTGTTATCCATTTAGCAGGTCTGGTTCTTTTGTCAAGTATTTGTTTTTAAGAAAGTGATTCACTAAAGGCTGCTGCCTTACGGTGCACATTACCTTAAATGGGGTCTTGCGCATGGTGTTAGCTGAAGTGACTTTAAATTGCATCCTACCTGCTCGAGCAGCGCTGTTATTTTCTGTTTCTGTATTCTCCCCTTCCCTAAACTAAGGAAAACCGAGCAGCACGGCGTGTGTAGAGGCACACACATACAGGATCCACTTCCCAGCCGACTCTTTGCTGTGGGCACCGCGGTTACCGCATTACCACGCTGCTCCAGCGCTAACAGCAGGTACCTCCAGCACCGGGGAGGCACATCCGAATACCAGGATGTTGCTGGCTGAACGGAGGGGTTTCGGGCGAAGGGACGAGCAAACCGCCGAGCGGAAGCGGGGGGGGGGGAACCTCAGGGAAGGCTTCGGAGCCACGGAGCCGTTTTGTTTTCACGCAGAAGGCTCATTGAGGCCCCGGCTCGCACAGGCGCATCGCTCCCCTCCGGCCTCACGCATCCACCCAGCCGCCGACCCCCCAGAACACGCACCCATCCTGCGTTGTGCCGCCGCTTCCATCGCCGGTCCCGCTACAGCTTGTTTGGGTTAATACATCACCAACCGCACCGCAGCAGCTCGTTTGGGAGACGAGGGTTTCATTATCCATCCCCCCCCTCCCCTTCCCCGTGCCAGCATCTCCACGCACACACAGGTCACACCGCGCTCGGCGAGCACCGCACGGGCGGCTCAGCGCTGACAGAGGCACCGGAATGAAGACCGCACGGACCCAGCTCTCCGCCGCTCGCCAGACAGATGGTTAATTATATTCACAGCCGCATTTTGCGCTGGGATAGAGTTTCAGACAATGAGCCGGGTCCCCGCGACCAGCCGGCTCCCCAGTCCGACAGCGCAATGACAGCTACTTCAGCGCTGCGGCTTATTTCGTATTTTGTGGGTTAAATCCCATCCCATCCCCCCCCATTCTCCGTTATTTTTTGTTCACTGCGCGCACACCCCCCCCCCCTCCCGCCTCACACCGGGGGGGTGCCGCGCATCCCCGGGGCGCTGTGGGGCGGCGCCCCCCACCCAGCGCGGCCCCTGCCCCGGGGCGGGGTGGGGGGGACACACGCACACCACACACACGCCCGGACGCAGCCACAACTTGCGCGGCGCGGCCGCTTCACCCCCCCCCTCCCTTCCCCGTGCCCGCCTCACACCACACACACAGACACCACAGAACCGGCCGCCGCCACAGCGCAACTTCCCCGCAGGCCTCCGCGCCCCGCACCGCCGCGCAGGCCGGCGCTGCCATCAGCATCCCCCCCCCCGCCTCCTCCTCCTCCTCCTCAGCCTCCTCCTCCCCACAGTGTGTGTGTGGGGGGGGGGAAGCGCCGCCGCGGCGGGACTCACCTCAGCGCCGGGCCCGTGCGGGAGGCGGCGGCGGCGCGGGGCCGGGGGTCCCCCCCGCCCGCCAGGCGGTGTCGGCTGCGGCGCCTCAGCGCTGCTCCATGCGCCCGGGGCCCCGGCGCGCGCAGGTGGACGCGCCCGCCCCCCCCCCCCCCCCCCCCCCCGCGCGCGCCGGCCCCCGCCCCCCCCCCCCACCCCCCCCCCCCCGCCGCCGCCGCCGCCGCCGCCTCAGGGCCCTCGGCGGAGCCAGCGCTACCGGTACACAGCGGCCGAGCGGCGGATCACGGCCGGGACCCCCGCGGCGCGCCCGGCACCGCGCTCCCTACGGGGAGGGGGCGGCTCCCGCCTCGCCCCGCCGCCGCCGCCTCCTCCTCCTCCTCCTCCCCGTCCGCCCGTGCCCATTCAGGAGGTGCCGGGCAGCGCCGCCGCTGCCATTGTTTCCCTCAGCAGCGGGACCCCCACCCCCCCCCCCCCCAGGCCCCCGCCGCTCGGCGGGAGCGCGCACCGCGTCGCCACCGGGCATAAAGGGCGCGTGTCCGCGGTCCCGGACCCGGCGGCGCGGGGCGGGGCGGCCTCACCTGCCGCTGGGCCCGGGGCAGGTGCCGCTGCGCCGGGAGGGGAAGGAGGAGGGGCAGCGGGAGCGGGCCGGAGCGGCGGCGCGGGTAGGGCAGGGGCAAGGGGAGATGGGCGCCGGGAGGAGGGCGAGGCGAGAGAAGGGAAGGGAAGGCCCGGCCGGGCTGCACCGGGCCGTGGTTTACAATGGAGCCGGCCGAGCTCCCCCCTGCGTGCGGCCGCGGGGCTGAACGTGGTCCCCGAGCACGTCTGTCAATCCGGATTAATCCCCTAAAGCGCAGTGGATGCCAGAAGTGAACATTGGGAAAGGGACGGGAAGCGGGGTGAGGGGTGGCAACAGCTCTCCTGGTTTATTTTCGTTATCGCGTTATTAATGCGTAACAGCTTCTAAAACTCTGCTTTGCCTTCAGATGTTCATTCAAAGCAAGAGGCTGCCTCCCCTCCAGCTTGCTCAGGACTTGCCAGATGCCAGGGGAAGGCAGGGACGTGGCAGACGCTGCTTTTGCAGAACAGGAGGGCAACAGAAACAGGCACCGAACCCGAGCTCATCAAACACAGCCCTGCTGCAGGACCCCACAACAGCTTTTGGTATCGCAGCCCAGTCTCTGCTCCGTGACACCCCCAGCGCTGCCAGCCTCAGATTTACTGAGTTACTGCACTAAGGACTGCATGTTATTATAACATCTTGTTTACCAAATAGAAAGCAAACCAGACACGAGTATTTTAACTGCAATTGGAAAGAAGCAAGATGAGGATTATTGGTTTAATTAAATTCACTGTGATGTTCCTGTTCTTAAGTTAGTACTTAAGCTTATGCAAAGTTCTGCTGCCTTTCATCCTGAACAGTAAAAAGTTGATTTAGGTAATACCATGACTAAAATTATCAGGCACTGTAGTCCTTGTTCTCACAGCATCGGAGAGCCCTGTGTGCACATGTAGTAATAAAACAGGAATAGCATATAGCAACATATGCAATGCTCTCTGGATTCAGAACGCTTCATACACCAGCTTTCAGCACTGCAAAATAAGCAACTGATCTCATTTGTTCTGCGTTAGCAGCCAGGATATGCCATAGATGACATGCAAATAAACAATTCATTCCCACTGCAGCAGGGCACGCACCCTCCTGTAGAGACAGAGGCGAGCAGCAAGCAATTGGACTAAGGCCACAGAGTCACAGTCACAGCGGTGACACCTCCCAGCCCTGTCCTGAGTTACAGTTTTCCTCACCAGCATCACCACGTTGCTGCAGAAGTCACACACTTCAGTCCCTTTGCATATGTGTAGTCACAGTGCTGCATTTTATTTCATTCACCCATCGTTTTCTTGACAGAAAGATTGAAGTAACATAAATGGGAATTAATCAGGGTCAGGTGAGATGGTGACAGTCGCCCAGCAATGCTTGATAAAATAAACATGGAATCATGGAATGGTTTGGGTTGTAACTACTGGAAGCACCAGGACACAGACTCCTCCGAGTGCCTTCGGAAGGGAGGCAGTGGCTGTGCTGTGTGCAGGGAGCCTGGCAGATACAGCCAGCTGCAGAACACAACCACACAGATCAGATGCAATGTAAGTGTGAGGAGCACCATCATGGAGATGAAAAGCCACATTCCATTAAATAAGCACTGCACCTGGATCCAGTTTAGAAGACAACCCAAGTATTTAAATGCTGTCTTTCAAAGAGAATACAAAGTTCAAAGATTATCTTTGTAGCTGTGGTAGAATATAATCCACACGCTACCCATTTAAGGCACTTCAGTTACAGAACTACCACAATATTAATCAATCAGCAGCATAAAATCCTGCACAGCATCTTGGGCAATCTGAAAAATTAACAGTCTGTGCACTGTGATCTTTTTATGTACTGCTACAAACAGATGCAAGAAGTGCACTGACATGATGGAAGTGCAGCTCCACACCTCACCTGGGTAGTGATTTTCCAGGCTGTCAAATGAAGAGACTCACAGGTGTGAGAGCAAGGTGAGATCAACAAGCCCCAGAACGAGGAGCAGCCACGATGCCTCGCTCTGCCCTGCCGCACACCCTCTGCTCCCCTGACCTCCCTAAGGCAGTGGCATCAGTCACTACAACCTGTGAGACAGACCACATCAGACATTTACATCTGTCCCATCCTCCCGGCTGCCTCCACACAAAATCTGTGTGCCCAGACACATGTGGAAGGAGGAGTCAGAGTCTAAAGTAGCAGAACCTGAGTTATGGCAATAGGCCAATGCCATGGTGCTCTGCAGTTCTCCAAGCACCTATTTCCTGATTGTTCCTTCTTACTCTGATGCCTAATTTTCCTGAAGGTTAAATCCTTAATTTGGCACTACTCACTCATGCCCCATCCCTGGGGCCCCAGTGTCCAAGGCCAGGTTGGATGGGACTTGGAGCAGCCTGCTCTAGTGGAAGGTGTCCCTGCCTGTGACAGGGGGCTGGAACTGGATGAGCTTTAAGGTCCCTTACAACCCAAACATTCTGTGGTTTCTGCCGGATGCAGCCCCTCTGCTAAACAGTACTGGAGAGAAAGGCAGAGGTTCACAGAAGATTCTGGTTTGCCTGTGGCCCAAGTACAACATGAATATGATTTTCAAAGATCTCAAATCCTATGCTCCTGAGCAAGCCTGTAAAACCCAGTTCAAGCAGGAAGCTGCACAGATGTTATGAACTTTAAAAAAGCCGGAGCAAAAGGCAGCAGAGTACCAGGAGACTTCACCCTCCTGTCCCACCCCACCACAAAAAGCAGGAGAGAATTTCTCCCTGCACTTCATCAGACTTTCAGGACCAGCTTTTGAACATGAACAGTGTAACACAGACTGCTGGCAGAACAGGAGGCACCCCATGCAGGGGGAGCTTTGATTTAGGTGGGTGAGGGACTCGCCCTCCCTCCTCCTTCCTTCCTCCCCAGGTCCAGATGTGCAATTCAGAACTGGCTGTATGCTGCAGGAAATAATGCTGAGCCTGCAAACAGCATTTTATTCTTATTGAGGCTGAATTCCTGAAGAAGAAACAGAGCTGGAATCATCAAACTGTCATATACTGAATTTCTCCTTCCCTGCCTGTCACACCTGGCAAGCCTTAGAGCTTTGTCAGAAAAACATCAAACCCCTTCCCAAGACAGTTCTTCATTATGAACCCCACTGATTGCAGAAAGGCTCCCACAACACTCCTGTCTCTTTGTGTCCCCCTTTCAGCATGCTGAGAGGAGCTGGAAAAACAGTGCTGCTGTCTAGTCTGTACCTTCTCTTTGCCCTGATGTGTGATGTAAAAACTCAAAGCTGTCAGTGACCTCTCTGGGCAAGACAAATTTCCAACGTGCCTGACCAAGCTATAGAAGGCAGGAGGTAAGGAGGGTCCCACAGCAGATTCGCAGGCTGCTCCATTCCTTGATATGCCTCTTGTTCCACTGGTCAATCCCCTCCACCTCAAAAAAGCCCCAACTCTCCCCTGTAACTCCTTCACAAGGCTAAAAACCTCATTCAAGTCAGAAAGCTCCAGTAGGTTAGTAGCCTCTGAGGCTTCCATGACCCAATACAACATTCAAGTTGTGCTACTGATAGGCTCTGATCCCCCCATAAGTCCCCATCTATTTCTTAATTTCCCTTCACCTTCCTCCCAACATTTCAACTTTAAATTGTAAATCTTTGTTTAAATTGTGCATTAAATGTCTTACCACATTTCCACAGCCAAACACCTCATTATTGGTGGCTTCTGAACAGGAGGAAATAAAAGCTTATATTTGTCCCTTGGCCAAGACAAATGCTTTGCGGACAGAAGGCTCTGTGTTCTCTCATTTCCTTGGCAGGACTAACAACCTTGGCCACTTCAGGGGAGCCTACTGCATTAGCAGGGGGGAAGGGAAAAAAAGAACAAGCAAAAACCAATGAAAACCAACCAGCAACAACAACAAAAGGCTCCAGAATGGTCTGGTGTGGTTGCAGTGAGACAGAGCACAGGTTAGAACAAAACCTGGAGACAGCAAAAGGATCAGGGTATGTTAGAATGGAGAGCTGAGGTGAAGGGAAGAGGGGCTGGTCTGCTGAACAACAGCTTCTGAGACAGCACAGCCAACTGCAGCAGCAGAGCTGTTTGGCTCCTGATAGCCTTCAAGCTGAAACTCCTGGTGCTGTATCACCATCAGGGTCCCAGAGCCCCTTTCGCACCCCTGCATCCTGTGTCCCATCAAGTCAGAAGGATGAGTATGAAACAGAGCAGATAGATCATAGACTACCAAGGTGAAAGGGACCTCAAGGATCATCTGGTACAACCTTCCTTGGCAAAGCATGACCTAGACTAGATGGCCCAGCACCCTCTCCAGCTGGGTTTTAAATGTCCCACCACCATAGATGGTGTTCACTCCCTTGGTTGAAGGTTCCTGCATTTCTGTACAGAGCTCTGGAGTTGTGCAGTGAGCCCCACGCAGCCTGTGCACCCCATCTACTGCTCAAGCATCAATCCTTGGTCCAGCACATCTCTGGAAAAACTCAGACCTGCCCTGGATTCGTTATAGATCCACTCACAGCAGTAAATCTAGTGACCAGATGAGGGTGGACACCTCTGCTATGTGCACTGGACTAACGAACTGCAGAAGATGCTTCTGGATACTCCACAGTCCAAACCTAGTTACTGCTTTGGCCAAGCTGGTGGGCATCAAAAACTCTTGGATGAAGATAGAGGACTCTGCTAACAGGTGAAAACACAGATTTTGTTTAGCATTCCCAGCTCTCATATTATGTTGTTCTCTGTTTGGGGTGGGCTGCAGGAGAATGGAAGAAAGTTAAGTCCTGTTTATTGCTGATGGAGTTGTTACGAGTTGTGTTCTAGTACGTGATTTAATTTCTTTAGGAAACATTAAGCTCCTTATGCCTGGAAGCACCTTCTGCTTTATGCTCTTGCTTCAAGTATAGAGGATGCTCCAGTAGTGAGCAGAGGTGATGAAAATGGTTGGAGTTAGTGCAGACAGGGCAGCAGCATGATATGGCCACATAGGTTTTGCCATCCCAAGTGCCGCTTGGTCAGTCTTCACAAATAAATTCAATCTTAGAGAAATACCTAAAGGTAAATTCATCTTTGCCAGCCAAAGGGCTCTCTAAAAGGAATGCTCACGAAAACGTTCGCTTCCAATGAACCTAAACATCCTTTAGCTATTTTCCTGAAGCACTGACAGCTTGGTGAGCTCTTAGTTGGCTTGCAGTTCACCTCTGCACCAGCCCACAGAATCACCAAAGTTGAGCTCTCACCTCTTTTAGCCCCATCTAATTATGCAACTTAACTACAGCGAGAACAAGAGTTTTGCTGAATATGCAAGAGTCTCGGCAGCATATTTTGATGCAGGGAGACAGAAGGAAAAGGCTATTTTGGTTAAAGTTCAAGCATTTCTATGAGGCTTGGCTGATGTGGAAGAGACAGAGCCCTCTGTGGTGTATCTGAAGTCAAATCCATTCTCCTTGTGTGTCTTGGCTCTGCCCACATCTACCTGAACAGAAAGCTATAAATCTTGGTCATTTTCCTACCCATTTTTCTTCAGGACTGTAGTTCATTAACTACAAGAAACACAGTTTCATTAATGTGCATCAACCACTGACTTTCCCATTACCACTGCTGTCTCCAATCAAAGAATCATTTATGGAAAACAAGGGCAGAGGGAACAACACGCTTTGGCAGCTTTAAGATTATCTGCCTAAAGCTTTGCACCCTCTGTCTTATATTTTTATGTTAAAGTATCACAAGCTATTACCATATTTTTCATTATTATTTGTGGCACTAAATGCTGCAGCACACAGTGCCAGATGGCTAATATTCAGAGGAAAAATAATGCAAGGCCAAGCTTAGAAAGGCTCAATGAGAACGTAACAGCACGTCTTCAGCCTACTTTCCTATGCAGTTAAAATATTAGCAGACTTAAAAACTGGGTTTCCAATTTAGAAGACTAACATACTATAGAATTATATACATGCATATATACATATGTTTACATATGTACATATAAAAAAGTTAATCTCTTTATATTTATTTGCATGTTTCAAGGGTCTTCACTCTTTAGAAGGTTATTTTGACCAGTAGAGAAAACCAAATCATTTCAAAATGCATTAAGACCTTCAGCAGACCCCTTTTTCCAGAAGCCCTTATTGGTACAAAATATATATTCTTTTAAATATATAAACAGCTTGAGTCCTAAACTTAACCAGATGGAAACGTGCCTACAAAGAGTTGGAGCTAATTCAGAAGAGACTGACAGCCAACAGATGAGCCAATTTAGACCATCCTATGCCAAAAATGGTCAATCATGTTATCTTATGTGTGACTCTAATCTGGCAGATGCCAACTCCATCCAAACAACTTCAAGCATCTTTTTGGAAGACAGGATTATTTTACACACACTTTAAAAAAAAATCATAATAATGCTTGATTTTGCTGGAAACATTCCATTGAGTTTCAGCATTTTTCACTAGAGAGTTTTATTAATTTATTTTAAGGATAAATCTTTGGGGTTTTTTAATAGCCTGACAGAATAGCCTTTGTTGGATGGGGAAGCAGCTGATTAAAACCATACTAAACTGCAGTTCAGTGACAGTCCCCCATTTACTTAAATATTAATAAAAGGAAAGCTTTACACCTGTGCAACCCAATTTAGTTTCTTTCTGTAGGCAAAATGGTCCCTTTCAGAAACGCAAAGAAACACGAGGGTAAGCGCAGGGGAAATGTACGTCCTGCACCTCTCACCATCACCCCCCAAATTAAGACTAAATTAAAATCAAAAAACATTTTCCTACAGTGAGTGATTACAATAAGTTGTTTTCTTACATAATTTGTAATTCATCGTCTTTCAGTGAATTTTATAGTGGGTTTTTTTACCTTCCAGAAGACACGTTGACATATGTGTCGTTCATCTGCCTCAGATGGTGGCAGATGACCTCTTCCTCTGCCTCACTATATCCTCTACATCCCCCTTCTAGGAAATACAGCACTTCTATGCCTACATTTTTTTCCTTCTTGCCCCTAATTTGAATGAGAATAGCCAAAAAAAAGAAAAGAAAACAACCCCACACTAAGTTATTAGTCCACTCTGGCAGTACAGGACCATTCAATTCATTCTCTAGTGCATCGCATAACCTGTATTTAAGCCCTGTCTCTCCTGTCAGTTTGGTCTCTGTTTAAACTCAGCCTGAATTTTAGCTTTACACTAAAGCCCTAGGAGGTCTCAGGTGATGAGATTTCTCTATCTGTTCAATTGAAAGCTGCAGAAACCAGTGTAATCACTTTGCAGATCATCATCGTTCACAGGACACCTGGAAAGACCACTTTTAAAGAGATAAGCATCTTCCAATCTACTGTTTCCAGCCAGAATCAGGTAAGGCTTTTCTTCCAAAGAGGAGCACAGCAGTCCTGCCAGATTGCCAAGACACACCCAAACTGCAGGCTATCACATGCAAAGATGTGATTTCTTTTTCCAGTAATTGCATTGCCTGCGTGAAGTTACTGAAGCTCAGGAGGCACAGGGGAGTCAGGCCATTATCTGTGGGACATACTGCAAGGTCTCAATTCCCAACCTTTTTATAGTGCCTTTTGCGATGATTGCCCCAAGATTTTGAGATCTATAGACATTAATCTAGACTGAAGTCTAGACATTGGGAAGGTTTTAGAGATCCTTCTTATAGGAGAAACATGTATTCTCAGTTCGGTGAACATTTTCTTACAGTGTGTCTGCTTCTCTTCCGAAGGACAGTGTCAAGATGTGTATGAGCGATGAGCCTGACTGCAGATGTTGACTTTGCACTGGAGGCAGCTCTGGCACAACAGGTCAGTCACATTGAAGAGAGTCACAGATGCACTTCCCATGCATAGAACATGCATGGTTTTGGCAGATGAAAACGCCGGGGTTGAGGTAACCACACCATGCTCACACCAAACCTTTCTCTAACTCATACTTTGTATGTTATTGTTAAATCATAGAATCATCTAGTTCCAACCCCTCTACTGTGGGCAGGGACACCTCACTCTAGACCATGTTGCCCAAGGCTCTGTTCAATTTGTCTTTGAACACTGCCAGGGATGGAGCATTACTTGTTTTGGTAACCTGTTCCAGTGCCTCACCATTCTCACAAGGAGAATGTCAGTTTACTGTTTGTTATATTGTGCTTGTACCTTGGCAGCACATTGGGCTCCACTCTAGTGGACTTCTAAGACATTTCAGCTAATCCTTAGAGTAGTATTTTTAACACTTTCCAAACCCAACCACCACATCAAACCGTATCATATGCTGCAGGCTCATTCACAAAGATCACTTCCCAGTCTGCATAGGGGAGCACCTTCAAGGTGGCACACAGGTAGGATCAGAGATGCTCTGTTGCAACCTTACCCAAGATTGGCAAGAAGGTATGGGACCCTTGGAAAGAACCACAAAAGGCTCAGTAATAAGCACTTTAGGACAGGTGTGTATTAAACCAAGTAGATGTTGCCTATGAAATATATCACAGAGAAAACTTCGTTCCACTGCAGCAAACCACATACTTCAGCCTCAGGGCGTAACAAACTAATCTAGGAAACAATCTTTTCTTGTAGAGAGACACAGCTCTTCTACTTGATGGGTCACACATACACATCTTGCACATTCAAGGCCTTTTACACATCAGTGACACACGTGTGCCTCTGAGCTGACAACTCCTCTAACACTGTCCATTTCATTTTACATTGTCACCGAGTTGCTTTGAACCATAAAGCATGTGCTCGCTTCCCATGCAGACAGTGCTGGGCACATCACAGCACTCCACAGCAAGGACTCCATGAGGTTCCTCTCATCTCCTCTTCTGTTCCCTGCAAAGTTCACAGGCTAACTATTTTCACTTCATTATCTCCTGCAGTCAGAGAGAAATAATCTGTTGAGTAACTTCTTTCTCACCTGGCTCAAGTGTTAGGAATGTTGCATGGTCATTTATATAGAAATTCACCTGGGTCCGTGAGGAAGACTTTTGGCTCCCACTCTGGAATACAACCACTCCATTTCCATGAAATATCACTTGCATCTCACTCCAGTCAACAGGAATAAAAGCACCCGTCTTTAACAGATGTCATGAACGGTTTCCAGATTGCCACAGCTTTCCAACGTTTTCTAGTTGATTGTTAGTACAAGATTCCTGTAAGTCATCAGCCAGCGATGCAGCCTCTTGCTCTGCTCATCGTGTTCCGACTGATGACGTGAGCTGTCAGACTGCAAACTCAAAGTTGTCAAATAGCTATAATTTGCAGACTTGGTAAAAGAGTTTCAAATTCCTTTGAGCAAAGGACTTCAGAAATGCGTTCAGTGGAATTTAGGGCCTGTGAAAGTCGGTGCAGTTTTCTAGATGGAGCAGGGTCTCCATAGGACAGCACAATGTCAGTAAAGCAGCTTTGGTCTAAGTCAGAGCCCGCCATTAGACATGAGTTTATATTCCCACTGAATGAATTACCACAGAACCTTTAAAGTCCAAGTCTAAAACCACAGTCATTGTAGGATTTGCTTTTCTAGACACCTATTAGAATCACTTGGACATTTATTTGCTAGAACTTCACTACTTTCCAGTAGATTAACTAACAGCTAGAAAGCTGTTGGCCTTAAAATAAAGCAAAACCCACAACAGAAAGCATTTTTTGTCAGCTTCTGGGGCTGATCATACATTGCAAAGTAGTTTTCTGTATTCCCCTTCTGTTTTCACAAGTGTTACTTGCATTTGACTGTCAGCTACTCCTATGCTGACTAAATCAGATAATCTCAGTATCACAGTCCACCCTTGGTTGTTTTCTGTTCTTCCTTCTATTAACTGTGGTCTCTGTGCTTATATTTAGTATATACATATGTACCCAGGGCTTGGTGGTGTAACACGATGGCCTTATCTGTGTAAATCAGGAGCTGAGAATTACTCTCTTGTGAATTACATACACATCTCCTACAAGCTTATACCAAATGTTCTAAGCACCCCACTCTGGTGCGTGTTGTACTCAAGGTGTGAGTTACAGGCTAGCGTGTGGGTAAAGTACTTTTCAGACTGTGGCTTAGAGCTGCTGCATGATGGAAGCATCCAGCTAAGCCTGACAGAATTACAGCACCAGATGTACAAACCTGTGACACAAAAAGCATAAAGGAAGTCTTAGAACCACTTTGTGGTACAGAGTATTTTGTGACTTGAGAATCCAACACCCAATGGAAATTCCAGACACCAGTTTTGGTGAAATTTGGAAATTCCAGTAGTTCAGGCACCAGCAACTGCTTTTAAAACCCATCCTGATGGCCCACGTGCTGCTAGCATGTACAGGAAACCTCTTGTCTGGGGACAGGTAAATCTTGCCCACGCTGAGATTCAGGAGGTAACATTTCAACGTGGAGTTCTACACTTGGTGAAGGAAGGTTTCTGTGGTCAGCTAGAGATCTCCAACATCAAAAATTCTAGGGGATTGATAAGAAAGCATAAGGCTAATGGGACTGAATTCAATCACCTCCCCATGTTACAGCTACACAGCACCCAAACACCCGTTTCAACAGGCAGGGATGCAATTTGCAGCAGCACTAAGCAGAGCTAAAGGGTTCTGGTAAACACTAATTTTCAGTGGACATGACATTTAGAATCATTCTCTCCACACTGAGAGAGCTGTGTGCATGTACCACTCTCTGCAACACTACCTCCGACTGTTTTGGAAGCACTGCTACACAGAGATGCTCCTGAAAATTAGATGCCTGTAGAACTCAATACAGAAGCCAGAGTGGACAAAAGCCAGCACTGAGCAGGCTGCTGTTGTCAGCTCCCTCCTATTTCAGGCTACTTCCCTGTCCAAACTGGAAAAGCAGATGCTGTGGCAAAGCTCCCTAGGCAGTGTTTCACAAAGCAAACCTCTCCCCGCAAAACAGATGTGGCAGGAGAGGTCCAAAGGTGGCACAAGGACCTTCACTGTGCAGCATCCTACCCCACCGAGGTGACCTGGTGAGGTCCTTCAGAAGGCAGCGCTTCTCTGCAGCATGCGAGGGACAGAAGGCATTATTTCAAGTTTACAGACAGGATTTAGGGAGAGTTACAGCCCAGATACGGGGAGAGGGGAGGAAGGACAGGGAACAGAGCAAAGTAAGGTGATGTTTAAGGAGAAGCAATCAGCTTGCATGCAAAGCTGCAAGAAAAACTGCTAGCAGCCACTGTTGCACAAAGCCAGGATTAGCATTCAAAGCTTGCAGTTAAGGGACTGAATTTAGAAAACCTTCCTTCCCCTCTAACCCACATTCACCTCTCATGGATTTCTCTTCCTCTGACATTTATATTTAAATGCTGTAAAAATACTGTTTAAAAAAGTCACTGCATTGAACGTAGGAAACCATTTGCTCAGGCAAATGACATTTCAGGAGCATCCTTTATAGTCACTCCATGGTCTAGACACATCACACAACACTGCACATCACTCGATTCCCTCCACACCCTCAAAGATAAACTTCAGGTGTTCCATGATGCAATTTTTCAGGTTACTAATCTTGTCAAGTCCCCAGTCTCCACTTCAATTCCCAGATATATTCTTAGTCTGTATTATTACACCTCATAGCAGCCTTCCGGTACCCGAAGGGGGCCTACAAGGATGCTGGGGAGGGACTCTTCATTAGGGACTGTAGTGTAGTAGGGTAACAGGTTAAAACTTAGACAGGGGAAGTTTAGATTGGATATAAGGAAGAAGTTCTACTGTTAGGGTGGTGAGGCACTGGAATGGGTTGCCCAGGGAAGTTGTGAATGCTCCACCCCTGGCAGTGCTCAAGGCCAGGTTGGACAGAGCCTTGGGTGACACGATTAGTGTGAGGTGTCCCTGCCCATGGCAGGGGGGTTGGAACTGTGTAATCTTGAGGTCCTTTCCAACCCTAACCTATGATTCTATGATTCTGTATTGTACACACACTTTATGCACACACAGAAGTCTGAATTCAACCGTTAAAAAGTCTGCTAAAAATCCTTCTCTTGTTAATGCTGAGGGTGTTTATACTATTCCATTCCCTTGCTAATGCTGCAGTAAACCTCATCGTAACACAGCAGTGTGCACTTGCAGCCCAGAAACCAACCGTATCCAACAACCAGATTCAACACGCAGTATCCCAGGTTGGAGGCTCTTTCCTTTAGCACCTGTAGGACAGCACACAGCAATAAAATACAGAGATGGATTTTTTTACAAGGACTTGTAGAGACAGGACAAGGCGGAATGGCTTTAACCTGCCAGAGGGGAGACTGAGATGAGCCCTTAGGCAGAAGCATGCAGTGAGGGCGCTGAGGCCGTGGCACAGGGTGCCCAGAGAAGCTGTGGCTGCCCCATCCCTGGCAGTGTTCAAGGCCAGGCTGGACATACACACGGAGCACTCCTGCACAGCACCATTACAAGATTTAAAGACGATTAAATGAAGCTTTAGGAACAACTGCAGGAAGTTCATCCCACTGCACCTGAACATACCCAGCCTGCTCCAGGATCTCCCATCCCTTCGTCCCAGACATACTATGCACTCCACAAGTGGAGCTTGGTTGTTGTGGGGCAGTGACAACAGGACCGGTGGCTATCGCTGCTCTGGCTTATACAGTAGAACTAAGTGTAAATAAAAACAATTCCCTGCTTTCTCATTTGATAATGAGAATCCACAGTTACAGCTGCACAAAACCAAAATCCAGGCAGTAATTACACACAATGTCATGTCAAGGGCTCAAGGAAATACTTAAACCAGATCTACTTCTATTGTTCATAAGTTAAAGAGCTTACATTTGTAAAAATACAGTGTTTTAAAGTAAGAAAGAGTCAAGCTTTTAACAAGGATTTGCATTCTCATCAGCAAGATGAGTCTCACAAGTGCTCTTCATGTGATTTTGCAGCTCCAAACACAGAAAATTAAGGGGATACAGAAGCTGAGTGGCAACAGAACTCAGGTGCAGTACATGAACTCACCTTTCTGATGGATCACCTGGAATTCAGACGCCTCATGCTAACCTACATCCCCATCAGCTGTTCTCTGCTTCACTCCTGTCACCAAGCACTGCAAACAAATGCTTTTACTGAGAAAGCCAATTCAGAGCTTCCCTTTTGGAGGGGAAAAGCCATGATTCCATAGCTGTTATTAAAATCACTGCTATTCATATTCCACACCACTGTTTCCTCTGGAAACTGCTGCAAAGCTGGAAGAGCCATTTTGACAGGACACCCATTTCTATTCACAAAGATAAATCCTTTATTTCGTAATAATTCTCTATACAGAGCTGAACAACGGGAGTCAGGGTAAGAAGTCTTCCAGCAGAATACTTACATGCTGGGATCTTAACCTGGCCTTTTTGGTTGTTCTTGAACATCATCTCACTGTACAACGTAATTTTTACATTTCCATTCTGAAAAGAAAACCTGAACATAACTTAAAACCTCAGTGGTAAGAGATGTAGGTAACGCCTAATCCATGTAACAGAACTGCTCAGGAAACGCAGGGATCATCTCCAAGTAGCATATTATTAACATCCATTTGTAAGGAGCGAAATGACCTCCCCAACAAGCAGTGATTCAGTTTTCTAACTTGGAGGTTAGAATTTCTTGTCTTGTGTCTTCAAATCTTGTGCCTAATGAGTTTTTACATGGGAATTCAATTCTCTAAGCTCATAGTTAATACATGAATAGACACTGCAAGAAGCAGCCCCTTTTTAACACGCATTTTTCACAAACATGTCTCTTTTAACAATAGAGAATGGGAAGGGGGGGAAGGAATAAATGGCTTTTTCTACTCTAAAATTGCAGACAGATTCTTATAATGGTAATAACAACTTGGATTTTGAAAACCAACCAGCTAAAAGTCCGGATTATGGAAAGCTGCTGTTTGGAAAAGTGATGCTTCAGCTTAGAGAAGAGCAGAATCACCCAGATCCACAGAGGCCATGAAAGAGCTCCCAAATCTGTGTTCTGTAAGAAACTGCACAGCTTCATAAAGAGATGCCACATCTACTGTCTTAAGAGTCAGAGCACTACAGCAGGAGGCTCTCCAAAGCCGTTACCCTCCCATTCAGTGTTTTAAACATCTGCTTCTAATGCTGATGCTCGAGTCATAGTATATGAAAACAAAAACTAAAACCAAAGAGAGCACAAGCTTTACCTTCTAGCAGACAAGAAGTCACCAAGTATTGCTCTGAGGTGCCACTCACAAGCCAAACGTTAACACTCACCATGTTGTCTAAAACCTGCAAAGTCCATCCCCAGTGATGAAATGCACCAGCTCTCAGCTGAGAACTTCCCTTCACAATCAAATTTAGCATTAAAACGGCTTTGGGATGCAGACACCAAGAACACCAGCTTCTGTGCTCTCTGCTGGCAATTACTAGGATGTCCAAGCCCTACAACATGGAAACCTGATCATTGAGGGAAAACCCCAGCACTTCTCCATCTTTCAGACCACTGACATTCCTCATACTGGTGTCAAAGGAAAGTAAGAATTGCTAGGATTGCAATATTACAATTTACAGCCTTTGCACATTATCTGCTGCACCCAACAGTGGACAAATACTCTATTCCACAAACTGGCTCGTGGGGGTGGGCAGCGACAACACATGGTTTGGTTTTTTATTATCCACAACATAGGAAAGGGAGAGACTTCCTAAACAAAGACTTTTTAACAAACCTTTGCTAACCATTTCTAGCAGTTCAGATAACTGCAGCTTTACAGGCAACCTTAGCGCTGTCAGGAACTAAAAAAGGAGACAATTAGTGGAAAGAAAAGGAAGATTGTAAGCTCGAATCCTGAACTGCCGCTGCATGAACAAGGATTCGCTTTGCTTCTGCACTCCAAGGACGAACGAAAATAAGCCCTTGCATTCCATATACTTTTAAGATCATTTGTAACCGGAGACTCACTTTTTTCACCCATCATTTTACCAAAGTGAGTAACTAGCAGAAAATGTAGCAAAGGTTTCAGTCCCACTAAGGTACTGTTCCCATCTTTAGTTGCAGTGTGAGGGTGTAACACAAGGAAAATAAACACTATTTGCGACTATGTTTCCAGAAGCATCAGATTCAGTGCTTTGCTGGCGCCCCCACTGAGAAATCCTGCAGCTGATCTACAAGCCTAACTGTCTATCAGTGTAATCATACTGGTGTAATTCCCCAGGGAAAAAAGTTATTTTTCAACATAGGGAAATAGCTTTATTTTTAAATTCAACATGAAGAATTACACCAGAATAACCAGTGACAAATGGGGAATTTCCCTGAAGAGCTAAGGCCTAAAAATACAGCCTGTCTTGGTGGGTTGAAGTTGCTCTTGGCTGGATCTCAGGTGCCCCTCAAACCTCTCCATCAGTGCCCTCCTCAGCTGGACATGGGAGAGAAAATATAACAAAAGGCTCCTGGGTTGAGATCAGGACAGGGAGATCACTCACCCGTTACTGTCATGGCAAACTGGACTCTGTTTTGGGAAATCAGTTTAATTTATTGCCAATTAGAGTAGGATAATAAGAAATAAACACATCTTAAAACACCTTTTCCCCACCCCTCCCTGCCTCCAGGGCTCCACCTCACTCCCAGTTTCTCTACCTCCTCCTTGAGTGACACAGGGGGACAGGGAATAGTTTAGGTCAGTTCATCCATCACATGTCGTCTCTGCTGCTCCTTCCTCCTCACACTCTTCCCTGGCTCCAGCATGGGGTCTTTCCCATGGGATACAGTTCAGGAACTTCTCCAATGCGAGTCCTTCTCACAAGCTGCAGTTCTTCGCGAGCTGCTCCAGTGTGGGTCCCCTCCACGGGGTGCATCCTTCAGAATCAAATGTCTCCAGTGCGAATCCCCCATGGGGTCACAAGTCCTGCAGCAAACCTGCTCCAGCACAGACTTCCCATGGGGTCACAGCCTCCTTCAGGCATCCTCCTGCTCCAGCTTGGGGTCCTCCATGGGCTGCAGGGGGATATCTGCTCCACTGTGCACCTCCATGGGCTGCAGGGACACAGCCTGCCTCACCACGGGCTGCACCACAGGCTGCAGGGGAATCACTGCTCTGGCGCCTGGAGCACCTCCTGCACTGACCTCGAGGTCTGCAGGGCTCTTTCACAGTCTCACTCCTCTCTTCTGCCTGCTGCTGCTGTTGCACAAGTGTTCCCCCCCCGCCTTCCTAAATATGTTACCCCAGAGGTGCTACCACTGTTCCCGATGGGCTCAGCCATGGCCAGCGAGTCCACCTTGGAGCCATCTGGCACTGGCTCCCTCAGAAAAGGGGAAGCTTTTGGCAGCTTCTCATAGAAGCCACCCCTATAGGCCCCTGGCTACCAAAACCTTGCCACACAAACCCAATACACCTGCAGTGTCCTGCAAATCACAAAGACTGAGGTTTCTTGCCACTGAAGAGGTTTTGACTATTGACATGAGGAGATTATTATAGCAATGCTTTTACCATTATCCAGGTCATTTTCTCATACATTAATGACATGATAGAAATTTATGGAAGTCTTTATTGAATCTTAATTGCGCCCCAGGACCACGACTGAAATAGAAAAGGGACTGAATTCTGCTTTGACTACTACAGCAGATGCTGAGGGTACAGAATCTTTGATTTCAGACTCTTTAACTTAAGGGCAGCTTCCAATTCTTCATATTCACATACAACATGGTGGTGGCTTTCTGTGAAGTCACACAATATTCTGTCAATCGCAGATTCTTGACAGCTCTGTTAGTTCTCTTTTAGAGTAATCCCAATGCATGGTCTGATAGCCCAGTATGAAAGGTGTTTTTGAAGGGTGAGATGGCCAATTCCAGTATTTATTGCTACTAGAAGCCTCTGATATTTTGTGGGGCTTTTCTTATTCTTTACAAGGAAGAACATTTTAAACCAAAATACCACTGAAGAATTTATATTGCATTTTCCTCTCTAGCAAATGAGTTCAAATTAGCTCAATTAAAATTGTGACATTTATCAACCATTAATGATGAGAAATAATGTAAATTGAGGACAAATCTGTTTACAGTTTAATAATCCACCTCAAGCACCTGCCAGGAGAGTTTACCAATGCCTAAAACCTGCCATAAATTACACTCTTAGTTGAGAAGTCTGAAGTTTTTGAAGCAGCTCACCTCCTGCATATGCCACTGAATATCAGAGATTCCTAAAGATGAAAAAATAGAACTCTTTTGGTTGAAATTATGTCCCTCTGAGAAACTGTAAAAACCCAAAAACTGTAAAACCCAGGGAGTTTTTGAATGATGACTTAAAAACAAGAGCTTCACTGTCATCTTGTGCATCCTTAACCTCTTAGACAAGATTAAGCCGAGATCATACTTAGCATGAACAGTTTCCACAGCCTTTCACACTATTGGTGATCTCTTCCTCTAGTTTCTTCCTTTCCTCCTCTTTGGACATACGATTATTCCTCTCTTCCCAGTTCGGATGGTTATGACTATTGAGTACTTTGCTGCTCTGTGTGTGCCACATTTCATGGTAGAGATTGTTAGGACTTGCAAGGAGGTCTGTGTGTCTACCACGTTCCACAACTTTACCCTGTAAAAGAAGAGGAGTAAGTCAGCAATCAATATTAACAGATCCTTAGGAATGTAAATGCTTGTCACCCAAACCAAACGTATTTGTCTTTGCTCGATAACAAATACACACAAAGAAGCTAAAAGAGCACACAGGGAGGGATTTGTACTAGATAAGAAAAACACATTTAAAATCAAATCCTAAAAACCATTAGTGTAAATTGTGGTTTTAGATGGGTGCTCAGTAACTGGTGTCACTGCCATTATGAAAATTGAGTGAGCAGCTCGGTTCATCTGTGCTGTTCTCAAGAGCAAAGATGATGTATTGCCTATCACTGTGGAGATGGGAAGGAAGAGTTGGGGAGGAGAACTCAAATCCTACAGACAGCAAAACACCACCACTCTTCAAAAAAACAGACTCATCTTTTTACTGCGAGATACACATTTTACATTCAGCAACCTCAAATGAAAACAATGCACTCCTTCTCCAGCTATTATTCCTTTTGGGAAAAGACAGCATTATACAGACAGCTACATGGATTTTATATTAGAACTAAATTCGGATCTACAATTAAATCTACCTCCTTGTGACAGCTGCTGATGAACACGCTGGGGAAAAAAACTGGGTCTTGTCACTTCTATTCCTAGTCGTGCTGGTGGAATCTGAGCAAGCACACACTTGACCAGCCTAACTGCAAAATGTATTTTAAACTTTCAGTGGTTAATTTCCAGAGTTCACTGTAGTAGAGTCTAGGCTTTGAATTATGGCCTCTTTTTTCGTCAATGAGTCTTGAACAATCATACAAAAGACCATTAATACAATGTTTACTCACTCAAGAATTATCCTGATTTTACCTAGGCAAAAGGTGCTGAAATGATGATGCCCTATTCCCATTGCTAAGGAAAACCAGCCACAATCATCTTGTCTCATCTCCACTGCTGAGCCTCATTTATCTGGTTGTTAACGCAGCACTCATCAATCAAGCTGGGATGACAAGAGGCAACCTTCTGCTGAGAAGATGCCACCTGAAGCAGTCGGGCACCGCAAGCGATGCACCACGCTGCCTGACTCGTTCACAATCTTCATTATACTGACACCAGTCATGAAAGTGAGCACCCTAACTGGTTTACAGTTTGAGGTTGTGCTTTTATTTTTAATGTAACAGCTACACTCTAACACAAAACACACTCGCAGTAAGCTGTGAAAACTTGCCTCGAAAACAAAAAGCCGCAGATTGCCTCGTAACATGTTAAAAAACACTTGCAAGATGCTTTAACGTGCAGTTCCATAAAGGATACACCTTAGGAAACGTGATCCAAACGAAAGAAAACTCCACAGAGCACTACAAGTGAATTATTCTTTGAGAGTCATAGGAAGCTGAGATTTGTATGGCAAAGATAGTCATGAATGCCACCATTTCATAAGGCTTTGTTCCAATTCCCCATGAAATCATTTAATGTAGTGTAGGAATAATTTATTTTCTTTTAGAGATGCATATTTTAGTCACTAAATACACCTATGATCACAAGCATATAAATAGCACCTGAAAAAAGTGAATGCAGAGATATATTTAACATCCATTACCAGCAGATTAGAGCGCTGTATTTTCAGCATTATCAGTTAAAAGAGTAACTATGAAGTTAGAATAAAGACATGTGTTTATTTTAAATCTATAGCCAGATATGGGTAAGAGAACAAAACGGATTTAGGACAAGCTGACTATGAGATAACAGCTGCACAGTGATATTAGTAAATCAAATGTTGAAACTTTTTGTTTTCCTTACAAGAGGAGCATACAGAGAGGGAATAACCACACTTTTCTACAGGTACAATAGAGAATGATGATCAGATTTATAACATCATTAGACTGAACAACAGTTTTATCTGCATGGAAACAGAACATGCAGTCCTCTCTCCTTCCACTGAAAGAAAAAAAAATGGATGTATGTGAAAAATAGACACTCAATGAGTCCTGAGAATAAAGTGTAAATTGGGGGAACACATCAGGAAACCTAATCTGAGAGAAGCATGTAATAAATGAGATTTAAAATATATGCAACATTAAGCCAGTCCCAGAACATCAAGTGGAATTTGTAATCATCCATCCAAAGAACATGTAATTAAACGAACTATGCAAATGAAGTGAAAATAAAACATACAAGAATCACACATCCAACGGATAAACTTTGATTGTAAATACACAAAAAGCAAAGCTTGGGCTTTTAGAATTCTTCGATTTGGTTCATTCCCAAAGAACGAACTTTGTGGCTTGGTGGGAGTATAATGTTTCTAAATGGACACACAGACTCCCTAAACCAAACACTGCCGTTATGTGAAGACAACAGATCCCAGGGTGATCACCTCACCTGATCCAGCACAATGATTTCATCTGCATCAACTACTGTTGACAACCTGTGAGCGATGAAAACTGATGTTCGGTGCTTCACCATGTCCCTCATGGCACTGAGAATATTCTGCAAGATTCAAAGAGAGACAAACTCTGACACACTCCTGGGTGGGAAACAAAACCTTGTCTGGAAATACACAAGTTGCTGTAAGTAAGGTTTGAGAAACATCTCCAGTGCTGCTGCAGCTTCACAGTAAGAAACAGCTACAAGTACCTACAAGAGAGTCCCAAGCACGAACTATCTGTGGCTCTGAGTATTTGCAGAAAACCACACATATCCCAAGGGACAAAGGAAGAGAAGTGTTACGTGACTGCAGGAAAAACTTCCCTATGCAGCTATGCTCAAAAGCAACACAAACAGCAGTAAAAGCACGTGACAATTACAAATAATAATACTTTCAAATCGATGAAAGTTAAAGAAAAAAAACCCCTCTCAATATCATGTCAATATGGAGCATGTAGTTAAAGCAATCCTGAGAATTACCTATCCGCAGCCTCCACCTTCCTCAACTGCATTCAGGTGCAAGCAGCACTAGTTGGGAATTTGTGCCCTCACTACAATAACTGTCCATTCTTCCTGAAAAACACTTGCCTTTGTCTGAAAACATTCCTGTTACCAGACATACTTCTGTGGGAAGGACTCGTTTCATTTGCTGTCTTTAAAGCTCAGTTCTGCTGTGAAAGTTTCAGCTTTGCTTGTGATTCTTGCAATACATACAGCAAAACAAAAGAAGGAAGAATCCCAGCAGCTTTCTGTAGGACTGTGTTATGAACATTTCTGGCCCAATGAGGAAGCTCTACTATGTCTGAGCGCTGCACTATACAGATGTATGGTGTGTACCCTGATTGTTTTCTATCTGGAAAAGGAAGGTAATTTAGTGATTACAGGTCAATAAATTTGCTCAATAATCTGCATAAGTGAACACAAACATAGCTCTAGCTCTAGTTTTTGATGACATTAGTTTGTGAAATTGCTGCTGGTGCTGAGAGCTTTTGTGCTTAAGCAGAGATGTATTTATGAAGCCTGATGCAGTTACTGCGGTCGTGTCACGACATCTGTGTCACAACACTCTGCTGTTTCACAGCCCTTCCTGTGAAAGGAATACAAATTAATAACAGCACTGCAGATCCCACCTACCTGATTTACAGCTCGGAAAGATGCTGCACAACAAACAAGAGGCTTTCTGCTCTGCATTATGTCATGATTATTTGTAAGACATTTTTAATGACTGCTAGATGTCACCTAAACATCCAGCAGTGGACTGGAGAGCTTCACACTTCACGGCCACCTGAAGTACTCGCAGCAGCTTCAAGAGATAATTGTTTAAGAGTGACTGGGACCTCCAGAAAGTACAGCAGAAAATATACCCAGGGTTGATATTCTTCATTATGTCTAAAGATAGACAGACTCAGTGTCTCTGCTCCAGCCTTTAGGAAACCGGCTTAGACACAGAATCTCTTAATAATAATACCAGGAAAACACATGATAGCAATGTGGCAAAAAGAGATTTCTTTCTGGGAGGAAAGGAACAAGGAAAAAGAATCAGAATCAACCATCATTATACCACTTAAGTTTTGTATTTTTATATCCCCATTTACCTCTTCTGTAATTGAATCTAAAGATGATGTGGCTTCATCATAGAGAAGAATAAATGGCTCCTTTAACATTGCTCGAGCAATTGCAACTCTTTGCTTTTCTCCTCCTGAATGGGGGGAAAAGGGAGAAAAAGATAAAGTTACAACCATGATATTCTCAATTCATCAGCAGACAGGACTGGTTTTAGGGGTGGCTCTTTTTTTTTTTTAAATATACATCATAGTTGCTACTGACAAAGGTCTCTACATGTTACATGAATTATCAGACAAGTTCCTGCTCTCTGGTAAATCCAAAGTGACTCAAGATTGCTTATCCTTTTAGAGATCCTTTCAGGTCCCTCCTTGAAATTCATCTAACTTTTCACTCCATAATGGCCCAGATTCAAAGCATCCCCAACAGCTTTAATCAGCAAACTTAATCAAAGAACACAATTAAAATGGTGCTGAAACCTGCCTTCATTATGCCTGTTGGTTTCTGATGTGACCAAGTTTCAGACTAGTTTCCTCCCTTCACAATTCTCACAGCCAACATCTACTCAAGAATAACTTAGGACAACTTTTACAGTCAGGAAAATGTGCATTTGAGAACTAAAACCTGCTAACCATTTGGTATGCAATGCAAACATTTCACATTGGTGCTCTTGTCCTCCGTTGTTTTATTCAAGACTTCAAAACATTCCATTTAATACCATTACATTCTTGTTAATGTTCCATTCCTATCAGGAGAGAACATGCTTTAATAAACCATTTAAAAGGCTGATGATAATGCTGCAGTTCAAATTTTAAACTGTCTTTGGCAGAACACAGTAGCAATTAGAATTGTACAATTTACTCAGTCTATTTTAATATATTCTCCCTTTCTCGCCTTTAAAGCATGTTCAAAACTCAGTTTGACAATACCCATGTTTGAAAGACATATTACAGTAACTAAATCCAAGGTCTTTCCTTGTATTTGTAGCATATTGATTTGTTTCATGTTCTTCCCCACTCATATTCAGGACAGCAGCATGTTAACCCTTCCATTTACACAGTCAGGGGCTGGGGCTGTTACAGCTTTGTATTACAAAGCACTGAAATGGATTCTACTTGAAAAGGACAAAACAACTTGGATTTCATTATTTACTCTTGATTAAGCAGTCACTGAAACCAGTAAGAACTGCACTAAATGCTCACTTCACCATTTAAATTGGTAGAGTTCTCGCTGCAACTAAGGCTTCTTTATGCCTATTTTTGTACCACACAAGCAAGAGAAACCACACTAGGGGACGGAAACTGAGATACTGAGCCTGTTATCCATGCTGCTGTACTGCCATGAGAGAGTCTTGTTTGCATTAAGGTTCTTGCCAACTATAAAAACAAATCCAGCACTTTTAAAGTATCAAGACAGCACTTCTAACATAGTTTCACAATGCCAACCCTCACAGAGGTAAACTGTTAATTTATTGGAGGAAAGGAATCCATAACATACCAAATTCTTGCATACAGGAAGAATCCAATTTACTTAAGACACTCACTTGCTGCACCCAACAGATTTATCTACTCACAGAACCAGGAGCCCAGATTAAGACTGCAGCCTTTATTGGCCCTACACATCACCACCACTGTTAACACATCCAAGAACCACATTAACTGCAACTGTGCCTTTCACAGACACCCATGGTAGTGGTCCCCAAAACCTTTTTTCCCCCCCCCCCACACATGTAAAATGCCTGGATTTTAAAGAGGGCCACTTAAATTCACAGAGCTCTCCATCCACCTACTTCTCCCACAAAATATTATCTAAAATAGACAAAGAGAATCAGGAATTCAACTTTTTCTTAGAGGAGAGGTACAAGAAGCCTCACCCAACTTAAATCTTAAACAGATTCAGAAATTAATCTAATCTACACTTTAGAACAATTTAGGAAGCCATTCCATTATTCAGATTCCAAGTAACAGATGCTATATTTTTACAGAGCTACTGAAGGAACTCAGAAATATGCCTCTGACATTTCCAACCCATGAAATAACCAAGCCACTTCTGGCCATTACAACTCTCTTATCAATGAAAATACTGATTTAACAAATGCACATGGGATACAGTGGACACACTGGCTCTGCATCTCAACCCAAAGCCACACACTGGCACCCGCAAGCAGGAGCAGAGAATCAAACTCCCTAAGAGCTGAGTACACAGCTGCATTTAAGATCAAGTCAGGAATGAGCAGACGTTTCGGAGAGCATTAGCTCCTGATTCCTGTCCCCTACCTGTAAACATCACTGAAGCTTGTTTATTACTATTGTTTGCCAATACTCGTATAATTTGTTGAAAATAGGGAACTGAAGCTGCTACTTCAATGGCAGACGCCCACTCTGAGCTCTTTTTTTATCACCTCACAAATCCAGCGCCTTTCTCCTGAGAAAGATTTTACAGACTCTTTTTGTTTAAATAAAAAAGATGAAAAGAACACACTTCACTTTCCAAATGCTACTTCTGTTAAAGCACTGTTAGACTGGTGCTTATGACCATCACAGTGGTAGCACAAACCCAAGGATGGAGTAAAGGCATACCCCAGTTTCAGTAAAGGGCTTGTTCAAGGTCAGAAGGAAACACCAACATGCCTGAACACACCTCTCCAGATTCAGAATTGGACATAGAACCATGGAATGATTTAGATTGGAAAGGACCTTTAAGATCGAGTCCAACCATCAACCCAGCGCTGCCAAGTCCACCACTAAACCACGTCCTCAAGTGCCACATCTACATGTGTTTTAAATACCTCCAAAGACAGTGTCTCCACCACTCCTCTGGGCAGCCTGTTCCAATGCTTGATAAGCCTTTTAGTGAAGAAATTTTTCCTAAAATCAAATCTAAACCTCAACATAAGACTAAGGCTTTCAGTAACCTGGTCTAGTGAAAGATGCCTCCGCTAACAGCGGGAAGGTTGGTCTAAATGATCTTTACAAGATCCCCTCCAACCCAAATCATTCTGTGCTTCTATATAAATGCCAAAACATTTCAAACCTATTGTTAGTCAAATCCTCTTTCTAGAAATTACTAGTCTGGGGAGACAGGCAGCACAAGAGAAATCTTTCATCATTATCACAGTTCTCTGCAGTTCTGCCAGTACCTATCTTGAATCTTCTACTCACCCAGATTTGTGCTTCGCATATTTTATCTCCCTTTCAACCCTCTCTGTATTCCCCTTTTGCAAATGTGCATGCTTTCCCCTTCACATACATTCTGGGTGCAGAATGTGACCTCTGATCCTCTGTTTCAAAGAGACCAGGACTTACGACTTCAGCACCTTCGCAGCAAGAAACACCACACACGGCTTGCTCCCTGCAACAGGCAGCATTTCTGCCTGAACACGCTGCATTCCTGTGCCTCTGGACCCCCACCAGCCCCACATGCCCTGAAGAGCCACACACCTCAGCACCATTCTGAAGCAACCTCAGTACCCTGAAGTTTCCAGACTCACTGAGGTTAAGTTTCTCTCTCCTGTAGGGCCATAGCTCATTCCCAGTGTTATAGAGCAGTCTGCCCTCCACTGCTCCACCCTTCATGCAAACAAAAATAACTGGACTGTTCTTTGGTCTATCAATAAATGGTGTCTTGTGCACAGAGTCAGAGTGGAAGAACATTACGCTCTGCCACGCATATTTAGAGTTCGCCAGACAGTAAGGCCTTGTATTCAGGAGTGTAGAAAGCCACTGCAGAGCTGTAGTTCAAACTGCACATGTACTGCTGTTTCTCCTGCTACTCTGCATACTCAGTATTATGCTACCTACCTTGTCAAAATTCACTTGCCCAAACACCTTTAAGACTGTATTAGAAAAAGATACCAAACCTGTATCAAAAGCTGTGCCCCACCGCTGCACATATGGGCTAGCAATTTTAAGTAAAACTGTAACACGCTTTGCTTTTTCAAAACAAGACAACAGGAGATGGCTTATCGCATCCTACATGCAAAGCACACATACACAAAGTTCCCAATTCTAGTCACATGCATTCCACTACCCAAGCAGCTTACAAGAAAGATCATTTTTACTTAGAGGTATGCTCACACATCAACTCATTTAATGCTACCTCTTGAAAATACACTCCTTTAAATATCTTGTAGACTACAGTTGGCTTAAACTACAAATCTCTGCATTAGTATTTAGCCTTGCAACTACGTTATAATGTAAGTAAGCAAGTCTGGTTGTCACTTAGTGACATGGCTTAGTGGTGGACTTGGCAGTCCTGGGGTAATGGTTGGACTTGATCTTAAAGGCCTTTCCCAACCTGATTCTATGATTCCATGACTGAGGAGTAAAATATGGATTGAACTTGGAGGTATTTGCAAAAGGGATACACAGACCTTGTGCACTGAAGAACATACCTGAGAGCTTGAGTCCTCGTTCCCCAACCTGAGTGTTGTAACCATTTGGCATTCGAAGAATTGCATCGTGGATTCCTGCCAGCTTTGCTGCTGCATACACTTCTTCTGGTGTTGCACCGATATTGCCATAGAGCAAATTGTAGTAGATAGTATTATGGAAGAGAACAGCATCCTACACATATGGAAAGGATATTTTAAACAAGAAACCATGGACAATAGGTTAAAAACTATCCCCAATCCATGAAAGAAAACAATACAGAATAGCTCAGATTTCTGCAAAAAGCGTGAAGGTGAAAGTATTTGGGGAAATTTCTTTTCCCAATATTGGGATTAATACATTTTGTGTCCTAAATATATCCATGTTCTGCATGATTTTACCACTTTGCTAACTCATTATAGATGGTAATCTACTATAAAGCTAGATCTCTTAAAGCTGGAGGCAGTTTCTCATGAAGCATGATGACTTTCAAAGGAACTAGACATTACCACTGCATTAGACTTGGTCTTCATTGAACCACAGTGTCAGGATACTGATATTTACTACTTCAATGGACTATCTGGGGAGAATGACCCATGGTATACCTGAGGTACGACTCCTATTGCCTTTCTGAGACTTTCCAAACTGATATCTTGTATGTTCTGTCCAGCAACATAAATATTTCCTTTCTGAGGTTCATAGAAACGAAACAATAATCTCACGATTGTGCTTTTCCTGAAATTCAAAAGAATTGAAGCTTACGTTACACTCCTAGTTTGTCATTTACTATCTCCAATCAGAACTGATGTCACAAACATGATAAAAAGCAAAACACAAGAAGAAACACATTGAAAAACAAAATGCTGCACTGATTGGCATATTTAGTCCATTTACCCACCCTGACCCACTACCTCCTACAATGGCCACTTTCTTTCCTGCAGGGACTTCAAAAGACACTCCAGCAAGGACTTTCTGTCCCTCAAGGTATTCAAAATGCACATTATCAAAGGTGATGGCAGCAGTCTGTGGTGTGATCTGCAGGGGTGGAGCCAGCTCTTTGTCCTATGAAAAGAAGAGTGCCACTTTATATGCTGCCCAGAAAGCATCTCAAGCAGTTCAACAAGCCGAACAGTCCATTTCCTAGCTCAGGAGAAAGCCAAACAGACACTCCAGCTTGGATAGGCTGAAAATAATTACAATCCACCACATGAGTGCAACGGATTTGTTCCTCCTTTGCCCCAAAGGAGGTAAAAATTTCTGCTTAAACGCTCTGCTTCGTAACTTCTTTTGCAGTAATAAACTCAGCATCATTAATTATAAATAAATCATCTAGCACCAGGCATGAATACTTAGATAAAAGAGATCTCAATGCAAACACAGCTTTTGTGAAGCAACTTTTGCTGTCACTAAAGGCTCTGCAAGAAAAAAGCAGCTGCTATTGCACTAACAGCACTTAAAGAGGAGGCAGAGCAGCATCCTTACACAACAGCTTGAATAGAAATTAAATCTGGAAAGTAAGAAGCAGCATGAAATGATGGCATTGCCAGAAAACAGCCCTATTAAATACCCAGATACTTTAGGAAAATAAGCTACTACTTACTTTAATTTTGGTATCTACACTGAGAAGTGTAAACAAGGTATTCATATCTATAAGTGCTTGTCTTGTCTCTCTGTATACTGTTCCCAGGAAGTTTAGGGGAAGAGAAAGCTGGAACAGCAATCCATTCACCATTACTAGATCTCCAACAGAAAGGCTGCCTTAAGACAAAACGGATGTGAGAGAATAAGGAGACTTAAAGGGTTGTCTTGTTAGGAAGCACCAAAAGATTAAAAAAAAATATATAATCAAGTCAATCAAGTCTGGTTTCTTTTATCCCATTTCTAAACTCAGATGTTTAAATAGCAAACCAAATGCATTCCCAGAAGATCAGATTTTACACAGAAAGGTGCCCCAAATGATGGGCAATGCTTGTGTGGATTTCCCTTAAAAGATGTAATAGCATCTCGAAAATTAGACAGGCAGCATAGCAGGAAATTCATGGAAAACATCAGATTGGAAAGTTGTCAATTCCACAGAGAAACATAAAGGGGCCTAAATAAGTGAGAATGGGAGGAACTGCTACATGACAGCAAGAACGGGGGAAGAATCTGAAGTACAATTACAGACAAATCCAAATGACAGAATTTGTCATGATCAAGAGAGGACCTGCATACTACACACAACAGAGCTGCTAAAACATATAGTGAGAACCTCCAGGCAGCTTCAAATCAAATACACTGATGAAAGGAAAACTCAGGATGACACACTGGCTAAAGGTAAGTGCAGGGTCAGTTCAGCTGAAACAGGTCCTGAAAGATAATTTAAAGCTGTATTTCCACCATCCTGCTTGAAGGCTATTCTAAATTTTATTAAGGACAGCCATAAACTGCACCTACTGACTTATCCATTCATGGCGTAACTCTTCCCTGTCCTGGCGTCTCTTGAAAGACCAAAGCAGATGCAAGAAAGGCAACATGATATAAAGGTCTACCCTTCAAACAGATCTCAATGCCAACAGTGTTCAAAGCATCATTATTTTTATTCTAAAATCACCTTGCTTTAGCTGAGCCTTACCCCAATGCTGCATTCATCTACTGGATTTGAAGCTTGCACTGTCTTGCTAAACGAGCAGGCTTTACTTCAGGCAGTAAATTAGATAAGTACATATGCAACACTAACATACAGAAGCAATTGTTTTAAGAATGTGACCTTATTATTCTAAGGAAAGTGAAGGACACCAGTAATAAAACTACTGGAGACAAAGCACATGGGTATATGCATTACACACTGGGAAAAGTTCTGATTCTTGCCAACATGGGAAAGAAGGAGGGTAAAAAGAAAGGATCTTTATAGAAGCTCCACAGCAGCATTGGTATTTACACAAGTGTCTTTCAGAACCCTTCAACAGAAACTTCCCAAAGTTTTATGACAAGCAGCAGAAATACCCCAAACTCTCAAGCAAAACCTCTCAAAATGAACTATCACATCAACCATATGTTAATTAACACCTCTATCATGAATGAATTAAAGGTAAAAGAGAGTCATTTTTAGCTTACAGACAGATGAGTTACCTGCAACAATGCCCTGGCTGGCAAGCACCATGATGGCCGTCAAGCCAATGCTAAATATAGCACTCTGTCCAAAGTTGAGGAGAGCCAAAGTGGAGGTAGTCTTCAAGGAGGCATTCTCATATCTCATCAAGAACTCATCATACCGTTGGGCTTCGTATTTTTCATTATTGAAATACTATGATATATACAAAAATAACAACTGTGACAGTCTCAAGCATACCAGACTGTATACTTAGTTATACACTTTAGCATAAACATACTACATGCACAGATACACACACAACCCCTCTTCAAGACTTCTAATAGCTAAAGAGAAAAAGAGATAGCAGATTAGTGTGTGAAAACAAAACACATGAGCAAACCCCAGCACTTTCTGCACTGGGAAAGCAGACATTAGAGATCCCTACCATACTCATTCTGATAACACTGGGCGTCTGTCTTGCAGAACTTCTACCTTATTAATGTCAAAGCCAAACACCACCTATGCCATTAGATACTAAAAAGAAGAGCAAGTTACTGCCTCTGTGCTAGAATATCCTTGTTACTTTGTCTAGAACAGTACTTCTCACACAAAAGCTACTTCTGAGTCCTTCTTCACAGTTGATGCCACTGTTTATCATCCCAGTTCTAGCTCTCCAATTAAAAGTAGCATAAAATAAGCATTACCCAGGACAACTTCAAAGCGGCCCATGGGATTTTTTAACAGTAGCAGTACAAGAACTCATAGACCTGCTCTTTAATGTGAACATTGCAATGGAGTGCTGCAAACCACAGCAGGTAATGAAAACAGTACACAGGCTTTTGAGAAGACAGTACGCTGCAGGCCGACATTCAGAAGACAACTTTGTACAGGAAGACTCTTGGTCAAGGTGATTCAGTAATGAAAGAAACTTCTCACTCTTACTAGCAAATAGGTTTTTCCAAGCCCCACCAATGACTTTCATGCTACCCCGTCAATATCATGTAGTGCTCTTCCAATGAACAATGTTTTTCAAAATATGCTATTGCTCCCAGTATGCAGCCCTACAAAAGATGACTCTTATGGCTCACTTTCCTTAGGCTGACAGAAGAAAGCCAAAGGGCCTGGCAGTAAAGACTGGTCTTACCTTCACAGTCTCATAATTCAGTAGCGAGTCAATCGCAGCGTTACCGGCATCATTATCTGCTTTGTTCATTTCTATTCGAAACTTAGTCCTGCAAAATGAAGGCTTAATATAGTGAAGAGTTCGGGCTGAGGCAACACCAAGTACCCTGATGAATCTGAGGGCAGGCCTTACCTCCACTGAGTAATCCCTATCGTGAATGCTGCATAGGCTCCTAGTGTCCCCAGAGTCACTAAAGCAAACTCTGCACCACATTTGTAATACTGGAATAAGTAAAAGAAACAAACAAGAAGTTATATTCATTTTCAAAACTTCACTGTTGTATCAAAACTCTAACAGCTTAACACAAGACAAGGACTCTGAAGGTCCCTCCTAACACACTCCCTGCTCTGGACAGCTTAAAATAAATACAGGTATAAACTCAAAAGGAAAGCAGCAAGGAGAAGGGTACAGATAAAAAGGCTGGAGGAGATAACCAAGAGCTAACATGTTATGACACTTGAAAGTTATTTTTGCCATTATAAAACATAAATGTTTCTGATGCTTGCGTTGTTATCACAAATAAGTATTTGTTTCCATGCTTTTTGGGTGGATTTTGAAAGCAAGCTGAAGACTGGGAAAGAAGTAAATGGCCTTGCAAACCAACTGATGAAGCGTTTTCTCTGCTTCAGGGTCCATTGGGAGAGAAAAGCCATAAGAAGAATTAAAGCACCATCGCAGGCTGGCTCACAGCCAGCTTGAGTTGTAACTTCCAAAGGTTATAAAATTAAACCCAATACCAACAAGGGTTTTAACTCATCTTTTACATTCAAATTTGATTAAGTCCTTCTAAAAAGAACGGGGATAAACAAAACAAGATTCTTGCTTTTAATTTAGTCTAAGCTACATATTTATATTTTAGCCTGCAAATACCCAAAGATCCTGATTTCAAAGACAGTAAGTGCAATTTACAAAAGAAAAGGTTAAAATTGAGCTTAAAACCTGCAAGAAGCAGCCTATTTTCCAAAAGAAAATTTTCACTTTTAAGTTCTGGATAAGGGAAGAGCAGTATTCAGAAGAGAGCCAATAATCACTCCCTCATCTAGCCTCAACACGCTAAGGCACAGCATTCTGCAGGAAGATAAGCAGAGAAAGTTGGGGCTGTTCAGCCTGAAGAAGAGAAGGCTGAGTGGAGACCTCAGAGCAGCCTTCCAGTATCTGAAGGGGGGCTATAGGGATGCTGGGGAGGGACTCTTCATTTGGGACTGTAGTGACAGGACAAGGGGTAATGGGTTCAAACTTAAACAGGGGAAGTTTAGATTGAATATAAGGAAGAAATTTGTTACTGTGAGGGTGGTGAGGCACTGGAATGGGTTGCCCAAGGAAGTTGTGAATACTCCATCCCTGGCAGCGTTCAAGGCCAGGTTGAAGAGAGCCTTGGGTGACATGGTTTAGTGTGAGGTGTCCCTGCCCATGGCAAGGGGGTTGGAACTGGATGATCTTAAGGTCCTTTCCAACCCCAACTATTCTATGATTCCTGGACAATTATTTCTGCTTCCTCAGATTTAAAGTAACCAGTATTTGAAAATTAGGATTGCTCTCCTTTACAGCAGTTGCTTTCACAACCACCTTGTAAAAGCAATTGTTAATGCTCAGTAGGCTTTGGTAAAAGAAAACCAATGTATTACTCCTAAATGAGACAATTCCAAATCAGGAATAAACACACTTACCAGAATTCCACTGACTAGTGCCACTTCAAACATTGTAGGTCCCAGATTAAATACTAAAGCACTAAGAACAAAACTGATGCCTCTTGTTCCTCTGTCGATGGTTTTTGACAGAGCTCCGGTTTGCCTACTTAGATGGAAGGCCAAATCCAGGTTATGAAGGTGCAAAAACACATTCTTTGCTATCCTCCTGATTGAATTCTGAGCTACCTTCCCAAATACTGCATTTCTAGCTTCATTAAATAGCGCTGCTCCAGCTCTTGAGATACCATCTAAAAAAGATGAAAAGTTTATGAAATTAAAATAGTTATATTTCCAAGCTCCCTTCATGCATGAAATTACATTAAGCTCATTCCTTACATATTTTCAACATTTTTAGTTCAAAGGTAATTTATACTTAACTGGTCCAAACCTTTATGTTATTTTTCATTTATAAACCATTGCACAGATTTTGAATCAGCTTCTTTTGCAGCTGGTTATATGAAAGGGCAGGATTTATAATCAAGAATCATTTCTATAAGCATTATTTCATATTTTAATTAGAATACCAAAAGCAAGGTCACAGAACATTGGAAATGGACAGCAACACATGGAGTCACTATGAAATAACCATCCCAGGTGCTTAGCAGTGCATAGTCCAAAAGCTCTGCTGTCCCATTCCCTTAATGAAGAACGTTAACACTTATTAATGGATTTGGGAATACCACTTACAGCCAATGAGAACAGCAGTTGCCACAGTTGCCACTGTACTTGGTGCATCGCTGAGGTTGAGGATGTTGCCAGATACCTGGTTGAGGCTGTCTACTGCATACTTAAACATGAAGGGAACCAATATATTCATGGCCTAAAAGCATAAGAACACCAATTAGTCCATATGCATTAAAGCATCTATCTATGGAACATGGCTGTTTTTCTGAAATTGCTCTACTGTTATATTTAGTTCTTAACCACTTAGTGCAGGTGAGATGGCTCCTGATTTCAAGCACAATGCTCTCCTTTTAAGTCTTTACTCCTGGGACTGCGGGGTTAGTTTGTCTCTCTCATGGGTTCCTTTAAATATCAATTTTTATCCTAAAGAAATCGTACACTGCAAAGGCACTTGAACTGAGGCTGAGCACTCACTACAGCAATGGCAAGACTAGAAAGGAATCAAACAGCAGACACACACACCATGCTCCTAAATTACACTGCCATTACAGGTTGCTCTTGGCGATGCTGACAATATTCACTATGAAGAACAACTACTACTACTAAAGAAATAACTCACCCTCATATTGCTAACACTGGGTCAACCAAGATTATGTATTGAACTAAATACGTATTAATGGATGTATTAAACCAAAGCTCTAGTGAAGCCCAAGAAAAGAAGTTAACCTACCCTGTGACCAGTCCTTCTGACTGTTAATACTACTTTAATATTTCAATAATGCTTTCCATTTGCAACATCACTATAAATATTAACTTTATATTAACCCTAGCATTTAGCAGAGCAGCATGGACGACTTTCCATGCAGACCATATAGTCAACAAGACACTACAAACCACTTCAACATGAGCCTTCAAACAAAACACCCAAGTCCCAACTACAACCTGGACATGTCATACATCACTGGATGATTTTGAAGAGCACCAAACCCCAAATGCATCTCTTGTTAACAGTGAGGTATCGCCTACATGCAGAAAAACCAAGCTGGCTAGAGGTGTAAACAGACCAACTTCAGGACTTGCACAATTGCAGCATGAGAAAATACTAAAAACCTTCCAGAAAACACACAATTCTTAAGTCTTGTTAATGCTCCATTGGTAGATCCCTCATTTGTACCAACAAGAAACAAAATTAACATCAAATGTCATCTAATTAATAGAATTAATTCAAACAGCTTCTGACAATGAAGATATCAACATAGAGTATTCCAGGCTTTTAGCAGCTGAATAAGTACGTTAAGACCTACAATCCTGTACCATGGCAGATGTTAAAATACTTCACAGTGAGCTCACTTTGCTTCAAGTTGAGGGTTTTTCTCAGTATTTGGGGAAAAAATTATGGGTAGATGGCAAATTATTTCACATGAGAAGAAACAAAAAACCAAACCAGATTGACACAGATATTTCAGCTCTCTCCACCAAATGTTTTGTATACCCACTTAGATCCTGATTGTATTTAGGGACATCTGTCAGAGCTGAAAGCCCAGTGAAAGAACTGCAAATTAATAGGATAAAACTAGGTCTCAAGCAAGAAGCGTGTAAAGTCTTTCATAACTTAAGTCCAAATTCAAGCTGGAAGACAGGCTTTTAGCAAGGATAACAACTATACCAGTATCAGATACTCCCAGTGTTACAAATTACTGTAAGTAGTGGAAGACTTCATTCACCAAGAGGAGAAACTGGGGGTTTTGACAATACTTCCTTCAATTACAGTTAAATAATTAATATGTAATTATAATTATTTTAAAATGTTACATTTAAACAGTTTTAGGCAAAAGTCTTAAATACGAATGAGGAAGCCATCCAGTTTCTCCTCTTCCTTTCAGCATCTCCCCTGTGAAATAACTAAGCAGGAAAAAACCCCAACCAAATACTACCGAATTTTCAGCACAGCATACTCTAGAGAGCTCCCGAGAGAAGCCAGATGAGATCTGAGAGCATCTAGGCAAGATTATTACTGGTTTGTGACTGGAAAAAGGAGAACAGCTGAAAGATCAGGTCCTACTTCAACTACATCCTTCTGACATTTCTCCAGTGCAAGCCTGAGCCGTTCAGCAACAGCTCCCTTTTAATAGATTGGAACTGTGGAAATCTCCATTACGAAAAAAAGACCTGCGGTTAGCATTATCTGCAGAAAGCCAACAAACACCATCAAAGCAGCAGTACACAATAATGTTTGATAACTTCAATTATACACAGCAGACAAACAGGTTACTGCCATTACATGCTTAAACCTTAAGCATAAAGCCCCACAAGGAACTGAGCATGCATTAACAGAGATTCTGAATCTTCACAATAGCGAAATTCAACTTCCTTCCTTCCCCAGTACAATCAAAGCCCCTCTGCTTTCCCTTCAGAGTTACTGAAATTCAATTTTGGGGTGGCATTTTGCTCTTAATAAAGACAAATACACTAAGCACGTGTGTTAGGGTGGTGACCAACATGACACAGTGCAGGTTTTCCTGGGAGACACTACTCAGTAGAAAATCACAGTATTGTCATGCAGATTGTCTTGATTTGCTGCAGGTTCTCACAAATCCCTCTGCAGGGATTTTACTCCTCAGCAGACCATGCTACACTACAGGTAGTTCAGAAATAGAACTACACATAGATTTTAAAGTCCATTTAAAGAAGAGAGATGTATTCTTTAAGATGCAGCTCTCCACTTGCAATTAATTTAACCAGTTTTGCAGAAATGTCTTCTTTTACATCAACATAATTCTACCCAATAGAGTTTTAAATGAAATTTAAAGCCTGGTCTCAGGTTATAGTTGTTCTGACTCCTGGAGGGTAAAGCTTGAATAAGAACAAGGCAGCACAATATTGCATTTCATTAGCAATCTGCTTTCCAGTAATTTAATATTAACAAAAAGAAGAAGTTAATCTTACAAAGTTTATAGCCAGAGAGATGAGAGGCCATTATTAGAAACAGGCCTTTGCTACTCAATTTGTTAAGTCAATGAAACCACATTCACAGGAATGGAAACAAAATCGCAGCCTTTTACATAAACTTACAGCTACCTCTGCAGCAGCCTGGATTTGCTGTCAGAGAACAAAAAGCTTTAAGCACACCTAAGTACACTATGAAAAGCCACCATGCAAAACAATTGTCTTATGCAACATAAACGTTTCCCTCCTCTTCCTAATGCCCAAAAGCTTGATACTTGCCATTAAAAAGACCCTTGAAACATAAATTTGTACATTTTCTATTTATAATAGTGAATTCACAGCTTATCCTTGCCTGAATTTATTGGAAAGCAAATACGCACCCAAGAAGTCATCCCAATTCAATTGCCCACATTTAACAGCATGTTAGACTATAATGCATCATGCTTAAAGGAGTTTAAACATTTTTTTAAATGACTGCACTGTTTTAAACTGACAGTGCATCATCTCTATTCCCTTGTGGGACTACACTATGTTTATGGCACACAGTCTTATCTTTCACTGTGCTCTTCTCAGTATTTCTTGTTGATAATAAAGATGATGAATTGGTGACAGGCTGAGCCCCAACAAGATAAAATTGGTCTACACTGAGCTCTTCTTCTGCCAATAATTCAATGAGGAACGTTGACATGAAGACGACTGAATTTATCTCTGGACCAATATAAATGTACACATTCCACAACTCCATTTGTGAAAACAAATGGAAAGCTCCACCACTGGCAGAGGTAAAACTGCTACAGAAGCTACAAAATGTGGTCCAGAAGAGGGAAGAAGCATCTGGCTTCATGCCTTCTCCACATTTAATGATGACCTGAAATGTACTTTTTCCACTAGCAGTTTCTAAAGGTTTACTGTAATTATCTAACTCCATCTGAGCCCATAAAAAAGGGCTCCTACTCTGAGATGTTTTTAACTGATCAGATAGATATCGTTATCTCTGCTCACAGGCTAAATCTGCAACACAACACTTGTGTCTTGCCTCCCTTGCCAACCCATTTCTTCTCCTAAAACTTAGAGGATTAGCAGTCAGTAGAAATGCAGAGAGTCTGAAAGATTTCTCTGGCTCATGAATAACACATGCATGGTCTGTGACCAAGAGGCCAAAAAATCATTACAGGCTGACAGAGGTGACAAGTGATTTTGTCATATTCATGTGTTTAATCCAGCTTCTCAGAAGGCCAAGCACTTTTTCTTCTTGTGCCACAGGAGGAAAAAAGAAGAAACAGAAAAGTAAAGCAGCATTTACCATACATACAGCAGTAGAGAAGACAAAAGCTGGGAGAGGGAATGTGGAGAAAGAAAAAACAGCTATGTAAGACCTGAGCAGGCTGTGAACACACAGATGATGCCTTATGTACTCCTCTCACCTGCCTTGCTGCTGCATCTTTCAGATCACACATGTCTAGATAGGCTATAAACATTTAAGGTTAAAATTTAAAGCGTGTCATAATACAATGAATCATCCAAGGAATAAAAGACCTTACTGGCCCTAGAGCAGACTCCATCCTGTCAGCAACCGGTCATAAAAAGCCATACGAACAGCTCACTTTGAAGGCTAACAATACTACCAGTGGTTATGTGTAGACAGAAAGGCACCAAAATTCACAATAATTTGCTCAATGACAGGCAACTGGACCCCACAAAAGGAGTCAAGACAGATTGTAACTGCAGGCACTTCAGTAGCTGCACACAAACCAGCGTTTGTTTTGAAGCAGAACTTCACTGAACTGGAAGACTTAGAAACAAATAACTTCTCAAGCAGCAGACCAAGAGGTATGATCTCCAGCTTTCGTATGTTTGGTGGGTAAGCCCAATCAAACTGGGTGTGATTAACTCCTCATGTTTTTCCTATGACTGAGGATTTTCCTAACCTACCTCTCCTCTGTGATTCCTCTGGAGTTTTCTTCAGTAAAACTGAAGCCACCCTACAGAATCTGTGTCAGAGTCACCACTTGGACCTTTTCTCCTAACTGGAAACTTAACTTTATAAATACATAGGTATAAAATGTCACCAAACTCAGAGGAAACTGTCCAAAAGGCTTATGAAAGCATTTCTTACTGGGGAAGGTGACTTGTACTAGGCATCACATAGTTCTCTATGCAAAACCTCCACGAACAAGCAGCTTTTAGACAAAATCCATAATAAGGACTTAAGTCCTTCAGATACAGAGAAGTACATAGTGAGCAAAGAAACTGGGTCAGGACTGCAGTGAGGAGAAAGACACGCTGGCATTCTGGTGCTGACACATGTATATAGCAGAGAAACTTTAATAGACTTAAGGTTTTTTGTGTGGTCTATCACGTACATTGTAATTAACCTCCCAAGCAGTTGGAACAAAAGGGCTAATGAGGAAGCTGCACAGGATTATACATGGTCCAGAGAAGCCACAGGTAAACTAACTGGATTTTCTCTAGGACAAAGTAGTTTGCTCTGGAAGAAAAGGAGATGTCCAGGGCTCAAAGCTATGACAGAAAAACTACAGCTCTGCAACAAAATGTTGCATGTCAGTGATGCCACAGTAACTACACATAGACTGAACGTGTAAGCATGAAGTAGTTGAAGAAAATTTAATCCCCAAAGGCACAGTGGGGATAGCTCAGGTGATGAGGGGTAACTTCTTAGACTGCAGTTACTCAAAAATGTTTGAGCTCTAACAAGGCTTTTCATGACTGGAACAGAGCAAAACAAAGAACTTATCCAAGGAGAGCTAGAAGACATCCCTGAATTTTTTCACCCCAGCCAGTTATAACATACACCCTGCAGAGAGCTTGCTATGTGTTTCCCCAACCACATCCAAAACATTCCTACAAAATGCTCGTGCTTTAACAGGCACCTTCTAAAACCTGGGCAAAACTCAGCAGGTTTTCTGCTCTGCTCTGGACACTAGGGCTCCCAGGCTGCCTTATACAGAACCTGAGGTAGGGAACTTAAGAGAACACTTAAGAGAGATCCAAACATTCAGTTACTTCCCTAAAGAGCAATGAAGTGCACGGTTTCCTGACAGGGGGGAACATCTCTCTCCATCCCAGCAGAAACATAATAGCTCTGCATTATACCAAATACAGAGCTATTTCCAAGAGTCAGGCATGCTGGCCATCAATTTTGTTTTCATTACAGCCCAGAAAGCTGCTAGAAACACTAACAGATTTTCTAAAAGCAAGGTACAGGGCTGCCACATGCAGGACCAGATTCTGGACTCACATCCTCCATCATGTTCATTTAACTTACAAATTAGGAAAGTAGGGGAAGAGAAAAAGAAGTAAAATACTTCCAACTTATTTCAAAATTGCCTTCAGGTTATTATTATTAACATTATAATATGAGGCTTTAAAAAAAAAAGTGAATTAGAAGAATTTTCATATCCATCTGGTAAATACACATCACAAAACCTCAACTAGCCAAGCATATAATCAGTTATCTATTATTGTGAGGGCAACTGCACAGTGCACAAGGTGAACTGCTCCTTGCAGCTGCATTTTGAGCAGATCGTTTCCCAGTGATTAATGCTTTACTTCACACAGGCATAAACAAGGGTGGAAGTTCACATGTACAGACATGCCACATCCTGCATCTTGTCACCTGCATTATCAGTAACGTCCTGAACAGCAAGCAGCACAACCCAAAATATCTACTGTAGACAGCACCAGCTAGCACCTGATAGACTGCTCACAAGAAGGAGCTGCAGACCCAAAGATTGGCCTTTCCTCTTCAGCTCACATAAATGAGCACATTTCTCTTCCAAGTACTCTTCTTTCAATACCTACATAGCAGAAATTCATTTCTTCTCTCTTCTCATAACACGGCAATGTTACTGAATGCTAGTAAGTTGCCAGTGCAAGTAGCTTAAGTGCTGAAACTCACTGATTAAGTAGTACCTACTTTAGCTTATCCCAGCAAAACACTAATATTGGCTTTATGTTTAGTAAAAATTGCCATTAGAAAGCAACCCTGTTGAGCCATATGAAATGTGCAAAATATCTGGAGTAAATTTTGTAATCAAACATGTACTTCTTTTCTTCCAAAGCAAAAGATTTTGTGCAAAACCTCAGCATTTGCTCTTCTACGCTATTTCTAGAAGGTCTGTAAAATCTGGATACCCTCCATTAATCTGCTGAAAGCTTCCGCATGCCTATTGCTTTCCATGAACAAACAAACACTAATTATGTAGCAGGCAAGAGTATGAGATCCTTTCAAACAATGAAGTAAAGGTAAAAGCAAGCCTCCATAATCAAAAGACTCAAGAAAAATAATTTGAATGAAAGCATGGTTCAATATAAAAATAAATTATACAGCTTGTTTCACGTTGGGACATCAGAGGAGTCCCTGAAACAACAGAAATTCCACTGTCATCCCACAGAGAAATACCAAGAGAAGACTGGAGCTCAAATCCCCTTTTCCATAGCACAGCAAGAGTTATGAGTAGATACCACCAGATTGCTCAAGTTCAGAGTAGAGAATAAGCATACAGCCTTGAAGAAATGCAGTTTGACACATCCAGCACCATGCAAGAAAAGATCTGTAAGCAACCTCTAACTCACATCTCCTATAACTTATGATGTAAATTACTAAATGGCAATGGAAAATCCTGAACTAATGTGAGCAATGGAAATGAAAATTGTGGTTGTCATCATCATCTTCCTAACCACACGCATACTACCTGGACTTGTGCAAAGCACTCAACACTGTCCCACACGACATCCTTGTCTCTAAATTGGAGAGACATCAATTTGATGGATGGACCACTCGGTGGATAAAGAACTGGCTGGATGGCCGCACACAAAGAGTTGTGGTCAATGGCTCAATGTCCGGCTGGAGACCAGTAACGAGTGGTGTCCCTCAGGGATCAGTGTTGGGACCGGTCTTGTTCAACATCTTCATTGCTGACATGGACAGTGGGATTGAGTGCGCCCTCAGCAAGTTTGCCGATGACACCAAGCTGTGTGGTTCAGTTGATACCCTGGAGGGAAGGAATGCCATCCAGAGGGACCTCGACACGCTTGTGAGGTGGGCTGATGCCAACCTCATGAAGTTTAACCATGCCAAGTGACAAGTGCACGTGGGTCAGAGCAATCCCAGGCACAGCTACAGGTTGGGCAGAGAAGAGATTCAGAGCAGCCCTGCGGAGAAGGACTTGGGGGTGTTGGTTGATGAGAAAATGAACATGAGCCGGCTTCAGTGTGCACTCACAGCCCAGAAAGCAACCGTATCCTGGGCTGCATCAAAAGGAGCGTGACCAGAGGTCGAAGGAGGTGATCCTGCCCCTCTACTCTGCTCTCGTGAGACCTCACCTGGAGCATTGTGTGCAGTTCTGGTGTCCTCAACATAAAAAGGACATGGAGCTGTTGGAACAAGTCCAGAGGAGGCCACAAGGATGATCAGGGGCTGGAGCACCTCCTGTATGAAGACAGGCTGAGAAAGTTGGGGCTGTTCAGCCTGGAGAAGAGAAGGCTGCGTGGAGACCTCAGAGCAGCTTCCAGTATCTGAAGGGGGTCTATAGGGATGCTGGGGAGGGACTCTTCATTAGGGACTGTAGTGACAGGACAAGGGGTAATGGGTTAAAACAAACAGGGAAGTTCAGATTGGATAGAAGGAGGAAATTCTTTAGTGTGAGGGTGGTGAGGCACTGGAATGGGTTGCCCAAGGAAGTTGTGAATGCTCCATCCCTGGCAGTGTTCAAGGCCAGGTTGGACAGAGCCTTGGGTGACATGGCTTAATGTGAGGTGTCCCTGCCCATGGCGGGTGGGTTGGCACTGGATGATCTTAAGGTTCTTTTCAACCCTAACTATTCTATGATTCTATATCACATGCATACGCACCCCCTTAAAATACCCAAGCTATTATTTCCAATACTATGTGCTCCTCACACAGGAAACAAACATCTTAAGACTATAACCCCCTTAAATAATAATAGAGAAATTGTTCCTTGTACAAACTCCAGATGAACAGTAACTATCACAGTACAGTCAAGTATCTGTACTTACCTTTGCACTTGCTAAAAACCCTAGGGATATGGCAACTCTGGCTCGCAGGTCTGGTCTGTCTTTGGGCCACACATAAGACAACATCGCTCTGATGATCTTTTTGGCATCGATCTCTTTCAGCTATAGGAAAGAACAAAGGCACTGTATCATAAAAAGACCCAAGGAAGCAAACTAAGTATAAATAAGAATAAATAAATAAATAAAAAGTATAAATAAAAATGAATTTAATACATTTGGATCACTTCTGTATTTTACTGGAGAGGCAACAGACATTTCATATTTGAGACTAGGACTGCAGACTGAAATTTCAAGTTGTCAGTTTTTAGGTAATAAATCCTTGACACACTGCTAAAACAGATGAATTGCTCTTAATTCACATGTCCTCAAGAGTGCAAGTGTAGCTAGCTGTAAGTGGAATATGGAGAAAGCCACAATTCACCATAGCTTAAGTACTTCACAGAACAAATAAACTGGTCCTTCTTTATCTTCTCGGGATTTAGTACAAAATGGCTTGGTATTTCTTGTTTGGAAGCTGTTTTAACATAGCACAGAAAAAATGCAAGGAAGAAATGCAAAATGTAAAGTTAATGAGGTAACAAAAAAACAAGGAATGAAAGAACTCTGAAAGGTCTACAATAAACCGTAGTATGAAGAACATTCATGAGTCACAACAGAATACAGTATAAACCACCAGCATTTTAGCAACTCAAAATCTGAAACAGAGCAGCTATGCTAAAGTATAAATTCAACTGAATATGCATTTCAGCTCTGATTAGTTGGTTGCAAATTTAAGCATTTCCAACAATTCCCTTCACAGTTTTTTGGTCATCTTATCTTCTTTGCTGAGAAGTGAGAAATACTCTTATTTTGCCCATGTTTTCTAGGGCATACAGTCTTCAGTGGGTGCCCAATGAAGCTATAACTGCCAGCAAGAAAACTATTATAGTGGCCTTAACTCAGCTTTCAACATCACCACCTGATTTAACAGACTGGGCCCTGAAGGTGGATAACCAGGCTTCGTAAGGCAGATGATGTAAATGGCCACACATCAGCTTAACTGATTACGCTCATTTTTAATGAATTCAAGCAGGTTCTTCTCCAAACCTCAAATTTTGCTCTAAACAAGACTACAGCTCAGTTAGCAAGGCTTTTTGAGAAATACTGCGGTTTTTGGTTTGAGCTTTTTTTGGGGGGTTGTGTTTTGGGATTGTTTTGGTTTGGTGGTAATTTTGGTTGTATTTTTTACAGGAATACAAGTTATTTTACAGATGGACAGATGCCTGTATCACTTACCTGTGCGATGCACTCCACTAAACTCCCAAGCTACATATACTAACTAGCTAAAGCCTAGACCATGCTACCGAATCAAGAAGAACAGCATATGCAGTCACACACAGAACAAGTATCAACAACTCATTTTTCTCTGCTGATTACCCTGGGGTGAACTTGACAGGAAGGTTATCTAAAGCTGAAGGGAGGGCAGCAAATAGCAGCTAATCTCTCAATTTCAGGCAATATTTTGTAGTCAGGGGTGGAAACAAAATGTTAGTCCACACCTTTTAAAGATGACTTATCATTACAGAAGCTTGTCAAAAGGGGCAGTTTTAATGTTTCCCTCACTTTAATGTGCACTTTAAATGCTCCCTCCTTGACTTTGAGGATAAACCAATTCAAAATAGAAATTCTATGTTAAGGTCCAGGGTGAATGAGCAAGAAAGGAGTGCCCTGTTAAAAGGTAAGATTGCTAAGGCAGCCAAGGAAGCCAATCCTATACAGGTAAGCTTTTTATAGCACCAGAAAACTCATCTCAGTGTTTCTAGTCATAGCTTCAAAGAAAACCAAAGGGTAAGAGATACTGCATTTTGTCAGCAACTGCAAATGTATTGGAGCATTACACAGTATAAGCACATTTCAAACGACCTTTAAAAAGTGGATATATGGAAGATCTGTATGTGAAGACAGAATGCAAAACTGCTTCTGTTGCATCCTACCCATTCAGGAGATGGAGTATCTGCTGCAGCACATACATAAATCTTTCCATCTGAGCCAAGGATATGCATAAATAGCAGTTCAAACATTTGGAAAATATCTTTGATCACCACTTACAGGTTAAAAGGAAGTTAAAAAGAGGTATCACTTTAACACAAAAGATACTAGAGCAGCCAGAGCAATTCTAATTATACATTGCTATTGGCTAGTCAGACTTTGCACAGAAAAGCTATTAAAAAGAACAAAATCCATGGGCTGCATACACGCAATCTATTTCCTTTCCTTCATGGGTCTGAACAGTGACAGAAGTACATCCATTCAGAGAAAGAAGTTAGAAGGCAGCCATTCGTTTGCCAAAGGCCTTACAAAGGAACAAGGAGAAATATCAAAGGAGATGCAAAACGCACACATATTACATCAAAGTTTACCATGAAATAAATGTTACCATTGCACTGAAACATGAATTGAAAATGGTTTAAATATGCAAGTGGCAACATTAAGAATTAAAATGAGTAATCTGTTTAATGGACTCAGGGTCTGTTTTGATTCTCTGCTTATACAATAAAGTTAAGAAAGGGTGCATTTCTTTTATGTCCCTTTAAACGGCAGCAATGTTTCTGGGGAAGGGAGAGGGTGTTTCTACCATCTGGACGCATTATTTTTCAGCTAGATCACACTAGCTCACTATCTGACCACACAGTGACCTATCTAACAATCTATGATTCTATGTAGCAAGACACCGAGGTTAGGAAGGAGGTAGGATTCTTTCTTTCAGTTGCCTTATCAGCTTAAATAAATGTCAAACTAGGCCTGAATTTTCCTTCCAAACTTTGGGAAAGAAATACAGAGTCTTTTTTCTTCATACTATGCATCCCTCCATAGAAGGCAAGCAATGACTAGCAAACTAAATAGCAACTGAGTGAATTGGTGGTAGGGGAAGGCTAATTACCAGGGTTCCATCATGACTATCAGTCTTTCCATAAGCAAGCAAAATACGTCTGCTTAGCAGCAAGTCAGACACCACAGTTTTTGTACACAGAATAGACAGGAATAAAAGTAAGACACAGAAACCCCAAAGGTGGTAAAGAACGGCAATGGTTTCAGTTTCAGCATTCAGCACATCAGCCACTGCTGGAAGTAAAAATTATGTTGTAAAAAAACAGATGTGTCAGCTTCTCCCATAGTCACTTGAAGATTCCGTTCCTTTTATTTTCGCTGAGGACCTCTTTGCTTTTGCACCCAATGTTCCTCTTTAGTTTTTCCACTCTTCACACATTTTACCTCTTCTACAGCTAGCCCTTGCTGCTTTCTCCTGGACAACAGCCGATACTTGTTTAGTTACACAACAGCCTTAACTAACAGCATCCTATATTAACTACATTATAGCTCCATTTATTGGAATAAAAGAGTCAGGAGATTGGCTTATACAGGAATAGCTGCAAGCAATGGGTGAACACAGAATGCCACGGAATATTTACACTCCCTAGCAGGCTAAAAAAATACCAGCTGGCATCAAAATTTCTGGCTAACATATTCCTAGTGAGTTCTAACGCTAAGGAACATCCACTGCTCCTTAACGTTACCAGTGTTTTGGCAAACACAACCTTTCATTTCCTTCCCAACCCAAGAAAACCCTGAAATGTAAATTTGTGAATGATGCCAAGCTGCAGACCTTTGAAAAGTAGAAACTAAAGAAATTAATGTAATCCCTATGATGATTAAATAGATCTGTCCTGGCAGCTGCCCATCACATATTAGGTTTAGCTGAAAAATGTCTGCATTTCACGAAATAGCTGTTTAAAGAAAAGAACAAATAGCCCCTTGAGGTATTTTTGAAGATAGGTCAGTTGTGAAATGGATCTGCAGATGAATTCTATGAGGGCGAGTTTGTTCTAGGGATATACAAAAATCTTTTCCACGGAGCTCTGAAAAATGAAGGGTTTTTTTGACAGCAAATGGGAATTATTCAGCTGATCAACATCCCCAAGTGATCAGAAATTCTAGTAGGAAAATAAACCCCGAAGAACCAATAATTAAGCCCAACAAATGGGTGATCACCAAAGCGACAACACAGGGGATAATGCTCTCCTCCCACTTACAGGACAACTACAATCCATAATAATTCTATTCCATAACATGCATAATTAGAGGACACTCTACCAGCTTTACAGCCTGTTTTGCCTAGATCTTTGAAAGAGCCTATACATGTTGCAAGGAGGGTCTTAAAATTAGCCTGACGTTAATGTTACATGCAGAGCCAGCAGTACTATTAGCAGCCTTCCAGTATCTGAAGGGGGCCTATAGGGATGCTGGGGAGGGACTCTTCATTTGGGACTGTAGTGATAGGACAAGGGCTAACGGGTTAAAACTTAAACAGGGGAAGTTTAGATTGGATATAAGGAAGAAATTCTTTTCTGTGAGCGTGGTGAGGCACTGGAATGGGTTGCCCAGGGAGGCTGTGAATGCTCCATCCCTGGCAGTGTTCAAGGCCAGGCTGGACGAGGCCTTGGGTGATCATGGTTTCGTGTGAGGTGTCCCTGCCCATGGCAGGGGGGTTGGAACTGGATGATCTTAAGGTCCTTTCCAACCCTAACTATTCTATGATTCTATAAGATGTCAGATTATTCTGTTTCCCTTTGTGCCTTGTGCAGAAAAGACCACAAATGTTGGCTAAACCAAGCTGGCTACACTTTAGGTTATGAAATTATCTTACTACCAAAGCATAAATTTTAGTAGCATCTCTCCTGACCTCTACCTGTAGCACAAACAGGTTTGAATTCAATGAAGGGAAAACTCTTGGGTCAAAATTAAGAGGAAATCCTAGGTTTATCTCTTCAGTTTCTTTACAAATGAGGTTTTAAGAAAGACATTATCAGAACAGTTAAGCATGAGCAAACCTGTGCTGAAAGACCTCATTCTGCACCAAATTTCAGTTGGTCATCAACATGGTCTTCACTAGATTTAGGAAGATCCCACACGAGTTTGAACAAGTTATAATCATCACACTGAATGATTCTGTGTGACACATCAGAAATAACTTTGCACAGGAAGTGAGAAAATGAAAGTTACATAAACCCAAGAGCTTTGATTTTGCAATTTTAATCATGCAAAGTTTATATTGCGTTGTTTTAACCAAAAGCTTGCCTCATTTTCTCACTTTGATCATTTGGTCTAATAAAAGATACTGCTGCTCCTTACATACCTACCATACTTAACATGCACTTCCTGAATATAAATGTAGCCAAACCACATCAGACGCATAAACATCAAATCCAAGTAAAAATACATGCAGTTTAATTACTTCCCTCCCTCTTCAAATGCAATTTTACCAAATGATGCACTACCTGGTATCCACAAGCTAATTTCTGCTACCCTGAATGTCAAGTCACAGGGACGTATCAGTCACAAACAAGAAGAAGAAACCACAATAGCTTACAATGGAACATACTTCCCATGACAAAAAGTCCGACAAAACGCAGGCCAAATGCAGTGGAGTGTGTGACACGAAGACTGTGTTCACTGAAGCACTTGAACAGTTGTTACAAGCATTCAGTGATTTAAGAGCTAGCAAACCAACATCAACAATTAAGTAGCATTTACTTATCTACCAATACAGTTTTTACCAAGTTGTCACTTGGGGTCATCTGCTTTTTTGGGGAGGGGGAAGAAGCTGATCACATTTTTTACTTAAAAAGCAATGCTAATTAAGGAAAATTAAGCAAGATTTTACCCCTTCCTTTGGGTCTGTATGAAGGCCTCCACCTGCATGACCATGCCAACATGTTCTCTTTTCTATCAGCTGCCACCTCGGGAGGATCTGTGTGAAAATGAAAAGTCAATTTGCAAGAATGTCAGGAAACATGCATGTAAAAGCCAACAGAAAGAAGAACTACAGGTCTGGTTTGCCTCCCTCATCCTCCAACTGTATTAACTTGCTTTAACAAAAGATACTGCCTCTCTCTAAAAACCTCACGTTACTTAAGGAAACAATAGCATGAAAGGGACTATAAATCTAGCAGTATAGTAAAGACCATGTTCCAAGCAGCCAGGAGGTGAAGATGACAGAGCCTTAGGTGTCCTTTTAACTGGAATAGTTAAAAACTGAAAAGTGGACTAAAAAACATTAAGAAATTGAAGTTGTGGAGGATAATTGTACTCTCACACACTAATGTATAAAGTGGAACACATTGAAGCAATAATAATGTACATAGAGTGACAAGGTTCCCTGCTAAATAAATACAGAGGAAACTTCTAAATTTATTAATGCATGCACATGTACTAAATAATAACTCACTAGCACTAGGCATTTGTCCAAGTTCAATTTTGAAGTGCCTGTCACAAACAATGGACGTGGTAAAGCTTTTCAAGAGTCTGCATTTTGTTTAAGAGATCTGCTGCATGTTTACAATCTCCAGGTTCAAGCGATGTAAAAGCTCTTTAAGAATTCCTTACGCGGATGGTTTGACAGCAGACCTCAGGGCTTCCCAAATCTAAATTTCACTTTCTATGTTTTAAGGAAAAACATTATAAAAACCAAAGTAGATTTCACACTTTGAAGTCCCAATGACCCTCAAATGATTTTTAGCTGCTTGAGACAGTCTGATGAGTGGTTATTTATTAAAATTAGAAACCCCAAAACAACAAAACCCAAGACAAACACATTTCCCAGCTTCATTCAAGCAAAGGGTGTTACTGAGAAATATGTCATAATTATTCCATGAACAGTAAAAATTGCAGCTTCCTTGTTTACATGATGTTATGGTAAGCAGACTTCCCAGGAATAAGAGCCTGACATCCCGACATTCGAAATGGTAAGAATAAATTTCCATGGTTTCTTGAGATTCCACAACCTAAGCAGTTGTGGAGTTTCTAAGCAGAACTTTGAAGTAATAAAGCCCTAGAAGGAAAACACAGCTTTCTGTGCATTGGTACTTTCTATTCCTGACAACACGAATTGAAGTATCAATACACAAACCCTACATTTTTAAGAACTGTTCTTTGTAAGTTACTGTGTTATCATCAGTTTCTAGAGATTCAAAGAGACTTCTTGAGGAGACTGCAACACTGAAGCCTCTAACAAAAGGTATCTCCTTTTCTAGAGGCAGACACAACTTGCCATTTAAACTGCTGCACTTCAACACTGTAAATACTGAAGTAAATGAACTACCCAGCAAACTAAAGTGAAAAATGCTCCAAGGGCTTGAGTTTCCTCTGACCTGCGAGAAGGAAGAAAACCAATTTATACCTACCTCTGAAGCCTCTAATAATGGCCTTGAATAATCTCCCCCCAGGCTGGGCCACGATCTTTGCTTGCAGATTGGTGGAACCTATAGAACAAAAAAGGGGGGGGGGGGGGGAAGTGAAAATGGAGCTGTGCAGAACATGCACTTCACATTCAGAGAATATTCATCTAGCTTATGTAAACAAGCAGAACATGAAAACAGGGCAGATGGCTTTGTTCCTTAACAAGTGACCACAGAAAAAGGAAACTAGTGGGGAGCAGCTGTAAAATAAATTACATTCAACCATTAAAAATGGCAGTGACAATGAACCTTCCTCTTCCCTGAATCCCCACTCCCATCTGGCTTTGTTTCTTTTGTACCACGAAAGCACCAAGTTGTCCCTTTCTTCTCATTTCAATTTCCTCCCAGGTTGGCTTCTGATTTGTTTCAACTATTCTTTCGCTCCGTTTTTCATTATAAATTGTTATTCTTATGCTTATAGGTTCTGCCATTTCCAATTCCTCTTTGCTCAGCTCATGCCATGCTTGTCTCACAGACCACAAGGCTAATTAAAGCTGCAGCTCCTCGCTGGAAAGCACTGGACTATCAGAGATTACAGCGTGCCTGACTACAGGTTTTAGGCAAGCAAGCCATAAGACACCCAATATTCACATACCCATCAATGCATCTTTAATAGATACCCTGCTAGGCACCAGCTGCATGATGCTTTACATTTTACACTGAAAACAATTACATTTCCCTAAGAGTTTCAAAAGACCATTCATTTTCCTCACATGGACTAGCTGGAAGTGTTTCCCCAGTGGCAAAACAGGGGCCTCTCCTTCGGTTGGCAATGACGGTGCCACATCATCTTTGACACATTCGATATTACATCTTTCACTGCCCTGCTGCAATATTAACCATACACCTCACGCTATATAAAAATCATTACCACAGAGCAAAATCGTGGAAGAACTGCTCATCAGCCCAAGGCAAAGGACAGGTATCATAAAAAGGGTATTTTTAGCCTTGTCAGGCAGCAGCATTGTCGTATTTTATACCCTGCCTTAACCATTCCTTTGCTCCTGTCCTAAGATACTTACCGTAAGCTATCATTTAGTCAGTCATTTTTAAGAAAATTAAGATTACTCCCCCACAAGTTGCCACATGGGACGTGCTTATTTCAAGTATTTCCATTATATGACATTACATACAAAGAAATGCTTCCAAGACCTGGGTTAAATGCAGGAGCTGCAGTTATAAAGCATTTCATTGTAGAAACACTCATAATTTTACAGGTTCGTGTCCACCTACATGGACATCCATCCAATCTACATTCTCCATATGAACAGCAACGATTTCATCAACAGAAAACATAATGGAAAAAGAGAAGGACTTCAAGATGCCTCAGCACATCTCAAATTAATGCAAACCAATGCACTCCTTATAAAGGCATGGTTATTTGGGATAAAAGTTCCCATCAACATGGAAGAAGAGGAGACACTCCTGCCACGGCATCTGGGCAGTACCTAGAATCCAACACCCAGCTAAGCTGTACAACCAACACCAAAGGCAGCAGAGTTTGTAACTCAGCAGTCACCTCAACACAACTCCACCTGCTTCACCAGTCAGAGGCCATTCAGACAAATGGGTTAAACTATGACAATTCAGAATTTATAGTGGAGACATGATCCAGGGCAAGAGGCTTAATAGCAGCAAGTCCTACATCCACACCAATGAGACTGAGCTCCTGTCTCCTACAATCTAGAGCACAGCTGGTACACTGAAACCCCCAGCATCCTTACACCAGCATTTATACTTCCTCAAACACGTGATGCTGATAAAAGACCATTAAGACAAGTGAAGAGTTTAGGGGCTGATGAATCACTGCTCACAACTATGCTTTGGTTCCTCTTAAGACAACACATTTGCAACCTCTCCAGAGCAGGACCATTCTCTCCTGCTTGGCCTCACAAGAGAAAGAATCTTGAGTACTGTAAGAATTGAAAACCAGATATTTAACTCTTTATTCCTAGCAGATAGGAGCACACAGCAGATGCTCCAACAGCTATTGGAAAGAAGCTAATTACTGTTCTAGAGTGTACTCCTAGGACATCATAAAAATATTTTATTAATAATTCATATCCTTTGACCCCAAAGTCTTAAAGTTCTCTTCTGGCTGATGCATGCAATAAATAACATCACAGCAATAACTTCAAGTGAAACACCAGCAGATCTAATCTCAGTGACTACAGTAGATAGCCTACTTACTTGACTGAAGCTATAAACTGTCATGGGGTTAAGAGATGAATACAGTAAAAAGATGACAAAATTTGCATAAGGTACACAGGAAATCTTGTTCCTATTTTAAGTCTTGAGCCTGGAATACTGGAAGTCTCAATCCTCTCCCAAGCTCCTGCCTAAAAACCAAGTCTTGGCAAAGAAATAAAGAATTAAACAAGGTGAACAATTTATTTCACTGATACGTATCTGGCCAGCATAGTAGTATTAGTAAAGCTGCCCAAATGAGTGGGACCACTCTCCACACATTCCTCACTACAACTCATTCTCAAGAGATTTAAGACTACAAAGGAAAGGCATACCTGAACCTTATAGCAACAGATAAAAGTAGCAGGTTATTGCTTTAAAGGAGCGGGAGCAAGTCCTGCTTCTTTCTAAATTGAAGAAATTATGCAGGGAACTTTAATTCTGGCATTTCCTAACTTCTGAATGCCTGACTCTGCACCATTATGTTCTTTTTATGTATTTTTGGATATGATTCTAAAGGATGAAACAGATGTCTAGTACTGATTGCACATAAAAGTCATATTGCTGAAATGTCATGACTGTTGGTAGTAGTTTAAATACTATAAATGCAAACAAACAACAGGGTTTAAACACATTTGCACAAGGTCAAATCTACACTTAGAAGCTTCTCTCTGGAGTATGTTACATGCTGTTCCAGACATAATCTAATGGGGATGTTTGGGTTTTTTTAAGTGTAACGAACTGAAGGTAGGATTCAAGTACCTGTGCACTATTCAAGTCCCACCTAATTCTGCTGAGTTTGCAAGGCAAAAAAAGAGAAGCTGAATAGGAAAGAGCAGAAGAAGAGAGAAAAGGTGAAAATATTCTGGTATAAATGTAGACTACACTGTCACCACTATGAACAATATAAACTTAACTGCAGTTAGGTTTAACAATGGCCAAAATGCAATTGCTCTGTACACATACCTGGAGCAAACGATACCAAGAAAGTTAACAAGATGATACCCCCCCTCCCATTTTACCAATCTACCCTCACATTTCACCTGTTTTGGTAAAATACATCTCAATGGCAGAACAGAAAACCTATGCAGTATGACAGTAGGCACCCCAGTGTACACCACAGCACCCCTTCTACAGGGAGTGCTGCTCATCCTGTGCCCTCCTGGTATTCCCCAGATGACTTTCTGATCAAGTTCCCGTATTCCCGTCTGTTCCTTTTCATTATATATCCTTCCTCATGACAATTTTCAGTATTACTAGACATCCATTGTATAGACAGACATATGGGATTGCTGATCTGCTCAGCAGCAATACTTCCCCTTCCTCTATAAAGGGATTTTGGTAATCCAAGGAGCACAGAAAGCACATATCTGTCAGCAAAGAAACTGCTGATTAATAGTTCCCATGCATCAAGCTGTTCAACTGCACCATCAAAGTCTAGAGAAAAGAATTTAGCAATGCACACAGACATGTGAAATGACAGCTGGACAATAAACATCAGTGTTAAGTTCCCAGAACAGACCTGGCTTCAGGTAAACTTAAAAAAGCTAAACATGAAGAAATGTAAGGAAAATACCCCAAACTTCCCTTACAACCACTTCAGAGCAAGGGGTATTACTAAATTATGCAGAAGAACACATGCTTTATCACGTCATGTGGCAGCTGGAAGAGCAAGATAATGCAAGGGGAAAAGAAGTATCTTCTACTTTTTACTGTTACACTTGCAATAACATACAAAGCCACACTTTCAAAACAGCTTACAGTTCTGAAAGAACCCCCTCAGTGTATTTATTGTCTTCTACAGATTCCTACTAAAATAATTATCCTTAAAGGCTGTTGGACCTTTTCAGACAAATGCTGTTTTCCTTCCACTGACGTTTTAGATCAGAGCTTGCCATTGCTTTTATTTTGGATGTGGGCAAAACTGTTCCACAAAAAAACCCTAAGCTTCCTAAGAAAGAAACACCACCTTCCAGAGCTTACCAAGCAGGCCACATTCAACATGTCCATTCTCTCCGCTGGGATAATTTCACTAGAGCTTTTTCTTTCCTTTAACCACGTTTTTTCCTCACAAGTTAGGCTACGGCTATCATGTTTACCACTCTGAGCTGTAAAAACACAACCTGACTGACACAAACCTCTGCTATTTGTGTAGTTACATCAATAAAAGCACAACTGGGGTTGTACAGTTGATTTTACTCACAAAAATGATTTCACTACAGCAAGGAGAAGCACCATGTTGCCAGTATAACGGTGTCACATCAGGTGTACTCTCCCAGGAATGCCTTATTTAGGAACCGTTCAGGGAAGATGTGCCATTAAAGTCACTATCTGGATTTCACATGTGGTTGGGTCCTGCCAGTCTCCCATCCCAAGTGATGCGAGGGCTGGATCACAGGCATTTATTTCACATTTACTGCCCTTGGTTATATTCAACAACCTAATGCAAAATCTAACCCATATTTGATACCTAGAATATAGCAATAAAGGTAATGTAAGAGCTTTCCCGCACACTAAAGTATACCAAGACATGTCAGCACACAGCAGCCTGCAGGCTTTCACAGAACACATGCCATAAAACACTCCTTTCATTAAACCTTATTCCCAGATGACTGTGCAGGACGCAAGCTTAGGACCCCAGCAAGTAAATTTAAGTGGTTTTAAATGCAAACCCAGGTGGGTTTCTTCAATTTTTAACACATAGAAAAGCTTTCAGAATAAGCCCATTAAAAAATATTTACAGCTCGCACCATCATGTGCGATAACCATAGCAAAATAATCAGATAACTGAAGCTAAAATAGGATGCACATGCTCCCAGAAGAGGTTTTAAATGCTGAATGACCTGATTTATAAGAATCAATGGCTAATCTCTCCGAAATACGACCTGCTGAAGTGCCTCACCAGCTTCTGACAGTCACTTCTGTTGGTGCAGGCACAGGATTTACTGAGCTAGCTGAAAAATGAGAAGGAAAACTGAAATCACAGGACAGAGCATTTTCCTGTCAGCAAATTTAGTTAAATGTCAGCAAATTCAGTTAAATGTTAAGAAAATCATGTCAGATTTGTAAAGGCATTACAACAAAAAACTCCAGAACACTGAGCTTGAGCCTCCTGCTAGATAAGAATCAATTTGCACAACACACTTATGTAAAACATGCTGTTTGTCATAATGTGGAGCTTGAAGCGGAAGTGAATTCAAAATCAGGAAACTGTCAAAAAAAACCCATAATGAATAACTGACCACTTTCTAACACAGAAATGCCTAGAAAATAAAAGGCCAAAGAGATGAAGACTTGCACATATATACACACACACACTACAGACACAGCCTTAACTTTCTAGCTCAGAAAATCTAGTGCAAATCAACAGTCAGCAACATGTGGCAATTCAAACTTTACAGCAAGAATTTGCATTTCTCACATGAAAACAATAATACTCAAACGGAAAATGGAATGATAATTAATACTCCTACACATTACCATGACAACATTGCTATTTGTTCACTGACATCCAAAATACACCCCCAGCAACACCGGGCAACACCGAGTACCCAGACACATTTCATCACATCCAAATACCAGGGGAAAAAATGTTAAAGAAACTTCAACTCTCAGCTTGTCTTGCACAAGTTTCAGAATAAAACCCCCCAGATCACTATTTCAGCCCTCATACATATATATCTCATCTACTAAGTAACATGAATTTGACTGCAGTCCATGACAGAATTCTGCCTGTCAAGGGAAACTAATCAAGGCAGGTGACAATGAAGAGCTGCCCATGAACAGTGCTACTCTGAGGGAAGAAGGTAAGAAACAAGCTTATTACCAAACAGAAATAGTGTCTGCGAGCCCATGGGAAGTTCATCCTTGATCTTCGAGATACATTTCCTTCACACACTTTGAAAACTACACATGAATTATTCAAAGCTGGACTTAATGTGTTCTCAATTCTTGTAACAAAAGCAATCATTCACTGGAACACGTTACTCTTACACCGCTGACAGAAAGAACTCCAATTCCCATTTCCTTTCCCTACGTAACAGCAGAATTCGCTGTCAGAAGTTATCCTCGACACAAACGTTCAGCACCATCCAAGGGCACTCTTTCTAAGCCTTATCCGCACAACGATGATCCGACGCCCGGACGCGCCGTTCAGAGACAGAGCGGCCACCTGAGGAAGGTTCAGCCTGCAGCTGCCTGAACTTGCCCACGACTTCCCCGCTCTCGAACAAAACCCTCCCCACACACACTGACACCGGAGCCCCACGCCAGCCCCTGTCCCTGGGCAAGAGGCCCCGTCACCAGGAGCCAGGCACCGGAGAGCGGGAGCTGAAACGGGGCACGCAAGGACGGCACAGGCCGCCCCGCCGGGCTGCGGGGGGGGGAACCCCGCGGGCCCAAGGCCGCTCCTCAGCGCCCCCCCCCCCCCCCCGCCCTCGGCCGTGGCCCGCCGCCCGTACTTACCTGGCGGCTCCGCGGGGCCCCTCGGGGCCGCTGCCGGCCGTTCGCCGCCAGCCACCCGTGCGCGCAGGCGGCGGCCGCCGCCGGAGAACGCAGCAGGGCGAGGGCGAGCAGCCGCCGCTTATGGCAAGCAGCCGCCGCCAGGCTCCACGGAGCCCCCAGCAGCGCCATCTTCGGCGGGGCGCGGAGGAGAGGATTGTGGGACGGCGGCGGACTCGCTGGGAGGAGCCCGGGGCGAGGCGAGGCGGGGCCGCGCTGAGGAGAGGGCGGGCTCGTCGCCATGACAGCGGCCGGCTCCGCGCAGGCCGCCCGCCGGGGCCAAGCTCCCGACCTGGGGAGCCTTCACCCCGCCGCCGCCCGCTGCCTCCTGCGGCCGCGGCACCGCGGCTCGCCCTGTCTGCCGGTGCGCAGGGGCGAGGCGGGAGCGCGCCGAGGCTGCCCTCAGCTCCGCCATGGCGCCCTGAGGGGGTCGGGCCCATCCCCAGCCGTCACCTCCTCGGTAGGGGTTTTTGCCCTGGCTACAAATAAAGACATTGCTTTTGAGAAACCGGACTGTTGAAGCGCGGGGGTGCTAAAGCGCAAACCACGCAATAGCAGAGCACCGCTTGTATTGGAGAGCAGCTCCCTTAATCCCTGGTGAGGCTGCATCTGGAGCACTGTTTCCAGTGCTGGGCCCCTCAGTACAACTGGAGAGGGTCCAGTAGAGGCTACAAGGAGGACCAGGGGTCTGGAGCATGTCTCTTAGGAGGAGAGACTGCAGGAGCTGGGCCTGTTTAGAGAAGAGAAGACTGAGAGGGGATCTCATTAATGCACATAAGTATCTCCCTCTCTGGAGACGTTGAAAACCTGCCTGGACGTGTTCCTGTGTAACCTGCTCCAGGTGGCTCTTCCAACCATAACGATTGCGTGAATACAATGGTACGTTATAAAGTCTTTCTTCTTCAGTAGGGTGCTTCTTCCCATCTGCCACTTTCTCCACACACAGCTGGACACCAGTGCTGCTGTCAGACAAGAAGGGGTTCCCAACCCGGCACACGTCCCTCTCAGCGGGTTTTGGGGACCCACACAGTGGCTGTTCCAGTGGGTTTCCAGGGCTCAGGCGCAGGCAGGCCTCAGCCCGCAGAGCCATGAGGACAAGCTGTGATGATCCTGACGGCACATGGCACCACATGTCTCCACACAGACCTAATTCTGCGTTCCACACCCTTCCTGGGATTAAGCTCTGAGCTACCTGGGAGAACTCCTTTGGCTACCACAGCCCGCAGCTCAGCCATGGGTCCTTTGAGGCCAGAATCATGAAGCAATAGTGTGGTTCCTGATTTAGGACAAAGATACGCCATGGATTACATTTACCATGGCCTGTATACTCCTGTCTGATTGGCATGCAGAGCCGGAAGGAAGCTGTAACTGTGTGGCATTTTTAATCACATAAAGATTTCTTCAAAGCTACCAGAGCTTGACTACTGGTGCTCTTGCCTTGAGGGAGAGCCATAAGCTCATTTGCAGGGAGAAAATATAGAGAGACAGACGGAGAGAAAGGAAGGGGACAATTGGCTTAATGCTGCTTTTTAATGAGGCTGGCTTTCTTCAGCCTGTGCTTTGATATGCAACTTTGCTTCTGACCAGGATTCACTTTAAACGATAGAGGCGACATTTCTCTGTCACTAATCTAATTCTCCATCGTAATTGTATTTGGAACCTGGTCTGAACAGTGCCGCCCTGTGGCATTGCTCGGAAAGATAAACAGAAATCCTAGGCTTATGGCTTCCATACATCCACTTCCTTCTGCATGCCCTTTTCCACATGGAAGTTTGACCAGGGAAAATGTGGTGATTGTGACAATTTGGCTGCGATGGCCTCGACAGACAGGCTGGCCAGCACTTTTAAGTGATTTTAAACGTGTCTGCAACGTTTCTACATGTGTTCCTGAGATAGCCTTCGTACATACAGTGTATGTATGCAGATGCAGCACATCCTGGATCAAGCGGACCTGCAGCACAGGCTCTGAGCTGTATGATTCACATCTAGTATTGCCACTGTACTGAGCTCTTTGGGCATGTGCTATGTGGAATATCCTTTGTATGGATAAAGGAGCCCCGAACTGTGGTATGGCAGGATTTGACACAGCTCTTGTGCCTCTCTAATGGAGATTTACAAAATCCATTTATTGTGTTAAACCTCACAATACTGTTCTGAGACGACTGCATTACTACAGTCCTGTCTTCTTTACACAGGGAGAGAAGAGGTTCCTCATACCTATACAGTGTGTTGGTGATAGAAGCTCTCACATACTTCCAGTAAGACCCTAACATTCTAAAATCCCTAAAGGCACAGTTCTGATCTGGAGGGAGGCAGTTTGTTAATGATTTCTAGGAAAATATGAACTATTAATCCTCAGAGTTACATTTAAGAGCAGAGCAGCCACATACACTTGAAGAGCTGCATGGATTCTATTTGTAGCCAGTTAAGTAAGTGGCCTAAATTATGTGTATTTAAAAATGTTACAGAAATGTCATTTTTCTTCTTAAAAAAAAAAAAACATGGTTGTGTCCACCTTTACACTAAGACTTGCCCTATATTTTGTACAGCAAACAGTCTGCACTTTGTACATACTGCTAGCTGGTTTACAAGTTACTTAAAATGTATCCTATCAGTTAGCTACCACAGGGCTACAGAACTAACTAAAATCCTGACCAGAATGGCAGCCACTGAAAAAGGCTGTTTAACCTCTCCCAATTTAGACACATGCCATTCAGGTTTTGGTTGGTTGGTTGGTTTTAGGGGTTTGGGGGTGTATTTTAATTTTATTTTAATTTTTCAGTGGGCTTTTCATTTAACTTCTTTCCTCCTTAAATGATCTGTGCTGTATTTTGGTTATTTCATCTTGGTCTGTTCTGGAGCTTTGTTTTTTTGCTCAGTGTTGTATTCATTGTAGAATACATGCTGTTACGTTCTCATTGAGCCTTTCTAAGCTTGGCCTTGCATTATTTTTCTTCTGAATATTAGCCATCTGGCACTGTGTGCTGCAGCATTTAGTGCCACAAATAATAATGAAAAATAAGATAGTATCTCATGCTACTTTAATGCAGAAATGTAAGACAGAGGGTGCAAAGCTTTAGGCAGATAATCTTAAAGCTGCCAAAGCGTGTTGTTCCTTCTGCCCTTATTTTCCATAAATGATTCTTTGATTGGAGACAGCAGTGGTAATGGGAAAGTCAGTGGTTGATGCACATTAATGAAACTGTGTTTCTTGTAGTTAATGAACTACAGTCCTGAAGAAAAATGGGTAGGAAAGCCTCCAAGATGTATACAACTCTGTTCAGGTAGATGTGGGCACAGCCAGGGTTATTAACTTACATTGTTATAGAGTCATTGATCTCTAAGCATTTAACAAGTTGCCAGATCCTGAGGACCTTCCTTCACCTCACTGGAGCCTCCTGAGTAAGGACCTTCACCTTTGGTTATCAGTCTTCATCGAAAATGTTACTGCGCCCGTAGAAGGGGGTGTGTTTGTAATGGCAGTGGGGTTTGAGACAGATTGTTGTGGTGTGTGTGTGGGAACACACTTACGTTGTCTGCATCTAGTAATAGGAATAGAATGACAAAATCAGCAGTTGTTTTTACTTGCAATGGAATCCAGGTAAAGACTGCAGGACAGAATTCTGTGGGCAGATTTCTGGGCCCTGCTTGGTGATAAAGTGCACACTGTGCTCCTTTCAAAACTTAACAGAAACCTGTGTTCATATTACAGGCTCTGCCCTGTTCATTTCTGTCTCCAAGCCAAAGAATTCTGAAGAACACAGGTGATTATCCAACAGGAATGTAGCAAAGTCTGAGCAAATGTGGAAGCCAGAGGGCTTTTTTTTTTTTCCCTGAAACAGTGCCTGTGCATGCTCAGAGACAGCGTGTGTAGAGCGGTGCACAGGTCAATGAAGCTTTATACTTTGGAGAATCCCTGCCGCTAGATTTCTTAAACCTCTCCCTTTCTTTGGGGAGGAAGATTTCAGAAATCAGAAGCCATACAAAACCAGTCCCCCCTCAACCTCCCTGAGCATCCTCAATTGCAGAGGGACTTTCAAATCCAGGTTTTGAGACAAACACCTGCTATTACTTCCTGCATTCCCTTGTTGGCCTGGGGAGTTATCCTGTGCATGGAGAAGCATAAATCAAACGTGGGGTTGGTTGCTCTGTGTGTGAGCAAATCAGCAGTGGGGAATCTGACTGCTGAGATTTGCAGATGAATGCAGTAACAGAGAAACCCCCAGATCTGATTAACCTTGCAGACAAGAAACAGCCGTGAGTAACTGGAGCTGCCTCTGTGACAGATTTACCGGTGGCACCAACTTCAGAACAATTCCAAAACACAAACTATGCTTTTTCCTTGGCACAGCAAGAAGTCTGCAAGTGGGAAGCAGAGACTTCGGTTCTGTTGCACACTGACCACTAAGGGGAGCTCTTCAGTGATGAGATTGTGTTGTGTGAATAAGAGGCTTTGATAACCAACCCCCCCAAATTGTAGTCCTCATTGTGTTACAAGTGTGCGCTGTAGGTATCCTGATTGCAACTTTGCTTTTGTTCTCTAGGGTGAATAACTGCATTGGATTTTCTAACTACAAATTCTTTCTACTCTTCTTAGCCTACTCTTTGTTGTGTTGCTTGTATACTGCTGCCACAGTCTTCAAGTATTTCATTTAGTACTGGACAGTAAGTCACAAAACTTCAATTACTTTTTCATATCCTGTTTGCATATGTGTGCTTATGAGGATCTCTGGCACATGACTCTTCTCCTGTAGAAGGAAATAAGTGTTTCTTCTGCTTGTAGGATCCCCATTGGCTTTAAACTTTCCCAAGCCATTGCTGCTCAGCTATAATGCTGCCTGGTTGCTATAGCTGACTCCAGGGCTTCTGGGCATGCCTCATATTGCAGGAGCTGCAGGATTTTAATGTAGATACACAGGAAATTCAGCAGAATGTAAACAGGGCTTCAGTAGCTCATGCCTGTTATCTCCCAGTTTAAACTGTTGATTAGCTGCATGGCCAGTAATAAACATTCATATATCCGAATTTAACTGTCTCCTTCATATTTAAAATTAATACTTCCAGTCTGCTGATGACAAAATATATTAAAGAGAAGGGAAGCAAGATAACACAGAGATGGGGACAGCTGTGAAAGGAGGGGAAGACAAATCCATTTCTGCTGCAAATACAACAATAAAAAAAGCTTATTAATGTTTTCTTCAGTATTGCCCTTCATCTCTGAAAGTAATTTCTTAGTACAGTACAGAAATTCCAGGTGCATAGTGTAGACAAAGTCTACTTGTTATTAGTGCAGTACTTTCTTATATACAAGTACTAGAACAGCCTGGTTGTAAATAGTTACACCCTCTGCAGTTTCACTAGGTACAAACCCATGGTGATCCCTCGGCCTTGCTAAGGGTTTGTGAGCTTCCACCCGATTTAATCACAGAAAGACATCCTGTCCACATCAGCACATATTACCAGGTCTAAAAGTGGTCTGTGAAGTTAGTAGAGATATGCCCATGGTCTTTTAGCTGCTTGTATATAAGCTAGAAGTCATACCAGGCACTGTAAAACAGAGCAGTAAGACAGTCTTGAGGACCATCACCTCATGCCCATACCAGGGGCTTGTCTTAGTGTTTACTTTGAAATCATTCCTAATGCAAGATGGAGAGAAGGGAAAAATGAAGAAAGAAATTATCAGCTCTGAGGTTTTTCTCCAGCTATCCAGCTGACAGATGGTGTTGTCATTTTGTGGCTGAGGCCCAGAAGGGAAAACCTTGTCTGGGATTAAGCTTTCATTAAAGGGCATCCAGAGTTAAGACATCTATAGCCAAACCATCTCCATCTTTTCATTCAGACATTTCACTTCCATGATTTTCCTGGGATTTGTACCTTTGGATTCACAACTCATTTTAACATTCCACTTGAAGGATTTAGTGTACCCCAACCCTATCTTTAGAAATGCTTTTTTCCTTGGATGGAGTGAGTTGGAAACATCTTCTCTCCGTACAATAAATGGGATTTCTTAATAGTCCTTCTGGCCCTTCAGCAGAAAGCATTCACAAACCTATTAGCAATATTCATAAGATGATATATTAATATACCTATTAATTAGCAGTGCTCCCTCCACTTGGATACGTTCTTTGCACAGTGAAGCTGCTTTCATGTAGGCATATAAGTTTCTAGCTCTGCTTCACTGATAGATTATAAATAAGCACTTGGCTTGCTACTATTTCTTGATCAGGATTAAACACAGTCATAATCAGACATATTCAGGGTGAGAATGGCTTTATAAGGAACGATATCAACCTCAGGTTTGAGGACTCTGTGGTAAAATCTGAAGCTTCAAAGGCCTGAATTAATACACCTGTGGGAATCATTCAAACCAGTTTTATAGCTTTTTATAAAGCCTCTTGTTTATTGCAGTTCATTCTTTCATTCTGCCCCACATTTCACAGTTCGCATCCATCTGCAAATGTAACTTTTTTATGACTATTCTGACTACATTTCCCCTCATTCATCTGCTCTGAAATAAATAGAATAAATTAATTCCAGTTTATTGCCTCTGAAATACCTTGATTTTATGAGGTATGTAATACCTCCACACTGGAATTTCCATGCTTCTGCACTACACCCTGATGTAGAGTTCTTACAGGAAAAAACTAAGTGCCCATTTCCATTATCTTTCATTAGGCAGATGATGCTTTCAAAGTGCTGAGAAAACACAAGCAAAATAGTTTTTCTGCCAACATCCCATATGTCAGGGGTGTCTTCATTGTTAACCTTCATTTTGCTGCTGGGGATGCTGCAGCACCCCTGACACAGCTTAAGCTACTGCTCAGTGCACTCACCTTGTGCTCAAGCCCTGGTTTGCTACTGACGCAGCTCTCAAAGGACTGGTGGCTGTACTCTGGAGAACACCCAAGTGCACCCCTCTATTGGTACAATATTAGCTTGCCACAGCATTTTAGCATTTCATATTTTAGTATTGGCACCATAGTATTTGACGGTGCTTTGGGAGGTGGTGTGGGAAAAGTCCAGATTAAATATTTCTTGAGATTCTATTCACAAATCTCTGTGGTGTCATTTCCACTCCCAGAGCTTCTATTTCTTCTAGCAAGCTGCCTCTGTCAACTTTTCCAAGTGCCATCTCTGGAGCATAAATTGGTTTCTGTCTGTCTCTAAGGAGATTCTCTACTTCTACAGCTAAATCTGCAGAGAAACGGATATTTATTTGTGGCAACCTACTTGAAACAGTATAAGTTTATAAAACCTGCCTGTTAGCTTTCTGTGGCTATAGCATGAGCTTTCTTCTCCAGGTTAAGTCACTTGAGAGAAGGAGTTGTCATGCTTGTGAACATGGTATGTATACAGCCACCTTTTCTTTCTGTGTCTTCCTTAGGATTTGTGCAGTGCCTTCTACAGGTACCAACAATCTGGTATCATGTAAATAAACTGGTATCAAAAGGAGAAAGAGAAGATTGGAACTGGAAAAAAAGACTGAAAAAGCCTGGGGAGGAAATAAACCCAGCAATGCTGGAGAGTCATTAAAGAAGGAAGAGCAGGTAAAGGAAAATTTGCAGGGAAAGTATTCATATAAAATATATTAAGTACCTTATTAGCCCTAAAAATGTAGAAAAATAAAACAATACACATTAACATGGAAAATGTAAATTCTTAAGGCCATTTTTTTTCCTCAGGTCATTATAATTAGCTATTAAAATTAATTATAAAATTTCCCATCAAATACCATATAGCATTTGATATTTTGAGTATATACATACCCAGGTAATGCCAGATTCTTCAGTGCAGATAAATTTCTCATATCTTAGCCACTTAAATTCAAAATGCTCTAAATGAGAGAATACCAACTATCTCATCCCAGTTCCATTGGGAGAATGATTTTGCAGATTTTTACCTTTCCTCTATTTAACTTCTTCCCATTACTCCTCAGACTCCTTCCTTCTTTCACCACTAAGAGCTACTCACCCTTCTTAAACATTTACAGCATGGGGTGTGGCCACCTGTAAACTCACCTGCAGGCATTCAGCACTGTTACTCCCTTTCTCAAACCTAATCCCACAATCAACTGATGTGTTTCTGCAGTGTTAGATGATTGACAGGTCGTTATTTTCAGTATTCCATCAGAACACTAAACATTCCTTTTTGTACTTCACGAGAGGAGTATCTTTTATTTCTCGTGCAGTTGGTGATTATTTCAGAACGTTAAAACTGAATTAGATGAGAGATTAGTCTGTATAAAGAAAAGTATGAACTGAACGATTAAATGCACGTTTTCCATCTTCAATTTAGGGTCTTACTGGAAGTATGTGAGAGCTTCTATCACCAACACACCGTACAGGTATGCGGAACCTCTTCTCTCCCTATGTAACGAAGTAAGGCAGTTGCCTCAGAACGGAATTGCGAGGTTTAACAACACGTGCTGGTGAGTGATTTGTAAATCCCCGTTAGACAAGCACAGGACCTGTGTCAAATCCTGCCGCTCGGACCGGTTATCCTCACACAGGACACCCCATGCTGCACGTGCCGCTCTGTGTAGAGCCGGGTGCGGCGGCAAGGCTACGCGGGGACCATACAGCTGAGGGGTAGCGCTGCGGAGCGAGCCGCGCAGGGTCTGCACGCACACGGACCTGACCACGGCGCCCTCGCGCTCAGGCGGAACTCCCAACCGCACACCCGGATCTCCCCGCACTTTCCCTTTCCCTTTCCCTTTCCCTTTGCCCTTTCCCTTTCCCTTTCCCTTTGCTGTCCTCCTCCCGCTCCACGCACGGCGCGGGAAGGGGGAAACGGGCGGGGCGATGACATCACCACGCCGTGGATGTCACAGGAACGCCCCGCCCAGAGTGCCCGCGCTCCCTTGAGTGACGGAGCCCGCAGCCAATAGGATGAGGGCGCTGAAGCGCGCGGCCCCGCCCTCCCGCGGCGGCGCAAGCGGGGCCGGCTCTGCGCGGCGCGTGGCGGCAGCGGCCGTGCCGGGCCGTGTGTGTGCGGTGGGGGGCGCGCCCCGCGCATGGAGGCGATGCCGTGCCAGAGCCAGCGGCTCGGCCCGCGCCCGCACGACGAGGCCACGGCGGCCGGCGGCGGCACCCGGCTCATTCGCTTCGCGGAGCCCGGCGAGGACAGCGGCTGCCCCAGCCCGGACAACAGCAGCAGCAGCAGCAGCTCCAACGGCGTGGCGGCGGCGATCCCCGCCGGGGAGAGCGGCGCGGCGCCGCTCGGGCCGCAGCTGAAGCTGCTGCCCATGAACGACCAGCTGCGGGAGCTGCAGACCATCATCAGGGACAAGTGAGCGCCGGCGGGCCGCGGCGGAGGGAACCGCGTCTTGTGGGGGGGGAAGCAGAGGGAGGCTGCAGCCTTCGGAGGGGATGCGGGGTGGCCGCGGTGCCCGGTGGCGAGCCCGCGGGTTGCGGGGCCCTGCGGCAGTGCAGCCATGTCTGGTGACGTGCGGCCGCTCCGCCTCAGCGACCGGGGGCTTGGGCAGCCGCCCCGCCTCGGGGACAAAAGGCGGTGATTCGACGGGTCTTGGAACCCCTTACGGGTTTCCGCGTTATCTCCCGTACCTGGAGCTTGCTTCCGCATCATCATCACCTTGTAAAGGAGCATAAAGCGTGTGCGAGCCTCCACTGACTAGGTGCTGCATTGTGTTGGCAACCGGGTGCCCCCCTCCCTTCACACACGTTCGGTGAGCTCCTTGAAGGAGCAGGCTGCCCAAGGAATTGTGACCGCTCCATCCCCTGGCAGTGTTCAAGGCCAGGTTGAACGGGGCTTCAGCCTGGCCTTGAACACTGCCAGGGGATGGAGCGGTCACACAACCTGCTCTAGTGGAAGGTATGAAGATCGGGGTGACCGTGTCAAGGAAGATGTAAGAGCCAAGTCGTAGTCTGTACTTGAGGGGGTATATGGGGGGGGTTAACGATTGTGGGACAAGACTGGCCAGATAACAGCTCAAGAGGGCAGCCTGAGAGAGCTAGATTGGAGAGAAGTGGGACTAGCTGAAGTGAAAGTGAAGGAGCAGGGACTGGAACAATTTGGGCAAAAAACCCCACACTTCTGGAACACTAAGTTTGGAACAGTAAGTTTGGAATAGCATAAAGACTAGACCGTGGTGGGCTGGGAGGAATTAGGGAGAGGCAGTGTGAAGGAGGGAGGCAGACAAGGACGCTTTATTTAGGGCACATCACCTGAAAGGACACTGCCTCTTTTGAAGATGTTACGTGCCATCACTGTCACCAGGAGTCCTTGCTGCCACTATGCAGACATGAAGCTCTTGTTCCAGTTTTACACATCAAACTGGAGTGCAGAAACTGTGCCCCAGTGCTGAATACCCAGTGTAAGATAGTGAAGACTGAATGTTTTATAACGCCTTACATAGCATGTAAGTGTTGAAGGCTTCCCTCCCACTGGTCATGTCTGTAGCTTTTGAGTGTTCAGCACCTGGAAGGTGATACTACAAAGTACTGAATGTAGCAGGCAGCATATGAGAAGCTTAAGTAGTGGCCATCTATTGAAAGTGAAATTTGCCTACTGTGATGCAGGAACCACCAGCAGACACAGAGGTGTGAAATCAAGTTTATTTATAGGGTGGCCAGGTTCTGAATAGACCCTTCTCTTCCTGCAGCACGTTGGCTTTCTAACATCTGCAATAACTAACACATAGCACTGACATGGTTTTTCCCTTTGTTTCACTTCTGTCCATCTGCCTGGTCTCTGTCGGTATTTCTTGGTTCTAGAGGGCTTAATTTTCTAGGTACTATCTCTAATATAGCTTTATACAAAGGCAGTGTCTCAAAGGCAATATCTACATTAATTTTATTAGCTGACATAAGCATTCAAGGTCTGTCTGGCACCTTCCTTAGAAGTGGGCTAAGCAGAGAGAAGGAAGGAGAGGAACTCCAAATTCTGCTTGCTGATGGCCTGTAAAAGGTTTGGAGGTTAGTGAAAAGGAAATAGCATATAGCTTTAATATCTAGGCAACTACTAGCAGTGTAATTACTGTACCCAGGTAGGGTTTGTAATTATTCTTCTGTTATAAGTAGGTTTTGAACTCTTGCACATAGGTTTAATCAGTTTCTTGTTATAGTGAGTGAAGGCATCAGCTGATATTTTAACTTTGAAGATACTTCTGAGTTGCATCAGCTTCATTGCACAAGACTTTGGTAAGGGGAAGTACAGAATAAGTCTTGTAAATAATGCATTAGTCATAGCAGCTGCAGTGATCGCAAAGTGTGCTGGGCAGTGGAGATGGCACTGTCACTTTCCAGCTCCCTTCCCACCCAGGGAGGAAAACTGCGAACTGCTCAAAAGGCATGTGTAGGCTTTGGCTTTGTATGTAAGGACAACAGGGAAGCATTATTTCCATGTTCTGTCCCAGAACATCAGCTGCACCTCAGTAAATAAGAGACCTCAGACTGTCCTATTCCAGTACTGATCACTCAGAAAGATGCTATAAAGTGCTCAGCTGCAAGGAGTTAAAATCAAGAACAGGTGACACCAGAGCTGCCTTAATTCAAGGTGTGTGTGTGTGGAGGGGTTGCTACAGAAGATGGGTGCTGCAGGTGCAGCAATCATCTGAAAAGGGTAGATACGGAAAGGCAGGCTACTGTGAGGGGAGAGAAGCAGAAGTGGAGAAAAAACAGTTAATTTAGGACTATTGCTGAAAAGTAAGGAAGGGCTGGATACTCCCAGTGCAATGCAAGTTAGAATCAGGCATGCTTATGTGGAGCTAAGGATGATCAGGCAGATGCAGAATCAAAGAATAGTTTGGGTTGGAAAGGACTTTAAGATCATCCAGTTCCAACCCCCTGCCATGGGCAGGGACACCTCACTCTAAACCATGGCACCCAAGGCTCTGTCCAACCTGGCCTTGAACACTGCCAGGGATGGAGCATTCACAACTTCCTTGGGCAACCCATTCCAGTGCCTCACCACCCTAACTTCCTCCTTATATCCAATCTAAACTTCCCTAAGTTTAAACCCATTACCCCTTGTCCTGTCCCTACAGTCCCTAATGAAGAGTCCCTCCCCAGCATCCCTATAGCCCCCCTTCAGACACTGGAAGGCTGCTCTGAGGTCTCCATGCAGCCTTCTCTTCTCCAGGCTGAACAGCCCCAACTTTCTCAGCCTGTCTTCATACAGGAGGTGCTCCAGCCCCTGATCATCCTCGTGGCCTCCTCTGGACTTGTTCCAACAGTTCCATGTCCTTTTTATGTTGAAGACATCAGAACTGCACACAATGCTCCAGGTGAGGTCTCACGAGAGCAGAGGGGCAGGATCATCTCCTTCGACCTGCTGGTCACGCTCCTTTTGATGCAGCCCAGGATACAGAAGACCTCATGTACTCTTGTCTGTCATGTGAGCTGCTCAGAAAAGTGGAAAGCTCTTCCCTTGGTCCTGAGAGGATTCGGAGAAAGAAATCAAGGCCTTCCAGTTGGGAATACTGTCCAGGTTAAAAATGTGGCTGGTCATCATGTCCTGCGGGGGGTTCAGACAGCTGCCTGAGTCAGTAATGGCCATCTGATAGACTAAACTGACCATGTATTTCTTTGCTTCACTGAAGTTAACAAGAACTGTGTGCCAGAATGAGGAGATGGATGGGTGGATCACCTCGAGTGTACGTGGGTTTGCTCGTTTTCGCTCAGGCATGTTCACATCTCTGTCTAGCAAATGCTGAACGGGTGGGCAGATGCAGTTTGCACTCTGTCTTGGGAGTGAATTTTGAGTCATCTAATGGGATTTAAGTACTGAACATCTGGGGACAAAGTTACAGCCTCTTTCTGAGGAGGGTATGATCTCAAAGCAATTTCTGGCCTCCATAGGGCACAACCAGGGGCCTGGGAGCAGTAGTAATGCAGCTCTGTAACGTAGAGCTCTGGTTTCTATAGAAGCAAATTCTTTAGCTCAGATCTGTGGTGTCATTTTAACTCCTGATTTAGCAATAGACACGATTTAAATGTAGGCATTTAAAGGTTATTGTTACCTGTGATCATTCTGTTGTGTTCTGCAAAGGCTTCTTACTCCGTGGGGAACTGAGTGAACAATATAGACATGAAGGCAGTAAAGCAGTAGGACACACAGTCCTGACTGCTATAAAGAGTAGGATGATTCAGGAGTGTGTAACTCGCCTGCGATGAGTAAAGATGACTGCTGCAGGCAGGAAGGGTGGAATACCTTCCACATACCACCCCAGCCCAGGCACTGCAAAAAGTGAAATACTGAAGTACATCAAATACTGAGGTGCTGCAGGTAGAACCTGGTCCTGCTTCACCACTACATCATCAGCCCGGAATGGCAGCAGTTTGCCCAATGTCTCAAGTTTTCTTAGAAAAAACATTTACAAATTCTGTTTAGGGAAGCAGCTTTTTTCAGTCTTGCCTGCACAGTGCCCTGGGTGTCCCTCGAAGTTCCTCTGTAAGGTAACTGGAGAAACGGGTATTGCTGAAGTGCATCAGACCACAAACCCTCAGAGCCTACAGCTGCATTAGTGGTTGTGACTAGTACCAAGTGCTATAGCTGGAATAAACCCCGTAGTTGGCTTGTATTACAGTACATTCCCCAAACCATTCCTTTTCACCTCTTAAGACACACGCATGGCTTTAACTGTACATTAGCCAGGCTTCTGTGCCTTCCGAAACAAAATGAAACTCATTTATATTGTGTAATGTCATGTTCGTGCTGTTAACTGTGTGCTACGTAGGTTTTAATGCCTTGGATTTTTTAGGTGTTGTCTTATTGCTTGATGAAGAAACTGAAGAAGTTTCTGGCCTGCCATTGTTATTTTCTGTCCTTGTACCTGGTGTTGAACAGTTGCAGTGTTTTCACATAAACCTTTTTTTCTGGCCCCTAGTAATTCTCTCATGCTGTGGGGTTTGAAATCTGGTCCCAGCTGGCGGTGAACAAGAGGTCTGTCATTTTCAGTATTGCTGTTATTTGCCTGTCATTTTTGTGTACTGTTGTTTCCTATTGTCCTCCTCCCTGCAAAACCCAACCATAACTGAGTAAGTTCACAGTTCAGTGAACTGTGCATCAAAACATCTGTGTCTCTCTGGACAGAGGAGTTAATTTAAAGCCTAGTAATCTGTATTAATAACTCGCAGTATTCACTCTAAGCATACATCACTTGGCAGTCAAAACCGCAGTCCTGGTGATGCTGGGTTTGTCTTGCCACAGTCAGAAATAAGCAAACAGCTTGATTTTCACTCACATAAACATAAGATGCTGCAGAATCCTGGGGATCTAATGCAGAACTCTTTTTATAGTGTTTAAGGAGACATCCAGAGTCTCATGGCTGCAAAACAAGAGAGGGGTATGCCTGCACTGGTTAATAGGAAATGTTACGTACAAGTACCTGCTTAAGGTATTGGTGCTTTGTGTGTGTTTTTAAGGCCAGCATGCTGTGAGTGTTGGCTCCTTCCTTGGAAATTTGTCCTGCTGTTGTGTAGTGAGAGTTGGTCTTGACATGGGAAGTGAGGTGTTAACAACTGCTTTTAACATTCAGGCCTTCACCACATAACAGGAGGAAGTGAGCTTACTCTGTCCTCTGAAGGGTTCAAAAGCTGCACCATCACAACAGCAAAGGTTGCACCCAAGCTAATAAACCAGCAGGGATGTGTTTTCATGGGAATGCTCATTAATCCCTGCTTGTTTTGGTCTCAAGTTCACTAATCTAATCACACAATGAGGGAGTTCCAGATAAGATAAGGGGAAGTTTAGATTGGATATAAGGAAGAAATTCTTTCCTGTTAGGGTGGTGAGGCACTGGAATGGGTTGCCCAGGGAGGTTGTGAATGCTTCATCCCTGGCACTGTTCAAGACCAGGTTGAACGAGGCCTTGGGTGATATGATTTAGTGTAAGGTGTCCCTGCCCACGGCAGGGGGGTTGGAACTGGATGATCTTAAGGTCCTTTCCAACCCTGATTATTCTATGATTCTAAGATAGGGTATGTATCCTGCTTATCACTTGTGATAACTCTGCTTCAGGGATGTGCACTGTTACTGTCCTGTGGGTGCTGACTGACCCACACAAGAGCAGCTGGAGCAAAGCTCTATGGCTCAGAGCTGTGGAGACTGCCAGATTGGTGCACACCTGATCTTGAGAGGTGTGTTGGAACCGAGCTGTAATGCTAATACAATGGAAAGCATACACATTATCATCCTCATATTTTCATGCTGTAATTGCTGCTGGTGTAGGGCAGCAATGTTGGCAGTACTAAGAGGCAAACTCCAGTGTTAGCTCACTGCATCTCAGTCTTCACCACCAAATAGGAAACCCATGAAGCAGAATCTCTGTGGGAGAAATGTTGTATACAGCAGGAGACTTTTCTCTGAACTGCCTTTAGAATACACTGTCCTGGAATTCTTGTTATATTTAAGCAGTGTTCTTAAAATTATTCCCCAAGGTAAAATATAAATTATTACCTTTTCCAGGAAATCCAGTAGAGGAGACTTCGTATTTTCTGCTGATCGCCTGGTAGGTGAAGAATTCCCTCTTCGTGGTGTCGTACTTTGTAACTCTTCCATAAAATGGGTCTTTCAGGACGGAATAAACGACAGCAACTTTTCTACACAGGAAATTGCTCTCTGACAACAACTTTCCGTACAGGGACTGCTGTTCTCTGTTCATCTCAAAGGGTTCCAGAAACGATGTTGTTACCAAACACAGCTACGTCAGGTCAGAGAGCAGCAGTAACGAGAGTACTCTAAAAACAGATGCACGGAGGCTGGACATAATTCAATTTTACTTTGAAATTGTACTTTTGATGTTATGAACAGAGCTGTACAATTGCTTACAGTGTAGATGTTAACAATTGCTTGCATGCAGAAGTGCCTCCTGGTGCTTGTGGTGTATTAGATTAGTAGCTCTGGGTGCTTCCACTCTGGGGGCTGCTTTTTAGACATATGGTAGTTACTAACAGGGACAGAGGACTTCGAAGTTCTCACACGTTGTAGTAAGTCAGAACAAAGACTGCTGGGAATGGAACATTTACCGTATTTAAGGTACATGCTTAAAGAGAACCACAGCACTCACACCCACACTTGTACTTCCTCGTGTTCTTAAGGGTGTTTGCAAATCCACATCGCTAACAATGAAAGCCTGTTCCTCTCTAACAAACATGAGTCCAGAGACTGTTCAGTTACCAGCACCATTTGCTACAGGCAGGTTTCCTGTGGTGAGCCAGTCTTAATCCTTGCCTGATCTATGCTTGCTCAGGACTTAGCTATGCCCACAGCCTCCAACTGTGCATGCAGTGCTTTTTATCTTGGCAGCTTTTCCACTTCCCCCCCGCCCCTTCTGATCTGCACCCTGTGAGGGTGCAGGTGCTTGGCAGAGCATCCCATAGTAACCACAGCTGGCGGACGCCAGAAGAAGAAGGTGCTAAAGAGATTTCTAAGATCTGCTGAACTTCTCTTTGGGCACTCAGTGGTGCGTTTACATTGCTGCAGGTTCTGTGGCTGTTCTGGCAGCCCCACTGCAGCTCACAGAAATGGGGATGTGAAGACAGACCCAAGAGCCTCGCTGATGGGAGCTGGGGCAGGGTGTGTTTTCCCTTTTTTCCACTAGTGTTTTGTGTCGGCAAAGTGAAGCTGCATTGGTGCTTCACTCTTTTGTTGAGAAAAACCTGTCTGTGATGCCTGTACCTGCCAGACAGAAATAAAGTCAGTTTTGTGCCTGGTGATGAGCCACCCCCTTCCCTCGGTTCTGTTTTGTAATGCCTTCTTTGGATTTGTGGTCAAAACAGGCATCACCCCAAAAAGGTCTCTAAATTCAGCCCGTAACTATTAATTCAAGAGACCCTTCAGGCTGTTAGGGGTTCACCTAGTACTATGTAACACTCACTAACATTTAGCATCTTATCTCCATTGATAACAAATCCCTTTAAGGTGAATGATCCCTTTGATTCTACAGATCAGACTTGTGGTTGAAGAGGGACTGAATCAACTGCCTTACACAGAATGCACCGTGACCACTCCAACAGGTATGTGGGGGATTACCCTGCCCATGGGTAGCACTGTAAGTGGAAACTTAACTAATATAAAACCATATGGGACCATTACAAGAATCATACAATATCTTGAGTTGGAAGGGTCCCAAAAGTCCAACTCCCTGCTCCTAAAACTGAACTATGTAAGAGCATCATCCTGACACTCCTTGAACTCAGCCAGGCTTGGTGCCCTGAGCACTTCCCTGTGGAGCCTGAGGCTGAAACAGTTTAACATCCAGGGTAGAGAACAGAGTTAAGGTCCCTCCTGGTATTTTAAAAGCACTTACCAGGCTTCTTAAGGGACTTTCTGTTTTCCTTTATTTGGCATAGCATCATTTAAGATAAATACCGAACACCTGAGTTATAAACCACACCCCTGGAAGGCAACACTTCTGTGCCACCTTTCTAGTGTGACTTTTAAAGATAAAAACAGCACAAGTTCTTTACCAGTTCCAGTATGGGCTCTGTTCCATTGCCTGCGTGGGCTGCAGGATGGAGCTCGCTTCATCCCGCCTAGGGAGCTCGCTGCTGTCCCGCGGGCATTCAGAGGAGCTCAGTTCCATTCCCATCACGGTCACGTAAAACAGCATCCTGCAGAGGGGCATTGAGATGGGGCAGAAGGAGCAATTGCTGCCATTAACATCTGCTTTTCTTTCTTTCTTCTCACAGGACACAAGTATGAAGGAGTCAGATTTGAAAAGGGAAACTGTGGAGTCAGCATAATGAGAAGTGGTAGGCAGCTTCTGGTTGCTTAATGAGATGAATTAAATGTTTTGGAAGCCTGTAAGCAACTTCCTTTCAAAACCGTGCAACAGCACTTCTCTACAGCAAGGGTCTACCCAAACCCACCAGCAGTTCCTGCTTCTTAGGTATCCTTGATCCCAGAGCATCAAGCAGTGTCTGTCATTAACTTCTTAGGAGAGAAACAGCTGCCACAGATCTCACCTGGCCTCTTCTCTATCAGCTGTTCACTGTGAGAGGCCAGGCCAAGTGTCCTGTGTGCTCCAACCACTGCAGCTCAGGGACAGGGCTCCAAATGAACCATGCTCAGGGTTATTCTGCCCAATGCTGCAGGGGCCTTTGTGTCTGGGATGTAAAATCCAGTGGCCCCACAGCTTCCTGCACTGCATCCTGCACCGGGGCGTCTCTGGGCAGAGCTCAAAGACGCTCTCCAAACCCCACGTTTGTTCTGACGTTTCCTTTGAGGGCTCAGTGCTGCTGTGTGTGAACACTGACACCCAGGAGAGGAGTGACACCGAGCAGAGTCTGTCTCTGCCCAGACAGAGAGAAAAGAGCTTCAGGTGGCTCTGACACCTGGAATGGGAGGGGGAGAATCTCTGTTGTGAGCAGTACAGCACTGCAGGGTCTGCTCAATCGTAGCCTCATGCAATTGTGCCCTTTCTTAGCGTGTGACAATTTGTTGTTGGCTTTTGGTGCTGCTCCTTTTAGGAGAGGCAATGGAACAAGGATTACGAGACTGCTGCAGATCGATCCGCATTGGGAAGATCCTGATACAGAGCGACGAGGAGACGCAGAGAGCCAAAGTGTACTACGCCAAGTTCCCACCAGACATCTACAGAAGAAAGGTTCTGCTCATGTACCCAATACTCAGTGAGTGTCTGTTTCGTGCAGTTCGACTCATCCGGACAGGGAGGACGTGGAATTGAAAGGGAAATTGCCAAATTTCAGGGGCTTTGATTAGGTTTTTCCCTTGGTTTAGGTGCCATAGCAGGGAATTGGTCAGGCTGTGCCAGAATACGTGTTAGCCAGCCTGCACCAGCATGAATGCAGAGCAGATCACCTGGGCACGCCTGTGTTTGTGAGAAAGGCTGCAGCATTAAGACTTGCTATCAATTTAACTTCTTAATATGTGCCATGAGAAAAGACTCAAACCGTATTTTTCTCATGCTGTTAAAAGACATTTTTGGATTAGTATTAGAATCCTAGAAGTAAATTACTTTAGAATTAAATACAGTTAATACTACCAAAAAACCCATAATCTGGTAAGTGTGGTGAGGAGTTCGTCAGGATGAAGTAACTTTTCCAGGGTAAGATTTAATTCTGGTTCTACACATGGAGCTCTTAATTGCTATTTTACTATTTTAGATGAGCTTTCTTGCCTCGGGGCTTTAATCAAATCCACTGACTTCAGTGCTCAAACCCAGCAGAGCTGTTTCAGAGCTGGGAGAAAGTTCCTTCTTCAGGATACCAAAGCCTTCTACAGTTAATACATGCAGAGGCGATAGTTCTGCAGTGGGAAAGGACGGTGTTGTCATTCAGTCACACCCCAGTGTGAGCACGGATGTCCTCTGGTGGCTGAGGACAAGTTCTCCAACAAGGGGAGAGGGGAGATATTAAACAGATCATTGTTTCCCCTTTCAGGTACTGGCAATACTGTCATTGAGGCTGTCAAAGTTCTTGTAGAACATGGCGTACAACCAAGCGTCATTATCCTGCTCAGCCTGTTCTCCACACCTCATGGTGAGTTGAGGGCTGTGAGCGGGACAGGAGCAGGCACAGGTACCTGTAATGGGGAGTTAGCTCAGCGAGTGCTTGGGGCAGTGGTGCAGAGCTGCTCCTTTGCTGGCAGCGGCAGCGCTTTGTTGCTCACCTCGTTTTGGCCGAGTTTAAGAGCAAGCAGTGAAGCGTGTGGGGCGGGAAGGGAAAAGCCCGTTACACCTAATGGCAAAACTGCAGATGGTAAAGTATTCCTCAGAGCAGGAACGTGCAGTGCTGCCAGGGCATGGAATGCTTCAATGGCTGCCTGAGCAATGCCTGTCCTGCTAGCCTCAGGACTGGCAGCCACGGGTGGTGCTGAGTTGGTGTGTACATGAAACTACAGAGCTGTGTCTGTGTGCTGAAGGTCTTAACGTGTAAAGGGGGATCCCCAAAGGGGAACCCCTGTGTCTGTGAAATAGAAAAATAGATCTGTGTTGTTTTAAGCATAGGCCAGGGCAGAATTCACTGTCAAAAACGCCACTGAACTGCAGAGTTATTCTCCTGTCACCACTGTGGTGATTGCATTGGGAGTATAAGGGCGTGGTAATGAGATAAAACAAGTCAGAAACCCCCCAAAAAGCAATGCAGTAACTTCAGGAAGTTTTTCCTCATAGACAGTCAGCTAAGGCAGAAACACGCAGTGGAGGTGGAGGAACAGAGCCCGACTTACCTGTGCAGGAGGTCTGCTAATCACGGTTTAACTTGTGGCCACAGTGCTGCATTAATTATTGCCTCTGTCCTCTCTCAAAAGGTGCCAAATCCATCATCCAGGAATTCCCAGAGATCACCATTCTAACGACAGAAGTTCATCCCGTTGCACCAACACACTTTGGACAGAAGTATTTTGGAACAGACTGACGGAACACACGGATGTGACTCTATGATGTTACAACAGGTTTTTTTTTTCTACATTTTGTTATTGGTTGAGGGCATGTTTTAAAATGTTTTTGGCCAAAGGGGGAAATATTTGACTTAGGTCAGTTCTGGTTTACTGCCTGAACACGGAGTCAGGTTCAGTAACAAAGCACTCTGTCATGACAAAGTCAAGCATCTCAACACTGGGGTTGTATAAAGTGCTACACTCTCTGCTTTAACTTATTTATTCTATAGCCTGTCTTGTGGCTGCTTGCACAAGCAAAATAAAACAACTCAATCAGGGTGTGTGCTTCATTTCTAGTGCTCACAGTTAGATCACTCCGGGTCAGCTGGTGTGGCTGTTCCCAACGCTTCCAGAACAGGGTGTGCTGGGAACTCCATGGCATTCTTAGCAGCCACACCAAAGCTTAGGCAGAATCTTGCCTTGAGATGATGGCCCAGAACTCAAGAGAGGACTCTGAATTCTGCTCTGGAACTCAGCTTTTAGCTCCGTTTGCAGACAACAGGGCTTAGGGCTTACAGCCAACAGACAGATAGGGTGCTGGTGGCTCTGTGCCCTTCAGAAAGACTCAGTGTAGTAATCATATGGATCAGATTAAACAGGAACCTGCAGCCAAATTCTGTCTTGGCTTTAAATCCCCTGGCACTGAGGACACAACAACTGGCTCGTGTCTTACCTTACTATAACTTACACTTTATGTATCAAGACAATATAATCCATTCATAGATTTGAATACAGCCATAGGGTAGGAAGTGCAGGAATGCAGAACATCACCACCACCAGAGTACTTCATACCTTGCCAGGAGAGTGGAATGCAATGGGCTGGGCTGCCCCAGCCAACACCCTGTAGGACCAGGGGCAGCACTTGGTGAATCCTGGTTTAGACACAAATAAAGAACCTTCCCCACTCCAAGCAGTGATTTGAGTTAATCAGAGCTGTGTAAGAGAAACAACCACATACAAGTATAATAAATTGGCCAAAAGTGGGTTTAATGCAGCCCTTGCCTGCAGTGCAGCACAAAGCGTGCAGGCTCTCTTGTATAAACCGTAATAGAAAATGACGGCAGACCACAGAGGATATTAACCTGTAGAAACCATACGAACACCAGGAGAACACAAGTGGAACGCACACAAAGCATAACAACAGCAATGTTTGTCAGACAGTAAAAACGAGTATCCAAAGCTTTTGTAAAAACCCATTTGATATCAAAAGTCTCAATGTCGGCAGCAGCATTAAACTGAACCCAACTCATGTCAGCAGCGGAGCCGTTGTGACACTTCCCAGTAAATCAAAGAGCGAGGAATTGGTATGAAACAGCACGGCTGAGAGTGGCACATCCCGGGCTGCTGCACATCTGAAAACCTCCCACAGAAAAATAAATAACACTATTTTAAGCAGCAGGAAAGCATCACCACCTTGCGGGCTGGTCTCTGAAATGTAAACGTAGGGTTTCTCTCACAAGGCTGACATTCCAAACGGGAGTTAGGAAAGGAAAAAGTAACCTTTTTAGGGAAGAGAGAAAAGCAACATGGGCAGATGGACCCCACTGCCATGTGCAAAGCCGAGCCTGAGCAAGGAGAACCGCAGACCCACACCTGCCATTCAGGTTAGGTACAAATAACATACAGGGCACAAGTGCTCGAAGTGACAGCCACTCACCTGCACAGGGTCCAAAACCACCTCAGATAGCTGAAAACTGGCAATATTTTAGCTGATATATTCAGGAGGAAGAGGAAGGACTCAGAGAAGGACAGAAGAACAAGAATAAAGCTGCGTGACAGCGGGTATGATCTGGGAGTTCATCACTAGGAAAGGAAATCAAGCATTAGCAGGAACAGCACCAGCAGTGCTCTTGCGGAGCTCCAACAGACCAGTGCCTCTAATGAACCCCACTCTGCAGGGAAACACTGTTAACTGGTGGCTTCAGAATGAGTTTGTAAGTTTCTGTAACAAACCTCAACCTGACAGAACTGCAAAGATCTCAGAATCAAGGTATTTTCAAGTACTATGGATGAACTTCAACACCTGGTACCACACAAGTCACCAAACAAAGAATGTGACCCCTTGAGTTACTTAATTGTGGCTTACTAAGGTCAGCAGCGCCTCCTTCACCTGCTGATGGAAGGCTCCTGTGATGGAGCCAGCTCTGCAAGCAGTGAATGTGCTCTGCTGGCACGAGGACTGTGTGGAGGCAGCAGGTCCCTGAACCCACCTCAGTGCACTGCCCCTTAGTTCTGACTTTGGGGAAGAAACAGTAAATTCTTTTTAACACCCCCCACCCCCCCCCAACACTTACATTCATATTATGCTTCAGACTTCATGTAGCAGGTTTGGTAACTACCACTAGGTTGTGCTTTCAGTCCACATCAGCACACGGAGCTAACAACTACTGCTAGGCTACAGAGTCTGCTGGTTTGCTCCAGGAAGTAAACATTCATCCCTGCAGTGCTGCTGGGAAGCTTCCTGGTTCTCATGGCTACCTGCACTAGGTACAGCCCACTAAAACCACACAGGACTGCTTCCTCTGCAATGGAATATAAGGATATTCTACTCCAAAACCACACTGTACCAACCCAGCAAGAGACAACGCAGAACAGCAGTGCAGTGCAGCTTATGGACCTCCTCATTCCCTGGACAGGACTCGCTGGCCAAGAAGGGGACTTACCCACCCAATACTATCCATGGAAACATCAATGTGATGTTTTGTGCTTATTTAAGAGTTCAGTGTACCTGAATGTACATGGGTGAGAAGGGGGAGGGCAGGAGGTGGTCACTGGGGGTTGGTCACTTGGGAGCATTATTCTGGAGTACAGGGATGGGATGGTGGCAGCACAGCAGAACCCAGCGAGAGCGTTTGTTCCTCACTCAGACACATCCCTGCAGAACAGCTGCTCACAGCAAGTCCTCACACAAAGGACACAAAATGGATTTGTAAAATGCTGCAATACAACCCAAACAGGCCACAGGCAAGGCAGAACCGTCTGCACTTGGCCTGAACTCCAACTCCAATGTGTATTCATTCATTACCTGCAGCAGTGACTACAGCCAGCCTGAGGAATTCCTGTTTTCCAGTGCATTTACCAGGCATAACTGACAGAACTTTACACATCCTGCATTTATCACATGCTTTGTAAGCAGCTTTCTTTCAGAAGCCAAGGAAACAAAAAACTCCATTTACAAAGTAAAAGGCAGTCCAGCTTTAAAAGCACGGGTAGCAGGGGGTGCAGTCAATACTGCTGCCTGTACACTGCCCACATCCCTGTTTATACAGCCTTTTCAAAGGTTAGAAACACCAACTGCAAGAAGCACACGCCACCCGCAATTGTGTCTATGGCATCAGCAGGTTTCCCACATGCTCTTCTGCCTCATTTTGACACTTTTGCATTTGTTTCCTGGCTCATTCTGGAGCTTTCAAACCCCGATGTGTGACTGTTGATGTGAAGCAGTTCTGAAGCTCTCAAACTATTTATTGTTTCTACCTGGACCAAGTGAGACGGAGCTGCTGTTAAGGAAGGGGAAAATCAGCCATAACTAATTGCAAATAATGTTTCTAAGTCACTTGGAAACCTTTAAAGCTGTTTCTAACTCTGAGCAGGAGAGCTGTGTTATCATAAAGACATCTGCTTTAATAAGACAAAAACGGATCCTCTACTACCTGCTGAGCAGTGCTGCAGCCAGCAGGCAGGGATGCTGCCTGCACATCTTCTAGGCAGCTCTTGTGCTGCTGCTGCCTGGCAGAGACACAGCACTGGAACAATGACATGGCCGTGACCAGAACCAAATCCAGCCAGGGCACAAGAACCTGCTCAGAGAATCCACATGGCTTCAGACACAGCTCATACTCCTACCTTAAAATCGCACTTCAGCTGACAGAATGAAACGGGAGGTCACCAGATCATCTTCCTGTTTCTGTATACGAGGAACTGAGTTTTAAAAGGCACAAATGGCACCTCTGTGGGTGCTAAATTCCTGCACATTTCCTACTGTGTTTAGCTGCCATCCTCCTCTCACCAGCCCCCTCCAGAACATGTTTTGCTGGCAATGAGGTGATTATTTCTACTGCACCTTTCATCAAACACAGCTTAGGGTACTCCATGAGATTAACGTTAGAAATGCAGGTTTAGTCTGATGGGAAAAGCAGTTTCAGCACTCAACAGCCATTTGACAGAAACACCCATCAGATGTGGTTAGAGGGGCTGAAACAGGAACATCCAGATTGCTCCCTGTGGCTCTGAGAAGTCAGCATCACCTACACTCAGCCTGGGTGAGCCTGTCCTGAACTGATGTACTGAGGTCGCTGCCTGCCCTATACCCAATTACAGAGGCTGATGTGCAAAATACCTGTGGTTCAGGGCATGGTTTACACCAGGTAGTTAAACATCCACTCCTATGGACAGAAAACCTGCAAGACTCTCCTGCCTCATAAACACACTTCCCCCAGTAGCAGTAGCAAACAGGAAAAGGGCTCAGTGCCTTTGTCACCAAACAGATACTTATCAGGTAATTTCTCCTGACATGCACAACCACTGCTGCAGTCACTGTCAACACAATGAGCTGATAAACACAAAACCTAGATAGAAAATGGGAACAAATGATCCTAAAGGCAGTCTACTGATACGTTAAGCATGCACCTAATTCACAGGAGTGATGGAGCTGCCAGCTCTGAATCATGCAAATAAAAAAACCTCAGGTGTAGAGAAACGTGGGTAATCCTGCAGCAAATCTTCAGTTCCAGTCCACAGACTAAACCCAATGGTACATCCCTGACTGCAAATGGAGCCAAAGGAAGAAAAAACCCAACAACCTCAGTGTTAAAACCCCTTCAAACCACCAACCAGCCCATGGACGTAGGGAGAAGTTGGAAAACATTCAACGTAACCATTGGCTCTTTGGCAGTACGGGACTAAAACCACCCTCGTGAGGCGTAAACTCCAGACTCTGCTGCTGGGGCGAAGCTCTCAGTGCATTTCTAACTCACACGTTTAGAATTTCCACCTTCCCCTGACTCCACAAACACACAAATGTCCATCAAACACTGGTCCAGGGATGAGCTGGTATTGCAGCCCTAGGAATTAACACCAACTCTACTGTCCACAGTTCCCTTTTGCATTTTAGGTGCCTGCAAGTAGGACTGGGCGCAAAGGACGCTAGAACTCGAACTCCAAGACAATTACAGCCTCCTATGGCCACAGTATTCTTGAATCTCGATCCTGGCAATGTGCTCTATTTTCATGCACAGCTGCACATGTATAATGCATGTTCAGCACTTTGTCTTTCAACACCCTTAGCTCCAACTGTCAATTTAGTGCCAAGTTTCAGTGGGTCTGTCTCTCACGGAGCTGAACTGACTCAGAACTTTAAACGTGTCAGAAAATGCCACTTGTCAGAGCAGGCTGGAGAATCAGTCTCACGATAAACACCATCCCCAAGAATATTATGGCTTCAAAGAACCTCAAGAACTCGAGTCCCTGATGTCTGCAAAACGGAAAGGCCTTTGAACTGCACTCAGGTCAGTATTTGTACACCTACTGTGAATAAAAAATATAGAGTATTTATAAAATAAAGAGCAGGCCAAAGCTGATCGGCCACAATCACTCTATAAAAGTGTTCTGTTCACTCCGTAACTTAAAACTTAGAAAGCCTTGAGACATCTGGATGGCAGGATTCCTGGAGAAGCACTCTGGAATGCAGATTCCAATCGGATGATGCTCCATGATGTTTTCTCATCCTGAAGATCCACTTGTTTTCTGCCCCTCAGAACTGAAGTCCCGGCCAAGAGAAGGGATGCTGACTCCTGAGAGGGAAGCTGGAACATACATACAGAAAATGTGCAGCTGTAAGCGCTGACCCGATGGGCACTGGGAGATGTCTCATCTATACTGGGACATTTCCATGCCATGTGGAATGACAGGGAAACTGCTGGGGTTTCAGTGCCTCCACAGAATGGCACCATTCAATCCCCACTACCTACATTAAAAATACTTTGTTTTTTTTTCTCCCAGTGGAAGAAAATGGAATCACATCTACAATATGCAAGAAGCCCATTAGGAAAAATGTGGGGTTGCCCAATTGGTGTGCCGGGCTGGGCAGTGGAGTACAGCACACTGCCACACAGTGCAGTTATTCAACAGCCCCAGGAAGGAGACGGGAAGATTCCCTGACTGTTCCATCTCCTGCGAGCAGAGCAGCAGAGGAAACTCCCTGAACCTCCACTGGGACTGAAACTTCCAGTCACACCGCACCAGGAAAACATTTCCTGGAGAGTGAGGTGGACACAGCCTGTGGCTCACTGCCCAGCATGTGTGCAGGGCATCACCCCGCTGTTAGGAAAGCCAGGACCGATTACAGAGCAGTGAACACTCTGGTAGAGCATCTTTCCCAAACTGTGTCATCTGTTCCTGTACCAAAGCTTCTCCTCAGTGAATAAATAAATACATTAATTATAAGAGTAGCATTACAAGTTACTGCCATTTATTCCTAACTGTTGGCTGTTCACAGCTTCGGTTTCTTTCAGGACTGTATCTGCAACTTCCCACACTCTTCATGAATCACTGAACAGATTTCCAAGTGGCAAGAGTCGCTCCTGCCATGTTTACCAGAGCAGCTGCCAGGCTTGCATCCTCCCCTGCAAACAGAGCTGCTGGCTCTTGTGTTCACTGTGTCAACAGCCAGCACAGGCCTCCAGGAGAGACACTGTTTTCTTTCAGGTTCTCTTAGACAATGTATTTCTGGGACAAGCAGAAATACTGGTGCAGCAACACCATACTGGGGTGAGCAGCCTTCAGCATGCTCACAGGGGCTCTGCCAGTGCATTGTCTGGTATGCTGCAGTTAAAGAGTCAAACCCTGCCCAGCATCACCTGCCCATTCCCTGCAGAGCAGCTGTTTAAAGGTGATGAAGAAAGGAATACTGACCTTCCTGGACAAGCTTTATACTGCTGCATGTTCAGACTGCTATGTCTCCCTTTCTATGGCAAGGGAGGAAGCTTCACAAGAATCTATAGGACAGAAATCAAAGTAGAGGTAAGTAAATCTGTTTCCTCACTGAGAACATATTTTCCACCAAGTGTGGGAGTGTGTTTTTAAGCATTATTCCAAATAAAGACAACTGTTTGTCAGAGATATCTGAAGAGCAGTTGGTAAACGCAGATTACTCCATTACTGGCTTCACCTATTCATACCAAGCTTTAAAGCCACAAAGACAAGATCCTTCTGTTTTAATGGAACATTTCAGACCTTAAATAGGATGAGCATTAATAAATCTGAAAAATATCCAAATTACCATGAATGTGGAAGCAAATGTTTCCAGTCTCTGGCTAACAAATGGAACAAAAACCTCCCCACAATATTTTGCTCCTTACATGAAACGGTAAAAGCACAGAGAGATGTAACAGTAAAGAGTCATTGAACTAAGCTTGGCTCCACCTAACAAAAATCATCAGTGAATGGATATACATAGAAAGGCTTTTTTCTAACAGGACATGCCCCATGGCATAAAAGGTGTGTTTTACATTTCAGAAGCTAATCAAACCTAATGTACAAACATGCTGGTTCACCTGGAATTGCTCACAGCACAGCAATTCTTCTATGGAAGGAAGGAGGGGTCATTTCTAGTCAGTGTTTCTTGGTCAAGTTAGAGCTGATTAAGCCAGCACAAGTTTTTGATTAGCTCTTGTAATGCATGCATTTGTCACTGCAGGTCGAGATATAACCAACTCCCTTCACTGGTACCTTACCATGAGGCTCTTCATCCATTCCATCATCTTCCCACTGCTCTTCATTTGCTAGGAGAGGATTCTGAGCTTCACACAAAGCTCTCATGGGGAAAAAATGCCCGTCGCCCTGGCTGCATGCAAAAGGCAGAGGAAGACACTGTGAAAAGCGGCCAGGGGCTCTGAGGGATGACAATGTCTACACATCTTATCTCAGTCAGTGTTTTCTGTCACCTCTATTTCCCATGTTTACTTAAAATGAAGTTTTGACCAGTGCTGGGTTTCTATTTTGTGGCAGCTCAGATACCAAGGTTTACTGGTGAGGAGTTGTGGCCCTCAATTCCTTCAGGCTCTCTGGAGAATAGAAGTTCAAACCAATAGCCTGGAATTAAGTTTCAGCAGAACTTAAATGTGCCCAACTTGATCCAGTCATTTGGATACAGGGAAAAAAGTAGTGAGGGGGGAACTAAGGAAAGCATTTATGTGGAAGGAGCAATTTAAGGTATAAATCCTAAGTTATTAATCTTACCGATTTATACCATAGACTCTTGAGGGCAGAAACTGCACTCTGTGTTTGAATGACACCCAATGTCCCCAGTCTTAGTTAGATGTTACTGAACAACAAAAGAGCCACTTCCCTCTGACTTAAACTGTACACTCTGCCAAACAGAAACGTGTATCCGGCTATCAAACAAGAGTCTGAGAGCATGTTCAAATGCACAATAACAAGTAACAAAGTTCAACCCCAGCTGTTGGTGCTTGATGTGTGCCCACTGCGTTCCCTAACACCCTGCAGCACAGACAGAGGAACTCTGAACAAAGTGAAGGGCCTTTTTCCTCTGATGCTTTAAGTGTTCCTCCTGTGATGACTACGCACACTGTAACGTGCTTCTGAAAGTACTTGAGCGCTGCCTCTCATGAACAGAAAGGATTTTGTGCTGATTCTTTCCCCTTAACTACACTTAAAAGTGGAAAACAGGCAGCAGTGAACATTTAGAACTCGGCATTAGCTTGATCATTACTTACCTAGAGGCAATCGGTAGCAACCAGAGCTTCTTTTCTTCTCCAAACACTTGCTGAAGGTTCTTTACGAAGCCAAGATTGAACCCATTTTTATCTGGGCCGTTTTGAAACACAGGAGCTGAGAAAGCCTCTGCACACAGACACAGTTATCAGTGAAAACAACAAAACTCAGTGGCAAACACTGTGAAACAGGATTGTGCATGCCATAGCCATGTACAGACAACATGGTCTAACAGGTTATGAACTAGCACGACAAAGATACAAAGTTTGACAATAACCCTTCTTCATTTTGCAAGTCTACGAAGACTTTCACACTGAAGGGACGAGTTTGGTCTTGCAACTGAGCCACATGGAACAGCCAAACCGACCCACAGTGTGTTTAACCCAGGGAGCAGTGGTAAAAATGAGCTCCAGTCACCTCACAGCGAACGCAGTTGTACAAATGCATAACCTTGTTATAATTAGACTTTACATTGAAGGCTGTCATTTCCCTAAGGAAGCCTTTATCACACCACCTATGAACCACCTCACTTGAAGTGACAAATTTCTGTAGCATTCTGCCAAGATCTCAAATCTTCCTCCCCTCAAAACCAATGGGACTTTTGGTGTGTCTGACTTCAGAAAGTAAGACCCAAGAGCCTTACCTAGTGTGGATCTGTTTCTACTAACGAGCCAGCAGTGGTAGCCAAACAGAAACATAAGGCTTACGAAGAACATGACCGCCACAAAGAGAAGGAAAAGGACGTGAAATTTGGAACGTCCATTAGTCAGCTCACCCTGGAAAGAAAAACAACAAGTGGCAGGAACAAATAAAAGCTGGAGAGTCTTAGTTCCTAGAGAGAATGAGATCCTCTAAAAGTCCTGTGTGGAGTTCTCAAACTTGTATGCACAGATGTCACACCTTACAGAGGAAAGCCAGAAGAGACAAAGAAATGATCTGGCTCATTTCCCCTCCTGTAGCCAAAGCAGTGCGGTTTTTGCGTGACTACCCAGTAAAGCAACAGAATATTAATCAGCTAATGCACAGCAAAGTTACTTCAGCACAGTCACACAGAGGACACAAAAAACTACAGCCCAAAGGCCACACTCTTATTGGGGCTGTCTGCTGACACTGCTTGTGTACGAACAATAATGGGTAACTGAATGAGAAGTGTGCTTCATTTCAGTCGACTTTTAAATTGAGAAAGGAGTCATACAGGGATTAGGAAATGAACAAGGTGTTTTGATATTATTCAGGGAATATGCACAGATCAGTGCCAGGATGTTTTGCTTGGATACCAAAGACTCAGAGATCCATCCATGCAAATGCAAGTAGAGGAAAAGGGTGTCAACTTCCTGGCTAGAGCTAACTCTAAAACCTGAAACTCCTGAAGTCTATTTGCTTTTCACTTTGTGCATTTCACACATACAATGGGAGTTAAACTCAAAAAAGGGCCCTGGAAAATGCCTTAGAGAATAAATAACCTCCACAAACTGACACCAAAAAGGTAGCAAGAACGACTAAACCCCACAAGATGCACCGAATACAAAAAAGTAACCGAAGTTTGTGACTTACTGTCCAGTACTTAATGAAATACTTGAAGACTGTGGCAGCAATATACAAGCAATACAACAAAGAGTAGGCTAAGAAGAGTAGAAAGAATTTGTAGTTAGAAAATCCAATGCAGTTATTCACCCTAGAGAACAAAAGCAAAGTTGCAATCAGGATACGTACAGCACACACTTGTAACACAATTTGGGGGGGTTGGTTATCAAAGCCTCTTATTCACACAACACAATCTCATCACTGAAGAGCTCCCCTTAGTGGTCACTGTGCAACAGAACCGAAGTCTCTGCTTCCCACTTGCAGACTTCTTGCTGTGCCAAGGAAAAAGCACAGTTTGTGTTTTGGAATTGTTCTGAAGTTGGTGCCACCGGTAAATCTGTCACAGAGGCAGCTCCAGTTACTCACGGCTGTTTCTTGTCTGCAAGGTTAATCAGATCTGGGGGTTTCTCTGTTACTTCATTCATCTGCAAATCTCAGCAGTCAGATTCCCCACTGCTGATTTGCTCACACACAGAGCAACCAACCCCACGTTTGATTTATGCTTCTCCATGCACAGGATAACTCCCCAAGCCAACAAGGGAATGCAGGAAGTAATAGCAGGTGTTTGTCTCAAAACCTGGATTTGAAAGCCCCTCTGCAATTGAGGATGCTCAGGGAGGTTGAGGGGGGACTGGTTTTGTATGGCTTCTGATTTCTGAAATCTTCCTCCCCAAAGAAAGGGAGAGGTTTAAGAAATCTAGCGGCAGGGATTCTCCAAAGTATAAAGCTTCATTGACCCGTGCACCGTTCTACACACGCTGTCTCTGAACACGCATGGGTGCAGGCAGCAAACGGTATTGCTGAAAGCAACCACCAACTGCATGCTGAAACCATTACAGACCGAAAGTCAAAAGCTATACTGAAGTCCCTTTAAAATGGGAATAACAGTGAAAGAGTGGATTAGCAGTTGGGTTTTAAATTCTGTCAACATAGCAGTGTTTGTTCACACATGGAAGAACCACGAATGATTTGGCTTTCAGAATATCAAACACTTTCAGGCTATTTCAGAGTGCAGCTATTTTCTAACTTTCCCAGCATCAAGAGGTGCATGGTCTGAAGTGAAAGGGGCACAAAGACACTATTCTCTGGAAGAAATACGTTAAAACAGCCTCTCTTTTCAGCAAACAACAAGCCAGTATCCAGGACATACCATGGGCAGTGATGATCCATTTTTAGCACACATCTGCAAAGGGATAAAAAAGAAAAATTGAAGGTTTTTGTGTGGTACTTCAGTGCCAACTGCAGATCAACTGTGAAAGCCTCAGGTTCTTGAGATTCCTACATGACACAAACTCAGGGTGATGCAGTCTCTGGGCATTTTTTAAGGTAGGTATCATTTTAAAATGGAATATTTATTACTTTCTCAAGATCAACCAATGTCCTTGGGACTCTGCAAGATAATACAACATGAAAATGATTTCTGCTGTGTAAGGCCTATAATCTTCAGAAAACACCACAGGTAAAGGTCTGGAATATTAAAAAAAATTAAATATATATATTAAAAAAAGTCAGATCATACTTTATTTTAACCTGCCCAGGTTAATCAGTGGATTTTCATTTACTGGCATTGCTTTCTAGCAATTTAACACTGATGCACTCACGAAGTGTGGGAACTGCAAACACTTCAGGGCCACAGACAGAAATGTCATTGCTAGTGCTGTCACACACTGTCACTGCTCTGCAGACTGCAGCTGGCCCAGAGGTACAAGGGTACTTGTATGTGTAGAGGCCCAGCCCGTTCACATAACTTAGTGCTGACTATTCGCTTCCGTGACAAACCACCCAGTAACTCACATGGCACAAACAGTACAGTGGTGACAACGATCAGGCTTTATCAGCTGGCACCGATCACAGAACCGAATACCTGAAATTAGAAACGTATTAATACCGAGTAACAGAGCTGTTCTTTTCCCACATTAGTTAATATTCCCCTCATTTCCTAACCATTCATATTCTTTCCTCTATCATTTCAAAAGATCAGCGCATTTGCAGCTGATTTGTGCTGCCAGGCTGCAATCAGAGAAGCAAAGCTCGTAATTCTTCTGGAGGCCTGCAAATGTGAAGAACAATCCTCACTGCAAAGCATACAACAGGTTCAAAGTGATAAAGCAGAACTGTACACTTCTCTCTGGCTTCCACATGTACTAAGACTTTACTACTTCCATTTGGATAACTGCCTGTACAGCAGTTCTTTACTTCAAAATTCTTTGGCTTGGCAACAGAAATGAATAGGGCAGCACCTCCAATAGGAACACAGGTTTCTGTTAAGCTTTGAAAGGAGCACAGTGTGCATTTAATCACCCAACAGGACCCAGAAATCTGCCCACAGAATTCTGTCCTGCAGCCCTTACCTGGACTCCACTGCAAGGAAAAACAATTGCCAATTTAGTCACTGTATTACTAAAGGCAGACAACACACGTAGGCGTTTGAATGGTAAATACCAAGGGGAACACATTGCTTCTCCAAGGCAGCACTTGGTGCTCCACTGCGCATGAACGGAAGCATTCAGGGCTTTTTGTTTTCCCAAACATAAAACCTGAGAGAAAAGGCTTTACAATTATTTACCCAAGAGTTACTCAGCACATGCAGCGGTGTCAGGAACACCCTGTATGTCAGCAGTGTCATGTGCACTGCCAGCGCAGGCCGCTGCAGCCTGCGTGATCAGAGAACAGAGCCGCTGCTCCGCTCACCTCCGCTCCCCGTCCTCGTGTACACCGGCAGCTTCCTCGCGATTTCAGCCAGAATCTGCCTCTGCACCTCCGGCCTTTCTTCATTTTCGTAACGCTCTTGGTCAGCGTAGGACATGTGGTACTGGAAGGAGGAATGAGAGGAGCAGTTACCCATGGGCAGCAGAGACAGGGTTTCAAACACAGGCGGATTTGGCAACATTTTCCCTCCCACTCCTCCTAATGAGGTTAATCTAATGTGAAAAGGTTTTCAAGAAGATGAAGAGACAGTTAAGTGCTGGACAGCCAGAATACGATGTGATGCATCAGTAAGAAACAGGAAAGGGAAATTAAGCATCACCAAACAACATACTAGAAGTGCTACTACCGCTGCCTTAGGTTACTATTTCTCATGAAGAACACTGCTAACCATGACAAGGTCACTTCAGGGACCTCCCTTGTGAGCAAGCACCTGCCTCCAGCCATAATTCTGTACTTCTAAAACTGGGATTACTTGTTTTGTCTAAATTTACATTCCTGTAATTAAGATGCGATTACAGGCAAGTATATCTGGAGTGCCGCACAAACACCAGCTCCACTGCTCCAACACAGTGTTCTATCAGCATTTCAGAGGGAGGTAAAACTAAATGCAAAAAAATCCACCAATCTCAACATGAAAAAGTAACTATTCAGTAGAAAAAGAACTGAAACAAACGTCTGCCTGTGCTCAAACCACTAACTCATGCTCTTGTCCTAAAATAAGCCACCTGTGTTAGAAAACAACAGCAAACCCTTCACTACACTATTAATCATTAAACACTCTGAACACCATGAAGAGTGACAACCGAACTGAAGGTCCTTACTCAGGAGCTGCAGTAAGACCAGCTGAGGGAAGGTGCTCAGGATTTGGCTTGCAACTTGGTAAATGCTTAGAGATCAATGACTATAAATATGTAAGTTAAATCATCATCAATCCTCTTATTCTCAACATGAAAACTCCTACCAGCTCCTGAAACACCTGGAAAGGCAGCTTTAGAAGCCAACACTGTCCCTGTGTCCTGGGTTCCGCAGTAGCAGTCATGTTTTTCCTTTGTGTTAACTGGTACAGTGCTGTGTTTTGACTTCCAGTTTGAGAACAGTGTTGGTGAAGCCGATGTTCTCGGTTGTTGCTAAATGATGTTTACCCTGACCAAGGACTCTGTGAGGCTCATGCTCTGCCAGGGAGGAGGGGAGGCTGTGAGGAAGCAGAGACGGGGCGCCTGACCCGGGCTAGCCGGGGAGGTATTCCATACCACAGCACGTCATGCCCGGGGTGGGGGGTAACTGGGAGTTACCCGGAAGGACAGGGGCTTCCGGGTGGAGCTCGTTTCTCTTGGCTGGTGGTATCGTATTCTCTTCCCTTGTTATTTTCCCTTATCATTGTTGTAGCTGATAGTAGCGGTGGTGATTTGTTGCTGGACTGTTTTTGTCTCAACCCGTAGGAGTTGCACTCTCTCGATCCTCCTCCCCGTTCCTCCGGGAGCGGGGAAGGGGAGAGCCCCGGGGGGGGGAGACGGACACGGACCTCGATTGTTGTCAGCTCGGCACCACTCACTGGGAGTGAGTGAACAAGCTACCTGACTGGGTTTAAACCACGACACCCTGATTTAAATCACGCTCTTCGGGGCATTACAGGATTCTCAGAACAGTAAGTTACTCAGTTTTATGGACAACTCCAGGTCACTTTCCATCTCTTTAGGAAATCCAACCAGTTGTTCAGATCAACTAGAACAACTGCTTCATTCTGCAGTGAATGACAAGTGCTTGGGCTCTTACCTTTTTACCTGGCTGCACCGGGAGAGTAAAAATAGACTTCCAGTATGTCCACACAAAGAGCACAAAGAGAATATGGAATATTATAAGATAGGCCACTAAAAAGAAACAAAAACAAAACAAACAACAAACAAAACAAAAACAGAAACAGAACAATGATTTCTTAAGCAAAAGTTTCATTCATGATGGGCATCATTCCAATCTTTCACAACAGTGACCAAAAAATATAGAAGTTCTACAGCACTGACCAGTACTAGAACAGAGCTAAACCCTGTGGTGATGGGGCCAGTGGCATTTCAGAGCTCTGTGGCTGCAGTTAGGGGTCACCTACCTCACAAGCCTTCCCCTTCTCCACCTGATCTGAGTCCATGGGTAAGAATACAGCTGTAAGAGACTTCACTGGGAAAGACAGGATTCCTGCCTCCCAGGCACAAGCAAAGCCAAACTGGCTGCTGCTGAGTAGCATACAGGTTAATACTGCTATACTCCAGCATCTCTAAATTTGGGGTTCAGTTGCTACTAAATGCACCTACAAGCACAGTTCTGTATCATTAGGGTATTGTCCACTCGTGCAGTGTATTCTTCACTACTTGAGAGCTGAGAAACGCTCCAGGACAGCTTTACATCACCAGAAAAATAATCACATCTCTTCTTAATCATCTTTTAGATTTACCACAGTCGATACCATAAACCAAATCAGGAAAACATCCCTCAAATTGAGCCAAATGGGTCTTGTGACTACTGAGGAAGAGCTGTAATCCATCAGACACAAGATTATCACATGAAACCCAGCGTGCATCAGAGTCATCTCATTTCAAAGTGCAGACTTTATTTCAAAGCCTTTGGCCATAAGCAGGCATACTGAAGTTTAGAAAGCCAAAGGACAGCAATCCTACAGCCACACAGACCATGTGATTATTCTCTCTTTAATACCCAACTCACTAAGACATTATCAAACAGCTACCACAGTTTTATTCAAACACCATTTAATGGCAATAACAACACAGTTCCCCACCCATTTCATTTAAGTTTCAAATTCTAGAAATGAAGATTAAAGTAACTACTACTAGTGGGAAGAGAAGTCTAAAATCCAAGCAACTTCTCAGGCAAGAGTGCCTGTGTGAAATGTAACTGGTAAGCTTTGAGACCTTTGAGAGAGATAGACGATGATCTGATATGCCTCAAGAAATGCAAGGGGTTGTGTGAACGACTTGTGATTCAATGGTAGTTCATTAGTGCGATCTCAAGTTTGAGATGCTATCCCTATCCCACATGTAGGTGGAGCTCAGTCATTCCTAAATCAATATGCAAGGAGATAAATCCTGCAAAAGGTTTAATTTTGTTCATAAAGCAACACAGCAGCATGTTAGAGGAAGCTGACCTGGAGATGCACTGATAGATTAGGCAGCTAATAACTTCCTTCTGCTGAGCAATCATTAATAGCATGCTTCCTACAGTTCCTCTGTAGCAGTTTCAACTATTAGGACAGCTCTATAGTGGAAAGAGAATTTACCTGACGCAGCAATGCGGCATTGCTGGTGGTGCATGGGTGTACACAGACATACACAGCTTTTCCTGAAAAAGGGATCAAGGCCTTTTTGAGTTCTTCTCTTATACCGAGACTAAACTGGGGCATTTCAAATACACCCAGAAGTTACAGCATGTCTGACAGTGCATGCTGTGTGCTGCATGAGTGTGAAATTACAGGAAGGAAACACTGAAAGGGTATGTAGGTATAAAAAAAAATTGACAGAAAGTGCTTTTGCTGTTTTACCTGGAACATTTGTGAATCTTTTTATACAAGCACTGAATGTCAGCAGTAAACTGAATACACATACCTTTTTCTACTGGGTTGCTCAGAGTCACTGTAAGAGAAAAAAAACACATGTAAACAGAGCAAAGAGGATTCCCACAAAAGCCTGTGACAAGTAAATAACATTTCTATCTGAAATACAGCCACTTCGAGGAACAAACCCTTCAAATTCAACAGACAAGAAGAAAGCCCAAAGTTTAGCACCAAATAAAAAGCATCTGTTACAATTCCTCTGCCCATGCAAATGACACCCACAAGATGTTCCATAACTGCTGCTTATGATGTATTTTGCCTTGTTACAAAATAGATTTTCTTCTATTTGTACACTGGAAATAAGACAAAGACAATCCACTGTGGCACCATTACCCGGGCTCCTCTAGCAACTGTCTCTGTGCATGTACTTACAAGCACATACCTGTAGCTTGATCCTCCGCAGCAGCAGTGCCCTGATGCATTTCTGCATCAGCATAAATTACAAAGGCTCTTAGTCAGCAACAAAGGATCCACTCTAATAACTCCATTAGTTTTACACTTCCTACTAATGGAGTTTTTACAACCCCTCCCAACTTTACCGTAATCATAGGAACAGTCCCTACTAACAGAACCACTTAGAGCAACCCCAAAGGATACATTGCTCAGCTTGCTGCTACTGATTATTTTAAAAGCCACCCCTTGTTCTAAAAGCCATCATGTGAGTTTAACTGACAACAAAAAGACATCTTGAACTGAAAATGGAGCAGTTCTGTGGTTTCTTGACAGAATACTGCTTGGAAGACAAAGACTGTTCTCAGGATGGGAGCCCCTTATATCAAGCCTTGAATGTAACGGTTGTAACTGAACCAGAGGCAGAGTCATCTGACAAAAATAAGACTTAAAAGATGTGTGAGACTGCACACAGCAGTGGTGACCCCACCAGCAGCTCTGCGAGGCTGCACAGCCTTTCACTTCCAGTGTACAGCCAGTGCCTGGCAGGAGACTTTGTTCTTCAAGACTCTATCGCCTTACTTGAACAACAAGCTTGGAAAATGTAAATCAGAGCAGGACCCAAGCAGCCCTGCTCTTGCTAATGAAACTAGCTTTTCTTTTAACCCTGCTAACAAACCGTTTTGCTCTGCGACCTCTATGATACACAACAATGCATGTGAAAAGAGAGACCAAATATCTGCCATGTCTCTGCACGCTCAACTTCAGATGGAGGCTGTTAGGAAGCATTTAGATTTCCTTCGGTTTGCTGCAAATCAAACTGTGAAGAGTACAACAACTCTTCACAAACATTGCCCGGTCCCCTCCTGAAGTACATGTCACCCTTGCAGCATGGCCTTTCCAAGGATTTTACATGAGGAAAGAGCAAACCCCTAAACAGAGAGTATACAAAAGGTTTTACTGCAGGACTCTGGGTCATGGTTTCTCACTGTGGCAGCAACCACCAACCAGATGTAAAATCACAGCCTCCTCTGGAGTGTCGCTTGCTGACCATACCACTCAAAGTTCAAACCCCACTATCTCCAGGACCTCACTTCCACAGTACTCTCAGGCCTCAGCAGCCTGCACAACTGAAGATGAAAATCAAGAATCCAAACACAATCTATTTACACCCTTGCAACAGGAATATGCAATGAACCGGCAAAACACAATAGAAACCTGTAACAAAGGAAGCCAATACAAGGAAGCCTTCCCATGCTAGAAATGTGAAAGAGAGAGAATGTCCTCAGAGATAGTTTTCAAGTAACTGTGCGGGGACAGTGTTCCCTCAGGAGAATGGATAACTGGTACATAAACTCTGAAAATCCTGAAAGATGCAGCAAGGCCATGAGAGGCCCGAGGAAGCCTAAACAAGCAAGATAAGAAGCAGCTGGATTTCACCAAGTTAATGAGAACTGTGGACTGTTGGCAAGCTGTTGAGGTCAAGTTCCCACACCTGTGCTTAACCAATTATATGCTAGTTGCAAAGGGTCTTCAGGCCTTCTTTGGCATCATAATATGCCAAATCACTGTAAGTGCGTGTAAGAAATAGCATTTAAGGGGTTACGGCTTTGTAATAAACGGCTTTTGTCTGATCATATTGATCTCTGAGTCCATATAACTGCATATGCCAAGAGTTACTGTTCAAAGCCTAAAATAACGTCGTCATTTCACTTCTGTGCAGAAAACCTCCTCCAGACGCAAAGAAAATGCACGAGAGAGGAAGATGGGGCAAAGAAACAGACGGGTGTGGGCAAGAGAGTGATTCTGAGCTGTGATTCCAGGCAGGGAGATGAGCTCCTGCCAGCTCAAGCAGCGCTTACAGAACAACACAGGCCCAAACCACACGCTCAGCTGAGTCTTTTCTGAGAGGTACACTGAGACTTGGAGTTAGCAGGTGTTAAATGTTACTGCACTCGCACAGCACTGCAAACAGAGCACAAAAGACTGGCAGCAGCTCAGGAACATACCCTCTTTTTCTGTCACATGTTCTGACAGCTACGTGCACCTTGGAGTTATCATTACATGTGAATTACTGGAAGAAACCACCCAAGTTCATGCAGATGAGAGCTCAAGTCCAAAGTCAAGCCAGGAAACCAACGTGAGCTGCAGAACAGCCCTGCTGCAGCTCTGGCACTGGCGAGCATGGGAGGGGTGTGGGTGGTGCCCACAGGTGCAGCCAGTGAGGGCCACCGAGGCTAATTAAGGCTAATTAATGCAGATCAGCCCCATGTGTGAGGTGAGCAGCCTTGGGACCAACAGCCAGAGCTCAGCACCACCTACCCGGGAAATGGGCAAGGAAAAGGGATTTTAAATTGAGACTAAAAGCCCAGATGATGGTTAAGGGCCCTTTCAACCCAAGCCACTCTGTGATCCCATAACACAGCTCACAACCTCAGAGATGGAATAAAATGTCATGAAGTATTTGGGAGGTTTGCCTAGCTGCCAATTGAAACAGATCAAAGAAGATGCACTGCATTTTAGTCCCCATTAAGAAACAACAGGTCTCACTGCACTGGCAACCCTAACAAAGTCTGATTTAAAGTTGCTGTGCAGCACCAGAGACCAGCTCTTTCATAGCAACCTCTCAAACTGCCTGGAGAACTCTGTCTTCCTGTCTCTAGCTTACCTTGTCCTGAGGAGGAAGAGCACCACGCTCCTCCTCACCACTGCAAAAGTCCAAGCTACCAGCAGCTGTCCTCTTCACCTCCACCAGACCTTGCAGCCCTTTATTCTAGTAACAGGTTTCTGCACGCACATTACCCCAGAATATGACAAACACAAGAAAGTTTGTCCTTGCTATACAGTTAAATTGTTCAACTGTGCAATTGCTAGCCTGTACCAAAACCTTCCCTTCTAAAGTTCAGTGGTTTTCACGCTGCTGTACGAGGTTCTTTGACTCGGGACTGTGATTTAGCACAGCCTCTTTATTTCCTTTTCCGAACATGACAAAGTGACTTCAGCTCCGGGAATACACTGATTTTTGTTACTGATTAAACCAAAAATCGCATCACGTGGCAACAACAGGGACGGTGAGTGTGGTATAAGCCTCCCAGTCTTCACGAACGTCACTTCCCCCGGCTGACATGAGAACACACAATACATGGACTCATGACTAAGGAACCCACAGACCTGTCCAGCCCTGCCAGGATACAAATCCTATGGAAAGCCAAGGCAGCACACTACAGAAACCCCACTAAGTAATCCCACAATGGCCTTGACCTGTACCAGCGTGTTTCCTCCCACCCACGCCATCACCTCATTACCACCCAACCAGGGTCACGTATAATAGAATCCCAGCCTGGTTTGTGTTGGCAGGGACCTTAAAGCTCATCCAGTTCCAACCCCTGCCACGGGCAGGGACCCCTTCCTAGTGCTCCAAGCCCCTGTGTCCAGCCTGGCCTTGGTGTATCTTAGCGCGGACACTGCTCCCACCTCCGGACACTCGCCCTTACCACAGGCCAGGGGCAGCGGGGCTCTGTCGTGCTCCGGACCCGCTTCAGCACCGTCCGGCCCCGGGGAAGGACAGGGCCCCGCTGCCCCCGGCCCCATCCCGGCCTCACGCACGCACGCACCCTCCCCGTCCCGCCGAGCGCTCACCCAGGCACAGCTCGCAGACATAGGCGTAATAGGACCAGAGCACGACGAGGGCGATGATGAGGACGGGCAGCCAGGCGAAGGCGCGCTGGCAGCACCGCAGCCCCCGCGACACAGCCATCTTCCACCGCGGCGGGGCCGCATCGGCCGTCGGCGGCTCGGGCTGAGCGGGGAGCGGGACGCTCGGCGCTCGGTTGAGCAGCCTGGAGGCCAGCGGTGGCGCTGGATTGGGTGCGGCGCGGCGCTTCGGCGCCCCCTGGCGGGGCGAGGAGGGGCAGTGCCTCCCGGTTGAAGTTGATGTGCGCGGTGTGCGGTGCTCGGAGTTCCGTGGCACACCGCGGTAAGGTGCTCCCTTCCCAGCTGGAAACCCACCGGCCCTTCCTTCCACAGTAGCAACCCTGTGGTGTTTCACGTGTCTGATGGCTCTGATGTCCTTCCTCTGACTGCTGAATCTTTGATCATCATCATCGGATCCCAGGTTGGAGGGACCCCAACGATCATCTGCTCCAACCTCTCTCGGCAGAGCATGAGATCTGTCCCTGTTCGTGGGCAGGGGATTTGGAACTAGATGATCTTAAAGTCCTTTTCAACCCAAACCACTCTATGGTTCTATGATCTAGACTAAATGTCCCAGCACCATGTCTCTCTACAGCTACCTGAAAGGAAGATGGAGCAAAGAGGTGGCTGGTCTCTTCTCCCAAGTAACAAATGATAGGACAAGAGGAAACGGCCTCAAGCTGCACCAGGGGAGGTTTAGATTGGATATTTGGACAAATTTCTTCACCAAGAGAATAATCAGGCATTGGAACAGGCTGCCCAGCGCAGTGGTGGAATCACCACTCCTGGAAGTGTTCACACACTGTATAGATGATATGGTTTAGTGGTGGCCTTGGCAGTGCTGAGAGAATGGTTGGACTTGATCATAAAGGTCTGTTCCAACCTGGCTGATTCTGTGGTTCTGTGTCCAGCTGCATCTTAAAAGTGTCCAACGTTGGGGAACCCACCAATACCCTGGGGAGATTATTCCAATGAATATTTGTTCTCATTGTGGACAATTCTCCTCTGTGTCCAGTCAGAATCTCCCCAGGAGTAACTTGCACCCATCACCCCTCATCTTTTCCATGTGAATCACTGTAAAAAAGAGTCTCCATCTTTGCAGCCACCCTTTGAAATCTGGAACATGGGGATAAGGTCTTCCCTGAGCCTTCTTTTCTTCTGGCTGAACAAGCCCAGCTCTATCTCAGCCTTTCCTCACACAATGGCCTTCTCAGTCCTTGGATCATCTTTGTGGTCCTTCTCTGCACCTTCTCCAGCCTCTTCACATCTTTTTTGCACAGTAGGGACCGAAACTAAACACAGTATTCCAGGTGTGGCCAGAGAAGGACCAAGTGGGATGATGATTTCTTTATCTCTGCTGGTGATGCCCTTGATGATCCCCAGCAACCTGTTGGCTTTCTTTCCTGCAGCAGCTCCCTGCTCTCTCCTATTGAGCTTGTGTCCACCAGGACCCCAGGTGCCCCTCCACGGAGCTGCTCTCAGCTGGGTAGATCCCAGCCTGGGCTGTACTATTAGATTATGTGTGCAGGACCTGACACTTACTACATTTTGTACCAAAAGCTCTTTTTATCAGTAATCATCCAATTTTGTACCTTGTTCTGTAAAGCTTATCTTGCTTCTCCTGGAGGATGATCCTGTCCTTCTGTTCTACCAGCTTCGTGTTGCTCTCAAAGTTCCTAAGCATAAACCTTGGTTACTAGTGATGCACATGGGAAGATCAGACTCGACAATCTGTGAAAGGAAAGGAGCATCCCCTCCAACAACCCAGTAACATAGCAGTTAATGTAAAAAAGGAAGAAAAAAGACCATGCCACCCACCCAGTCTGCTCCACAACCCCCTTGGAATTCCTGTAGGAATCCCCCTCATTTCCACATTCAGTGATATGTTTTGAGTTAAGGCTTCAGTTAATTAAATCCACTACATTGCCTCTGTTAAGGAAATTAGTTTTCTAATCAAGAGAGTGTCTTATCTAACAGATTGCACTTGTGATAAAGCCCTGGTGTAATTCACCACTTTCAGTCACCCCCTTTGTTCATCAGGTTTTTTCCCCTCAGAAAACTTCCCTCATTGTTGGTATCAAACTTGCAGGCTGTGCTGCCTCTAGCAACCTTCTCTTTGAGGACAGGTACCACATTTGCCATTCTCCTCCTCAGACCGCACTTACTAATTCCATATTCAGTTCTTTCAATACTTTAAGTGGAGATGATCTCCAACTCCTGATTTGTTCAGTAATGAGGTGATGTATCTTAACCTCTCCTCTGCCCTGCCCACAGTTTATATGGTCACTATTCTCTCCTTTGGGCTACTAAACTTCTTTAATACAAACCCTCAACTTTTTGGCACTTGTTTTAGTTTTCTGTGTGTGGGACAGTTTAACCATATGCTGGCCTGAGCTGTGTGTAACCCTAAACATGAAACCTCAGACAGCAAATTAGATTGTGAAATCCACAGTCTACATACATATAATTCACAGGCTTTATATATATATATTTGCCAGAAAGAGATATGCTCCCTCTGGGGCACTGAGGGAGAGGATTCAGGACACGTACACTCAATACTTTGAGGCTTTGGAAGAGCAAGGATTCCTGCTTGCTTTCTCCTCCTTCCCACACTGCATAGACCTGGGAAACCAACATTTTTACCTGCAGTATGTTATGTTTTACAAACATCACTACAGGAACCAAGTCAGAGAATCTCCTCTTCCAGAACCTCAGATCTGCTCATCGTATAGATGGGATGTGGCACATCCATGATGCACAGTTCCTGTGTGTGTGTATATAAAGCTGGAAGGCAACCTCCCTGTCAGGCAGCCATGGAGCGCCGCAGAAGTGAGCAGCTGTTTTCACATAATGCCTCTGTCAATAAAGTTAAGACGTTTTTGTTCAACAGCCAGTTTAATGTGTTCAAAGATCCACATGGATTATCTTCAAACCTCTTTTGTTTCATGGGCTTCCAGGGGAGACTTAGTCATATAAACATGAGCTCATCTGAGGTAAGAGATTCCCAAGTACAGCTCTTTAAAACAACAAGAATCATGCAACCTTGAAATCTTGTGATTCTTATAGGGTATTTTTTGCACTTGTGGTTCAAGTGTGAGCTCCCCATTTGAAACTGCCAGCTGGAGTCAGAACTGGTATAAAGCACCTTGTGCCCTTTTCAGACATCAGCACTACAGATGTTATTCCAAAGAAATGTTGAATCTAAAGTTGAACTTGAGCCCATTCTACAAAGTGAAGTTCTCTCTGGATGTGCAGCCTCACTGGGATCCACAGCAACGACAGCAGTTGCAAGTAGCCTGATTCAAGAGGGTGGTTTAGGAAGCAGTGGGATTATCCTAAGTGATATCTGTACCTTGGAGTTTCATTCTGCCATTTGCAGTTTCCTGCTAATGCACATCACACACAACTCTTGAAACAAAGCAGCAAACTTCAGCAGAGTTCAGAAAGCTGCGATTTCACCCATACATGGGACCAGACTGTTTAAAAGGACTAAGGCTGCAGCTCTAAGGAAGGCAAGTAAGAAAACCAAGCACTTGCAGCTTCAGGGTGATTTAAACAAGGCTCATGCTCATAGGCTTTTTATCAAAGCCCAACTCTTTGGATGCTCAGAGAGAAGAAGATGGTGGTGGCTTCCAGTGCCACAGAGACTGGGCATCAAGAAGCACATCATACTAAGAGCTGTAGTCTGAAGACTAGAGTAAGACTGACACCAGCTAAGGTGGCACTGGCTCACTGGACCAAAGAAATAGCTAAAAAGCATCAGGAAACAAGATAAACTCAGGAAACAAATGCCAGTTTTGACACTTTACCTATTGCAGAAAACCCCACAGGACCACGTGTACCACTTTCACCAAAATGCTGTCTTTCATATGAGAAAAAGCTCTTTAAAAATGACACATGGTAGGAAATGCTTCTTCGTATTGTCCTGTAAAAACCACACAACTGGAAAATGCCGCTTGTATTTCCCGTGCTGAACATGAAACCGTGCACAGATCACAGTGTACATTTCACAATCACATTCTAATCCAGAAAATCAAAGCTGTGCAAGATACTTTCCCCACTGTTCATTTCAAAATCTTGCTTAAGCTTGTAATACATGCAAGCCCTGAAGGTGTGTGGAAAGATAGCTACAAAGCAGTTGCCAACAGTAATGAGCCAAACCTTGTGAAGATGTAACTTTCAAACTGCTTTTAACCTAGTGTGTGTAAAATAAAGGTGTAGCCTTCTTTAATTGTCAGATCTATTTATATCTGGGTAGGTTACACATGGGTTTGCTTATCAGTGACAGAGATTGGCAAAGAAATGTGATAATCCATGATCTAAAAAGGGAACCAAAGCCAACCTTGACTGGTGGCTGAGAGCCCTTTTTGATCTGAAAAAGGCTTGTGGGCCTCAAGGCTGGCCTGTTTTGTCATTTATTGTAGGAAAACACAGCACCCCTCCCTACCTTGATCCTATGTTGACAGGACTATCACATACCATACTTGTAGGTAAGTAGATAACACATCACAACACATGCTAAACCTAATCATATCAGATTTGGGCTTTGTATCAAAAACGCTGCGCCCCAGCTCATGCAGAGGAGTTAGAACAAGCTTTTCCAGAAAAATGGAAATTAGACAGCTGATTGATTGCAGAGGAAAATAAGAGAGCTGGTTCAGAGGGTGGCCATGCAGAGCTCTAACTACCGATTAACACCTTGGCCATCATCTAGATCGTTGCGTGTTAATACAGCATGAACTTTTCAGTGTCAGCTCTTGCTGCAGCTGGAGTTTTCCAGTAGCCTTCACGGCTAGTTTCAAACAGGCTGGGATTCAGCAGTTTTCTCTGTTTGCTGTTGTATCAGAGGGTCTAAAGGACTAATGAGCCAAAGAGGATTAGGGAATACTTTTAGAAGTAGATGCCACTGATCATCTTCAGACTTCACAGAAGATCCTTTTATTTTTACTGGTGACATCTCAGAGAGAGTCATGTTTTATAACAGCTTTTCCTTCTTTGCCCCATTTTCCCAGCTATGTACTGGGAGATGGTGAAGCATAATGAGGCTTCACTGGTACTAACCTATGAGCAAGCTGTATCTTGTTACATTAAGGACTCTCCACTCTGGGTGGTAAGCTGCCATCTTCCCAGGAACCCCAGGAAAACCTCATTTTTGATACTTTTTGCAGCTCTGTACTGGGACTTCTTCATTTTACATGAGTTTGTGCCTGTGTACGAAGGTCCCATTGCACATTTATCCACGTAGTCTGTGTACAACAGCATGATACAGTCTTGCAATGGGTAAAACAAATTAAGGAAACTGCTAGAACATACTCACTTGATGCAAATCAGCAGAGCTCTAACGAAGTGAGCAGAGCTGGGTTCGTACATGCCAGCTTTGAGATGTCTCTCTACAGCTCTGGGACAGAAGTTAGGATTTAGGCAGTTATCCTACCACTGACACTGAAGCCAAAGCGGATTGACTTTTCCCCTCACAGCCTTCCCAGCTTTCTTTGTCCTGCACAATGATCCCTGCCTCGCCTTTGACTGTAAGCTGCATGCATGGTGGCGGTGCTCCAAGTCATCACTTGCTTCCTGCTCTCTCCCATCCCCCAGTTTAAAATTGGATCCTAACTTAATGTGGAAATATGGGCAGGGTATATGGGGTATGCAGCAAGGTCTGTCAGCACGGATCGCAACTACAGGTGTTTGAAAAACTTTCAATTGCCACCAAGTGAAAAAGTGGCCATTTGCAGCGAAATTTGTCTCATTATTACAAATGCAGTCATGTGGGTTTGAATATAAAAGAGCATAGGGTGAGCGAGCGCTTGTACCATTAGAGGGTGCTGGAGTCCACACAATACTGACCTGCCTTCGGGTCCAGCCTGCTCAAGAGCTCCTCATCGGTGACTGCCCTGCGCGAGCGCAGCGCTGGTAACAACGGAATGAGAAGTCACTGGGAATAAAACCCATCATAACCTTGTTTTGTCACATTTATAGCCTTGTCCAAACGTCATTCAATCCATTTCTTCACACCTATTGTCTTTCTATACTCCAGGGAGACCGGAAGCTGATCAAATACACAGTACAGGTTTAGATAAGAAGTCACACAAAATATCACAATGTGACATTTTCTGAGTTCTTAATTTTGCACCTTAAATAACATGCTTTTAATTAGACAGTTGATATTTATCTTGTCATATCTTTTAAAGCCAAAACATTAAACCAAATACCATTCTATATACATAGAGCAAACCTGTCTTCCCCATCCCTCTTCCTTTCCTGCAATTATCAAGTGAATCCTGAACTTTGGTCAGAGACATTTGTTATTTGGCACTGGACTAGTTATATTATTTGGCAGTAATTAAGTCTAGTAACCTAATGGATGGACCTTTTTCTCTTGCCTCTGCAAGGACCTTCCTCACGTAACACCCTTAGAGGAGGATAGATAGGGAGAGAAACATGCTACACCCAGGGAGATGCTCCTCAGACGTCTTAAATCTCTGTATCTTTTCAGCAAACAGAGTCCTTGTCCCATGTGGATACACAGTTTCTGGTTTCTACACTAGCTGTATTCTGTGGTTATTTATTTAAATCTATGTCTTTTACAATCAATGTTCACTATGCCTTTCCCCCTCACGCTAATTACCTTTGAAACCAGCTAAACACACTTCTAGCCAACTCGTTATTCCCTTATCATTTAAAACAACTGCACGAAGCTTTGAGTCCTCTGACCATGGAGAAGCTTCCCCAAAAGTCAGGGGTTTTAATTTCAGTCTATGCCACCTTTCACGAGTGAGATGCACACAATTATGTGATTCGTCAGAGTTTTGTTTTAAACCATAAAACCAAGTATGTAGGCTCAGAGATGCTCATAGAGGAGGACATTCTGGTAACCTCACCAGATTCTGCAGTTCGAAGTTTTGCAAATCAACTTTTACTGCACTCTTATTGTACCTGGTGGAGATGATTCCAGAGCTGAGTAGCAGTGCTGAGTGTGGGCAGGCAGCATACACCATGTGTAATTCTTTCATTTCCTGGTAGCAGCAGTTCTTGCAGGCACAACAGCAGGGTTGTTTATTTTTTGTTCTTCATCTTCATTATTAACATTCTGTTAGATCTCTTCACTGCACCTGGCTGGTTAGTGATGGAGTATAACGGCATCTTTGCCCTGGGCTCTTGGAGATGGTGCATATGGATGGGGAAAGCAACAGATAATATGGATGCAAATTTCAAATTACTGGTTCCATCCCCGAGGCACTTAAAGAGGACAAAGCTCAAGGAAACGGGGAGAACAGCAGGACTGTGCTTTTAGTTCCTACTGAAGGTATAGACTTGAGAACACCCTTCATGGTCCTTGCGGTATTTTCCTTCACAAAATAACGGAACATAACTTTGTTTCAGTCAGGAGTACCTGCACTCTCTTGCTGAAAGCAAGATCATCCAGAGCACTCTATTTACCAGCCAGTACTTGAAGAAGAGCCTGTCACTTGCACAGGATCAAGATACCAGAAACCCAACAGTGCTGGTCTTTCTGATGAGCACCCATTAAGGATCACTGGCACAGAACACACACTGATTTAGAGTAATCACCTCAAGGAGCGGTCTTTAATGAACTGAGGGGGAGGCACTTTCAACATTCAAGTCAATGTTCTCTTGCCTAGAGAGCCACTCATATGGAAAAAACAACTGTCTCTTCCTATTCATGTAATTTTGTCTCTCTTACTGGAGGTTTTGCTTTTCTTTTTTTTCCTTCTAAATGGTTTCATACTGATAAAACCCTTGCATATCCCACAGACCAGATCTGGTGTGACCCCAGCAGTGCACTGGTATTTAACCTCTGACAGTAAAACACAAACTGAACCTTCTGAGCTAGAAAGATTTATCAGGTTTTGCACTAAGACAGAGTCCTCTTGAGCAGTCCTGTACATGATGTACATTATCCTTCTGCTAACTGCCTCAAATCACCCACTGCATTCAAATACATGATAAATACCAGTGCTCTTAAACATACCGCTACCTCCTCCACAAACTGCCAAGAGAGGCTTGGGGAAGAAAAATGAGCTTCATTTTTAGGTATTTTTTAAAATCAGAACCATAATAACTGACTTGATGCCTTTTTTTGACACTTTTCTCCACTGATGCATACCCATCTCCTGGAGGATGCTCCAGTCTCGTTTACATCTGATGTTTCTTCCAAACTTCCGAACCTGTGTCAGCCTGGTAATTAGTCTGAAGGCAGAATTAATTACATTGGATTGCTACAATGAATTCCATCATACCCTGGGAAGTCTGCTATTTGTAATCAGCTGTGGAACTGTTGCTAGGAGACTGGAATCATTTATTTTTTGGGAAAAAAAAAAAGATGTATTTAAAATGTTTGCCTTCCTAAAGTTACAAATCCAAGACATACAAAAGTTTAGTTGGTCCTATGAACAATTCTTGGTGCTTTCATATATTAGTAGTATATTAACTCTTGCCTCAGAAAACATAAGGAAAACCTCATAAGTAGCTATCATATCTATCAGATATATTCCTAAAAAGAAGCATATTATAACTGATGAATGTTTACTTCCATGATCTTTTTCCTCTGTAGCCAGGGCTGCACATACACAGAAAGCATTGTATGCACGGAAGACAATTATTAACTCTCTCAGATACAGCTTGTACGACTGAGTTATCGATCATCCTCTACAGCATTAAAAATATATAACGTTGAAACATAAAGGACTCAGCGATGAAGCTTGTACCAACATAACGAGGATGACTGGACCAAATTTCAGCTTTTACACTCAGGTTCTTTTCTCAGTTTCCTACCTGTGGCCCCATAGAAAATACTGAATAGTTCAACTTCCTCCCCTGAGCTCACCTTCAATTACTTTTAGAAGGTTTTCTCATCCTTAATTGTCATTAATCCAAGTTATAATGATTTAATCCTTTAATCTCTTTTCAAAAGTCAATCACAAGCTTTTCACTACTGTTCTCTTTTCCCCATGTGCAGCCACCTCAGCAGTGACAGACAGACTCCAGCATAATTGTGGTACATGCAGGGAATCCTTTTTTAGCAGTAATCATCTAGAGTTGGGTCTTCTCAACTGTTCTGAACAGACTCCGTCAGTTCACGGCATTGTTCTCTGCATGGCATTCTAATGGATAAAATGGTTAGTTTTACCATGTTTTAGAGATAATGTCCATTTTCTTCACTATTATTTTCCCTTCAATTCCAGTGTACATTTCCTTTGCTTTCATTATCTGATAGAGACTTTCAGGTAGAGAAGCTGGGGGTATAGAGAAGTCTGTAACTGATGAGTTGTAATTAAAGCAATTGGAAGAAAAGACCATATTATCCACCTGGCTTTATTCCTAATCTTATTTTCAACTGCCAAAATGTTGGTGAAAGTCTGGTTGCACTGACACTGATTTCCAAAATCCTTATTTAATCCTTCACTTCTGTTTCTTCATCATTTTTTTCCTGTTGATAATCATTAGTCAGGTAGTAAAGAAGAATTTGTAGGCACTGTGGAATTCAAATAATTCTCCCTTCCTAGCAGAGACTATTTCTCTCTTCTAATCTGACACATAATTTATTTTAGCTTCATCCCTAATAACAGCAAATTCTATTCACGGGGATACAACCGAGTCCATCAGGTGATGAATGTTCTGTTCACATTGTTACAATCTCTAGTAAATCCATTTCATTTAAAACTAGGACACTTTACAATACCTGAAATTGTCACCTTTAGTCTTCAATGTATGATAAAAATAGCACTAGTGTATGTCTGCTGCTGGTTAAACCTGCCTTTGACAGTCCACATCCATTTTCTCTGGCCTTACACAAGCTTCAGCTAGTCTGGATTCTGCCTGCTAAGGATGTAACGGGTATTGTGAATTATAGCTGATGACCCTGAGAAAAATGTAATTTATTGTCAATTGTCCATTATAATCTGTGGGAAAAACAAAATACTTTTCTTGAAATGCTGTGTGAAAAACAAGTTTTGGCCCCAATTTTTCGGAACATAATCTAACCGTTAGATTCACTCTTGTAATGCCGATGAGCCCCCAGAGTGCTCATAAATATTGGCAGCATGAAGTAGGCAGTATTTTGCCAGTTTTTTTCCTGCTAAACTGTAGTTAGTGTTTTTAACATAGCAATACATAACAACGCCCTTAATGCTATTCCTTGGAACTTCGTCCTGGAATTCTGTTTCAACTCACTTAGGTCCTAGGACATGTAGATCAGCTAGCAATATTGCTGCCAAAGTATAGGTGATGAATTTGCTGATAGAGCTCAAGAAGGGGGACTCTGCATTTCAAACAGCTGCGTTTCAACTGGAGCAGGAGGAAGAAAAGTAATTTTTGTACTAACGAGTTTTATTCACTTTTGTTCCACGTCTATGCGAGACTTTCATTTAAAGGTAGCGTTTAAGGTATCCTATTTCTAAAATCCTTATAAAACCTTATAAAAAGGTTTTGTGTCTGTAACAAGCTCTGCTCATACTGAGATGTATGTGGAAGACAACAGCTGAAATACAGATCCTCCTAAGACTACACATGAGGCTAGAAGCTTGTTGCTTTTCTTTCAGTAATTAGTTCACAGCCAGTTCATTACCATGTTGAGATCTAAAATGTCATTTCAACTCCATTTGTATTTGCCTCTTTATCTGGTCACTCTCTACATCAACACTGGCACTTAATCTCAAGAGAAGTCTTGCGAATGAAGAAATGAAAGTGGGGATATAGAAGTCATTTACCACCATGGCTACGTTACTTACAACTTCTGGTCTGCTGTTTCCCCAGGAATGCAGTTTTATTTGCCAAGTCTGTTCTTGATGTTTGTATCAGTGGACAGTCTCTGCTAGGATACCTACATATTTTGGAATACTTGTAGAGAATCATATATACAGTCAGTAGCTATACTGCATCAAGGATGACAGATACCTTAGGAGCACATTGAGCATAATTAAGTTTGCCATGGCACAGTATCACAGCTGAGACCTGGCCGCCAAACACAGACCTGTCTGGATCCTTAGCACGTGGAATCACAAGCTGTACATTTAAAGTATCAGACTTCTCATGGTTGCCCACACATGGAATATTATCCTGTTTTTCAACCTTCTAGCTTGGTTAAAGTTTTCTCCTAACAAAATCTTTTCATCCCAGATTGAAACCATGGCTATTGTAGCCTTCTGAACTGCTAATGAGACGTGGCTGTGGGAATCCTCAAGACCAGTGAGTTTGAATCTTAAAATGTATTTGTGTTTATGTAGTGGAAATATGAGAAAGCATATTTTGACTAATGGTATCACCCTAGAGAGAAACATACTTGTTATAAATATGTTCCATTGCAATAGCTGGAAACCTAACAAAATTGCCATAAACAGGACTTACATCAATGTTTCTGCTTGACCTTTCTGGGAGAATAAAAGGACCTTCTGGGAATGCAAAACAAATGAATTTTTTGGAAGCAAAATGAGTAACACAGCCCTTCCTTTTTATAAAATGGAGCCCTGATATAGCTGCTGCTTAGTAACAGTTCCTCCAAACGATTCATAAAAGCACCAGATGTAAAGGTGTGCACGTGTGCTTAACTCCCGGCTCGGATGCAAAACTCAGAAACGTTCATGCTGTGGGTATGAGTTTGAGATTTTAGATGAATAACTTCATCAAAATTAAAACCATATCCTTGTAGACACGGATAATCTATGCAATGAGCTCCCCTGACACCCGTGTTTCTGCCAGCTGATGTGTTGTTGGAGCTACAATAGCTGTGGTATACCATTTCCTGGGGCTTCCCAACCACAGCTAGCTCTCTTCTGCATTTTCCCCTTAGGGGAAAGATAATCTGTCTAGCACAGAAAACCTGCTAGAAATAGCATGATAAAAGCCACAATTTCTGAGAACTTGGTTAACCTACAAAAATACTCTCAGCACCTCTGAAGTTGAGTATATTTAGTAGGACCAGAACAGTACCAAGACAACACAAATAATAGTCAGTGTTTCGGCCCATAATTAAATACTACAGATAAATGTAAACGCAGAACTGAACCAGCACTAATAGCTTTTTTTTCTTCCCTTTGAACATTATTATAATGTCCTGTTAATCTGGATTAATTATCACAATCCAAATTAAAGTATTTTATAGTATTTTATACAAATAGCTAAGAAAAACTATTTAGTACTGCAGCTAACCTCTTTTTTTATACATTCCTAGTAGCAGTTGCAGTATGTTCACATAAGGAATACTATTAGCCTGGAAGTGTAACAAAGCTCCTGGAATCCTCCTCATCTCTACAGCCAGTGACTGCTGAAGCAGTTTTTGATCCCTTACCCAGCTCATCAAGTTGGTGAAGTAAGAAACATGAATCCCTCATTGCAACATACGGTTCCCTCATACAGTTTCTTTTAAAGAGAGGAAATAATTTAAAGCCAATTAGAATTTCTGATGCATTTATTACCCAATAATAAATTAAAATAATAAAAAAAAGATCACCACATTTGCCTTGTGGAGCCTGATAAAGTAAAGTGCTTCCAAGCCATCCTGAACACAACTCTGCGTTGGCAAGGCAGGTTTAAAACCAGCCAGGAGCCTCGCCAGCAGAAGTACAGAACCAGTGCATTTCTAGATTGGCCCTTCTTCTGTGGCTCCTCTTCTTCTGCCAGCTGGCTCCCATCGCCATGGCAGAGCAGAGGCTGAACTCCTTTGGTTAACCCTCTGCTACAGCCAGGCAGCAGAAAGGCTCTCACTGTCTTGATATGGAAATCTTGTCTTTCACAAGTCCTGAACTGGTGACTGTGGGTTGCACAGCAGTATTTGTGCAATCATTAGCAAACAGACACTGCTCAGGTTTTCAAAAGACATGAGTAGATGGAGTTATTCCTACTCAACCCATCCCACAACTCTCCTCTCCTTCCTCTCTCTCCACACATTCACATGTTAGAATTAAGCGGGTCTTAACAGATCCCTAAGTGGGATATACCCAAGTGTTTCAAATTTACCCTCAGTGAACTTGAATGGAAAACATTTGAAAATGAAATTCAGGGTGAAATCTTACAGCATTGCTACAGCATATGGAGCTAATTTCAAATAGCACTTTGATAGTGTCATGATCTGTTAGAAAGTGTTCACCTTATACCAAAGATATTATAAACTCAGTTGCCTCACTCAGTGTATGTTCATCTTATGATCCATAAGAAAGCTATTTAGAGGATTGTGAAATACGAACTTTGGCCAGAGCTAATCTAGAAAGATCATTATACTATGGATGGTGCAGCTTGTTTCTCTTGAGTTTCATATTATTCAACTGTTCACAGCTAGTAAATTCACATCTACTAAGCTGCAAAAGTTATCAGATGAAATGCAGCCCATTGTAATCCCCACATGAAGTAAATAACTGATGAAAAATTAGTTCCAGCATGTGAAACAAATATTTTTGCAAACAGCATTTGATAAAAGAATTGGCTTTATTAACAACTAACTTTTTCACACAATGGAGAAAATGCAGAAATCTGCTCTATCGCTACAGGCCACAGCATTTCTCAAGTGCTTACCAGGAAAGAAAAATACTTAACTGGAAACAAAAGCACATATAGACCACATCTCCTGGCAGGCACAGAACTTGGCGCTGGAAATGCAGTGGTAGAAATATGTCGAAGGGATTTGCAGGATGTGAAACGGCTCTTGTGCTAATGGAAACCTTGTTATTGGGCTGCTACAAGATGCACTAACACCACAGATGAGGCCACATGCATACCTTCAGACAAACTATTCATTGCTCTGTGTTTAAGGTCAAAGAAAGTAGTAAAGTTGCACTGCACTTCTTGAAACAAGACAAGGGCCAGCGACTCTTCCCATAGAGTCCAGCTACTGGTTCTTCTAAACCTAAACAGGCAGTGTTACCACCAAAGGGCTGGTCCAGCAGCCAGGACAAATGTCAACCCAAGCACGAATTTGTGCTCATGTTGGGCTTTCCCCTCTGTCACTAGCAGGAAGGCTGGTCGTGTGAAGCTGGCTGGGACAGATTCATGCTACTCAGAAGATCCCCAGTTTGTAGGGAGTTCTTATGAGCCTCCTGACCCTGTCTGCAATACAGGGTGAAAGAGTCTAAAAAATCCTTGGGTTCTCCCTAGAAGAGTAAGTTTTCAAGCACTGTAAATTGAGCTTTCCTAAGCACTGCCTCGAATCTGGAGCACTTTCAGAAACCTACTTCTTTGCAATGCACCAAAATCAAGTTCCTTGCTAAATTTTAGAAGCCCATTTGCTGTGTAATACTGAGACATCACCCGAGCCCCGATGTTGCAGCAAACCTACTGTAGCTCCCCTTCAGCAGCTTTCCAATCAACAATGCATGCAGTAACAACCAAGAGCTGTCGCAATGGCTATGCACCAGAAAGGATGCTCAAGAGTATATCTGATAAAAGTCAAACCAACTATACAGAAGAGCAGGAAGCTCAAGCAGTTGTTTGTGGCTAAAGGTGTTGAAGAAACTTCCACCACATGCAGTGATTGCTCTGAGCACTGAGGAGTCCACTGAGAGGGTTAAATGAAAGGCACCAGGTGCAGGTAGAACCAGGTAAATGTGATAGGAGAATGAATTCTAAACTGAAGAGAAACATCATTTCACCAAGTGCTGAGTCCTGGGCACTTCACTCCGTTTTCCTCCTGTTTTCACAAACTTCTGCTATTCCACTCTTGTTAGAGAGAGCTGGAACAAGAATGTTTCCAGATTTAACCCTCAGAACATGAGGGTTAAGCCTTCCACTAGGGACAACCTCATACACCAGAGGTGGTAGAAATTTTGCTCACTTGGGACAGACTTTCTTCTTCCCCTTCTCTAAGGCAGCCCCTCAGCCTGCAGCAATGCTTCTCCCTAACAGGCCAGAGGTTTCTCATGCACTAACAGGAACAGCCCCTTTGCTCTGCCTCGCTTCTCCTTCACTCCAGCAGCAATTCCTCTGCCTCTGAAGTCTGTCATCTTTTCTTGCCAAAGAGAAAGGAATGACAAAAGCATTCAAAGAAAAAGAAAAACAAAGAAATCCCAAGCCTCGTGTGTGACATAAAGAAAACAATTCACATGATCTTTATTTTTGTAACCCTCGTCCTCCTCTCACCCCCGTGCCTGTTGTTATCACTCAGCATGTTATTGTTATTACTTGAAATTTGTTTTTAAAAGTGCCTATCCAGTGCTGGAGGTGCTTGAATACACATGGAAAACACACAAAACATATGTCTAACTTGGACCCTGTGCTCCCCGAGGAAGGGCTGGTATCCTCTGCAGTGCACTCAGCACACTTATGGCATGAACAAATTATGAACAATAATAATAAAGAATAACTTGTGCCTATTTATCTGTTTGGGCTATGAAACTGATCTGTCACTGACCCTGAAAACTCTCTGACACACACTGTGGTTGAGTTAAAACCAAGCTGCTCTTTCCATTATTTTTTTTCCGAATAGCTGAAGTCAAAATCCCAGGGTAGGTGACACAGAGCGACCCTCCTGCTTTTGATGTGAATGGGAAAGGATTTGTCTTTTTATATCAAAGCTAGCTGGGAAGAGGAGGTGGGTGGCCGTGAAAGGGAAAAGCCATGAAATTGTCTCCATTGGTTTATAAGAAACAGCCATTCGATGGGATTTTGGGAGGGGGAAACCTTCTGAAAAATGTGCTGGTGTGATTCCTCCAGAGGCCAGCACGTCTGAGCCAAGCGCTCGTATCAAGTGAGGGGGGGCAGGAGAAGTTCTTCACTTAATTGAGAACACACTTGTTTGCAGAGTTCAATGTCGGGAACTCCAACATTGTTTTGAAAAGACAGAGTCTTGTGTAGGTGTCGGAATTCAGAAGAGGCAAAACAAAAACGGATGGAAAAAGGCAGCTGTGATGATTTAACTCTCCGAACACCTTTAGCTGTTTCCCTTCCTGTGCCCCACCAACTGGATCTCGCTCTTCTCTCTTGGCTGCTGTTAAGAGAGGCAAGCCCATCTGCTCTGACCCTCTCCCTCCTCGCCTCTCCAGCTTCCCCTCCTCCTGCCTACACCCAGTTTACTGCACCTACTTCTTCCTGCACGGAGCCTGTAGCCTACATTTGTTCCACTATGTTGTGGGTGGCTACAAAGAAGATGGAGACTCCTTTTCAGAAGGAAAAGATGGGTAATAGACAATTTTCTCCTGGGGAGATTCCAGCTGGACATCAAAGGGCAATTTCTCACACTAAGAATAATCAGCCATTGGAATAATTTCCCCAATGAAGTGGTGGATTCATCAACACTGGACACTTTAGATTTGGCTGGACAGGGTGCTGGGACATCTAGTCCAGGACATGCTTTGCCAAGGTTGAATGGGATGGTCCTTGAGGTCCCTCCACCCTGGTATCCTCTGATCCTATGATCTCTGGTGTTCTACCTTAATGTCTGAACACAAAAGTGCACACTTCCACTACCTTATCGGCCAATTCGAATAACACAAAACAAAAAATAAACCAACATCCTTTAAGATTCAGATATCATTTACATACATAACACATACAGATTGCCTGTATTTTGACAGTGTCTTGAGTACAGACGATCTGTAGGAAGAGGCTGAAGGTAATGAACTCCCTCATGTGTTTCAGAATTCAGCTGCTGCTGGTTTTTGATGCAATGGCAGTTTTGTATCCCTGCTTTTGAGATTGACAAATCAGGACAAGGTTGTTGTGCATAACTTGAATCAGGTTAAATTTACCTAAATATCATCCTCACCCTCATCTACTAGATGATGCCTTTAAAAGCATTGAAAACCTGGAACAGAGTAAAAACATTGTGAGTCTTGTTCTCAAGGGTTGTAATATTCTTAGTCCTAATCAATAAACTAATTGACCTATGTCAAGGTGATGAACTAGGATTTATTTTAATTGGAAATAATTTCTTGTTCTTGAAAGCCACTTACCAGCCTAGGTATGGTTGAAGCAACTAAACTAGTGTAGGAACCAACACAGAATGCTTAACAAAATACTCTATATAATACTTAGTTTTCTAGAAGATGTGATTTTGCCTGCTCAACAGCTACTTTCTCTTTACATGGCTATCTTTCATCACAGCTGACCTGGCAGAAGAACAATGATTTAATACTTCCGACTTAAAAAGGATAAGGAGAGACAAGCGGGGTACCAATGTGATAAAGGAGTGAGAATAAAAGGCCCGGGACAGAAAGCCAGTTCAGGTTCATGTGATGTATTCTTCTGCGTGAGTCTTTTTATCTCATCCTTTATATCTTGGCTGCATTTACAGTAACAATGTGGCTCCTCTTTCCCATCATCATATAGTTTAAATTGATGGACAACTTCTATTTTATCAGAGATATTTTGCCAGGAGAAAGAAGATAGGAAGAAGACTATTCTGAATTAGAAGATAATTAGTTGTTTTACATAATAAATTAAATGGCTAAAGCTTTTGAAAGTCTCAGTTAAAAGGTGACCCAGCAGAACATTAAGTGCTTGGTGGCAGGCAATTTTGCTCACACTAATAATGAAGGAGAAGATTGTGTAAATCTGTGTTCTAATCACACTACTTAAATCACAGCAGGTAACTGCTGTTGTATCCTGAATGAATACCTCTGGCATAAGCACATTTTCTTATATAGAGCATATACTCCTTGCAAACTGAAGACAGACAGGATATGTTATCACCAAAACCCGCTTTGATTTCATTATGATAACAATACTAATGTGAATCTTACAATTCATGTGAAGATTTTTGGGGGGGTTTATCTTAAATGTTGGTATGCGGGAAGGGGAAATACTGCGGTACCCAGAGAGACGTTACAACTTTCTCACACCTAATATCATTATGGTATTTAGAAATAAAAAGCAGTAGTTTCTGACATAAGTATTGTTTTGGAAATCCAAATAGTAGAGATAAAGGGTTGGATTATTTAGTTAAATGCAGCTTCTGGTATTATTTTGTGGTTGGCTTGGTTTGGAATTAAGTGAGGTTTTCAAACTAAACACCCTCTAAGTTTCAGTTCCAAAGTTGGCATGTTTGCCATCTCTCACAACCAAGATTTCAGGTTTATCAGTTTAAGGGCCAAAGTGAAAGCAAGTTCAATGATTTACTTAGATCTCATTTAAAGCAGGAAACAACTCACAGTGTTTCTGTTAGGCAGCTCAGTAAGATTTAGCAGAGCTCCCAGTTTCAAACAATGCATTAAAATAATGGGGGGAACAAAAGCAAGAAATTGTATTTATGCATAGTCTGACTGCAAATGCTATTGTTATGCCCAGGTATAACAATCAGATACAGGTGTTGCTCGTATTAACATTTCTTGAGGGATTGTCAGTGTAACCAGGCTATGGGGAGATGGGTTGAAATTAAAAAACCTTAATCCAAACTTGTGGTATTTCAGTTCTGACTCTTTCATCCCCTTAGGGGTGAGGCTGAAGGATATGGAATCTGGATCTAGTTCTTTATTCTGTGGCTTGGTCTCTTTTCCAGTTCCCGCAGAAACATGGTCATCAAGATCTCCTGACAATTCTCCGCATTTTAGTTCTTCTAATGATAATGTGCAGCAAGCCCTGCCCTTTTCCCCATAACTTTATGCTTTTTACATGACTGCAGCATGTAAACACTAAAAAACGCAAGCATAGCAACTCTGTGAAATACACAGAAACAAATGCTCACGGAACAGCCTTTCCCATATTTTTATCGGAATTCCACAGACCTGGGATCTCACATGCAGAGCACAGTTACATATGAACCAACACACTGTGATGCCATGGACTATGATGAAGGAACAGATTTCAGTCCTGGCCTGCTAATGAATCATTTTGCAACAGTGGGGCTGTGTGGGATACTGAGTATTACAATTACAGCAGCCAAAGCCCTGGGGACATAGGTAAAAGCTGTATAGAAATGGGTAGTTTGATTCTCTCAAAAGATCACCAGCACTTTTAAAATCATTCCAAGAAACAGAAAATATGGACTGAAAACTAGGATCCCTTCCAAAAGATGCAATCAAAGCCCTGATACCTGTTGTTTCATCACAGCCAGTAAAACTTCTGTAATTATCTGAGGACACTGAAGCCTTTTACCTGTGTTGAGTGACACGGCATTGTGTGTCTTGAATTGGAAAGGTAAATATAATACATGCCTGTGACAGCATCTCAAGAAACAAAAATAAGGAGAGATCCAATTACAGGTGAATACTAGCATAATCCTGAAATTGTTATTTCCCCTTCCATGCTATGCACCTTCCCAACCTCCAAAATGACTATTGACCTGCTTGCTTTTTAATGCGCTTTAAGCTTCTGCAGAACATGGCCCTCAAAATACCTTTTTGTGTTTAATCACTGAGAGTAGCCTCATCATTTAGTCAAAAGACTCCGCTTTAATCAGTGATCTCCTTACTTAGGCTTACAAGGAACAGAGAGCATTCTTCTGTAACAAACCTCTGCTCCTGAAAAATGAGGGATTGTGTGGACACTGAAGGCTGAAATCCTCCCAATGTGCCCCAAGGGATGCCAAGTGTAGCTCAGGGAAGTACAAAGGGAACCTGTTCTTGCTGCCTTTCAACTATGGCCCTACTTAAACTGCCACGGGGGTTTCACATTTCATTCTCCTAAGGTTACTGTCTCAGGCTTTCTGTAGAAAACATTAAGGACTAAGGCCCTGCTTTAAACTGCCTTCCCTGGGAATAAGGCTGGGCTCATAACCTTACGGTAACTAACGACTCATGTTCAGTATTGTCTGTTTTTCATGCGTGAATCAACCAGCCAGATATATAGAGAGAGCTCCTAATTTAATCTGTTGATATATACACACACAGAAACATGCATACACGGAATGGAAAGAAGGTAAAATCAACTAAAATGAGCACTTTATACTTCACAAGGGCTTTTCATCTGAAAATGTCACCTTCTTTTTAGACATTTGATTAAAATTCTCACTACAATCTTAGAAGGCACAAGCCAGTAATAGATATTATGCAGGAGGATAGCTTGATCTACTGTTGAAATGCTGCCACTTCAGAGTGGAGCACAGCATCTGGTTTACACATCATAATAGTTTAGGACATGAAATGAAGGTTCTTATAACCAGCTGAAGCTGTAAAGGAAAATGTAGGTATAAAGAATTTTAATTAGCTCAATCACTGCAGCCAGAGCCCTGGGAATGCCGATGAATAAAGCAGGTAAGATTCCACCACTAATGTTTTGACTCTTCTGACAAGCCCCCAAATCATTTCATCTTGCCTCTAAAACATGTTCTCACTTACCTCAGCTTAAATTAAGACCTAGGTCTACTAAAGCTGTAGAATCATGCCAGATTTAAACAAGGGTGAATGACAGCAGTATGGCATCTGGCAACTACAGTGTTTACCATAGCTATTAGCCACATCCCAACTGTGGCTGCGGGGTGCCATGGCTGCGCTCTGGCACAGTGCAGTCTAACCAGAAAGATGATTCCTGCCCAGGGCAGCAGTGGCAGTTCTAGAGTACATCTACACAGGCAGGAGTGGACAGACGAGGGCTCTGCCTGCTTGTCAGGCTGGCTGCAGGCAAGTCTGCTTCAACCTCACAACCCAACTAGCCGTGCTGGCCAATCACCATGTAATCAACCTTGGAGCAGGCTTGTGTGTCACCGGCTCAAAGTATAGAGAGAAGAGCTGGTGTGTGCACCTACCAACACAGACCCATCTTCAGCACTGGTGCCTCTGGCTGAAAAGGAAGGGTCCTGTTTACTGAATCACATTAACTCACATTAATTGGGACACTGAAGGAAGAGTGACTGAATGAAGTAGGCAGCCTTTGTGAGACAGAAAAACTAAAGAGAAACTTGATTTTCATTTTCCAAGGTAGGTAAAGTGCAGAAAATCTTGTCTTCCCTTTCCTCCTCCTCTGCTTTTGACAGACCTAATCTTTCTCTCCTGAACATAACAATCCCATAACAGAACCCATAACTCCAATTGGAAAAGGCTGTAGTTGCCAGCATGTGAGAAGATGAAGAAAAAATTACACCACAGCCTGCTCCCTCAGAATGCAGAGACAATAAATCGTGGATGGGGTGATCCGAGACATTTAATATGGTTTCCAACAAATTCAACTAGATCCCTGGGTTCTCATTGGCACTAGCAACGTGTAATAGCCAAATAAACAGAATATTGCCAACACGTCCTCTCACCCAACAGATGTGCAGTTCTTGCTCTTATTGCTAGTGAAGACACAATATAATACATGTGCAGAAGATGACTGCAATTTAATTTACACCAGTTGTAGCATAGAAATATAAGCCACTACCACCACACAGAGCTGAAAGCATGGGACGGTGCCATCTGTATGTAATTGTTAAGGTTACGTTTTCCATTACATTTTCTTCTGGAGGACGGGGAGGATATACAAGTGGGTAGCAATCATAACAATCAGGCCTTACAAAATATCAGTCAGAAATCACACTGTCGTTTGCTAAAGGGGTGATTTGCATTTCATTCTGACACATCGGAATGGTCTATTTCTAAACAATGTCACAGAAAATTAGATAAAATTGAATTTTTATCCCAAATATTGTAAAGCAATAGGCCAAACAGATGGACAGGTATGGCATTACTTCATCTGTGGCATACTAAGCTTGGCTAAGGGCCTGCGGAGTACAAATGTTTCAGCAGTCCTTAGGGGTTAACAGGCATTACATTCAGTGAGGCCCAGAAATTAAAAGATCTAGGAATTGTTGCTCTTTGTTTTAACCCTGGAAGAGGCTGCTAGGCTGGGAGAACAACCAGCCTAGCTGGACTAAGCAGCTTGCCATTTTTAAAGGAGAACTTCAGAAAATTTCATGGCAACAACTGAAAACCAACCCAAATTACATTAAGCCTGAATTTATTTGTTCTGTTGCATGTATTTTCTTGGAAAATAAATATTTTACAAAGACCCGAAATACGCCTTGTAGATCTAGGAATATTGTATAAAGTCTCTGCCAAGTCTTTCACCTGTTTGCATCTTCCTAAAGAATTCACTAGTAGCTTACAAGTAAAAACTGAGGGTGCTTCTGATGCCCTCCACACCTTTATACCTTGTGTGTGCCCTTGTTCTGCAGTCCCCCTGAGTCTTGGAAATGCTGACAATTGTCTACAGGACTGATCCACAAGCTCAGGCAGTGGTCTGAGGGGATGGGGTAGCCTGGCACTATATTTGAGTGGAGATCATGTTTGTGGAATGATGCTCTGAAGCACCAAGTTCTTAGGGTCTCTGCTAAGGACTAATCCGGATCAGAGTATTCGCCTTCCAGAACCCCTGATGGTGTCAGCTCCTGCAAAGGGACACCTGCAAAAGGCTCTGTAGCAGGAGGGAGAAATAGTGTTTAATTTAAATACACTTTTGCTGTGTACATTCATACAAAATTGTGAATTGTGCCAATGAAGCCAATAATTTTCCAGTTCCCTCAAAAGTTTGCCCAGGTTTTGTGAGGACAATTTCTTTCCTGCGAGCTCTTTTCTGTAAAACCTCAGATTTGCATATGCTAGTTACATTCATAGGCAGAAAAAAGGGAAAAAGGCATGGCTACCCAACTGCACAAACCCTGCCTACAAAAAGTCTGTGCTGCTTCACATAAAGACTCTTGGATAGGTCAAAACAGGTACTAATTTCTTTGAAACTCTGACCTCTGGCAGTCCTCTATAGATCTGGAAATACAAACACTCCGGGAGAGAACAGTGCTGCAAAGAATTCACACTTTCAAAATGACAATATACCTGTCAGTGTATGGCCATTCTCCGACATCTTTCAAGATAAGCATTGCAGCCAACATGCTCTTTCAGTTAGAAAAATCTACACTAAACAGTTTTACCAACATTTGCCCATCCATCATTCTTCAGAACAAAATCTCTGGCAAAACTGCCACAGACCAAGACTTTGATGGATAGGGGCTGGATGCCCTTCCAGTGAAATCCAAGAACTTCAGCTTAATTGTTTTAACTGTTAAAAGTGGCTTTTTTAGCAAGTGATACTTGTGAGACAGAACAGTAAAACACATTTTGGCTGTCTTTAGGTTAAAACAAAAAACACTTAAACCCTTTCTAGACCTGTATATACATGTTAAAAAACAATTCAGGCCTGCAGAATGTAAGGGTTAAGCTTCTGTCCACTTCACGTTGAAGTGTTAAGTGTTTCCAGAGAGCCTGGAACTCCAACCGGGCAGTGCACACTTCAAGCTAACTGGCAAAGAAGTGTTGCTTTAGGCTTAGAAACACTGCCCTTTCACTTCTGGGACCTGGGTTTATTCCAGCTTAATCCAACTACAAATTGTTGTCTTGAAAAGCTTGCAGCTTCATTTAAACTCTTCCCTCCTTCTTGTAGCCTATAATTACCCTGCAGTTAACATTCTTGTTTACCAGCGGTGATTTCTGAGTTGTGTCAGTACATGTGTGTTTATGTAAGAGATGGAGTCTTTAATAAAAGCTACATGAACTGACCCAATGCTCTTGGGAAGGATAAGACAAATTGGTGTGGAAAACTGAAAGATCTTAATGATCCAAAGGGGAGTTGAGTATTAAGACAAAGCACAAAAATAAAATATCTAATTTGTTTTTGTTTCATTTCTTTGAAGGACCTACCACAGAGTTGTTTCCCCTACCTGCTGTAAATAATTGCTTCTGCAATGTTCAGTCATTCAGAGGCTGCTGGGTTAGAGTAGTTGCAGGATGATAAAGTACTTTGCAGATAAGTTTATATGAAGAAAAATTAGACCTATGCTGCCAGAATAGTGACTCAGCCTAATGTGCTGGGTTACAGGCTGCCCTGGTCTTGAGTATCATGGTTCAATCTTGGCAACAAGGACCAGGTGAACATTGTGTTCCTCACATGGAGCATCTAGTCTCTGGGGCTTTGGCTGTCTGGCACATGTGCTTGCAGAGAGGTGCTACTGCACGGTCAGTTAAATGGTCTCACTGCCTTAAGCAGCAAAACCCATCTGCTGAGTTTCTGTGCAATTAGGTGCATTAAGTCCCAGAAAAGATCCTTCAGAAATAACCACAGCCTTTAGTGAGATGCAGTATTTTCTAGGAGCATTACGGTCTAGACTGTAATAGGAGCTGGGAGCATACAGGACCATTTCTGAGTGGGATGCAGAATGGAATGAGGCTGTCTCTAATACATACCAAGCCAGATTAAAGAAGTGCACAGTGGAAGGTTGGCACAGAATGGGCAGAATGGAATGAGGCTGTCTCTAATACATACCAAGCCAGATTAAAGAAGTGCACAGTGGAAGGCTGGCACAGGATGGCACAAGAGCAGATGCTGCAGTGCACAAAACAGTTCTGTTGATGCTTGTGATGCACTCAAACTTGTTTTCTTAGTGTGAGTGCTGGCTCAGAGATTTTCTGTTGTCTACGCTGACTCTTTCTTCTAAAATCTGCGTGTAAAATCATACACAGTGGGCCTGCAAAACACCATCAGTGTAATCTCACTTGTGCGTCACAACGAGCTACAGACAACTGCTGAGCACCACAATTACACTGCAGTGCTAGAAAGACATGAAAGTGATTCAGCCGTTTTAGTTAAAAATCAGTACAGGTGGAATACTATGGGAAGGCACATTTAATAACTAATTAACACATAAATAATTATTGTGCTTCTGAGGGCGTTTGGAGACTGCCCCAGACAGAGGTAACATGAGAACTCTGTTTCTTCCATCCATCCATCCATGCATTCGACCGTCCTCCCTCCACTGCCACTGCCATATTGTTGGTGGCAGCACCAAGATGCTCACAGCCAGCTGCAGCCATTGGCACCTCCCTGGCCTCAGTGTATTCCTGCTTCTCTTCCCCCCGCTAACTCCCTTCTTTCTAAAGGCCCAGGAATCCCTCGCCAGTGCTGCCCTGCCCCGCCCCTACTTCTGGAAAAGCAAACAATAAATTGGACATCAGTGAATTGAAGAAATGCTTTCCTTAGAAACTCAATGTGTTGTAATTTCTCTAACACGTTCATTCATGCTGGCTTTCCTCTTTTCTTTTGCTTTCTCCTCATCTATCAGCTACACATAGGTCTGCCACTGCCCATTATTTAAACTCATCTGAGCAAGCTTCCATGAGCTGTAGAAAGGCAGAAGTACAGTGACTCCTCCAACTAGTCTGCTGCTAGGACATCACAAGTCAAATCATCATGTGCTAAACCTCCACTCTGATGATGATGAATACCCACACTGAGAGCCAATGAGCTATTTCACAATCTTCATGCATGTTATCAATAACAACATCTTATATTTACAGTATTCCAGTAAAAAACAAAGCCTCCCATCACTTTAACGTGTGTGACAAAATGAAACCATCCAAATGAGAGAGAAAAGCAGTATTTTAGAGCCTGCTTTGACATCCTTTGCTCACAAGAGCTAAGGCTCACTTGCAAGACCAGTTTACATGGTTAAGCAGTCAGATTATAAAGCCTTTTAAAAAGGTTTGAAGCTTTGCAAACATCTTTTGGGGTTTGCTACAAATTTTGCATTAAGCTGTATGTTACACGCACACCAGAAAGACTTACCATGGATTTATAACTCCCTGAGAATTTCTTTGTCCCGTATTATTTCTACTAGTCTTAAAGCACTATCAAAGCTGAGGTTCTAGATGATGATCAAACGTTTATCTAAGGCTTGGTTTGGGATCTGAGCCATGAGAGTATTTGTTTTCAGGCATGGAGGTATAAAGGCTCTGAAGAAAATGCTTTGCTCAAGTCACAAGCTAAGATAATGTAATGGGCTTACAAATTTTGTGCTGGAATTTAAAGCTTAGAAGAATTTAGCTGTGAGGCATTCACTAAAATAACAACAATAATAATACTATTATAATAATATAATAATACCAAAGACCTGCATTTCTACAAATTTTCATGCAAGTTTGCATGGAGGAAAGCATTGCCATGCCAGGGAATAGCCAACAAAACACTTGAAACAGAAGAAGAGAAAAGCTCTAGATCTGTAGCAATATTTGGCAAGTAGAATTTGGCACTTTGGGATAAACATGCTTTTCTAGTTAAAAGTGCAAACTATACTATTTGTGCCCAAGAAGGATGAATCTTCTGGATGCAGCTGGAGGGAGTAATAATCTCTTCAACAGCCATATGAGTTTTTAAGTCTGCCTTGAAAAAAACACTTTCTCCTGTAGCTTAAATCATCTCATGTATCCTCCCACCCTGGGTTAATGAATCTTGACTACAGTTATTCTGATCTTAAATAAAGGAAAAAACTGGTGTACATTAAACATAACAGTTTATCCCTGTTGTTGGCACTAAGGACACTAAGGCATTCAGACTGGCAGGGTCTTTCAGACCCTTCTGTTTCAAAAGCACAGGTTGATGCTCCTCAGATGATGGAGGAACATTACTGGTATCATCACACACTTCTCACCCAGACTTCAGCTCCTGTCCATCTTTCTGAGGGTAGCATCAGATATATCCATGAAAACATCCCCCGTTCCAGTTCTGAAGTACCCCAGAACTGTGTTTTGGGTTTTTTTTGAGCTAAAGTACCTCAAAGATTGTAAAGGTGGATGGAAGATGCAACAGAAGGTGAAATGATTATAATTTTCAAGGGTTGGGTGCAGGTGAATCCAGTTACAAAGCAGAAAATTCAGTTGTGACTTAGTCATTTGAAACCCTATTGCAAATGCAGCTGAGGGCACTCATCAGCGTTGTGGTGAAAGCACGAAACACCCCAAAAAAGAACCTGGGGAACTGCTCCAGTCATACAAAGGAAAAACCTAACAAGAATTTAATAAAACAACAATCTCAGCAGCAAAATGACTGAGGTGTTTCATAGGCAAATGTAATGCTAAAACCACCCTTCCACAGCCTCAAGAAAAACTGTGCACTACAGCAACGATGAGAACTTGATGCAGTGTATTTTCCAAAGCGCAAAGAGCCAAGAATAATATAACATCACCAAGCAGACTTCAAAGCCCAGTTCCTGCACTCACTCTTTGCTCCTCTGCATCCCTCCGATGCCAAAGCACACATGGATCGGAGGGCTCTGCTCAGCAGCTGCTCAGGATGTTTGACAGATTTCCCAAACTCTTACAGCACTTGTAAAAGAAGTTTCCAATCGAGGCAGTGCTTTGACTGTAGCATTTGCAAGAACCAAAGAGAAAAACAAAGAAAGAGGCTTGTTTATTGATTGACTGACAGAATTTCCACTTATTTCCTGGAAAAATGCAGCACTGTCATTGTGCAGGGTGTTCTCGTGGGGAACTGCAGATGTTTACAGCAGCACACGGGAAGACTTATTGCTCCAGTAGGGAGTAAAGTCATTTTGGGAACAAAGCCTTGTTAATTCAGTGCATTAATTACTCTATGAACTATTCTAAGGTGGTCAAATTGAAAGCATTCAATTTTAAGAGACAATAAATTCATCCTCTATCTACAAAGGCCTTTTAAGAAGCGGGAACACTTGCTATCAGGCTGCATAAGAAGCACATTGGCAGAATGAAGGTTTACAAACAATACTGGAAACCAAAACATTCAGGAGTGCTAGCCAGAATCCTCACAACTACTGGGCTAGTCGTGCCAGTAGCAAGATTTCCTGAGGTTTAATGGTGCATTTCTGCTCTTGCCCAGTGTGGAATACTGAGGGCTGGAGGATGGCTGGGAGTGATGCTGCAGACCATGCTGCAGAGCTCTGGGGTGCCCTGGTAGTGAGGATTTCAGCCTGAGATAAGCAGTGGGAGCTCTGCAGACCAGTACACACATTTTAATTTGCAGAGGTTGAACGCAGCCTGAAACCTAAAGCAGATATGAGTCAAGATCATAAATTTTTATCCGGGTTGCTATTATTATTATGATTATTTATAATTCATTGAGTTTCAGAATACCAAAATGTGATTAGACCCCTGACCTAAAAAACTACCAGAGCCAACTGCTAGTTTCTCTATAGCTCCTGTGAGCCTGATGAATCAGGGCTGAAATCACACCCAGGAGCAAATCTTAAACTCAGGTGAATGCCATACAGTTTGGATGAGCAAAACATTAACCCTCATCATCCCCAACACCCATCCCAAATATCCCATTTCACTGCCCACTCACATATAATGGGATGGGAAGTGGTTTCCATTAGTCTCAAGCTAATTTTTTTTTCCCAGTTTAATAAAAGGTAGCATCAAAAACTCTTTCTCAGCCACAAATGCCACACATAGCCAGCAGCATGATCTGGCAAGGATAGTGGAGATTAGTTGTGCTCCATACATGGCAGCATTTCCAAATATTCCATTAGGCCAGATCAGTCCCTGACAACAAAACTGGGGCAAGGAAGACTCAACTTGGCTATCGTTTTGCTTGGTGGTGGTTGTTTTGGCCATTTTTGTTGGGTTTTATAACTTGGCCATGATCTTGTGAGCTCTGGGTTGCATGTGAAAGATTGAAGGCAGAATGTGCATTTGCTAAACAGAAGTTCACAAAAACCATAGTATTTTGTTTAATATTAAACCTAGCGATAAAAAAAAGTCAAATAGTGGAAATAACAGAAGCCATATGAGCTGAGGGAAAGATCAGGGTATGTGAAGGTACCCTGATGTTCCATGTTCCAGAGTTTTCCCATTGCCTCTTCCACTGGCGTACTTTATACATAGGTTTCCCTCAGCTGTGAAACAGAGAAGGTGGTCCTCATGCCATGAAGCATCTGTATTTAATAGATGTCTGTTTGTAAAATGCTTTAAACATGTAAGCCATATACACACACCACTGCTGCAACTTCATTTTTAAAGTAGACAAAACCTCAAAACCTGACATTAGTTTAATGTGTGACAATTTATATCAGTATTTTAGAAAAAACAAACCACTGAAGCCTTGGAAAATAACTAAAAACTTATAGCATGAACCAGTGGTGTTAGGAATAAGCATCTGGCCTCTCCTACATCATTAAAATACTTTTATTTGAGAACACAGTTTTATCAAGCACAAGACAACATTGTTGCATGGCTAAAATGCATACAGATCCTTCAGCTTGTTCAGACAGTGACCACCCGTGTCCTGTTTGCAGCTACTGCTTCTGAAAGACCTTTGAAAGGCCTGACCAAGGGCTAAAATATATTTCGTTCACATCATGAGGGCAACAGAAGAGGATCAGCTCCAGGAAAGATGCCTTCAAAACCCATTATAGCTACGATCATCCTTTCCTATGACTGGGAGCACAGGACTGCAACCCCAGGATGTCCTTACATGGGAACTCTGTTCTACCTGTAATCTCCTCCTATTAACCTTCAAATCTTAGAACAGCCATAACCTCACTCCCAGTCTAACAAATAACTCCAAGGGCTCTTCTGACACTTGCTCTTTCCGATTTTTCTTTTTCCCTATTCATTCTGGAGTGCCCGGGACAATGACTTGTAGCTTTCTGTTACTCAAAACACCCCATGCGTGCTCAACATCTCTATTTTTACAGCTAGCCACTTCTGCAGTGTGTCTTTGATCAGATTCCTCCAACAACCTCACATTAGTGCTTTGTGTTTAGATAAAGAATGGTTTTACTTCAAACAGAAAATTCAATCAGATTCAAACCCTGTAGACTTGAGATAGAAATTGCCCTAAAATTTATTGTCTACACATTTCTAGCTGGAATTTCACTTTTTTCACACAGTATGTTTAAGCTTAAGAGACACTGTAACAATTATTTATCCCACAGACTGGAATGGCTTGGGTAGAACAATAAGAATCTTCTAAAAAACATGTTTTTAAAGGTAAAGCCAACTAGCTTTTCAGCTTCAAATTTAGGTTTTGCAATAAAAGACATTGTATAAAACATTATAACCATTGGAAATGCTTTAAAGAAATAAATTGAATTTAGAAAGTTCATAGTTATTTTTGCGAAGGGAAATGTGGTGGGGAGTTTGGATTCAACATTGCACGACATCGTAAGTCTTGGAATACTTGGAATTCTTGAAAGACAGTGGAATTTCCAGAGCGCTAAAAGAAAGCTGATGGTGTGCCAGTTTTCTAAAAAGGGTAAGTTGGACAGCCTGGCCAAATACAGCCTGGTCAGCTTCACTTCCTAGACAAGAAACTATAGCGATAATAGCAAGCACAGTGATTCCACCCATGCAACTCAACTCAATAGCAAGCGCAGTGATTCCACCCATGCAACTCAACTCAATAGCAAGCGCAGTGATTCCACCCATGCAACTCAACTCAATAGCAAGCGCAGTGATTCCACCCATGCAACTCAACTCAATAGCAAGCACAGTGATTCCACCCCTGCAACTCAACTCAATAGCAAGCGCAGTGATTCCACCCCTGCAACTCAACTCAATAGCAAGCACAGTGATTCCACCCCTGCAACTCAACTCAATAGCAAGCGCAGTGATTCCACCCATGCAACTCAACTCAAGAGCATTTATACTTAATACAAATCAATACAGGTTCATAAACTCTTCTGGCTGATCTTCACCAAGAGGTGTCCAGTGAAAAGCCAGAAAGATACAAAATCAGCATGAGAGATATTAAGAGGATTAAAAATTAACTAAGTGCATTTAAATGCAGTTCTCTGCGTTTAAATGGGGAGCCAGAAATGTACTTGGCTACTGATAACCACAAAGTGATTGTAAGACTGCATTAAAATATGAACAGCAAGAAACACAAAAATCAATATTGATCAAGGATGATTGTATAGAATATTGTGGAAACAGAAAGGAGAAAGAGCTTTGTCACTGATAAAGTGTGACCTCCATCACATGGTAACCTGCCCAACAGTGTCAGCTTCAGTATAGCCAAGTAGAATGTTACTACAGGGGCTTGTATTGTCTGCTCAACAGCGACTCCAACTCCTTTGCAGGGATCAGAGTGGATAAGCAGTTTAACAAGAACTCCCACATGCAATGGCACAACCAGATGTGGAATATCCAATATGGGAAGTGTGGTTACATCATCTCTGCTTATGGTACTAGTGCAGCTACTACCCCAACACTGTTACACGTTTGATATCTACAAATTCTGACTTGATCTTGCTCAGTCTGGTTCAGAATTAATAACTAAGTATGTTCTAGGCAATGGTGTCTATGAGCTACATTGATTGAATTTATTAAGCAGAGGGTTCTGTGCTAACTTTGTAAGTATCTAAAAGAAGAAGAGAAATTTAAGAATTTTAAGTCTAGAGACAAGAATGCTTTCAAGTCTAGAGAGTAAAAGGTGCACAAATACTGACTAGGGACTAAGGAGCAAATTTAAACACTCTGGTTACCAACTATTGCAAGAAGTGAAGACAGACTGATGAATGAGTGGAAATTGTAAGATCAGGATTTTTCTAGTTCAACAGGGATTAATCCCTGTGATCTGTAACTGTTCTACATGACCACAGAAGCTCACTTTTGACTATAATCTTTATGATCTATAAATCACCAGAACATATCACCTTCCCAAAACTAACAAATGAAAGAAATGCATGATCTAGCCACATGAGAGAAGCCAGGTAAACAGGCATCAAGCTTGGCACGGCCGTACTGTATTTACTAATATGTTATCTGGTTTGTGCATTGCTGTGTCTACAGGACACTGCCCTGAGCCATTCAGGCATCTCCTATAGGAGCATCAAAACGTACCCAGTCAGATGGAAAATATAATTTGGTATTACCTTAAAGAGAAAATAACATTACATGATTTAAATATTCAGTTTTTAATAGTACAAAGTGTTGTTATTACTAACATGTGCAACCAAAACACTGCAACGTGACATTTATGTGACTATCTATGCTTTTATAAACAGCGACAGAAGTTCATACTTGTATTAATTCTTGTCTGTAGAACAAGTCTTCTATGACCTTTCTGGGATGCAGACCATTATTAAATTGGTTTTTTAAATGTTCATGGTTACCTAACAGCTTTGAGCTGGTATGAAGGCACGTGATGCAGAACATGGACTTTATAAGAAAGATCAAAAGAAAAGAGGAAAACAGCCAGCATCAGACAGACACACACATAATAACAAATAACAAGGATAAAACTTTTGTGACCAATACTAATTCGAGAGCTTGGATGTTGAACTCTTAGTCTGATTGCCCAGAAAGGATGGAGTGAGGACCCTAGCTTGGAATTTCCTGGCTGTCGTCAATTCTGTCACAACCATAACATGTTTCAACATGTTTTCAGCTTTTAAATTTTTTCCCTCCTCTTTAATATAGTCTAAACTAGACCTAAAATGGAAAAAATGTACTATTTCCACTGAGCACTGATGCCTTTGACATCTGCTTCCAAGTGTTATTCATCACCACCACAGTGTAACAATCTGAGAGCAAGTACAATGTACCTTTTGGAAAAAGTGAGTCTCTGTGATCGTTTCTCAAAACAAAGCCTGCTCTTTCCCCTGGTAATTAAAGCTCTATGGACGTTCATGGAAGAAAAGTACAACAGCCCACCTACTCCTCCTAGCAAGTGGTGGTGTTTGCCTTGCTGCTTCTTAGGGTCAAAGGCAAAAAGATGGTGTCCCACACCATGGGATATTGTCCCATACTCCCTTTTTTCAGGCACAGTTTCCAATATTTTTAAAGCTACTCCCATTCCACAGTGGTATTATTTTATGCTCACAACAATTATAAGTAGAGAGCAAGGAAAGCTAAACAGGATTTCTGAAACAACAAAAGTCCTGATGAGCTTCTGTGTCATGGAGTGGACTAAACCAGATGGCCTTGGGAAACACACTTTGTGCTCCTGAAACAGGCAGCACCAAGACTGCAAATACTACTGAGGACAGAAGGCAAATTCAGCATCAACATGTTGGAAAGATGATCCAAATTCAAAGCATGAGATCCAAAAAAGGTAAGTTCACAGTGGTGCCTGTAGGAGGGAATAAATTCATGTGTATACCTACAAAGTGCACTGGGATGCAGGGTGGTCATAAAGTTATCATGACTCAAAGGCGTGATTGCAAACACTGCACCATAGAGTGGGATTGGTTTTGGTCATAGGTATCACATGGAAGGTCACTACTCTGCTCTGTTTTGCACTGGTGAATCCGCAGCTGGGAAAGAGTCCAGTTTTAGTCACTGAACTCAAAGACAGATAAAGCCCAAGAGAAGAGACTATAACAGTATTAATTCAGAATTTTAATGTTTTGCCTAGATAAATTTGAAACAACCTGCAGATACTGGTCCATCATGGCTCCAGCAAGAAATGCTTTGTCGAGAAGGAGGTTTGTACAGTTAACACTATTCTCCCTCTGAAATATGGTGTTCCCTTACAGACTGGATTGTCCTCTGTTGAGTGCAGGCAATTAAGGATGATTCATATACAAAAAGCAAGATCTGACTCTGCACAATTATATTCTCCTTTTTAGATAACAGTTACTCGCATATTAGTTCTAAGCATCATTCTGAAGGGGAACGACAGGAAAACTAAGCTAAGGTTACAGTAATGATGTTTGTCATTATTTTTACTCTGCACAGAATTGTCACTCCATTATGTGAGTTCTGATGAGTTTGGCAGCAAAACCAGAGAAGTGTGGGAATAAACGTACATCTCCTTTGACACACGTAGCACAATGAAGAGAACGAAGTTCCAGGTAAGGACTTTAATTTAAATACAAGTGATGGCAATCACTATAGGTAACTTAGAAGACCTTGTTGATGGGTATGGCAATAAAATGAGTTTGGACAATTGCTGTGGCTAGTTATGAGTCAAACCCCCAAGTCTGTGAACAGCAAGCTGCTATGATTTCTCACTGATCTTGCATAGGACACTCACATGCAGTGAGCGTGTCATAGGCTGCCAAGACCTTAATACAGATCTTAGCCACGGTCTACAGAAATCCAGAAACTTATGCTGAGTGTCACTCTTTTGAAAGAATCTGTGCTCTGACCTGGGGTGCAAATTTGCTTCAGCATAGTCTTTACAAAGTGTTGACATGGAGACATTACTTAATTCTTGTACAGCAAGGGTGACTTGTATGGATCATTTAGGACTGTCAAAATAGACTGTTCTGTGAATAAGGACTTGCTCCATGTGAGCTGTACTTGTGGTATCAAATTCTTGGGGAAGAAACTCTGCTCAGACATTTGGGGGAGCAGGTCAATTTAAAATGCTCTAACACAGAAATAATGCTCTTTTCAAGAAGAAAATACTTCAATGAAATACTAAAGAAGTAAACAGAAGTAAAGGATCTTGTTATAAAATCAGTCAAGTTGCAGTCTGTACTAAACACACCAGTCAAAACAACAACAACCTAACCTAGCTATGCCAGAGCTCATTTTAGGGATTCATTTTCCTTTGCACTGATTTTGAAATTAAGCACTTAATTTATCCATATTTGGTCTCCAGCCAGGAATAACAACCCCCTACACTGGTAAATACAAGTATATTCCATTAGTTCCTATGCTAGTGTTAGAACTACTGACAAAGTGGCTACATTTGGAACAAGAATTCTCTGCTGAATATCAGCAAAAATCTGGGATCTAAACCCTCTGCCATTCCACTAAACCAGCACCTATTTCAGGGAGTAGGGAAACTAAACAAATAAATGAAACTCCCTCACCTTTCAGCTGAAAAGGGGAAAGGCTGCAGTCTCTCATACACTGTTGCGGATGCAGCAGCCTTATTTGCTTTCTCTCACCTCCTCTGTAGGACTCAGACATAATCAAATCATGAACAAATTTATCAGCCCCATTATAATCTCCTTTAAACTGGTCACTACCGTGCCAATACCTGATATTTTTTTAAAGCAACATCACAGAGTTGGAGTCTGGTACCAAATTAACTTCTGGAATGAAACACGAATGACATGGCCTAAAACATGCAAAAGAAACATTTTACTTCTGAAGACTAAAGTCATACCATAGAATCCCAGATTGGTTTGGGTTGGAAGGTACCTTAAAGCTCATCCAGTTCCAACCCCCCGCAGGCAGGGACACCTTCCACTAGAGCAGGTTGCTCCAAGCCCCATCCAACCTGGTCTTGAACACTGCCAGGGATGGGGCAGCCACAGCTTCTCTGGGCCCCCTGTGCCAGTGCCTCAGCACCCTCATAGTAAAGAATTTCTTCCTAACATCTAATCTAAACCTCCCCTCTGCCAGTTTAAAATCATTCCCCATTTCCTCATAGAGCTTCCCTGCCTAAAGAAGAGAGTAATTCTGGGAAAAAACTGCCTGCTAAGAAATACGAAGTAGTAGTTACACTAGTAAGTACTACTTTCAGAGCACTGTATGAAATCGGTTCAGTCAACTCGATAGCTTCTGCCCTTTATAGCCAAGATGTCTGTGAAAGGGAAAAAGAGCAGGAAAAGCTTTTTACTAAAATAAATAATTAAAAAAAAAGCACAGAAATACAAGGCTTTGGTAATTTTGCTGACTTTGATGCTATGGAGCCTGTTACACCTGCAAAATGTCAGGGAGTCATGTAAGTGATTGAAGCATTTCTGCTGGGATTTACTGACTTATTGATAGAACAATCTGCCAGACTAGCAGGCTGCTGTGATGGTTTGGTTTCCCTCCCAGAAGATCCAGGCTGTCGATGATGCTTTGATAGTGGAGTTAACCTGAACTCAAACGCAGCTCTGCATTAAGTCCTCCAAACAAGAAGTTTCAATTGCTTGAAACACCACTTGGCACACATGTATTCATCATACCCTGCAAAGGTCAAAATTGCCCTCTAGCTATAGTCAGAGAATATCAGATATTTGCTAGAAACAACTTTATTTTGCTTACTAATTCAGATTTTTTTTGGTTTTGTCATCAGTAAGATACCCACTCCTGTTGCACAGTTTAAATTACATAGATTAGTGACACAGGCCAATACTCCCTAATGGATACAGCACAGATCTAATCAGTCTTCATTTCCTGTCTACTACTGTCTAGTTCAGCCATCTAAACCACTTCCAAAACTCTCTGAACAGTGTTGTTCTATCTTTAAATGAGGGGGGAAAAAGAAGAAAAAAAAGAAGAAAGAATTCCCCTGTTCCTTTGCCTGGCTACACAGTGTGAGCATTATTTCTGTCCCAACAGCACCCTGAGATACAAAAGGGAAAACCAAGCATGTCATTTTAGCTGTACCTATCCACTGCTGCTAGATATCAAACAATCCTCTGTTGAGAGAGAGAAGTGGAGGTTCTCTTTGGCATGGCCAAAGAGAATTGAATAAACAAAAGGCAGAACATCCCAAAGTGCAGCTGATCAGCTCTTCTAAACTCCTGGTGTAGCCATTTAATCAGAAAACAGCTGGGATGGAAACTCTGATATTTCTTGGCAGTCTGTGTAACATTTTCTTCCCCCTGGTGAAAAGCGTGATCCCGAGGGTTTATAATTAGGCAATAATTAATCAGACATACAAGCACCTCAACAAATGACACAAAGCTTCAACATCTCTGAGCATTCCTTCCCTTCTTTCTGCTTTATTCAAAGCACACTGAAAGTCAAAGCCCAAAGTTAAAGAGTGAGAGGCTGCCTGGTGGGCCGAGGAAGTTCATTGCACCAGTCAACAAGAACACTGAAACATGTGTTTCTGATCTACAGCTAACCCAAAGGGGAAGAGCCGCTCACATACAATGGCTTAGTGAAATTGTGCAATTTGAAGGATGATATGATAAGGACACACACAAAGAGGCACTACCATGACCAAGTTCTCTTGTAACATCTTGATAACTCCCTCCCAACTCAAATAAATACTTAAACCCCACCATTTCCTGCATTAATTGCCTTTAGCATTTGATGTGTGTGTAACGTACAAACCTTTCTGCAGACTTCTTTAGAAATAATTGCAATAGAATAAAGAAAATGCTGTTGTCTTTATGTCTGGTGGCATAAGTAATGCTTTGCTAAAACTCAGATTGTCAAAACAGACACAAAAATCCTAGTTCCACACAGTCAAAGCCCAGAAGACTAATTGCTTCGTGTTGCTGAAACATTATAAATGACAGAGGCATAGAAATGCCTTTGCAGTTACCATGAGTGAGCGTGAACCGGCAATAACCATGCTCCCAAACAAGTAGATGACTAATTTGACTGGTGTCAAAATCCTGGTTTTCTACCAAGCATCTCATTCCAACACTCACAAATGACTGTAGTGCCACTGAAACAGAACCACTTCTGCAGCAGACAGTGGCAACTGAAACCACATCGCATAACGGCTGAGGGAAATAAAATGTTGGCAAAGATGATGATGTCAAATCTCCACTCCTGTGAAAATTGCTCTGGGAAATTTCAAGAGCATCTCAAGTACAAGCAAATACTTTCAATTTATGTAGTTTCAGCTACATAAAGCAGAGACAAGACCTCAAGATTGTATCTTTAATTTTCTTCTTCACCCTCATCCTAACCAAGCACTCTTTCCTTAGAGCAAACTGAATAATACTCAACTCACACATGATCTTCTCCCATTCACTGTTAAGCCCAGCTGCTACACATAAAGTTGAGGAGGAACTAAAAGTATTCTCTCAACTTTTGCTTAGCTGCCAGCAGGATTTCACCCAGAGAGAGGTGAAAATTACAAAGTTGTTCCTCGTTCACTGATGTGAATGTAAGTGCTAACGCAGTTGTGCACAATCACCATTTTGGACAAAGCTCTGACATAAGTCAATAGAAATTGCACACTCAAGTGCATACATAAGTAAAAATATAAACTTTCCATTTGAAAATTAATCCAAGTATTTAATTATTCTATAACCTGAATCTGGAAAGATATTTAAAAACAAATAGTAACTTGGCTGAAAGTCACGTCTTTCAAGGAGAGGACGAGGGAGCGGCAGGGCAAAATTCAAGTATTTTGACTTTTTATTGTCAAATATACTTTTGCTTTGAGCTTGACATAAAACAGATTAAGTCACTTAAGAATTTAGCAGAATTTATTGCAAGTGTATTGCAAAACAACCTGAGATGCCCAAGAATTCAATCCTTCTATTCGATCATTCCACCCATTGCGCTTAGTGGAGTCAAATCCGGTTATTGAGGAGCACATCTGTAGCTAATACTTTTAGCTCCTTTTAGCTAGAAAAAAAACCTGCCGACAAAGCCTTTTGGTGAATATGGAAAAGAGGAATGAATACTCACCAAGTAAAAATCCTAAGATCTTCCTAATGCACGTTCCGTTGGAACGAATAATGTTGAATAATTATCTCTACTTGGTCGCAAAGAAGCATAAACAAAAACCAAACAGACTCCAGGAAACACGATCACTAGTTTTCCATATGTGCTGGTATTGTGCTGGAGCTGCTGCTTTTTACAGCTGCTAACACTTTGCAGAAGGGCTGTGACTTCTCACTCTGAGCTATTGTCCTCCTGCTCTGCACATATGGGCTCTATGATGATGAGGCCTGAACAGGAGAGAAAACCATGGCCAAAAATGTTTCTTTGGGGAAACTGGTGTCTGCTGAAGATATCAAATATAAACAACATTTAAAGCCATTACAACGTCCCTCCTGGAGCTTCAGTGTTTTGCAGTTTCACCCAGTTGCCAAGAAACGCTATTAGAATTTGGCAGAAGCAGCACTGCAGTGCCATGTCTTGTGCTCATGACAGTTTTAGAGTGCAACGGGCCTCCTTCTGAGCTTGCTTAGGATGACAGAAACCCAGTGACATCAGTGGAATTCTTCCTTGTCTGCATCAATTTAAACAAGTCAAAATAGGCTTCACTTTCCACCAGAAGACAATGCTTCAAGCTAATTTGCCACTTTCTAGGGAGGGATCATCCCTTCTGGAGTTCTGTTGATTACCTCAAAGAGCTGTTAGAACTGGAAAACTCAAGTCTCCTGATACTAAATGGGGTGTTACCAGCAGTCTTATATGTGTTTTGCTTTGGTTTTTCAGAAAATCAAATATATTTAGCAACTCTGAATGGCACAAGAGCAGGTTACAGCAGACCCTCAGAGACCCGATAACCTGAGAGAAGCACATTCCCACACCCATTTGCAGGCTTACTAATGAGCAAGCTGTGGCCAAGGGTTTTGATAAGAGCCCACATGTAAGTGAACAGCAATGATGAAGATGACAGTTAAGGAATAAATAGAAATTTGTGTCTGAAAACCCAATGAAAGAAAATTCTATCTAAATTTTCTAATCAGTTCAAGACTTAACTTCAGACACACTAGCCTAGGAATTAAACACATGCTGGCTAAAAGGTGCGTTTTCTGTAGCTAAAATCAGGAGAGTTTTCAATATAAATCAAGGTATAGGTACTTATTTGAATGAGGTAACTCCTATAAAGCAAGACACAAGAATTACAGTGTAGCAAGTTGACACAGTAAACCAACAAAACTACAGGAACAGACAACAGCAACAGATCCAGCTCAAAATACTCGAAGTGGTGTAAAAGTAACCACAAAACACCCAGCATGTAATAAGAGATGCAACTGGCAGTGGATAAATAAAGAGATGAGATGATCAATTTATAAGGGTTAAAAATCTCAATATTAGAAGTAAGAGACCTGCAAAACCACATTGGAAAGTTGATAATTTGCAAGAGAGAAATATTCCTCATGATGTAATATCTACCTTGTGGTTCGCTTGTATGATGGGAGCTCAATTAACAGATAATTCATGGCAATGCTACCTATGCATTTTACTGAATTTATAGAACGTTATTATCAAACTAGGTAGACTTTATTAAAAATGTAAAAGTCAAAATCCTACAAAGAAGAGAATCTATTTCTCCTGCTTCATTTCTCTGCTGTCCTTCCTAGGAGTTAATTGTTTCTTGTTTGACTAAACAGAAAGTAACATGTCCTATAAATAAATATATATATATATATATGTATTTACATGTAAATGGTAACCAGTTGCTGAATCTTATACAAATGAACTTACAGTACCTTGGAAACTGTTTTATTCCTTTATAAGGAGTAAGTTGATATGAGACCAAATCCAGAAAAAATACTGAGAAAAGGTGAAACAGCTGTTTTAAGGGCTGAATAATGGCAGGAGCTCAGAAACAGATCTGTAATACATGCACAAGAAATTTCTCTAGAAATAATGATTTAAAGCCTAGTAAATACAACACAAGACTATTTCCTTTGTCACTACTTTTGCTGGTGGGATTATCAGTTCTCTTAGCACCCTCTGCCACCAGTTTCCTTCTTTATGCTTCTATTTGCTTCAACAACTTAAGCAGAGAAACACTGAGGCTTCCTGTAGGATTTTATGAGCCAGCTGGGCACATGATCATAGGCACTGATAAAAACAGCAACATCTCTGAAATCATTTGTAAAAGGTGTGTGATGATTACATGTTCGTCCTTACACCTGTGGGTATGTTCTTAACCAGAAAACGAGGATCCACAAAGTTCACTGTAATTCTAAGTCAGCGGTACCTATGAGAGATCTACAACAGTAACTGAGAAGCAGCATAATCGGCGAGCTGAACCATCAGGTCCAAGGCCTTTTGGTAAGCATGTTTTCCTGGAATATCCCCTTCGAAATGTTTTCTTTAAGTTTGTTAAAACAAGTAAGGTCTGCCCACCCTCTTATGTCTTGTTTGATTGGTTTCTTTCCAAGTATGACATGATCCCAGTCCATATGGTTTAAATTAGGGTGAGGCGCTTTGCAATGCTGTGACAAAAAAAGAGTAAGTCATAACAAAGCCAACCAAGTGCATGAACATGTTTAGCAAGACCACAGTTATGATTGCTTAATTCTACTGACCAGAGCCACATGAAACCTAGCCACGGATCAGATGCAGCAATGGCTAGTGCAAGTTTTTCCTCCCTTGTCTCAGCATCATCCAGGACATTCCTTTGCTGCTACTGATGGTAGCATTTGCCTCTCTGGTCATTTAAATGTCAGTTTACACTCAGATTTGGTAAATATCTCCGATGCTGCCTCTTAGTCAATGAAACACCAAATGGTATGGCAAGACCCAGAGATGTTTAGGCACTTCTGTACTGTAATTACCCTCCACACTACCTCAGCTTTCATGTCTCAAGGTCTGAAAACATTAAGTAAGTTACTGATACTTTTTACAATTCACTCCAAGCTCACATAAACTCAAATTAAGAAGTGTTACAACTTTGGCAGTCAGGTCCTGTAGAGCAGCACCGAAATGAGTGCATCCAATTAACTGAATATTGTCTCAAGACATTAGTGATGGCAACAGCAGAATAATCTGAAAACTTGGTTATAACAGAAGAAACATCCCCCCTCAAGTATTCAAAGACTCCAGCTGCCCAAATGCAACAGCCATGGGCTAAATTCTCACATAAGCCTATGACAAGCTTGGACTGGGAAGGAATGGGAAAGTTCTCCAAAAGCGTAACTCCTCCAAGCATGGATTCACAGAAAAGCAGAAATTTCCCAGCAATATCTACACTGTCTCCAGATCAATAAGCATCTGAGATGGACAGTAAATGGTCCTCGGATTGATTTTGGGTGTCTTTATCACAACTAAACATCAGCTACCAGCATTTCTGCTGAGAGGGGAGCTCTCAGGAAGTCAGCTGGTGTCAGGCTCTGCCTGCATACAGTCTGTCCACTACCAACTTCCCAGGCAGCAGGGTACCTAATAAAATGAGTCAGACTAAACAGGAGCTGTAGGCTCATTGATGGACCTGACTTCTTGCTTACTCCATTATAATACACACCTAACAGTTGTTATTTACCACGCACCCAACCACATTAGGGTAGCTGGTCTCTGTTAGCTATTCTTCCAAACCTGGCTCTTGTCCTCCTTGCTTTCTGCTCTAAGTGCTAGATCAAAGTTATCCCAGTTTCCCTCCACGCATTGTTCTGTTTGCTGTTCAGATTTCCTGGTTTCCGAATCCCTGGGTAGCCACTCACGAAGTTCCTGAGAAATAACTGTTTGATGCAAACATCAAGATGTTTGGTTCCAAGCGGTTGCTCGCCTTCCTCAGGGTCTGTGCCTCCCTGTCTTCATTTGTCCTTCATGGTCTGCCTTTACAGAACATCATCAAGCATTTCCATGAAACTGTACTGCAACAGCAATGGCATTTATAGTGGTTTGAATGGGCACAACAGAGTAACTGAAAACACCATCAGTAGACAGCTCAGCAACTTGTCAGTAGGTTTAACCACATCACAGACACAGAGTCTGTTTTTACACTGCCAGCAAAACTATGTGTGACTTTTCTAAGAGGCCAGATACAAGCACTGGAATGAATCTTTACAGCTTGGCATCACTGCTGCCCTCTGAGGAAGAACAGTATGATGAGGTGGGAGAACAGCACCACAGCTTCTTTTGGCCTAATGGATAAAAAATGTAGGCAAACTATTTTTAGATGAAAGCATGAAAGCATTCTGCTTGAATTAAACTCAGAACCAACTTGAAAAAGCAAGAACAGATGCAAAAATACTTTTAGGAGAAAAATATGTTCAAAATTCTCTAAAAAGAGTTTGGAAGATGCACTTCCTTGCAGACTTACACAAATGAGCTGACAACCACCACTCTGTTCCAAACACTCCTTGAGGCTGTCTGTGCTCTCACAGGAGTTTGGAGAATGCTTTGAGTGAGCAAAGTGATGGCAAGAAGCAGCCACACATTGGCAAACTGGAGAAAATCGGTGCAAAAAAGGGATGGTCGCAAAAAGAGGCTTTCCAAGAATGGTTGTTTAAAAAAGCCCATCCTCCTTTTACATCCTTTTAATTATCCTTTTCAAGCTACAATCTGCTCTTTTCACACATATTCCTAGGCTTTATGCAGGATAAAGGTCTTAAAACCTGAAGCAGAGGAGAGAGGAGAGCTGGAGGAAGCCAGCCCATGATTCCTCCCAAAGGTTTTAAGTCCAAACCAACTACAGGATCACCCCTCCTGCTATGGTGCAAGTGCAAAGTGGAAAAGCCAAACTGACAACCATCTAGTTTGGCGTTTGGCACTAAATGGAAATGAAATAAGCAGGAATGGAAATGCAGCTCAGAAGAGAAAGCAGTTAACAGAAAGCTATAACAAAGCAGTGCTTCCCACCACAAAGCATTGTTCCTCACATCCACATGGTTCCTGTAAAGAGAACAATCTATTAAGCCAGAAGGAATCAGTCTATGTAATGAGGCCAGTTAGGCTTATTTTACACACTATGGAATTTAGTCTGAGTTAAGAAGTGTTAGCAGCAACACAGGTTGTTTGACAAACAAAGCCAATGCAGAAAACTCCCATTTGGGATAAGCTGCAGCACTGAAGTCAGGGGCCACGTTTCTTTCCTCACCCTGGACCTTTCACTCACAGCCTCATTTACAATGGAACAGGAGCTTCTTACACTGAGGCAATGAACATTCATTGGGTAAGTAAGAAAAATGATCCTTATTTTTGAAGCAGAAGAATTTTTCTTTGAGAGCTGGAATTTAATCACAGAAGTGCTGGGAGGATATAGTAAGAAATACAATTTTTGTTTTTATGCTCTTCCCTAGGCACTGCCTTCTGATGAGAAAATGAACATGAGCCGGCTTCAGTGTGCTCTTGCAGCCCAGAAAGCAACCGTATCCCAGGCTGCATCAAAAGGAGCGTGACCAGCAGGTTGAAGGAGGTGATCCTGCCCCTCTACTCTGCTCTCGTGAGACCTCACCTGGAGCACTGTGCGCAGTTCTGGTGTCCTCAACATAAAAAGGACATGGAGCTGTTGGAACAAGTCCAGAGGAGGCCACCAGGATGATCAGGGGACTGGAGCACCTCCTGTATGAAGACAGGCTGAGAAAGTTGGGGCTGTTCAGCCTGGAGAAGAGAAGGCTGTGTGGAGACCTCAGAGCAGCTTTCCAGTATCTGAAGGGGACCTATAGGGATGCTGGGGAGGGACTCTTCATTAGGGACTGTAGTGACAGGACAAGAGGCAACGAGTTAAAACTTAAACAGGGGAAGTTCAGATTAGATATAAGGAAGAAATTCTTTCCTGTGAGGGTGGTGAGGCACTGGAATGGGTTGCCCAGGGAGGTTGTGAATGCTCCATCCCTGGCAGTGTTCAAGGCCAGGTTGGACAGAGCCTTGGGTGACCTGGTTTAGTGTGAGGTGTCCCTGCCCATGGCAGGGGGTTGGAACTGGATGTTCTTAAGGTCCTTTCCAACCCTAACTATTCTATGATTCTGGCTCCTGGGCATTGTGTCTGACATACTGAGGCCATTCTTGCATTCTAATTAATACATATATATATGTGTATTATATATAGCCTCAGGATAAAAGTGACAGCATCTGTACAGGCAGGGATCTGGTTCACCTGTCATGCAGAAAGAACACCTTTCAATTGCTATAGTGTCACATAGCCACATCTTGGAGCCCTGGCTTCTTACATGCTGGTGTTTTCATTTAAATGTGTAGCTGGTGCGTCACCATCAGGAGCGAAGTTTGCAGAAAGCAGCCTTATGAAGCAAGATGGGCAGAAGTAGGTTATAGGCAGGATTAACATAAAGCTCAGCTCTGGCTGCAGAGCTCATGGAAACAGCCTGCATTTTCTTCTCGTGAGTTTTGAATTAAAGTTTTGCTTTCTTTTTTTCTTTCCTTCAATCTGTTTTCAATAACTATGGAGCTAGAAAATATGAAGATAATTATAGCTGTCTGTGCAAAACAGAAATGTCAGACCTCACATTTCCCAAGTGACCTTTCATCAGATGAAAATTCCCACAGCAACCTTCTCCAATCACAGAGTTGGGAATCATGAAAATGTGCAAAGCAGCATTCTGTCCAAGAACCTTGTTCACGATGCAGATGCACAGGTGGGTGTTAGTATGATTTACACAGGAGGAATAGCATGAAGGTAGTAAAAAAGCAATCAAACTTTAAAAGCTGTTCTATAAGAAAGCCTGCTCTGGATGATCAGAGAATAGCTTTGCTGAGGTACTGGTTGGGAAATCTGGTCTGCTGGTCGGTTGGCTGCAGGAAAAGGAATGACAGGAGCTGGTGAGAAAGTCTGAAGTAAAAATTCAGATGCTGTATTTTTTATGACATGGCTTGCCTGGGTTCTTCCACTCCTGAAGTGCTGCAGTGAGTTACCTTCAAGGAGAACATCCCCGAGAAGGAGCAAGGTAAAAGGTTCTCACCAATGTTGAGACTGAAGAGCTGGCTTGGGTCAAAGAATGCAAGAAAGCCACACGAAATCTCCGTCTAGCTGGAACAGCCTAGTTCTGGATATCATAAAAAGCATCTTAAAAATAAATTGTTTTGTTTCCCCCAAGTGCTCCTTTGGCTGGCTATGCAAATATCACATAGTTCATGTGCAGAGGGAGCAGAGCACAGAGGAATACACATATATATTTTCAGTTGGCTTAGGAAAATATTTGGTGGCTCCCAAGTTCTTATTTCATACCTAACTACAACTGATACTGCACACATAGGTTCACCATCCCTTTTTGTTTTCCCAGGTACATACAGGCTGCACCCTATAAACTGCCCCAGGCAGGAACTGGATGTAGCTACAGCCCTTTCCCCCTACAGCCCATGCAACCACCCAAAGCAGTTTAGATAACCATTGAGGGTGTCGAGCTGTCCTTCAACACCCCCCTGCTCACTCCTGCAGGAGGCAGCAAACAGAACTGGCTGACCACAGAGCTGTCCTGAAGGCATCTGTAAATACCTGACTGTCACTCACATGGACATGCCCCTGAGGAAGCCAAGCACTCTACACCACCCTTAGTTTCCACATCGCTCGTATCATGCTACAGCCTGACCAGGAAGTCTGGGGAGCACTTTAAAAGAAACCCAGAACTAGTGTCAGTCCTGCAGTCAATACAATATCTGTTATTCATTGATTCTTTACAAGAGGACTGTGGCAATTACTACGTCTTGTTCTTCTTGTAACAGATTCTCAAGCTGCTATGAATTGACATAACTTCACTGACTTGAAGGCAGCTCTAATGATTTACAGCTGAGCCCACTTTATTCGGACAATGCTTCCTGACTTCCTCTAGGAATTAGTCTTCAGATACAGGAGTCTATTTCCTATTTACTGTATGAGGAATTAAAATGGTAGGTACCGTGTAACTGCAGCAGTCCAGTCTGAAGGTCTACACCCTTCCTCCCCACCATCCTACTTCATACTGAAACCTTGTTTGCCCTACAGTCACCATTCAGCTGAAACACAGCCAGGCACCCACAGGTGTTTTCCCAGGTCACAGTCAGACCTCCTGAAAATTCAAGCAACAAAGGTAGGTGTGTTTGACCTTTTCACACATGGTTACGTGGTTTTGATGCTCCTGAATGTTTAATTAAAATGGTATACCTGTATTGTTCCACCTGCAAAATGCAGATGCTGCTCTCAAAAGAATTCTTTTTTGGTGGAAGTGTCTGGCTTTAATTTCATCATTGGTTATGATAGGAAGGTTGCTCATGAACTTGCCTTAACTAGTTAAAAGACAAGATTTATTCCAACAAAATGACCCAGATCTAAGGAGAAGTGGATCAGGTTAGATAAATTAAGAATAAATAAAATAAGAAAGCTCACTTGAAAGGCAAGAATACACTTGAAGTGGGTTTTTCTCCATTTTAGATTTTGCACAGTCATTTATTCAGCCACTGCGTTTCTAAAGCTAGCAAATCACATTTTAATTATTCTTTCTTACTATTTATTTGTATTTTCATGGCATCTAGAAAGTATTTTCATAGTGTCTACAAACGTCACAAACATCCCAACAACCCTGTTTTCACGTAAATCACAAGCTGGGAAAGATTCAGAAACCAGAAGGTGAAATCCAGATTTCAAGTGAAATAACTACAGCTGCCCAAGTCTGCTCTTTATCCCTGTGTCCTCCTCACTGATTTTGACTGACCGCGTTCCTAAAGGTAATCCACTGAAATCAAACGGAGCAGTTGCCCGGATCTATTTCCTGAAAGTAACAAAACCGAAATGGAGCATTGACTTCTCCACAATCAAACTTTCCCTTCGCAATTTCTTGCAGAACAACGTAATTTCCAAAGAAAAAACCCTCCAATTTTTCAAACATGGCTTTCAACAGCGTGTTGAGCACTGGAAAGATTTTGCTATTAAAGGAGAAGTTCTGCCAAAATGTTTTGGCTGAGGTGAAGGAAAATGGGCTGGTGGATTTTTTGCAAGACTGACAGAATTTTTAAATTCCTTCCATTTTCTGATAATTGCAGTGCAAAATTTTACCATTTTTCAGCACACATTTTGATAAAAGTGTTGTGCAGCTCATGTGAGTATTCCCTGGGAAAAGCAACCACGGTGGGAGTCAGCTAAAGCCCTCCTTGTTATTTAGGATTACCCACCTTCACGTATATGAATGCGTTATGGCTGGTTCCAAACCCAGAATGCCACTTTTTTCTGTGTTCCGTTTTTATCCAGAAGTCTCAAAGCATTTACAAACTGTCTCACCCACACAACACTACTTCTTCCTCATCACTGGAATGCTGATCACAACCAGGATGTGATTTATCCACTGCAAAGGAAACCCAGTTCTGCCCAGGTCCAGCAAAAAATGGATAAAACAGACCACTAAGACTTTTCATTTTCTTTGGTACAGGAAAAATGTAAATTCTACCTGCTCTTAGGTAAAATAGTGTCATAACAGATGCCATTCCAGTAGGTTTTCTTAAGTCCATAACCCAGTTATATAGCACTAAGCATGGGCTACAGTAGAACCACCACGGCAGCAGAATAATACACTTCCGTTTACTGCTGTTTGCATTGGACAAGGTACAAATCTGTTTGGAGGTAGCCAAAAAAAAGGTGGTAGAGGATGGAGATAGAAACAAGTAAGGGCCTTAACCTCTGAATGAGGTTACTAATGCTCCATCATCCTTTCCAGAAGAACAACTCTGAATGATCACATGGCAGTGGTTTATTATCAGTGTATAGCCGCATTCTGAAACAAATCCCAGGGGGTCTGTAAATTGCAGATGTAACCACAGATTAATGCTCATAATCCCTGATAAAAACTCTGCAATAACGCTTCTATAGCCTACAGACATTCTCCCACTAATATTCCTAATCCTTTCCCATTGGACTTTATGATACTTCTGTGATTTTCATGCAGTCCAGCAGTGACTAAACAGTGTTTATGATTTAACTCTGCTGGTTTTCATTTCCAGGCTACAGAGGTTTTTATATTTTATTTTAAGTTACACCCATACACATAAATACTACATCCTATATATCCAGGAGATGGCAAAAAACAAATAAGGAAAAAGAAGATGCCTGTGTGTCCTTTGTTGTCTCTCCTACTATTGCATAGAAGTTTGGAAACTTGCCTTTCCTGTCAGACACTTGAAAACAGACCTGGGAGCATTAGCGACCTTCCACTGCTCCTACTGTAGCATCACACCTTCAACTCCACAATTGCAAAGAGCATTTGGGGGGCAGGACAAATGGAAGGGCCTTCTATTTTTTTTCCCTTTTCATTACATCATACTTAGTCCTATTCTTTCTTCTCAGACTGAAAAGCTGCCAGTTTTCAAGTGTCCCTCATTAACTTTTAAAACCTAAGCTCTGCTAAAGAAGAGTTATTAGTTTTTTCCTGGCACTGCCTGAAATTGCAATACCCATAATAAGAGCACTAAATCCTAATAGCTACTCAAGGCAAACCAGGAAATACTGCTTAATGTGAGAGGTGAAATGAAATGTTTGTACACAATAGGCTCTACCATGCAGGAGTTTGAGGTGTAAGTGACTACGTATCTTCTGGAAAGACAAGTGACCAAAAGCTGTTTTAAAAGAAAATCACCTTTTAGAAGTCATAACACAGAATAAGATAAAATAAACAAATAACATTACTGTACTGCTTGAAGAAGAGGATTTGCTTATACAGATATGCAAAGATGAACTTCTGTTTTTCCTTAGTCAACTGAACCATGAAGTAGGTGATATTTAAGGTCCCTTCCAACCCAAACCATTCTATGTCCAGCCCACACCATACACTGCAGTCTGCACCAAAATCATTCAAAACACGCTTTATACTCTGGGGAATGGTTCTAAAACTTATGCCAGAGAACTGTGTGTCCTTCCCTCTCTATGTGCTTTAAAACCAGGAAGAAGCAGAAAAGGTTTAGAATTCAGAAGCTGCCCTGTAGGGAGATTCCCTGTGCTCAAGAGTTTTACAACTGGATAAAGCCCCAACATCTTGAGGAGAAATATTGGCTGGAAGGCAACCAGGGAGGAATAAGTAGAGACAGGCTGAACAAAGGGGCTTGCAGTAATGGGGGCTGGCAAACACAGGGTTGAAACTATCTTTGAGGTGAACCCTAAATAGCAATGGAAACATAAACAGAATGTCTCAAGCTAGATTCTGCTCCTCCAAAAGGAAGGAATTTCATCTGGGTTAACCCAATCCATCAGTCTGCTTTCTAGCAGAATGATCTCACTATCCCTAAACTATCCCCAAAGGATAGGTCTCAAGCTTAACCTTTTTTTCCCCTCAACTGATGGGACTGGTCACCTCCCTTGGAACCTCCCTACATTGACTAACTCTTCTTTGACAGTTTTTCCCTACTTCTTCTCTGCTCTGGCCTTCCTGCCTAATCAAAATAATTGGTCCCTGTCCTCTTCATAACAGTACTTAAGCATGTTTGCAGATGCTTACGTTTCCCAACAGTTTTCTTTTGGTCTAGACTGAACACGAGCCTTCAATTTTCCACAGGGATGTGAATGGTTGATGATCTCCCTGGGGCTGAGCCTGGAGCCTGGCCACGGCAGGTAACAGCTGTTGGGAGGACTCTATCACGTGTTTGAGTGAGCTATCAACATAATTCTGTCACTCACAGAAACGGGTTCAAACATTCCTGTCTTTCACCACGTCATGGTGAAATTTCACTTTCTCCAGACCCACAAACACAGCTCATTTATTGCTGCTTTGCCTGTTAAACAGTCTGCTCCTAATGTAAATTTGGTTCTGCTGTAATACATGGGCTAGAATGTTGTCTACTGCAGCTAAATACAAGAAGCTAGTCCAGCATCCACATTTAATATGGAGTTTTAATAACTAAAGAGAAAAACTTGAGAGAAATATGCCTAATAAGAGACCTGAAAGAACCTGATCTATTCACTTTATCGCATTAAAAAAAAGAAGAAACAATTTGAATGCAGCCTGCCAGAATTACCTCTATAAGGTAAAGACAAGATGCCTTGAACTTAGTAAAGGTATAACAAGATCAAGTGCTGGATGTCAGCTATATTCAAACTAGAAACAGGATGCAAATGTTTAAGAGAAGAGAGGTTACCAAGGAATGGGTTAAAGTCTCCATCATACACGGATCTTCAGACAGGACCAAGGTCTTTCTACAAGGGGCCAGTTCAACCACATGTAGAATTCTAAGGGCTGTATTATGCACAAGAGATCATAATACTCCTTTCTGTGAATCAAGTCACTATTATAAAATTTGCAGGTTTCCTATGGGAAATCAGCTACAGAATATTTGAAGACAGCCTACAGACTGCTGAGCTGTGAATCAGCTTAGAACAAAACAGCAAACAGCAATTCCATTAAATTTTACGGAAGGTGTTGCAATCTTTTCTTCTTTCACTGGTAACCAAGCATACTGCAGTTCTGAAAGGCAGACAGAAAAGGGAGGAGGTGAAGAGCAGAAAACTTGTCTAAGCAAAACTGAGCCCATGGCATACTTAGAAACTTTCCCCAAATCTTTTTGTTTCCTTTTCTCTCCCGTGGGTTTGCTTTACTGCTGGCTGGAATGTCTCTTATTCCTGTTTCTCTATCAGCATAGAAATCATGCACTGATTATAACTTCCATCTGATTAAGCATGACAAGAGCTCCCATTTCCCTTCTGTTGCTTTGTTTCACTTTGCCTATTCTGCTCACTGTTCCAGATCTGCTCTTCCATCCCATCCAGACTGCTTTCTTCTTCTCTAAATGTCTACCCTTTGGTTTTATGGGTCGTCAGTTGGCAACCACACACTTCTGTTATTAGAAAGGTTTTCCCAGTTCTTGAATGAACACTTCAGGCAATGGAATTCCCCCCTTAACCTTATTAATGTCAAGTGCTACAGTTGCTGTGGTGACCATAAGGTAAATTAAATCAGGTTACTTGGAGGATCTAAAATAGGATCATAGACTAAGTACCTGTTAGTGATGGGAGCAATAAATGAATAAATAAGGCCCCATGGCTGTAGTAATTTACAGAACATAAGCGGGAAAAGTTGGCCTTTTCTGCTTGAAATCAAACTGTTAAAAGGGTGTCACACTGCAAAAGGGTAAGGCCTATTTAAACATAATTTTACAGCCTTTAATGTTATTAGTATTTTCCACTTGAGCTGCCAGATAATAACTAACAGTGGACAGCAAACATCCTGCCCTCACTGTCATAGCAGGTACAGAAAATATCCTCCTGCTTTAAAAAATGAAATTCCCTACATGTAAAGCTGGGTCACAGGTGGGACTGAGTGAGCAGTGAAGCTGCTGTTTTGTAGCTGCAGTGATGAAGTAAGTGATGCCATGCTCAAACATGTACTGCCCAGCACTCACACAGCAGATACTGCAAACTGTGCCTCATTTTGTCTTGTTAAGGCTAATTCTGGTGGCATTGTCAGTCAAAGAACAGTGGAATGGATTTCAGTGTTAAACAATAATCAGTGGTGTGACATCTGGCAGTTGGGATTAGTTTTTTTTTCCTTGAAAAGAAAGGTCTCACATTTACCCTTGCTTTTAAATGAAAGCTGGCTTCAGGCTCCTGTCTAGCTCACACACTGCTCCATTGGCTAGAATACTCATCTTGATGAATGTAGTTCCTAAGTTTGATCAGAGAGCCGAGGTACGACAGACATCTCACAAGGCACATATATACCTGAGCAACACAGTAGTCCTCTGACAAGTCTGCTAACTAGAAAAACAGCTTCACATTTTAAGAGATTATTCCTAGTGCTGTTGAAAGTAACCTCATCAGCCCTTGTGCTCAGAGCTGTAGGACAGGCAAAGCACAACACATGGAGTCATCATCATGGCAAAAGCCTTGGTAGAGTCAGCACTCAACACCTTCTGAGGAGGACCCACCCAGTCTGCCTCCAACCATGCTGATGTGATTGGAATTTGGCTTTATTCAGAAGAGTCCTGCCCTCAAGGCTCCACTGTACCTGTGACCTCCGTGCATCCAATGGTTGTCCTGCAGAAGCTAAGTGTTCTATACTCCATCAAAGCACCCTTCTGCTGGACTGCAGTACTACAGTTAGGTAACATCTAGCAAATGAGATTAGAAAAGCAGTTCCTCAAGAAAGTGAGATATGTATAGAAATCTAAGAAAATTCTTTCTACATTTACTAAGGTTTTCAGTTTCTTCACAGTTCTGGGAATCCCTTCAGATACTTGAATTCCATAGCATCACCAGAAGATGGAAATACTTATCATGGGAAAACTAAGACAGTTGTTTAAACAACATCAAGGATGAATAAGGAAAAAAAATACATTAATGAGCCTGAGCTGTGCTCTAACCACTAGACAATGTTGCATCTGTATTAGATGGATCAAGCTGCTGCAGCACTTGATAGGGAGGGGCTGTTCCTTGGCAGGAAAAGGCAGCAGAGGGTGTAATGCTCAGGAACTCCACTATCCCTTGCCCAGCACAACACTATAGTTGAGGGAAAAGAAAAAAGAAAAGATGGAAAAACAAGGCAAGAAAAGATGACCTTGGCTGAGCACGTAATGGGTATCTTGAATAACTGATATTTAAGTCATGTTCTTGTTTATTCCTTTAGACACACTTGTGGTGAGTAATCATTCACCTGCTATAAATTACAAGCAACTGATAAGTCTCTATTTATGAGTCTCCAGTCAACAGCACTAATAACTAAAAAAAAAAAAGCACAAAAGAAAAGCCATCCATAACCAACAGCATTTTTCCAGAGCTGGACCACATAGAAAAGTTTCCAAAGAAGGTTTCTTTACAGCTTAGTCCCTCAAAGACAGTCCCAAAGGGTTAGGCAGCTCAAGACAATGAATTCCACTCTCCAACCATTCTTTCTAGATGCAACTTTAATATTAAAAAGGCTAATCTGCTTGAAGGCTGTTCTTTTTAATCTTAATGAGTTTTGATTTTACACAGTGTAGAACCTTATCCAGAAGGGCTTTGAAAATTGAAAGCGGTAAGGATCAGAGAGTTGAGACTGTGAAGTGGGGTTTTATCCAATATATGAGTAGGTGTTTCCAACTACTTTACCATGTTTAGGAGAGGAAAACGAGCCATTAGAAAAAGAAGTCTGTTTGTAGGAGACCTTCACAAACACGTTACCTCTTCTGACCTTTAGATAAAGGTAAAAACGTCAATGCAATAAGTTGGAAACTGTTAGCCTGAAAGAGGACGATGACCCTTTCAGGGTTCTTCCCAGGTTTCTCCGGCATAGCTTGTAATTCCTGGGAGATCATTTGAGCCGTGCAGAGACCCTTCTTAGTCAGAGTCAAAATATTTTTCTGCCTTTGTTGTGGCTCTCCAAATACATAAAATGTGGAGTTTCCTTTTGTTCCACCTCCACCCCTGGCTGGGGAGGGTGCCAGAGGAGGCTTTCATTCATGGGATTACAGATTTTCCAACCATACACTGTACCGGAAAGAATAACAATTGGGATTGACTTCTCCCTACCATACCCTCTTCAGTTTTAAGAGCCATCGGTTCCCTCAGTGCATCATACTATGCAAATTCATCTTACCCATTTACATCATAGCTCAATTTGGCTGACAAGTTCCTCTCCCCTGTTTTAAATCATGACAGTATTGATAATGCAGACCAAAATGAAGAGCGTAGAAGAAATCCAGAGTTCTGGGTTCTCTTGCAGCTCCTTCATTAACCTGAAATCCAGCTTGGGCAAACAATTGGATTTCGTTATCCCATGATTTACTTTGAAGTTGGTGTCGAGCAGTAAACCAGCTCTAAGAGAGATGCAAACCTCAGCCACATTTACAACAAACCCTTTAGAAGTTCAAATAGGTAGTGCTAACAGTAAGGAAATATGGAATGACACCTGAAGGAGGGAGATTTCAAAGCAGGACCTTCGGTAAGGTTCTGATTTTAATCAGAAATTCCTCACAATTTCAGCCCCTCAGTTTTTCAGATGTAGATTCTTCTAAACCCAGTTTCTGTCAATTTGTCTTTCTCAAAACACACAAATATGAAGTCCAAGAGAGAAGACCACGAAAAACTTGCTGTACTACTACAGCATGCAGTTTACTCCTGACTTAGCAGGAGTCCTATAGAATCACAGAATAGTTAGGGTTGGAAAGGACCTTAAGATCATCCAGTTCCAACCCCCTGCCATGGGCAGGGACACCTCACACTAAACCAGGGCACCCAAGGCTCTGTCCAACCTGGCCTTGAACACTGCCAGGGATGGAGCATTCACAACCTCCCTGGGCAACCCATTCCAGTGCCTCACCACCCTCACAGGAAAGAATTTCTTCCTTATATCCAATCTAAACTTCCCCTGTTTAAGTTTGAACCCGTTACCCCTTGTCCTATCACTACAGTCCCTAATGAAGAGTCCCTCCCCAGCATCCCTATAGGCCCCCTTCAGATACTGGAAGGCTGCTCTGAGGTCTCCACGCAGCCTTCTCTTCTCCAGGCTGAACAGCCCCAACTTTCTCAGCCTGTCTTCATACAGGAGGTGCTCCAGCCCCTGATCATCCTCATGGCCTCCTCTGGACTTGTTCCAACAGTTCCATGTCCTTTTTATGTTGAGGACACCAGAAGTGCACTATCACTGACTATCAAGCTGTTGTGTACTCCCTTCTGAAATATATGCCCCTTTTAACTAAAGGTCACATACTCTGGAGACAAGAAATTAAAATAATTAAAATTAAAAGCTGACATGATATAAAAAATCACAATATTGTTGCAGTTACACACCCATAAGAAGCTGAGGTTAAAACCACATTACTAATAGTGCTTTTGCAGAGAGCTTATGATCAATATATCTTGTTGAAACTCTTGCAAAGGATACCTGAAGAAAGGTATGAGGACCATTTGCAGCTTTCTGATGTCACTTTGCTCACCGTTTTGTGTTTCTGAGATAAGACTACTTTCTGGGAATCATACTAAGTTCTTAGTATTATGCTATCACTAAGCTTCTCCCCCAGCCCCCATGAACAAACAGGGTAGCTGTAGGGAGTCTAAGTTTGATTTGTATTTCTACACTAAAAAGCAACTGAGTAACTTCTGACCAGGTCTGTAATTCATTAAAATGATTTAAGTGTAAGGCTCCCCTTGCAGATGAGCTTCTCTCTCATTAAAAAAGGCACTTGTTTCTAAAGTTTTGAAAGAGGATAAAGCAGTTGGATGAAGAGCAAGCGATAAAGTGTGCAAGGTTAACTGATTCACTGATTTTACTCGGTGATTAACCTCTCTCCTAGGTAAGGGCTACAACTGCATGAGTGAGAAGTCATGCTCTTACTCCTTCTGACTCAATGAACCTTGAATTCTCCAAGAGCCACTGGCTCATGGCCTTCCTCCCCCATATACAAAGGAGAAGGAGAACTTCACAGGCAGCTTTTGATAGCTCCCTTCAAATCCCCAGTTAGAACTGCTCTGGTTTTGGCCAGCATGGCTGCTTAACACGCTTCACTTCCTCTCTCCCGCTCTAGCCTCCCCAGATCCCAGAAAAAATCCATTCTTAGTCCATGGCTTTACGCAATCTGTCTCTACATGGAGCCTGTAAATATTCACAAGGCACTTGTTAAGAAGGGGTAGGCCAGGTGGAGAGAGGGAAGCAGGGCAGGACAATGCCCCCATCAGAGCAACAGCCTCTTGACAGACTTCAGAACATCATTGCAAAGAACGCAGCATTGGCTTTCTGACTGACCCAGTCAGGCACTGCACAGCCTAACCAGCTATCACTCCGGGCTCCACGAGGGCTCAGTCAGCACTTGCATTTGTTCATATCTAGTCCGTGTGCCCAGTCTTAGAAATTTATATTTCTTGTAAAATAAAATTGCCCGTACAGCAGTGTAGTGACAGGTGTCACACAGGGTGCATTTGCCTAAGAGAAAACTTGACAGAACCCGCACGTAGCACCATCTACTTCTGAAAGAACAGGGGGCTGACAATGGTTTATTTATCACACAGTCTTGTCAGAGCATGAGAACTGTTTCTGAGGTTCCAACATGCAAGAGTGGTGCCAGTAACCCAGCAAAGTCACAGGCTCCTCTCAGCCTCTTAAAAACTTTTCCTGCTGATGTTGTTCTTTTCACCAGGAGCAAGATGAAAGCTGAGACCAGGATTCAAACCCAGGGCTCTGCCAGCCATTCTAAGTGAAAGCCCAGGAGCCCTGACTAAAGCAGCAAGCAGCATTGTCCAGAAACCAGACACATTAAGATGACTACATGTTGACATGCACACCAGCTTCAAGGGGCTCAGATTATTGCTTTGCTCTCCCCTTCTCCTATACATAATAACTATTGGTATTAAAGACAGTTCACTAGACCATATGTTTGGTGTAATAGCACGAACTATTTTCAATCTGAGCTTAGTTAAAACGGCAGATGGTATCTCAAGGAGCAAGCTGACCCCATTATCAGACCCATAGGGAGTTAAGGCAGCAGCCAGCAGTGGAGCCAGCCAAACGCCTGAGCTGAGGCCAGCTAAGAAGCCAGCCAGGCAAATCCAAAGCTGCTGGAAAAATACATTCTGGAGCATGGCGTCTGGGACCCCAAGCTACCGCGCACACCCTGCTGCACTGGCTATGGGTGTTGGCTTCAACAGAGCAGAGCAGAAGAGAGAGTGGTCAGGGAAAGGAAGCTAGGCTGGAGTTACCTAAGAGGCCTATTGACTTTCTAATGACTCTGTGACTTGGAAGCAGAAGGTATGTTTATAGGACATAATCTCCTCTTTTACAGTAAAAGGCTTTTACAAGGAAAGGATATACCCTTACAGAAGCAGAGAGGGCTAGAAGAGGCAGCACAAGAAAAGTTAGATGTACTTGTCTCCTTAAAGTCTCTACAAGCATTGCAAAGTATATTTTTCAGTTACTTTTGAGCATAACAGCTCTTTAAAGCCAACAGACAGAAAGACTTAGGAAAAACACAGCCTTCACCACCAAAAGCATCTGTGACCAGTGTGAAGAAGCATGAGCCTTAAACATGAGAAGATGAGCTAAGCATATTCAGTATCAGTGGGTTAATCGCTTACATTGTTATGCTGAAGAGCTGACCTGTTCTCAAGAAGGTAAGACTACCTAATGCATAAAGCCTGGCAATGCCCAAGTAAATACTGATGGAATTAAGAAGTCACAATCTTGGATTTATATTTACAAAAATCCTATCCTTTTTTTACCCACAACAGCTACAAAATGAGAATGCAAATAAGAATCTTGGGAAGCTGAGAAGTAGATAGGAATATCTGTTACATCTTGGGATCAAAACATGGTGCTAAGCCCACAGCCACTTTTAAGTGTATATAGCTTTTCTCCAGACATAATGCCTGTCCAAGCACTGAGACTGAGTTTTGGATACAGCTCCCATTCTAAGGGAACACAAGATGATTAAGACACAAGACAGCAGCCTGCAAGCAGAAAGGAAAGAGTTCTGAGCCTACAGCAGAAGAAAAGAAATGGCTCTTAGAAAGTTTTTCAGAAGATTGCCAGCACTTGCAGTGTTTCAGGTTGCAGTGAATTGGTACAGATCAGGTGAAACAGATTCTCACACCCTTGTAAAAGCTTGTAAAAACCATCACACGCTTACGTTAGATATGTTCATTACACATGAAGATTAACAATAATCAATGGAACAGCAGCACGGAGATCAACCTGGTGTTGCTAAGCTTAAGAAGGGTGACAAACAGTCATGACTCTATCAAAACTGGGAAACAAGGCACAGGGAATAGGCGAGATTTCATTTCCCTTGAGAACTCAAGCAAAAATCCCCTAACTCAGTTACAGAGATGTAACGTGTTTGTCCTGAGATACCCATTACCCCTGTTTGCTCTCCAGTGATAAGGCCCCCCAGTTTTCAGTCCTTTACAGCACTGTATTCTCCTCAGAAGTCAGGAAATCTCACCAAGCCAGGGTCTCCTGATGCTTACAATTAGAAAAACATATTAAAGAATCTTGTCACCGAAGTTTGTTTCTATTAGAAGTTCCAGGTAACTGCAAATCAAATACAAAAGATAACAGGATATTTCTGTGCAAAGGGAGGAATGTAACAGAAAACTTTCCTGCTGTCAGAAACGCTCGTTTTAATCATTAGTACTTTGGCAAGAAAGCACGTGTGCACATACACGCGAGTGTAACATTTCTCTGGAAGTCTGATCTCTTGTCCTTCAGACCAAATAAAAAACAAAGAGCAGGCCAACTTCTGACGAGAATCTGCACCAAAGTTAAAGTTGAGCTCTTGTGTTGAAAGACCGTAGCTATTTAAAACAAGTAGTTTACAAGGCAGTGAAATAAACTTTAGGTAAATGGTGGCAACTGTTGCTTTGGCGTAGAAGAGGCTACCATGGTTTAGAAAGAGTGCTGCTGTTTGCTGCTCATGAGACCAAGGGGAGAACACCATCATCCGGAGGACACTAAGGCTTCTGACAGGAGAGAGATAGATCTGTTAGACCAGAGGAACAGCAGCCTTAAGCAGTAATCAGAAGCAGCTGAAGAGATGGTTTCCTGTTAGCAAAAAGTCATCAAGAGCATCTATCATTGCAGACTGACTACTGATCCTTTACCTGGGGATAAAGCATGTAAACCAGAATTGAAACACTGGGATGTTTCACGTGGCACACAGTGAAGTACGACCACAGAGGGGTGGGAGCCGCGCAAACCTGGAAGAGCATCTGGGAATGTGGCAATCCATCTGGGAGTACATCACTGGTTTATGCACATTTATGTTATGTAGCATATAGAACACACTAGCACTCTGCAGATTTTTACTACTAAAAAGGCAGGGGATCAGACCTGTCTCCAAGTTCCTCATTTATGGCAACACTCAAATGTGGAAGAATCTCCTTGAAGATGCAGAATGAATTGGACCTGGTGGAGTGTAATCATGAGTTTCCTTCTGCTGAAGTGACAGATTTTAGGACAAAGATAATCAGCTTGTATTTGTTGATACTATTTGCAATGGAGAATAAGTGATCATCAAATCACTTGCAGTAGGGTAAGACATGAGTCAGTATGAAAACACTGGTGTAAAAGCAGATAAAAGGAGCTATTTATTACAGATTATAGCATTTCAGCTTGATTTCCATTGATCCTAGCAATTGCCATGCTTGTTAGAAAAGGAAACATTCTCTTGTATTTTCCCAGATAATCAAAGGCTACCTATAAGTAGTCTTATGAGCAATAGTAGAACACCACTGGTTCTACCTCCCTTTAAAGGGGTTTTTCCCACATTTCCATGTACCCTTGATTACTCTGCTTCCACAAAAATAATAATTTAAAAACATATATTGGAGGACTCCACTCTCTTGTGAGGAAGCTGCAATTGTACAATGAACCATCAGGAGAGCTTTGGATGCTCATCTGGCTCAACTGCACGTAGACCACACATCCATCCAGCTGTACAAAGCAATCATGGAAAACTAAAGATCCACCCGAACACATACACTAGCAATGAATGGGCCCTGAAGGATTTGATGAATGAAAAATATTGTGAACTTACATTTGATTTCCACTGTTTAGGGAATAAGGCTGACCTTTTGGTTACCATGCAACCTAGGAAAATGGGAATGAGAAAGCGTGTGTCACTCTAACGCAGGGCTTGAGTCAGCTATTGCTCAGCATCTTATGGACTGTCTGCTGTCTGGATACACGTTCCGATTTGAAGCTGGTCCCCTGCCAAGGAAATGAAATGAAGTCCAAACTATTTCTTCCTGTAAATAGGATTAAGGAACTTTAAAAGAAAGAAAACATTCTATCATTTTGATACACCACTACAAAAATCAGCTAAAACCCAGGAAATAATACTTGGGCTAACAAAGACAAATGACTTGTAAGTACAAAGGGCCTACAGAGAATCAGATTCTCTCATCAGTTTCAACAGGGGATAAATTCCCATCAAAATTCAAGAATCAGAGCCTAATATAAAATGAGAAATGTTGATTGAGCTGTACAAATCACCAAGATGAATAAGTGAGGCATTTCACCATGCACAAAAGCTAGTTATTGTATATGCAATGAAACAATCTAGGCAGAAAATGATGTTCCAACTGCAAACTATCATACATTGTGCTCTCACTCTTCTTCCTTACAAAGGCAAAAAGATGACTGAACCTGTTTTATAGCTGCAGTAAGAACTTCCAAGTTAACAATCAATGCATGCAGAGAACTAGCGTAGAAGTATATAAGACAGATGCAAATCTGCATTTGCAAGTGACCTCTATTGCGTCTGCTAAGTATGAATGAATCAATGAGATTCTTTGTATGTGCATTTTCACAACAGTGGCTTTATCAAGCTTCACTAAATTGTTTTACCTGTATATACACACTGCACTTGTAAATGGAACTGCTAAGAGCAGGGCTAGATACCAGTCCTAGCTACCTACTCAGCCTAGAAAGGTGCTAATAAAGTTCTTCCTTCAGCTGAGGTGTCTGTCGTCAAGACTTCATTTATTAGAAGCAGCCAAACGCCTATGGGAGTTCTCATCACTTCCAAAAACCATATTCTGGAGAGAGCACAAAGAAATCAACCACACTGAAGAGATGCAAAGGGCACAGAGTGATTTAGCACTGAAGGAATTAACTGTCCTCTTTATAGCCAAAGGAAACCCTGTGAAGTGTAATTTAGGCAGAACATAGAGTTTGTATCAACATTTATCACTTGAAATTTCATGCTCAGGGTGAACACTGTGCTCCTCCTAACAGAAGCAGTTACCCATCAGGGGCTTTGATATCAAGGCAGTGGTCACTTCACTTACATATTACTTCAGGCTTCACTTTGCAATTGACTTATGCTGCCTTATGGCCACTTCTGCTAAACACACCTTTCTCCTTCTGTAAGCCTCAGACTTTGTCACAAATTAGGGTGTTTGCTGAAACTAGATGGCAAATTTACAGTCGATTAATGGCTCAGATGTTACAGTTTCTTTTCACACAAAAGGTTTTTGTGCATGTACATTATATGGGGAGTAATTTGATATAAATTAATGGCTAATAGTTATGTTAATTTAAAAAAATGGATTTGAAGCTGTTTTCAGTACATTGCAACTCCACTGGATTTCTCTCCTTCATTTTTTGCAGTGAAAACAATCAGTGCCAAAAAGTAACCCAGTACAAAAAATCGGATGCAATTCCAAGGTAGCCCAGGTCCTCAAGTAGGAAAACATCACTCATGGCATTAAAATGCAATTTTTAATAAAACAGCTTTCCTTCTTAAGTAGCTCCTTCACTCCAGAAGCAGTCTGATTTGCAGATGAATGTGTGAAACAGTGAAAGACTTTAGGAGAATCTCCAATACTAATTGTCAACTTTTCAGCAATTCAGCTGAATTTCAGGGTTGATCACTTGATACCCACAAACAGGAGATCAGGATCTTAGCCAGGAGCCTCTAAATAGTACAGACATTTGTGCACTTTCACAAGGCAGGTAAAGACCTACATTATGTTGCTAATTAATTTTATATTTCCTTTGGCTACCCAGAGAAACCTGGAGTTGTTCAGCATTCACTGAATGATGGGGGTTGCCAAGTATTCAGGTATGCTATGAGCAGAACGAGCCAAAATAACTGAGATCATGCTTTCAGTAATACCTACAGGGAAAAAGTCAAATTCAAAGCAAGTACATGCAAAGCAAAAACACATATACATGAGGCAGATAGGAGCACCAAAGCACTCAGGACATTTAAAAACATGTAAAAACCTTAAAACTAACATTAGTCCAGAACTAAGACAGCAAAACCAAGAATAGAGTTCAGTGATAGCAAGTACCAGCTTTATCCAAAGAGAAATATTTCAAAGAAATTGAGGACAAAACACTAACCTGAACAACTTGCAAAAGATGAAAGATGTGGCTTGTGCTATGCACACACTGTCCAAATGGGTTACATATGACTAAACTGATTTTTGTAATTGAGCATGGCACGACAAGTCAAACTTTCCTACATACCTATACTGTCTAGGTGTGATGCCCTGAAGAGAAATAGATGCCGTGAGGCAGGACATTAAACAGAATATTTTTACCTTCAAAGCTGCTTCCCTGTACCCTTTTAACCTGCACAGTCTTCTTTGTTTTCCTTAAGAAGATCTTGTAATTCAATTGAGGAACATCTGTGATCATATAAACCCTAAAGATACTTAAGAAGCTCTGATTACCATACACAAGTATGCTCTTTCCTCTTCACCGATCAGCATAAAGCAACAGCATCTTGAGTCTCAGGACACCAATGAAAGCCAGCACTGTTTTCTTTGCCAGCAAACAAAGGAATCTGTTCAGCTGACAGTAAATGGGTATCATTTTTTAACCACAACATGAGATATCGGATACCAAACTACTTTTTCTCGCCACAAAGACTTAAACCACTAATCCTTTCCTCTATTTATGCAGCTTTTTTCATCACAAGATACTACAAAACTTTACAGCTGACGTGCATTTCAATGCACAGTTGTCTGGAGAGCAGTGAAGGGTGGATCTGCACTGCTGTCATATATCAAGAGATTACCAACATTCAGGTAAGTGCACCGATATCTGCACATTTTTTCCCCTATATGTTTTGTTTCTGGCTTTGGAAGTGGAAATTTCCTATTCTGAATAGTATCAGAAGGCTTCAATTGCACTTAAAACAAAACAAACAAAAAACCCAACATATTTTTATGCTGTTTCTTTTAGTGGGACTATAACAGGCTCCTGTTCACCTCATTTTAATCCATACTTTCCACCCAAACAGAATTTAAACTTACAGAATGTCATTCAAGTTTGTCATCAGTCTATTATGTTGAGGCTCAAATCTGTTTGCCTCTCACTTTAGATAAAGAATGTTTCACATACAAACACATCACAGATGCACAAACAACTATGAATTTTCTCTGTTAACTTCTGATGACACATCTGCTCAGTAAGGATTTGCTGAACTGCCTTTTTTAAGGTTACTTAGATGAAGCAAACACTACTTAGAAGAAGTGGAATGAGATGTTATTTAGCCAAGAACTATCAGGTTTGAGGTTATCCAAAATAGCAAATCTTTATTTACAGCTTCACATTTCCTGTCAGAAATCTGATCAAAAATTACAGCCAGGTTTTCCTCCAGTCCCAGGAGATGTATTCATTCTTTTCACCTTTGTTTCATATGATCCCACATCAAGTACAGAAATCATGCACTGACTCTAGTAGAGCCACGCAGCTGTCTAAGAATAAACTGTGGATCTATTGCTTATAAAGGTATATTATTACTAAGGAGATTCCAATTTTTCCGTCCTAAACCACTCCCCAGATGATTTTCAGGGTCAATACAGTAATAATTTTGACACCAACTCAGTACCATGCTATATAGGACATCCCCATCTGGACTGCAGCAGGACTACCACAGGGATCTCCACTCATAAAATGCTAATTCAGAGCTTTTGTTTGGAAACCCTTACAGATGCAGATGTACAGGTAGCAATTTTGTTCATAGTTCAACAGCCAGTTCTGCTGTGTTGGGAAGTAGGTTAAGATACAGAAAATCCACCTCACCATTAATTCTTTAAAAGGGGTCACAGTTTTAAGTTGCCTCCTTTAACCATTTATCCCAATCAGTGTTGCAGCATATTTTCATAAATAACTATATCCTTCAAAAGAAAAGGAAAAAAAGACTCCAAACTACTATTTAATATTTGAATTTCAAAGGGTTTGGCTTTTAATGTAAGCAATTAAAGAATTAGCATCTTATCCGGCCAAATATTGCGAGTCACCATTTTAAAATGGCATTGATCATATATTGTTGAAATTGTCTTTAAGTGGTATAATTCTATTCAACGGAAAGAACTTAATTCTTGTTTAGGTAATGTGTAGGTTCAACTATCTTCATATTATTTTATGAACTAAAAAAAAATCTCTTAATTGCTAAGAAACAGGATGCAGGAATAAGGTTCCATATGTCTCATATCCTGCATGATCCGCTGCTGTTCAAGCCTTATGCGTAGCGGTTCCAGACTTTAAATGAGAGGGCCAGTGTTAACAAGATGCAATTCAACTACACATGTTCAGAGACATGAATAACCACCTGAGACAAATGGCCTTGAAATTACACGTTTACGGGAAAAAAGGTAAATTGTGTATTAAAACACACAAAATCCTGCTTTATGGTCCCCAAAGTAAGGGATATAAATGTGCAAGTGCACAGAACATTTGCATCGTTCTGCCCATGGTCTGCTACACTGCAATGCAAGTCTGGGCTTCAGGCAACTGTGTTCCTATGCCAAAATTGTATGGAATGCACAAAAAGGTCAAGGCAAGGAATTTATGTGTTTTGTAGTTGGAAATTACGGGAAAGAGAACTTGGCTCCTCCTGGCATTGCACAGGTGTAGTTAACTGAGAGCATCCCGTGGGTCAGGCTTTTCCAATCAAAATTCCACTTTATCAGAAGCAATGGCCCTGGGCATGGGATTATTAGAATGGAAAAGATAGCTCAGTCTGCAGAGAGAAACTCAGGGATCGCCTCGCCTCTCTTTGCATCATCTTTCCATCAGTAGAGTCTAGACTTTATCTTAGAGGACCATTATCAGAAAGAAAGATAATTAATGATGAAATATTTAATTTATGCATGTGGAAAAAAAACCCTAAAGAACATTAAGTTTCCATTTGGTTATGCTCTTTAATGGAACAAAACCACTCAAAAATCATAGAATCATCACAGACTGGTTTGGGATGGAAGGGACCTTAAATCTCATCCAGTTCCAATCCCTGGCTTTGAACACTGCCAAGGATGGGGCAGCCACAGCTTCTTTGGGCACCCTGTGCCAGTGCCTCAGCACCCTCACAGGGAAGAGTTTCTGCCTAATCCCATCACAGGAAGTATCATTTGACCTCTTGATTGCATAATGAGTAAAATGTTTCAGAAGCTAAATGGAATCGCTCATTGGTCATCCTGTCCATAAGCAAACTTGAACTCCCAAGCTTTTGAAGTGTGTATTATTACAATTATTGTAAACAGACAGTGTCCCCTAACTGTAGCCCCATATCTAGAAACAGTTAAAATAGCTGTGCATCTGAATAAAGATTCATGGACTTAACGGTGTAGGAATTATCATCAAGAGATTGCTGAGACTGTGCTACGTGTAAGAGAACCAGGCTCAGCACAGCTGCTTTAATTTGTTAAACTAAGAGATGAGACACAGCAGCAGTTTTAAAATGCTGAGGCTGCCAGAGCAATACAAGTCAGCAGAATACAGTGTTGTTCTAGAGAAGGGAGCTTCATCTTACCTGAGATTTAAATGAACATTAGGAGCTATATGCTATATGCCAAAGCACATTATCACAAACATGTACAGTAACGTTACCACGTAGGGACTGCACAGCAATGACTCATTGCTGAAGCTATGCTATAAATACATCTTATGATATATTGACAGAAGCTATCCTATCAATGCATCCTATCCTATAAATATCTGCCAAAAAAGGGACAGGACGACAAGAACAGGAGATGGCACAACATGAAGCAAAATGGGTGACAGTTGGAATGAAGGAAATGTGAGAACACACAGTAGGAAAAAGAGAAGGAATGAGAAGAAGCGATCTAGATGATTCCCAAAGATAAGCACTGGGCTGACTCTGAGCAGCTGTCAGCTCCATGGGACTGTTGATTTTTTGTGCTTTCAATATTATGTCCGTGAAAAACACTACTCCGCATTCTTGCTGCTTCTTGGGAATTAAACACAGTAACAAATGTTACAGCATCCAAATTAAGGAATGAATTTTTCCTTTTGACCAAAATAAATGCCTAAGAAATCCTCCAGGATTAGTGGCAGCTCATGAAAAAGAGTGTCCCAACAACGGCTTTCCAAAGCAACACATTCAGCTTTGTTTGCGGGCAAAGCAGCAGTCTTTCCACGATACAGCATGTGCTACTCAAGTAGTCATCTGTCAATGCATGGAAAGTTACGAGAGTCTGGACAGCACAGTGGTGGGTAATGCAATACAGATGATTTCACCTTTAGGTCTCCAGTTCAAAAAAATTCAGCCCAAAAAGTGTCATCACCTGATAGTTTTTACTACTTCTATTTACAGTACAAAATTTCCCAGAGGGCCAAACCAAGATCAAGACTTTCTCTCTGCTCCCTCCCTCCTTGTGCTAGGCATTGTGTCAATATGAAGGAACAGACCCTTCTCTACAGATCCCAGATTGTAAACAGACTACAGATACGAAGGGAAAAAGCACAGGAGTCTAAACCACATTGTTGAAATCCAGTGAGTCAGACATAAAAGGATTCTGATCCTGAGCTGATGACATTCTTACTTGTGCTTTTGTTGTGTTGGGATAGCTTCTCCCCCTCCGCTCCCCGAAAGCAAAACACACACATGTGCGGCATGATCTGAGGTCCAGCATACACCAGCCATAGCGGACAAGTGCACAGTTTTCATTTAGCCCATGTGGAATAGTGCGAGTACCTCCCAGGAGCACTGCACTGTGTGTAGGCTGTAGAGATGATCTGTGTGCATGGGGAGCGCATCCAGGACTCCCAGACATCCAGCAACCTAGACTGAGCCACCACTTGGAGTGCCTGGAAATCCTAGGCAAAGGTTTAAAGAACCCCAAAGCTCATTTTCACCTAGACAATGTATCCATATCCAATATAAAACAGCGAGAAAGGAGCCTTTCTTCATGATTTGATTAAAAGGAGCAGGTATCTCTGCTCCCACTCTGCTCTCCTAATAACAGACCTATGATTAAAATGATATATAACATCAGTAAGGAAACCTTTGCATGAATTCTGCTCTGACTCTAGAGATGACCTTCCCAGGTCAAGTTGGCAGGTTGGGCAGGAATCCTGCTGGAGCTTAGATCATAGTATCCACCAAGCACTTCTCCTGGCTGCCAAGCTCATTCATTCTAGACAATTACAACCTTTTCTCAGTACAATAATAATTTTAGAAGTATCAGAAAAGGAGGAAAGCCTCAAAGAGGAGGGAACCCATCCAGAATAAAGCATCAACAACATCAAAGAGCTCTGGGTTATCTCCTTATACATAACTCACTATATTGCATCTCGATGTTATCAACTGCCTCATCTCACCATTCCGCAATAAAACCCAGTAATTCTCTCGCTACGATTCTATTTCTACTGTAAATCTTTTCAATTCTGACATCTTCACTAGGGACTAAACATGTGACCTTATCTAACTTAAATCTGGTATTAATTCTAACAAGAAAAAAAGTGGTTTATGAAATTCAGGAGCTTAGGGTAACTGGGGGGATATAGGTCTGCCTCGGGGGGGAGCATATGGGTTTAATTTTCCCTGTATTTTATGCCAAATTCTGAGGACTACAGTAATGTTTTGCTATAGGGCGGCACAAAACTGTAATTCCAAATCTTGCCTAGAAGAATCAGGGTTCTGAATGCTGCACTGGGCAAGACATATTCAGAACAGTTGAACAACAGTTGCAAAACCTTCCATAGGCTTGATTTATTTACAAGCTTTTTCACGTAATTGCAGAACCTTTAGAAAAGGTAACAGCCTTTTTGTTTGAAGAACATGCCCTTATTATGAAATACAGATAAAGCCCACTTCTGCTGCCAGTTATGCTGCTGAAGTGTGAAATGAAGTTCAAGAATTTAAGCTGCTATGACTGTAAGTCTAAAAATTGATCCCTTATTGGACCTTTGAGATAATTTGTCAAAAAACTTTGATTCTTCAACAGGAAATCTCTGCACTTCAACAAGGAGGATTCCCCCATTCTAAATATCTTATCTTTCTAACCATACAGTTTTCTCTCTTCCTTACACAATTGTTAACATGCCATTTGTGGTTTTGATGACTGCCCTGCTAAGCACCAAACCAATACTTTCACAGACTTTACTAAAGCATGCCTATGTGAACAATATATCCCTCTGTATGTGCACACTGGCATTTTTTGGTTTCCTCCATTTGCATCAAGTTTATCAACACTGATGGAAACAAAAGGTGATTTCACTTGGTGAGCACTACAAGTTAGAGGTGAGTATTTCCGGTCTCGGACTGAAGTGCTCTGTAAGATGCATCATGTGGAGACTTAACAGAATGACCCTAACTTGGATCCCTTGTAGAACATTCACAAAAAGCCTGGATTGAAGTCAGTCTACCTGCAGTGGGCAGGATGCTGCCAAAGAGCCCAAATTCACACAACTGTTACTTCGTTGATGGCAATGAGGTGTATCACAGGCAGATTTGGCTTAGAACGTGCATCAAGGAAGACGGTAAATTCCAGAGACGGTTGTAGCGCTGCATATACAGTGGGTTGTCCCTTTGTACTCACAATGTAAGACAAAAAATAACACCTCAATATAGGACAGGTGACCAGAAGCAAATGGACCGAGACCATATGATGGCCATTTAAACCACTGTCAAATTTGTGGGAATGAGAGAAAGAACTTTAAAATAGCAACGTTTGGTTTGCAGGTCTTTTCATATACTTCCTTCTGTACCTCAGGTGCAACACCTAAGAAAGCCTGATGATAGGACTTAATTCTGCAGCCAGTTTCACAAGCTACCATAGAAGCAGCCATGACCACTTCCATCAGGGAGCTGAACTGTCTCCAAAAGCAAGGTTTGCTATTGGTAGGAAAACTGATGAGACATGGAGCACAACTCCTCCCGTAAAAAAGTCCCGTGTCATGTCAAAGCCAAGCCAAGCACTTTTTCCTACTGAAAGCAGACACATCTCAACCAATTCATGATTTATCAGAAACTTAGCTCAAAACACCAACATAATAACACTTCCAGAGGGAAGGACTCCTGACATGTCATCTCATCCCTGTGCCCACCAAAAACCCACCAAACAAGTGTAAGAAAGGCATCCTGCTGGACTATTAAAGAGCTTGGAGCCAACAGTCAACATATTAGGTAACCTCATTATCCACTGCCTAGTGCCAAAGGCAAAACAGGTGTGAGGATACCAAAGCAAAAGGAAAGCACAGCCTGTTAATAGAAATCTGCAGGTTTAAGGGCATTAAAATATTTCCAAATGTTCAGAGAAAAGCCTCACAGTGGAGCAGGAGCAGGCTTTTATAAATGGAAAATTAAAAGAAAAATGTGAATTGCTGGAAAGATGAATTATCTGTAAGACACAGCTTGTTCTTCCCCTTTTTGGGTTCAGACTGTTAACACTAAGACTTAAGGGCTTCGGTTTCATTTTGTTCCCCCTGTGAGGAGCAGGAAAGAACAGTCACTATCTTTGGTGTGTCACATTAGGTTTATCATCACAGGGAATGGAACACTGTTGCCTTTTTGCAGCTCCATAAATAAGATTGTTCAGCAGGAGAGCTCCTATCACAATTGCCCCTTTACTCCTTCAGCTTCCATTAGTCCACAATTTCCACTTCAGTTCTGGAAATAACTGCCATTAGAAACAACTGCTAACCAGTAGCAAAGCCTGGTGAAGCGAGTGAAATTACACAGCTGCAGAGGCAAAGTGAGAATCAAACCTTTTTCTTGAGCAACCACTACAATTAGATCCTGGAATCCATATCTGGTGTATTGAAATGTCTGGGCAAGCTAATAGAGACTAGCAGAGTTCCAAAACTCAGGGGTTTACAGCATCACTTTGATTCTCCACCACGTTTTCTCAAATACTGTCAGAATTCAGCTGAATTTGGTTTTGTGCATTCCCTCAGTCCCCACACATGAATTACACAATGCCCTTCTATTTACTACAAGGTACATAAACACCTGAATGTTGCTTTTAATGAGCAACATTCTTACAAGACTGAGAGCCTCAGATTTTTGTTATTAGTAACCACTTTCAAGAAAAAGACATCAGGTTCCAGAATTGCCATGCAAAAATATTCCGGTTTTTTACTCAAAACACAACTTATTTTCAACAAAATTTACTTCCACAGGCCACCTGCAGATGCTCCAAAACACGCTGATGGAATCGCAATTTCAGAGGATATCTGATGTTCAGAGCTTGTAGTACGAAGACCACGTATGGGTTTTATTTGTACATTTATTTGAGTGAAGCCATAGGATTTGCAGACTGGACTTCTACTGGAGGGAGTGCTTGTATATGAAGCACGATATATGCTATACCACTGAGAGTCAAAAGTCTTGTAAGAATTATTTACTAGCACTTTAGATACTTTTTCGCATTCGCAACACAACAATCCTGTCTAATCAGTCTTTAGCCACCATGGTAGACTAGTTGGCAAGTAGATACATACAGAAAGTGAAGGACAAAAGGGGAAGGGGGGAAAGAGGGCAGCTCTAACCATTCAGACCAAAAGCTCATCTACCCCAGTACAGACTGGATGCTAACTGATGGGCAAGGGAAGAAACAAACAGGAATGGGACCAGCGAGCAAGTGTGTGAATGATTAGCAGTGAATGGCAGAAGTTCTCAGTGTAACCGCTGGTATTTATACCCAGGACTCTCAGTCTTTCCAGTGCTCACTTTCCAATAGATCACAAGCTCCTGAATCATTTCATGAGCACAGTGCAGACCATGTCATCTCTGTGCTCTGACTATCTCAGTGATCACAGGGCTGGATGGACAGTACCCTGCTTAGTTAAAATAACATGGAAGATGTTTTGGCACGCAGACTCCCAGATTAAACTGGGAAGCTCTAGGGCAGGAAACTGCTCGCCACACACTTGCTCTCTTATACATGCACATATGCCCTTTTCAAATGGGTCTAGAGCTTTCCAAAACCTCATAGAAAATTGTTTCCCCCTTGGAAAAATTCCAGATTTAATATGCTTGGTTCATCTGTTGCTGTTCCTTATATCAGAAATGGATTTACGCTGTGCTTCCTACAATTCAGAATACAGAAGTCTAACATATTACTTGTTAGCTTTCTGCAGGAGTGTGGTTTAGTGTTTTAAAGGGAAAACTCAGAACAAGGAAGCGTGGCTCCTGACTGCAGCCATGTCTCTGATTGCCATGGATAGGTTTCTTGGGATTGTTTGCTGAAGTCATTTAGAAACACATTTTGCACATTCTTTCCTTGCCTGTGAAAAACGTGAAAAATAATGATTTTGGAAGCTGCATTACCTACTCCTAAAGGCTTAAATTCACTGGTGGAAAAGGCTGTTGCAGCACAAAGTGAGTTCCTCTTGGTCACATTATTGAGCTGCGCTGGGCTTCTTACACAACCATTTGTGAAAAACTTGGAAGGAAATACTCTTTGAGCTTGTGATTCCTGACTGTGGCCCTCCTCATGGAACTATTCCCAGCAGGTATGTCTGCTATTTAACAGGCAAGCAACACAATTTCATTTAGCATTTAACAAGAACAAAGTTTCCTAAACTTTTTCCACCCTTCCACTATCAATCTGCTCTGGCACAAGCCTACGTGTCATTATTTCCACGGAGTCATGCAGACTGCTTTATTGAAAAGAATCTTTCCAGAAGCTTTTGTTGAAACATCACTTTGAAGACTGTCTACATACAACTCAAATGCCACACTTGCCTTTTTTTAGCTGTCACTGTATTTCTCCCAGCTTTTAAGAACTCCTGAACATTCTTCCAATTAAAACTCTTTGCATCCAATCTGGTCAATCCAAAAAAAGTGACAACGATAGAGTGTTAAGAAGCATCTCAAGCATGTTCTGTTTTTCCAATGATGTTAGCCTTCATTTTAGAGTTTCAGAACAGCTCCTTCAGAAGCCACAAAATCGTGAAAGACTAAAAGACAAGACAGCACTGCTTTTGACTGAGGAAAGAAGAGTCTCTGTGTACCAAGCTCTTTCACATGGACTTAGTGTAATAAATCAACAACCCCTGTTATTCCTCATGCACAAATAGTGGAGAGATTATAACAGATTAAATGACAACTTTGAAAGGGACCATCAAATACAGTGCAGGCAGTGATATCATGAAAGCATGGCAATACTCATGGCTCGTGACATCCTGACAACCTCTATGCTAAGCAACATTAGCTAAACCCAAACTGGAGCTTAGAGTCACTTAGGAAGAAGTTCTATTGAAACGTCTCTAATGTTTATCTTGACTGACTGTTGTGCTGAAATCAGTTTATAAGAGCCTGATATTCCTCTGCAGATCACCATACTTTTCCAGCACAAACCCCCAAGTATAAATCATATACTTGCTAAAATTCATAGATTGGCATGTTATCTCATGTAAGAGCAAGGTACCAAGATGTCAGTTGTAGAGATGGGGTATTTTTGGTTAGGCAAATTGCACCGATTTTTTCTTTATATAATGCTTCTGTAGGATGTTCAGCATTTTTCCCTCCTCTGATAAAAGATACAGACTGATAACTCAGTATGTGTATAGCGTTCTTCACTTATATATTTCAAAATGCAGATAATTATCACCAATTTAATAATGAAAATCATGATACAAAGTTCTCTTTTTTCTCATTCCAGCACTAGAACATGGAACAAATCTTGTGAGTCTGAATGCGTAGTTCAATTCACTCTCCAAATAATTTACATCCCATTATAAAATAATCAGACTGGCTCAGACTACAAAATAACCTTAAGGAAAGTTCAGGAATTTTGGGTCCTAGGATGTGTACCAGACTCCCACGCCTGCTCAAAACAAGTTTTAACATCAGCAGTTCAGTCAACATTGAAACTAGAAAATTCTGTTCTCCTTCAGTCCTCTTCCCTCCACCACACTAATCTCAGCATTTATTTTCTCTAAGATAGCCCTTGTTTCAGCATCCCTTTTCCTTCCTTCCCACACTCACATCTCCCAGGCTCTCCAGCTCCCAGCCATGCTGCTTTCCTATCTGTCTGGATAACAGGCAGCAGGTACGACATTTATACTGGCTGATCAGCCAGTAATTGTGAGCCAGCTAGTTGGAAAGATAATGCCTCAGAGTGGGTAACATTTGAATTCCGCCTACACGTCTGTTTGTAAGAGCACCAGCTCACACATCTTGTCCTTTATTCAATTCCTCTTTCCCACAAAGCTTACAGAAACTTAATTCCCTTGAGGTACCAAGCTGAAAGAGAATATATGGCAAGGGGTCGGAATTAGATGATCTTAAGGTCCTTTCCAACCCTAACTATTCTATGATTCTATATGATATCATCCTGTCTAGAGACAGGGGTGGAGGGAGATAGGAAAACTGTCTTCTGATACATCACTGGGCTGCTGGAAAAAGGATGAGTCTTCAGTGAGTAAGACAAGAAGAGAGAGGAATGAATTTCATCACAAAATATTCAGATTAGACATGTAAGAAATGATCCAACATTTCCAGCTTAATTAACTAAATTGCCGATAGAAGGTTGGAATGGTATCATGGGGCTTTCAAGAACAGGTGAGTTGAAAGTGCTGGAAGGAAACCAGGTGTAGGTTCTGCTTACTTGGTGGGCAAGATGCCTTAAGAACCCATCCATCCTTATTTTCTGAGATGCAGTTGGCATTAGGAGAACAGGATACACAGAAAAGCAGAGTATAAAACCACCACGAGACATAGCATGAATGTATCTGCAAAAATCATCAGTGAGCCAAACAAAATGAACCAAACCCTGTCATCACCTCTGGTGGACTGTGAATTCAAGCATAAAGGGGGAAAAAAAGAACACAGGGCTCACCACAGGGATTCTCAGGGGTTCAACATCTTTAGCTCTGACCCCAAATTAAAAGGTTAAAACCCTAAAGCTGATGGGAAGAAAACAATCAATTATAAATAGGTCCCGAAAATCAGCTCGGTTCATGTCTTATATTCTTTATTCAGAACTTAATTCATCATTGTCCTATCTTCCCCCAAGACATTAAATATTTAGGCAGGGACTGCATTTGTCACTTCACTAGTACTGTGTTTTTTCTCCCCACTTGGATAAAAAGCACTAAATGAATCACTTTCCCTTTAAGAGCTACATGGCTTTGCCAGCTTAACCAACATGAAGCTCTTCCAAAGAAGTTTCTTGTTCATCAGAGCAAGGAACGAAATACTTTAAAACCCCAAACTTCAAAATCCCAGATGGTCCCAAAGTCCTTTTGAAATAAACTGCATGAGTTTACAGGCAAATCTGCCCAAGAAAAGCTCCTGGTGGAGGCTGAAAACTATAAATGCTCTCGAGTTTATTAAAAAATGATTTGACACCAGCACAGACCATTTCAATTTTCCCCCCTCGCACTGCACAAATAGACACACTCCTCAAAATACTTGCTTTCAGCAAAGTGACAGCAGCCCCTCAAGAAGTGCTATGTAAGAGCCAGCATTGGAGCGGGTTTTTTTGCTAGATTTCATATTATATTGTCTGTTGAATAAAATGCTTTAAAAACATTAATGTAATATAGAATTTCAGACTCTTAATCATTTTGACAGGTTTTCTGAAACTCTTCAGAGCAACATTTGAGTAAACCTCCCCTGAAATACACAGCAGAAAGAGGTGCATGACTGGGGGAAGGGGAGAGAAGGGCTGGAAAGGTCCCTGCTCTCAAACACATGCATTCATTAGAAGAGAAAAATGCCTCAAAATCTGGCACGAAGCAGAGTGTTTAAATGAAGGCTGCCTGAGGGGAGAGCCCCGAGTTGCACTCTTACAACTGGGTGGATATCATGTGACCCTTAACAAGAATTACGTACCCGGTAAAAAATCCTCTGTAAGAAGAAGCCACACCACTGGACAGCGCTGGGTACAGCTTCATAGACAGAACTGACCCAGGGGAGATGGAGATGAGATCTTAGGAAGAAATTCCTTACTATGAGGGTGCTGAGGCGCTGGCACAGGGTGCCCAGAGAAGCTGTGGTTGCCCCATCCCTGGCAGTGCTCAGGGCCAGGTTGGACACAGGGGCTTGGAGCAAGCTGCTCTAGTGGAAGGTGTCCCTGCCCCTGGCAGGGGGTGGAACTGGATGAGCTTTAAGGTCCGTTCCAACCCCCAAACCATTCTATGGTTCGATGAATGCTGGTTATTTTACACCTTAACTCTGGTTTTCAGCATATGCCTTCATCCCAATATACACATTAACTTTTAAACCTACATTCAAGTTGCCTTCATCTGGCATCTTAGCTCTCTGAAAGGACTACTTAATCATTTAAATGCCAGAGGCCACGTGCCAATTTATGTGCTCTCATCTGAAAATCAAGTCCACAGCTGAAACACTGCAATGGACTCAATGTGTATTTGCTTTTCTAAACCACAGTTATTCAAAAAATACTTTGGAACCAAAACAAAACAGCCTTCGTTCGCACTACACAAAGTTCTTATATTGGCCTGAAGCCCTCAGTATTCCTTGTGCCCCATAACACATGGGTAGCTAATTTCAAATACCTATAAATAAACCACAGTCTTTCATACAAGGATCTATTATAGTTCAAGTGCTCTAACAGGGGACATACATGTAGCTGTCAAATGCAAGCGCTTTATATGTTTTTGTTCTAGATACTTCGGAGAGGGTTTGGATGTAAGGAACCTCAAGTAGTGCTTTTTAAAACATTACAGTCAGCAAAATAAACTGCAAGTTGAAAATGCACTTTATAATTATACATTGCAATGACGTCAATATCATATTCAGATGGAAACTAGTCCCTACCAAACTGCCAGCAGGTTAATGAGCCACTTTTGCCCATTTTTCTTTTAACTTATGATAGAAATGAATATTCCGTATGAGCTGCTTCCCCAAGAACACTCAGCTCCAGTTCGGCATCTGGAGGCTGAAGCAGTATTGCTTTTGCCCATTTCCACAGCTGTAGCTAACTAGCAAGAGAAGGTCAAATGATTAACCTGAGGTCACCGAGTGAGTCAGTGCAACAGGATTAAAATCATTAACACTCCTGGCTGTCAGTCTCAGCCCTTGTTCTTCTACTACCAAACACACAGCCTTTACCAGCCTCAGCATAAAAAAATGATGGACTAGTTAAGGCCAGGCAGAGAGAGAAAGGGCAATTTTCCCTGTACACAGTGATGTCAATCCACTCACTCTCAATCTGTAAACACTCTTCAATTCCAGCACAGCTCTGCCAATACGTCTCACTTCTTGTCTGTCAAACGCTGGTGTTCCTTCCCTGGGCCCCTGTTGAAGAGCAGCTGCCTGTGGAGCGAGATGGAGAGGTGGCTCTGGAACCAGACAATGAACTGGAAAATTCAACACCAGCTTGCACCTGCATCCAGCAGTTCACTGACAGCACAGAGAGCAAACAGAGGCTGATCAGGGTGATGCAAATACAAGCCTCATACCTGGGCTGTGTACATTAATGCTAAAGAGCATTCTGTCACATGGCATTTTGGGAGCAGATAAAAGGCCATTAATTAAGCCACAAACTAAACCAGTCACAACCAATTAGCATCAGTGCTGTAGCATATGCAAGCCAAACCATAAAAAGATGTTGTATTCATATCCTGCACTGCACAGCAACACCTGACTGTAAATACCCACATATACTATAGCTAGAATGACAAATAACTTCATCTAAAGGTTGCTTCCTCAGTGGAGATTACAGCAACTCCAGATAAAGATTCTGACAATCTTATTTTCTTAAGTCAAATTTTAAGTCATAGATACAGCTCTGACCACAGTGCCCTTTGATCCCCACCAGAAAGCTTTAACCAAGTCAGCATCATCTTTCATCAAAATAGGGTTGCAGAGGCTTTGCTCATCAAGACCACTGACAATGTATCTGCACTGCTCTGGATCCATGGCTGTTGGGGACCATGACCTGCAGACTTCTCACTATTATCTATGTGTGACCACAGGCAAGGTTCACAGTACTCTGAATGCGAAGTCATATGAAAAATGTTCTCCTCCTAACCCAGTTTTCTACTTCCAAGAGGCCTGGACAGTCTTTGAATTATCTAGTGGAAGGTGTTCCACTTCCATTCTATGCTTCTATGATCTTTTGTCAGATTTATGAGCACTTTTCTGAAACAGAACTCTGAAGCATCTGTGAGTCACCTACTGATGTTTTGTAATATCATTAATCAACCATAACTGATACATTAGACCTCCTCTATGAAAACTACAATCACTTTCACTGCATTGATTCACTGCCAAAATCCTTCAGCTGGTATCACAGGGCAGTGGCATGTGTCAAGCAACAGCACTGTGCAGGATAAAGCTTTAACAGTCAACTTACTCTGCTCTTCCATCAACAGCATGGGATCATGCTGAAACATTCAAGAACTGAAAACAGATGGGAAAAAAATACCTAACTCTTGAAAGGATAACACATTTATCCTATGCAAGTGCTCAATTTGTTTCAGGTTTTCCTAAGGACATTACAGGTAGGGAACAAAACATTCCTGCATAGATGTGAATATAGGAATTTTCTCATTATACTGATATATATATTAACAGCTATTAATTACACACACTAGTGCTATGCAGCTATTGTTAGTTAGGTTTGATGCTGGGATGAGGGGTGAGAGACAGAGCAAACTCAAAACTACGTATATGGCATCAGTGGGTAACTTCTGAAGTTACAAGGTAAGCTTAGGATGGATGGGGAGCCTGGACTGCACTGAAAGGAAAATAAAAGCAATTCTTTGAGCCTTCTACACACAGACTGACCCTCTCATTTTTCTCTGCCAGGCAGCTTGACACACTAAGCACTGTCTGTGTTTTTAAGTATCATCACTCAAAACCCTGGATGGCTATAAGTAGCAAAGTGAGAAAGAGTCAGGTGCAGGCCAGAAGAGCCAGCAGATCCACCTGTAGTGATCCCAAGGGCAAAGGCCACTGTCTCTACACTCTCACATATGCTGTCTCTTGAAAGTGGTACATTCCAAAGTGACATCACCTCCATTTCTGCTGCTGCTTCAAGGAACAGTATTTCCAGAGAGGTAAGATCTCAAAGAAATGACAGCTAAGCATGTACACAACAAACTAGAACAGTAGTACTTGTATAGCACCTTTTATCCTAAGATTCTTCAATAAAAGTATCAAATAAATCATGCCTTTAATTAGCACAGTGCATAGGTCCTTATTTACAAGTCATCTGTCCCCATTTCAGTCCAGGAGTTGGTCTTGTAAACCAGATACACCTGCCTCCAACTGGTGTTTTGCATTCTTCAGTTCCCAACTGAAGCAATACAGAAGTCACTAGAGCTCTTAAAATTCAAACTGCACCCAGAGTGCTCAATCACATCTACAAACTCTATGTTCTTCTCTCAGCTATCCCACTGGAGGAAAGAGAACAAAGTACAGTCCTATAGGCAGAAGCACTGTTTCACCAAAGCAGACATGACCATCCAACTCTTAATCAGCACTGGACCAAAGAAACAGTCCCAGGAACTGACCTATTCCCATCTAACAGAGCACATAAATAAAGCCCTTAAGTCTTAAAGAGTATTTATATTAGGAGAATCCTAAATCAAATGCTTAGATGGCAGTGAAAGACAGGTGTACATCTGTAATAACAGAGGGTTTTTACAAGAAAAGCCAAAAGGTTTCTATAAGCTGTACAAGAAGTAGACATTTCAACTGCTGCCATGGTGTAGCAGTAACACAGCCCACTGCCACACCAGGTACCTCATTCCCAGTCAATTCGGTCTTCTGTTTGAGGAAGGATGGGGCTGAGCCCTTCTCACTTGCCATGGAGAGCAACCAGCGCAGGAGCAAACACCTTGCATCTCTCTGCTGTAACTAATTTGGACATATGGAAGGAGGCAGAGATGCCTGTGTTCTTTCTGGCCTAGGAAATACCATCTGCAGCTGTGAAATTTACACGAGCACCGAGTTGGTAAAGAAAACAGATGGCAAACAGGAGCAAATGGTTAAAATGTTCCCTCCACTGCAACACATGTGAAATCCTTTATTCCAATGGGCTGCAATAAACCTACGACTGTCAGGGCACATAGAATGTGCTCAAGAATTTTTCTTCACAGGGAAATAAATCTGATTTTTATCTAAGCTGGCAGTAAACAGGGTCAAATATTTAACTGTTTCTGTGGCAGCTTCCTGCTTTTTAGTTTGGATTTTTATAATGCCAAAGCCAAAAGGCTGCACAGCCACAGATCACAAGGGTGTGAGCAAGGGTGAAGAGGGTCCACGTCAAACACCAACTGTCAAATGAGGGCAGTAAACGTTTATTGTAAAGAGCAAACTGTGGTGCCAGCCGGAGGAACTCAGCTTCACCAACACTGGATTTATTGTGCATGGCTTAGTCAACTGATTTATATGGATTACACCACATTTTCCCTCCTTGTAGCTTGCCTTGATAACCAAAAAATCTTTTTGTAATTTACATTAATAGTTGCGCAACATTGTGGAAAATATTAAGAGAGACCTTTATATTTCTGGCACCTCTTGCTGCAGAGGACTGCACACAATCAGCGCTCTTTTGAACCGTTCCAAAGGGTTTGGCAAGAATGTGAGGTACACCCAAAATGTCATGAAAGACCCTGTACTGAAGCCTCAAAAGCTGGTCAGTGAATGTCCAGGTCAAGAGTTTCTTAGGCCCAAGGCAGCAGCACGCTTCTGCCAGTAAGAAAAAACATTCCACATGAGTCACTTCCATTATCTTAACTCAGTGGCTTTTAATAGTAATAATATACATTATCAGTGTTAGCTGGACAGTCAGTGCATCCCAACTCGGGGAATACTTTCAGTCCATAAAAGGATGTCACCACAGACCATTTCAGAATGAAATCAATTAAGGACTAGGCTGTCTCAGCACATGTTGCTGCCACAGCAGCACAAGCAAAACAAAGTGCAATACAGTAGAATGGGATTTGGAAAAGCGTGAGGTTTTGATCATAAACTACTGTTCTCACCTTGGACAAGAATTATTTTGCTTTCCTGTTTACATTTTCTTACCAATAAAACCCCTCCTGTCTCAGAGCAGGGTTGAATGACTGAAAGGAAAAAAAAAAGGGGATATTTTGTAAATGCAAAGCCCTTATGGAAGTCACATGGATGCACCATGCAGTGCAGGTAGCGTTCTGTAACAATCTTGCAGCTTAACGTAGCAAGAACTACCATAAAGTTGCCATCAAGACTGGTATTCTGGAAAGAGAGCTGGAAAGAAAAAACCATGCCACCAAACTGAAAGAATGTTAATAAAAGCTGGAAGGTTTGGATGCATTTTACCTGCCAGTTCATAAAATGGTACCCAAGTCCCACCGATCCAAGTAAAAGCATAAAATGTAAGATGAAATACATGATGGGCAAGAATGGGAAGTGTGGGAAGCTCAACTCATGGCCCCAAATTCCAGCTGAACTGAAGGCAAGCTTTACCCAAAGCTCCTCATCAGGATTATGTTGCTTTATCTCTTCAGTGAATGTAAGTATCTTGCTTTTTTTCCACCTCTTTGATGCCTTCTTTGTGAGTGGTGGGAACACCTGAATTCAAACAGGATCTGTGCTGGTCTTGGGCACTAAAAGGTATCTATCTACCTGCACACTGTATATTTGGAAATGTTTAACGAATTGTAAAGATACATTTTACTCCCTTTTTCTTCACAAATACAACTAATGTAAAATGCACCAAGATGTACACAGCAAGATGCTGGTCCACAGAAGAATGTCTTATTTCCCATGGGATTCTCAGACTAGTGAGAGGGCTTTGGAGCACTGGCTGTTTCCTAAAGAAAATTAATTGTGAAGTGGCACTAAGAAACACCTTTCTGATGGCTTTCAAGCTGTCAGTCCCCACACAAGCAGAAGACCAATGTCTGGCTGAAGAGCAGAAGGGCTCCTCCACATTCTGCCAGGGCTGTTCACCCAACACAAGGAGGATGAGGTAGAGCTCAAAGCACATATTTGCTTCCACTAAGGTATCAGGCCTATGTGCTACAAGAAGCCAAACTTTCTGATTTAAGAACATAAAATTTAAGCTTTCATTGTTAAGATAAAGCCAAACCTTATTCCAAAGATATGCAAGACCTATAGCAGGGCCAGAAATCAGTAAGTCCAGTAGAAAGCCAGGGACACCTAAAATTTCCCCATATACATACTTCTTTTTACATGCAGTGAGTGAATCATCCCAGAAGAACCCCTTCCAAACACTTTGAAACTAGCTGGATACATGGTATCTGGATAACATACTTTTCAAACATAATGGAATAAGAAGAACAAATCTGACTTTTTCAGACTGACCCAGAAAGGAGGAAAACCTCAAACAAAAAAACCAATCCGTAGTAGCTTAGAGGGATCTCTTTCCCACATACGGAATATTAGGCAGGAGTAATCAGGTAGGAGAACAAGCTTACATGTTTAACGTAAAGCCACAGGCATCAGTTCCCCCCATGAAGTGTAACAGTGGTCAGATCTGTTAACTACATGCATCAGATTAAAGTTGTGATGAATTAGTACCAGCACTGAATTTTCTCTGGTTCCTGCAGTTCTGCATCATTGGGATTCCAGGAATTAGTTAAAATCTAACTATATATGAACAGGATTGACTTCCAAATTTTGGAACTATTACAATACCAGTTACTGTTAACATCTGGATCAGTCCAGCTTCAAAATCCACCCAAGCCTGAGCTAATTCCATATTTAATCGTATTAATTCCAGCCTCAACAGTGACAATACATAAAGCTTGTCCACATGCTGAACAAGAAGGAGGAAAGGCAGAAATTTATCTCTTAAAATAAAATACCAGTGATTAATAAATCACATGTTTATATCTCTTTGGAAGAATACTTCTAATACAAAGCAATTCCAGCCAGAGCATTCCCTGCCAAATCAAATACTCATATGAAAAGACAATTTCTGCCAGGTCCTATGTCCAAAAAAACTTTATAAATTGGAAAAGTGAAAGCATTTGCCCTCTTTCCATGAAAACCCAGAGAGCTGGGCACCAAGAAACAGAATGTTCCTACTCATCTCCAGTAACAGGGGTGAAGAGCAATAATTTCAGAGTTATAAGAAGTGATTTAATGCATTCCCACTGGGGTTTGGGGGAGAAAGCAACTGCATTGTATAAGAATTCAGGTTTCTCCCCTCCCCGCCCCGTATCGTCCAACTGAAGATGCTTTCCCCCCATTACAGAGGTTTGGAAGAGCTGTCAGAGCCACAACAAAAAGGCAACAGAAGCTAATTTTATTTTATTTTACTTCTAAACTTGGGTCTAGTTTTCCCCTGCTCAGTGCGAATCAATACAATCAGCTCGTAAAGCTCAATTCCAGAGACTAGCCAGTTCCAGAGAAGCAGCAAAGCGCTCACAGAAACACTTTAGTCAAAGTACTAACACAGGGCTGAATGCTCCAATACCCCAATAAAACAAACAAACATTCTCCAGAAGCACTGGAACAACTTTGACTTTAAATGTACAGACCTCCCAACTGGAGATTTAAACAAAGCAAACCAAATGGCCAACAACAATTAAAACCTCCCCCAACAGCACCACAGAAAAGCCACTCAAACAAAACCAAGCACCAACTGAAAAGAAAATGCACCATAACTGACAGCGAGGACTTTCTGGTCTATGTCTGTTTCTCACCAACCTTCCAAAATGCCAACCCATTTCATTGTTCACATAAATGAAGCTGATGCTGCTAAGCACAGCCTTGACAAAGAATATGAAAAGTGTAGTGGTTTTCAATGAGTCAGATCCAGCTTCACATACTAGGGCAGCAAAGGAGTCTGGAATATGTACGTTCGTATATCTTATGCTCTTTAGATCAACTCCATCTCTAGGGATATAATTTATTTTAAACTTTGGGTTTCTGTTTGAAGTTCCCTAACCCCCTGTATACTCACATGCCCATGTTTATGTATGTGACTATATATTGAATGTATGCTTATACATGCAAATACATATTCACATGTATAACGGCAGCAGCAGCAGCCATTCCAGAAGAACTCTTCTGATTTTGGTGACTTGGAAAGAGAATATGATTTGACTGAAAAAGCACCTCCCGACATGCTAGTTCCAGACAGCCTTCACCAGCCATGGCAGTCTGAGATATTCCAAAGTGTGCTCTGCTCCCCATAGACAAATCTATCAAATAACACAGCCCCAGATTGTCCATTCTTCACCTGCTGGCTTGTCCCTGCTTCTCAGTGTTCTTCTCCACCTCTCTTTCCTCCATGATGGCAACTTTGAGTTTATAATCTCCATTTTGATAACAGAAGTAGGTAGCAAGCTCAAAACTGAAACCAATCCAGACTGAAGACCCAACTAGTGAAGGTTCCTGACAGAATCATCCAACCAAGACAAACCAGGCCTCTTCAGACTAAGCGATTTTGAACAGATGACATGCCAAAACAGTCAACTGAGAAACTTTAAGTATCACTGTTTCTTTCAAAAAAGAGTAAGTGTTCCCTTGCCTGACTAATTTTAAGTTCTCTAGGAAAAAAATAACAAAAATCCACCATGCCGTAAGTTGCACTGCACGAAACCTGAGCCACATTGAGTCAGTTCTGGCAAAATCTGTAGGAAATGCCAAGTAGGAGTTTTGTTGGAAACGCTGTTTAACAGAATTACTGAGAAAACATTGATAATGTTAATCTCTAATGGCAGAGAGAGCAAGGAGGCCAAAGAGTTAAGAAAATGCTCTTGTTTCCTCCCCATTGTAAGCCTTTAGATTCTGCTGTGTAGAAAGCATCCCTCTAAGAGTAAAAACAACCAGCAAAGATCTGCATTTTTCCTCTGATCCTGAAAAAGCCAGATGTAAATAACATCTGGCATAGGAAGACTATGTTATAGGTATCGCTTCTAGATGTGTTCTACTTACCTACCTGCCCGTGGTGGCCTGTGGTGCAGCAGACAGTTGGGCATTGCTTTAGCATCTGTCCAGACAGAACAACTATCATGATTAGGCTAAAGCAGGGTTTTTATCCATTCTACACAGCTGTACACAATGACACAGGCAGAAAGTAGATGAGAAACACATGTGAAATGGCACATTTGATCAGCTTAAAGGCCCACCCAGCTGATCTCAAATAATTGTCTTAACTAGCTATCTAATGAGGAATGAAATTAAGGTAAGTATAGGACACTTCTCTACGCAGCCCCAACTTGTTTTCAACTCCAAGTTACTAAACCTCAGTAGGTTTCTCTTTCACAAGTTTGATCTGTCTCTTTCAAAATCTCCATAACCTCCAGCCACAAGGTTCCTTTGCAAGTCTGCTACCCATCATCTAAAGAATATCCTTTTCTCCTATTTGAATGGGTCCCTATTAGCTTCACAAAATATGCCTTAGTCCTTGTATTAAGAGAGGTAATAAACACTTGAACCCCTTGGTGCCGCTGTCCAAATATCCTCTATTTTCTGTTTCCTTCCGTTTTATATGTGCAGGTAGCATTATCATTTCCCCACATGCATAATTTCATGCAGCATTTATTCACTCTGAATTGCATCAGACATTTCATTGCTAGGTCAGTCTCAAAGTCTTTCTTAAATCTGTCATAATCCATGTTTTCTCTCTCATAACAAGTTATTATGGCACATAACCCTATACACTGTGACATAGGCTTGGAATTTGAAGGACCAGTTTCATGTGGGGTCATTTGAGTTTATTTTTAGGATGTTATTACAATGAATTATTCCAAAGATTATTAGAGGAGGACATTCAAATCTGCTCGCTACTAGAAAAACACATCCTGATACAAAATTTCCAAGAGTCCTCAGAGGTTCATTGCTTTATTTCAAAAGAAAGTCATTTGCAATTCCCCTTCCCACTGCACACACACATCTTTTTCCTGTTCAAATAGTTGTACAGGAAGCTGTCACAGAAGGTTTTGAATCCCTCTCTCCTACCCCTGAGGCAGTCAAACCAGCCTTGTAACTAAACCCAAATGGTGCTGCTGGCAGGGGCAGAAATGCCCATCTCGCCTCACGTGAGAGCCCAGTGACCAAAGCAGAGCCTCACTCACTCAGCCTTTACACAATACCAAGACCTTCAGCTTTTATGCAAAGTGGAGCAGCTTCAACGGGTGAGAAGCTGCCCTCTCACTTTTCCCATATCCCGTGCATAAAAGGGACGAACAGATGCTTTTCCTGGTTTACTTATTAGGAAGATACAAGGGTTAACAAAGCATTTTGTCCATGGTTAAACTCTTACAAGTGTACTCTCAGCATGGCTATAAGTTAAAATAAGATCTCAGAACACTTGGTTGATGGCTCCCAAGACAGCTCATGCAAAAAGAGCATCAGGGTTCTCATCTTGCCAGAAAGTTCTTCCATCATGCTCAACACCAGGACTTTAGGCTCCTGTTAAAAATATTGGTAGGTCTCGGTTTTATACGGCTCCATGGTTTCAACAGTACAAAAGCTATAGTTAAGAAGTTACAGTTAAACAAACACTGCAACAAGACACCGTCTGTGCTTAAAGTTTACAGCGGTTGAAAGGAAGATCAGACAAGTTAACCTAAGAAATTCAGAGGGTTGTAAAGTACAATCTGTCTGAAGCAGTTCTTGAACCGCTGTTCTTGAGCTCAGTTCTTGAACTGAGCAGTTCTTGAATCCTCAAATTCTTGCCAGAACGTTTGGGAAAGCAAACCTAAAATAATATTGCAGTGTTTTTCCCTAGGCATTTGCTTTTCGCTGGACAGAACAAGGTCCTATGCTATAAGGCTTTATACCTTATCTGGAGTAATTAATAATTCCAGTGTCAGTACCAAGACAGATAAATGCAAGAACTCCTGTGCCAGCCTATGCTGTTTCCATCCACAAACCAGCAAAGCAGCCTGGAAGATGCTTTGGGATTCAGCTGACTGTTTGGGCCAACCTGCTTTATCAGCCTGCGAGAATCAGGCTGGACAGTTGTCTGCTGGTGATTACAGAAAGGCCACGGAATGCCTGGGTTGCCTTCCCAAGTGAATCCCAATAGTTCTGTGCCTTACAAGACAAGCCAGTTCTTCATGTCTACCTTTCCCCAGTGGGATAAGTTTTCACCTTTATTCTAAAGCAGTTGTGCATTAAAGCAGAAGAAGGTTGCAATCCTAACACATTGTCTTTTTCTCTGCAGCTATGAAAGCGGGTGGGTGTCTTTTCTCCCTGTGTTATTCTGGATTCTTCTATAACAGCTCTGAAAATGTAAAGCCATCTGGTAGCAGCTGTGTCTTGACTGCACACCTGTGCTTGAGCTCAAGTGGGGGAAAGTTCAATAGGGATTAGACTGTAGGTGCCAGAACGTCTCATTCCCCACCACTTCCCCCTTTACCGGTTTGTGCTTTACTCACAAGGCACAGATTAGAAAGACAAAGCAATTTCTGGAGAGGACAAAGCCCTCGCTGCTAAGCACACAGCAAAAGTTTCCATGAATCTCTGTTGATCCTGGACCTGCACTTGCAAAGCTATATTGATTCAGGACAAAAATAGGCCTTTGGCTGGGCACCGTGGCTTTCCATAGATATCAACTCATCAGCAAGCCAAAGTAAACTGTACTAGCAGTGAAAAAACACCATTCTGAGCAACTAGACAATACCGAGCTTGGTAATGTCTGCAGCTGCAGGGACCATACAGTCAAGTGCAATTAGGGAGCACTCTCAGGACAGTATATCTGATTATTTCCTTATCTACCCTTTCTTTTCAATTCAAGAAAATAAGACACACCAAGAAGAACCCACCAAACTGCAGAAGTTCATAACAGGACAAGCTAAATAGGTCACTGATGATTCTTTGTTATAATGTGGCATCACTTCACTGCTGCTGATTCAACCACTTTAGTTGTCCTTGCAAGGACACACACTCCTGATGTACCCTCTGGAGTTAAGCAGTTTAAAATACGGGATCTCCCCCATGCTTGAATCTTATTACGCTAGGGCTGCTTGCCATAATCTAGAACTGGCTTTATGTCATTGGCTTTAGCTGAAATCCTTTCCCAGAGCAGCTCTCATGTTGTTCCAGCCTCTTCTTTATCTATGTGATGCCCTGCAGTTTCTCTTCCAAGTCAGTGCTCACCCAGTGCCCTAGCATGGTTCTAAGAATGCTGTGGTGTTAAAGGTAATATCATTAGACTTAAAAATAAATCTCATGCTATCTGCAGATGGCATTCTTTGCTCCATCCATCTTATCACCTCCACCACCATCAGTAAGGCTTTGAAATAAGCAGTATTCTCTCCAATGGCAAAATGCAGAAGCAGAGCAAACCCCCAGGTCCATAAATGTGAAAGCCCCACACCATTTCAAATTAGGCAACTTTTCCCTTTCATGGCATCTTTGATTCTTGCAGTTAAAAGTTGGGCAGTTTTCATGAGTGTTCAACAGCTGCCACAAAGCACCGTGGGATTTTTCAGCATTAAACAATCTGTGTGAGATACGATTTCCTTCTAACCCCCCTGTCTCTTTATTAATCCACCAAAATGAGGCAACACAATATCTCATCTAAGTTTAGCTGCTCTCAGAATCCTCTACAAGACATTAGTCACACTTGGATGCTATCTCTTTAAAATCTATGGGCACTTCCTTTCTAACTAGTGGTGATAATGTCTCACCTTCAAGAGTAAAGTAAAAAGTATTCCCTGATAGGCACATAACTCTTTCATAGAATGTGGTTTTCCAGAGATGGCAAAAAGCAATTATTTTTCTTCCAAAAAAACAACATACAACCAAGAACAAGTGTCGATATATACAGCAACTTTCAACAGAAAGTTGTGTAAACCAAAATTCACCAGTTCCTGTCTCCCATGAAAATCTTTTAGCACAGGAATTGAATTCATAAAGAGAAAGAAAGGAGATTTGGTGTTTGTCATCATGAAATTTTAAACAAGCAGAGTCTTGGGTTTGAGCAAAGATGAAGACAAGATAGAAGAGTAGTCTTTCCTTGAAGGACAGAACGCATCATACGAACTTCCAAGAAAAAACAGATGGGGTTTCCATTCCCTGTAAGCAGGAATATTCTATTCATCAATCCCATCCTGAAACAAGTACTGAAAGGCTATAAATGCTTCTCATTATGTATAGAAGGAGCCCAGGCCAAAGCATACAAATGCTTGTATGGCTTATAACACATCACAAACCCTATCACAGAGAGCTACTGCACCATCATCTCTGGCCTGACTTGAACCATTCACAATACACTTGACATTCAGTTGCTCCATCTTCTTCATAGCATTCTTCTTCCCCACAGGGCTGTGAATGACCCGATGATACAGCTCAAAGACTAATGAAGTTAATGAAGTTAACTAGTAAGTTCTTCTTACACATCAAGATCTCCTCTGTCATACGCAGACTGAAGAAAGATTTAATGCCCCAGTCTTCACTAGACCTACACTCTTATCTCTTAGCTACACAGTGAGTGCTCCATGTAACAGGGACAGGCACTGAAGACAATCTCATACGTAGGTTAAACGTTAAAAAAAGAAATCCTTTTGACCTAAGTTAAGAGCCAAATTGTTGAGCAGTGCTCCAAAGTCCTCACTCATTCAGTGTCTCCTTCATTTCCCTTCTTATGATGAGAATCTCCACTCCTGAGAGTGAACCTTGGTTCAACCTTGAGTTTCATAACTTCCAGTAACTTGCTCCAAAAGAACTGTTATCTGACAACAGTATCCACGTACTTCTCAAGGGTTATGCAATGCCACAAGTGATTCAAACAGACGAGGAATTCTGCCTATTTGTTGGGGACAGGATGTTAAACAAATCATAACTATCTGCAATACATTCACCACCACAGAGCAGGAGCGTCCTTCAATCTAAAGTATGCAAGATCTTCTACAGTAAAAGTTTAAACCAAAACTACCTGATATGCATTATTTTATACTATTCCAATTAATTTTTATGATTCTCCATCACGATATCAGAGTACAAAGTCCCATTCCACCACTGATAAAGGCAGCAGCACCACTTTCAGTGCAGTAAGTGGGTTGTGGTAGCAGTTAGGGACTGAGTCTAGATTTGTGCCCCTGCTGTGCTAGCTCTTGCAGAACAGAACAAAAGATAGACTCGTGCCAAATAAATTATCATCCAAGTGCTTTAATTCCTATTTTTCATTTGTGAAAAGTGATTCACTTGTAACTACTCAGTAAGTACAAAGAGAGATTCTGCCAAGCTACAGGGCTTAATTCACTAGTGCTTATAAGATACTTTGAGATCCCGTAATAGGAAATTTCTAAGCAGCACAAGAGATTAAAGTAAAAGCTTTAAGGCTGTCAAAATGCAACACATGCCATTTGCTTCCACACAGATCTACTTGGGAAACAGTTCTAGAGCCAGTACTTCAATGGCTCACATACTGTATGGGTTTTTTCAAAAGCCAACAGGGCCTTAGAAATCCCACAGTGGTTATCTGGCATGACTGGGGAGCTGCTATGCCAGAAAAACACTCTGCTCGCCAGGATGAGGTAGGGGAGGCTCCTCTTTAATTGGGCTGATGATCAGTTCACTTAAGCAAGGGCTTTTACTTCATTATTTGAAACCACTTCCTTGAGGATAAGAAGGAGAAAATTTAGCATGTGAACAGCGCAGCCAAAGAGCGAACAGACAGAAATGTGATATTGGATCAGAGGGATGCTTTCAATCTGGAGTTCAGAGGCCACTTGTTCAATAGGGGAAGGAAAAGCAGTTTTGGATTCCTTTAAGTTTGTTAAAAAGGTGTAAAAATACATCAGAGATGTCACAGGGACTTACAGAGCTTTCTTGTATCTTAATTTCCTTTCAAAAAGAACACAATCAACATCATCGTACAGCACAAAAGGGTTGTACCCATATTTATAAAGCTGTTTACAAGATTCTGCTTTAACGCACATCATCACCCCCAGATCCAACACCACCCACAGGAGTGCTCATTTTTAGAAGTCCAAAGTTCTTCATAATCAGTATTATCAGAGTGCAGTGACAACACATGTGACGAAGATCAAACCTGGCATCTCTGTATTTCACTCCAGCTATTTATGTAGTACCATTAAATCATATTTAGCCACTCACTTCCCCACATCCCCCCAAGAAAAAGCAGTGTTTACAAACATAAAGAGCTGCTAAATTCACATAAACCTGTGATGTGCTCAGAGTTTAAATACAACAAATCCGCTACTTTTTCCCTCCCAATTCAGCAGGTTTCTTTTCTTTCCCCATGGACAGAATCAAAACACAGAGAGACTGCAAAACTTGTAATTCCAGATTACACTGAAGACTCGAGAGATTCCTCTAGTTTAAATTAGCTCCCAAGCTCCTGGATCCTCATTTTAATTGAGGTTTGATAGCTTTATTCTCTTTTTACTCACACTGCCTTTGCATCAGTACATGTATCTCAATCTCTTAGTTTTTATCCTTTATTATACTTTATGTTCACGCATGAGGTACCCTTTAAGTTCAACCTGTTGTGACTTCTCATCTTTATATATGTAACGTTCTCCTTGCAACTCAAGTCCAGGATTTCACAGGAATTCACTCAAACGATGTAAAGTCTGGGGGAAAGTTGTTTCATCTTTCTATTCCGCGCCATTCCTCAGCCCTTTGAGTCATCAGAAGGCGGCTCATTCACCACCAATTTATTAGCTTCGGAACTTGCAATAAGCTTTTCCAAGGAAGCCCTTTGAGACCAGGCACACAGGAGGAAGCTGGAGAGGTTGCAGTAAATGTGCTGATTAATGAAGCACTAGATGGCACCCTCGCATTCAGCTCCTGAGAGGCTTTTACAGCCCTTTCCTCACCCAAGCTTGAAAACAAGACAGGTACCTGCATTATATTCAGGTCAAGAACGAGGGTTTTTAAGTCTCTACATGGGAATGTGTCTAGGAAATACCATCTGATTTAATAGTACCAGATTACAGATAAAGGAATTTCAATCTTTATTCTGTTCTACATGAACACATCTTAGTTCTTCCAAATTAAAAACCAATTAGAAATAAGCAATCCCATCACTGCAAGCAGTATAAAAGCAGCCTTTATAGAGAAATATCACGTTGACATGTTTCTTTTCTTCTTGCCACTAAACAGCCCAGAAAACGTGGCAATTCATTTCTGAAAATCCACCTGAGTGCCCCTCTAAATGCTGGACAAGTCAGTGGAGTTGATGGTATGCAAAGATTAATCATCCTGAATCAACAAGGTCTTTGTGTGCTGGCATGCACCTATTTCCAGTGCTATTTGGATGCAAGGAGGCACTGTTATCTCTAGACAGCACACTGATAAGAAAATTCAGGCTTTGAGCAATTAAATGATACGGTCAAAAGCACAGAGGAAATCCATGTCAGAGCAAGGAAGTGAAGCCATTCCAGGTCAGGGACTTACCAGAGGCAGTCGCTCTTGCTCCCAGCAAGTCTTGGGACTTGCTTAAAGTGCGTGTCAAACTGGTAACAGGCAAATTCCGGTCAGGCCTTACACAGAGCATCAAGGACTTGAAATAGGTACCTGAGTCATGGCGTCCTTTTCAAAAGTATCTCATACAACCGATATTCTCCTTTTCTGAAGCAAGGACAAACCAGGATGTTCTATCTTGTCTCTGAATAATTGCCGTGAAACTTGATCATGGCAGAGAAAGATCACCAAGAAGATGAGCATGGAATTCTACATAGTTTCTGTAACACTGAAAGAATAAAGGGCCACAGCAGGCAGACAACTGAGAAGGCTATTTCAGGGTGGTATAATGGAAAACAAGACTAGTAGGTAAAGAATGGCTTAGGAAGCAGAGAAACTGGAAGGAAAAAAATTATGTAACAACAAATGTGCTACAGTATTAGTTGGAATAATAAAAAGCAGGCAGCTCTAGGCCTTGCTAAAGTCTAATTCAGATGATTGAAATGGATTTTACAAAAGCCACTTCAGTTACACCAGGGTACATGAGGTCAGAATTGGACCCAAAGAACCTAATCTCTCACCATATCAACAAGTCAGCAGGTGGTCAAGACAGTCCAGCTGGAGAATGGGCTCAAATTTTCAGTGAGCTAATGCACACTAATCTTTCACTTCTGCAGACCTGGATTCAAAACTTCAGATCACGAACTAAAATTAGTCTGCTGCTTTCATAAGAGTCCCCATTTGTGCACAGCACAAAACCACCATAAAAACCGTCATGACTGGCAACCTCGCTAAGACAGGGCCAGCTCGGCAATAGCAGGAAATGTTGTAAGTCAGGATTGAAGCACACTGGCACAGCTGTGGATGGAACTTTATACTCTGCCCACATTATGCTTGCCAAAGCCAAATGTTTTTTTCTCTTTGACTTCTGCAAGTGCCACATTCAGGCTGAAAAAACAAAAAGAGAGAAAGGAAAGCAAAGAAATAGCGACTGAATCATTGCAGGCACTAGAACCAGCACTACTGAGTCACACTGTGCATCTGCAGCAAAGGCAGCGATACGGCAGAGGATATATATTTGCTGAGAGTGTATTTACATTATGTAGTTGTAGGTTTGGTTATTTTTGGTTGTTTTGGGTTTTTTTGTTGGGGGGGTGTTTTTTTTCTTTATATAGGATATAGCTTGGTTTTGTCCCATAATAACGGTGCACATTGCTAAACTGGGTCTATAACTTTTTATCTAGACTAAGTCAAAGTACTGTAAAACCAGAATATTCTCCCATTCAAGTGACTGTCCCAGTTTAGCTGAGTAGTGACCCAAACTGGGAGCATCCTTGATTCATTAACATAAAATATTATAGTTATCCATGACAGTGCAAACTCCCAGATAATCAGCCACATGTCAATAAGGAAAAATTACATCCAACTCCTAAGACCAATATAACATCATGTATTGATACAGGCTGTCACATTCAATAATTGAAGTGCTCCTGAACTATGGCCTATCCCTTTAAAACCATTTAGTATTGAGACGGGGTTTTTCCAAGTAACTTTTCTCCCATGCTTCAAACTTCCAGCCAAAACAGACACTGAAAAATAAGGTCTTCAGTAACACATAAGGTAGTAGAAAAATGAGCAGGTGGTTATGAGATCTTTAAGATAACAATAAAGGAACACACAAGACTGAAATAAGGGAAATAAGAAGGAATCCACTGATACGGGAGCTTCATGAATTGTTCTATTTGACAATTATCAGCCCTAAATAATGGGACTCCACTACAGCACAGAATTAAATGAGGCTGGCTGACTGGAATTAAATAAAGCAGGACCGTAACTTTTTGCCAGCAAAAATACAAAAGCCAGATAACAGTAGCTGCAGTAGTTGCTATTAATCCCAGGAAACAGTTTTTCTCCTTTTGCCAAAGCAGCCCTTCTCCCCAGCAGCAATTCTCACTCCGAGGCCAAGGTGGTGCTCAAATATAGTAAGTAATAACCACCTTTCTCAGCAGCTACCTGCTTCAACTCTACCCCTTCCCATGCATTCAGGCAGGGAAAGAACCAAAACAATTTACTCTCCAGAGGAGGACATTGACTTCCATGCAGTGCAGCTCATACACATATCGCTACTAATATAAAAACATGCACAGCCAAAGGTAACAGGTTTAAAGTGTTTAATGAATGTACCAGTTTAGCTACATCTTACATATTCTAGTAACGCTCTATGCTCCTCATGTGGACTATACAGAATAGCTTCTATTCAAGAAAGTTTCTGTGAACCTCTAGATAAACATGACAACCTCTCCAGCTATGTTTTGGGTCCTTAACTCACAGGTTTTGGTCTTCATATCACTAGAGTTTGCTTCTGTTTCAAAGATCTCAGAAAAAGGTGTTTGACAAACACCAGTAAGACACTTGGAATTTCCCTTTAACTAATGTATTAATACACTGAGTAGTCCGTACTAATAGGGTGGACTTTGCTGGCTATTTTTGTCTTGTAGGCTCCATGCCTCTAGCAACTTTGCAGGAAGAGGAAAGCCTAAGGTAGATGACTTGGACTGCAAAGCAGAAAGAGGCTAGTTCTATTTCTGTAGCTACAAACACAAGGAATGAATAAATAACAAATAGAACCTGAAGCTGGCCACAGAATCAAGATGTTTTTTCTGTGCATTTACAACATCATCACTCTGTTCCCATTTAATAATCTTCCCTAAAGAAGGAAAACACGGAATATCTGGAAATAACAATATGCAATTTGTGGATTGAGCAGGTTGGACATTGAAACGTGATTTTCTGTGGCCCTAAGTGAGCATACATAGACAGTGCATTTCAGAAATGTTTCCAAGTGAAAAGTCAAGACATCTTTGGATCTACCTGAAAGTAAAACTTGCAACAATAAGAATGGACAATCCCATTCTGGAAAGTTCATTTCTTATTTCAGGTTCACAGTTGGTCATGATCTCTGAACTACCTGGTCTAGTGAAAGGTGCTCCTGCCTGTGGCAGAAGGTCGGAACTGCGTGAGCTTTAAAGCCCCTCCCAATCCAAACTATCCTGTCATTCTATGATATGATTCTATGATCTTGCACTGGTGCAATACAAGAATATATAAATGCAACAAAACTAATTAGATGTGATAATAAAAATACCACACGTCTCTCTAGAAAAAGCCCTCTCATTTGACAATGCTGTCAAAGAGAGACCTAGGTTTAAAATAACCCTTTTAGTTTCTATGGCAGGACCCCTTCCTGGTAGCAGCTCCCTCCTCAGCCACCTCCATGTATCACAGTTTTAGCTGAGCAGCTTTTGGCTAATTCACACCATCCTACCTCAAATGCTTACACAGGTGTGAGCAGCAGAACCTGGCTCCTTTGCAGACAGCTGTGGCAGGAAAAAAAATATCCTCAGCCTTCAGACCAAAAGCAAAGTGGGGAAGAAAGGAAAAAATCAATTGACTTCTGCTACCAAGTAAAAACTTTACAGCTGTTTTAAAAAGGTACTGAGCTACCAATTTGCTTTCCTATCACAGCAGTTATTAGGCACACTCCTGGCTTTAATAACCATTTTCTGCTCCAACCATTTGTGTAATACAAAGAGGAACACAGGGCAAGCAGAACTTGTTTAATTAGCAATGCTGTTTGCTGAGCATTCAGAGGAAGTTACAGAACCGTGTGTTTCACCATAATGATACTTAATCTAAAGAAAATTTTCCTAAAATAGGATTTGTTTCCCTGACATGACATAAACATATTGTTCATGCTAATTACAGCTGATTCACACAATAAAGCAGCTACCGTAAAATTACAACACGGATATGTGAACAAGTTAGCACAGGGCAAAGTGGATTATGAACCTTTAGGGTACATCACCTGTGCTGTGGTAACGCCATGCAAATGTTTGCATCCCATGGTAAATTAAAAGTAGCTGATCCTTACTGAAAGAGCTGTTGAAAGAATTCCTGCTCCTTTGCCAGCTAGACCTCTGGCTTTGAACAGATGTGGTCAGAAACTACATGAGACCAAGTCCTGGCAGGAGTTACAAATCAAGATACTACCATTAAGCAAGAAGAAATACCGACCCTGCTTAAAAAGTTGTAAACCCTATCACAGGCTTTGGTCAAAACACAATTTTGCCTGCTCTTTCTGGGCTTGTTTCTTAGAAACTACTTATTCCAAATGCTTAAAGAAGTGTCCTGGCCATTAACCCAACATTTGTATGGTTGCAATGCAACACGTTTCAGCAACCGTTGGTCTGACAGCGTGCTTTAACTCAAACTGTTTCTCTACAAACATCTTGACATATGGAGAACATTATCCTGGTGCTTGTGATGATCTAAGGTCTATATGCTGTTGTAACAGCAAGAAATACTTAAGTAGTTAGAAAGGAAAAGTGAAGAGCAGGTTGAGTGTATACACAGATATATGGATAAAGTTTCCAGCAGTCTCCAGGGAATTTTGACACACAACATAAACAATTATGACAAGTGCAAGAGTTATCTGTGTCTTCCTAGATTACCCTATAAAAGTTTTTTCTCATACATGTAATGTTTTGGATACTAGCAGTAGTACTTACTGGAATGAAGAATTACTTCTGTAAGTTTGGGACTGTGTCTAATATAACTAAATAACTCTGGAACAAGCCTTCTGATAACTCAACCAGAATATTACTGCCTGATATTGATCCAAGAACTGAGTTGAAATTTGGAAGTTTGAGTTCTTTCAGTTAGAATGGAAAATATTTGAACTACCACAGCTCTGATTCCAGATTTCAAAATAAGTTTCAGATATTCCCTTTATCTTCTCTCCAAAGTGACAGCCCTAGTGCTATTCTGCCTTGTGGCCTTTGAAACACAGCAATTTATCAGAAAATACAACCCAAAACCCCAGTCACCTACAAATCATCTCCTTCATCTGAGACACATTATTAAAGATTTTAATGCCTGAATATGTCTGGCATTTTAATGTAGATATTAGTCATAATAAAATACCAGTTCATTTATTCGTTTTCATAGCTTTTTCAATTCCAGAAATCCATTTTGGAAAGCAGCTCAAGTTTTGGATGGGCACAAGTCTCCAGACAGTGCCCTTATCTGATACTGATTATACAATTAATTTTTGGAACTTCTCTTTAGTTGTATCAGATACCCCAGCCCAGTAACTGTTGCTGAGCCCTTGGGAGAGGGCTGCATACATGTGACACTTTGTTCTGCCTCACTCTGTACTTGCAGAAGTCCTTGTTCTAGTCATCCATTTTTCCCTCACAGGACCAGTACCTAATGACCTGTTCCCCTCCATTGTTTGCATCACTGATATTTTTCCTTGTTTCTGCAAATCTTTACACGTGTCATAAGCTCGATTCAGGTATTAATGACCATTTCTTTTCTTTTCTCCAAGGACTGCCTAAGATTCGGCAGCAAATGCTATGGTCTCCTGGGGGCACCTTCGGTCTCCTTTTCCTGATCTTGCTCTGGAAATCCAAATGCAACTGAGCAACAGCACCTGGACACCTATTCCTTGGAAAGGTAGGTGATGAGATGGGAAGTTTTCAAGCTGTAAGATACTGAATCAGAACTAACCAGATGGTCTCCCACTAGTATTTAGCTATGTTGAAACTGATGACTGATTCCCAAACCCATACTCAGTGCCTGCATCTCCTGGCACAAGCCTTTTTACAGAGAGTAAACTCTGCAGCATTGCTTTGCTTGGCTGATGGTGGCCAGCTGAGACACAATACAGATTAGACTCATATACATTGCTGGTTTTGCATTACTTGAGCTTGACCCATTTGAGCTCTCCCTTTGGAACTCACCCATTACCAAGAAAGTTCATTAAATGTTCCATCCCACTCAAGTTCTTTTACTGCCTCAATCCTCTGCCACAGCCAATCTCTGATGAGACATCTCAGATCTCAGAGCTTCCCTGGTCTCCTGTGTTCCACTGAACTTCCTTCCTGACAAGAGCCACCACAGATCTGTCCCTGCATTTCACACTGCTGCATTTCACCATCTACCCAGACCCTATAACAAGCACTCCTTGGTCCTTTTTAGGAAACCTTTACTCATTATTCCACTTCTCATGAACCCTCCCAGTTTAGTCATAGCACTTTCTGGAAATTTTTGAGCTGCTCAAGCATCCTGATTATCATTTCTTCTTTGTGACCTAAATAAGTTGGCAGACTTTGGGGTCAGACATCTGAATGAATCAAGACAGGAAATAGTTGATAGAGCCAAGTATCTTTACTGCACGCCCTTCCCATTCGCAAAGATCTCATAAAGTTGTATATTCCTACATGCAGCAGGAATCAAGAGTAGTTGTGTGTTCACCAGCTCCAGCCTCTTTCTAGCTAGCACTGACTCCCAAGCACTCCTTCCTTCCCCGCTTTCCCACCTATCAGAGCTCCTGTGACTGCTGTTTCCCTTCCGCCACTTCTCTCACCCCCTTTCTTCCCACTTTCACCTTCAAACAAGGACATTCTGCTACCCCATCTGCATTTCACACACATTTGCTTTCCAGGCCTGTGCTTAGAGGGGAGGCTTCTAATGCTCTGCTTCTCCCATTTGGTTTCATGAGCAAGCTCTCCTGCTGAGAGCCATCCCCGTACACTCTAACGTCCACCTGGACACCCTTCGAGCATGCTCATGTTCCCTCACCACAGCTCAGCCAGCTCACAGGAGGCTAGTAGCTACCATTAGCCAATTATATTCCTGATCTGAGAGAGTGAAGCTCTGTCCTTGTGTCTTCTTCCAGAAGTAGCAGTAGCGCTGGTTAGCACCAACTTGAACATTTCCTTTTGTCACTGCAGCATTAGTCCACAGGAACCAAGGCAAGCAGTGGGACGGTCTTTTGGTGTTTGAAACTAATGACTGGAGACTTCAGTCTCCAAGCACCTATTTCAGTTGATTAAGCTGTGGCAACTCCATTACAACAGTGAGACAAAATGTTAACTCACAGATCTTGCACAAGAGTTTAACCAAAGGCATTGCATACCTTGCATTTCTGACACTCTACATCCATGGACGTCATTGAGTTCATTTCTCATATGACAAGCAACAACTTGATCAAGTTTACTTGGCTTAGCATGTGCCCAAGAACCATATTTTGCATGAACTATACTGTCAGGTCCCCAAGGAGGACAAATAGTATAGTACTCCTCCCTCTGCTCTTTAGATGGAACATCATGTCCCCAGGTCTGGCCAAGAGCGTCCCAGCAGGGTCTAACTTCCCACAGTAGACTCAGCTTCACTCAATGGGAAAATTAATAATGGAAGAATAAAAATTAAAAAGATTATTTTTAACTGCCTGCAAAAGTGAGCATCTCTTTAGCTGTCAGCTCAATTAGTTCTGTTAGGAATTAATTTGTTAATGTTGCCACAACTACAGGTTTCCAAAGCCCACAGAAGAACAAATTACATGGGGTGGGGTGGGAGAAAGGGGAAAAAGAAGGTCTGGTTTTTTTTCAGATTAATTACAGTAGGGTTCAACAATTGGAAAACATGGATTGTACAAGAACTATTGCAACATGACAACCATTAACATGTTATTCTATAGAACATTTAGATATTATGAATATTTTCCAGCTGGAATCTGTCCAGGTTTTCTTCTACCCAGTGCTCCATGTTTAGCCCAGGAACATTAATGATGAAAATCTAGACAGCGTTACATCGTGTGAACTATTAGATGTACACTGATGATACTTGATTTTATATTGCCTTTGGCTTAGTCAGTTCATAGAATTTAAATGAACTGAATTCTGGCTAGCATCTGCTGTCGAATGAGTAAACAGTAAATCAAACTTAAGACTTCATTACAGAGTTGAAAGTCTGTTTTCCTACAGACCTGGTGTACCACATGATGCAATCAAACACATTATCTGTCAAGCATCCAAAAATGAACTAAATGACTCATAAAAGTAATAAATAAGACACGGTCTCTGCCCCTGAAATACCTGACATTGTAAAATTAAAACAAGACTCCCAGAAAGACTAAATCCTGTGGAACCAAGTTAGTCCTATAATGGAAAGGGATAATGCTGGTTACACAATGTGATAAAGATACAGACACACTCCTACAAGGAGTAAGAGCTGCCCAGAGCTGCATTAGCCTAATAGTCCCTGTGCATGCTTTCTCCCCACAGAAGATGAGCTGCCTTACTCAGTAACTCTGTTCAGATGTTTTCATACTATTCCCCTGAGCAGTAGATTCTAGCTTTAACTCCAGATGAAGGTGTGTCCACTTCCCTGCTTTTAGTGTAATAACCTACAAACCCACAAGGCTGTCACGAGACACTCCTGTGTTTAACTGGGTCTTTGTTAGATAGCAATTGATAGGTATTTTCAGGAAATCAGTACTAATATTCCTTCTGACTACCATTTTGTCACATACTAATAGACACTCAGTACAGTTGAGCTCTGAAAGCTTTAACTTTAAAGCAAAAAATTCCTAGTTCTGTGCAGCAATAACCAAAGAAAAGCATAACCGCAGAGCACACTTAGCAGGCATCCTTATGATTTACAATACAGCCTGATCAAGCTATGCCTCGTGGAGAAGGGGGAAGAATCCTCCTCTACCCCACCATGCCTGGCCTGCGTGACAGGCAGCAGCTGCTACTGAGATCATGTGCAGAAGGCAGAGTATATTTCAAGAATGCATTTAAACATGCAAACAGAGCTGGGCATACACATGGCCATACACATGTGAAAAGAAACATATGAAATAGTGACAGAAGCTACCATTATACTAACTACTACCATTTGCAATTAGGTGCTAAGCCTTTTCTATTTCAAACATACCTGGATTTGTTATTAGAATAACAAATAACATAACAAACATGGACATAACAAACAACGCTTTGGCATTTTGTTAATTCAGACTTGCCAAAATTCATTACATTTAAATGTATTTGGACAACACCAGGCACAAACCTCCAAATTTCTGCTTTGGTTCTAATAGCCAAGGTAGGCATCAGCACAGAATTAATTTCTCCAGGACAGCATTCATCTATGCTACCAAGAGATGAGCCCTGTTCTGCACCCTGTCAGGCTTGTCCATCAATTCTAAGAGCTGCAACAAGCACAGCTTTCCAACTAGCATGGAGAATTTCAATGCAAATGGTTCATATTTGAAATGTTTTGAGCAATTGAAAACATCTTCTGATGGTATGTGTTGGGCAAACTTAATAATAGGCAGCTGAGCCAGGTGCACCTATAATAAAATTACTGTTCTTTTGAGATTCCACAGTCAAAGAGTTAATATAATTTGCCTACAGACAAAACTCTTCCAGAATATTGTTGTATGTATTAGGATCAACTGATCTTCGGAATACACAACTTCATATGATGTCATTTTTAAAGTAAGAAGTACCCACCAAGCTGAGATCAAATATATGCATTTTGTTATCAGCAGTGAGACTTCATAAAACTTCAGAGGCTTTCCAGACATTAATCAAATAGATTTTCCCTAGTGCATGTAGAAAGTCCCTGTATCACTAAGTACCAAATCAACACTTTCATGCAAGTAAACAAGCAGGAGAAATAACCCTGGTCAGAGGACAGAAGACACTGAAATCTTGATTAATCAAGCATTATTTAATATACACCTAGAAACAAAACTTTAACTCTGTCACAGTGGTGTGTCTCACTAGAAGTAAAATGCGAAAGGAAAGGAATGCAAGTGAAAGGTATTCAGCATTTTTTTCTTTCAGATGTAATAATCATAAGGCCAGTCTAATTTATCCCAAGTGACACGTTATTCCATTAGCAGTCCACAAAATTTCTGCAGAATCAGGCCCTGAGTATTCTCTGCTTCTAGCAGTAATCTTTACAATTCTGCTTTAAAGTACCTTTACTACATGACTAGGTTCATGGTCCAAATTGATGGGCCACATAAAATGTAACAAACACAAATACTCCCTTATGTTAGCAAGTGAACTACATTTATTGGTCCTTAACAGGACAATCCTTAAACCTTCCAAAGACCACCTGATTCATGCTCCCTCTTGGATAATTTCAGCAGAACCTAATCCTTTTACTACTTAATGCTTCAAATACAGTAAAGCTCTTTGCATTTTACCACAAGTCTGCACTCAACTTACTGTGGTTCAGAGCTGAGACCTATTTTCACTCATGACAAAGCGAACATACACTGAACTGTAGCTACTCTGATATCCTATAGACTGAGTATTAGCAAGCAACTGGGGAGAAACAGCAAGGAATTGTCACCTCGGAACGAACTGGCAGTAAGGGAGCGGGGGGAGTTCTCCCTGCCTTCCCAAATGCAGTTCCACTCTCAGTGTTCTCATCTGCCAGAACCCAGTACAGAAGGCAACGAATACTCAATACTAGCAACAAGCGTATCTTCAGCCAAGAGATAAACCCACACAAGAAAGTGTGCAAAGGATTCCAAACATCTCTAGATACATATATGTGTATAAATATGAAAAGCAGCCTTTGAGCCCCATATTTAAAAGTCTACATGATTTATTACCATCAAACGAGGTGTAAAAAAGCACAGATCTTGCCTGGCCTAAGTTGAGAGCAACACTAAGTGCCCATAGACTCTGCCTGCCTTGAGAAATCAGTTCCTGCTGTAAAATAACAGACTTTAGCACATTCTGTAGAATGACATCACCCAAAGCGGGCTGCCAAAAATGTTGCTTTTACATTTCTTCAACAAGAAGATTTCCTTTCACCACTCTTTTTCGTTTCTTATTCTTTCTTTAGTTAGTCAGTCACTCAAAACTACCAAAGTTCTAAGTAATTCCAGGCCTATAGGTTAGCAGCTTTTAACACAAGCAAGTGACTGTGCCTTTTAAAAATGTCGTGTCTATATATATCTTTTTGTCTGGTTCTTTTTAGTAGATTTACATTTGCAACTGTGCTGAGCTAAAATAATACAAGCCAATGCAATTACCACACTGAAATGGGATTTTTCCTTTTGGTTTATCACTGTACCGCTGAAGAATACTCCGTTTGATGTGAACAGTGAAACTATGGGGATCCATTTAGCAAGCTGCAGGTAACCCTCTGGAAATTACTAAACATGAGCTATAAGATCAATCAGTCAAACAAGAAAACTTTCATTGCCAAAGAAGCTGTTTAAAGCTTACTGGAGGACAATTACAAGCAACGCATCCCGCTCTTCCAAACAGAACAAACAACAAAACCCTGCTAAATTAGTTGCAGAAATTATGGTTCTTTCACTGAAATCCTCAAGATAAGCTCTTTCCTTTTCCAATTCTGATCAGGGTTTTACATCTTACCTTTGCAGAAGCTGAAACACACAGCTCTTCAGTACTCATTGCTCTCAGGTGTCGCTACTTTCTCCCATCAGCAAGTTTTCTGAAGTCAAGCTCCTCACTGCGGAAGTTGTGTCTTCGTTACTAGGTTTGAGCCTAAATAAGATAACCCAGTATTAGCTAATGCTGTAAAGGCTGGGATAACTTCCATTTGGAAAAGAATAAAAACTGCAGGTTGCTCAAGCTAGGAGTTAAGAGTCATATATGCAACCCAATGCTGTTTCTTTGATTTAAGAATGCTGTAAGTTCCTCTTGTACTTCTTAAGAAAATGAATAGAAATACTAGTGAAATTCAGATTGTTTTGGACAGCAGCTGAACCAGTCACAGATCTAAATGTGAAGTACTTGGTACGGTACAGGAAATAAAGCAACCTTAGAGAACAATCTAGTTGCATCAAAGGCAGAGACCAGGTAGTCCAATGCAATGCATACTCCTAAGAAATATTTTTATAGTGTATATGTGTGCAGTAGCATTTAAAGACAGAGCTTTGGAGGCAACAATATTCTTCAGTTATTTTTCTCAGAGCTTCCACAATAATTATTTTCATACAGATTTATTACATTAGGAAAAAGGAGGACTGTTGATGAATGCAACTCTTGCTTTGCCTATAAAGCAGCTCGTATCTAGTGTTCTCCAAGAACACATTGCAGTGCTCATGTAAGAAATATTTAAAGCCGTTAATAATTAAAATTAATGGATTTTATTAATTAAATAAAAAGTCATACACTCTAGGCAATAATAAAATAAGAACCCCAAATATGCACTGAATTAGTTTGTTATCTGCACCCACGTTTTAATGAAAGCCTCGAGAAACTTCCACAGTTACTTCAGGTTATGAGTAAATGAAGAACAAGGTTTTAAGAGTTTATTTCTACGATTTGCAGCTCTTCTTTCTGCAACTCATCCAGTTACAATTACTTCAGTGATATTTTCTGTTGCTTGTCTTCAGATGACTGATGAAAGGCTGACACCATTAAGCCAGCTTTCTATTTTCTTGTGACAAGAAAATAAAGCATGAATTCACATCATATTCAAATACACTGATCCCAGTACGCCCGTGAAATAAATGGAGTCTTACATAGGCATAAAATGAACTCTTATTTGTTCTATTAGTTCAGATATTCCAGGCAACTGAGGATCAATTTAGATTAAGGATGTTTATACAATGGAAGGTACTTTTAAAATACAGAGAGGAAAAAAAAAACCCAACATACGAGCCAATTGCACATAGAATGGGGGATTTGGTTCCGCTCTGTAGATGTTATAATATTTAGTAGCATTAGAGTTACTTTTGAAGTTAAAACAACATCCTTGCATTTACAGCGGCTTTATTTGCAGGACTATAGTCCTCTTTCTTGAAAGGGCATCACAGCAAGGTAAGATTAAAGACAAACTTTATAAAACACCATTTTGTGGTATTAACTGTAGAAAAAAAAGAGGAACTTTTCCCTTCACTACTTGTCAAGGCTGCTGTAAGAGCTTCGCTGCTAAATGCTCAGGTTACACATAATCCTCCAGCTGCGAGGCGACAATTAGCACCAAGCTCTCTAGAAAAGCTTTCAGCTCCCAACAGGTGCCCTGCCATTGTGTGCACGTTTCAATCCAGCTCTGGCAGAGTGAAGGTCCCACCTCCTGCCACCCCTCCCCTTTGAAACGACTCTTATTACAGCCCCTATCAGAGCAGCTCCATTCTCATTTCCCCCCCACAAAAGACCAAACATGACTTTCACTCTTTTGTTTAAGTGCTTTTCTCCATTGTCTTTCTTCATTTATCTGACTGGGAGATCTGAAGGCAGGAAGTGGAATTTACTTCTGGTGTATTATGAGTCCACTGCTTCTCTCCTGACTTCTGAGAACAGGAGCAAATCCTTTGAGAGCCATATAATTATATCGACAAAGAACAGAAAGTCTTTCCCTTTCTCTAGGCAGAGATGACAGTCCAGAAACACCTCAGAAGTCCGTCAATCTGCAACACTGATATCGTATCTGTATAAAGTGAGAATTATAGAGCTGAGTTTCTCTGTAATGTCATGCACTATAAGATTTCCTTCTCTATCAAAAAAGACCCCATAAATATTCTTCAGATTAAAATTCGTTCTTGTCCTTTAGAACATCTTCACAAGGCTGGAATGGCAAAGTGCTTCTTACAATTCCAACTTCAAGAGTAAGCACAAACACTGTTAGAACACTTCTCAGAATATTCTTCTTCCAATGTAGAGGCACACTATATCCAAAAGGAATATTTATTAGGAAGCATTCCCTCCTTACTTGCCATCAAGCTTCTCCGATCCAGTAACAAACACTTTTTGGCAAAACAAGCCATTTAGAACCCTGCAATGCTCAAGGGAAGCAGAGTGCCCAGTGAATTAATCGTTTGTAATGAATAAAAAGAAAATGGTTATGAGGGATATCAAAATATGTAGCAAAACATGACGGCACTTAAAAGAATAAAATATCTTGATGTTTGATCTGACCTTTTTTCCACATGGAGACAAGACTGATAACACAAAACAGATATTTGTTTGGTGCAATTCAGTCTGTAAAGTCAAGTTTCCAAAACACAATGAGAAAACAGCAAGCAGATTAATCATGCATGATTTTCAGTTTTGCTTTCTGCTCTACATCTCATTGATTCCTTTTACCATTACCTTTCTGGGCCATGCTCTTGACTTCTTCTCACAGCATTCTGCTACTTTCTGGTTTCTTTCCACCTTATGGAGGCAGAACCCTGCCATTCACACCCTGCCCCTGGCCATCAATCCCCAAGGAACTCAACTCCCAAGACTCCTGGCTGATTAACTGTAACTTTTATAAAGGCAAAAACCCCATGCTGAGAGCAAACACACATGACAGCGAACCCCAGTCATGTTCCTGGTAAAACAGCGCTCAGCATCCTACTCTAAACACAGCACAGGGTATCTGGATCATTGGATTATAAAGATCTGGAATTACCAGCACACAATCTGGAATTTCTGTGTGGCAGCAAACCCTCCCGGAACTGAGACATGCAACCTGTTTACCATAAGGGCTTTCTGAAGTATGCTCAGGAGAGTTGCAGACGGTATCTGCAACTAATACCACTTTCAAGAGGAAAGCCTGGAGTCTTTCATTCTGGAAACAGCTAGAATGATCATGGACTTTTTTTCCCCTCCACATTATTTTAAAGCTAGTAAGTTCATTGACACTGATCTCCTCCCATAACATCCTTAGGTTTCTACAAAGCAGCAAATTTATACTGAAACAAAAATCTTCACCTAAGTTTCCAGACTGCTTTCCCAGGGAGAGGTTTAGTGAGTTACTTGACGTGGCTGCAGGATGACACAAACACTGCTCTGCCTACTTACTTCATTAGACAGGTAATCAGCAGAACACACACAAAGCCAAGCAGACAGGATTTTGACTCCCAGCCACCCTGGATTTCATGCCAATTACAAAGATTAGTGGACAACCTGAAGTCATCAGTATGTGATATGTTCCATTGGACAGCATTAATCTTTTCTAGGGGTGCACACTGACTGCAGCAAGCACCCTGTACAGGGAGAAGAATTTCATTCTGCTGAATTCCTTTGTTATCAACAGCTGAGGATTCATTAGGAGCCTTATGAATGAGCCAGGATCTAACCAGCCTAGTTTTTCAGTAATTGTAATAAAAAGGTAGGTCACTGAGCAAAATTATTTATGAACTAAACAAGATTGAAAATAGCAAGGAAACACTGAAAAAGTACTGACCACGATAAGCAGAAACAAGCCCAATAAACTAGAAGCCTATTGCTGTTGACTTTTTGTGCACGTGAAAGAAGGAAGCTGGATTTATTCTGGGATGCTTCTAAGAAGCTTCTCTAAAACATAAAGGGAGCAAAAGTGAGAACATAAAGGTACTTTATCTGGAAATGCACTGAACAAGTGACACACTCATATCTCGGCACCAAAAGAGGGGTAAAATAAAAAGGAAGAAACATTAGAAATGAAGATACCACAGAAAGGAAGAAATCAGGAAGCATCTCTATAGGGAAACAAGTGGACAAAGGGGAAAAGAAAGCTTAAGGAGCAAACTGAAAGTGGTGCAAGGATTGCTGGACTTTAGTTCTGGGATTCTGCTAGTTTATAGAACTTGAGCTGTTTCCCTGAGGAGAGAGCAGAAGGAATGGATGCAGCCCAGTGTGGGATAATCCTCAAGTCAGAGAACATATGCTTTGAGTTTAATCCAAGTGCAGAGCTCTGGCAAACACGCTGAATTTATAGAGGCAAATACATCAACTTTAATTTTTTAGCAGCTGTGCCGTCCTTTAATTTCTCCTACCCTGAAGTGTACACTTGTACCCCTTTCACTTACCTCTAAAAAGCTCAGCCCAGCCTTTCTATCTGAAGCCAACTAACAGCTCTTGCCCACTGGAATTTTCTTTGAGATGTACTGTTACTTTCCACTTGTTCTGCCCATTTTTCTTCTTAATCAAACACACATTGAAGTGTCTTCCTAGGAAGGCTGAGCCATACCAGCAGGAACCAAGACTCTCTAGTTCAGCTGGCAAGCTTCTCCCTAGGAATCCCATATTATCCCAGATCCAGAAAGCCTCCTTTCTTTCATGACTCAAGCTTCTCCCCTCAGACCCACCAGGTCTCCTACCTTTGTTCTAATACCTCCGCGCCCTTCAGCATTAGCTCTACTCAGTGCATGAAAGCACCAGTAAAAGACCACCTCTAATTGCACTTTTCCTCCCAACCTCAGCTGATGGTTTTACTCACACACCTCAGGTCACCGCTCTCCAGCAAACAAAGCTGCCAGGTCTCTTTACAGAGTTTAGCAGGGGGCAATATCTACACCTTTCCCTCAAACCAAATCAGGCCTCTGCACCAATTAAGCTTATTGACACCAGATTTTATACATTCCTTAGCAATGACAGCACAGGCTTTCTTAAATCCAACAAACCTTTTAATGTGGGAGCACAGCACAAGGTCCTGAAAGGTGAAGTGGTGACAGCAGTCAGCTCTGGCACAGCAGCCCGGCCCCCTTGAAGCTGAAGGGGAGGAAAGGATGTTGCAACAATGCTGTAAAACAGGAGGAAAAAAAGTTAATTTTCCACCTGTTGTTGTTTTCTTCCCTTGGCAGCTGAAGGACAGGAGGAGGTGTCACCATGGAGGTGAGGGGTGCAGGAGTGGGAACCCGCATTTAAAGGCCACTGGAGGAATAAGAGGGGCATTTGCAGGGGCAAATGGGGCAGGAAATACAGAGGAGAGTGAACACAGCTCCCCTGCTTCCCCCTTGCTCCCGGGCACCTCTGGCTGCTCACCCCCAGTCCTGCCTGTCTCTGCAGGGGGTAGGGAGGAATGTCCCATGGGAGACAGGAAGGGAAAATTCCTCCCCACCACCAAACCCAAATGAGCTGTGGGACAAGGCTGCCTGCTTCCTGTGTCTCAGGTTTTCATTTCACAGATGCCATTACTAATACCTTGCTGTGCAAAGCTCTTCTGTAAGCATGAACTGTCTGGTGGTAGTTGTGATTATGGAGGCATTTCCCAAGGCCAGCCTCTTGTACAAATGCATTTATCCTCTAGAGCACACAGGAACAAGCTGCTGTACATACAGTGCAGGCACCTGTAAATCGTACCTACAGAAAGGTATTACCTGAAGGCCTGGGGTTTTGTTGTTTTCTCTGGTTTTACAACTGCTGAACCTACACAAACCCCACTGACATGAGTGGGTGCAGAAGCTCAGCACCCCTGAAGACCAGAGTGCATGCAAAACTGAGCCAGCTCCTCTTCAGTTTAAAAGCAGGTGTCCCCTGGCAGTGTCCCACAGACTCCTCCCTGCAAGTGATGCCTCTGGAGCACAGACCAACCTTGCATCTGAGGCATATCTTATGAGGACACCACGTTTCTGCCCACCTCCAGCACAGGGAGGAAATTCATCTGGCCGAGAGCATCGGAAATGGGCTTTGTGCAGCACGTCAAACAGGCTCCCAGCATTGCTTCACTGAGACATAAATCTCAATCTTGTTTGTTCAGAAATGACTACAGCCTGGTGCTGCCAAGAAAACCCGGCTCCCTGAAACACACAGGCTCTAATTATTTATTCAGATATTTTCTGGCTCCTCTCAAGCTTTGTATTTTGTTTTCATTTGTCAGACGGAGCACTGGTAGGCTCTATACTGAGCTAGACTGTGACCCCTGATTCACTCTTCCACCAATTCTCTCCGTATCTCTTAATTGTCTTGAAATAGCCAGCCTTGTGCGTGGTAATTAATGTCACTGGGAACTCAGACACTTGGAGATCCTAAAATGATTAGAGTTCTGAATGAAGCAGTGTCTGCAAATGTAAGGGGATGTAGTGGTCTGAGCACTGAACTTCAAACTGGCTGACTCCAAAACCTGGGTCTACAGTGCCATTCCATCTCTGTCCTTTGTGGTAGGAGAATCTATCCCTTTATTTATCTTCTCCCAAGTTAGGGGAATAAATCTGGAATGTGACATAAGTGCTCACACTGTAATTAGCAGGAAAACCTTTTCCCTGTTCATCTCAACATGTTCAACAGCAGATGCCCATCACTTGAAAAAAAGACCAATCAAAAGTTAAAAGCATATATTCTGGGCAGAATATTTTTAAAACAGAAAGCATTCAAGATGGAATTGTCTTGACAGTGTCTGCTGGAGACAGACTCAGGCCAGCTCATTTGGGTTTCAAAATGTAAATGCAAAGCTTGTAGGACTTGCTTTTGTATTTTTGTTCTAAAATAAGCAAATAAAGCCCTGTTATAAACAAAGAGATAACAAAGAGTTTTCGTAGTGTTGGTAAATTAAGACATCATTTGTAATGCCCAAGAGAGAGAAACTTGGGATTTTCTGCTTTTGGATCCAAAGTGTCATGGAGCATTAAGAAGAATCCTGCAAAGCTGCCTGACCTAAGGCTCTGTGGAATTCCCTGTCCCACAGCACAACGGGGCTACAGCCCTGTTTCTGCCTGGTAGCAGTATCTGGAAAACAGATCCCATAGGATTTTGGCCTACAGAGGGTAGAAATGTGGCTGTTATTTTACTCAGCTAATCTCCAGGTACTGTAGAGTGAAACTTGAATTCATGCAGAAGAGGAGAAAGGCAGAGCTAACTGCAAAGCAAATCAGGATGAACATCTTCTGTAAAGTACACAGGCAGATCACATAAAGAGAAGTACAAACCTGAAGCTCTCACATGACTTCCAAGGCAAACTCCAACAAGTGTCCAGGGTAAACAGAAAATAGCCCATCATATTCCCATCGCTCAGTCTTGTCAGTTTAACATCATCAGGAGTTATTTTCTCTGTGTTGTGAGACTGTAAATGCAGGCTGTAAGACAATAAATATTCCACAACAGGAACAATCAATATTCCATAATATCCTATTCCAAGAGAAAGATATTTCAAAATTCAAGCTTATTTCAATCTTACTTTAGAAATAAAATGCAAAGAGAATCTGGATATTTTATAAATGCACATCTTGGAGCCAGTCTAAAACCTCCGATTTTCTTGTTCTTCAGACTTTCCGTTTCAAACAAGCAACTAAACAGCACTTGCATATGCCACAAGAGTCAGCCTCTCTTTCAAAGCTAAACAAGAACAGAGCTGGACCTCATCCACCGATTTCCAAGAGCTCAGATCCCTAAATCCCAGTATCACATCTTGTAGAGTTACTGATATAATATAAACCCAAAATTTTCCATCCATAAAGACATCAACACCCAGCTCTGCCAAGACATCGACCTTCTCCGTCAAGGAGTGTTAAATGATGCATGAGCAGAGTTTCATACTCAGATACATACATGAAATGCAATTATAAAATAAGGTCATCCTAGGAGAATGATAGCGAACCTGACCGGAACGTACAGGCTGATTCATTGAGAAGTTATCAACTGAGTTTTAATCTTTTCATACTTATGGAAAGAGCTGCCTGCAGAGCTAGCCAGGAGGTTTTGTCACTGTAAGAACCTGCGTTGCTATTTTGTGTTGCTACTGAACAGCAGGTGAGCAAGTCTGCAGGGCCCAGACTCTGAAGACAACTGGTCTCTCAGCTACCCCTCTGATTACATGGTTGTGAGTTTTGACAACTGAAACCCAGCAATTACCATGCCAACTACAGGTGAAGGAAAAAAAGAGATGTGCGTGATTTGGGCAAGCAATTAGTCACATGAAGAATATTTTTAACTTTGTCACTTGAGCACCTGTGTCAAGTGTAGAGAACAGCAGAGACAGTAATTCAAATGTTCCAAGTTCAAACAGTTCTAAGGGTTCATCTTTACAGTGGTAATATCATCCACTGTGTGGATAGTGTGGTATCATATACAGTGCGGCTAGTGTGTGTGCCATTCCTGATACACCTCAGATAGAAAGTTACCTAAGGGCCAGGTCTCAAGGAAACAGAAGGGTGTCAGAACTGACCATTTGCCAGTTCTTCAGGGTTCAAGCCCTGGGTGAAACGGGAACAGAAATATGTTACAATATAAACTTTCTGGTGGTGATGCTAAAATCACAGCAGTGAGCGCAGAACGGTTTCTGGTGGACAAGCCCCTGCTGTACATAACTCCACTGCTGGCTCTGAACGTCCTTTTCGCTGACAGCCTTGGCAGAGAAGGTGAGGACTCACTGATAAGAAGGGACTCTTATCTCCAGAGGTTGTCCTCAGGTCAGAGTTGAGGAATGTTGGCCGGGCAGCACAGCGAGCATGCGCTGCCGCTGCCTGAGTCTGTTTATCTGTTTCTCCCCTGAGCACCTCATGCCCCATGACATAATTAAGACCAAGAGTACAGCAATATACAGAAAACCCAAATATTTCATCAATGACAACAACGTCAAGAACTGCATTACTAAGAAATAAAGCATTTTTGAACCTCAGGAGAAGAATCAGACTGGAAATAAACCCTCAAACATAAAATTTTAATTACCAGATATTAGGAAATAACATTTCCTTTGGGGAGTTTTTCTGAAACTAGGAACTGTAATATTTCTTGTGCCTTTTTCCCACTGTTGGAGGCAGGGTGCCAGCCTCGATGTACAAAGGCTTTGCCTTTGTCATTCCCAAAACTCACACGCACCTCTAAGAAGCTTATACCTGGAGATGATTCCGAAGCCTCTAAGTGTTAAAGTTATTTGAGCAGCAGAAAGGAAATGCAGTTGTTAAGCAACTGCAAACCCCTTTTAATCCAGAAAGACAGAACAAGCAAACCCAAGTTCGGCTGAGCCATCCAGGGTGACTGTCCAAGGGCCACAAAAATGGCAGGAGTTGATGGGGCCAGAAGCACAACCCGCACAGGGGAGACTCCCCCACAACAGAGACTATGCTTATGGCCTAATGGGATCACAGGGGGAACCATCAGGACATTACTTGGAGATTGCCATGTTATTACCAGCAATGGTGAGTGAGGGATAAACGGCAGAGACCTCAGGCCCTAGGGAAAAAACTACTCTGGTAGCTAGAAAACTATTTTCTGGCTTTTCACATTTGATGTGAGGTCACTGAGACAAAACATACATAACTAGCAATGTGTATGTCTTTTAAGTCATCTGTAGAAAATCTAAACTGAAATCTTCATGATTTTTAAGTACTTGGCATTATCACTTCTCTCTTTTTCTCCTTCACTGAGCAGAAACTAACATACCAGTGTGTCAATTAAGGTCAGGCTTATCTGAACAGTCTCTGAACTACTAATTCTTCTCTCTCCCCAATGTGAAATCCAAACCTGTTGAAACTGGCCTCTCTTTTCACAAAACAGGATGTGAAAAGAGGGCTGATAGCCCTGAAAGTAATGAGAAAACACACAAAATACTTTGCTTTTGTAATGGTGCTAACAGTCTAAATGTCATGAGAGATTTTTATTATATCAAATAGTCATGGAATTTTATAATATAAATCGGAGACATAAAAATTCACAAATGTATACTTGTATCAAATGTACTTGTGTACAACTTAGACATGTACATACATATACAAATACAGTGTGTCTCTGTGTGTATTGGGAACTAGTTATATCCACCTGCATATATGTGAGCAGAGTGGTTTCTTTGCTACATACCTTTTGTGCACAGAAACAACCAACTGCCAGGTCCTTCGAGGAAACTACTTCAAAAGAAGAGTATTTAACAAAAATATTCTGATCATAGAGGCTTCAACCTATTTCAGGGTCCAACTATGCAAATAACTATTAGATATGTAACAGGCCTTTGATCAGTGCATTTACAACATATACAGTGATGGTCACAGACATACACAACTCTCTCAAGTCATTTCATGCATACAGCTAATACTCAGAACAAAGAGGTCAGGTCTCAGGGTGCTGCCTGCTCTCATATGTCCCAACCTTGATACATTTAGCAAATTTTCTGTTTGGTTCTAGGATATTCCTATTAATCCTATTGGAAATAAATACAAATAGCCAACATGACCTTTCAAAGAAGGTGACTGATATTTTTAGCTATTTAAACATGCGCTGTTCTGCACTTCAGATGACCCATCAGTTCACTTTTACCTACCATTATGGCAGTTTGTGAGCAAATTGGGTCAATACTTGCAATAGTTTTTACTTGTGGATTTTGTGACAGTCTGTGTGTCTCAAAGGGAATGCCTGTTACCTTATTCAAAATCAGACATCAGAGACAAGCAAAGACACAATTGTTTTGGACACAGAATATGAAGCAATGATTAATCTTTTCCCTGTGCATTCCTCTCAGATGCTTACTTCTCCTCGCACTTTATTCAGTTCTCAAAAACCATCTGGCTTACAGTTCTTTTTTCTTTTTGGTGTACGTTGCCCGATTTTTGTTAGTCATGAAGAAAAGCTGAAACCAATGATGATGTGACTGTACCTGGTGCCTGATATTGCATCATGCTAGACATCATTATCTTGTAAAACAATCAAATACTTCTTTTGAATGAAGGGATTTTTACCAGAGTAGGACTGAATATTCTTCCCATGTACTATTTTCTATACCACTACACAGAGAGCCATGAAATGAAGGAAAATGATGCTTAATAAACAGACATGTGTTCTCTAGAAAATGTAGATGTCTGTCTTTCACTTGTACCTTCACGTATCAAAACCATGTAAGGAATGCCCTCATTCTGTACATAGGATACACAGTCCTCAGCCTTTATAAGCTGTACGTTGATGTAATCAAGGTGTCTTGTATAATGACAGGCACAAGCATGGTTCAAGGTAGGGAGGAATAAATGGGTAATATTATGTCAAAAAAAAACCAGCCCTCACAAAAAAGACTGACTTGAGCTCTTAAGCACACTGAGCCATTCGGCCAAAGAGGAGAAGCGCTGCCTTTCAGGAAAAGCAACACTTTGCTTTGATGTACGGACTTGTCCCACATTGAAATTTTATTCATTAAACAGACGTTGAGTTAAATCATTACAAACCAGTTCCCTACCTGGGCATCCTTCTACCAAATTTAAAATGGTTTTCTTTCTCTCAGGTGAAATCCCCTCCAAAGCAACGTGCCCAGATGTGGGGTTTTAGTTGAATAATTTACCATACAATTACTCTGATTTACATTCACAGTTTAGCAAAGCCAGGTGAGATCCAGGATCACTCTGCTGCCATTGGACTATGATGTTGGGCAGGCACTTGCAAAGGACATTTCATCTAACCAGGGCACTGTATCTTGACTGTTTCAGCCACCTCTCTCATGGTGTGATGGATCATCTCCCTCTTTCCTTTTTGGCTACACAGGGAACTTGGACAAAGAGAAACCTAATTTTTGTCTGAAACTCAGGCTAAGTGATCTGGCTGCTGGGACTGGGAAAAGCAGTCCTTCCCTGAAAAAAAAGGTTAAAAAGCATCACCAGGAATTACATTCAAAGTGCCAGGAGCCTTCTGTTTCCAAATAAAAGCTCTTGGCCCTTTCTTTGTTGAGACCTCCAATATGTTTGTATGTTTCTGTTGCTCATTTTCATTAAATTCTCAGTCAGGGCTTCTGCTTCTAGAGCTACGCAGAAATTGAGACACCCTTTTTGTTCTCTTGTTCTGCTTCCCAACAAACAATCAACTAAATAATTAAATTATGCCCGAGCCCACACATTTTTGTAAGCCAAGTAGTTTGATAACAAATTGTCAGCGGTACGTATGCTGCTTCTATAGCACTATTTTTATCTACTCTCTTGAAATGAAATGTCTCTTTGGTTCTAAATCATTAATAAAACTCTTAGCACCGTTAAACACCTTCACTAAAGGCAACTTTCAAAGGCCTGTGCAGTGACAGTATAATGTTTCACTGAAATCTGGGACTGTGGAGCCATGACAGGCACTGTTACATAGTAAGTTTGACCCTAAATGGCAATCCTGGAGAGATAAAAATAATTCCTTCCTCTATCTTTCTTCACCTTTCCCCCCCTGCTTTTCTTGTTTTTCAGGTTTCTAATGACCTGCTTCATCCACAAAAAAGAGACTATTCCACTTGTTCACCAATGTTACCAGATTTCTACTATACCACTATTAGAAGAAAGAGGATGATTTCAGGACTTTTCAAATGCTGTGTAAAATGAGAAAGTAGCCCAAAATCTGTGACACTAATTCCTAAATAAAGAATAAATGAATAAAATTAAGATACATGTAGAAAAAAGTACTATTGTAAAAATCACAGATTTACAGCAACAGTTTGTGATCAAAGGTTTCTAAGCTGCTATTGCATAAAAGCTCTGCTCTGTTGTTAAAGAACATTACAGCTCCTCTATTGTTCTCAAGCACAGCCCAGGTCAAAGAAGTAGCATAACAAATCAATTAATGTCCTACCTGCCTCCTTCACTAATTAGAGACTCAGTCTCCTCTCCCTCTGCTCTTGATATTTGAAACTTCTCAGAAGGTGAAGATTAAAGTAGCAGCTCTCAAACTTTTCCAGAGGGTTTCCTTTTTAAGCCCTACCTTCCCTGACAAGTATGGATTCAGCTGAGGTGAAAGAGCACTAGGAAATTTTTCCATCTCTGCTGCTTGTATTTGTTTTTATTCACCCCTATAAACACAATCTGTACAAACACTTCTACAAAGGAATCTTATCATCCTTCCTCCAATTCCAGCTCTAAAAATACTCAGATTATCCAGAATATTAAACCTAATTGTTCATGTTTCTCCATGTTCCAGGAAATATGGCCACAGTACACATACAATAAATGTCCCACCAGCAGCCCTGGTTTCGTAATCATCTTTCAGATATAAACCAGCATTGCCTTTCTTTTTTTCCATAAGAGAAATTCTTCAGTACCTGTATCTGAATTTACACTTGAACTTTTAGATGCATGTTTTCTCCCTCCTGGTCATTTCACTCTGAACAGCTAGGACTATTATCTCCTATCACTGCTATTTGGCTTCCTGTATTTGCCATACCTTCAAGTCTCACTTAGGAAACCAGGACAAATTTAACCTTCACCATTATGCTGGGGCTGCACGTCTGATCACACAGAGGGGAAGCAGCTGCATGGTGCACAGCCTTTTCCACCTAATAAATAAACTGCACAAATATATATGCTGGTCCTGAGCAGACTTTGCTACAGAAAGCCTTTCTACAGCTTCTGCATATGTAGCAACTCAACAATTTGCAAAAGTAATCCAGGTAATTTTAGTGTATGGGAAGATTCTCTCAGGGCTCCTGGTTAACTGAAATTTAAGCAAAAAATGAGAAGAAAAGAGCAGCACTGATCCTCACCCCAGGATGAATAGTTTCTAAAAAGATTCTGCTTTAGAATGTGAAGAATGTATCTAAAGTGGCTTTTAGCTTTTAGCTTTGTAAGAAAGGAAGTGGGTTTGGTTGTTAACCCAATGGCCAAATGAGGGAGAGGAAGCTCAGTTGAACATTAAGGAAGGCAAGGAAACAACAGGTATCCTTAGAAGTCCGTGGACGCTTCATCTGTGCAGTTTTGTCTCTGTCTCTGCCTAGTGATAAGCAAGAGTGTTTATGCACCTGATTTAGTACTTCATTCCCTAGCCTGTGCCAATACAGTTCACATACTGAAGCAAAAAGCCTGTTTCGGTATTACAGTGACATATTAGGAGGAAAACGTACTTCTCTTCATAAGAAAACAACCACCTGGTTCCACAAAGCGTTCTACAATAAAAGAAGGTGTATGAAAATAAAATGTATTATTTGCTAAAATCTAAAGCTGCCACACGTGAAGTGTCGTCATATGGACCATACTGTGACTTACCTCTGTCCCAGCTAGAATGTGACAGGATGGGCAGGCCCATTTCCCTTGAAGACATCTTTCATGCCAAGAGAATCATCAGTCAGTACCAGCTGACTTCATAAGCTGCATGAAAAGGTTATTTGTCTTTTCTGAAAATCAAAACCCAGTCCTTATTTTCTAATACATATTGCCAACATTAGAGCACAGGGACCTAATCCAATCTAATTATCCAATGTGCTGGGGTTTGTTTCCATTACACAACTTTTCTGTGTGTAATATAAGAATTTGTTCTTTGTTGATACAGCTTCTTGGACAAGTACAGATTTTGCATGCGCACACACAATCAAATACGACACTGGACCAAACCCTGCACACACATGTATCATACATGAGTAAGAGATTCTCTGCACATGAAAAGTGTGCTGGAGTGACTCAGAGAATGATTACACCTATCAAATACCTGTATATGCAAACCTGAGGCAATAGAGGAGCACTGTTGCAGGAATTCTGGTTTTGGAAGGGTTAATTCAGAGCTTCACTACTCTTTGAACACATCACTTATGAGCCATGTCCACAGAGGCTCTGTGCACTTGCAGCATTCCCTGAAGCCAGTGGGAGTCGGGGCTTCTTCCAGCAGTGAGCCATACACACATAAACTAAGTTAAAATATATTGTTTACATACTGCAAACCTAATAATTCACAGAATCCTTGGCATCTCAGTGCAGGGCTTTCCTTCAGACACAGTCACTTCTCCAGAGCGAGTTTTTCACATCTTGGTAGCAGTTGACCCTAGAACCATTTTCAGACATAAGTCAGTGTTTTCTTAACCTGCCAGTGCCCTACTGTAAGCACGTTCATCATGCAGCTGCGCTCTTAGTCAAAGGCCCTGGGGAAGGAACCGCAACGACTGCCGAGTTTTGCTATGGGATCTCAGCAGTGTTAGTGCAGTGCGCCCTGCTGGACTGCGCAGTGCCTCCGGCACGTCCTGCCCGGGCACTGTGACCACGCTGGGTCCATTCCCCATCCTAAAAACGCGTCCAGTACATTCCAGATAGGAGCAGAGCTTGTCCTTTCACTGTTCGGCTGTGCTCACAGTTTTAATGTGTTTATCAGAAGCTAAGCTGGTGGATGTGAGAATAGAAACAGCAATCAGAGCCCAGCAGTGCTGGGGTTATTTCTGACAAGTCTCAAAGGAGGTGCTTTATTTTTCTTTCTGCAGTTCAGATGATTTTTATCCTGATTTTTTTTGCTATGGGTTTAGTCATTCCTTCCTAATTTCAAACTATCACAGAAGTTAAAAATTGCCAAAGTATGTTAGCTCCAGTTAATCCCTCTAAAATTTATCTCAGCCTCCAATACCTTCACTGATATCAATTACAATATTAGTTGATTATTAGTTTTATTTTAAGCAGACCCTTACTCATGGCAACCTCTCACTAAATGGTGCAAATTCAGTTCAAATGTATCATCTCCTAGCTGGAATAACTGTTTTGAGAAGCCAGTGGAGAGTTCATCCATTAAAACCAGGGTTATGGAACAGTTAGCAAGGGCTTCTATTACTCAATATTTAAGATGAGTGATGTAATTCCATCATAAGTTCATAAAAAATGGGTATCTAGAGGGAAATTCTGACATCATTTTCAAAAGAGCAAGTCTATTTAGTTATCTTTTTCTATGAGCAACTTCTAGACAGAAAGATGACCTTTACTTCTAACTTTTCCTAAATCTTTCTTAGATGACACCTCTAACAGTACAAAATGTTTTAATAGAAAACAAGTAACTTGAGCAAGATGATTGTGTCATTATAAAATATTCTGATTTTCCAAAAGCAGATGGAAAAAGCTTATGTTGAAAGGCATTTCTCAGGAAATGTTAGAAACATCTTTTCTATGGATTGTATGTTGAAGGAAACAGAAAATGATCTAATGAGAAAGGACAGAATCCAATTATTCTACAATTGTATTTCTGTCAGGAGCCAATTTTAGGCATTCCAGTAAAAGGCAAAACCCCAATTCTGAACCATACAGACACTCAATGGAAGAAGTTAAAAACCAGAGCAGGTGTTGGAAAATTGTATCTGCCCTTTTTTTGCTGTTTGTTATCCAAAAATGCAAAATGCTTTTTAACAGAAGCCTAGCTATGCTTTAGCTTGAGAACATTTAGCATCTATTCAGGCTAGCACTGAGAGAAAAAGCCATAAATGTCAGCACACAGCATGTCTGGATTTTATAATCACACGTCTCTCAACATCCTTCTACATAACACACAGGACTAGGTAACTTCTGAACAATTTCTTCAAATCTTACAATTATATAAAATTGGGATAGAAAAAATTGAAAAACAAAGAAACTTCAGAATTGGGCTGACAAATACTTCGAAATGGCCCCATTTTCTTAAGTAACTGCAATGTATAAACACCATAACTATAAGAAATCAACAGTTTACACTCCCACATAGAGTTCTTCAAAACTGAAAGTAATTCTGTTTTGTTAATGCTATAAACACTGTAAACATGCAAAATTCCTATTTCCACGGTCACGAGCAGAATCCTTTCCATGTTACAGACACCCTCACCCTATCCTTAAACCTAAACAGCACTATTTTCTCAATCCCTAGATCTAGACAGTATTGTTAAAAGTGCACTTTTCTTTTTAAAACTCATCACTGCAGGATGGGTCCATTGATTGAGAAGGGCAGCAGTGAGCACTTACACTAAGGGGAGTTTGACCTAAGGTTTCATAAGCAGCATCCATCAAAGTCACCACCACAGCCCCACTGGCAACAGCAGCCCAGGACTGTGTCCTGTGTCATGAGTCCTTCTGCGCTGGTGGGCCACAGGCCTAATCTGAAGTACCTCCTCAAAGAGCTGTACGGACATCAGCTAACCTCACAACCCTCCTTGATGTGGTGGGCAAGTAACACTACATAGCCCAAGCACTCATATCCTTCCACAAACACATTCCACTCCTGACCTCCAGTACCCAGATGCCATTTCAGTCTCGGGTGGTCTTCCAACACATTGCAAGTCAGACCCTCAGCATCCAACAACATTTCTGTTCTGGGCCTCATTTGAAAGCAGCACTCTTCATTACTCAGATGAGTAAGAGCTGAAGAATGAAACTACTGAACTCACATCCCTTAGTACCTCTACAAAGGTCTTTGTTCCATGAACCCCTTCACTATATATTAACTGGCCTTTGTCCTCTTTTGCTTTTGTGCATTTTAAATACCTAGCAGAGGGCTCTAAAGTATTCACAAAAGTATCTGATGGAGCTTCGTATCTAAATAAATAAGTGAAGGGAAACCAGACCTGCCAAAGGTGAAAATCTCACCTAAATCTCAGTGGACCACCAACTTCCTCTCTTTTCTTCTTTAACTATGAAATAAGTGATATTTCTATAACCTGGCATTAGCTTAAAGCTGTTGCATTGTGTGCTTTGACATATTTTAATACAGCATCTGGAGATCATTTCAAAAAGATAGAGAGTTTTCTGCCCTACAGGTTACCCATGTGTCTCCAAAGAAAGAAGCATATTCATTTTCCCATACATGATGTTGAGGCTTTTTCTTGCAAGTCTGTTAAACGTACATCTTCCATTCTTTATCTTACCTCCAGAGCTGGACATCCTAAGTTACCCACAGTATCTTGCATCCATTTGGGAACTGCTTGCACTGCACAAGATTCCCTTGATGACAGTTCCCATTAGCACACATTCATTTACACATACATTTTTTTTGCATTTGTGAAATTCCTTTCTTCAAGTGGATATGAAAGATTATTCCTTTAATAGTCCTTTCCCCACAGGTAGATAAGTCTCATTCAGGGAAGCTGTCGCTCACCATGACCACTAGATCAAAGGGGCTCCAGCAGAAAGACTATCTCTGAATCTGTGAGGGGTCACTTGTCCCCTAAGCCCTGGCTGGCATTCACATCAAATAATGGTACGATTCCATCCCACCCGCTTTACCATTACACTGTGGCTGGAGGAGTGCTGTTTTCAGTAATGCTGCTTCAGGTCAGTTTACATAATAATCATAAAATAATGCAAAAATTAGTTGATCAATGTATCTTCCTTTGTCTTCTGGGTACTAAAACAGAAAGAAATCCTTGGCTAGTCACCAACAGCTATGGTGAAATGATAAGCTGCACATTTGCCCAATGTTTGCTTTACAGCCAACCAGCATATCTCAAACCAGAACTGATTCCTGACCCCTCTGAAAATCAAGTGCTGACATGTAACCAAAAACAGACCCTTCCTGGAAAGCCTAAGCCACAGGAGCTGTGGCAACTGAAGCATGGGTTTGAGTAGAAGGAATATCCCATCCAGATGTTCACTTCAAACCTGTGTGAATCTCATTGGAAGTCATGAAAGTGTGAAGACAAAGAGCTATCCTGAAATCTTTGTGCGCTCCACAGGGCGGCTTCAATGGCTGGTGTCCTCACTCCATCCACACAACAGGTTTCCTTTTCAGGAAATGTGTGTCCAGAACATCAGTGCAGACAGACATAGATGGAAGGCCTGCATATGGTTCTGAGCTGATCCACTATCAAAATGGATTTCACCTTTCAAAGAGATATTTTCTACCTATGATAGACTGCTTTTGCTCACTGTGTCACCTATTAACTTCAATAAGGCTGTCAGGTCTAATTATAAATCTCCTTCTTCAGTGACTTTACAGATTTTATAACACTTGAATCTCCATCAGACATACAAAAACCTTTCTCACATTGTTACTTGGAGAAGAGCAGACACAACAGAATCTACTTTTGACATTTACAGCAGCAGGTATGTGTTCATACACCTCTAGCAACCAGCTAAAACTAAAAGCGTATTTAAAAAGAGTATTTCTATATCATAGCTGCACTTTTGTGAATGAGATCTGAACCCACTGACACCTGTGGAGTTTTGCCTGAAAGACAACAGTTTTGGCCTCTTTCTGTACTACTTGTATCATTATGTGGTGAAAACAAGTGGTATCTGAAAGATAGAACAGGGACAAAAAGTCCTAGGAACTACTAGTTCAGAGATAAGGGGAAGGAATACACTGAATATATTTTATAAACCCTTCAACTGTTAACAAAGTTCAAACCCTTACCTGTGTTAGAAGGGCACAACAGTTACAAAGCCACAAAAATAAAAGAAGAACAAAACAAAAAGCTTTAACAGTAGCAATATTTACTACACGCTTCCTGTTCAAATAATCAGAGAGCTGAGTCCACTTATGAAATGCCAGATCCTGCCTCTGGGAAGAGCAGTTTGTAACACTGGTGCCAGATGGACAGCTCTGAACACTGTTGTCTTCTCTTGTTCACTAGACAGGGTGTCCCATTGACTTCAGACAGGAAAGATGATGATGATGCTTGGAAGATCTTAAAAAGCCCTCAGCATACAGCAGCATTATGACAAGTTAGACCCATTTACCAACCATTCTGATTTCAGAAAATGCCTGTCAAGCACTGGGCACCCTGAGCAGATAATTCAATTGCCCAACTTGCCTGTAGTTTTTCTATTTCGCTTTCTGTAGTTGAGCCTGAGCTGGGAATTCAGCTGCAAGCATTTCAACATTGATGATTCACTGTTTGTAGGACCTCCAGGGAAGTCCTACGGTACCTCCAGACAAAGTCTCGCCTCTGGCTTTTCTTGGCTAACAGGTTTATTACCCACTAGAGTGTTTAGACATAATACATCCAAACACAGCTTAAATTCCAGGTTCATACATGTGCTAATGGACCCTGGGGCTCCTAATTACAATTACATCTTCATATCAGCTGAATGAGATGCTAAATTACAGTCTTGATCCTACACTGTGCCTCTGCATAAAGCCACAGCTGATGTTGATCCCCAACTGGAAGAATGGGAGGGGGTACAGCAAGATCCAGATGTTGTTCATGCGAGTCAAGAAAGAAACCACTTTCTGATGTACAAAATGATGACAATAAACTAATGTGAGCAAAATAACATTCCCCACCCTGTCATTTTCCAAAACATAGCTCGTGTCTTCAAACCTGAGGCTGTAATGAGAGGACAATAGCATAGAATAATGGGAAATGTTGCTTAAAAGTAAGTTTGGGGGTTTTTTTCAGTTAATGCATATTTTTACACTTTGTTTCCTCCTTGAAAGTTTGGCCAAAACAAATCTTCCTAAAGTTGATTTCTCTCAGGAGCAATAGAGTCAATGCAGCATTACACATTCATGCTCTGGATTCTAATAAAATAGTTGTTGCCGTAGCAAAAAGTATTGTTGCAAAGACAACACACACAATGTAAGATTAAAGAAGAAAGCTCCAACAGTATTTCCAATGCTCAGTGATAACATAGGATATTTTCTCCTAATTACATGAAGATGAGAGTGTGCTACTGCTTTCATAGTCCCACTATGATGAAATAGGCTGGATCCTTGAAGGCCCATTTTTCAAAATTCAAATTTCTAAGTTACTGGGTTTTTTTTGGAATCACATCAATTCTTTTTAACATTGTGTATATCATGATAAGGAAGTTCTTCACTGTGAGGGTGGTGAGGCACTGGCAGAGGTCGCCTGAAGAAGTTGCAAATGCTCCACCCCTGGCAGTGTTCAAGGCTGAGTTGGACAAAGCCTTGGGCAACATGGTCTAGTGTGAGGTGTCCCTGCCCACGGCAGGGGGGTTGGAACTGGATGATCGTAAGGCCCTTTCTAACCCAAACTATTCTATGATTCTATGCTGCCTGAGGCCAGTCAAGGACTGTAGAAAGATACATTGTGCAAGGTACTGGACATAAGCTATAAAAAAAAGCAGGTCATACCTTATAATCTGGGAAAGAGGAAAAGGGGGAAAAAAGGTGAGTTGGGATAGCATGAATGGAAAGACAAAGCAGCAGAGATGTAAATACACATGCTCATGTAGTTGGCATGCCGCTGCCTGCTCAGCCAGCACTGCTCAGTAAGCATTTTGGTAAAAGATACGTTTCAGAAAAGTATCAAGTAATAATAAACTTTTCACTTTGCAGGCTTTCTTTGACAGCTCCCAGCCTGAGATGGAAGCATGGAAATGATTGCAGGAGTAGACTATCATGTGGGAAAAATCTGCATTGCTGGAAAGTGAAGACAGCTGTAAATAATGATGCAGAACCATCTGAGACATAGAACAGGGTGAAAGTGGGAGCGAGAAAAGCAAGACAGCAGAATGTGTGAAATAAGACCAAGAGCCAGGAAAATTATCTAAGTAGCAGAGTTTGAATGGACTCTGCAAGGGCGAGGTTGCAGAAAGCAGAGGGGGGCATTGCTTTAGTGAAACATGAACTGAAAGGAGCCCACAAAAGCCTTTGCATGCGGGTTCACATCTTTATGTGAAGGGCAGGTTCTCTGCATGTTGGAAGAGGCAAAAAGATTTACCCACAGACACCCTGAGTGAGTCCAGAGATGTGGCCAGGCGAATAAAGAACTCCAGTATGGCCTTTGGCAATAGGAGAATGCTGTGTTTGTTCGTGGTAGTGAAGGGAAAGGAGAATGCTAAAGAAAATGCAAATGTAGCGACTAGGATTAGATATGAACTAAAAAGAGACATGAAAAGGTAAGGTGCAGAATAAGGGCATATGGGGGGAGCAGCAAAGCTGCCCTGAGGAGAGCAGCAATGAGAAGGAAGATGGGAGCATGTGATGCAAGAGAGGCACATAGTGAAAGCTGTAGGTGGGTGGCAAATGGATACAAGTGAACAGTTACACCCCACAAGATAATTTTGTGTTCCTAATTAACCATCATGAGACCTTTGACTTCACATTGGAAACATCATTTCAATAGTTTGTAAATGTTTACACTGGAATTCAGATGCCATCAGGCACAACTCCACCCCACTGGGCAGTCACACAACACACTCTGCTTGACTTTGCCACCGGAAAGAGATGGAGAAACCAACCATGTCTTTGGGTTTCAAGTGCAAAGGTGCAGTGGTTCTAGAACACTTGTGCCTCTGTTTCTCTACACTCTCTCCAGAACACCCTTTCCAATTTTTCACTGCTAACGTGTGCCACTGCTTCTATATCCCTGCCTTCCTAAGTTCTTTTTCTTCCCTCTTACCTCTATCCTATTGCCTTGCTATTTTATCCTTCACCTACTGTCCTTCACCTTTTGCAATACAGGTAACTTCTCTTCTCCACTGCCATAGCACTAGTAGAAAGGAGCACAGAGAGCTGAGGAGAGTTGGTCATTCTTGTTTTCTTATCTTCTGCCCAGACTTACTACAGCTACAGTGCAACCAGAGGGATGCAATTGCTTGCTATGCCCTCTTCAGTGTGTGTGTTTCCATGGTGGAGCTCTCTGGTAGCATGTCCCAAAAATACAATTGTCAAATTCAAGACTCTCACGTGAGCATGTTAAAAATGTCATTTTCCAGATCAAAATAAATAAAGAAAGAAATAATTGGCCAAATTTGAAGTCCTCACTACAGACCACAGAAGCATTGCTAGTTCTCAAAAAGACAAAGTTTCTGACCTATACATACATATGGTTGTATATACACACACATACCTACACACATCCCTGTCAACATGGGCAAAACAATATCCCTTCTTTTTAGCCCTAACCCCAGCTGGAGAAATAGCTGAGCATTTTAGAGTAAACTCTCAAAAATATTTGCCCAAGGCAGGCAGCATGGAAAATTTTGGCCCAAATGGTTTAAGTTTGGCAAAGTTATAAGAAACAGAAAACAGGATCTTATAATAGAAAGTGCTGGGCAGCCTTATGGCAGACATCACTATTTGTGCTGCTTGTAAGACTTCATTTGCTTTAATAGGAGCTGCATGGCAGGGCTGTAACACCCTGGGGCTTCCTGTCTTTAATTTCCTTTGAATATAATCTTGGTCTTAAGCCTTCCTTCCTAAATAACCTCTGTCTTTCATTATTTTTTTGAGCAAATTACAACTTAACAAGCACACATTCTCGTGAGACAGAGCCTCTCATTACCAAAATGACAGTGCTGCTTAGAATCTGCATTTCACAGTCATTCAGTGACCAGTTCGATAGGGCAGTAAATAATTACACACCATCACTGCTAAAAAGTAATTAAATAGGATATTATAATAAGTCATTGTGTAAAGCTACACCTTGCATTACTCAGTCACCTGGATGATTCTTGCAGAGGGGTACTCATGAAGTGAGCACCAGGGAGGTGTATATATGTAGTCCCAAGTGGCTGCACAATCTTCAAAGCCATAAGACATTATTTTGGGACAAACTCTGAAGGTGTTTCTCAGCCCTTATTTAGGGCAAGACTGTCACAAGTACAGGTAAGAGATAGCAGGATGTGGCTCACCACTCTTGGATATATTAGATAAAAGTATTCTGCTGGAATTGATTTTCTATTCATTATCTTGCTGAGAATAACTTTTAGATCCTTAGAAAGGATGGGCTCATTTTGTAGGATTGGCTTCACAGATTCTCTAGACTCCTAGTACCAGTATGTTGCTTCATCCTCTGATGTGACGTAAAATAGTCACTGTTTATGAAGCTAGGGTCTTTTAAATGTAAGCCAAGCTTGCTGCAGAGTCCTTAGCTCCAAAATCTTCCAGGGCTGTACATTTTAAGCCAGAATATAGCATTTTGAATGCTTCTGGGCATTAGTGCTCAGAAATTTCAGCATAATTTCTTTATGCTGCTTAAAGAGATGTGCCCAGCTCTGACCCCAAATCACCGTCACTAATCATTCAAACAATTGTGACATAAATCACACTTATACCTGAGGGGATGAGGCTCAGTGAACCAAATAAAAGTGGGTCCTATGTAAATTACTGGGTATTGGAAAGAAACTCACCCAGGCTAGTTCTGAAACACTCTCCATGATCTATTTCCCTCCACCCTTTTTCTCTTTGCTACTGCACACATGCAAAGACATACTAGATTTAGTCCAAGAGGAAAAGAGCCATTTTAGTGGCATTCCTTCTTTGCAGAGGCTGTCAAGAAGGTTTTCTTTTGTTGTTCTGGTTGCAGACTGCCTGGGGTGGCTGCAGGCTGCCTCACGAGACCATCCTAACCCACTTTGTTGTGGCTAGCAGCCCTCAGTAGTTACCAACTTCAGAGCAACGTGACCAGTTGAACTAGAACTGAGAACTTCTGCATTCCTATACCAAATATTCCTGAATTAACCATACAACTGCTCTACAATGGATTTTTAAGAAGTTATTTCTTGTGTGATATTATGAGCTTCTGTACATAAAACCCAACATAGCTTCCCTTTAGTGGCTGACAAAATTATACAGCAATGTCCTTAGCAAAACAATTGCCAGTTGTTTCAAGTACATATTCAGAGTGAAAATGAGTGTAAAGATCCTAAATCCTTCCTCTAGTTAACAAAATTACGCAACCAAATTTGTAATCCTCAGTTTGAATATGAACGAAAATTCCTGAAATACTTGAGTCACCTTATCCAAGGTAAAGACCTGGCTCCAGGAAAACTGATCCATCTTGAAAGCAAATAGAAAATAAGGGCTACGCACATCTTCATGTGCGTTATACTAGTCTAAGTAAAAAGACGACTAACATCACCCTCGATTCAACTTTCCACAGCAATTAGCTAAAGTATCTCAATTTATCTTTCCCTGACAGTTTATGATTTTAAGGAAATCTGAGATGTTTGGGTTGTTGGGGTTTTTCCCTTTTAATGGACATTTTAGCACCATCTGCTGGCGTTAAAACTTGCTCTGGAAACTAAACACCAACCACCTCCTTTATTTTTACTTCCTTAAGGCCTAATTCTGGCTCTTACTAGGAAAGGTTAATTGCTTCTTTTCTCTTACAGATCGCAGGGTTGGATAAGTAATTTATCTGAATGAATCATGCATCCAAATGGGAGTATACCTTCTGCAGACCATGTATCAGTAGCGATACACTATTAGAGAAAACAAGTCATCTACAGCTGCATCCAAGAGTAGATATATTTGTTTCTTACAGTGTAAAAACAACAGAAAAACCCACCTCATTCTTGAAGGGGTAATAGAAAAGTTTTCCTCTGATTTAGTGTGAGTTGATAGTGGTATTTAGACTAAAGAATTATGCTGTGATATTGGAGATTTAGTGTGGCACGCACAGTCAAAACCTGAGCTGTTAAAATTACCTCTGACTGTACCCAGTTATATAATTATATGAATGATCCCATCTAATTCATTCAGTTGCTTTTTGATTTCATGAGATTGCTTCTGGCTCAGCACCAGTTCTTTCCTGTTTCAGAACCTCTTGTGGCTTACCTGAAAGCACTTTAGGAAATGGTTACACTAGGTCTCAGCTGCCTTTCTACAGCACCTGAATACATGAAACATCTCCCACCTTCAGCAGAAGTTGCTCTCTGCCTTGGTTAAGCCAAGCTCACAGAATTCCTCTCTACATGACTTGCCAAATGTGAGGATTTGACTGACAACATCACAGAGCACTAAGAAACTTGCCACAGATTTCATGGACTCCCTAGAGGGAAGAGTTAATATCAACCCATTTGAGTTCAGCTAGGTCTAGCAAGTAAATGTCGCAGGGGAATTTCAAGTTGTTCTGTTCTGGCTGCTCTTTACATCAATGTCTCCTGTCATATGAAAAACTCAGAATGGGCCTTGGGATCATTTTTTTCAGTCTTCTCTTTCAATACGCAGCATTAATCTTTGTAGCTCATACTTCAGTCTCTGTTCCACCTTGATGATCTCCCACCCACTATCATCACAGCCCTGTCTACATCTTTTATGCACACCTTCCTCTAATGCCAATGGTTTACAGGTGAAATTCAGTTGTCTGAACCTTAAATGGATGTAGAAAAGCAATTTCTCCAAAAAACCACATTCTAGATTGCTGCAGCAGACAGGATGAAATGTCAGTTTAACAGCATGGGCCGTCACAATCTTACGGGCTAGCAAAAGGGCTGGGAAATGAGTTTGTGATACTGCAGCAAGCCTCTGTCCACCCCTTTACTATTAGTACCAGTAGATATCAGTAGGCTCCAGTAAAAGAGTACCCTGCCATTGTCAGTATAGGCAGCATTTGCCCCAAGGAAGAGAAATAGCCAGAGACAATGAATTATCTTTTGCTTTCCTTCCAGCCATAGAGATAAGTTGAAGCAAAGCCCAAATCCTGCCTGCCCATAAATTCTCTATCCTAGAGAATGGTGACTGAAGACTTTTCAGATAGATGTTTTCAGGTAAGTTTTCAAAGTTGTGCTCAAAAGGGTCAAGTCAAAAACTAAATCCCGTTATTTGTTAGAAAGATTTGTGTGTACACCTCCCACATTCACTGCTTTGAAATGGACCCCTTAATGTCTGGAGGGGATACAAAGCCTATGGCTCTTCTAAGGTTTCAGAAGGAGGAAGAAAGGTCATGACCTTTAATAAAGATTATTCTAGAGAAACAGGACTGTTTGCCTTTGCCTAATCTTTTACAAAATAAGCTTGACAAAAAGTGCAATGAAGTAATCTAAACCAATTCCTTAAGAAAGAGGTGTAAAGAATCAAGGAGGACCTTGAACACATTATATGCATTGATGGGAAAACTATGATTAAGAAGTTTAGGCCAGGGCTGGTTCCACTGGCAGGACCCAGCCTCTCTGCGTTGCAAAATAAAGAGACATATTTAGTGTAATTAGCCCAATTATGGCTGCCATAAGTGGTGAATGTCAATCCAAACTCATTCTGAATTGCTTCTTTCTACGTGAATATCATTCATATCTAATTTCCATCAATATCAATGAGATTCAGAAAGAGGTTTATCAAGACGAGATGAGTTGGGTGGGGATGGGTGAGAAAACTCTTTGCTGTTTCAGCAAAACAGAAACCGTGGAAGCAAATTAATTTGGGCAAATTTCCCATTAAAACAAAGCCAAAACATTTTTAAACTATCCAAATGTCCTTTCCAAAATATTTTGCACAAATGAATTCCTTTGAATTGCAATCTACTTCTGCTTTTCAATTCAAATCGATGTATATTCAAATAGAAGGTGAAAGTTGAAATTAAAGCTTTCCAAATTTAATGAAACTAATTGTCCTGATCTCACAGATAGCATTAGTGACAGGAAGCCACCCTGTGCACTGGGAACGCAGACAGCAGGGACTTCCTGAGCTCCACTGCACTTCCTTCCAGTGGCTGCAGGTACATGGGAAGTGAGAGTGCCATACACTGCTAGAGACGTCACAGAAAGTCATGGGAAGTTTAGTGAGACTGATGACAACTACATTAAAAGACTGCTAAGTGCATTCAGAAAACTGGAATGGCTTTCAGTAGAAGTAGGACAAGTGTGGTCTCAGTACATTTTCCTACTAACATAACTTAACCACAGTTTTTTTAATATCTGATTTTAGCTTCTATATGTAAGAAAGTGGGTAACTGAAATACATACATAATTCCCAGTTATTCATCTAAGTTTGTGATTCTGCATTTCAGGTATCTTGAGACAGAGGATGGGACATTGTAACAATACATGGTACAAGAGCTATAACAGATTATTCAACTCTTTTCAGTACAAACTGCCTGACTAGTTCATTATAGAAAATGTGCATTTTTGAAGTAACATTTTACTTACATTTAAAAAAAACAGATACTAGATGAAACTAAAACAAAAAATTAAGTGTGTTTCTTGTTACTTGTCTCATCCTACAGGCAGAAGTAAGAAATGTCAGAATAAAGAATAAATGTACACTGAAAATCCCAAAACATCCCTCATCCCTCTATCTCTCAGAGAGGAGCAAGACTTACCATTTGGGTTGTCACAGGTCTTGAAGCAGTTCCATGTTAGCCTACATCCTTTCAGTGTTTGGTTTCAGGTGTGGTCTCTTTGTGAAAAAGAAATGCCGTACTCGCACATCCACAGGTTCTTTCATGCTTTGGAAAAGAACAAATCATTTGTTCCCATTAATAAATACTTTAATTTAGAACTTCTGGCTTAATTACAATGTTTTTTCTACTCCAGGAAGTGCAAACTTGCAAGGTGTTACGATTTTCACAAGGCATACAAAAGAACTTCAAACTGCAGTAATGACTGTTTCTAAGTCTGATGAGTGCTGCCCTATCCATGGCTTCTCCTGCCTGATCTCCTGGGGCTCTGTGCTAGCTCAGTCTCCTTATCCTCACATCAGACTACGCAATGTACTCACAAGAAGTAACAAAACAGTTCGGGTGGTTGAAGCATATAGTTTTCAATGGCTCTTGCCAAATATGGATTCACTGGGTGAACAGGGATAGTGTAGGATCAATTACCTAATACAGATGTGCCATTTTGTGGATATTCACTTTACGCTATTGTTAGGCATAAGCAAATAATTACCCAGCTTCACCTCAAACCTAACTAGGACACTCATCTTCCAAGGGTATGTTTGCTGCTGCTGGAAGAATACAAATAGCCTCCCGTTCAACTCTGATATGATAAACTGTATGCTTCCTCTTGGAACTAATTCAGCTTCCACTGGAGGCAACACAAAAAAGACCATTAATAAATTATGAAAGCCTTTAACACATAACAAGTGTTGCCCTGGAACTTTTAATAGTTCACTTCCTAACCAGCACTACCGTTCAGATAACTTCTGCTCCTCCAACCTCACGCAACAAAACAAAGAGTTCACTGAGGCTTTAGTTAGTTAGTTAGACAGACAGGTATTTTGACTGAGATAACATCCAAATGTCCCATTCGCAGCTGGAGGTCTGTGTTCTTTACAGGAAAATCCTAAGTTTGGTCCACAGTAGTTACCATGGTAGCTGTATTCCTAGATTACTGTGCCAGTGTAGAAGGTGCTACGTGAGAGCAATACATTACCACTCTGGTTCAGAACTTAGAGACAAAGTGATCTAGTGTATGTTAACAAGTAGTATTAGCATTTCAGATCAGGAACACTGATCTGACTATGACAAAATTGAATAGCAACAAATCCCTTCTTCCAAGTATGTTCCTTAACATAACAGTATTTCTTCAGTAGCATTGAAATAAAAATGCAGTCACAAAACTTAAAACTGGATTTCAAACTCTTTAAGTTCATGGAGAATATATAAAGATGGCATTTCTGCTTCCAAAAAAAAGAACCTTTTGACTGTGATCAGAATAAAAAAAGCAAAACAAAGCCCAAGTATTAGGTATATACAGAAATAAAAGAAGGAACACTAGCACACTGCAGTGAAGCCATGTTTAAGGTGACAATGAATTCAGCAGCAGCAAAATATTACTTTCATAAGAGTTTTTGTTAACACAATATAACCTGATAGCTGAAAAAGAGGGATCCCTGCTCCCCACGGCTTTTTTTCACCATTCAGGTGAAAAAAAGATTAAAATCCTGAGCAGAAATCCCTTCAACCCATCAGGAAAAGGTGCAGCCTTGGTAGAGTGCAATGAAATTAAAAAAGATGTCATGTAGCCGTGTCAGCCACATCTGTGACCCATATGGTGCGTGTAACAAGAGCATATGTCTATACCTAAAGAGAACATTATATGCTGTATAAGGCTAGGGCAAATGTAAAAGTGAAGTAGAACACCTTCACATTACCAACACAGTTTGTTATTGGTGTCACATCAAAGAAAGACTCTCGAGGAATTATTGGCCTCTGAAGTCATTTAATTATGATTAAGTGAACTAAGAACTAATGTAAATGGTATTTTATACCCCAGTGAATTAAAGTATGAGATCTAGTCAAGGTGAGTAAGATTTACAGCCAAAACTCATACAACCTTACAGTAATGACACTTTTACTACTAACTGAGACATTTCAGTTCTTGAAATAATTAAAAGAACACAAGCAAATTTTACTCTTTGGATACTTACAATAAACCATGGACAGAGAAGAGCAAAGGTTGCTTCAAGTGATTTATGTGCTTCTCCTTTTATTATATAAGGGACACAGATAATGCAGGGCAAATACAACCTTCAGTTTACTATGAAAAAGAAAAGTAAGCATAGGAGGATGCCCACAAATCTCTTTCATTTCGACTAAATCTGACCCAGATTAAGGTCTCAAGTCTCATCTTTGGCTAATCCCAAATAGCTGTCTGCTAAAGAGCACATTTGCTATGTTCAGCCCCCAAGTGTAATACGAGCAAATAAAATCAGCCAACTCATTTTAAAGACACTAAGGGTCTTCTCAAAGATTTTTAACTCAAAGGAAAACTATTCCCAAGTATTTGTCTTCAAATAGAATGAAGAGTGTCCAAGAAGAAATGCATAATGTATCAATGAATAGTTATATTTCACAGCTTTTCCAGCTGGAAGTAAACTCATTTTCCAGTGACAACTGCTAATCCACTCTCTTCTAGAGTCACTGTTTGAAAGGCTCCAGGTAAAGAGCAGAAACTTGGCTGACAGAAGAAAGTGCCAGATGGCTGCTGGGATGGGAAAAAAATTGAAGAGAAGAAAACAGTGAAATGTGAGTTGTAGAAATAAGGATTGAATCACAATATAAAATGTAAGTAGAGAACCAGAGCCTTCGAAATTTAACAGGAGCCATGTTAGCAACATAGCATCTACCAAGTGGTAAACCTGATGGCCTCAGGAGGCCCTTAAAATGCAATGCAGCATTAGCAAACTGCATAAATTATATGTCTAAAGAGCGCTCTTTGAGCAGTCACTTTCGGCTGATATGGCCATACACATTTGCACAGACCTATCTCCTCATACCCAAGATGTGTAAACCTGAATACTCTTGCCGTACCAGCACGTGTCTCTTACACATAAAACTGTGCACTTTTGCAGTCTTTTAGAAAAGCTTTAAAATTCCCAATAACCTATTTGGGAATCAAAGGGATCAAAATTTCATACACTTAAAAAGCACTAATATAAATATCCATGCTGTGCTACCAGACATTATCTTCAGTATAGGATAGTGTGGAAGAATAGGAATTTTGATGCCAAAATTTAGCTTTAAAGATGATAAAACAAGAGACTTGGGAACACAGCTGAGACAGTCTGGGTTACAAAATACATATTCTTGACCTATTGGTCACCTCCTTCTAGCTCTAGACACTAAAGTTAGTAACACTTTTATTGTCTTTGGTTTTTAAATGGCTTATTTTAGCTTGCCTTCAGCAACACTGCCCTAAAGGAAGCCACTAGTACTGCATTTGTATCAACTTTTGCATATTTATAGTGCACCCCAGTTGGGGACAAGCATGGTGATTGTGGGATACAATCCACTTGAAGAACAGGGCCACCACTGTCAGTTGTGGGTGGCAGTAGCTCAGTTACCCACTTCATATCCATCCTGAAAAACCATGGTTTGGGGGAAAATAGTGAGGTTTACAGCTGATGCTGTTTATGAAATGAAGAGTGCTGCATGTCACAGAGCAAGCTCAGTAACAAAGGGTTGTTCTCATGCAGACTCATCACACCCACTCTTAGGCACACTATTCTGCCATGTCTTTGTAGACAGAGTTCTGTAAAAGAGCCTTCCAGAATATCCCCAATTTCCCCTGCTTTTCTTCATTTGCCTTTCCTTCCATTAGATGATCCTCATCCCGACTGGTATGAGAGACTTCATTAAAAAATTCCAGTTGAACTGAACTAGCCGATTCTTCCTGCCAACGAAATTGCTTTTGCTAAGAAGGCTGTGTAAAAGACCAGCACCTGGAGACATGAGATTGCTCAAGGGATTGGTAACAGGCTACGGAATATTTAATCTCTAGGGTATTGGCTTAAATCCAGAGTCAGGACCAAACTTGAAGCATCAGTCTCTTAGGCAGGCTGCCACATGACACCTTTAAAAATTACACTCCTCCACTCAGGAGAGCCTTTACCAACCTTGCGTTGAGAAACTTTCTCCTCTCCCCAGTCTGAACCTTACAGCTGAGGCCACTGCAAGTTGGAAGGCTATAATTTAGAAACGTGCAAAACATTATGCCAACACGAACTAAACGTTTTAGTGCAACTGTATGAGCAAGCCCATGAACGAGATTTAGTGGTCTGTCAGAGGGCTGGCGTGTACACTCATGATTTTGCTGTTGCTACATGCTGTAACACAAGATGACAGAACTACTCTGTGCTGAGAGCATAAAAATGACATGTATTTATGCCAACAATCTTCTATTTCTTCCATACTGAATCTTTATGGATCAAAAATCCAACTAAAAATTCAGAATAATTAATAAACATATGAAGAAAATAATTTTTCATGGAAATTAAAAGGTAGAGAGGGTAGAAACCATCAAAACTAAAAACCACTTAAAGCCAAAGAACACAATGGGAATTGAGTCTGTTTTAAACAAAAGACATTCCCCTGCACCTTTTCCCATACACAGCAGCAGCAGCTGTCTGCTCCTTCTCTGTGATGGTGTTGGAAAGAAAATTCCTTATGCCACTCCCTTCCCTCTTTCTGTGTTATAGTTGTCCACAGCAGATTTCTTCACACCCTTCATTAAGCCTGATCCTCTTGATTGCTGAGCAAAGACAAAATTATTTCCATTTGATGTTTTGTATCACTGTTCCTCTCAATGAAAATGCAGTAACTCCCTCTATTAGTGACTCCCAACTTAGCAGCTCTGTGGCTGTACAGTATCAGTGAGAGCGCAGCTGGAGAAATAAAACCCATGTAAATAGCTGAAAAGATAGGTAAAAGTCTGGGCAGTGATCCAAAAACACTAAAGTACAGACTCCCAACATCTGGTTCAGGGTGGATTCCAAGAAAGACAGAAAGACAGAAAAAGAAAGACAGAAAGAAAGGATTGATTTCTCAGTGTATATTTTTTACATAAGGTTTTCATTTGTTTTTTTTAATTCATCAAAACCTTTACTCAATTATTGTGGTTTCATTTCTTCACCTGACTGCATCCCATTGTTTCAGTATTTTAGCCATATTAATCAGAAGGAAGTAGTGCTTTGGACAGGAGTTATAAGAAGCCCTCAGTTTCATACTTGGATATTTTATCATGATAAAAACAAATTACAGATCAAACCGTCTAAACCTCATTATCCAGCCTCTCTTTTCAGCTAGGACTGGGCTCATGACATATCCATGAGAATCCTATTCTGATTTCATGATCTTTCAGGCAAATGGTGCCAACAGAGCTAACCCTGACAGTGACTCAGCTTGTCTCCGCACCGCAGACTCCAGAGCAAAGCCCACACTGCCAAGCACCTACACAAGGCACACAGGACTCTGCCACTTTGACCACCACATTCTCTGCTTTGAACAGTTTTAAGAGCTGAGAGCTTCTGCTAAGTTGTTCAGAGACAATGTAAGTTTCAAAGTCTCATACATGACTTAAAATCTTGAAAGCTCCCTGGTTTTCAGGAGTGTTTCTACCCTTAATGTACCTGAGCTGTTCTCAAACTCCTGCCTTACCAGGTTAAATGAGCATATCATCTATTCCACATGTTCAGACTGATGTTCTGGCCACACAGAATGCCCCAGGCTAGCAACACACAGCATCTACCACTGATATTTTCAGATATCCTTCCCCCACCTTGCTCAAAGAGAGCTGAAGATGCTGTTCTGACAGACAGCTCACCTCTTCAGAAACATCTCACTTCCACCAGGACTCTCCCAAGCTGGAAGCCTGTCTGTCTTTACTTAACAGTGGGGTTTGCTTTGTATTAAGTAGCAAACATGCCATTGGGCCCCTATACTGCTCACACACCAGCTTTGTCCCCACTGTTTACAAGGATTCCTCTCCAGGGGACCAAGCTGCCTGGCTGCTGTGTGCCTGTGTTGCAGGTAAGACCTCTCTGGCCTTCCAACTACTGCCAGTGGCATCCAAACCTCAAAAGCTCTTGATGCATACATGCACAATAGTCATTAAATGCACAAATGAGATAATGAGAAGCTCTGAAAAGTCTCCAAACAATTTCAAATTTGCCTACTTTGTGCTTCAACGCTGCCTCACTCGGAGCTGAGCCATGTGCTTGCATGCTTTCCAAGGGCTGTTATACCCAGAAAGAGAAAAAAACTCAGATGGTAATTGTGTGATTCTCCTGCCCAAAGATTAATTCCCACCTACATCTGGGCAAGGTGTGCGTTTTCTTACTTTCTCCTTTCCCAAAACAGAAAGAAGGTTCAGGACTGTGTTCAACACTGAGCATAAAAGCGAGCGCACAGCCAGGCTGGACACAACCCTCTCCCCCTTTGCCAGTGCTGGGCCTAAGCCAGGGGCACCAAAGAACTTATTTCCATGAGATTTCTTCTGCAGCAAGCAAGTGGCTTCAGGTTAAATACACTGCCAGTAAAATGGCAATAGGCCACTACTTGTGTCTCTTAGTCTGCAATGAGCTTTCCACCTATGAAAGAAGGCAATGACATTACTGAAATGGGAGTCCCATTAGGGCATTGACAACTAATACCAGGAGATGAATTCTGTCTCTCAGAACCAAAGCCCCTGAGAAATAAGGAACCTACTGCTCTTGAAGATCTGTGCAATTTATTCTTTAATACTGGAGCCTAAGGGCAGCAATTACATATGCATATAATTCAAACTCAAATTCTTTTCCTGAACTTCTCTTTAAATTATGCCAGTTTACAAGTCTAGCTTTTCTACCTGCTCATAGCTTGCTGCCACAGAAATATCAGCTTTCTACCCCAGCCTGCCCTCCTCCTGCCTATGCCATCTCACTTCTCCCTTTACATCAGCCCTGACTTTGAACTGACCCTTTAGTGAGCACAGTCAGCTCCCTAGACCACCAGAAAACTGACTCTGGAAATACCTGACTGATGTTCCACTGCCCCAGGCAGAAGAAAGAGAATAAAGCAGCCTGTTGCATAGTTGACAAAGCATGAGTGCTTTGAAAAATGACTGATAGGCCCTCCACCCCATACCTTTGTGCTACCCACATCAGTCTAAATGCATATGTTCACACCCGGGCATCTAGATCACACACTGAACAGTCACAAATGAGAGGTAATTTCAAATCAAACAGTTTCCTTCTAAGCTACACTACCAACACTTCATAAGGACAGTGACAGACTAGTTGCATGAAGTGGCCAGATCTAACCCAATACCTTTACCCCATCTCCTGCAGTTACTAGATTCTTCTGCAGTCAAGTAAACTGGTACAAAGCTAATCCCAAAAGACAGGGCAGGACAGAAAGTTTTCACCTGAATGTCTTTCCAGTGAGTTTGGGACTGCTGGGCTAGTTTGGAGATGAGGTATTTGCTGATACACAGCTTAAGGGTTAAAATTGAAGGGTGAAGGAGGAGAGGGGAAATGTCTGAATACATACAGCCTCCATGACTCGCTTGTCAGGCAGAATTAGTTAGAGCATTTCATAAATAATTATATTAGATAAGGCAAAATTCTAGCCTTATACAGAGTGTATTTTTTCAGCCCATGAGCCACTTGAAAACATGAATAATGAGTGAAGAGCACATCTCTGTCCTTCCTTTACCACATTTTTGCTTTACAGGCAGATTTCTACACAAAAACACATACTGGAGACAGCACAGCTTCACCCTGCACAATGAAGGCAACACACCAAGGCAATGAAGCTCAGAGGAAGTCACTTTTTACTCACTCTCAGCCCTCTGGCTTTTCAGCACCTGGACACCAGTTCTGAAACAATGACCTCATCATTTATCATTTTACCTTTCAGTACTTTACTTAATATATGACCTGCTCAGTAAAATATTTGCAGACTTGGTACTCTGGTACTTTATCCCATTACAAAGGCACGCATAACATTTCACATCTCTTTCATGCAGGTGGTCCTCTGTTCTGACTCAAGGCCAAACAGAATATAAAGTTAGGCCAGTTCAGCAGTATAGGTGAAGGCATCCGAACTGAGGGGAGGGAGAATGGTAACTCCAGATGCCAATTGTGGCTATACATTTCAAAGATAGTGCTAATTTATTTATTTGGCTTACACTGACCGAATCCATCTGTCCAGGACAGATGATCAACCACAAGACATCTAAGAATCACTAAGAAGCAACTTCTTTTTTTTTTTCATTAAAATTGTTCACATATGTCCCAAGGAGCCACAGAAAGGTGTATAAAAAATGGCCCCATCCTTGCAGGCAATTCCACTCCATTAAATATTATGAGTACACATGTCTCAGACCCAGTGCTTTAGATTTACAACCAGCAAACAGAATGTATCAATGGAAGCATCTAGAGAGAGGAGTTAGGTACATCCAGGCAGGAGGCATTTCTTTTCAGCTTCCCTACAGAACACATTTGCACAACTGGTTTTGATTTCTATTTATACTCCTCACTAAGGAGATAGATATGAAATCTGGTGCTTACAGCACTTTGTGCTGATAGGTACTGGCAATGCTGCCACCTCCAGAGATGACACTAAGCTGTGGGCCCTCGGTCACATACAGGTCCCTCCCAAAGGAAGTCTGCCCTTTCAGAAAAGACACAAGGCAAAGAGAAAAAGACACAAGAGAAGTCAGGAAGATTTCCTCTGCAGTCTGGCCTTCTGTAACACAGCCCTTCCATTCCGGAACAGAGCTTGCCTAAGCAAAGACTGTCACAAGAGCAGAAGGGCAGCCCCAAAGACACACAGGTGACAGAAAGTCAGAGTGAAAAGCTCTTCACAGTGCCCTTTATTATGAACGGTTGCTAAGGAAATTGCTGGGTCTACAGTGACTGACTTATATTCTCTTTTTTCAAAGACTCAGCTATTGTGCTCTCAAATTAAGATTTGGCTTCGCCTTTTAGAAAGACATGAATAATAATAAAACCATATTGCAGCACATATGACTTATGATTAAGCAGCTCTCTGGGTTATATACAGAGGAAATGTCTGAAAAGGCACTGGCTGACACTTATCAAAGAATTTGGAAATGGAAATTACAGCAAGAGAAAGTAAATTAGCCAAGAATTTTAAAAGAAACAGGATATAATGATCAAATAGATGACATCAAATTAAAACCCCAGACTAAGACCAATGCAAAAACCCTCAGGAAAACATTCTGTCAAGCTGGTGACATCATATTTATTGTATGCCCTATGTCATTCAGATATATTCTGGTGGTTTCATTAAGGATACAAAGCACATGATCTTGAACCCTGTGCTTTTGTCTCTGTTGTATATTATCAGCTTTCCAGCTCTGCAGATTAGTGAAGTAAGTCCCCATTCATAACTCTGCTGCTCAAATTCTACTTCAAGTCAGTGTTGGAAGGTTGTGCTTTCCAGTAGCGTGCTTATTGTGAAGAAAGAGCACAGCATTTTGAAGACATGAGTTAATGAGTCACACTGTTAGTGTTTCCCAAATAAATTAATAACAACAACTAACAATTCATTCCTAAAGTTCTTGCATGCCCACAATTCCAACTGACTGTGGCGGGAGCCAGAAATGCGCTGAAGCTTTGAAAGGAAACCTGCCCAATGTGTTCCACCAGAGATTTCCACAGATGAAGCTGATGATGGTTAAAAGCGACACTTAAAAATCTTTGGAAATACTAAAATTTAAACTCCTGAAGCAGCCCAATGCAATAAGCTGTTTTATGGAACACAGCCTGCTGAGACTGCTACTCCCTTTACCTGTGCAGCCCACCACTGAGTAGCAGATTCCGTATTTATTAATGTTACGTGCATTGACAACAGCATCATCACAATCATTCAGCACCAACTATTCCTGACGGATTATTGACAGCATTGATAGAGCAATCCAAATAGAAAAAAAGTCACCAGCACCTGCAAGAAGAGCTGAAACCTGAACTCATGCCCTGGATGAATCTATTTTAATGACACTATTTGAGATGTGTGTAGGTACACTGTGTACCTAAAGAACATCTTTGTGTGAGGACACCAGACATTTGGTGTTTGGGGCGTTGTTTTTTTTACAAGCTGGGTGTTAGCATTCCCTTCCATGTGGAATGAGAAGGGGTGGCTGGGGATAGTGCAGAGCTTTGCCCAACACAAGGCATTTCAATGAAAACAGCAGCAGCCACCTCATATGCTGACCTCCAGCCTGCAGCCTTACTGCAGAGGGGGACTGCTCTGCAGTTGTTCCGTGTGAACAGCTTTTAAGATTTCAGTTCAGGAAAGCACAGTAACATACAAAGTCACTTTGGTTTCTGCAGCTGCTAGACAACTGCCTTAGCCCTACCCTGAAAAGAAATACCCCAAGGCTGGGAACTCTTTGTGTTTAGCTATTAGGAACAAGAGAAACGGAATCAGAAATGAAGATTGACTTGTGTAAAGCAAGCTTGGATGGTGGGTGAGGGTGGTGGAGCTGTTTAAGCGAGGGCAGCCGGCAGTTCACCTAGGTGGGGAGAAGAAGGCAGCGTGGGGAGGGTTATATAAGCAAAGTCACTGGTGGAATGTGCAGAATGTACACAGAGGGTGTGCCAGTTGTGCCGGGCCAGGCTGCGAGAGCAGCCTCCCAGCCCATGTGGAACAGGTTGCCTGACAAAAGGTATTTCCAAACTGCGGCCTGTGTTCGCTGCCCTTGGACTGAAAGCCACAAAAGTCATCAGATACCAGCGTGGATGGTACCGTGTGTTATTTAATGCAACTAAGATGATCATAAATAAAACAATCATCATTTCTCCAGTGCCCTCCTCCCCCCTTCCTGAAACAGGAGAGACTTCTGCAATTGTTGGCAAGAAAGTGCAGGCAAGATATACAATCAAAGGTAAAGAAGAAACTTCATATCATTTCCAGAGCAGTCTGGATTTTTTTTCCTCTTGCTGCTTTGGGTATTTTTCCATGACTGATTAATACATCCCCCCTAAAACCTACCCCAACCCCAAGCAAATAAAAGGAAAAAGGGAATATTTCCATTTGCAACAACTCTGCACTAACCACTCTGACGTTCACTCTTCAGGTGCCACTTGAAACAATCAAATCCAACTGGCAAAGGTATTGAAAGTAAGTCCACTTTAAATTGACAGATGTTTGTAAAGCAAGTGCTCATGAAATCATGAAATAAATCCTCACCCAGCTGAGAGGCAGATTTATCTACCTAATGCATAAACCCAGGGATCTGTGAAAATTTGTGTGTTGAATGCATTTGCTAAATCCCTGCCTTTGTGGACTGGCTATGGACATACAAAAGTGTGCAAGAGTATCCTCTGACTTCAGGATGAGATCACTTAACAACAGAACTCCACTCCTTCCCGCTCAGCTACAGGACTGCATCCTCAAAGTGTTTTGGGATTGCCAACAAGAAAACTGAATTAAACTATCATCTCCAGTGGCACGTGAACCAGCCCTACTGATCAGAGCTAATTATAAGACAAGTTCACACATTGAATGTCAAAGATGAATCCAGAGAGGAAATGTAACACATGAAACACATGTTTCAGACACGCTGTTCAAAACAGATCTGAAAAAAATAAGGTCAAGAGACCTGGAATAGTTCTCACAGAGATTCTGCAAGCTAAGGTGTGAAATGGCACTAAAGAAACTATGTGCTTTCAAATTACTCAGTATGCAACTATGAACTGCAGAAGAATACGGCTCTGCAGGAGTACCCTGCCTATAGCAGGACAAATGTGTCTGAAGAAATACATATAGAAGAGCAGAAACTATCGCATACTGTTTAACTGGTGGCCATGACTTACTTTCAGTTCCATAAACACAAACCAATCTCTTCTTCAGCAGCAGGATTTTGGATGGACGCACTAAGCAGTTCTGTACTGTGAAGTGAAGGCAACAGTTAGCAGGCACTGAGAATGGATCACCTTGTATGTAGGCCGCCAGCAGCAAATGGATGCAGACATCTCTGAAGCCCTATCACACCAGCTCTGGGCAGACCTCAGCACAGGATGGGGGCACTAAGGTAAGTATAGTTTAGAGGCAGATGCTGTTCAAAGCACTTAGTTAATTTTTTAGGTCCAAAGCTTCACACAGGACCACCATTTCCAGAGATAGCATCGTGTTTTCCAAAAACAATTGCATTCAACTTCTGGTTGAAAAGGGATTCCTACTTCTGGAAATTTCATATTCTCAAGTGCCATTTTTCATAGAAATGGCCTCATTTCTGAGTTCATAGAAAGCGGAAAAAGCAATAAAACTTTCAGATGCGAGGTGATTTTTCATCTTGCTAGAAATACTTTAGCACAATTCTAATTCACCATCATCCCAGGAAAGGCTGCTTATAATACACTGAAAGCCAGCTTGGGCTTTAAGCCAGCAAAGCACTTCAGCATGATTTCAGCTTTAAGCTCAGGCACTGCACCACTGACTGCAGTGAGATGACTTAAAAATCATTACAATTAACAAGCTTAAATGGCTTGCAGGTTTAGAGCTTCAGTGTGAAGTTCCTATAAGGAGTATCACAGCATATTGCCCTACCCTTTTGAGTTTCTAATGCCCCACCACATGACTCAACCTGAGTAAGGCCCTACAGATGAGCTCCAGGTGAAATTTGATGGGAATGGACAATACTTGCAGAAGGCCTTCAGCAGAGGCCTTTATATTCAAGAGTCTTTTATCCCAGTGTAGGTGAGAGTGTACTTTATATATCCCAGGAGGAAAATAACTTAGTGAGAGAGCTCTCAAAGAAAGATAAAGAGTACAGACAGGAAAGCTATTGTGCATAAATCCAGGTGGAATCATAAGTCTTTCTCAAAATGCTGAAAGAATAAATCCCTCTCCCACAAACTACATAAAAAGATGTGGTTCCCATGCACAACTGAGTGGCAAAGCAACTTCCCACATAGGCACATCTGTCTCTTTTTCCCCTCTGCTCCTTCACTTAAATTCTGTCATGACAGTAAACACAAGAGGAGGCAGGGGCTGGACAGGCACATGGACAGGGGAAGGGAAAAAAGGAGGGAAGAGGATTTGTACCTTAGATGTTTGCATATGAATTTGGCTCCAGCCTGCATCGCGTTTACATGCCTTTGAACACTTTCTGTTTCTTTCTGCATTCTTCACTGCTCCGTTTTATTTATTTTCACCTCTTGCTTCTCAGATCCCCTGCCAGACTCCTTATTTAATTCTACTTGTTGCACTAAAAACACCATTGTTGTCATCCAAATTAATGCCTGAACATAATAAAAACCTCAAAATAACTCAGATGACTACTTTTCCATCCTTTGGTCTCACTTGAAGTTTAGTATAAAAGCCAGTTCTTGGGAGCTCTGATAGTTTACACAGGACCAGTCCTAGGTACATGGTATTTTAGTAGGCAGGGGAGTTTTTTAACTTGCCTACCTATCTTCTCCTTCCATCAGTTAAGACTGCTCAGAGTCCACCCACTCCATCTCAAGCCCCTCTTCCAATGTAATCCATTGCATAACGATGTTTTTTAACTAAACTTGGTAATTTTCAAATACTGAGGTGGCCTTTGTGACAGGTTAGCTGAGAAGCAAGATAAACTAAAATCACCTTTACTTTTAGGAGTGAAGGAAGGGAACAATCTCCCAAGAGTGTGGTGAAGTAGTATGGCACTACAGACTTGGCTACCGAACTCCTCTTAGGTCTCCTATGCTCCTCTCCATTCAAACTGCACAGGGGGAAAAACAGAAAGGAAAAGACCAGACAAGAAAAGGCAAGACAAAACAGAAACATGATAGGACCAATATTTTCACCAAACCTGCCATTATCTGCCCTCATCCTCAACTTTTTTCCCTGTGAAGGCTTCCCAGAGATGAGAAGGGCCTTGAAAAGACTAAACATCCTTTTGCTGTGGATCAAGATCCTTTTAACAGTCCATCAGGATGGAAGGGAACTAAAGTGAATGAATGCAGCAGCCAACACCACGAAGCCCATCAAGTATTCATTTCATGCCTCATGGGGAACAAAAGGACAACATTGCTCTGCTTGAGGAGCTGGACAATCCTTTTCCACCTAAAGCTTCTGGTGACAACTGTGCATGGGGATACTCTGCAGCATAAAGAAGAATAAGAGCAGATGAAGACACCCAGCAGATGACACAACACGATCACAGGGTAGGACCTGGTCAGCCTGTCACAATTGTAGCTTTTAAGTACTAGTTTTTGTGTACTATTTTCAGGGAGGAAAAGAAAAAGTGGCAGATGCTAAAAGGAGGAATAACTAGAGGAAGGAATGACAGTATCTAAAGCACTCAGAAAGCAGCACAGACTCAGTTTTCTTACAAACTTCCATCTCAAAACCTCTCGACAATAACAAAAATTCTGAGGCTCAAATAAAGAATTCATCTGTTCTTGCTGGCTCTGTCCAGTGCCAGCTCTGTACTTTTTCAAGGGTAAATCACTGATTAGCCTGCAGTCTTTTTCATTTCCTTCATTTGAACTAGATGGCAAATTAATATCATAAGGTGAGTTTAAACAGCACATCAGTGAGAAAAACAGTCACTTGAAACATAAGCAAGACACTCAAAGTGGGACTACAATAATTTCTGAAGCTGTTTTAGCTTTTAAAGGATACTTTAAACCTTTCCTTACAGTCTCAAGAACTCACATGTTATTTTTTTCACATAAAATTTACAATTATTCCTACCATGTATGTCATCCAGTAGCGCTTCTAAATTAGAAAACCAGACTGGAACTTCAACAGCCTGTCTGAGTATTAACCAATCTGAGCTCCTCCGCTCTGACAAAGCCCTGGCTGAGAGATAAAAAAGAAACACATACCTACTTGTTAGGAGCTGTTCATGCCAACTCTTCTTTCTCCTTGCCACCATGCACTGATCACAAATTAGAAAACACTTTAATATCGTCAACACAGAGAGCTTATGCAAAGGCAGATGAGAGAAACAAAGCAGAAGAGTAACAAAATCTTTGAACTTATGTTTATGCTGCTTTAGCAAAGAATTAACTGACTAGAACATAAGCAGGCTGCTGTCTAGTCTGTAGATACATAAGATACTATTGAGCAAATGGTATAGTTTTAAAAGTCCTTAACAATAAAACTTGTGATTAAGCCTAGAACATTTTAAGCATTCACTTTGTACATTAAAGATATCACGTGATTTTGCCATTAGGTGATTTGGGGAAGTCAAATTGTCGTTTTCTGCTTCACTTTCCGTTCATACCAGGTTCGCTTTTTAGCTCTGACACTAAACACAGCAGGATTGAGTTTAAATAAAAATATGCAGTTTCCAGTGGTCTCGTGGATATGTTTTCCAACTCACAGGTATTCCCACTCATATCAGATTCTGTAAAAAGCAAACCAAAAAGCAAGGTCTCACCTGCATTTTAGTCACAAGATATCTGCCTGTGGTCCTTTAATCCTGAAAGACAAAACCACAATAAGATCACTACATTTATGAAAAGCAAAAAGCCTTAAAACTGGGGGGGAAGGGGGGGGGAGATTTTAAGTGAGCATTTTATCATGCACTGAAATAGCCGATTGCATCAGGTCTAAAACATGAGCAAAAGCTGATTTGACATTGACACTTCCAACCTTAGCAGAAAAGTTATCCTCCCATTTGAAAGTATTTATCACCTTGTAGCTACTCTTTCCCATGCTAGTGTTTCTCTCCTCTCAGAGCTGCTTAGGAGGATCCCCTTCCTTATTTAAACTTACCTGCCATCAGTAATAGGCAACTGATAGAGAAATAATAAGTGATATATATGGCTGCCTCTCCAGATCTCCTTTGAAGCCCCTCAAAGCTTTCACTGTAAGGCAGGGTTTGCACTTGAACTGGGGCTGATATCGCTGAACCATAATATTTACATTCTTTCTCTTTTCTATTGCTTTTCTTTAGCACTTCCATAAGACACTTATAAATAGAAGGTGAGATGCTAGAACTAGACAGAAGGCTATTTAGCAGCAGAGTGCTGCTTGCGGCTTGTCCATGCCTATTCCTTTTCGATGAGTAGGGGAAATACCTACTAGGTCAAGCAGTGCATGTCTTCCTACTCCTGCCAGTGCAAGATTACTACCCGGCACCTCTCCACACTGGCTCACACCCCAAGGGACTACAGTATCACTTGCATGAGTTACGTAATGAAGGCTGCTGAGAGCTTTATGTAGCTGGCTGACTGGGAAACCTAAACGGGCTCTTCTCATGGAAGATCTATTTGAGGCGCTTCCTCAAATAGATCTTCCCCTTCTTCATACAGGGAAATCTCCAAACTCCAACTAGTGTGGAAAGTGAGACCTGTCATCCTTCTTGCTGCCTTGTCACCTTTCTTCACAAGTTGATAATACTGTGACACAAATAACCTTAGTGCAGTGTCAGAACGAGGTCATATTGTAATACTACTCTGAGGAATCGCTCTTATTTGGAGCACAATTTATATGCACATGGGTGTTTACTGTGCCAGCACTGCAGCACATACATACATTTCAATTAGGGCACAGTAAGTCATACTCTGCACAGTTAGAACACAAAACCATGCTAAAACTATAAAAAGAATGAAAAATATTACTGTCTCCATCTGAAGGAAAAGACAAAGAAAACTGCTTGTATCAGTCATCATCTCTTCATAAACCTGCACTTACATAGCTCAGAAAGCAGCAATGTTAAAATGCATTAAAATACATTTTTTTCATTCAAAATGCCTTTCTTTTGTATAAATAATGTTTAAATGTGTTTAACTGTATTTCTGCTGTGAAAAGATTAAAGTGACTAAATGATTCAGCTAATTTTGATAACTTGATAATGAAAATCCAAGTATAGGCATAGTTTTTCAGTTTCAAAAATCACAGATCAAATGATTCTTCTAGCAAGTTTTCCATTCAGCTACCAGTGCAGAGGTTTTTGGTTGTTCACATTCTTTTTGAGCCACCTCTCCTCACACTGCACAAGACCGTTTGTGTGGGTTTTGTAACATACTAAACAACTGAAAGCACATCTTGGAACAGAAAAAGAATAATAAAAGCTTCCTATCATGGAAACAAAACTTCCACTTATTATTAATTACACTTTATAGTCTAGAATATTTAAGGACTTTAAAAGAATGGTTTACCACCATGAAAAAAAAATCTGTTCTATGTAATGAATTATACACAAGCGTACACACCCAATGGAGACACATAAATTACAGTGTCTTACCCGAAAGAAGACTGTGCAGTATGCTAGTCACTATGTCATTTCTGCTGATTCCATTTCACTTTCTCTATAAATATGTGAAAGTTTAAATGTACATGTTTAGATGTACAAAGTTCAAATGCACATGTGCATGCACATGCGTGTGCACACACGTGTAATACATCTGTCAGTGTTGAGTGATCGTGGTTCCAGGTCAGTGAAACAAACACTGTTGCAGTTCACCCTCCTGTCACAGTCACAATGACTGCAGTTTTCCACGGCTGCCTATGCTCATTCATCTGTTCCACCAAAGCAGAACCTGCCTATACTCAGAAGTTTTTCCAAGTGATTTTGAGAGTATGGTATAAACAACACTGAAATCAAAACAGTTCCACTGCAAAATATCCCAGGTACTCAGTAGACCCAATCTGCTGACAGCTAAAACACTGCAGGCACAGCTGCTGACTGTGCCCATGGGAACACTACAATTCCTGCAGATCCCTATGAACTGGCACGGTGAGGGTTGCATAGTTTCAAATGCTGAAGACTCAGCACCATTTAAGCATCCCCTTGCATTAGCAGGTGCTGCCCTGGCACTACATGTGGCTTATAGCTTGAAAAGAACACTGGATCACTTCTCAGGGATGTCCTGCATCTGCAGTAAGTTGCTAACAAAGTCACACAGTTCACTATTGGTCCTTCTGACATCCCTTACCAGGCCCAGGTATCCTTGGCTTCATTTACACTTTTATTTCTAATGGCATTCCAATTTCTCCCTCCTTAAATTTGCTTCTTCTTCACTTTATTTTGTAAGTTTTTGCTGTTCTTCATACTTGAGTTGTCTTTCATTTTGTCTGCCAAATGCTCTCTCAATTTAGAGTCCTCTTCAAAACCATTAATTTCTCCACCTCTACCCTTTCCTTCAAATATAACCAATGGCTTGTCTCTTTTAGGCTGCAACTCTCTTCACCAGAGCCTACGCTTGCAGTGTTTATTTGTACAATAACTGATTCACTTGTAACCCTTTGAAAATTCTTACTAATACTTGAGTAGGGTTTTTTTCCCCTCACACTTAGGAAGTGCTACAGTGTTTGTCTTTTCTGAAGCCAAAGAGATAAAATGGTCATCCATGACTAGATGTACAAAACACACTGGAAAAATTAGGTGCTTCCAGACAGAAAAACTAACAATCAAGAACCCTTTGGCAGGTCTGAATTTTAACTTAAAGCTGCAAAATACATCATTTGAGATGGTTTCAAGTCTCGACCAAATCTTTACTGGAAATTACAGTAGCAAAACAAAGCAGAGTCTCCGGAGACACCCTCACATCTCAGCTAACATTGTTAATCACCTGGCAGCCTACAAGCATTTATTTCACGTAAGAGGGAATGTTCCAGATGATTCTGGAATTTGATGGAAAAGATTGTTGAATTTGATCATATTAAAAACTCTGGCAGCACAAGCCAACATCAAACTTGCTGGGCCCAAAATATGATTTCTCTTAAAATACTATTTCCTTCTCCTAGAGCTGAAATGCTGCAGGGCTCCAGCTTACACTTGTTCTTTGCAAGACCAACTGGCTAGAAGTTTTACAGACAAAACCCAAACAATTCACTGTGGGGCCCCACCATAAACAAAGTCATATATGAATGCTATTTTTATTATGAGGGCTGTAAAGGTTTCCTGGAAGCTCATCTGTGAAGTTGCTGAACACTACATACCTCCCCAAGGTTTCCGTGATACTGCCTCCAACTCCATGGACTTTCCAGGAGACAGGATGATTTTGAATGTCTTTCTTCTGTTCCAGCAGAAGGGCTCAGGTTGAAGGAGAGTCTCATTAACCAGTGTTTTATCCATTTATGATTATGATTAAGCATTCATTTTTTCTTCTGGGGACAGCAGAAGCATCCATGCACAGATCACTCAATTGCCTTTCTGACTTCTCACTTCTGAGTTTTCATTTGGGTGTCTGGAGAGAACAATATTGCCTTTGATAAGTGGAGGATGTTAGAGAGAATTTTTGCCCTGTGTGACAATCTAGTTTCATTCTCTCTCCCCTCCGTGCCATATCATCAGCATGAGGGGTTTCTCCACTTCTCCAGCATGTTTTGAAGTCACATCCGTCAGTCCCACTTTCACATATAGGTCACCAGCCCTGAAAAACAGTGGGGGCACACAATAATACACATTTCATGAAGCCAATCTTGTCAAAGAAGTTGGCTTTATTTTTCCAGACCGAACTTGTATCAACAATATCCCACCAAATAAATATAGTTCAGGAAATAAAGAGCCCAAACACTATATGGGCAAGCTGCAACAATGCCATTAATCTGCTCACCTGCCTGTCCTGCCTCCTCCCACCCAGCCCCACATCAACTCAAGATCTTTCAGATGTCTTTAGTGTTTAAACAAAGAAGGTCTTTTCCTCTGTTCCAAGTCTTATCTTTCAGTTACTTGCCTAAATACTTATAAGTGACAGTTTTTAGCATATAGCCTTTATCTCCTTCCTAGCATTATGCAGACCACCCAACACTTCAGCTCCTTTTCCCTTCCTTCTCCTCCTACAGCTTGTTGCATCTTGGGTTGTAATTTCTCAGAGGATCAACACCACAACACATTCAACTCGTAATAGATTTGGCATGTGGCAGATGAAGCCCTGATCCTAACTGGTCGTTGGATGCTATCATAATAAAAGTGACACCGTATATTTTAGGCTTAAAATAAGCTTCTGATTCATGCTCCTCTGTTATTGGCAAGACCACGTGAGTGTGACAGAAATAAAGTGTGTGACCTCCATATCTGCAGGGGATCTGGTTTAGGTTGTGCTCCCAGAGCAGAAATGGGAGAAGGGGGAGCCAAACAAGCAGCACTTAAGATTTCAATCTTTCTCCCCTCCTCACATCTTAGTGTATACCTTAGCCTGTTCCAGGGCTGTGCTACCATCCTCCAGGGCTTCCTTCTGGCTTCAACTTCTGATTGCTTCACAGTGTCATCTCTCAACACATTTCCAAATGCTACAAAACAAACAGCATTAGTCTATTATTTCTTACAATCTAAAGATGAGTGTCAGAGAGCCAGCTACTGTCAGGCAGGCGAGCTCTAAATGTCTTTCTAAACAGAGATTATTTTGTCAAATAAAAAGCATTTCAGAGCCAAGGAACAATCACATTTATTTTCTTATCTCCTTGATGAAATAGAACTAATTTCTCTTATGTTCAAAGAGACTTTGCTTGCAGAGCTCAGTTTTTAGCACTGCAACTCTTTGAATTCCCATCAGGTTCTCGTGGCAGTTTAAACTTTTGATGTATGGATCACCGGGTTCTGGTCCTCGTCCACAAACAAAGACCCTTCCACAAAACCCTCTCTTGTCCTTCAGAAGACTTCAGAAAACCACTTGCTAGTCTTTTCTTCGTATTTCCAGTTGTAGAAACATTAAGAATTCCAGGGCGAAAGGCACATCTGAATTGTGTGTTTGTATGACGTGACCCACTCATATGGTGCAGAGGTGCAGGTTAACTTACACAGAGAGGTACAGAACTAGTGATGGTGGAACATTCTTATGGGAACACAATCATAAGCAACCACTGTACCTCAAGTACTCGAAATTAAACCTGTTCAAACCAGAGAATACACTTTTCAGAACAACCATGCTTAAAACAAACAAAAAAGAAAAGATACACTGGATTGTTCCATAATGGTGCCAAATTACAATGTTCAAATCTGGGAATCCCACATAAAATATCCTATCCCAGAAGTTTGTAACAAGAGTAAATTCACATCTGATCCATTTGTCTGTAGTACTTTCCTGTATGTGGTCCCTCTGCACCAGTGTCCCGTCTCTCTGCCAGCACAACATCCCTTGGGCAGACAGCTCTCTTCCCTGATACCACATGCCCCTTGCCTGGCTCTGCAGTCGCTCTACACTGCTCCACTGTCCACATCAAGTACAGCAGTGTTTTGTGGCCCTTCCTCTTGGCCACAGTGGGGTGAGGACACCACAGCTCTGTGTGCACCAGAACAGGATGCCTGAGCATCACAGGCAGGTCCCATTAAACACCCAGGGAGAAAAGCAGGGCTGCTGGCTTCCCTTACCCTCTCCCTGCTGCAGCCCCTGAGCTCCCTGGTTCCACAGTCAGGCTGTGGAACCAGGGAGGTGGATGAAAAAGATCACTAGCTTATTTTACTACATCACAGCACATTCCTAGGACCCCAGCCCTTAGGTGCTTTACTGAACTTGCTGTGTATTACACTCCTTTGGCTGTCTCATTAAACACTACATTTGGCAAATTCCACCTGCCTTAGGCCATGTCTACACTGTAAAGCTTTGCCAAAGTTTTGCACACCCAAGGTCAGCTCAGGGCATGGAAAATGCACATCCTGTAGCTGACACTGCTACACTGGTGGGACTCCAGGGACTGATATCATCTGTGCTAGCAACAGAGTCCATGTCAGTGTAACTTCTGCTGTTTAGGAAGGTGAAGTCCCTAAACCTGCATCAAACCTTCTGACTGTATACACTCTGCCTCTATGAGGCAGTCTGTCTCATAGCCACAGCAGAATAAATAGCTTTTGCTGGGTGCACAAGACATACTAATTGCCAGTTCTGCTTGTACATTCCCATCTGCCTTCTCTTTGTTCACTTTCTTTTCCTTAAACACCATAGAGCTCCCCAGTCTTTACTCTGGAAAAAGGCTCACAGTTGCCTCAGGATGTAACAGAAATTCTCTGTGAATTTTTCATGTTGTGTTTACAAAATACACAGGTTAAAACATGCTTTTGGAGCTCAGTTTCTTGCAGATATCAATTATATGAAGGCTCTTTTTGTTAAAAATATTATCAACATTTCACTGGGGGAGACATATTCAATACCAAGAATGCAAACTGATGGGAGCCAAGGGAGTTGGTGAGATGCAAAAAGGGCAATGCCAGGTCTTTCGGGTTGCCACTGACACATCATGACAAACATTCCCAAACATGTTCTGTGCAAAATAAGCTGTGCCCTTTCTCCTTAAAATAAACATCCTTGATATACTTACTGAAACCAGGAATGTGCCATTACTAATGATAATGTAGTGCAGGAGACAGCTTTTCTTAAGGTTACCCAAAATATTTCTGCTGCTTCATCAGATGTATTGTTGGAGCTCACCAAACCCAGAGCATGGTGCACCTGTTTTCTCTCAGACACATCTTATTTCTCTTCCTTGGAAGTCCCAGCTGGCATCCAGGTTTCCTTCAATCCCTACCAGAGCTAATTGCTAAATTGCTACCAGAGCAATGTCCCAGAAGGTGGGGAATTGCTTTCTGTGGTGAAAGGTGAACTAATAGGTGGACTCGGTTGACCAGAATGGCCAATGAGATGGAAAGAGCTGGTGCTAACAGCATGGGAGTGAAGAGGGGATACAACAGCTGTAGCCTGACAGGAAACCACCATAGTTTCAGAGGCTTTGACTTGGGGGTTCTTGAAGCAGGAAAGTTTTAGAGAGGCTCAAGGGGTAAAGGAGCAGCTCAGGGCTGGCAGAGAGGTGGTTCTGTCGAGAGAAACGAAATCACAGACTCAGGGAAAACATTTACTGAAGCCCAGATCTGCTCCACCTGAAGGCACAGGAGGCAGCCTGGTTTCTTCATTTGGTTTTTATTTCTTTTGCTTGTTTGGATGCTCTGTGATATTACTCCAATATTATTTTTGAGCAGTTTCCCACGTAAGTAGATATTGAATTCAGCCTCATGGAACGGCTTCTTAGCCTGTGACCAACTCTCAAGCACTGCTGCACTTGAAGAAATACTGATTTCACGCTAGTACGTGCAGCTAACCCAGCAGCAGAAACAGCAAAAGGCAAAAGCTAAGAATAGGCAATGGTTCTGAACTTGCATCCAGTTAGGGAAAAGAAACAGTTTTCAACAAACTCAGCACACTCACAGCATGCTCACAGCTTTGTAGAGCACTTGCAGAGAAATAATTGACCACGCCACCACGCATCTTGTTACAAACAGCAACCACGAAGAATACCACCACTAAACCCCTGTTCTAAGGGGCCTATAATGCTAAAATTATCATGATAATTTGAAAATGTAAGTAAATCTGGGCAACTGTATGCACATACAATAGGAACGACTGCTTCTCTGTGATAATCATCTCAAGAGGCTGTATCAACATTTTCACACTCTGGCTTCAGGAACCACATCAGGAAATCAAACAAATCTTATCCCATGTGTGCAGTGAACTTCTTTCTTCTTGCAACAAGCAAACAAGAGTTATTTTCTTTACAAACATACACCAGACAAAAGCGCTACTGAGAAAGATCATAGGCTAAGAATGAAAATGGTGATCCTGAGGAAAACAACAACCCGGGGGAGATGGAATTGAATGTTTCTTCCAGTCACAAGTGGCTGGAATTTAAGTACATCCATTACTTATGGCTGGTGTTGTACAAAGGCAGCTTTGCAAAGCGAATGGGAAATCAGATCACCCACATGAGCACTTCATGCTGCTGGGGAGGACCTTGGAAAATACCCAGAAGTAATAGAGAGGAACAAGTAGATGATGCAGCCAGATATCTATAACCTCAAAACACCCAGTCAAGGCTAGATGGGACTTCTCTTTGGGGATTTGATCTCCAGAAGAAACCAGCTTTGCATGAGAAACCTCCCAGGCTGATAACTACCAAGACTTGGTATTTCTCAGCAGATACAGCTTGAGGGTTTCCAGGGAATATCACTAAAGGCAGCACTGTGGGGCAGGCTCCCTGCATGCAAAGCATGGTCAAATATAATGTGTGTTATAAGAGACAAAACTTGATGAGAGCATCAGTCCCACCACACTGAACACAGACTGTTATGTCTAAGAACATGAGAACAGTCAAGTCATGTCTGCATCATACTCCCATTGATTTTACACATGAAAGAGAGGTTAGGACATCACACGAGCAGGCAAGGAAAAGAGCATTAGATATGGGTTTAAGACTTAGTTTTTCTTTTCTTAACAGCCTTCAATCCAAAGACCATTTGTGGCTACCAAACTGAAACCAGCACAGGGCACTTGCGGTGTTTCTCTAAGCAGCCCAGCATCACTGGATTTAATTGCCAGTTTCCCTTCACTTACTACTTCTCTTATGTCCTCAACAAGCAGGATTAGTCTCCTGTGAGGGCAGATACATTACCAACATTAATAAAGAAGCAGTGACCATTTTAAACTTCGGAACTTCAGATGAGATTCAGGGAAATGCCCATTCCCTGGTTTCATTTTCAGGAAAAGAAAAAAGCCTCGAGGGGAATTAAGGAGGAGGGGGCAACTCTTCCCTAGAGGCTCAAATCTATCTCCCAAGCAGCACAAAAAAAAAAATGTTGGTATTCTGTACCACCCAGTGCCTGCCCACTTCTATACTTGATTACCCCGATAAATCAGCAAACCTGTTTGTTACAGGCTCTCCTTCCATTACAGCTGTTGCTCTGGTTAACATCTTCTGAATCATCCAATTCATCAGGATCACGTACATGGGGGTTTAATCCTTTGATTTTTTAAGTTACTTTGTTCTGAATTTTTCGCGTCATCCCCTTCCTGACAGAGGAACCAGATAAAGATAAATAAGTCTGAGTAACATTGTTTTTCTCCCTTGCTTTTTATTTTGCAAGGCGAATGAGGAGGGGGAAAGGGGTAGCTCTCCATTTCACAGTTCTTTAGTGGTATCACTCAGCACTGACAGTGCAGCCTGAAATCTGAAGTCTGAAAACCAGTGCTGAACTTCTGAAGTACAGTTAGCCCTGTTCTCCCAGGCATTAAAATGCTATCTTTGAAAAATGTACATTAAATAGACCAATAGCTTGGTGGTTATTCCAAGGCCTCCAATCCCACAATGTCTGTCAGTACTAATTTCTGTAAAAGGAACAAACCCAGGAATTGAGTTACAACTGAAGTGTAACTGCTACATAAATTATACAGAGTGTCAAAGCTGGAAAGGGAAATGGGGAACACAGGAGGTCAAATGCTCGCTAATGGGTTATCGAGTCATTCACCTGCTCAAAGCAAAATCAGACACCAGCACCCGCCCTGGAAGGACACAAGAGAGCATACTCTCTAACACTGCATCTCTTGGCATGAGTTTAGGATTAATGCACACAAACACCCCTGTATTCATTCACAGAGTTACTCTCAACATGCTTGTAGGCCAACCCATTTAGTTAGGTTAACTTGCCAGGTTACTGGCAAGTGAAGAATATAAGGAGACCAGACTGCTTTAGGAGCAGTGACAATACAAACCTTCACCCTCTGGGTGACTTCAGCATCAAGGCCACCTCCTCCGCAGGGAGGGCTGGTGCAAACAAATACAAAGTCCTCACTGAAGAAACTTCACCCTCTACCAGCCCACTGTAGGGGAATCCCAGCCTTTTGGCACTGCCACAATATAGTAAATCATAATAGCAGCCCATGAGTAAAGGGAAGGCACCAATCTCTAACACTGTCAGTTCATTTTGCATATGACAGAAGAGGAATGATGACTGAACCTCAAATTGTTCTGTGATTTTCCTATTGATCCCCTTTGTTTTGATATTCAGACTGTGTATTTCTTTGTGAAAACAAGCTCCACAGAGATTCCCGAGACTGAGTTGTTCCAAGGCTTAGCTACAAAGGATTTCAAGCACAAATACAGACCATTTATAACAGCAAAAAAAATGAACTTCGATAGAGAAGGAATGCCTCCAATATTTTACATACCTCATGTTGGATAAGATTTGCACCAGGGTTTATAAATTCTTGAAGAATAAAATATCACAGCCTTCCTTTTCTATCCTCCTCACCTGCTTTTTTCCATCTATTTTTTCCCCTTTCAATAATGGCAAAACCTTATGGCATTACAAGCAAGTATTTTATTGACCAGTATAATGGATTCAAGACCTGAATCCAAGGTTACCAAATGAAAAAGTACCTCTCCAGCCATATTATGTCAGCAGCAACGAGTCTTCATCAAGTTCCTATAACTACGATAAAGGATTTTGCTTCTGATTAATTTCCCAAGAGCCATTAAGAATAAATGGATCCAAAAAGAAAAGTCTGTGGCATCAACAGAAGTACTATGTCCAGCCTCTCATATTTAAGGTAAAGACAGACAAAAAAAGACTTTAATAAAAGAAAAATAAGAAGGAAAAGAAAGAACATTCAGAAACCTTCCTTGAAAAATCTGGCTGGTATTTGCTACAGAAAGATTTAAATAGCTGCTCTTGATTGAATTTATCTGGTGTATTAAGCACTCACAGAAAATATTTTGTACTAAAGGCTTTGAGTTCTTGCAGTGATTGAACACAGTTGCACAGTATAAATCTGACTTGTAGTGGAAAACCATAAAATAATAAACTCAATTTGAACAGAAGGAATTTTGTGAAGATCCTGAGAATCAAAGCAAGCAGTTTGTCCACAGTGTATCTCCTACAAGTCGGGGCTCAACAAGCAGCACATCTGGGTTATCTGCCACAGACTGTAGGCCCAGTCCTGCAAGAAGCTGATGCTAGCAGAGGTGCTCAGAACAGACATTTAAGAATTTTCAGGCACCTGTATTCTGCAAATGACAAAGTGAGAACAATCTCCTTGAACCAATGAAATAAGTCAGCTCCTGAGTTTAAAACACTGTCATTAGGAAAATATGTGAAAGAGTACTGAATAATAGCAGCAACGCACACCACTGCCCCCAGAATACTTACATTTCATCACCAAAGACTCAGAAACACTGAGAACATATTACAAATGCAGGTTCTTCTGCCTGATGACATGTCAGTCATATATCAATCTGTCTAATGGATAAACTCAGGCACAAAATAGTTGATGTAAATGTATCAAACACAGCTTTGGGTTAGTACTGAGTTCCAGTACTCTTTCAGCAGCACTAAGGACCCAGAGATTTCACTGAATTAAACAGACTGATGGCACAGGGAGCTGCATTAAGACTACAGCAACATGTAAATAAAAAGCAATATTTCCACTCTCAAACTCCAAATGCCTGACTGAGAAGATGATATTGGTATCAAATACAAAAAGAAAGATTCAACAGTAGTGGTTGCAACATCCACCTCCAGCTGGGAGGACAAACAGAGGCCAGGGCCAAACAGCACACCCTAAGAATAAAAAGACGAGACCTGCACCAAGGGAGACAAAAATGGGGCACAGAGAGAGGTAACATCAATAGTCCAGCAGGAACATTTATCAGACTTTTTGGGCTGACAAATAGAAATGGCATTGCTCAGAAAACAGGTTGGAAAAGATGACACTGGGTTTTAAACTCATTTGTTGAAAAGAAAGAAGAAAAAAACAACAAATAGCAACACATCCCTGAATATCTGACTTCAAAACTACAGACTGGACTTGGTAAAGGTCACTATTATTCTTTATAAAACAGGAAGGACTTTCTACTTTTAAGTCTATAATTAGACTTCAATGGAAAGTTACATTGTAAGCTCAAGAAAATTGCCAAACTTGCAATATTATTTGAAGAATAGTAGAATCTTTATTTGAGTCTGGTCTGGACACGTGTTCTATTTTAACAAGTACTTTGCATTGGAAAAGTTCTCAGTCACAGCAAATTTTTAATACCATTGGAACCAGATACTTCAAAATATGTAGAGAAACAGATCATTGTAAAAGAGACATCAGAAGTTTTACCTTGAAGCTCTCCAAAGCATTCAAGTACAGTGGGGATAAGGCTAATCAAGGCCTGCTGCCTCTCTCCTTGCCCCCCACCCTGTGAGACTGCGTATTTTGCTGTCCCCCATGAACATCAGTGAAAGATAGGTCCTTGTCACATCATCATCATCACTTCATACAGTTGGCAGTTCTGACAAGGAAGTCAGAATGCACTTAGCTCAGATGCTGAATTTCCTTTCACCTCTCCAAAATATAGTGTTTCCAGCTCAGGGTTAAGCTTGTTCACAGTTCATGGGGAAAGGGATTGCTGTTGCTTGCACTGTGTGCATGGCTTATGAACAAAAGACTCTGGTTTCGGGGGCTCTTGCATCTCTTTAAACAGTCACTCCCTAAACAGAAATTTCCTGAAATTCGACTCTCAGATGTGAACCTCTTGAAAACTGGGGGATGAACAATCTGGATTTAAATCCCTCAAACTAAGGATCATGCTGCTTTGGTTTTAATTTATCCACACCTCGATTCAGAAGAAACACAGACCTGATTCCAGCATGGCCAAAAAATGATCTTAATAAATCTCATCCCAAGCTGACAGGACCATCCATGAAGGAATAAACTACTCCTGCGAGATTTCTGCCATCTTCTACTCAAAGCTTGCAAGATTGAAGGCAAGATTCCAGTAGTCAATAATCTCAGCCTCAGCCACATCAGCCTCAACATGCAGACCCAAAGCTAAACACCACTTCTTCAGGAGCTCTGCAGTCCCATAGCACAGGGAGCCGGACACTCCTGCAATTAACAAAGCCACAAGCACTTCGTTAAAAATTGTGGTATCTTCCCCCTTGCTTGAACATTGTAGTATTAAAGTATATGTTAACATTATTACTATGTACTATTACAGACATTCCATAAACACCTAATACTGCTCAAAAGACCTTTATTAAAGTTTAAATATAGCTGCCATTCTCTGCTACTTTCCAACAGGCAAAGAGTCTTTCTCCAGAAGCGGTTTGGATTTTCCAGACAGTTGGGGTCTACAGTGGTCAGACCAGAAACTGAACTTTGGGAGCTCTGCAGCAGTCCCTCCAGTTATCATGAACCAGCTTTGATGGGAGCAAAAGGAAGCTGCATCAGATGGGACTCATGGGAAGTTACATCAGACCTTCATTTGCCCAAAGAAGGTCAGCAAGTCAGAGTGTTCAGAAACAGCATGCAAAACATGGCACACATTGCAGGGTGTGGATGAAGAGGAAGGATCTTTCATAAGAAAGAAAAATAATTGACATGGCATATTTCATCTGACTGCAATTTTTCCCTATTTCCTGGAGAAACCAAAGTATGAAGAGAGATAACAATTTGCACACATTCATGCCTAGTGAGTGTATCAGAACACACATCTCCTGGTTTGAAGGACACATCCTCTCTCCTAACACACAGTTTCTCCATGGCCTGGAAATGAGTGCACTGGAGACTCTATACCCCTAAATCTCCTGCTTTATGTGTTACCATGTTTATGTTTGTTGCTTGAAAATGGAAAGGCTTCTAACTGCTGGTCTTTTTATTCACAATTGTTTGGTTCCAACTTGCTGTGAATGTATTTACAGCCTGGAGTTTACTCGCTGGTCAGAAAGACAAAGGAGATTACACTGTGAAAGCATGCCTCCAGGTTAACTTCAAGAGGTGGATCCTCTCTTCTGGCACACCCAGCACCTGCGGAGGGATGCTGATCTCTTAGGGCAAGGGCTACACTCTGTAAGGAAATGGCCTCATTACGCATTTGAAAGCACTAAGAAGTCTAACCTTTATTTCAACTTCTCTGCAGAAACTCAGTACTAAGAAGTGCAAAGTCCTGTACCTGGGCTGGGGCAACCCCTGGTATCAGTATAGACTGAGGGCTGAAGGGCCTGAGAGCAGCCCCGTGGAGAAGGACTTGGGGGTACTGGTGGATGAGAAGCTGGACATGAGCTGGCAGTGTGCTCTCGCAGTCCAGAAAGTCAACTATGTCCTGGGCTGCAGCAAAAGCATGCTCAGCATGCTGAGGGAGGTGATGCTACTCACTACTCCACTTTGGTGAGACCTCCCACGCAGTACTGCATCCAGCTCTGGAGTCCTCAGCACAGGAAAGATATGGACTTGTTGGAGCAGGTCAGAGGAGGGCCACAGAAATGATCAGAGGGCCACAGAAATGATCAGAGGGCTGGAGAACTTCTCCTATGAAGACAGTACAGTCCCCCAACTGCACAAGTGCCAGGAGTGAATTCTGGAGGCAAATGCTCCCCCGAGATGGGAGAGAAGAGCAGGAGCCATGAATCACACACTGCTGCCTTCAGCTGCAGATCAACACTCCCTGATTGCTCTGAGACCTCCCTACTGAAACTGCCAAGAAATGGGCTTATTGCAGTTCTGCCTGTGTATAACAAAAAGAACATCACTCAAGAAGTGCCTTCTATTTGTCTCCCAAAAACTAGTGTTCACTAGCTCTTTTCACATCAGTTACCATAGCACAGTAAGCTGGTTTTTCTCAGCCAAGAGGCTGGATGGAGGTTCATCAGGGTGAAGATTCCCGCTGTTATTTAATAACCTCTCCAGAGTTTAAAGGTCATCTTCCTTTCCCATCTCAATATCTTTAAAAATCTCTACAATGTACAGAAGCTTGACTTCTCATAGCAGTAGGAAAGCCCAGCTCAGGTTAAGAGAGGCCTATTTCAAATGAGAGATGAATGCCCCAGAAATTCTATTCTGCTGTTGAAAGGCACACTGACCTTGAGGCTTGCAATAATGTCCAGAATTAGCTTGTCAGCAACCCAGAGATCCAATCTCAGTTTTCATGGAACTGTTCCCAGAGCAGGTAGATAATGCCCAATCTTCAAAGTAACTATGTCTCAAGTTTATCAAACAAGCAGGAAAAAAAATGACACACCAAAGGGCCTATTCACTAAACAGTGGCTTACAAGAATCGGCCAAGCATGTGAAGATCTATTTTTCTTGTTTGGGCGACAGAAATGTTGCACTACAAAGGGCAAGAATACAGCTTGTGAGTAGATTAGGTGGGTTCAGCCTGGACAGAATGAATTATTTCAGCCCAATCACAAATCTGCTTTGACCATCAAAGTTTAGGACTTGATTCAAGTCTTAAGTTCACGTTTGATTGGCAGAGACCAAGAAAACTGGAAAACAAAAAGAGAAAAAAGCTAATGAAAAGCATACAGAGACTCGGCAGCTCAAGAAAAGCAAACTCCCTTAAGCCAGTGTTACGCAGGCTGGACATTTCTAATCCATGAATGAAAAACTAGATGCTACAGGATTTATTTAAACAAAATTCAAACCCCTTGAAGAAACAAAAAACTACAGCATAGGCTTGACCTACATGAAACAGTCATAAGGCCATGTAGTTTGGTGGGTCTGTAAAAACAACACAAAACCCCTCTGCACACTAGTGCAAAGAATACTTTGTCTACACTTCAGCTGAAGTGTATTTGGATGCATTTGCTGAACACCCACCTCAAGCAGGGGTGGCTAAGCCATGCTTAGCATAAAAATAGCATCAGTAGTCCTGAAACAAGCAATGAGGACAAACTCTGACTCCTGCTAAAGCTTTTTCTGCCCACAAAGGAACAGATCTTCCAAATCTGCATGTTATTCTATGCAGATTGTTGATGCTTTGTCCACACACAAGATTCTTTTACTGCTAATTCTGTAGCAAAAGCTTCAGTACTTCTGTTCCAAGAAAGATAAGTTTATGCCTCAATTCTCATACTGTAGATCACCACAAGGGCTTGATACACTAGACACAGTCTTCAAGAAACTTATTGCTGCTAAAGTCATCATGATGAATTCTGTAACCCTCAAATAACTTTGTTCATCTCAAAGCATCAATCAAGATAGATTTCAGCCCTTGGTCCTACTCCTGGACTTATCAGCCTTCCGATCTTGGAGACTCCAGCCTCTTTGCTTCCTCCTCTTAGCTGTTCAGTATGCACAGGGGCTCGCAGAAGATCAGCCTTGTCCCATGGCTGAGGCAGCAGCAGCAGCTCTTTGTAAGCAGAGATGCTGCAAAGCAATCCCCCTTCAGTTCACTAACAATGCATGGCTAAATTCACAACACAAGCACACAGGGCCAAAAAACAAGGCCAGACACTCCCCCTCTTCCCAAGATCATAAAGAGAAAAGGACACCAGCCTGTAATACAGGAGCTGAGTGACAGGGGAGGGAACGTAGAAGAGATCTGACAGGAGACAGCACCAGAAGAAAATGAAGAGCTTAATGAATGCTAGCCACTTTTTCAAAACACAGTTTTGTCCCCAGTCTCCAAGGACTCAAACATTTTTTTCCCCTAAATCTTAACAGATCTTATTTTTTTAAAGAAATAAACCAAGGAAATGTATATTTTCATTTAGACTGAACTCTCAAAGATCATGATTCAATGGAAGTACAACAGAGAGGAAACAAATGACCCTGGAGTCACATTAACATCAGATTATCCAGGGAGAAGAAACCAAACCAATTTTCTTTACAATCCAAAAACTTAGAAAACTGATTTGCTTCTAGACTTGGGTCATGCTATTTCCTGCTGTTCCCATTTGACATCATTAGAAATACTGTTACTGAGAGAAATAGAAAAATCACAGAACACAATCCACATTGGCAAATACTAATGCAAAAAAGAAAAAACTACCCAGAAAAAAAGATTGGGTCAAGACTACAGCCTCAATGCATTTGTTTCTATCCATAATCATGATTACTATTATGGCAACACCCTGTATTGAGGACATAAAAACAAAATCCTCTCCCAAGAAATGACTCATTGTCTTCATTCTCAACTATCTGTGAGATTCCTTGGAAAGAATTTGAGATCTGTAATGCACATCTCTATTTCATCCCAAAGAGCTGTCAGACTGCACAGAGCTACAGGGGAATGCTTCATCACCATCCCACACCTGCCAGTGCACCTCATGACAGCCACTGCAGCTTCATATCAGAGGAAACACCTCTGAAGTGTCTGGTCAGGTTCCCAAGAGCATCTTCACTGAGAATGACACAGCCAGAAAACTCAGGGTATTTAAAGACAAGTCAAATGAACCATGGTTACAAGCCAGCAACCACTGCACTCTATTGGAGATCTCTCCCTTAACTTTCTTTTTGTCATTGTTCACCTCTTTGCACTCTTTTCTAGGATTATCTAGAACTACAAGATACAGGACTATGTGCTACCTTGCTCCATCACTCACTCTTTTTTCTTCTTTTATGTAACTTCAGTTACATGAATCAGAGCTTTCTTTACAAGAAAGAGTAGTTTAGAGAAGACTATAGCACCACCTTTTAGCTCAATTAACTGCCCATAAAACAGAAAATCCAGGAATCATTCCTCTTATAATGAATATTTACTCTTTACAGCAGAGAAAGCCCACTAGCTGCCCAGTTCAGTCTTCATGGACCATCTTAGCTCCAATTTACCACTGAGCCTTCATGTAAGAATCAGAGCGAAATACAGAAATGCAGTAGAACCTGCTTAAAGCAATTCTTCTGGGCTTTTGAAAGGATACACAAAATCCTGCAAAATCTGCTACAAGAGTCATTCAGAATAGTGCCTATGTTCCAAACACAGTTCCAGAGATATATCCCTGGAAATCAAACAGTTTTCCTTAGGCTTGGCAGGTCCCCTGATGTTTGATTTGCACAGCCCCAGGGTTCAAACCATGGCTCCAATCATGCCCAAATGGCCTCCATCACTTGACATTTTCTTCATTCAGTGCGTGGCACCTACTACCCTACTGCAGAAGTCAAACCAAACCCAGCATTTTTTAAAAAAAAGAAAGTGTTTGGCACTCAATTTGGGCATTAAGTGAAATGCTCAGGAGCCAAATGGATCATGCTGCATATGCACAGAGTGAATAGCTGAAAGGCTTTCTAGCCTGAAAGTATTCAGATGAGGTGGGTAGTTGAAAGGAATGTGCAGTAGCTATTGAACCTGACCTGCACCCAGCCAGGATGCAAGTGCAAGCTTTGGCAGAGATCTGAAAGGAGGCAGTGTGTGTGTGGGGGGAAGACAGCACATGTGAGAGTATTCCTCTGTAAAGGGGTTTGGGGGTTTTCTTGTTGATGGCTTGACTTCGCAAACGAAGATTTGGGAAGGGCTTTACCCATGCTTACAATACAAAAAAGAGCACAAACTCTTTGAGAGCAGGATTATACCTGCAAATATCACAGGAGGAAGCAGAAGACATGAAGGCACTCAGCAGGAAAGTGGGTTGGGGGAAGAAAATCGAATTTAGGGGAAAAAGAGAGAGATAAATGGGTAAACAGTGGAGTTGAGGGAAGAAAAAGTGACAGAAGGATGGGCAAACATTGACAATTAGTACTGGGGCTTTCTGTACCCTCTTTCCATATAAAGCTGAGGGGTAGAAGTGTCTCTCTAAACGGCAGCTTCTGTGGAGATCATGGCTGGAATCAGTGCGTAAGAACACCATGGCCATTGTGGGGTTTTTGTGTCTTTTTCCATCCTTGCTTCTGGGCAAGGGCATTTGTGTAGTCTTTGAATTTAAACTCAGAAAAACAAGTAAATACATAACACACATGCCAGGCATCCATGTGATCTAGCAGAGAAATACTTTTCCTATTTTTCCTTACTTTAGGAAGCATTTTAGATGCTGACACAAAACAAAAGGCAAATTAATAATAGACCTTCTCAATCTGCCCTAGAAATATCAGATGTCACTGACTACTCAGCTGAAATTTACTTTCCAGGTAGGCTCTTACCTGCCAAACTGACAGTTCCAGCACCCAGAGGACCCCTTACTGGCTTGAGAAAATAATTAGTCTATGGTTTCATTTCAAGGTAGAAGTTGAGTTCGTTCCTTTCAAAATACCATCTGCAATGTGGAAACATACTTAGGAGGACAGAAATTCAAGGCAAAATGGATTCTCCAAAACTACCCGAGAACAGATGACACCTAACACTCATTCACTCAAGAAAGGTGTCATCTGGCTTCCAGGCTCCAGAGCAAACACACAGCTGAAGACATAAGCACAGCAAATCATGTGTTCCACGAACAGCATTCCCATGTCCCTGTGATTTCAGTATCCAGAACATCTACTGCTTAAAACTGCCTAAGTGCATAACTTAGTTCCTTGAAGGTGGACAAGAATTAACATTTTATCTGACATTGACTTCAGTGACTTTCCACCAGACAGGTATCTGTTTTCCCAGGTTTGATGTAAATTCTGAGTACCCTGAATTAAATGTGTTCATGTTTTGCTTGCTCTTGAAATTCTCAAGAAAAAAAAACCAAAAGCAAGCAAGCAACCACCCAACCAACAAGTCAATGAGAAAACATCAGAGGCAGTCATGCTTTTATCCATGCCTAAACTTTTTTACTTGAATACATAGACCAAATTCTACAAAACATCTTTATGGCCATCTCTTCAAATTACAGAACCCTCTGTCAGCTGCAGCAATTGAAAGAACAACTGAGAACAGAGCTGTTTCAAGGCCAGCCAAGTTGATATCTCATGTAATCTTTTACAGTGATGAGATCATATTCTACTACCAAGCTAATACTATAATCAAGATAAGTCCCTGTTTTAGAGGGGCCATGACTGACACATTCCTTCCTTCTGCCTTAAAGGCACAATCCTGCTTCTACAGCAACCAAGTGTCCAGTGGGTTTTTGACCATTTCTTCAGAGTTTAGAAAAAGAAACACTCATTTTGCTGTTACATATAAAAATAGAAGAAAGACCTAATTTAATGAATGAAATATCCTTGAAATCCCAGGTCAGATTTTAACTTGTGTAAATGTAGCTAATTTCCACAGTGCCCTTACTCCACTTAACCCTGCGCACACTGGTACCTCAACGTACAGAGAAAGCTTTTTAAGCTACCTTACTGCCCTGGGATGAGGCTTTTCTCAGGCAGCCTCCAAAGAACCCTGCAGAAATTTGCCCCTTGTTTGCGAGTGCTCTGGCCAGGTTCACCCAAGCTGTCAATCTGCAAAAAGGCAAATGTGTTTGTAATTAACACAGTCCTTAGTTTACTGTATATAAATCACAAAAAAGGAAAGATACTGTTAAATGAAGACAGCTATCAAAGGAATTACTTTGCTTCCAATTAGGTTCATAAGGAAAAAGCTTTTTCAATGACTGGTTTCAGCTGGATCTAACTAGATGCTCTCATTTGTTTTGCAGGGGTCCAAAGATTAGCCCTTCATTAGGGCAAAGTTAAGCGAAATGGCTAATTTAAAACTCATTCCCTTACTCCACAGATTTCTGTCTTCCTTTTAACTGAGATGATTTGCTGGTAGGTCATTTATCTTCTCTGACAGATACTGCCGTTTAGCTTCTGATCACTTTGCAAAGTGTGCACACACTCAAACCCAAAAGATTGCAAGGAAATTTTATGACATGGAAACAAGAAAAATTGGCAGTTTCATGATGGTGTTGATTTTTCTAAGACATTATCCTCTGGACACTCACATCAGCAGACTTGACACACAACAAACTCCTTTCAAAAAGTATGAAACTAAAGCATTGCTAGAAGTACCATTTTTCAGGCCAAGTTCAAAACACTAACTCACCATTAGAGGCCCTTAATATAATCTTTCCTAACTTGAGAGAGCATTTCTTGTGTGAACTGTTTCAGAAGGCTTCAATAAGGGAGAAAGCAACTACTTCCACTATCATATATGAAGGAAAAGCTACCCTGTCCTAATTAAATTTTACTAGAAGAATTACTTCCACCCCCTCAGACTTGCCCCATCTCATTGCAGTTTCTGATTCACTTACTCGCTCATATGGTTAAAGCCAGGGTGCTTTGGTAAACTGTTCCTCCATGGACTCCACAGAGGCAGCAGCAATACACAGGGAGTTAGTTATAAGATCTTCTTTCAGGATGTGAAGTTCTTGGGCATCATTCTAGGTAAACTATGCTGTTACTTATTGCATTAATGAACACAGCCAGTTCTATTCACTTACTCTCACTACACAATATGGTCCTTAACAGCATAGGATCACACATTACCTCTCTATTCTGAACTCTGATACTGAGAGGGTCTCCCTTTCCCAAAGGAAAGCCGAGTAGGAACATGCCGATGTTGTTTTGCAGCCCTGTGCTATTTGATTAAATCCCCATTTGTTGTGTTTTTTTTGACACCCCTTTTCTCAAGGCTGTATCTATCACACAGCTGTTCCACATTGAGTTGGGGAATTCATTTGGAGACTCAGGAAAGCAATAGCTTGGCAATTCCAGCCCTGCAAAGGCAAAGCTGAAATGCCTTTATGCAGCACCTGCTGAGGGGACCTTTTACTGCTTTCATAATATGGAACAGGAGTTTGGCCCCAAGGGGAGGATCTCACCATACACATGCAAAACCCCAGGTTCTGCCTCATTATAGTTATTGGCCTACCAATTAACCAGCTTCCTGTGAGAGCTGGGAGGAAGGCATTTTGGTCATTGAGATATTCAGGCTCTACAGTTTGTGAAGCTTTTTACTTTAAGGACTGTGTATGTCCCTAATTGGCATTTGTCACCAGGCATTCAAAACACTTTTCCTAGCCCTGACATTACACAAAGCATCACACCCCACTTTTTACAGATGGGTAAACTGAGGCACGGGACTTCTTACCACAGTAATGCAGAGTGTCCATAACTTAGCCCAGGTCTCAAGACTCCAGGCACTGTGTGCAATCTGCCTTCACCCAGCTTCTCTGATTGCTCAGGTATCAGCTAACTATTGTACACAGTTTTAGCAAGGAGTGTCAGAAATACTCGTTCCTGGAAATGTTCTGTGTTTGAGAACATATCTGAGATGCCCAGTCCCCTCTCAGTTTAATCTAGGTCACTTAAAATGTCTTTCTGGTACATCAGTCAGAGTCATCTGCTGGCAATACTATCTGCAACAACAAGATACTCCATTTGTAATGACTGTAAGAGTGGAAAAAACCACTAACAAATGTAAAAATGCCTTAAATAAAAGTTCTCCTCTCAATAAGATATGTAAATGCTTGCAGACTATTTAACATAAGCAGCATGTATGTTGTAGCACATACCTACAAAGTGTTAAACTGTGCTACTGTAGTAAAACTGTCAGCTTTGATTATTTAAAAGGTGTGTACCTGCAGGCTTTGCTTTCTTTCACTGTTGTTATTAGCACATCCCACATGTCTGATCAGACTGGCCAATGCTCCACTCTGTTCATGTTACACTGGGCCCCTGCTCCTGATTTATCCGCCACAGAGACAAAAATTTGGCTTACACTTTCTGAACAACAAAGATCTGTCCTTGATGGCATCCCTCCGCAGTCAAATAAAATCCATGTACACGTTTCTCAACAAAGCCACACTAATGCCATAAACATACATCAGTGTTGCAGCCAAAACAATGACTGCTCGTTGTGATAAAAGACGGGTATCATGCGAGCGCTGCAGTTGATTTTAACATATAATAGAGTTGACATTGCATGAGCCATAGTTTCCAAGCTCACTTGTTCTTTCCTGCCCACCACTTTTCTTCAATTTTTTTTCAGCTCTGTCTGCAGGCCCTGTCTCATTCTCCACACCTGCAACTCCCATTTGAACCCCAGTCTAGCCCATGTTCATTCCATGCATCACTGAAACCAGGAATACTATCTAGTCAATCTCTACACCAGAGTTAAACAATTTATACTGCCTCCACACCACGACAGAAAGAATGTTTATGCAATCTTTGGGCTTCTATTAAACATTAACATGCATGAAGCAATATGGGCTGGATTCTGAGCATATTATCTCTGATGGATACAGTGAGTAAAATACTGTCTTCAATGGAATTAGTCCAGAATGTGTCTTTTCACAACCATTACAACAATTTTAAAATTAAAGGGGAGCTTTGCTTGATTCAGAAGCTTTTAGCAACAGATTTTTTAAAACAAAACATGCTTTAAAATAAATAAAGTCTTTGATGTGAACCTATAGCTGATATTTGTATTGCTCATCAGATGAATGAGAGTAGCCAAAATTTTTAATACCATTTTGCATGCCTCAGAGAGACAGAAAGATAACGATTTCATTTTCTATGAATGGGCCATTACTAACTGTGAAGTTGCTTGCTGTTATCTACAGCAAAGCTCTTTGTGGTCTAGCTGTATTTGTTCTGCATAATGAACAGAATGCCAGTGGTTTCCATCTACATACAGCTCTTCACTCAGGGCACTTTACAGATACGGCTGACGACCTTTACTAGCTAAAAATGGAGTTACCAGAGGCAAAGAAGATTTAGCGGTCAAAAACCAAATCTGTGGCAAAGTCAAGAATAGAACTTGGAGCTTCTAAACTATTCCCAAAAGGCCTGATTTAACCACTACAGAGCATGATGCTAGCAGGGTGCAACCACAGGTCGAGCTCTGTGCCAAAGAGAGAAGCCGTCTATGGTGTTGTCAGCTCCATTGTAGCTGTGTGCACTGTTGAGCATGTGCACACGCAATTTCCTTCCCATCCCCCAAATCTTTACGGAGCTTTTCTTATGTGTCACAAGAGAATAAATGCCTGAGACATTATCTGCCCATTCCAAGAGTTCAGAGAATGTGTATGACATCATAGGCATGACTCCCCCGCTAATCACATTATATGCTGTTTAACTTAACACTGCTAAGCTTTGTCTGATAACATTGTAAATACCATTTTATTGTAAATTAGATTATACAAACCTCCTCACAGTTTAGGTCACTTCTTGTGTGAGGTCCTTGTTCCCTCTCCTCTCTACTACCCCAAATTGAATCTTTGTGGTGTCTAAGCCAGGGCATTTCTACAGAAAGAAGCACAAGAACAAAGGAAGGCTGAGCCATTATCTGCTCCTAAGTCAGCACTGCAGATTACAGTAAGTGGACAGAAGACTTCCCTTGGAAGAAAATCAATAGGTTTTGTTCTTCTCTTGAAGCTGGCTGGATTTCATTACAATCTTCCTGTGAGGTAGCATATACTTGAGACCTATCATTTCCTTCTATCAAGCCTATACTGAGTTATTCTGGTTGGTAGCCACCGTGTTCTTATCCTGGACTTAAGGTTTCCGAATTGTTTACCAAAAAAAAAGCTGCAGAAATGTTATTTTATTTTCATGTTAGCATTTGATTCTGTTTTCTGACAAAAGAATCAGATTCCAACTACATTAAACCAGCATCAGTAAGATCTCTAAAGCAATGGACTGAGATGGACTTCCCACTTTCTGAGAAGGATATTCTAACGTTCACATTTTGATACATTTATTGCAGAGGGAGATATCTGAGAAGTTTCTCATCTTTTAGAAAACCTCACCAACAGGATTTCCCAACATTTTTAGACTACTGCACAAGATGCTCCTCATTTTTCTTCTCTAATCAAGGCCATAAATATCCCATGCTATGAAAGCAGAGGTTTGAGAACCCAGACTTTGAGGTCTCAGCCATACTCAGGTCTACATTTCTGTCCTCGCTACTGTCAACACCAGCTCTTAGTGACAACCTGAATACTATTTCCCATCCATGGGCAAAATACTGAGGCTGGTGATGCTTCAGACAGAGCTACACCAGCCAGGACCAGAACTACTAGCTTTCAACACCAAAACAACCTTTTAACTTTAGAAGTTGGAACCACTTCTGACTAAGGATGCAGACCTTCGTGCCTTCCCCATCTCCCATACTTAGGACAGATAAATCCTATCACAATTAACTGAGAAAGAAAACAAAAGTGAGGCTCATCCTTCCTCAGCACAAAGATCCACACGACGCAGTTGTCTTTCACTTACAGGTTCCCTGGACAAAAAGGCTTTGCAACGTGTTGCTCAGGGCACTACATATCCTTAGGGTAACCTCATTGCAAGACATGGTATTAAGGAATGCTAGCAGCTTACAAAAGGAATGCAACACAATCCAGGTGACTATGCAGAAGCACAGCTAACACAAGTGCTAGTAAGGCACTGAAGGCAGATTCTCATGTCCTTGAGCAAACCACCTGCCTTTTGCATTCCTACATGTTCCTTCCCATCTGGAGCAAGGCAACAGCAATGCTATACAAACACAGCAAAGGATGCTGTAAAATAAACATCTTGAGATCTCACATGAAACTCGATCTACATGAACTGTGATTACTCTATGCTGTGCTTGTGAAGGATAATGCTATAGAAACTGGATTCTGTTAACTCCTGATTCCTCATGACAGATTTTAATGAAACTCATGTTATGAAACTCAAGTAGCCATCCTGAAAAGAAACACATCTCATCCTGAAGGAGGTTAATTCAGTGGGTGTTAATCAGATGCAAGCAAGACTGTGCTCTCTAAAATATGTCCTCCCTATTCTTTGGCCACTTGCAGAACTCACACAAAAATAAGCCTTTACAGTGGTTTTTATAACCAACTAGTTCCTCTCTCCACAGAGATACAGTGATGAAGCAACATCACTTGTAGGGCAGCTGGTTGCTTGATCATGTAATTCTCATACAGTTAACATTTCTCTAATGAGGTTTGAAAAGTATCTGGATGTTTTTTTCGACCTCAGGAGAATAATGGTGTACTTTAATTACTAATTCATTAGAGAAAAAAAAAAACCTAGTAAGGTGAAGAGAATTTATACACAGAAAAGAATAAGTACAGAATAATTAGCAAATCAATTTATTTACATTTTGAAACACTTGTATATGTCTCTATAATCATACTATACAAATTAACCAGTACTATATAATGAACTGAAGTAACATGACCAATGTGAACCATTAGCTGTTAAGTTAAAAAGCTTCAACCAGCAAAAACACCAAAACTTTTAGCATCATTAGGAAAGGGGGGTTTATTTATTTTATTTTTCCCTTCTCTGCCCCTCTGATCTTTATTTCAGGATGTGCCATCTAATCACCCATTTATTCTAGAAGAACCTTGAGCTCAGAATTCCTAACTCCACTCCACACACTAATACATTTCATGTTTGGTTCTCCAGTGAGAGAACCAGTGTCATTACCCTTAAGGAGAGATACAGAGAAGTTCAGCTACTGGGCCAAAAATCTCCAAGCAACTTGATCACAGGAAAATGCAGACCTCTGTTGCACTGTGTAAATCTGTGCCTCAGTCTGAACAGTTCACAGTACCAAGAGTTGAGTGAGGTATTTAAAAAAGCTCCCAGGTGATAAGGCAATAGCAGAAAAGCTTAATGAATCTTTGTATCTATGTTTAACACAGAAACTTACAGCCTTCTTGCAAGGAGAATGAATTTAAGGCAGCAGCACAGATGAAAATAACAAAATGATATGAGGATTAACTGATAATCCCCACAGATACCACATGGGAAATTGCCAGACTATTAACTATGGTATGAAGCCTTGCTCATAACTGAGCCTCACTGCAAGAAAAATGAAAGTGAGAATAAATGATATACATAACTGGTGAAAAGATCATAACCAAGAGACAGAGATGCTCAGTGTCAGTGATGGGGGACTCCCCAGTGGGCTCAGAATAGGGTCTGTGATGTGACTACTGCTGTTCCATATTCCATAAATGATCTGCAAATGCTGTGGGTAGGTGGCTGATGATACAAAGCCACTCCCCAAAATGAAACCTCAAATTTATTCAGTGAGTGGATATTAAAATAGTAAATTTAACTCCAAGTTCATAATCGAAAAATAATGTATGGGGGAAAAGCCATTCTCACTGTGCTTTAAATCACCTGTTACCAGCCATGAAAGAAGTCCTGGAGAAGCGGATAGTTCTCTGAGATTGGCACAGTGTCAGCAGTTTGGAAAAACTATCCAGTTAGGAATTTTTAGAAGAATGAGAACAAAGCAGAAAATGGCATTATTGCTCTGTACAAATCCATAATATGCCCATCTCTTCAATACTGAGCACAGTTCCAGTAATCATGGAAATACAAAGCTAAAGAAAGGGCAAGAACAACGGTGAACCAAAGCAGGACAAGAAATATTAGAAAGCCTTAGCACAGGGAGAACTCAAGCAAGCCAAAGCCTTTCAACCTGGAAAACAAGGAGAGTAACAATTAAGTTTTAGACAAGCTCGAAAAGGTAAACAGCAATGATTATTTTAAAGTAGTCTTAGCAGAAAAAATAGGGCACCAACTCAAACTGGCAGGCAGCAAGTGGGTTCAAAAGCAAACAAAGGAAATTCGTTTTCACACAATACCTAATGATGTTGTGGAACTCACTGCCACGGGATGTTATGGCAGCCAAAAATACAAGTGGGTTTCAAAAAACCATTAGACCATTTTATGGAAAAAGGTCCATCAAGGAATATCAAAAACAATGATACAGCTGCAGGCTCCAGCTCAGGAAGGTCTCTAAACCAGAAACCGCTGGAAGCTGGGACGGTTTACCAAAGGAAGTATCACTCTCTACTCATCCTGTTTTCCATACACAAGTTATTAGCCATTATCAGGGGCAGGATACGGGGCCAGACAGACCTTTGCTGTGACTCTTTTTGATATTTGGCCATTACTAAGTGATGCAGATGTAAACACCTACCCCTGCTTGGTCACGGATAATTCTGCAGAAGGCTGCTATAGGGTGCACACTTAGAAGAGTAATGTAAGAAATGACAGCATTTTTTACTTGAGTAGGAGCAGAACTGGCGTTTTTGTTTCCTTAGGTATGTTCAGAGTCTGTGCTTTCCAGGAAAGAGTTAAATTTTATCCTCCTTTTCATCACCTAACTACAGCAAAAGAGACAAATCCACTAGAAAGAACTAACTTCTAGAGTCGATAAAGCTACTCTATCTAGTACATTCAGCTGTAAGCCACACAGTGACTTACATCCTGGTGACTGAGAGCTTCTGAGCTTAAGCACCTCTGGAGAACTACTGAATGAACTGCCTATCAAGTTTGTTGAATATTGCCATGCCAGACAGGTGCTTTAAAACACAGATTAAACCTTCAAGTCACGGTCTAGGCATAGGATAGAATTTGGAGTCATGGTAAGCCTTCAACAACAGAGTAAAGCTGTGCTTTATGATCTTACTCCTTACAGACCCCAGCAACCTGAAAATGCTTTGCAACTTGAACAGCCTCCTTATCTTTTTCTTCTCCATCAGTGAAAACAGAGAAGGAAGTGACTCACTGCTAACTCAACACCCCACCATCCCTTAGCAGCTATAAGCCTATGAATCAGGTGACAACTCTGCTCAAACAGATTACTTGCTACCCTTTTCTTGACTGTTTCTCAAACCATGGTCAAAAAAATATGTCAGTGACAGGATTTCACCATTTTACTCAAACCTGTGCCAAGAAAAGTGTAATTTTTCAGGGAGAGTAATTACCTGAAATTTTAAAATGAGAAAGAACCAAGGCAAAACTGCATTCGTGAAGGTCAACAAAGCTCTGATGTTTGTTTGCAGGTGCTTGTCCATAACTTGCTCCCCTAAGGTCTACAGATCTTAGTTACAGCAATTGTCTCCAAATGGGGGGCGCTTGTGAGTCAGAGGTGAACCAAAATGATTCTGCTTTCTACTTGTCAATCATACTGGGATTACTAAAACCAGCAGGTTCATGTTTGACACCAAAATAAACAATAACTGGGAAAGGTGGGTACTTCTGCTTTTGTAAATCACCTCATTTATTCAGGCACCTGATCTCAAGACCCAGGTTAGGGAAGTCTGAAGGTTTTTCCTTAGACCTTTACTTTCATTCTGCCACCACTTCTAAACTTGCCACGGAAACATATACATACTTCTATACAATGATTGAAATCCTGTTGTCTCATTCGTGCTGCCTTCTGTCAGAAATCCTTCCACAAGACAGCAGTAAGATTCCTCAGGTCAAGGACTCTGGTTTGTGACACACAATGCAGTATCCAGCAAAAACAGGGTCTAGGGCCTGGCAGTGGTACTACAAAACATAATAATAATAGCAGCTTAAGTAAAAACAATCAAAGATGAAAATCAATAAACCATCCTCTGCTCCCCTTAAGAAAATGTGTTTATTCACCCCCTCACAAAGGAGGTTGCCCTATTTATCTGCCGGGAAACCTCAGACATTCCTTGCATGTGCGGCACAGATGGTCGCCACACAACAAAAGGCAGAAGGGCTCCCTGCGCAGTCACAGTGCACGTGTCTGGTTTCTGGATACACAGAAACTTGGTCGGTGCTACTGCTCCAGCAGGGCTGCTCCTCATCCAAAATCCCAAACAAATATAGAATGCCATCAATATCCTTTGAACAACATCTCCTAGTGGAAAAAGCAACTGCCTGGGAAAAAGGAGATGCACAGCAGTGACCTTGGTTGCGAGTCTTAATTCATCAGTGCACATAAATAGTTTTGAGATCCCGAGGTGGGAAGTGCTAAGGAAGCAGAAGTATTATTTATTAAAGCTCCTTTATCCTCAGATATTCTTCACATCTGATTTTTCATTCATGGCCATTGCTACTTCAAATATTTTTCAGCTGTCTTGATCTTTTCTTTACCAAATGGGATTGCCCCAGGCAGAGGACATGCAGTATTCAGATCTGCTCATTGCATTTATTTGTCTTGCTCTTTTCTAATTAATTTACTGCTTTGACCCCAGTCCTGCTCCCCCTTTGATTTTATAATCAGATATCAAATGTGGCTGCTCTCCATGAATAGCAATCCTTTTGCAAACAAATGCCATTAATATTTTTACTACTTTGTTACACACAGGTTTCTACAGTGTATGGGAAGGGGACTGCAAGGTCCATTTTAGCAAACTGGGTATTGGTATCGTTGCTAATTCTCCTGTGAATGGAAAGGCAGAGCAGTTTGGCAGTAACCATTTCAGTTCCCAAGGCAGACAATACAAGGTATAATCAAAGAATAAACCTGGCGGAACTGAATGAAACAAAGCAGAGTGCAAAATTAATTTGGCAACACATTATGTTATGTGACACAAACTATGTACAAGTTTCTGTCCTCTTTTAAGACATCACCGAGTGCAGAACTATATTCTATGCAATACATGAAAAAAAAAATCACTGAACATGATAGCCTTCAAGTATTTAAAATACATGCCCTTTTTTTCTTCATACAACACAGGATACAAATCTCTGTTTTTTCCTCAGCTTAGTAAAAGCATAAATAAACCAGGAAATTAAAGACAAAAAAAGAGAGAGAAAGCTACCTTTTCTGCATCCCGTTGTGCCTAAATAGAACACGTTGTGTCAGCCTGGACAACTTCTCAATAAAACATACTGTGGACACTTCAAAAGCTGACCATAATCATGAGAGTTAAGTGTGGAATGTCAGCTTGGTTGGGGGATTGCGCTGCTGTTGTTACACATTACTTAAACATGCAGGTTTGTGGTTTTTACTTTATCTTGGATTTTGCTGTAATCTAATTGAACTCTGTTACCTCTTTCAGTATCCTAAGTGTCTGTCTAAGTGCTTGTAAGGATTTGGGCTTAAGGATATTGTAACGGATCCAGAGGCTATTGAAGTCAGTGCAGAAGCCTCTGTAGAGTTAGCCCTCTGATGAGGAAACCTTTTTATCCTCTCCCTTCTTAATACACCTGGGGTCAAGCTTCAGACATGTTCTCAAATAAGATGGCCGTTATGAATTCAGAGGCAAAACCCACACTTACTTCAGCAAAACCAGGCTTTACAGAAGAGCATACCTGATTGCAGTGGGATCATTTACACTGTATGAATTATTATGCGTTAAATTCACAGCATTTACAGGATTATGTCTTTAACAGTGATTCTGGGTTTGGGGTGCCCTGTCCCTGTGTCCATCCCCCCAATCTATTTGCACCTCCGACATTTCCACCGAGGCATGGTTTATTTCCCTCAGTTACCTCATCACACCCAAGTCTTCATATGGATACTACCGAAATCAAATCATACTCTCTGCAGTGGGATGCTTGAACTCCTCAGGCAGTGGTATCTCCATGTAACCATACATGATAAACAAACAGTCAACAAATACACTTCTGTAGATTTTACTGCCTCTAGAGCAGACTGGATTTCTATAAAACCCATGGGTTTAGGCTTCATGTGTCAAGGTCTGCTTCAAATACACCCAGTTTACAGGCACCACTCTGACAGGAAAAAATCACCCTCACTCCCCCTTTCAAAAACAGATCCCTCACCCACTGCAGGCACACGTGTGCTGCTCAACCGCCTAACATCACCATTTCCTTCGTACCTTCGCGACAGAGCGCTGCCCGGCCTGCGGGAAGGGAGCCTGCATGCCACGGCCCTTTGAACCTCCCTCTGGGGTGGATGTGGGGAGAAGCACCTTGCTGTGGGGTGAGACCTCCTGAGGGAAGGGAGACACACACTGTGGGGTAACCCCTGCGGGGAGAGATTCTGAGGGGAGAGACCTGCTGAGGGGAAACCCGCCATGGGGTTGAGTTACTGAGGGGAGAGACCTGCTGAGGGGAGAGACCTGCTGAGGGGAGAGACCTGCTGAGGGGAGAGACCTGCCATGGGGTTGAGTTACTGAGGGGAGAGATCTGCTGAGGGGAGAGACCTGCTGAGGGGAGAGATCTGCTGAGGGGAGAGATCTGCTGAGGGGAGAGATCTGCTGAGGGGAGAGACCTGCTGAGGGGAAACCCGCCATGGGGCTGAGTTGCTGAGGGGAGCGACCTGCTGAGGGGAGAGACCTGCTGAGGGGAGAGACCTGCCATGGGGTTGAGGTACTGAGGGGAGAGATCTGCTGAGGGGAGAGACCTGCTGAGGGGAAACCCGCCATGGGGCTGAGTTGCTGAGGGGAGAGACCTGCTGAGGGGAGAGACCTGCCATGGGGTTGAGCTACTGAGGGGAGAGATCTGCTGAGGGCAGAGACCTGCTGAGGGCAGAGATCTGCTGAGGGGAGAGATCTGCTGAGGGGAGAGACCTGCTGAGGGCAGAGACCTGCTGAGGGCAGAGACCTGCTGAGGGCAGAGACCTGCTGAGGGGGAAACCCGCCATGGGGCTGAGTTGCTGAGGGGAGAGATCTGCTGAGGGGAAACCTGCCATGGGGTTGAGTTACTGGGAGATCTGCTGATGGGAGAGATCTGCTGATGGGAGAGACCTGCTGAGGGGAGAGCCGCCATGGGGTAGAGTTGCTGAGGGGAGAGATCTGCTGAGGGCAGAGACCTGCTGAGGGGAAACCTGCCATGAGGTTGAGTTGCTGAGGGGAGACACACGCTGAGGGCAGACCTGCTGAAGGAAAATACCTGCTGAGGGAACAGACCCACGGAAGAGGTACCTACCATGGGGAGACCTGCTGAGGGGAATCCTACTGATACTTACTTAAGATACTTACTGAGGGGACAGACCCACTGAGGGAATACCCATCATGGTGGACCAACTGAGGGGAGAGATCCGCTGAGGGTCTGTCACTGGTGGAAGAGACCCACTATGGGGATACGCGGCTGGGAAGACCCTCTGAGGGCGGCACAACTGCCATCTCAGCTCCGGACGCTGATGCTCCCCGGAGGAGCTGCTCCTGCCCCAGGCGCCTCCAGCAGCAGAGCGGGCTGGTGGCTTGGGGGGTTTATCCGTGGTTCACTCTCGCCCATGGCGGGGCACCACGATCCTTTAGAGACATGAAATCCCAGCCCGACTCCGCAGCTTACCGGGGCCCCCGCAGCTCCCCGCCGGCGGCACGGAACGAACCCAGCGCCCCGGGCCGGAGAGGGGCCGTGCCGCGAGCAGCAGCGCCGCCTGGCGGGCAGGGCGGCCCCGGCGGGGCGCGGCGGGGCTGGTGGGGGGGTCCGGTCCCTCCGCTCCCGTCTGTGTGTTTGTGTGTCCCCCCCGCCCGTCTCCCGGAGCCTGACTCCGTCTGTCTGCAGCACGGCCGGCAGCTGCCGTTGCAGATACGGTGTCGGCGGGCCGGGAAGAGCGCGGAAACACCTGTTTCCAGCATGGGGAAGGTGGGGAGGGAGCCCGCGGGCCGCCTCGCCGCCTGTAAACCCGGCGCAGAGCCCGCGGGACCGCTTTCCAGACAGACCGCTTGCGGCTTTACACGTTCCTCTAAACACGCGTCCCGAGCCCGCTCCTCACGTGTTGGGTTTTCCACCGTGCCCGTTTGAGGTGGGGTACACACACACACACACACAGGGGCAGGCCCGCCCCGCTCCGTGCCGGGGCTGCGGGGATCCGGGGGTATCCCCCGCGGGGAGATGCGGGAGAGGCCCGGGGGGCTGCCGGCGGTGCGGGGCCGGGTGCGTGCGGGGGCTCCATGATTTCATCGGCGGCTTCGCGGGGAGCTGCCAAGAGCTGTTCTGCCTCACTGCGATGTGTAGCTTTTTCCTGCCATTTTTTTAATAATAAAAGAGGGAGTGAAGCCGGGTGGGATTTTTAATCTTTCCAAAAGAAAAAAAAAAAAAAAAAAAAAAGGCAAAAAAAAAAAGGCAAATGGATCTGAGAAGAAGGAAAAAAAAACCCAACCAACCCAGCAACAGCCGAAGGGGATGCCAGTGAGGTGTGGCTTGCATTTAAATATCCAATATGTCAATGTAAGGGGAGTGTGTACGTATATAAAGTGCAGTTTGCATCCGCCGCGGGACACATCCAGCTATGGGAGGCGCGGGCAGCGCGGGGCCGGGCCGGGGCCGGCAGCGCGGGGCCGGGCGGCCGCAGCCCGCGCTCTGAGCGGCCTCTCCGCTCAGCCGCCCAGCTCCCCCCACCCCGCGCCCGCGGCCCCATGGCCGAGGTTGGCGGCTTCCTGGGCGCGCTGGATCCCGACCTGCACGGCTTCCCCCCCGCGCTGGGCGCCGCGCTGCCCCTCGCCGACTCCCCCGGCTTCCTCAACGAGCGCCTGGGGCAGATCGAGGGGCGGCTGCAGCGGGGCTCCCCCACCGACTTCGCTCACCTCAAGGGCATCCTGCGGCGGCGGCAGCTCTACTGCCGCACCGGCTTCCACCTGGAGATCTTCCCCAACGGCACGGTGCAGGGCACCCGGCAGGACCACAGCCGCTTCGGTAAGAGAAGGGAAGGGAACGGAGAGGGGGTGCCCGGCCGGGCCGGGAGCAGGTGCCCTACGAACACAGCTAATTACCCCGCTAATATAAATCATCCCGGGACAGATATAATTAGACTCCTAAACAAATGCGCTCACTCCCCGGCAATGCGGGAGTTTTTATTTCCAATTTCCTCCTCTCCCGGCGCTCAGCCCTTCTGCAGGTGCACAAAAACGTGCCTTAGCAAGGGGAAACGGGAAAGAAAAGTTTGGGGGGGGGGGGGGGGAGATCAGCTCTAGCTGTGCCTCTGAAGTTAGTGGTGAGGGAGGCAAAGGAAAGGAGAGAGCACGCTGGAAAAGGAAATTCCTAGCTTTTTAAAATGATTATGATGGTTTTCCTCTTTTTTTTTTTTTTGGTCTCTGCAAATACTTGTGAGCTGATTTCTTCTACTTGCAATGAGTTTCATTAGAAGAGCGTCTCCCCAAAGTGGGCAGGGAGCAGTTGGCTGGATGGGTGTCAGAAGCTTGGTTCAGGGAGGTCGTTGGAAAGGGAATGGGGAAGCTGGAGGGGGAAAATCGCTCCGGGGACCCGTGAGAGAAAGGAGAAGATGGAACAATAGGCAGAGCGCCCTGGAATTACCTTGCTGCCTGGGGTACAGCTGGAAGACGGCAGCGCCTGTATCAGTGTCACACGAGAGCTGGGATCTCTAATGAGACTGTATGTAAGCTTCAAAAAATGCATCCCAAGCCGCAGGCGAAGGAGTACAGTGAGTTTGAGCACAGCTAAGAAAAATTCCCGCTACTTCAGCATCTAGTGCAGGTGTCTGTGTAAGCTATCAGCGAGTCCCATGCCAGTGACCTCAGCTCAGTTGTCAGCAGGTTGCAAGAAGTGCTCGCAAGAGTTTTTATGGCTTTCAGGTGATTTAACTCCTCGGTGGAAGGAATTCAGAGGGGGTTCTTTTTGCCTTTACTTGTTTGCAATCAGTCTTTTCCGATACTCCAGGAAGGGTGCTGCTGGTGGTGGTGGTGAAAGGCAGGGTTTGGAACAATTGGAGAAGCTTATCTCCGTAGGGCGCTTTCCATAAACACCAGGTGTGTGCATGGCATGTCCCTGCCTAAATCAACAAGAAAGTCATAACCCACGGGTCGGAGGCAGGTACTCATAGGCTCGTGGGGCACACGTTCTGTAATTACCTCCCCATAGACACACACATTTAACCTTTCATGCTACAATCCGTGATGAGTCTCCATGTTAAAAGAAACTGAAAGCGAACCCATTGCATCTGCTTGGGCTTAGTTCAATCTGCCACGTAGGATTTCTATCAGCTCTTTTTATGTATTACATTAAGTAAGCAGCCAGTTTCAAGTGGAAGCATTTATCTCAGTTCCATTTTTTTATAAAGATTGGGTGCAAGCAAACTTTGGGAAAACACACTGGACAGACTAAAACCTTTCATGAATTTTGCATGCTTTGGCTTAAGTCACACAGTGCATCCAATAAATCGAAGCATTGGCATTCCCTAAGTGCTTTAGCAGTCAGCATCCAGCTCCGTAAACTAGACCAGACTTCAGATACTATAGTTTTCTGCTTCAGGGTTTTCCCAGAGGCAGTGTAAAATAAATAGTTATTTGTTGTAATTGCAAGACAAAGCCCCAAGGGATTAGACTGGAATCCTCGTGTTCAGATCAAGTTGGACTGAACCTCGCTTCAGCAGAGACTCAAAGCAATAACATATTGGCAGAGAGCATTCACCATCTGCATTCGGTAGCCATGAATATTTAAATTCCAATGTTACTGGTATGGTTCATATTAGGATGTCATGTATCGATGCATTCCTAAATTTTGCATGCAGCAATCAGAAAGCAGTAACTTATTACAGAAACAGGCAGCCTGAGTGATTCTAGGGAACTATACAATTGTGGTGAGGGATACAGAGCTAGACAAGAGGGATACAGAGCTAGACAAGGGCTTAAGGGCAGCAGTTTAAAGCGGCCTTAGATCTAGGAGCATCTGGGGAAATACTTCAATCCAGTATGGTGGTGTGGTGGATCAAGCCCCCAGGGCTGGAAGGTGCTCCCTGATACCATTAACGTGCTCCATGGATGGCTGTGGCACTGCAGTGGAGGCACATATCCAGCTGTAGATGGGATGTAAGATAGAACTGGACTTTGCATCTCTGTGTCTTAATACTAGAAGTGGTTCAGGAAGAGAAGGACAGTATCTGCACCCTCCCATGCACAGCCAAAAGCTACCAAATGTACAAGACATCCATGTCTTCCAGAGAGGAAAACAAAGAGCTGAAGTCCTGGTGATGAAGAGCAGAGAACCGAGGTCCTAACAGCGAGGGTTAAAAGGAGGAGTTCTTCTGTACCACAGCATTCAGGGGATGTGACCACAGGACAAACACTGCCTGAGCCATCACTGTAACTATTCCCTCTCATCTGTCAAGGGCTGGAGCACTCCTAAATCACACCTGTCTTCTGGAACATGATATTTCATACTTGTAAAAACACAGCTTCATGCAAGAACAATGTGGCACAGCTTATTTTCACTAGAGGAGGCTTAACGCAGAGTTTGGTGAAGCCCTCCAGGACTATTGGAAGAAAGCTTCTTCTCACACTGAAGTGCCCAGATTCATGCTCGGAGCCACCAGCTCCACCTAAGTCATCCCAGACAGAATAAAGTGTTTTCAAGAATGTGTCTGTGCCCCCTGCATCTGCTAAGACCCTTCCTGTACAAAGAAATAAAGGACAGTCAAAATCTGGAGGGGGTTTGGATTGACATTAGTGCCCTGTGAGACTCCTTCTTGGAATGAAACCAAGACAAATTCACCAGGAAAATGCACGCCAGGAGGAATTGCTCCTTCTCTGCCTCATGCCTGTTTTACAGCAGTGTTAAACAAGTGACACCAATGGCTCTTTGAGAGAGAAAAGGCCTTGACTTTGTACTGCAGACTAATAAAGGCAGCAAAAGAAGCTGCTCTTGAGTACAAACCTGCTAATGGATCTGCAATGCCGGCTCTTAGGGAAGCCAATGAAACCTCCAGGGAGAGTTTTGCTGTCGATTTTGCCATTCAGACAATGGTGCACCTGTTGCTGAGCAGTTGTTCAGGTTTTTAGCCGAAGCTTTAGGTTTGCAGCCATTAATACAACATCTGATGTTTCTGTACCCTGCTCCTGAAGTCAGTCATGTAAGAAGAGACAGGTGCAAGGAGCTGAACTGTTCTTTGAGGGATGGTTTATAGTAAGGCGAGAGCATGCAGGTCCCTGCAGAGCAAAGCTTGGGAGATTACTCCGTGCTTTTGGCGGTAAATGAATCCCATCGGAGTCTTAATCAAATCTCTCCCAATAATTCTCTAGAAAGGCTCAAGGAACAAACAGTGAATAATCAAAGCAAGGAGAAAAGAAAGAGAAAAACCAAGTCCTGGGGGGCAGAAACAAGCCAAAAAGAGGCACATTCACCACAGACACACACCACTACAACCAGGAAGAGAATTCTGGAGCTGGCCCCAGTGACCGCTCCCTGTGCTGCTGCAGATCAGATGTACGGAGCTGCAGCAGTTGGAGTGAGCTGAGGACAGGATGGATATCCACCCACTTTTTTCCAGCCTTCACTCTGTCTCCTCACTTTTGCGGGTTTAAGCTACGTTCTCAATGCTGTTTTGACAGAGCTGTCTTCCCTGCATGTCTCCAAGTGCCACTTGGAGATCAGGAAAGGGGAGTATTGCAAGGGATGTTGTCAGAAGAGATGGACATGGGCACACCTTGGAGAGGTTTCGTTTGCAAAACCAGCATGTATTTACCCAAACTGCACCAGATGAGGGGTGTCACCCACCCACCCAGGGAGCAGAGATGTTAATGCTGCTCCAGGTTGCTCCTTACCAGGCCTTTGGAGACCTGGACTCATGTGCCATGTACAGGGTGTGCTTGCGGGTATGCTCAAGCAAAGCTCTTCAGTTCCCTGCCTCGGACATCCCTTGGTTTCTAATGAGACCAGCAGCATTTTCCTGCTTCCCAGGAGTGACAAAAGACAAATAAGACACAAAAATGCTGGTGCTGACAACTGAGAACTGTACCTATAGGAAGGTCTATCTACTGCTCTCCAGTCACCAGATGTTTTTCACATGAACATCCATTTGTCTCCAGCCTGGGAAAGACTCCCCCGTTTCTGGGTATCCCGGTATTCCTTTACTCCCTGCACAACTTTTTACACTCTCTAGTTGTTGTCAGTCTTCCTTCACTCCCTTTTCAAACAGTGGTTGTCATCATCTCTGTCCCGCAGATGGGAAAACGGAAACAGACAGCAGCTCAGTAACTCCCTCCATGTGTCAGAACTGGTGGGTAGCAGAGGCAGAAGAACGTCCCTCATCCTGCACCTCTTCCCTCCCCATCTGTGGGCTTCTTCTCAGATAAGAAACCACAATAACTACCAGGGAGCAAGCAGAGCAGAGCCAGGGTCCTGGTCTGCCTGCTTGGCTTGAGAAGGCTGCTGTCCCTGCCTGCGCTGCCTGCTCCTGGTGTTTCTGAAGGCAATGTGTCTCCAGGCATGCTTCACCTGGGAAAATACCTGCAGTAGTCCATAATGCGTGTCTTCTGCTGTTTGCTTCCCTGTTTGCCTCATGGAATTGCTGCTCCCAAGTCTGTATTGCATCTCCCTTTGCCCCCATCACCCTGTGGCTGCAGTAGGGCTGGATTTGATGTGCAAGAACCAGAGTAGGCAGGGCAGAAGGAGGATAAAGAGCCTGATAACAGGGTAAGAAGACTAATTCTTGCAGCCAGCTTCTGACTGATGAGCGTGCATTGAGCAAAGGGGGACAGAGGTGCCCATCACCATCTGGTCTGTCCTATATTTAGGTGGTGATGCAGTTACTGTCTGAGAGCTGTCGCACCCAGGCCTGGCCGAGCAGAAGACACATGCCTCAAGCCAAGGGGTGACTGGAGCCAGCCGGCTCAGGTGGCCGCTGTCACGCGGTGATTTTAGACTCAAGGCAGACTTTTAAAAGGAGGTAACCTGATCAGAGCAGCAATTGCTCAGGACCGGGCATTTTGGGAGCTATATTAAGAGGTCTGGAGCCATGCTAAAGGTTAGAGCAAGTCTGCCCTCCTGGCAATGGCAACGTCTCATCCAGCCATTAGATGGGATGTTGAAAACCTTCTTCCTTTCTCTGCTGCTACTTCCCAGCTAAAGACTGCCCGTGACCTGTAGAGAGGGAGAGTGTGATACCCAGAGTCAAACACGGTCCCACCAATGCCTTCAGGAGGTTTTCCTGCGGAGTCTGAAGGTCTCCACCACTTGTGATGTTGGCTTTGTTCAGAGCAGTTACCAGTTCAGACACACCCATTTAGGGGCTGTTTGGTTTTAAGTGCTTCACCAAGGGTTCTCCTGTTCCAAGTCTTCCCTCCATCACAACAACTGCTGACCCTGCTGATGTCTTTGCCAGAGGAAATGAGGCTGCCCCTCATTGTTTGGAGCATCTGACACCATCCGTGTAGGCTGAAGCCCACGGAGCACAGATGCTGCTGGACCAGGCAGGGGCTGGCACGAGGCTCAGGGTGACGGAGGAAGGACCGGCAGCTCCATGACACCACAGGCTGCAGAGGAAGATGTTTTTCTACCTATATGTATTTGAAGCTGGATTTTATCCCTGTGGCTTACATACACACCTGGGGGTGACAAGTACCCCACTGGAGTGCCAGGATGAAGGTGGCCCTCACAGACATCTCTTCTAGGGCTTTTTGCTTCTTTTTGTTGAACTCATCACTTTGAAACACATGGGTTTATAACCTCAAACCAGAAGCCCCTTGGTGACAAAAGTCACTCTCCTTTTAGTGAAGAGCAAAACCCAGCCTGGTAACAGCCTTCTGAAATGTCTAGTGAGTTAGAGACAAGTTTCTACATCTGTCTTCTTGGTGATAACTAGGGAAAACCAAGCCCCATGCCCCAAAACCAAGCCAACAAAACCCAGCAATCCTTTTCTTATTAGCAAAGGCAATTCCTCTTTGGTGGGGAGAAGCCTAGAGTCTGAAGATTACACACATATGGGCTATAGACTGTTGTTATAAATAAGGGAAACAGGGTCTGCAAGGGCTGGGAAAGGCTGGTTTGTCACGCGAGCCTGGTGGTGGGTTTATTCTCTGTATGATCTGGACTTCTTTTCCTGTTTCAGGGATTTTGGAGTTTATTAGCCTGGCAGTGGGGCTGGTGAGCATCCGTGGGGTGGACTCAGGACTCTACCTCGGCATGAATGAGAGAGGCGAGCTCTATGGGTCGGTAAGTGTACGGGGTTAAACAACATCCGCAGCAATGGGGTTGTGGGCCCTCATCAGTGTCATGAGCTGTGTCTGCCACAGGCCTCCGAAGTCCTTGGGCTGCCGCATGCCTCCATCCTACCCTGATGCCACTGTTGTAACATAAATAAGTGCAATAGGGTTGTGGAGGGAGGATGCACTCGTGCCTGGACAGCTGGGGTGCTTGTCAAGGTTTTGCCTTTCAGAAATGGTGTGAGAACAGTCAACTAAAGGCGGCGGGGGAAATATAGCATAAATCCAGGGGCTGCTTTGGGGCTTTCACTGCCTAATACATCAGTGTTGCACTCTGCATGGTCACGGTCTGCACCCATCTGCAGGTGTTACATCCCTATTACAGCTCTTTAACTAATGGAAGCTGAGTTGAGGTCTTAACAGCTGGGCAGAGGTGCTTCCTACCAGCTAATTTAACTCAATTCCTAATTACTTAACTCAATGTAAACCAGTTATTTCTACTTAGCTGGAAGAATCACTTCTATTTTGAATTATTAACTGCATTCTAGGTAGCCAGGTTGAGGTTTCCTTTTCGGTAGCTGCTGTGCTTCATTGGTGCTTTTTCTTCAGATGCCCCATTGCCTTTAATTCAACCCATCACCCACGTGTGATCTTTTAAACGCCTCTTCCTAGATCTCAGCACTACCCTGTATATGATGAGGATATTGATTTTTAAACACGGATCACACTAAGTTTAAATAACAAAACAAACCAGTTTTAAACCAAAGTGGGAGGCATGTACTTCCTCTAACCAGATCAGCTCAACCTCATAGCACAGGGACTTAAACTTGGGTACTCTGCATATAGAGAAGCTTTCTGAAAACCTTTGCTTAGCAAACAGTAAACCATGAGTTTCCATCATCTTTTCTTCTCCCATTCCCATCTGAGACTGCTGCAGACCCTTCCACTATTTAAGATGCACTTACTGATGTCTATGTGAGAGAATCTAACATGAATCAAAACCTTACTTTTCCACTTCATTTTTGTAATAACATCTACCCTACGCTGAAGTTAAATGTGGAGGCAGTGGTTAAATTACAAATGTTCAAGACAGATAAAAAGCAAAACCACCAGGATTCCATAAAACATAAACGAACCTTAAAGCACAGTTCAGAACACAGGGCTGGAGCCTAGAGCAGCACCTCTCCTGTCAAACCCTGCTCAGCACCTCTTGGAGTTGCAGCTTTTACTGGTGGAAAGGAGGACACAGCCCTGCCTGTTCCCTTCCTGCTTCCAAACCCTGCAGCTCTGCTGATGAATCAGCAGTTTCATGATGGGTCAATTAAACTCTAGGGCCTGAGTACAGGTTACGACACAGAAACAGAAATACCACGATGGCTTTTCAGCATCAAAAGCCACTCCAGTATTCCTAAATAGAGGTCCATAAAACAGCACCTGACAGCAGCATTAGCATCACACTGGCATTTTAGGAGGTTACAGTACAGGTGTAATCAGCAGTTTATCATTTCCCTCTGTGCCAGTTTTGATGTATGTTTTGATACAGCCAGAGCCAGCCATCCCCAGTGACATGGAATTCCCTTGGGACAGTGTCCCTGCCTGTCCCTGTCCACCTTGTGCCAAGGTTTCTGTTAAGCTTCCCCCTGATTTCAGAAGCACAACTAATAGAGCAGTGACAGTCACAGGCAGCACCCTGCACACTGCCCATACAGTGCCAGGCTCAGTGGGGACATCCCAGGGCTTGGAAAGAAATCAATCCCACATTGACTCACCCCAGGCTTTCCAAGCATCTGGCACACACACACTGCACCTCTGGACAGCCCAGTGAAGAGCAGGTGAACTGGGGCAAAGCAGCAGCACGTGGGTTCAGCTGGTCAGCAGCTTCTGATGTGTTCTGAGCAGACATCCTAGGGGAAGAAAGAAAATAGTCTGTATTTATGGATAGGACTGGGAAGAGAAAGCCCCGGTACCTGGTTCTCAGGTGGCAAAGGGCATGGTGTTTTGGAGGGCTCACAACTCACCTCAGGGTTTATTTAATTAACAGTAAAACATTCAAAACAGGCTCTGAGTGCAGGGGAGCTTCTGGGTCTTATGACAAGAGATCTACTGCAGGCCGCAGCAGTTACTTAGCACTCTGTATGCCCTAGGTAAGATACATTCCCTCCCTGACTAGCTCACCGTGTAGGTGCAGTGTTTGTAATCCTATAGCATCCTACGTTTGCAGACAGCCTTTCATCTGCAGGACTCCCAGCTCCCCCACAGCAATCCCTCCATGGGATGGGCTGGGGGTCCCTCTGCGACACAAAGCCACCCATGTCCTCGTGGGGCAGAGGGACAGCCCCCTCCTCATGGTCTGGGCACATCCCTGTAGCACATGGAAAGCGCAATGAGCATGAACGGAAAATGCATCATCAAATGGCTGCTGTCAACAGCCCCTGGCTGGAAGGGTTGAGGGAAAGGCTGGTTGTGGCTGCAGTGACACTGGTGCCACCCATCCCAGCCATGGGTTGGCACACACATCCCATCACCCATCACTGCTGTACGTCTTCCCCGGGGTTAGACATCCCCATCCAGCCCTCTCCCTCCAGGACTTGTGGCCTCACATCACAGCTATCTGGCGCTTCAGAAGATGAAAGGCCCCAGGAATGCTTTCATTCCTGCTGCAGTGTGTACTGTTACGTGCCCTCAGCTTTCAAAGCAGAGCTGGCTCCTGTATAAACCCTCCTGAGGCACTGCCTGAGGTTGTCCCTCACCTAAGGGAGCAGTTCTGGTGTGTGTGGTACCTGTGGACGGGGCTGCTGAGCACAGAACTCGCACCCTGAAGCACAGAGACCTCGCTGTCAGGTTCAGACTTTGGCTACGGCCCTGGTTTGGGTTTTTGTTATTGGGCACCTTCGCCGAGTGCACGCCCACCTTCTCCTCCTCCTTTTACCTCCTTCCTCCTCCAGCTTCAGAGGTGTTGGGGTCCCGGTTTGTGCTCATTTCCAGCTCTCAGCCAGGGGAAACATCCCCAGCAGTGCAGTCCCTGTCCTCAGGGAGTCAGGGGAGGGCAGCTGGGAAAATGACAGGGAAAAAAGCGAAGGGAAGGAGGAAAAGAGCTGTTTTCACTGTAACTTTTGACACAAATGTCTTTTCTCCCCCCCACACCGCAGAAGAAGCTCACCCGGGAGTGCGTTTTCCGGGAGCAGTTTGAAGAGAACTGGTACAACACGTACGCCTCGACCCTCTACAAGCACCCCGACTCGGAGAGGCATTACTACGTGGCTCTGAACAAGGACGGCTCCCCCCGCGAGGGGTACAGGACTAAGAGACACCAGAAATTCACCCATTTTTTACCCAGGCCTGTGGACCCTGCCAAAATCCCTGCCATGTACAGAGACCTCTTCCACTACAGGTGATGTTTCCTGCCGCTGCCCCCGTCACTGTACATACTTGGGCTCCCAAGCTTTTTCCCAGAGCACTATATTAATAGTCATTCCATCATTCCTGTAAGCGTAGATGACGTAGGAAAGCACTTACATTGAATTCAGACACTGCTGTTCCTCCTTGTTTCAAGCCTATATAGAACCTGGGTTATTTATGGGGAGGGGGTAGGGAAGGGAGGGAACCCTATGTGTAATCTTTCCTTTTCATTCACTTCCTTTACCTGGTCGCGACAAAAGAGGCCGAGTATTCAATGTTATGGTTGCTTCAAGGAACAAGCAGGTGAACAAACCTGATCCCCAGGGTGGGGAAAGAAACCAAAATCAGCTAAAAAGGAAGAGAAGGGAAGAAAACGACCACAGAACTGCTGCAGATGCTGCTGCTGAGCTGGGGATGGTGACCTGGAAGAAAACAGCCCTTTGAGTGGTGCCCTGCTTAAGCAGCCCAGGAGTTTGCTACAAGGATGATGCTACGTGGACTGGTCCTGACGCGTGGGGGTTTTTTCCTGCTGTTGGGGTGGGAATGGGGCAAGGAACATTATTCAGATGTAAGCATGGATACTGTGCATAGGGACAAAACTATTTATAAAATGTATATGATATTTATTTTATATATTTATTTATTTCAAAATAATTTTATTTTTAATGAGAGATGCTATGACCGGATTTTCATCAGGAAGAATAAGGTCCTACTGAAACAGGAAAAAAAAAATGAGTTTTAAGAGCTTATTGGCAATAAAATTGTCTTTATATTGTAGATTTTCTTGCTAGCCCTTTATTTTTTGGTGCTCTGGTACAATTAACCCAGTATTTCCCCATCTGTATTAAGACTATTAAGACCACCTCTAAAAAGGCTTTATGGGGTAAAGAGAAGTCACCTGAGCCCCAAACTCTTGTATGAGGATGCCATTATACCTGGAATGTATACACCTGGAACGTGACCCTACTGAAATGCCTGGCTGATGAACTGTGATTTCCAAGAACTGCAAATCCAGCCCTTTACTCTGATATGGGCAAAATAGGTCATGGGCCACGTCAAGCACTGGGCACGGCTCAGCTTTTGTGGCTTTGAATGGGACTGACCCAGAACACGAGTCACCGTTGCTATGAAGGGAGGAACCTTGGGCTGTCCTTCACCTCTGTGGCCCCACAAGCCTGGGAAGTGCCGGTGCAGCTCCTGGTGTGAGTCATGGAATGGTTTGTGTTGGGAGGGACCCTAAAGCTCATCCAGCTCCGACCCCCTGCCATGGCCAGGGACACCTTCCACTAGAGCAGCTTGCTCCAAGCCCCTGTGTCCAACCTGGCCTTGAACACTGCCAGGGATGGGGCAGCCACAGCTTCTCTGGGCACCCTGTGCCAGCGCCTCTGCACCCCTTATAGGGAAGGCATTTGTCTCGATGGCATCTGAGGAGCTTCAGCACGTGTTGAATTGCTGTGGATTAAATGTCCCATCAAAACTCAAGTGGAGAAACAGCTGGAGCATCCGCTGAGCATCTGGATGGACCCATCATTCCTGCAGTAAAACCACCACATCTCACCCAAGACTTACCTGAAGCATCCTGGACAATCAGTGGCGAAACTGTAGAAAACAACAAAAGCAATTCCCAAAAACCCCTCGTTTTTAAGGAATTACCATGGATGGAGACCGCCCCTGCAGGCAGCACTTGGACTTGCACATATACATGGCATTTTCCTCATCAGAAGCTGTCTGGTCCCACAATCCCACCACATTTCCTCTGTTCCAGGGCAGCTCCTGCCTTCTGTTTGGCTCCACCAAACCTGCCTCCAGTAGCCCCCAGCCAGCCCCACATTTGCACCCTCCTCTTGTCGGGCTGGCCTGGCTGGGGATGCTCATGGTGGAGTCTTTGCAGCTCACGCCATGGTGACACTCGTGCCACACATCTGCCCTCGCTGCCTACTTGAGATGCCAGAGGGCTGCCAGGGAGGCTTCAGGAATGATCCCAGTTTACTCTTCTGTCCCCTGTGACCAGCAGAGAGGGTTTGTAGCAGAGGTGGGAGCAGGAGTGTGTAGTTGCTAGAAGCACTCTGCAGCACAGAGGAGAGGTTGGCATGAAACGTGGCTCTCCAGAGCATGCAAAAATAGGTACAAACACAGCTGTAGTAGCCTTGAGTTGGGGTTTTCCTTACCACAACTGCACCTTTCACAGTGCTGTTCCTAACAAAGCAATCGAGGTGAAAGAATTCTTGGCTCCTTCAGCTTCAAGTCTATGAATTCCCGGGATGATTTCACTGACTTAGGGATCATCCACACCAGCTTCTTCCTGAGCTGTGCTGCTAACAGAGCAGCAGCCCAGGAGTCCAGCTCTGCTTCTGGCTGTTCACTGCCTTTTATGCCACCTCCTGCATCCCTGCCATGTCCCTTCACTGTCCTAGCAGCTGGGTGCAGCCACCAGGCTGTGACTGCAACGAGGTGATCTCAGGAGCTTTACCTGGAATGATCCAGCCACAAAGGAATTTAATCCTGTGTTTGAAAGGAAACGTGCTTATTTACCTTCTTCCTCTGAGTCACTGCTGAAACATCTCCTCGTGAGCACACCTGCTCCTAGAAAGTGTCCTGAGGAGTACCTCTGACCTTCCCCTGCGCAAAGGGAAATCCCTCAGACCTTGAGCTTTGCTCTGCCTCCCTGGGATGATCCTGCCTTTGCTTTCCATTGTGCCTGAAGATAAATCCAGTGGTTAAGATCCTGCTGCTCTTCTTCAAAACAAAGGACAAAACCTGATCTCAGCAATGCCACGTTCTTCACCCATTGCAAAGGGAGCTGATTTGGTCCATGGGGACAATGTGGGGGACTTGTATGTTTGATACCCAGATCGACGAGCTGCCTCCTGCCATGAAAGGACACACAGGAGCAAGGGGTGGCGTTAACACCTTTTCAGGACCTGGGTTCAGAAAAAAATGATCCTTGCAAACAATAAAACCCACAGAGATTTTGCTAGAAACGCCTTGGTAAAGGTTGGTGTCACCTCCCACGGGGGACATCGCGTAAAGGTGGAGCTCAGCACTGCAAAATCCCACCCAAAGGTTTGCTTTCAGCAGGAATTTACTGGGTTTGGTTCTGGTTCAACACAACACTGCAGGCAGGAGTAACCTGGCTGAGCTGGGAGCTGAGCAGCAGCAGAATTAACAACTGCAGACTCCGGCTGCGTTCCGAGCAGCACAGGGTGCAGTCGGCACTGGGACACGCTTGCCTCTTGTCCTGTCCCAGCACAGAGCGGGCTGTCACCTTGTCCAGCCGTTCATTATCCCACCGGTGCCTGGAGATGCCGACTGCTCCTTTGGCTTGGAGGCTTCCACAGGGCTGGCAAATGGACCCTGCAGCCGGGCCGAGGTGGGTCTGCTCCAGCGACGGGCCCTGCTCCTGCTGGGAAGTTTCAGAGGAAAACACGTTTGTGATGCTTCAACCCAAGAGACTTCCTCATAAATTAGCAACAGGGAACGTTGATGTGTTTGGAATCTCAGCTCGGTTTCTACGTCTTTCAAAGTCACAATAGAGCTGAAAAACTCCTCCCAAAGGGAGGGCAAGGGTGGCTGGTGCAGGGGGTGGCCGTGGTCCCGCTGCCCCTTCACCCCCAGGGCTGTTTTACATCCACAAAGATGTGGGTCTGAAAACCACGGTAAATAGGACAAAAGGCTTTCAACCCTTCCCCTTCCACCCAGAGGGGTGGGCATGTTGGAATGGAAACCTAATACCGGGAACAGCTGTGCAAAGCAGGAGGGTGGACATCAGCAGCAAAGAGACAGGCAGTGCCTTGAGTGTCTCTACAACGGGGTGCAGAAACAGAAGGGAACCCTCTGTGTGAGGCCAACACAGCACCAGGCACAGCACAGCCCCAGCAAAAGCATCCCTCTCCCCAGCTTTGCTGTGTGACCCAAGGTCTGCGAGGGGACTGAGGAGACAGACCTACAAGGGGCAATGCACACGTGGCCTCAGGGACGTCCCTACGGGGACACTGCAGAGAGCTATCCTGGGTGGGACATGTGGCTCAAGGCTCATTTCTCCATGGAGGGGGAAGGAACAGAGGCCCCAGGGACTTACCTCCTCTGGAGTATGTGATGGAGAGCCCGAACAGCAGAGAGAATCCATGAACTCAGTGCTGCCAGGCAGGGAAGGTGCCCCTCCAGGCGGGGGGTGCACCAGGCATCAACCATGTCACATTCAGCGTCCAGTGCTTTTCACATGCACCAACCCCTGAACACGAAGCCAAGGCAGCTGAGATCAGACCTTGAAAGCAGCTGAGCAGAGACCCGAGGGGTTAGCACGTCCCCTGTCCCATTCCTGCCCTTCTCCAGGGCAGCATCACCCTCCTCTGGTCACCTCCAGGCCCTTGTCACCAGGCACAACAGGTACAGGAGCTGTGCCTGGATGAAAACCACCTTCCTGCACCTCAGGGCAGCACAGCTCTCCCAGAGACTCTCCTGGGTGGTGTCCTACTGCTGCTCTGTGCTGGGACACATCTCCAGGCCAGACTCCCCAGTGCAGAGGGTGCATATGGGGATATGTCCACACCTCAGCAGGAATGGGAAGTTCAAGACCCTGCACACTTCATGGCGACACTTACCCAAACGTCTCCAGCTGGGCGCATTTAGGACATTTGTCTTTCCATAAACGGTGACAGTTTATCAAACTCCAACCATCTTTTTGCTTGACCTGATGAATTTAACTTTTTATTTACTCTGCTCAGGGTGGTTTTGCTTTTGAGGTAAAGACAAAAGACCCCACAGGGTAAGCTCAGTGCTGGAGCCCCTCGCAGCCCTGCTTTGTATGAGTTTGTAACCAAATTAAAGCTACAGGGACATTTAAAACCATGTTGCCCACACTGCCCCTTACAGCACAACGTGAGTATTTTCATACCAGACATGACTGCCATGGCATCTGCCCTTTCTCAGCTCCCAGCACATCCAGCTGTACCTCCCCAGCAGATGCATCCGGGGCAGCAGTGGGGCTGCAGCCCTGGCCAGGAGCTACCAGAGAACTTCAGGTACAGGGAACAAGTATAGGGACATATTCAGAACACAACTCTCATGCTGGTTTTTGCATAGGGAAGGTTATTTTTTACCCAACAGGTGGGATTTAATAACTAAGAAAGGGAGAAGTACAATTATAAGGATAAAATACGTAATTAGGTTCTTCTAATTGGACCAAGTAGAACATCACCTCACACATAATGCTGTATCACGGCTGGGTGATAACTCACGCTATGTTTAGCAGCCAGACTGGCTGCAGAAGCTGTTACTAATTAATGTAATTAGAAAACTCAGACCACAACCACTTCCCCTCAATGACATTAATGGCTACATCCAGTAACGGGTACCTCTCAGTGCAGCAAAACTCAGGGCTTCAACTCGCAGAGCGGTTCTCAGAGGCCACGTTCGCTCTCAGCCCGTTTCCCTGCGGCGTTAGCCCTGTATTGTGAATGTAGCACAAGGCACGTTGATGTATTTTGGTCACTTTATTAAATGAGATATTAAATAGTTTAAGTTTCAACTACTAAACAGCACTTTGAATGGTGAAAACACAGATAGTATATTGTCATACTTGAATGCTTCTTCTCTTTAAAAACACATTTCCAGTCCTTATATATATTACAAAACAGCCTTAGAGGAAGAGGGGACACCTTTTCTATAGTACTTAAGATATTTAATACAGAACTGAAAAGCCATCTAATAGAAACAAAGGCAAGTCTTCACAGCTGTATGATTTCAGCAGCCAAAGCTGGTTGATGGACTGAAACATTACTATACAACTGGGACAAAACATATACAATATCACAATACTAAGCAAAAACGCTTTACATCCAAAGGAATAAACAGGTTACAAAATGTGGAGAATTTAGCAGGCAAAACTGTATTACAAGCAACATTTTTATTCGTCATCTTAAGCCATTTCATCTAGTTAAAACATCAAAAACAAATACAAAAATGAGCCTTTTATTATCTTATTGATGTACGTTCTGTCTTTAAATATTTGTTAAAGCTTGATGTTATACTCAAAGCACATTGTTATGCAGCTAAAATGTCAAGTGAGAAACATGTATGCAAAGTGGTCCAAGGGTTATTTCAATGCTTATCTCTGATTCCTTCTTACGTGGTTAGTCTTCTGTTATCCATAGCTGTGTCCAGAATGAAAAAAAATGTGCCTTTAAATGTTGCCTAAAACTTCCACATTTAAGTCTTTGAGTTACTGTAAAACTCCACTGAACATTCCCAGGTTTGGTAGAAAGGATTTCTCTTACTCACGACACGTAGGAGTATCAGTGAGAGTTGCCCAGAGTACATTTGCCTTCAAATGTTTGTCTCAAAAGTCTCACGTCTTGTTTCTTCTCATGTGAACACGTCTCTTTTTTGCTACCCCCCCCCAATAAAATGGAACTGCAGAACTGGCAAAGCACTCAAACATACTGAGGTTCTCTTGTGGTATCTTGTAATAAGAGTCCAAGACAGCAACTTGTTAGCTGGCTTTGCAACAGGTCAAACAAACTGTTCCGATCGCAAACCAAGTTTCAATTGCCAACTGAATCCTTGTGTAAGATCTGCATATTCAGATGCACAAACCCACTTGTCCATTCAGGGCAAGAACTCAAACTCCTGCAAGAAACTTCCCAGAAACCAAAACACTTTTCAGTTCACGTCAGCAAGTCAGAAGAGTCCAGCAATGGCTGGAGCAAACGCCTCCATCCACTCGCTCCTCCAGAGCTCTCTGTAGTCGATACACCATTGCCTCAATGTACCTATCACTTACTTTTATCCCCAGATTTACAAACTCTTCTTTTTTGGGGGAGGCAAAGAATCAACCAAACTATATGCAAAGAAAAAGCCTATTTGTAGGTCTTCACAAGAACAGAAACGAGTGGGGAAAGGGAGTGCTAATGATATATAACAAACCAGAAATGTATCCATGGTCTACGCAAAAAGAACCAAAACAGAACAAAACCAAGCTCTTTGTGTATTAATCATGTTTTCACACAAAACAAAAGGGGATGGAGAGGAGTGCATAACCAAAACTCTTACCTAATAGAGGAAAAAGGTATTTTGCTGTTCTGGCAGCTCTGGAAGTTGCAATAGCACTTTTCTTTGCATCAATTTTGTACCAGCAATGGTTCTGCCATTTTAAAGTTGTTTTATGTAACAGGGTTTGACCCTGGCCACCATCCTTATTTTTAACCCCCAAAATACCAGGAATTCAATTGTCTTGGCCTGTCTCCCACTGCCGGCAATGGGAAAAGGCAGTAGCACCAGCATTAAGGAGTTAACAGAAATGTGCTTTGTACTGGACTCCACGTAGAGTGAATTCGCATGTGAAGGAAAAACATCTCCAACTAAGATCATCGCTTGTTATTCCATCACATAGAACTGAAAACAAAAAATGGCAGAAGACTGGGGAAGAGCAATCGCTTTCCGCAAGTCACCAGAGTTAAGGCTGCGTACACAGTTTCCATATAACTGCACGACTCAAAAGTTTCAGAGTAGTAGTATTTAAGAATATTGCACTCAATTCTGTTCCAGAGTATTTTTAGTTGCTGTTTCATTCAGCACAGATGATAGAGTACGAGTCCAGACCTCAGTCAAAAGGGAACT